>NC_069658.1:200242245-201618495 GCF_027244095.1 Hemicordylus capensis | reverse complement strand
TGCCATACTCTGTTACAGAGTATAACCGTAGTCAAGTAGATTTTCAAATGCTTATAGCATAGCCTTCCCTTCCCAAAACATTGCAGACCGTGAAGGCCCCCCTTTTAACACATTCTGGCTTCAAGCAAACCTGTGGTTGGGCTGGAGAAGGTGCATCGGGGTGCTGGATGAGTATTTGACCTTGTTCAGGGTGAGAGGTCACCATTGTGCTTGCTGACCCCACTACCATGCCGCTGCCGTTTAGCGAGGAAGTAACACCTTGTGTCAGGCTGGCTTTCAGCCTCTGTAAGAGGAGAACACACACACACAAAAATCAGTCAAGGATAAATGGTTTCATTCGGCTTTACTGAGGTTTTTGCCTAAATCTTCTCTATCTGCCACAGGGATGCCTTTTTTGAGAGGGAGGGAGGACTCATGTGAAAACTCTTGAAAATATCTTTGGCAGTTTTTGTTAGAAAGTTTCTTTTTAGGAGAATCTCTCACATTAATATGGATTGTTTAAATAAATGTATTTCTCTGTCTCATATACCCATGGCCAAGAAGTATTTCAAATGCAGAATAGATGACACCAGAACATTTTAAAGCAACTTCTACTACTATTTATATACTGCTTTTCAACAAAGTTTCCAAAGTGGTTTACATAGAATAAATAAATAAGATGGTTCCCTGTCCCAAAAGGGCTTACAATCTAAAAAAGAAACGTAAGGTAAACCCCAGAAACAGCCATTGAAGGGATGCTGTGATGGGGTTGGATAGAGCCAAATGCTCTCCCCCTGCTAAATATAAGAGAACATCCATTTTGAACCACCTCTTTGTTTAGTTAGCAGGGGATGGCAAGATTCTAGAACAGACAGTCGGTCTGTGGGCACGCAGGGGGAAAATGTGGTGATTACTAGGAGCCATCAAAGGAGAGTTGAGAAATCATCTTCCAGTGACTGTTGCTGGTGCCTATCTTAAGTTTCTTTTTAGATTGTGAGCCCTTTGGAGACAGGGATCCATCTTATTATTTATTATTTCTCTGTGTAAACTGCCTTGAACCATTTTTGGAAGGGCGGTATAGAAATTGAATGAATGAATGAATAAAATCATGTCAGACTAATCCCACTTCCTTTTTTGATACAGTTATTTGTTTTGTAGGTCATGGGAACACCAAGGATATATTGTATCTTGATTTTTAGCAAAATCATTTTTAGCATTTGGCAAAATACACTATAATATCCTTCTTGCCAAGATGGCAAATGTAGGATAGAGGATACTTCTGTTAGGTGGACTCACAGCTGGTTGAACCTACAGCTTGGGTACATTAATGGCTCCATGCCAAGTAGAGGCAGGTATTCAGCAGAGTGCCACAGGACTCTGTGCTATTCAGCATTTGTATGAATGACTTGGATGTGGGATTAGAGAAGATGCTTATCAAAATTTGCCGACTAGAGAGGGGACAGCTGCCTTAGAAGACAGAATCAAGATTCAAAACAATCTGGGCAGATTCACACTAGGTCAAAACTAACAAGATGAAATTCAACAGGCACAAATGTGAAGGTCAGCATTTCAAATGCACAACTATAGGAAGGGGTGACCTGAGCTTGCAACAGTACATGTGAAAAGGATCTAGGCGTTTTAGTGAACCACAAGCTTTGTTTCCTACTTGTCTTTATTTTATGTAAAAAGGACAAAACCCTCTTAAATTTGTTTATTTTATTAAGCTGCATACAACTGTACAACTTTTTTCTATTAAATACTTCACTGTTGTGTCTGCTTTCCTTTCTTTTCACTCTTTCCCCCAAGAACTGCTAGCACATGGACACTGGTAACAGCAGCAGAGAAATGAAAAAGGCTACTACATACAGCTAGCAGTCATGAACGCCAAATGAAAATAATTCCTTAATTACTTTGGCAAAGTTACTACTGTGGGCAAGTCTTCCTTGCTATCATCACACACCCATCTTTCAAACACATGTTCCATGCATGAAACATTCCCCAATGGCTCCAAATTTCCCCAAGAAAAATTTGACTGTGTGTTGCAAGAGCTTGTTGGTAGCCTCCACCCCATGCTGTCTATTGTTCCTCCTTTCCCCTTATCCATCCTTTTCTTTTCTTCCCCTTATTCTAGATAGCCTCTCCTCTACGAGTTATATGCTGTCCATCACTACCCAACAGAGCAGTATTATGGACTATGCAAACTGTATCAGTTAACTATAAATTGTAGAGTTCATTAGGTATTCTGTTATCCCATCACCACATCTTACAGTATGTCTGAAAATATCTTTTCTTTCAATTATTTTGTATTTGTCGTAAAACCTGTTAAGGGTGTGTGTGGGTGTGTGTGTGTGTGTGTGTGTGTGTGTGTGTGTGTGTGTGTGATTTCAAAGCATACTTTAAAATAATTGGGTTGTGGTGCTTTCCCCAATACACTTCTTGAAATCACAGGCACAAGTTGCTGACCAGAACTCAGGTTGCTGACCAGAACATGTACCAGAACTCACCATTTTAGCTTCTGAATGCACTGGAAGGCCTGATGGTGAAATGGAGCCGCTGCTGGCAATTGGAGGACCAGGAATACCAGGAATGTTTGGCACCACGGACATTGGCCTCGCTAGCTATAGATAGGAAGGGAAATGGAAAGTACCCTGAGTTAAGTTCAGCCATTTTTCATGATTCTCTATGCACAGACTTCCTTCCATGAAAAAGAGAGGGGTAAAAAAGGGCTTGCCTCACAAACTGTACATCTCTCCTCAGCAGTGTTTCAGAAAGCAGCATTACAGTTGCTTAATAGAAAACAGCAGTACCAATGGCCGTTCAGAAAAGGAAGGAAGTAAAGACAAAAGAGAAAACATCTTGTTCTTCATTTTCCTCAGGGCCATTCCACACATGATATGCTGCAGCAGATCTCAGCAGAGAACCACAACCAATCCTGGCTCCCTGACAAATGCACCTGTAGGAGATATTTGTTCACTGCACATTCACTCTTACATAAAGAGTGAGTTATGTGTTGGAGTTGTGTGTAAAATATACTACTACAAAATTGTAATGTGTGAAGCAGCCTTTAGAAAGTTCTCACTAGATTAAGTGTTTCCTGCAATGAGTAGAGAAATGGTCAAAGACATGCGTTCTGGCTCCATACTAGTTAGCTCAATATGGTTGCTTCCATTCTAGAAAACCTTGCTGAGACACCACTTTCCCGCAATTAACTGAAAGCGGATTTAAAATCAGGGGCAGATCTTATCTATGGGCAAAGTGGGTGGTGCTCACCTTAAATTTCTCAGTCAGCCATGTTGTCTGTGTCTCCATTTTGTGTGCCTACTGCCTCCCTCTGTTGTTCCCTGCTGCTCTTGCCTGCAGCTTGCTGCTGCTTTAAGAGTTGTGAGGTGGGCGACGGTAGCACCAACCTCAAAGAACAAATGAAAAGCCCCAGATCTTTTAAAATATTAATATTAAGAAGGCAGGAGCCAATAAGCATGCTCACTTTAGTTTTGCAAAGTAGGCAGTCTTAGGACCACCCTATAAACCAGGCCTGCTCAACTTCTGAGTCCAAACTGCTTTTCAAATAATTGCAGAAGTGGCTTTCCATGTGGGTGTGGGAAGGAATGGATTATGTTGGAAGGAAAATAATTTTTAAAATCCATTTGCTATGCAGAGAGTTCACCAGATTTTTCTCTGGATTGTGGCCAGTATCTGTAACATTAATATGTCCACTGATGGTTATGGTTCATTGGGCAAGGATTAAAGAAGTGACCTCTATTAAAAAACATTTTTTGCTTGCTAGGATGGACACCCAGGCTAAGTGGTGGGCACCCAAGGTAGGCAGAGAGTGCCACCCAGTTGTTCAGCAGACATGGAGGAGGGAGAGGGTGTCCTCATGCTTCTTTGCTTCCCATGGTGTCCTCTAAGTTACGGGAAATGGTTCATAGCTGCAGTAAGCACAACTGAAAAAACCTGTGATTTTTATATTATTTACGTATGCGTTTTTTAAATAGGCCGGCAGAGCTGCCCTTGTAACTTCAGAATCTGTTCTCCACTTCTGTAGCTGGTCTCTGCTTTACCTGTGGCTTATATCGATTTATTTACTTTTACATGTATAGCCTGTGCTTCCTCCAAGAATCCCAGAGTGGTGCATATGGTTACATTTCCCTCAACAGCCCTATGAGGGAAGGTTACGCTGAGAGATAAGTGACTGTCCCAGAGTCACCCAGTGAATTTCATGGCTGAATGGGGATTTGAACTTGGATTTCCCCAGTCTTGTCCAGCACACTAACCACCATACCACTCTGGCTCAGAATCTTGTTATTTATTATTAGTAGTATTCATTTTTTAAATAATCAAGCAGACAGAGCTGCCCCGGTGACTTCAGAATGCATTTACTCTTCACAGAAGCAGCCTTTTGTAGCTGGTCTGTGCTTTACTTGTGGCTTGTACAGTTCTTTTCCTGTGTCTGTGTGCTTGTGTTTTGATCCTGCCGTGTTAGATACAGGTGGCCCTCATTCACGGGGATTCCATTCCCACCAATTTCCGTGGATAACGAAACCGTGAATAATGAGACCTTGAGTATATGGGGAGTGGAGGGGAAGGGGCAGAAATAAGGGTAGAAAAGAATAGTACCTTGTTCTCCAGGTCTCCAGGAATGCCCCCCAAATCCTCTTATTTTTCAATTAAAATATTTTTTTAAAAACCCAAAGAAGAGCCGCAAAATGGCTCTGCGATTCAAAATGGCAGTTGGAAAGGGCATCGGAATTCATTTCCGGCCACTCAGGAACTGTGGATAGGTGAAAATTCCCTCTATTACATGCAGCGTATTAAAAACACTGGGTCTCTAAGACCCATCCATGCCACGGATACATGAAACCGTGATCCGCAAAAGAGAGAGAGAGAGATTTAAAGGGCAAACGCCTGGCGGAAAAGAAACGTCTTCAATAAGATCTTAAAGGCTGAAAGGGAGGAGGCAGACCAAATCGGGGTGGGTGTGGGTGTGAAGGGGCGGCAACAGAGAAAGCCCTACCACAGGCCTCTCTGAGACCATGGACTGAAAGAAGGGCAACCTGAGAAGATCTCACAGGACGGGACAGAACTGGCCGGGAGAGGTGGTCCTGAAGTAAGCAGGTGCTAAGCCCTGAAGGGCTTTAAAGGTGAGAACCAGCACTTTGAATTTGGCCCAGAAGCAAATAGGTAACCAATGCAGTGACTACAACAGAGGTGTCATACCACAATATCTCCTAGTACCCATAAGCAGGTGGGCTGCCGCATTCTGGACCAACTGAAGCTTCCCGGTCGTCTTCAAAGGCAACCCCAGGTAGAGCGCATTACAGTAATCCACATGAGAGATGACAAGGGCATGAGTTATCGTTGCCAGGGCCTGCCAAAGCTGGGCACAGGCACCTCTGGCCACGGCCTCCACCTGCTGCTTGAGCAGGAGCTACGAGTCCAAGAGGACCCCAAGTCACGGACCACCTCCTTCAGGGGCAGCACAACCCTGTCCAAGGAGAGACTCAGACTCGGCAATTGGCCAGATTGAGGAGTAAGCAAAAGCAACTCAGTCTTGGAGGGATTAAGTCCGAGCTTGCTTTGGCCCATCCAGACCCTGACAGTCTCCAGACACTGGGGGAGCACAGAAATGGCATCTCTGGTGTGGCAATATACAATTGAGTATCATCGGCATATTGATGGAATCTCACCCCAAACCAACGGATGACCTGTCCCAGCAGCTTTATGTAGATGTTAAAAATAAAGGGTGCGAGAACCGAGCCCTGAGGCACACCACAAAGGAGTGGCCACAGGGCAGAGCACTCGCCACCAATACACATCGACTGAAAGCATCCACTAAGGAAGGAAAGGAACCACAGCAAAACAGTGCCCCCAATTCCTAACCTACGCAGTCGCTCCAGAACGATACCATGGTCGATGGTATCAAAAGCCTCTGAGAGATCTAAAAGGACCAAGAGAGGGGTGCTACCCTCATCAAGGTCACGATACAAGTCATCAACCAGAGCGACCAATGCTGTTTCCGTGCTATGCCGTGGCCTGAAACCCGACAAGGACCTAGAAAATCAGCTAGATTTTCCCATGGCCAAGATATTTACTCAAAGTAAACCCCATTCACCAAAAGTTCCCAGCAACAGTATCAGAAGTATGGTCCCTGTTGGTTATGTCATTTTTATTGCTTCCTGATGTGTATAAGTGGGGGCTTAGTAATGAACATCATAAATAACCCTAGAATAGCTTCTCTTACTTGCTTCAGTGTATGTTACTGTTCTTGTAGACATGGGGGAGGCTTCAATGACCAATTTCCTCTCACTTTTTCCATTTCATTTTTTAAACAGCAGAATAGCACAATTTCACTATTAAGTGAAAGGAAAGAACAAGAAGTAGCAGCTAGTAATTAAAGCCCTCTTCCTCACCTGTGGGAACATAACCTGACATTGAGGCAATTCAGAGAGGCTATTCAAGGATAATAAAGAGAGTATTCCTCACTAATTCCGCACCCACACTCATCAGGAAGCTATAAAATCGGCTGAACAAGCAAAGAGGAAGTAAAGGCCCAGGAGCTTTTAAAACCTCAATAGCACTCTGCTGTTCCACACCAGGCAGGCTGATACTGCACTTGTAACAGCAACATAGCTTGCCTCAAATCAAGCTTAAAAAGAAAAACGAGGACAAAAACAAGAGGAAACACTGGAAAGCAAGAGACTGACAGCAGTGTCATTTGGATGCTCCATGAGGAGTGAGTGAATAAGAATGGCAATTCCAGTGAAAAGAGCTAGTGTGAAAGCAGCTTATATATGATGGTAGGAGTGTTTCATTTTTACAGTGAGGAAGAAATTTGCCAAGGGTGACCATGGAATTTTTCTTCCTTTCTGTGATGCTTTGTGGGGCATCCCTACCCTTACATTATTACAGTCGACATTTTAAACTTTCACAGTTGTTGGAGAAAGAGGAAGATGGAAGGTTAACTAGAGTACTGCAAGCTATGCAACTGGAAACACAAGGAGATGCCCGTTGTATTCCTCTTTACACCTAGCCTTTCAGATTTTACAAGGCTTACTCTTAACTAACTATGAGCTCCAACACATGGCAGAAACTTTTTAAACAGTTAAATGGGTATACCTAGGAAGAAACAGATGTTGGATTTGAGCAGATTGTGTAGTCAGCAGCAGAAGCAAAGAAGATTGCACTAGAAGGTATTTGTGTTTGTCAATCACATATCCTGATAAATTTCATATACAGAAATAAAAGCTAAATAACCATTTCATGCCCCAAAGAGGCCAGGGAGGGAGTTTTCCTGGCTTGGAAAGGCCAACATGTTCTCTGCAAGCTTGAATGATTTCACCATAGAGCTAGCTAATCCGAGAGCCTGCAGTTCCCAGCCCTGGAACCAACAGTGACAGCCATCTGCTCAGATGAGGATTCAGTTTTCAGCCTTATTGACCTGCAATGTGGTTGGCAGGCACTGTTACCTTGCAGGCAGTAGCTCCATTCATCCCCGCCTCCTCCCTTCTAGCTCAGGCTTATCTCACACAGAGGGGCAGCGAGCAGTGTCAATTTTGCCAATTAAAGTGCCCGCATATGCTCTGCAAAGGGAAAAGCTGTCCCTTTCTTTATCAAAAGTGGCCATGCTGGAAGCTTCTATTACCGATATGACAGAAGGCATCTGAACAGGAGGGCCAGGAAGAACAGGCATGGTTTGTCCATTCACAAGGTGCATGACAAGTGGTATGGAGCTAGTTGGAGACCTGGAAGAGAGAAAACAAAACAAACACTGAAGTTCAACTTATGTGCATGATCTGCCATTGCTGCCCAATAATTTCCAGGTGCAGATTATTCCTTTTGACATACAGAACCTCCTTCTTGTAAGCACTCCATGAAGCAGGCTGGACATCTCTGCACTGCCTGGGAGAAACATAACAAGTTTCCCAATTTAACTCCTTAATTGCTAGTTAATTGGCCTCCTTGCCAGAGAGCACATGGGCTACAAAAGCACAGAGGCTTTCAGCTTGCATTTATCTACTCAAATTTAAACAAGGTACACAAGGCTACGATTTTTCTGTCATAAAGGAAGCTGCCACTTAGAAATAACACCTAACTTCAACTTCTGTGATTATTAGAGAAATGTGGCAAGGAATGAATTCTGGGCTCTATCATCCATCCAGATTAAAAAGTGTACTGGCACATCACCTAAATGTATGCACAACCGCACAAGTCGATTTCGTCGATTCGTGCATTAATTCTTTTGGGGATCAATAAGGTGATCAGTAGGCCTCCTCTCAACAGAGAGGTGAAACTAAAAGGTCACTAAGATAAGGGAAAAGCAAACCAAAGACCCATGTGGCATTTTTGTTTGAAGTTCACCCCTTCTATGCTGCCCACTAGCTTCCTCAGACTCTTTGTGGATCGTATCTTGGACACAGGGCTCTGATATCTGTGCCACCTTGCTGTCTCTGGAGATGGCCATGCCCATGTCAGGAGAAATAAGCATTTCAGTAGATATCTGAAGGAGGAAAAAGCCCATCAAGAGCCATCTGACCTGGAACAGAACATCTCCCAGAGAGAGATCAGATTCAAGGACAAATTGGACATTACATGGCAGATACTTGTGAGTCTCCCAATGGATTCTTTTAAAAATCAAAAGCAGCCATGGGACACTTCAAGACTAAGCAGAGGAATATTGGCAAGAAGACTGCTTAACCCTTTCCCTTTTGGCACAAGATGCCTCTCCAAAGCTGATTTTCATCCTTGGGGGTGAATCTGAGCAGGAAAATGGCTGGAGGGGAAAGGATTCAGCAGTCCCTGCCTCCCTGCTACCCCACTTAGCCTCTTGCAGCTGCTTTCCAATTTTAAAAAATCCACTGGGAAACATTACATGCGTCTGCCATGTGTTGTCTAGGTTAGTTCTTCAATTTCTATAGGAGGAAGAAAAGAGGGGTGTGGCTTCCCCCAAGACAGGGCTGTTCCTTGCATCCAGGGTGTAGTTAGGAGGAGGCTGTGGCACTGGAAGTCTGAATAAGATGCAAGCTCTTCAGGAAAACAGGAAGCAGGTGCTTCTAAGAAGAGAGGGAAGACCAGTTTAAGCAAGAGCACTAGAAAGGAGGAGAGGAGTCTTGCATTATTCATGGGAAGGAGATTGCAGAAGTGACACTGTAGCCCCACTGACTCAGAGGGGAAGCTAAAGAAGACGGAGGCTGGAGCCTTAGCTTGTGGGAAAGGGCTATGCATGCTGAACTGTTCAAGCCTGCTTCTTCTCCCTGTCCCTTTTCAACTTTCCAGCGAAGAGCTTATTGACTGATTGATTGTTCAATTCTTATACCAACTTGCATAAAATTTATCCCAAGGCAGTTTATTCCCCCTATAATAAAGTATTTAGTATAAAGTTTAACCTGGATCCTAATTTTTCCTCATGGTGGTGGTTGTGCAATTTTTAAATAAAAGTGCCATATTCTGCAAGATTTAAAATCATGAGATATTGCAAGAAAAACAGCTGACTGTTCAACAATTAACTGAACACCCAAATTCAAGTCCCTTAAGGTCCTTGCACCTCTCTCTCCCCAGCTCCATACTTACCCAAGCTGTCTGTTGGAAGGTGGCGCTTGGGTGATGACAGAGGTTGGAGAAGGGAGAGTGGGATGTAGAGGATCATATCCCAAGTGCAGTGGCAGTGACCCAGGACGTACAATGGTTGGAGTAGGTGTAGAGATGATAACAGGCTTTGAAGCACTCTCCTGAGAAACACGCGCACACCCAATGTTAGATGTTATTTACGTAAGATAATCATGAATCCTCTTAACATCTTTGAAAATCTTCAAGACCACCACACGAGCAGAAACTGGAGCATAAAACAGGGGAACTACTAATTCAATTGTCAACATAGAAAATAGAAGTCCTAATAATAATCCCTTTCTGGAAGTTCCTAATGGTTCAGCCTGATCAGGCTTGTTTGCAACAAAAAGAAACACTTCATTGGTTTGGAAAAACTTCTTTCCCCCCACTTGCAAGATATCAGAATCCAGCAGGTAGGGTCAGGTAACTGGGACTTGAGTCCAGTCCAGGGCAGAGAAGAGGGCTTTTAAGAGAGAAAAAAGCTCAGAATTGTTTGCTCTGACTTGAGTAGAAACTGTCTCAAAAACTGCTTTGTATCCTGAGGGCTAGAAACCTGCTCTTTTGAAAAGAAAGTTGGGATATTTAAATACAATAAGTGCACTGGATCCTGCCATGTTCTGCAGTTTGCAGCACATCTGTATCCACATCACAATGGAGGTAGATGATATAGATGGTCAGCTCTCTATTCATGAATTTATAGGTAAAATCTAGCACGGTGGAAAAGGTCATCTGAATAGGAAAACCAATTATTTATTATTATTGTTTTACATTTCATATCCCGCTCTTCCTCCAAGGAGCCCAGAGAGGTGTACTACATACTTAAGTTTCTCCTCACAACAACCCTGTGAAGTAGGTTAGGCTGAGAGAGAGAAGTGACTGGCCCAGAGTCAACCTGCAAGTTTCATGGATGAATGGGCTTTGCCTAGAGGCAAGAGTTTGAAAAGCAAATCATGTCAATCAAGCTTCTACATATGTTACTTCATTCTTTTAGGACTTTCTTCCTCTCAATGGCCCAATTCACATGCTTCTTGCCCCCCCCTCACCCCCATTGATTGCACATGGGAGCATGCTGTGGTTTGCATTCTCATGACACCTCCCATGTATCCACCATCCATATGGGGGTGCCAATTCTTACAAGTAGCTCTTCCATGCAGTTATAGACAGGAAGCAAGTCTAGCAATGGCCCCACAGGCAATTGTTGGGGAGGAGGGGGAGACAAGACAGAACATTCAATTAAGCTATTGCATTTCCTGCAATGGGAAACTATAAGCAGTAGTTATAGGCAGAAAATGAACACCTTCTTTCTGCCTTTTCCAACCTATGACAATTTTTTATATGGGAGAAAGCCATTAAAAGGCGGATCAAAAGATGACTCACGAAAGCTCACCTTTTCCTTGGCCTGCGGTGACCGTGGACTTGCCACTGGACTGTCTGGAGGGGAAGAGTCCACTTCAACGGGCTCTTCCTCTTTTATTTTGATATCTGGGGTAGAGGGCAGAGACATATCCAGGGGTCCAGAACACTATGGAAGGAAACAGCCAAATGCTAAAATATAAGTTATATCAGGCCACATTTTAAGGCATTCAAACAGAATGTCTGCAGATTGCTGCACAGCACCTTCTAGCATAGCTTGAAAAATAGTTAAGTATTGGTCAACCATCCCTGTGATAATTGCTTATACTGGTCTTCCCCTCCACATCCTACTGCTAATGTGGCTGCATGCCACACTGTTCTTCCTCCCTGGACACAAAGGGTTAGTGCTCCTAGCTCTTTAGTTAGGCAATCTAGAGCAAGGATTCTCAATGCTGGGTCCCCAGATGTTATTGGACTTCAACTCCCATAATCCCCAACCAAAGGTCACTGGGGCTAGGGATTATGGGAGTTGCAGTCCAATAGCATCTGGTGACCCAACGTTGAGAATCCTTGATCTAGAGCACAAGGTAGCCTGATTCAGAGAAAGTAAACCGTGTTGGTGCAGGAGCAGTTTGGCCCTTGCCTTGTCACCAAGGCATATTGCTACTCACCCTAGGTGAACATCAGACTGCATCTAGCAGCTCATACCAAGAATGCATATTAACACAGGAATGCAGTGTTTTGGGACTCTGTAAGAAACACCTACATGAGCAACTCTTTCCAATGAGTTTTTGCTTTTATTTATTTATTTATAAATATATATAGCTGAAATGCCTCCAGGTCACAGAAGGCACTTCCATTCCTAGAGGACCTGTAACTCAATAATATAAGTCAGTTTTGAATTATTGCTTGATTTCTCAAAAGCCAACAAGAGAGCCATACAAGTTATTACAAATCTATGACCAGCCCATTGTAATAAAACCTAATCATATTCCTGGACCTGGCAGCAAGCCACCACCCCTATTTTCAACTGCGCTGCATGGCTTTTCCAATTTTGTTAACAGCAGCTTGTTCCCTCCACAGATCAATGGGGTCAGAGCAACAGCAGGAGAAAATGGCAAAATGAGGGGCGTGGGCCATTCATGGCAAAACAAGACACAGCACAGCAAAAAGCATGGAAGCAATCAAAAGGAGCAATCTATAGCTCAGGAGTGGCATAGTGCTCCTCTACAGTATGCCAAGATGATAAAACCAAGCAGAATGAGCTGCTGGGAAGTAATAAGCAAGACAGCATGAGCAAGCCATCCCTCCATGTATTCAAAGGAGCTGCATAGAAGAACCTGGGGTGGGTGGGTAGCAACACATAGCTAGATCCTATATCTTTTCTTGTTTCTTATGCCTTTGCTAAGGGCCAGTTTGTCCGCTAATCACCCTCAAACCCTTAGTTTTGCTCTTTTGCTTTCTGCCGGACTATTCCTTATGTGCGGACTATCCTCCACCAGATCAATTGTTCTCTTTAAGTCCACTTAAAACCCATGGTTATCAAGCATTTACTAAACCACTCTATAAGGCGGGTTGCCTGTTGTCTTCTGTCTTCTCCGTTCTGCTGTTCCTACTCTATCTTCTTACCCATTGTCTTATTCATACTGCAATGCTAAATGTTTTTGCAGACGTAAATATTGATATCAAAAGGGATTGGTTTCCAAATCAGTCTGCACAAACCCCCATTTAATCTATTATGGTTGCATGCTTATAACATAAACACATAAGAGCAGCCCTGCTGGATCAGGCCAAGGCCCAAGTCCAGCATCCTGTTTCACACAGTGGCCAATCAACTGGATGTCTCTGGGAAGCCCAGAAGCTGGAAATCAAGGCATACACTCTCTCATGCTGTTGCTCCCCTGAAACTGGTATTCATAGACATAGACTACCTCTGAACTTGGAGGCCGCATGTAGCCATCAAGTCTGGTAGACACTGATAGTCTTGTACTCCAGATTATTAACTCCTTGCGAGTTTCACTCTCAGACTCTTGAGAGTGAAATAATAATGCAAATAACACCCAGGTTTAAAATCTTAAGATGACAGGAGATTAGGGCTCAGCAACAGGAGGCCCCCTGCCCCCAGGCCAAGCCTGACCCACTTACAATTGTTGCCTGCTCTCTCACCACTTGTCAGCCTAGAAGGGTGAATGGACAATGTGGAGTGTGTTGAAACAACTTGAAAGTGGGTCAGCTTGAGAAAGAAGTTAAGCCTCTGGCCCATCATCCTACTCTTCTTTCTCAATGTAAACCACTTTGGGAACTTATGTTGAAAAGTGGTATATAAATATTCATCGTTGTCGTCATAGACCTGGTGCTGACCAGAACCTTAGATAGGCCACGCCATTTTTGGAGTTCTGTACAGAACTCAGACTAAACAGAACTGACAACGTCAAAGAATGGATAAATTAGGATGGGAGGAGCACCCTTAACAAACAATCATACTTTCTATACAGGAGGTAACTGTCTATTTACCATCTTTGTATACACTGAAGTGATCACTATCCAAGATGTTTTAATGTTCAGAAAAAGAGTGAACTCTCTTATAGCTAGCTGGTGGTGGCCACACAGGAGATAATTCCCTCCTTTCCTGTGAAATTGTTGGCTTCTTCTCTCCCTATCTTGTAGAGGTTGGCTAAGATTTGGCTTTTTCAAAAAGTGTCCTGGTTCCCTCTAGTTCCTAGAGTCACTGTGAAATGGGTTTTATTGTTTTAATTAGATCTGGTATGAGATTTTATTATTATGTTATGTTGTTTTATGATGCTTTAAAATGTTAATTTTTGCTGTAAGCCACTTTGAATCAACAAAGGAAGTATATATTTTTAATAAAATAAAATGTACTGGGCATTTTACTGGAGTGCTAGACTAGGACCAAGAAGGCCTGGTTCAAATGCTCCAGAGAGCTTGTTGGTCTCCATCTTTTAGAGCAGAGTGGTACAACTCTGGACTACAACTCCCATCATCCCTGGCCACTGTGGCTGGGAATTATGGGAGCTGTAGTCCAAAAATAGCTGGAGAGCCAAAGTTGTGCACTGTTGTTTTAGAGTAACCAATCTAACAGAGTTATTGTGAGGAACAACTAAGGGGGAAGAATAATATATGCTGTTATTAGCTCCTTGGAGAAAGGGCAGGATAAATCTGCAACAACTGTTGCAGCTGACTTGCCCCACTGTATGCTTCTAGATGTTACATCCATTTGCTTTTCATTATGCACCACAAGGAGCTCCTTCTGAACTACAAGGAGCAGTGAATGGCAAAGGGACTGGCATTCTAAATGTGTGGACTCTATGTGGCTGATGCTCCAATTGCAAATGTCAGTCATCCACAGAACAGCTTGTCTGGAAATAACCTCTTTCAGGATTTAATTACCACCAAGTTTGTGGTTGAAATCACCCAAGACAAAACACACACACTCGCTCTGAAACTAGCACCAGCAACTGGGCTCCACTCAGTCAAATGTTCAAAGCATCTCATGAATGTGCCCAAAAGCTCCTGCCAAGTTTTCTGAATAGCAAACCAGCCGGATCTAACAATCTAGACAATTCTAGCAGGTATAACTCCTTCAGCCTGCCTGAAACTGGCCCAAGCTTTGAACTACTGCAGTCTCCAATTGGAGGTCATAGATATTAGGACGGAGTCATTTTTAACAATAAACTCATAGCAACCCAAGAATCCTAGTGGTAGATATTAAATAGTACAACGGGATTATGGGTGGTCTCAAGATATAAAATGTCTGGCTAGACTGCGGGTTGTCAAGCCATTTATAAAGCCAACCTCAAAATAAAAGTTAAGATTCTGGGCTGCAATAAAAATAAAGGCAAGAAATTCCAAACATACACAAAGGAGCCCCTCATTGTGAGAGGGAACTGCAGCAGTATGCAAAATCGACACATGGTTAAAATATCCATGCTACTAGAGGAATAAAGGGCCAGGAGCTTTTAGCAACTGAGTTCTAAATTCCCCATTGCTTTTGAAAAAGTATGTGATTTGATTTCCACAGCAGTTCTGCTGAGAAACAAGCTAATGGCATGCAGAGACCTCTCAATTTACTAAACAGAATTTCAGTCTGAAGAGAGAAAATAAAGGACTTTTTAAAAATGTGTATGCTACCTAAGTGGTGTTCTTAGAACGCTTTGAAAATCAAAGAGTGCACAACAATATGTATTGCTTTGGCATCACTATTCCATTTGTTCCTTATAAGGGTCCTGTTAAACCTTAGTTCAACTTTGCCTGAGGTGAGTTCCAAAGCTTGCAACAACTAACTGGGCAAAGATTTTGCCCTTACTCTAGGTCCCTTCTTTTCCTGGAAGAAAATCTCTTTTCTCAGCCAAATTGCAAAGGTGCAATTTCAAGAACTACATATTTGCAAACCCAACAGCAGGCAACTGTATTTTGACACAGATTATAAGGCAGGGCTTCTTTCCATTTTATCTTTTATGAAGTTCTTAGATCATTATAGATGTAATAATAATAAGCCGCATTGGGATTTTAAAATGAGAAATGGGATATAAATCTAGTGGTGTGCGTGGAACCGGCCCGGCACTGGGGAGGGGGGCTCTTTAATGGTGGGGGAGGGTGTACTTACCCCTTCCACCACTTTCCCCCCTCCAGCACTCCCCGCTTTGTAAGCATTTGGGGCGGCAGGGATCTTCCTGCCGCCCCTACCCCCGTTCCTCATCAAAAAGAACATGCGCAAAAAGGAACACGACATGCGCATGCGCAGTGAGGCTTTTGAAGCCTTTTGACAAGGAACGGGGGTAGGGGTGGCAGGAAGGTACCCTGCCACCCCAAATGCTTACAAAGCGGGGTGCGCTGGAGGGGGGAAAGCGGCGGGAGGGGTAAGTACACCCTCCCCCATCCTTAAAGATCCACACACACACCCGGTGCCGAACCGGCTCCAGGTCTGGAGGCTCTTAAAATGGGCTCTGGACCAGTCCATGCACATCCCTATATAAATCAAGTTTGTGGAATTGTCTAGAAAACAAAAATCATTTTACCCTCTATATCTGCCTCAAAAAAGCAAAATCTTTTAAAAATCTAATGGCATTCTTGTCTTTGGAGGAGAGAAAAATGCACATACATGGAAGAAAAAGTCTGTAGCCTGTCCTGTATGGGCCCCAAGTCTTTTAGGGATATTCCAGGTCCCTTCCTCAGTTTTTTAGGTTTCATTATGCACAGGTAGCATTTTACCCTATTGCTCAATAGGAGATAAGCCTGCTTCTGGAATCCAGTGCTCTAGCCAATAACGTGCAGGGCTCTGACAAGCAGTTGGGCATTAAGCGCCTATTTTTATTTTATGGAAATTCTTCAAGTTTAAAATATTAGACTATCTCTATTTATGTTTCTGCTGTTCACATTCCAAGCCAATGAGAAAGTAAATATTCAATGAAACAACAGGCAGGAGTTTTAATGATGGGGCTGCTTTGTCACTCTAGCTTTAGAAGTGAGAATCATGGTTTACTATAAACAGACTCCTAGGTGAAGAGCTTAGCTCTCTTTCCTCCTTTAAATGTCTTCTTCAAAGCCTTTCTTGGACCACCACCATTTCACCTTTCCTTCATAGTCTACCAACAGTTAACTCTCTTCTACCCTATTCTCAAATTTCCTTCAAAACACTTATTTCCCCTTTGTCTTCTTGGTAGCCTAGGCCAATGGATTCTCTGCAACAGCCATAGCAGAAGCAAATGTTAGCTGCTGCTAAAGTAGTAAGCAGGACAAAGATATCCCAGTCTGCTCCACTTATTGTGTATTCCACTCACTTCATGAGAACAGTGAATCGCTCTTTCAGGACTGATAAACAGCCTGCAGGAATTATCACTGGCCTCTTTTTAACAAAAAGCTGTCACTTGATTTTCCCCAGCAATGGAAACAAAGGAGTTTCTCCATGTGATGGTACCCCACTATGATCCATCCTGTGACCTACTGCTTCAGCTCAGTAGCTCACAAGATTAGGGGAGGCAATTCAAGTGTCATCCCTATAGACAGGAAGCATAATTTTCATGGTCCATGAAGTCCCTAGCATCGTTGATGCCACTCAGATATTAAATGCTAGTACAGGCAGGGGCACACCAAGATGATTTGGGCACCCAAACCCCCCAGCCACGAGGCCCCCCCGAAGCTTTCTTTGGGGGGTCTGCCCCACCAAACCTCTGGTTTTTTAAAAACTTTTTTTTAAAATGGCATGCAGAGGTGTCTCTGCTGCTGGGGGAGCGGGGAGAAGGGAGAAGGACTGCTCCACTCCCCCCCCCCACAGGCACCCTTCGGCTGCGGTAAGGGGGGGGATTTTAAAAAAACAACACACACACATACGGAGGTTTGGCAGAGTGGGCGTGGAGTGGCTGCCAAGGCCCACCAGCCATTTGGAGGCCCCCCTGGACCTTGGAGGACCAGACTGGGTCCCCAAGGTCCAGGGGTAAGTGCCCCTCTGAGTACAGGTTTACAAAAAAATAAATAAATCTTAACTCAGTGACAGCATTCCCAACTACCTATTACTCCAAATGGCAATACGATACAGCTGCTCCTACTCAAGATGCCCCCAAAATGCTAAAAGCAAGATGTGAACAACAGTATTTACTCAAAAAGAAGGCCCAAAACACAGTGGCCAACATCCAGATCAATGCCGAGCTGGTGGAAAGATTATTTTTGTCATGTAAGGGGAGAAGGGTGATTTTCAGCAATCCTCATTCCCACTGCAGCTGACCATGCCTCCTGAAAATATGTCTCTGAAGGTTGTGGGACCCTCTGGGCCATATTTTTAGGAGGCAGGGGCAGCTGTGGCGGGCAGGGGGATTGTTGAAGATTGCCCCTTCTCCTTTGCATGATGAAAAATGCTCTTTCACCTGCACAATGTTATTCTGGATCAGTGTTCCCTCTATGGCGTGGGAACTTAGAGGGAAACCTTGGTTTTTTATGTCTGCTCAGTTAATTTTAGATCCCACGCAGACTGAATCAGGATGGTCCCACTCTGAATATACTGTACGTATGCACATACTGCTTTGATACTGCCACCCAGAATAAAATTCACTCTGCACACAGATGAAAGAAATTAGAGAGAACACTGGTCTGGATGTACGCTAGTGCTTTGCACACAACTGTTAAATCCCCAATTCAGGAAGCAGAGCCAAGAAAGGTAAGAGAATCTCTCCCCCCACCCCTCCACACACACACAAAAGGCACTGCAAATGACGGTAGATAGTTCCAGACTAGATGGACCACTGGTCTGGCAATATGGTAACATCACTCCATGGCTATGAAGTAGCATCATCTGACTTAGGCATTGTTGGAGACCAGATATTATGCTGGATAGACCACTGTGCTGATTATGTTTGGCAATGTTAATTAGTGTTGGATATGTTTGGCAATGTTGGTTGGTTATGTCTGGCTGCAGGAGGGAGAATGAGAATGAGAGACAGATCCCTTCCTACCCTAACCCTGTCTGGGACCAATAGGGACCTGGCTCCTTCCCTCCCAGAGCTGTGCGGGTCTGCAGCCATTTCACCTACAACCAATCAACCACCCTCCATCAGAGATATTGATGGAAGTTTACATGCATTTATTGCTTTTTATTAACACTGTAACCTGCTTTGGAAACTCAGAAGGAAAAGTAGGATAGACATCTAAAAATAAATGCTTATATCTTAAATCCCCAGATGAGCACTATTTAAGGACAATCAAGAACAGAGAGTTTCCCTGCAGCTCCTAACATTTTAGTTCAATGAGCCCAAAGTCCTTTGCCTCTTGCCTTTTTCTCATCATCTTCTGTGGCTTTCTTGAAGTCATGCTCAAATGAACTTGCCAACTCATTGAAGAGGCCAACTTCCTCACAGTTCTTCAGAAAACGGGTTGGTGTTGGAGTCTGATCTGTTTAGAGAGGAAGAAAAAGAAACAAACAGAAATAAAAGTTTAGATTACAATATTTGTTTCACAGAATGAGGAGCCAGAAATATGCACAGTGGACATTTCTAACTATTTCCTTTTCACTCTTTTAAATTTCAAACAGTTTAGAGTCCTTTATTCATACATGTCTACCCATCTGTATTTTATAAATGGCAGTCTGAACATGTGAAATCCTTCCTACTGATGACAGCAGAATCAGAGAATTTGTAACATACCATGCCTCAGAGGAAGAGACAACCGGGCAGACTATAGGTAGGGACTTGGAATGGCAAGGACTGAAGGAGTTGGGCAGCAGGAATGTCCACTTAGACAGTTGTAAGATTGAATCGGACAGTTTGAGTTGGATAAAACTGGTGTAAATCTGGAGAAGAATGTAAGAACAGAGCCTTGCTGGATCAGGCCCAAAGCCTATCTAAACCAGCACCCTGTTTCCTACAGTGGTCTACCAGATGCCTTAAGCCAGAAGCCCACAACCAGGGCCCTTTCCTCTGCCACGAACATGTCTATGTGGGCTGCACAGCTCCTGAGAAAAGGACTGTTGCAGAGAGGGGAAGGAAACGAACATCGCTTCCCCATTCCCCTACTCGCATGTGCATGTACACTGCAAGATTCATGGAGAACAGGTCTATCAATGGCTACTAGTCTTGTGGCTGTGGGTAGGGATGTGCATGTAACCGGTTTGATGGAGGCAGTGGGAATAACTTTAAGGGCGAAGGAGGATGCACTTACCTCCCCCCCCACACACATTTCCCCTGCCGGCGCTCGATCTCCTAACAGTCTGTCATGTACCTCCCTGCCACCCCGTTTCCCTCTTTACTGGATGTAACTGGAATTATTCAATGTGCCAGCATGGCGCACGCAGGCGCATCAAGTACTTCCGGTTACTTCTGGTAAAGCGGGCAATGGGGCAGCAAGGAGGTACGCTGCCGCCCCGATGGACTGTTAGGAAATTGAGCGCTGGTGGGGGGAGCATCCTACTCCGTCCTTAAAGGCAGACAAGCTCCGCCCCGCCGTCAAACCTTCAAGCTAGCCCGTTTTCCAAACTGTTTGGAGGACCATACAAGGGCCTCTGAACAGGTTCGTGCTCATCCCTAGCTGTGGGCCGCCTCCAGCCTCCGAGGCACGATACCTCTCAATACCAGTTGCAGGGGAGCAAGAGCAGGAGAGAGGGCATGCACATACCTCTTCCCTGTGGGCTCCCCAGAGGCATCTGGTGGGCCACTGTGTGAAACAGGATGCTGGACTAGACAGGCCTTGGCCTGATCCAGCAGAGTTGTTTTTAAGACAAGCCTTGTGTGCAATTAGTGCATAGCTGTGCTCCATGTCAGCCACTTTATTTATTTATTTCTCCTTCAGAATACCTAATTGCTAAGGAAATTGCATTTTGCTTTGTCTCTAAAGGGCTGTGTACATTCTGCACTTAATCTACCATATTTTAAAAATGGCTTCTGTTAGGCCCAGGGAAGCCCCAACACTGGAAACCCTGCTAAGCATTCTGAAATTTCACAATGAATTTCTTAAACATTTTCAACCTTTGAATCCATAAGAGGCTAGAAATATGGTCCCCCCCCCTCCTTTCAAATGAAATTGGAAGATCCCCCAATTTTGCATCCATGACCAAACTCCAAGTGTGTGCAGTGCAGCTGTGGAGGCATGGAATACAGACAGCCCTGGCTCAAATCTCAGTCCATATAAACAGCTTTTGCTGGGCCTTTACTAAGCCAGCTGATGTTTAACAAGCTGGGGATCTCAGAGGACATCTTCCACTTGTGCATTACATGATGTGGTGTCAGAAAGAAAAAGACTGATTTATTCTTGTTAGAGAGACAAGCTGTGTGGGCTGACATTTGCGGGATGTTTGTAAGGGCAAGAGGGGAAGTCTGAGTGACTCATCTGCTTAATTACATGGTTGCTGAAAGAAGAAGAATGATTTGCATGTACTACCCTTGAAATGCGGAGATGGCAAAACTTACAGTACTGATAAGAGATCAAAATTTGGAAGGTTTTAAAGAAGACTGGAAATCATTCTTACTGTACCTAAAGAACTATTTTCCTAATATTGATTTTTCAACAGGGTTTGAAATGTAGTAACATTAGCAGGTTGAGTAGACTAAAATTGAGTTTGGTAAGATATAGGATATATGTTTTGAATTATTATAGCAAGGGTTAATTGTATAGTTAGTGATTCGTGCTGATTGGTGAGCTGGAAGTCAATTTTTGGTTTAATTGGATGTAATGAGATTTTCAAGATATTGTTAAAATCAATAAAAATTTAAAGCAAAAAAAACCCAACCAATTGTGACTGCTGATCTTTTATACAATAAAATTAGAAGAACTGTAATGATGGCAGGTAAGAGGTGTTTTTTTTTTAAAAAACACACACACATTGGCACAGAATTGAATCCAATTAATGCACAATTTACAGACAACTTGTAATTATTTATAATAGTTCCTGTCTGCAATTCCTGCAGCAGGAATAGTTTTTCCTATCTGTGATACAGGAATGGGAAAAACTGCACGTGCCCAAATTCTACAGGTTTTGTAAGTATTACAGGGCTCAAAAGTCCCATCGTGTGTTCTGCCCTAGGGAAGGTACACCAAGGAAGCAGACCCTGAAGCGTATAGAGTGAGGACTTTGACAAAGTATTGATTCTCCAATGAAAACTTTGGAATATTAAAAAAAGGGATTCTTTTTCTTTGAACACTCTAGATCAAAACCCACTTCATTCAATAATTGTAGCACTGCCTCTCATCAAGAAAGAAAGAAAGAAAGAAAGAAAGAAAGAAAGAAAGAAAGAAAGAAAGAAAGAAAGAAAATCCCTAAACGGCAATAATCTATTGCCAGACTAAAATCTTATAAAGGGTTGCATTGACTGTACATGTTGAAAGAGACTCGGCTGGGCTTTGTAAATGCACTCCAGGCAGCAGCCAACTCACAGCTTCAGATTTATTAACTGCCAGCCTAAAAGCTTGAGAAAACTGACACTTGGGACAAGAAGAGGAAGCTGGGCTTGTCAGCTTTTGTTCATCACCCTGAACAGCACATGAAGAAAGGCTTTTTGTACATAAATCTTTCACTCTGTCAAAACCCGAACACACACACACACACACACACACACACACACACACACACACACACACACACACACCCCTCTACCTGAAAAGTCTCACTCCCCACTCCCAGCCCTTCTCCCAATTAAAAGGTCACAACTTGAGAGGAACTGATATTATTCACTGCATCTGGTCCCAGGTATCAGTCTTACAATGGGATTGTATTAATATGCCACTTTCCAAGCTGACCTGGATTACAGCACATACCTGCTATGATGACTGAGTCCGTTCTGGCAGGACCAAATTTCAATGTCATCTCATGCTTGAGTTTATGAACCGCCAGGTGGTCCTCATTTGTAAACCTCTGAAATGAAACATTTAGAGGGGGGGAAGCCTGAATAAATGCGTTTTATATTACAGCATACATCCTGCACCAGGATTTGGGGTGGGGTGGGAATGCCCCAAGACAGAGGTTGTAATATAATCAGTACAAAGTGCTAAGCAAAACCAGAACAGGACAGATTGCAAGAGAAGTGCTGTGTGAACACAATTTTCTCTAAATGGAAGGGGGAAAGGCTATTACATGCTGAGCTATTGGCAAATTGAGAGATATAGGTTTAATAATCAAAAATGTTTGAAAAGGCAATGGCACGTAGTTGCTGCAACTAAAGTAGGAAACATGAATTATTCTCTGCAGTGCTTTGTGAAATGTGCCACTTTATTATTGACTAATGGAGGGAGAAATTATTTACTATTGGTGACTGGTGTGGAGCAGAAGAAGAGTTAATGCCTCAGGGTTGTGCCAAACAGAGCTGGCATCTACAAGGCAATTTGGCCCATGCAGTTTATGAAGAGGAAAGACAAGGCTTTGCCCAGCATCACTGTCCAATGGCTACGAACACAGAGACACACAACAGCTCAATCATCACTCCCAGTAAACAAGGACCTGCACATCTCATGTGCCAAAATATGCTATGTTCCACCTGCAGCATGATTTACAGGAAACAACAAACATGTAGCTGGTCCCTGAAACACTGCTGGCGAAATGGACTCCCTCTGCAAAGGCTCAGGAAGAAGGATATTTATTACTGCTGGGGCTGCCAATAAATTAAAATAGTGCTTAGTTGATTCAAGCCAGATCATCGATTGTTAAAATATGGTTAAAAGTGCAGATCACCAAAATCACAATATAAAGCCTTTTTCAAATACTGAAGGAAACCAATCAATCAACCAGCCATTTATTTTAAGGAGGAAAGGCCATCTAATGCTTTCTTTTTCATTCCCTACAATACACACATATGCACCAGAACAGCCTTTAAAGAAAAATTAGCAAGTGCGCTCTTTACTCTCAACCTCACTAATTAAAATTGGTGTCCACTAATCAACCAAGCTTAAGCTGATGAATGATTAAACTGCAACATTAAACATTTTAAAGCTTGCAGTTCTACTATTAACATGTTGATTTCTGTAGCACTAACTATGCTAAATACTTTACAATCTTCCTCATGTTCATTCTCACAACCAGCCTGTAGGGCAGCTCAACAATTTGTTTCCAGCTACAAAATGCAAGTGAGAGATTGTGGCTTGATACAAGCCCACCTAGATCAAGTTTATGACTCAATGCGTCATTTTCCAAACATTATTGCTATTCTGGATAATAAGGCAGTCTTAAATAAAAGTAAAATTGGGTCTGTGTACATGCATGTGCACCAACTTTCACTGTTCCTTGTTTCCTCAGAATCAAGATTTTTGCTCCAATTCAGTTCCACATGTACTCCAATGCATGCACAAAGTCCCTGCATGATTCCATTTCCCTCAATGGAAGGAGCTCCACAAATGGACATTCCTTTGCATATGCAAGGCTGTTGACCTGAACCCCAGTAAAGGGGTTTTATTGTTCTAAAAAGCAAACAAAAACCATGTCTACTCTTTTAAAATGCTGTTAGCAGACCAGGAAGGGGCGGAGGGAAGAGAGAGGGCAGCGCTGAAGGCCACCTAGCAATGCCAAAGGGCCAGTTGCCAAGCCCGGGCACTGCCTCTTGACATTCTCGTTAGCTTCGGCACACAGAACTGCTGCTTTGCCATTTAGGCACAGAGAGTTGAGGAAGCAACTTCGACTGCTTGACAGTGGGCTGCTGTGCCCGAATCTTGCCCTTCCTGTCCCAGCCTCTTAGCTACCTGGAAACCTCCTATTGGACTCATAAGGCAGCTGCATCCCTTTTAGGCTTTGCTCAGCACTTTGTAGGCATGCAGCTTTGCCGATCAGGCCACATGGCTTCGTTCTATACACTGCAGGTTTAACAACCTTTGATAGGCTTCTAGCAGTTCTACAGTCTTTATTGTATTCAAACCAAAACAGATTGTGTTGCTTTCCAATTAATGCCAAAACCTGGAGGTTACCCATGGCACCTAAGCCCTAAAACATGTCTCTCCACACAGAAGGCCAAGTGATGGAAGAGAACACCAAAAGGGAAGGAGCGTGAGCCACAGCCATTAGTGTTTAATCTCTTCCCCTGGTTGCCAAGTCCAGATTTCGGAAAGGATATCCTGCTTTTGAGACCGAGGGAAGAATTTAATCAGACACACATTTTTTCCTGCCACATTGCTGTAGTCATAGAGAAAGCTGCACCAGGTGGCTTTTGCCCTTCCCTATCACACTTGCAACCCTTTCAGGTGGAGTTGGGTAGGCCTATCCATGTGTCAGATCCCTTGCCCCTCTCTGAACAGACAGGAGTTAATTGCAAATGTTAAGTTCATAAAATTATCCATTGCAAACCTCCAATTCTCCAAAACCGTCTATGGAATAAGCAGAGAACCATTCAACTCGTGTGTAAGTGCAATGTGGCTTATGTCTACTGAGCATATTTGAAACCAGGAACCCCCTCATTTTCACTCAGCCCCTAAATATGAAAATGTTAACGGTTGTACATATAACTACTCATATGGAACACCATGAATCTCAATGTTCCAGGATGCGAAAAGCAGCACCTGCAGTAGAATTCGAGATGGGGAGGGGATTTGTGACACTGCAAAGTGATGACGTGGACCATCTAATATGTACTAAGGGTGCTCATTCATTGCAGAAATGAATCAGAAGGCTGATTCAGCTTAAATCTTATTCATTCCAGAGCGAATGTCTATGGGGAGTGAATGAACATCATGGCATGAGCCACTCCGTTCATTCACCATCTGATTCATTTCCATAATAAAGGCATGGGGGGAGAGCTTATCTTGTATTGGGTGGAGCAATGGCCTTTAAAAAAAACACCTTGATATTTAAGCTATAGGAACATAGGAAACTGCCATATACTGAGTCAGACCATTGGTCTATCTAGCTCAGTATTGTCTTCACAGACTGGCAATGGGTGCCCTCATACTAGGGAACTGGAACGTTCCCCTTCTCGTAATCAGGTTAGTAAACCTGTATGTCATTTATGCAATGCTCCTGCATAGGAATAGGGAGGGAAGACGCGACCAAGAGGTTCACGCAGATGAGACAGTAAATCTCTTCTAGAAAAGTTTGTATGGTTATGTGCAAAAAGACAAGAGTATATCTTCTAAACAGCAATGGGACAAATTGTGGAAATGGACGTCGGACGTAACCCCCCCCCCGATTACCTGATGTGCCTTGAAATTCCCCACCCCCGAGTTACAGTACTACCTGCATATACTTCATAACCTTGTGGGTTTCCAAATCCTTGTGTGTAAATCTTTGTAGATATATCATGTACAAACAACCACTTTGTATATAATTGTGCTTTGGCAACGTACTGTATGCTTTCGTAGTTTGTTGGTTCAATAAAAAAATCTTGTCCTATTTAAAAAAATAAAATCTTGTCCTATCTTGGAGAAGCCAGGGAGGGAACTTGAAACCTTCTGCTCTTCCTAGAGCGGCTTCATCCCCTGAGGGGAATATCTTATAGTGCTCACACTTCTAGTCTCCCATTCAGATGCAGCCAGGGCAGACCCTGCTTAGCTATGGGAACAAGTCATGCTTGCTACCACAAGACCAGCTCTCCTCTCCAAAAAATGAAAAAGGAGCACCATTGAAAAAAAGAGAAAATAGAAAATGCCACCCACCTCCACTACCTAAGTCCCTCTAAAGTAAGGTAAAGTGTGCTGTCAAGTCAGTTTCAACTCCTGGCGACCACAGAGCCATCTTTGTCTTTGGTATAATACAGGAGGGGTTGACCATTGCCATCTCCCGCGCAGTATGGATGCCGCCTTTCAGCATCTTCCTATATCGTTACTGCCTGATATAGGTGTTTCCCATAGTCTGGGAAACATACCAGTGGGGATTTGAACTGGCAACCTCTGGATTGCTAGTCAAGTCATTTCCCTGCTGCACCATTAGGTGGCCTAAGTCCCTCCAGACCTTTCATCTTGACAAGAAATGAGATAACCAAAAAGCAGTGAGTTTATGTAGCTTTAAAATAAAGTGTGCCGTTGAGTTGGTGTTGATCCTGGCAGCCATAGTACTCAAATAAAAAATGAAACCAATGAGGAGTTTAATAATGAAGACAAATTAAAACTTGTTCTTGCACACCCTAATAGGTATCTCTGATGCTAGCACAAGTCACTTTTCACCATTCCTTGACATACAGAGGATTTACAGCACACCTTTAAATTGATACAACCCTCTTAGCAGACAATAATTGCCATTCAATTTTCCCCCAAGAATGGTCCTCCTCTTAGAAGGAGCACTAGCAAACAAATTCCACAGAGAAAGGACTACTGATTTTTAAAAATTGGCTATTTTAATTTTAGCCTACTTTCCAATGTGTCTGTCCATGTGTCCCCCGCTATCAACTTCGCAACACCAGGACCAATATAAGCCAAATCAGGTATGGTTGTACAGACCCAGAGGGGCACCTCAACGGCATAGTCTGTGATGTCATCCACCCCGATCCAAAATGGCGGACGTGTAAACTTTTGAGGCGCAAGTGGGCTAACTTGTGAACTGCCTAACCAATTTGAACCAAAATTGCTACAGCTGAATGGACACATAGAGATGCCGCAATGGTGTAGTTTGTGATGACATCACCCACCCTGATCCAAGATGGCGGATGCATAAACTTTTGAGGTGCAAGTGCACTAACATGAGGACTGTCTAACCGATTTGCACCAAATTTGGAACAGCAGTAATGAGTGACACACAGGGACACCTCAATGGTGCAGTTTGTAATGATATCCACTCCAATCCAAGATGGCAGACACAAGAACATTTGCGGCGCAAGAGATCTAACTTGTGGGTCTCAATTTGCACCAAATTTAGTCCAGATGTAGAGAAAGTGAAAGTAAAGTAGGCTGATTAGTTCTCAATAGAACAACTTGTTTACAAATAAACCCACAATTTGTCCAGAGGCTAATGAAATACGTACAGCAAATAAAACACTGGGTTCGGGACAAGTGGGCACACATTGATATCTTGCTCTTCCTCCAAACAGCTCAGGGCAGCATACATGAGATAGCTCTCTTTTGTCAACAAACCTGTGATAGATTAGGATGACTGGACCAAGGTTACCCAGTGAGCTTTATGGCTGAATGGGGATTTGAACTCTGGTCAGCTACTCCTCCTAGTCCAGCACTCCAGCACTCTACCCACTACACCACACTGGTTCTGTGAATATCTGTCAATCAAAAACAGCCTCAAAAGACTAAGTACTAGGAAGTGTGAGGCAGTTGTGCTACCTACTCCCTCTGTGTTTGTTTTGATGGCCAAGGCCACTGTTAGGCAGGGACCAATGCAAGTGGGGAATTAAGCTAATCTGGAATAGGTGAGCATTCTATAAGGCATCGCCTTCCCCATCCATGATGAGGGCCCCTCCCCAAGGGCAGCCATGATAACTGGGGTTTTTGAAAATTCCATGGGTCAGCCTGCTGTGCCAGTTTTGTGATTTTATAACTTTCCACAGAAGACAGTAGATTACAAAGTTAATTTACTGCCCCCACCCCATCCCTTGTCTGATGCCAAGGGTACATTGTCAGAAAAGTGTGCTGAGCAATCTCTGCAGGCTGCTACAAGCCTCAGGGCCAGGATGTGGGTTGGGGCCATAGGCAAGGCTCTGCTGCCCTTACCCTAGGGAAAAGGCAATTAGGATCTATGACCAATGGCCTTAGCAATTTAGGGTATGCCTCAAATATTTTCCAATAGCCACATCACCTATTTGATGCCTCTCAATACCAGTTGTAGGGGAGCAACAGCAGGAGAACGCGCATGCACATACCTCTTGCCTGTGGGCTCCCCAGAGGCATCTGGTGGGCCACTATGTGAAACAGGATGCTTTACTAGATAGGCCTTGTGCCTGATCCTGCAGGGCTGTTCTTATGAATGACATCTGTAGTAATATGGCTGTTATGCTACCTCCAAATTCACCTACTCTCAGGGCTGGAATATACCAGCCATCACCTATGCCTATCCTACTGTCCTTTGATTGGAAAAGAGCCAGGCAGAAATCTTTAGTCTTAATCTGTGTCTGGATAAAGAAGAAACCGTTGCACCATTTGCTCTTGCAAGAATGGAAAGAAGCCAGGAGCAGGAGCATCATTATCCCAATTAAGAAGTGATTACTACTGCAAAGGTCAAGAGGGTCAGGGACAATTCCAGTGGTAATTATTTCATAAAAAGTTGTACATTTAGAGTACAGGCACTCTTTCTGCCCCACATAATGATTAAACATAGTGGTCATAGTATAAAGGACGTATTTCAAAATAAAGCTAGCCAATACTTAAAGGCACTCTGAAACAACATTGGCTGATACACAGTGTGCATGGAAGGTATTCGTGCAGCTACCACAACAGCAGCGAGCACAAAACCATAAGGGGCAAAATTTAATTAGAATGCCCATTTGAGGGCTGATGAGCACAAGTACACTTTCCTACTAAGATTATTAATCAAGAGTCTGAACAGGAGCAATATGTCGAAACAGTTTTCGTTTGTTTCTCCTCCAAGCCTACTATTTTCATCTCCATTGCAACAGGATGTCCATTATCAGAAAACATTTGTGTATTTCAGATCAACATTACAGCAATTAAAAACACAGTTACTTTTCTTTCAGTTTTATTAGAAGCTTGCTGAAATCCGGAAACCCACAACTAGACACGTTCCCCTGGGAAACAGAGTGTCCAATGCATTTAAGCGCACTACACAAGTCTCAGAAATATGCCTCATGTTTAAATACAAAAATAATAATAATGTTATTTTTGGCTCTGACAGCACCAGGAACCCATGTAGATATGCCTTTTACTTTTGAAATGTGCTTAAATCCTGAACTATGATTAATCCATGTTCTTTTGTGTTTATAAACGAAATCAGAAATACAAGCTACATTCTTGGGCAACTCTTATAAGCAAACCAAATCTTAGTAGATGAAAATGCATGCAACTTCAAGCATTGCCCATTGCCTAACTTTGAGCCAGAAATAACATTAAACATGGCTAGATTTTTTTAGAAGTAACAAGTTGGAAAAATACATTCAATGCAAGCCTATTGTATCCCTCCTCATTCTGATAAGCCAGTTTGAAATGCTTAACCTAATTTTTAAGCCCTACTATTTGTATTACAAAAACAACTATTAGCCCACTCACAAAAAGGTCATTATTGTCTAGCAGGATGAGTTCAGACATAGCACAAATCTTGGATTTGTGTTAACCACTGTTAAGAACCTACACCATGGTTTGAGCTACCAGATATAAAGCAGGCAAAGAATGATTTAGAGGAAAATTGCTTGCTTTTGTTTCCAGTCTGCTCAAGGCTCAGCTTTTTAAGTCCATTCCCATCTTCATGTGCAGTGACCTCCTGAGATAGAGCAATGGCCCTTAGTGGTGTGCATGGTTCGAAATTCCCGCAGTCTGGCCCGGGGCAGGGGAGTTTCTATTTAAGGGGGTGGTGGTAGTACTTTCCCCCCCGCAGCTCCTCCCCCTCCAGCGCTGGTGGTTTTCAAAACGTTCTTGGGGCGGCAGAGTTCCTCCCTACTGCCCCTGCCCCCATCATTGTCCTTGCTAGCTTAAAAGTAGGCAGAGCTGGTGGTACGCACCATGCGCTGTTTGCGGCGCATGCGCTTGTCTCTGCCGCTGGTGTGCGCAGCGTGACATATGCGGCGCGCGTGCCACAAAGGGCGCATGCGCGCCACCAGCTCTGCCTACTTTTAAGCTAGCAAAGACAATGACGGGGGCAGGGGTGGCAGGGAGGAACTCTGCCACCCCAAGAACGTTTTGAGAACCGCCAGCGCCGGAGGGGGAAGAGCGGTGGGGGGTACTACCCCGCCCTTAAAGAGAAACTCCCTCCCCGCCCTTCCGAACCGAACCGGGGGAATTCCGGACCAGTCCGGAGGCCTTGTCAATGGCCTCCGGACCGATCCTTGCACACCACTAATGGCCCTAACTGATTTGGCCATGGTCTAAATTCAGTCATAATGGGAAATCACAGCACAAACTAAGGCTCTCCACTCGAGCAGTGTGGAGAGCCGGAAGGAGTTTGGCGGGGAGAATGGGCTTGACCCACTCTCCCCACACACGAGTATCCAACCCTCCCTGGGTGTCCGGATCAGCCGCCCACACGATTACCGGCTCTGTCACAGAGCTGGTTGGGGCAGCAGGGATTGGGGGCTGCCCAACCACCGGAAGTCCCAGAATGCCCGTGTGAGTGTGCGGGGCATTCTGGAGACCCCACCCCCCAACACCGGGAGGCTTGTTGTAGCCTCCTGGTCAGGGATCTCCTCATGAGTTGCCACAGTGCGGAGTCGCACCACGCCAGCACATGATCGTGGAAATGGGGTTAGCTGAGTGCTAGGAAGCTATTAAGCAGGCTTACCACCAGGAGCCGCACAGCTCTAGACAGTTCACACACGCGCAGGAAACCGGACTTTGGCTCCCTTAGCCTGGTTTCTTGTGCATGTAAGAATAGCCTCTTAGTATGCAAATCAGCTTCAGATATTGGTTTCAGAATATCACTTGTTGCCTCAAGCAAACCATGTTTTGTGGGCAAGCTCAGGTTCAGACATAACACGAAGCCATGGTTTAATTAAACAAATGATAGTTTTGCATTATGTCTGAATTCAGTTGTTTTACATTACAAGCCTTCACGACATTAGCAATGTGCTTGAACAAAGTTGGGCCTGGTATTCTGAAGCACCTAGGTTTTCTTCTTACTGAGGCTTGGCACCTTCTCTGTGGCAGCCTGTGTGTAAAGCCAGGTAACACTGTTTCATGTTGGAGATCAGGTGTTTGCATGTAAAAAAACTGAATGTTCCTTTCCACTGAGACACTTCAACCCAAATTACATGCACCACTTCTAAACAAAGGCTACATCTTCTAAACAAAGGTTAAAACAATGATATTGAGCCCAAATGGAAGCACCCACTATAAATACGGCTTACTAGATCAGTTCCCCAATACACAGCCTTCTTTGGTTTGTGTGGGTTTGGAGTAACTGATGCAATAGCAATAGCAATAGCACTTACATTTATATACCGCTCTATAGCCGGAGCTCTCTAAGCGGTTTACAATGATTTTAGCATATTGCCCCCAACATTCTGGGTACTCATTTTACCGACCTCGGAAGGATGGAAGGCTGAGTCAATCCTGAGCCCCTGGTCAGGATCAAACTTGTAACCTTCTGGTTACAGGGCGGCAGTTTTACCATCAGTTTTACCAGGATTGAACTTGTAACCTTCTGGTTCCAGGGCGGCAGGCAGGAACTAGGCCAAAGCACTTATACACCTTGCTTTCCTTGCCACTCTATGCCCTCAGCCCTACCTACTGTACTGTATTTCCATCCTCCAGACTCCACAACGCAGCTGACCAACCAGATGAAGAATGAAGGCAGCTCTGCCTGCCTGAGAGAAGAAGCAGGAAGCTTCTAGGTGCTCCCTTCAGGACATTGTTAGGTCCTTGGGAGGTGAGGGTGGAATCAGAGGTAGCAGCTTTGATTGTATGGGCCTGAGCCTACATCCTGCTACCTGTCAAATCCTTCTGTTTGGAACAGAAATGTCATTTGCTTGGCTTACAATGATGCCCTTACTCATAAGCAGACCCACTACCTTACTCCCAAGAAAACCTTGCTTGTGAGTAGACCTGACCATTACTTAAGAGCCATGCTGGCGGGCAGAATGCACCCCAAGAGGGGGAGCATCAGGTGACAGGGAAGAGGGGTGGTGTGAGTGGGATCCAATCCAGGAGGCAAGGTGGCATGCTGTGCCTCGCCTCAAGCAGTCAGCCGCATGGGGCTGGTGCAGCAAGGTGGTTCTTAAAGTGGTAAGAGCAAAATTAATTTAATCAATATAACTGACTAGCCACACACAGGCCTGATTAAGTCACTTTTGCAAAATATTTTGTGGATTGGATTGCAAAACTGCATGGGCTGCAGAAGGCCTGTGAATTTGAGACTCCTGCTCTAGAACTTCATCTCATTACCTCAGAGGCGTAACTATAGGGGGGGCAGGGGGGGCACGTGCCCCGGGCGCCATCTTTTCTGGTCACGTGGGGGGCGCCGCCATGACCAAATTTTTAAAATTTTTTTAAATTTTTTGTTAATACAAATGTTTCCTGCTCAATGCGGCAGCGCTGCGGCAGTCAAGGGAGTGCATCGGTGCCCCCTTCCCCACGAGCGGTCCCTTCCGCGCCGCCTCCCCCCCCCATTGCTTTGCTGGTGCCTGGCAGCCAGTCAGTGGCCTGGCTTGGCGGTGGCGGGCGCTTGTGAGGAAAAACCTAAGTATAATGTAGTATGTTGGGGGGGCGCAGTGGAGGGGTGCCATTTCAGTGCTTGCCCCGGGCGCCGTTTCCCCTAGTTACGCCTCTGCATTACCTCTATTTGACTCCCTCTCTGAAAAAGTCCGTATAGGCACAGGTATCTGCCATACCTCCACAATGAAGAAAGACTCAGTTCAGCTTCTCTGAAAACTCCCTATCCTCCTTTAGAGCATGTTCTTTTTCATTTTCCTTGCTTGAGCAAGACTTCAATTTTCTGAAAGAAGTCTTCCTGCCTTTCAGAGCTTTGACTCTGCTTGTTAACCATGCTGGCATCCTCTTGGATCTGCTGGTGTCTTTCCTCATTTGTGGTATATATTCTAGCTAAGCTTCTGTTATTGTGGTTTTAAATAACCTCCAAGCCTCTTGGAGATGTGACTCTCTTGACTTGCCCCCTCTGCTTCCTTTTACTAGTGCCCTCATAATTGGGAAGCTTCCCCACAGAGCTGAGTTAAACATGACAGGGGCAGCTGCAATTGTTTATTCATGTGTCTGCCCTGTTTGTGTATAAAGTAATTCTTACAAAAGAAGGTGTCCCTGTCATATCTAGCTTGGTCTTGAAATACTGTAATAATCAGAAGAGCCTCTCTACAGCACAAGAGTAATATCAAGCTCATCAGCCATTTTGCATATTTACTATTATTGTATTGATTGATTGATTGATTGATTTGGTTTCTATACCGCCCTTCCAAAAATGGCTCAGGGCAGTTTACACAGAGAAGTAACAGATAAATAAGATGGATCCCTGTCCCCAAAGGGCTCACAAACTAAAAAGAAACATAAGACAGACACCAGCAACAGTCACTGGCGGTACTACGCTGGGGTTGGATAGGGGCAGTTACTCTCCCCCTGCTAAATAAAGAGAATCATCATGTTAAAAGGTGCCTCTTTGCCAAGTTAGCAAGGGGTTAAAACTGTGCTTGCGTGTGTATGTTGGAGCTGGGGAGGGGTGCGCTGATGGGTGAACCACCAGAAAGATTATTTGGATCCATCGCATAAATGCAAGAGTGGATTTTGGTTCTTATGCAAGATCCTGCATAATCTTGGTGATGGTTGTTGGTGGTGGATATTATCAGCAAGGGTAATGCCTCTTGAAGACTTCCTAACAGGTTTCAGGGGCCTAACAGTGGCAGTTGTGCTTTTTTCTTTTAATGACTCTTTTACACTATCCCTCTGTGGGCAGTGTCAGCTACAGCAGTGTTTATAGCACTGAAAATTTCCCCAGTGGCTGGATTTCATCCTATTAGTCATCATTTTTCAAAGCTCTAATGTGCCAGAAAATGACACAATGATGTGACCAGGTTCATGTTGGGATTTTTTTTTTTTTAATTATTTTTTTTTGGTGGCTTGCAGTGGCAAGAGCTGGCTGCTGGGAAGGTGATCAGTGCTTTAAGCACAGCTGTGGCTGGCCACTGCTGCTTACAGAGCAGGGTTGCTCAACTTCGGTTCTCCTGCAGATGTTGGCATACAACTCCCATAATCCCTGGCTATTGGCCACTATGGCTGGGGATTATGTGAGTTGAAGTCCAAAAACAGCTGGGGGGGGGGAAGTTGATCAGGCCCGTTACAGAGGCACAGCATAAAACAGTGCAATGTGAAAGAAAAAAGTCCTGCTGCTGTCACCACCAAGTTGAGGGGGGGAAACCCTGCTGCCACAAAACACAAGAGAAGTTTGTCTACCCTCCTTCCCTAGAAAAAAAGGCTTAACAAGTCTCCCACAATTTGTCTGTGAATGGGACAATGAAAATGGGGGAAGGGGATTTGTTCAGATAACTTACAGTTGACATATTTTAATTTTCAAACACAATTGTTTCTGTGACCATTCAAGTTTAGCACTTGTACTGTCTGTGTGTGCACATGCATTTGGACAAAGTCAACGTTTGATTATATTCCTCTTCAGAAAACCCATAAAGTGACAGAACTGCTTTTCAAGAATGGCATGGGGGCGGGGGGAGGGATAGAAAGTGTATAGGCCATGAATTGGAACACTTTGCTCCTCACGAATCAATTCTCTCACATCAAAGGCTATAGCATGCCTCAACAAGAATTATTTTTGGAGTCCTGGATCACTTGGTTAAATTGCCATATGCAGGCTGAGCATGTAAATTGCTAAGGATGCTTATAGTTCATGGATTCTAGTTAAGCAAAAGAGCAACTTATGACTTCTTCACACATTACAGGATTTATTCCTTAGTTGCTCTGCCACAAGGTGGCTTTGGCAGTTATGTCTAAGCTGCTATACATCGATCTCCAAGGAACATTTTAGAAGAGAGAAGTGACAATCTACCAAGGTATGCACACCCACATCAGATCGTCTGAAGAGACAGAGGACCTTTAGGTCATATGGTACAATCTAGATTTAAAAACAATATTTTCCCTTAGCTATAAAAGTAAATCCACAGGATTGTTTTTAAGATTAAAGAGGTATTTTAAATATTTGCATTCAATTCACATTCCTAAATAAAGCCAAATCAAAGCTATTTTTACACTGCCAAGGATTAACAGCCAATTTAAATCTTTTTGCTCCGTTTTTAAATTCTGATCTTAACTAATTAGAAGCTATACTCTCGCAAAGCTTGTTTAAGGAGTTGCAAGTTGTTAAGCTACAATTCTCTGCTAAGCTTCTCTTAATATTCAACACTACTCAATACTCATTTAGGAAAAGTCCACAACACATACAGGGGTAGCACTTATGATATAAAACAGGAAATGATAATTATTCCGCTTGCAGCATAACAGAATAGAGGATGGGAAATAACCAGGACTAAAAACACAGCAAACCTGCATTAGAATCCAATGCTCACTCTGCCCCCATCCCAGATGAAATCCTCTTGTTAAAATCAAGGCCTCCTTCACCCTGGATTAATTGAGGAAGATATTGTGCTTATCTAAAGAGCTTGCATAATTCCCCCCTCCTTTTTGGGGGGGGGGGCAAATTGTAACATTTGCCTTTTTTTTCTGAAATCAGAATGGCTTTTCAAAATGCTATAACAAGCACAAATTCTGATACATTTTGGAAGTGTACATGAACAGGTCGCAGGGCAGAGGCCTTGCACTGCCACCTCACTGAGCAAAACCAGTATTAATTTTGTTGGCTGGTGTAGCACCTACTGTCTTCCGATCTTGATTATCTTGCAGCAGTCCCTGAGATCTGAAAGTGCTTTCTGGTTGGTGAATAAAAAGTACTGTGTTGTCTCGGATATGCGAGATGACCTGGTGTCTACATTAGCAGTTCCACATTTCCTCCAATGGCACCTGTCTGCCTTTTGCGGATTTTTCCTAGCTTGTTTAGTCTGAAGATGTAGATGAGATCCTTGGGAGTGTGAGCAACCAAGTGCCCGCTGGACCCTTACCCTCCCTAGCTCATAAAGGCAGCCAGGAGAGGCTGGCCAAGCGGGACAGGGTGTTTGAACATGGGACGCTTATTCTGATGGCGTAAGTGGTCTCACTGAAACCCTACCTAGACCTTGAGCTTTTTGTCCAATCTATTCTTGCGCAAGGTACCTGACCGGGTAATGGTGACTCAGATGCAGGGGCTTCTGAATTAAATGGGTCATCTGGATTTTTTTCAGTCTGGTTTCTGACTTGGTTCTGACCTGCCCCGGTTTTGGAACTGAAACTGCACTGGTTGCTTCAGAGGACAACTTATGCCAGAGACTGGATCCGGAATGCATCCCTGATGGTCCTGCTAGACCTCTCAGCAGCTTTCAGTACAATTGACCATGGTATCCTTCTAGTGTGTCTTGTGGGGATGGGGAGGGGGGGCACTATTTTGCAAGGCTTTTGCTCTTTCCTGCAGAACAAGTTCCAGAATGTGATGCTGAAGGTATTCCTGTTTGACTAGGCCTTGGTTGTTGGCCTAGGGTGTGCTGCAATTTTAAATTCTATCTCCAATACTGCTTAAGATCTACACAAAACCACTGAGGCAAGTCATCTGGGGGTCTGACATTGGGTGTTACCAATATGCAGATGACCTGAACTTTATCTTTGCCATCTCCAGCTGGAGGAATCTAAATAAGTGTCTGGGACCAGTTAAGTGCTGGATGTGGACTAACAAATTAAAATTGAATCTGGGCAAGTCAGAAGCTCTCTTGGTCATGGAAACTGGTCATGATTTGGGAATAGGTTATCAGCCCTTTCTAGACGGAGTTGTGTTTGTCTTGAAGAACCAGATCTGCAGTTTGGGAATTCTCCTGGACCTGGCATTATTCCAGGCTCAGGGACTTCTGCACATCTTCAGCTGATGTGTCGGCTGTGTCCATGTCCATCTCAGTCAGACCTGGTTATGGCTTATCCATGCCCTTGTTGCATCTTGATTGGATTATTCCAATACAGTCTACATGGAACTGCTGCTGAAGACCCTTCGGAAACTTCACCTCATCGAGAAGGCAGTAGCAAGGGTCGACTGATACAAGACCCTCTGAGCCTATAACATTTGGTTTTCTCCAGCTGCACTGGTTACCAGGATGTTTCCAAAAAACCAAATAATTCTATACTACTGCACTGTCATTAAGCAGCAGCAAGGAAGAGGATGCTCCCATTACACAACTGTTTTAGAATTCCTGGAAGTCATGCATTGATGCAACTTGCATATATGTTAGCATTGCAAAGCATTCTTCAAGCATCCAACTAAACTCGCACTCTCTCTACTTTGTAAAGGTATCGGTAGGATACTTGAAGTCATAACTTATATGACAACTGTCCACTTCAGTCACAGTGACCACAACTTACCATTCACCCATCTGCAAGAGTTATGCAATCCTGTCTACTTCTTAAAACAGACCAAAAAAATTGATGATTGCTTCACTACAAATCTCAACTGGACTAAATGAGGGTTTAACTATTTCCTAGTTCTCCAGAATCCTTAATGTTGCAGCACTCATGATTCACAACTTCGGTGGGGAGAGTGCAAGTGCTGGGGGGATGAAATAAAAAGATTTCAGCGGCATGAGAATTAAGTCTGGCAAGTCCATTAGCAAACTCCCAATGCACCTATATTAGCTGCATGCTTAGTGGGCCGATAAAGTCTTAACCAAAAAAGGCTTCCCATGCTCATTGCTGCAGAATTCCCAAATGCACTTCATCCGTGCCCAACGCTTTTCTAATTCACAGTTCTAATTGCTTTTCGAAACTAGTCCTGAGCAGTGGCCAAGGCTTTTAAGGATTTGAGTTTCCAGCTGCAGCCGCTTAATAATAAAATAAGACTAAGTGACAGCAGTATTGATAATCACATTAACATGTTTTGAGTAAGTTTCCCCCAACATCATTTTGCCAATGCATCTATATTTTTATCTTCAAGTGACCTCTTTTCCTTTCCATGCTTCTACTACTCTCATCTATCCCAAGTTGAAAAGTACTAGATGATATGACAAATGAATCATCTCATTTAAAAACAACAATCAGAATGCAAGCAGAACACCAAGAGGCAATTAATCTGTTTCAAGTGGGAAAAATAAAAGTCATGCAACATCTCTTATTTGTTGAAAGAGATATGCTCTTCTGATTGTATGCTGTCGTCTTGTTTGAAGTTTGTGGACATAAAAATGGGTGCCAATTTATTACAATACAAAATTAGTCTGATAATCCTAGCTTAGCTTTTCCTAAGATACCGATGAATGCACAGTGACTAATTCCCGAGAGCTCCTGATGGAGCAGAGAAGAACCTACAGATTTCCCTCAGTGTTAAACATGACTAATACACTGAAGTGCTGAATTAATTTTAATAGGAAAAAGTTTATAGTTAAATTAAAAAGTTGCCTCTGTATCTCCCAAATGCAAATTACCTAGCAATTGCCTGATACAGACTTCTAGCATAGGAACATAGGAAGCTGCCATATACAGAGTCAGACCATTGGTCTATCTAGCTCAGTATTGTCTTCACAGACCTGCAGCGGCTTCTCCAAGGTTGCAGGCAGGAATCTCTCTCAGCCCTATCTTGGAGAAGCCAGGGAGGGAACTTGGAAACTTCTGCTCTTCCCAGAGCGGCTCCATCCCCTGAGGGGAATATCTTACAGTGCTCACACTTTTCGTTCCATTCATATGCAACCAGGGCAGACCCTGTTTAGCTACAGGGACAAGTAATGCTTGCTACCACAAGACCAGCTCTCCTCTCGGAGGAAGATGGAACGGGCAGGAATTTAACACAGTCCCATACTGGCACTGTGAAGCAAGTTAGATACTCCAGAGAAACTTGTCCAGCTGGCATCGGGCTTCCATGGCTATCCGGAAGTGGTTTAAGAGGTGACCACACTGTGGGATCTATCTGGGGAAAAGACTAATAATCAGTTTTAAGGACAGAGGCTTTTCCTTTCTGAAATACTTAGGACCATGTCTTTATATTACAGCCTACAATCTCTTCTTAAAAAGCACAAAACACACATAACCCCCACCCCCAGGACAATCCCCTAGTTGCATCCTCATCAGGCGCGTAACAATGATAGGGCAAGGGGAGACAGTTGTCTGGGGGCCCCACTGCCTGGAGGGGCACCCCAGAGGCACCTCATGTGACTCCCCATTGCCCCCTGCCCAGCCCCATAGCCCCTCAGCCACTTGCCCTGTTCGCCGTCTCTCCAGCTTGTTCTCCTGGCCGGCAATCCAGGCAGCAGCCCAGCTGCAAAGAGCTCCTTTTCTCCCTTTTCTCTCAGCTGATCGGCGGGTGGGCGGGGCTTCCACGGAGGCCTCCGTGTAGGCCGCAGTGAAGCCTGAACTCCAGTAGGGCCCAAGCCAGCCAGGAAGGAGGAGGCAGCCAGAGTGTTCTCTGCAGCAGAAGACCCTTTGCTGCCCTGCTTAACCCAGACCAGCATTTGCCAGGTAGAGTGTGAACTCCTTTTTGTGGTTACCTTTCCCGCCCCCCCATATATAGGGATCTGCTTGCCATAGGGCTTGGATATGGGGGGGGGGGGGACCGAGAAGTCTCTGAATATTTATTTTGAAACAGCTTGGAAAATTTGCTGACTTAAAAAAAACTATCTAAAAAGTCCTATAAGTGGCTTGTTTCATGGCAGAAAATTGCAAAAACTTCTGGAACAGTATTTTATTAATTTTATTTATTCATTCATTCATTCATTTATAAATGCACTTATGTTCAAGTTGTTTTGCAACCCAGAAGGTCTGAGTGAGAACTGTGAAGCATGTGTGGTGCTTTTATTTTATTTTTCTTGTGTGTGAACTGCTCCCCAATAACTTGCAGGGACTTCAGGGTAAATCTGGCCAACATGTGAATGCAGCACCTCCATTCCAGAGGAGATGTGTCTTAAAGGGCTTTAAAAGCCTCCTGTGAAAAACCTCCTGGAATCAAACTGGACTGAATTTGTTCAGAATTCTGGGAAAACAAACATAGGTTCACCCTGCATGGTTGAAAGTCTCCTTGCTAATCTGCAGCGAGGGGCCCATTTTAATAATTCATCTTTCTAGTGTGTTCTAGGCATTAAAAGTAATACAAATGTATAGTACTCAATGTATATCACTATATATTGTGACGTGTGTGTGTGTGTATTCAGTGAAATGTATTTGCAGGCAGCATACTTATTTTGGAATATCAGACTTAAATCCTTGGGGGCCTGGGGTGTGCGGAGGCCCTGGACTTGGGGGGGGGGGCCCATTTTAAAATCTTGTCTCTGGGCCCACTCCAACCTTGCTACGCCCCTGATCCTCATGAACAAGGTAACATAGCAGAGGGATCAAAGTTCAGTAGTAGAACAAAGATTTTGTATGAAGGAAGTTTCAGGTTAAATTCCTAGTTTCTCCAGTTAACATGATCACAGGCAGCACATTATAGGAAAGGCCTCTGCTAAGGCCCTGGAGAGCTACTGCCACCATTAAGAGTAGACAGCATTGAGCTAGATGGAACACCGTCAGTATAAAACAGCTTCATATATTCATCAAAACGGAAGCAGTGAGATATATTTACTCACTGAGTAAACCCATATGTATATTCTAATCTTGTTCATCCAGTCACTACTGGGAGTAGTTATGATTCATAATTCGATGTCGACTCCTCCCGTCATGAACCTTCAGCTGGCGGGGTGGGAGGGGGAGAGGATGCATTACATCCACACTAAATTATTCATGAGTACTCCCATTGAAATTAATAGGACAAATAAATTAATTTCAATGGGAGTACTTAGTGATAATGTTCTGAAGCCTGACAGTCAAGGTCAGGGGAGGGGCATGCTGAGCTCCAGCACATAGCTAGCTAATCAGGAGCAGAGGAAGAGGGTCTTCACCAGTGTTCCCTCTAACAGAGATCCCCAGATGTTGTTGACTACAACTCCCATAATCCCCAAGTAAAGGCTGTTGCCACTGAGGATGCTGGGAGCTGTAGTCAACAACACCTGGGAATCTCTGTTAGAAGGAACACTGGTCTTCCCCCTCCTTTCTGCTCTTCTGCACCGATCGCTGAGGATATGCCAGTTTCGAATCAGTGATCTTCATTGGGGGGGGGGGGAATAGTGTGGGTGTAGCATAAGGAGGCAGGAGGGCTCTGAGTATCCCCTAGGAGCCCCTCAATTACCCCGTTAGGAATCCCTGCAATAGTGCATACTGACGCCAAATCCAAGCTATCTGTAGGAATATGCAGCTCTTTGTTCCTATCCTTTCAGTTGATGATTGTTTGCAAGAGTATGTACACATCTTTGTCGTCATCACAGGGTAGGCAAGACAGGCTTAAGTGTTTGTGCCAGGTAAACAAGCAAAGCAAAGGGCTGAAGTTTTTTGTATTTAAATCATCTTTGCTTCAAGAAAATCCATTCATGTTGACTGCTGTATGATCACCACAAATCCCTTGCACTTTTCATTGCAATTTGGGCGATATTCTAGGTCACATGAGAAGATGCTGACCAAGCCTGTTGCTGTCCCATGTGAATTGGATGCTGACCCTAGAGCAGAGGTCAGCAATCTTTCAGAAGTGGTGCGCCAATTCTGCAGGTGTGCCCCATTACATAAAAATTTATCTTATTTATTTATTTATTTATTTATTCATTCATTCATACACACATACATATTGCCCAAAACTTATGTTACTGGTGGGCACCATCAACACCCACCCACATTCCTCTCCCCCGACAAATGGTGGTGTACTCACGGTATCTGGGATCATTCCTGGAGAGGATCCCTGGGGAGCGATCTGCTCTGCCTAGCTAATGTGGTCATGAGGGAAGCCTACACTGTGGCACTCCCCACACCTGGACATCTCCCAGCAGATTGGGGGCAGACAGGAGGAGGGGCGTGTCCTAGGCATCTCTCATTGTGGCCAGATCAACTAGCCACAGTGGATCACTCCCAGCCATGTTCAGTGGGTACAGGGAGAATTCTGGACAGTGTATGGCTGCCACTACAAATGATTGTGTGTGCCACTTTCGGCACCTGTCCTGGAGTACATACAGCACTCTACTGTGGCTGCACTTTGCAGGGGAAGATCGGGAGCGGCAGGTAAGCTGTCTTTTAGGGAAACTTGTCCAACATCACTGGTTTTATGGAGGAAATCTCAGAGCTTTCCAAAACATAGTTTGAAAGCCACTGACTTTTGAACTTGTCATGAACAATAGCCATACAATCTTCATCTGCCTGCATTCAAAATAAAATCCAGCATATCTGCCCCAAGATAAGCAAGCTGAAACCCTAGGAGCCAACATTTCTGAAGCTAGGTGTGTGGTAATGTATCCAACACACTATCAGATACGTTACAAAATCCCACAATGTAGTCTTGCTATGGGTTATTTTACCCATGGGCAAGCCTATCTACAGGCTCCCAAGAGTCATAAAGCCAACTTAGCATTTCTAAATAACTTCAAACCACAAGAGTTCAAATCTCAAGAACTACAGCAATTGTTAAAAGCATTACGTGCCTTGCCCTAGCTCCATGTTACAGAAGTGGTTTTACTTAACAAGGTTTTACTATAGTAGTTAATTAATGGCTTCGGTTTGCTGTTCTTTCAGAGCCCCCTATCACCCAATCCTTTTACACACACAGTTCTTAATTTGTAGATGTCTGTTCTCAAATGAATCTTAGAATCATAATCCCACGCCCCCATGCCACCTTTACACACTACTTTTTAGCCAGCATACAAAGATTATTCAAAAGATACAGCTGGTAGCTCTAAACACAGTGGCTTGGTTTTTCAGCATGTATCATTAAGACCATATTAGATGCAAACAAGATGCCACATTTCTCAAGAGACTTACTTGAAAACAGCCCTCTGGGGGCTCACTTCAAAACAGCAAGATTTATCAAATCCCACATGCCTGATCCTCTGCATGTCCCTACCAGATTCCTAACTACTTTGTTTACTGTTAGAATGCATGCCCTCACTTGCATAGCTACCAGCTTCTTGTCTTTGCTACCAAAGACAAGAATTTCTTTGATGTGGCGACTCTCCTGGGAACTCTTTGGGGATCACAATGTGCACTGGGCTAGACATCGATGATTTCCCCATTCTCTTCAATGACACAAAGCTATGCACACACACAACAGCTATGCATAAGGACCTATGTCATATGGTATCATGGCTCTGGACTTCAGCCATTGGTCTCAAAGACAGAAACTGTCTGGAAATGGGGGTGGGCAACTTGATCAGTCCTGAGTATTACAATATATCACAGCCTGGAGGGCGGTATACAATTTGCATATTTGGGAATTAGTGCATCTTATATCTGTTAAGATTATGTTGTATGGCACTACAGCTGGTGGAGCTGGCTGCACTTCTTGGCATCTTTCTGTAGATATGTCATTACCTATAGATGCATACATATGGCTTGAATTCCTGACTAAACAGCCCCTCTTCATTAGCAATGAAGGAGCTGGGCATCTTTTAACTAGATTCTTTGTGTATAGTTCAACATTTTACTACTGTCCTTTCCAAAAATAAATTTTGCCTTACATCTGCTCCAGTAAGTGGCAAGAAGGTATTCTACATTACAAGATAAGCCAAAAAGCAGGAGATGAAAAGTCAGTCCAGGTGGCAATATCTCCAGCTTGCCAATGTGAACTGTGCAGGACTAAATCCAAATGAAGATGAAAGAGAGACAAAATTGACACGTGCAAGCGCTAATTCCATATTCTAAAACTTTCATCAGTTAATACAAAAAGCATCCAAGAAGATGTTTTATTGTTGGACACCACCAAAGGTTTTTTTTCATGAAACTCCTTTTAAAATAATAAATATAAATACATAATTGAAATGTACAAAATAAATAAATCTAAATAATAATAATAATAATAATAATAATAATAATAATAATTCTATTGCTTCATTATTATGTTCCGCCAAGTGGGTGGGACATTAGAGTTTCTTCCAATATTAACACTAGGAGAGATTTAAAAATCCAATACCCATTGTCTGTAGACCACTTAGGTATCAGTTTGAAATGCAGGATTTTAGAGATGTTTATTTTGCTCAGAGCATATTAAATCTCTGAAAAATGAAGCAAAGGTTGGGCAGTACAAACATAAATTTTATCCTGTTCCCAAGAACCTTTGCCATTATTCCTTTTACCCCAGGCTCTCGCACCAAAGAGCTTTCCAGCCATGGCAGCCTTTGGAACAAAGTGCAGCCAATCCTCAAATAGTCAGAAGTCATGAATCAGGCTTCCCTAAGACAGATCACAAGGCTTTTACAAAACCAAACTGGGATGGGGGGGTTCTCTCTATGTTCAAGTAGATTAGAGTCACATTTGCAGTCTTTGATCAAGAAAAACAAAAGAAGATTAAGGACCTCTTGAATACGTGTGAAGTTATTGTAAAGTCTTGTGACTTTAGAAACTAAACCACAAGATAAACACACACACACACACACACAAGCCATCACTAGGGCTGTGGAAAGATTTGGCTTTGAAGCATCAAAGACAAATCATCTGCACATCGCCCCTGGCCCCATAGGGAGTCGCCACCTTCCCATGGGGCTAGAGCGATATGCAGATGATCTGGCGTCAATGCTTCAAAGCCACATTTTTGCACAGCCCTACCATCAAGCTTGCTTGAATTTATGCACTACACTACTGAAGGAAACACCATCTTTTTAGGCTTTACATGTTAGCAAAGAAAAACTTGATGTCTCCTCATAATTCAGATAGCAATATGGAAGAGGAACTGCAATTCATGAGCATAGGCAGCAAATACATATGGCAATTCATTTAAGTCAAAACCAGTTGACATTTCAGTGGCTTTGGCATGTGAAACTGCTCTTGTGAATAGGATAGCAGCACTTCCCCAATCGACAGCATGCCAGATTCTGCTTCAACCTATGGTACCATAGAGCATGGTACACCACCTGGGCACCCCAAAATCTACTGAAGACTCCCACACCACACACCCTTTCTTTTTTAAACTCAACCAATCATGCACTGGGGAACATCATACATCTATACCATACATTTAACTTTTTTTGTTGAGGCATATCATAGCTTCTAACTTAAAAATAACATTCTCATCTCCGATTGGGATATTTCTGTCTCTTTTTGCCTTAGGCCTAAACTCAATAGCTTTGTTTAGCTCTGCTTCCAATTCAGACAGATGGCAAATGGAAATGAAGTTAGAATTCACAAATGGATAATTATCTCATTTCCTTTGCTCAGTGAGCAATAGATGGCAGGTTAGAAGTGACATGCACACATTTATATTCATAAATAAAACAAAAGGCAGGAATCAGGAAAAGAACACCCACACCCCACAACATCTCCAGAAATCTACCAGAGCAGGCAGGCATGAGAAGTCACAGAACATGAGACTCAATACAACAGCACGATAAAGGCTGCTTCCCACATTATCCCACTCCCAAAACTGTAACATAATGTTACTCAATCATTAATTGTTCCTGGATCAAAGGAATGACATCACTCCTTTGCTCCAAAAACATGATGTGGAGAATTATGCTAATTGTGGGTTGAAAAACAGGTAGGCATAGAAGGGTACAAGGAATTCCTTTCTGAAAATTCCAGAGAAACATTATAACAAAAACACATTGGAAAACAGACTTAAATTAAAATAAAGTCACAGGTTTGTGGGTGTAACAAAACAAGGTATTATCTTTATTTGTTTGACATGACAGAAAAAAAAGTTGTGTGTGTAGGGGAGATCATTAAAAAAAACTTGGCAGGAACATGGGGAATACACACTATCCATCTATTAGTCACTTCAGCCTAACATATCTCTTCTTGCAGCCCAACCAACTGCCACCACAGGTGTGAAATGTGTGTGGTGGGATCTCCCACATTCAGAATCCTTATGCTGGGTAAATAATATGATCATTAAAGTGTTGCATCCTGAGCAAAGCAGCCCTACTAGCCAATATATCTTCAAAGCCTCAATCTCTGTATATTTTAGAAAAGCCAGATTGTTGGGAGAGAGAAAACAGCCAATCAATTTTTTTTATGACAACAGCTTATATGTATCCCCACTCTCTTCTCAATAAACATTAATATGGCATCGAAAGTGTCTCACATATGGGCTTGAAGAAGAGAAGTCCTAGTCAGGATATGCATTACAGCAGTATAATAGCCTGACCATATAGAAAAATATTTATACTTTGCTTATTTTTCTCTCTCAAAAAGACAAATGGGGGGGATGGGGTGTCTGTTTGCACTCCAAAGTAGGAAAGGAATGTTTAAACAACCCATATACAAGTATCTATAGGAAACAAGAGACATTTCAAACTTAATCTGCACTGACCTATGTACCAAATTCTCTCTCATCTCTGTACAAATAAAGAGCTCATTGAACTTTTCACTCATGGGGGTTTTGACTTGGTATGCATGGCCAAAAATATCTCAGAGGCCCTGCCATGTTGTTACATGCTTTACAGCAGTTGGCTGCATTTCAGAAGTCTTGTACAGATGCAGTTGGTAAAAGGTTTCCAAATCATTTCAGACAAGAAGAGGGAATGAAAAGGTATATTTATTTAAAATTGGTGGTCATGCTCTGTTGCACCAGAGCCCAAAGTTATATGAAGAGCCAGATTTACAAATCCAGTAAACTGGAGTTATCTATACTGAAACCAATTTACACTTGAAGCCTGAACACATTTACTTGGAAATAACCCTACTGAATTAACTAAAACGGCTGAAAAGGCATTTTCTAAAAACTGTAATTCTGCTGTTCAGGAGCACTTTCCAGTATGAAACACAGAATCTGGGATCTTAAGAATCTGAAGTTATTGAAAAGCAAAACTTATTCTAGACCCTTAAAGCTAGCAACACAGGATTAAGAGATATAAATACCACCTAGTGAAATCTCAAAAGTCTTCTGGGGCAAAGCAGGGTTTCCAAAGGCCAGGAGCAGGAATTCAGTATCTTGCCTACACCCTTACATTTTCAATTATTAGGAGGCAAGAAGAATAAGCTCTGCAACAAAGCAAGCATATTTGCTTAACCTGCATTGTATCTTCAAGTCACAAATAAGTTTTTTGTTGTTGTTTTTTGCTGCAATGGAAGCCAGAACTGGGCTATGAGGACAGAATTCTCTCTCTCTCTTAAGAAGCATAGCAGGCACACAACAACTATCAATGAAATGAAGTAGTAATGGAAAATAGTGAGTAGTTGAGAGAATGTGGCTGGAGGCCACAAGAGCTGGGAACATAGTCATGTAAGGCACACAACTTCCAGTTCCTAGTTCTAGAGCTGTTTAGAAACACAGGTGTTCCAGGTTCTCATAGCAATTGGCTAGCCTTTGACAGAAGTAGCAAAATGTACGCATTTCATATGATACGCAATGTTCACACTGATGGAAATCTTGCAAAGTGGTGGATTGCACCACGTCATGAATTGAGCAGGAGACTGCACAGGTGCCATATGGCCGGTGATCTCTCATGTAAATAGAGAACAGAACTGAACACTTGTATAGCAAAGAAACTGAAATAGGGGTAGTGTAGGTGAGATAGGGAGTATGCCATGTATCCAATAGCCATAAAGATATCCAGAAGAACTTATGTACATTCAGGGGCGGTTCTTTCAAGAAGCGAGGTGAGATGTTAGCCTCAGAAAGTGGATTACTGGGACACCAGCAGGGTAGTAAGATGCCCCCTGCTGCTGGCTATTGGAGCAGCTCTTCAGGTTGATGGGCGATGACCCTTGATGACTGACACTTTGCACAAGGAAAAGCAGCTTCTGCTGGTAACTTTCCCTCCTCCTGGCCTCCCACACACCACTTTCAAAACTTGCAATAGTCTATTTTGAAAGGGGGCTGGCTTTAAAAGAGGCTTGGGGCAGGGCAGCATTTGGCACAGGGGACTAAAATACCTTTGGCCACCCCTCTCTACATTGGCACAAATACTACTATGGGTTGGGGGAATCTGCTATTAAGGATATTAGTGGCAACATAGCAAGAAGAACATGTCCCATTTGCAAGGGTCAAGAAATGTTGGCTCTGTTCACCCGCCAGACAAAACCTTTTACTCGTCAAGCTATGTTGGTAAATTAACTGTCAGGATTTTGTTTTTTATTCATCAGGCATCATTTTTCACTCGACACAGACAAGTATACTATGGTTCATGCTCTTTTTATGCTATCGTGGACCCCTGAACAGGCAGAGTTCACGATCATGCAAAGAAACCCCCACACTTAGAGTTTATATGTGGGTAGGCTCTTCCAGACCTTTATTATTATTATTATTATTATTACAACATGTATATCCCACTCTTCCTCCAAGGAGACCAGAGCGGTGTACTACATACTTGAGTTTCACAACAACCCTGTGAAGTAGGTTAGGCTGAGAGAGAAGTGACTGGCCCAGAGTCACCCAGCTAGTTTTATGGCTGAATGGGGATTTGAACTCGGGTCTCCCCGGTCCTAGTCCAGCACTCTATCCACTATACCACACTGGCTCTCTTTATCCAAATGCATGTACAGGGTCAGTGGGTGCAATTCTTCTCCCCCATATATGTGTTCAAAGTATCAATAGTACTAGATGTCATGATGTCAATAACCTTTGCTCAGAACACAGTTCATCAGTGGCTTGTTCAACCTTCTATTCTTACTGTCTGCCTAGATTGACAAAGACATTAAGGCTATTAAGTACCTGACAGGCCACAACACACGGTTGGAAGGCTGTGTTCAGCTTTGTGCATCAAGTTGTATAGCCTGATGTTAGCACATTTCTGAGCAGCATAGCTCAGGCTAGTGATGGCTCATCTGCATGCCTGACATCTGACAGCTGGTGCAAAATCCTGAAATATTTGCTTTAAAAAAAGATTAAAGCAGAATGTCTGGCTCCTATGGACAAGGAGATGTGTTTCGGAAACCTACGTATCATTGTAGGTACATGACCCTGGAGCTCAGGAAGATCTGTGTCCTGTAAAATGACATTCCCCCCCTGCTTCATGATCTGTGGTCAGATTCCCTCAACTATTCATTATTCTTTTCCCAAACTTTCTCATCATTTTTCTCTTGCCACTGCACTGCTCTTGGCAAAAGAAAAAAAAAATGCTGAGAATTGAAAAATTCTACTCAAAGCAAGTTCAGAATAAAGAGTGCAAATAAACAACATATGCAGATGCATATATTTTCAAAGGATTGGTCTAAATAAATCTGTATGGCGTATAATCTCAAGTTTATTTATTTATTGTTAGATTTTTATACCACCTTTCATTAAAAACAATCCCAAGGTGGTTTACAAAACATTTAAAACAATATAAAACTATTAAACAGTTAAACAATGCAAATATTAAATTGGAATATAAAATACAAGTCTAATTAAAAGTTTTAAAAGCATACACAATAAGACCATAGAATACAGAGCAGCAGCAACAAAAACAATACTCATATAAAAACTTGGGTAAAAAGTCAATATTTCACTTGCCTTCTGAAAACTGTGATGAAGACTGAGGAGCCCATTGGGAGAGCATTCCAAAACCTAAGGGCAATAACTGAGAAGGTCCTGTCCCACGAGCAAAACAGCCGAGCCTCCCTCATCGTTGGCATATGGAGAAGAGCCCCCCCACCCCAGCTGATCTTGTCAAGCGGGCAGAAACCCTTGGGAGCAGGCGGTCTCTCAGATATCCAGGGCTCCAATGGTTCAATGGTTAAACACGAAAACTCAATCACAACTGAACAGCAAAATCACTAAATGCAAATATATATATATAGGTAAATGCAGGCAGTGAGGCTATTCCCACGAGCAGCAAAAATCGGGCTAGGAGAGCCTAGCCCAATCTTTGCTGCTTGTGTAAACCACCGAGCTCGCAGGCAAGCCTGGTGGCTTACAAACAGCTAGCCTGCTTAAGTAGCCCACCCCTTAGCCCAGGTTAGCGGAGCGAGTGCTCCGCTAATCCGGGTTAACGGATCATGAGTTGCCGCGGTGCGGCTCCGCGCTGCAGCAACTCACGAGGAGACCCCTGACTGAGAGGCTGAAAAGCAGCCTCCCAGCTCGAGGGTCTCTCCAGAATGCCCTGAACGCTTGCGCAGGGCATGCTGGAGCTTCCGGGGGCTGCGTGGCCCCCGATCCTCCCAGCCCCTGCTGGCTCCATAATGGTAGTCATGTGGGTGGCTGATCTGGCCGCCCAGGGCTACCACCCTGCTCGTGTGCGGGGAGAGCGGGCTAAGCCCACTCTCCCTGCTAACCCCCTATAGGCTCTTCTCACAGATCATGAGAAGAACCTCAGTAGATTTTATTGAACAGAAGAAGTGTAGATCCCAACACTTTCAGGCTTTAGTGGGTCTTCATCTGGGTAATAGCCATGTAAAATGTTCCTGAAGAATAAGCTCTTGCAGGAGTCAAATTGGGGCAGGAGAAAGGAGACAGTTTGAATTAATAAAAGATTAGCAAACAGTATTTATAATTTAGTCTTTTATTATGTTTGGTGCAGAATTTGGGGGTTTGTTTTTTGGCATGTATTGTGGGTTTTGTTTTGCACAGCATACTACCTGCCTATCTCATGAAGAGCTGCAATGCATTTCATGACTAGGGTGTTAGCAAAGTTCACCATTATGCTACCATGCTTGTCATAACAGGCAATGCTCAGAGTTTTATAAGTCTGGTAGAACATTCTACATCCTTTCACTGAATAGGGTTCAATTTAAAGTTAATACCTGCAGTCTTCATTTGACACATGCCAGTGTACGAAATCAGTATGATATTTGTAAGGGTGCTGCGGGGTGTGGTAGAGATTCCTGTAACTGTTTGCATAGACATAACTAATTAAGCTGCTCTAATTTACCAAAGGCAGCTAGCAGTAGCAAACAAAGCTAAAAGTAGTCTCTCTGTTGTTAAATGGGATTGATTTAGAATGGTAGTTCACAAGAATGGGCAGCCATTTTATAAAATAAAGATTGCACTATTGCAGCAGTCGTCAGTCACCTTCACACTCCTGCCTCTGCAGTGAAAAAAGTCAGTAATGAGATTACATCCCATTTAGACATTTCTGAGGATATTCTCTGCACCAATAACCTAGATAGGAAACCAAAGTGCCTTTCTTTTAAAAAATATTAAATATATGAGCTATTAATCATTCATATTGCCACCAGAAGGAGGTGGTTACAGAATTGATTTCTAGTTCAAAATGGGACTGTTTTGATTAAGTGCATTTTTTCTTACTTCTTAAAAATGTGTTTAAAGAATGAGTGTGAACTCTATCTCAAGCACGAGTCCACAGTCATCCACAGCACCTCTGTTTAGAGCCAGCAAGGAGTATCGTGCTATAGCTTTATAGAACTTTGCAAACAGAGCAAACTAAGATACATGTTAAACTAAATGTCTAAGCACACACACACACTCCAGAGAATAACTATATTGTTTTAAATGTGAAAACAAATTAGAATGGAACAGTACCATCTTTCAGACTGGTGTCTGCTTAGTATGCCTGTCAGTCTCCAAGCCTATAAACCGCTCAAAATGTAACATTCAGTTTACAGGTTTACCATTTTCACAGCACAATCCTATACATATGCACTCAAAAGTAAGTTCTGCTGGTTGACATCCAGAGCAACAAACCACATGCAGGAGAATGTTACATGGGCACAAAGCGGCTGTGCTAGCTAGTTGTGGTAAGTCTGGAGCACGAGTTCCAGACTAGCTCTGCACAACTGTGGTGTGCCTAGTTTGTCTCAAAGTGAACTTTTACTCAAGAACACTATAGCACAATTCTGCAAATACCCAGTGTTTTTGGTGCAACTAAGCCATCCTCTTGCGCTAGCGTGGCAGAGCTTGTTCTGCAGGTGGCTCCTTGCTCTAGATGTTGGCCATTGTGTTCAAGGGGGCTTAATCCAAGGTAAATTTGCATACAATTTCATCCTCAGACTTCTCTCCTGTGTTGCTCAGCTTCATGCGCTTTTATTCATTTGGAGATGGCATTTCTGAAAGTGCCCTCAACTTTGTCCTGTACATTAAGTGGTTTTCAGGCTTTCTACTTCAGCAAAATATTTCTATAGTGGTTGTATGAGGGACTCTTACACATTCCATTTCCAGGATACATTCTGGGTATGCATTGTTCACACAGTACACTAGGGACGTGCAGAATGTTTTGATGTTGAAACAAAACACCCTCTAAATAAAGAGCCTGTTTTGAGCTCGGAATAGAAAACCCCCATTTAAATGTTTTGAGCACCATTTTGGAGACCTGTTTTTCCCTTGCTGATTGGTTTTCTGGCACTGGCTTCAAATTGGCTTGCAATCCCCTTGATTCTTGGCTGGCTTGTTATACATATGAAGTGTTGTCATGGGCAACTGTGCCCCCATTGGCTGGGGGAGGGAGGAGGGTGAAGGAACACTTTTGGAGAGAATTTCAAAATGTATTCAAGGGACTGTGAGGCAGAGAGAGCCCTTATGCCTCTCTTGAAGAAGATACATCAGAAGAAGAGGATGGTAGGCTTATTTATTATTTATTTATTTTTTATCATTTACATTTTATATCCTGCTCTTCCTCCAAGGAGCCCAGAGCGGTGTACTACATACTTAAGTTTCTCCTCACAACAACCTTGTGAAGTAGGTTAGGCTGAGAGAGAAGTGACTGGCCCAGAGTCACCCAGCAAGTCTCATGGCTGAATGGGAATTTGAACTTGGGTCTCCCTGGTCCTTGTCCAGCACTCTAACCACTACACCATGCTGGTTTGATTCTGTAGTTTTATTTTGTGCTACTGCTGCTATACTGTTCATTAGCTTTTTGACGCTCAACTATATTGTGATTTGTTTTGTTTGTAAGATAGTGTTGTGGCAAGAAATGGACAGTGGCAGCTCTAGTGTCTCTCTCAGTCTGTGTAATATTCCTTGGTGACTGTTGTGATGAGCTCCATGTCTGGCCTTGAGAGTAACCTGTGCTTCACTCACTGCTCTAGTCTGCTCTGCAATCCGCATTCAAATGTGGCTGGAGTTGTTATAGTTGAGCGTATGGCAATGCTTGCTGCTAAGGGTGCTGCTGTGGCAGCTGTTGCAATGCTAGGAATGTAAGGAGTCATAATTGTGTGTGAGAGAGCAACTTGTACCAATGATGTTACTGCAGTGCAGGCACTGTGGCTGGCAGTGGATTACAGGCCAGTAATTCTTTTTTTGGCCATTTGGACTGTGTTTGAAATGTGTGTTCTTTGTTGGGAGGGACAGATTCCCTTTTATTGTGTGCTTCTGCAGTGTTTTTCAAGGCAGGATTGCAGAATGCATTGGGTAGCTCCTAGGGATACCAAAGTGGTTTGGGTGGTAGGGCATGATGGTTGCCTCCTACCACCCAACCCTCAAAAGAATTGGGCAAGCAGGCAATTTTAAACAAATTTTTAACCTTTCCCCCAAACCCCATAGGGTCCTATGGGGGTTTTGGAGGAAGGTTAAAATTTTGTTTAAAATTGCCCGCTTGCCCATTCTTTTGTGGGTTGGGTGGTATGTAGGTAGCACCCATCATGTGAATGACCTTATTTTATCCCAAATAATGAAGGTGCTATCAAAAGTTGATGGTGCTATCAAAAGTTGAGTGTCAGAAAGCTAATGAACAAGCAAGTTCACATCCTGAAAATGTTCATCTGTAAATGCCACATCATAAGTAGAAGTGCATGTTTCAGTAATGTATCACCCAATGAGTCACGTCACTAGGTGACTAATTCTGATGGGCTTCAGGTTGATTTGGAGATTGTAATATTACTGCATCTCCATCAGGGGAGACCAATTACTCATACTGCTGGACTTTTATAAAGTTCAAATGAAGAAGAAAATGCTTATTCCTGCTCATACACCATGGGTTACACTAGCAAAGCTGTGACCATTTTTTGGAGAAAGTCTAAGACAAGGAAGGGGAGTGGGCGGCAGATCTAGACAAAGATAAATATAAGACTAAACCCCGCCCCCTCCAAAAAAAGGCTCTTATGCAGGTCAAGGGAAAAGGTAAATCCCTAAGGAGCACTGAAGACAACTGACATGTTATATCAATTTTTGTATGAAACCCAGCTTTCAAATATTAAAATGTACAACTGTAGTTTGTACAAGTTTACCATGCCCCAAAGTACTCTGAAATTGGGGATAGAGTTGAATGTGCTAACCTTCGTTATTTGATTAACACACAGCTGGCAGTGACTTGCCTGAGGGATAATGCACATCAAGCTCACTGTTGGGCCTCCTTCAATCAAACATTTGCCCAAAGCAAAGCATAATTACTCATAAATATAAAACATTTGGCTTTATGGCCTTTTGGTGGCTTCCAGCTTTGGCAGTGAATAATGAATAATAGAGTTGCAAACACAGAACTGAAAGATACCAAAAAGGTCACTGAATCAAACAAAACTCCAATTAGCATCCCTCTCTTCTCTTTGAACCAGTGTGCTTTAGAAAGCAAGTAGCAGGAGTCATCTCAAGCCACCTGCTGTAGAGAAAGGCAAATCAATAACAAAACCATCATCATCATAATCTCCTCCCCAAGATCAGTAGTGTACTGCCTCTGACTCCACAAACAAGTATGCCTGAACAAAGCAGAGTGTGCCTCTCAGTGCAAGTAGGTCTAGGCTGCTATGCCATCCATAAATATGCCACTTGGGCGCCATTCCAGTGCTCAATTTCAAACCATCATACCACTAGGTTCCTGCCATAATTCTGGAAGAAATTTGTATGGAAACTGATTTAATTGTTTTTTTGTGGAAGAGCATCTGCTTTGCATGCAAAAGGTCCCAGGTTTAATCCCTGACATTTCCAGGTGGGGCTGGGAAAAACTGCTGTCTGAAGCCTTGGAGAAGTTGCTGCCAGTCCGAGTAGACAATACTGAGCTAGATGGACCAGAGGTCTGACTCGGCATAAGTCAACTTCTTATGTTCCTGTGTAAAAGGAGGTTGAACTAGATGGTCTACACACCCACCTCCAACTCTATGATTCTAGGATTTGGGTACACCTGTCCCAGGTTCCAACCTGGCCATAATGCTTGCATGCAGCCTATGTATTCCCTCATTTATGGAAGTCAGCTCAACAGAGACTGACATACAATGTTAAAACTTGAGCCTATCTCCAATCATGAATTGAAAACTTAAAATGGTATTTTAGGTTGCTTCCCTATTCTAATACATTAGCTGTCCTTCCATTTCCCAGCATTTGCAATGATGAGACCTAGAAACTTTTAAAACCACCCTAGGTTTTCACCAAAGTTTAGAGGAGCAAGGTGAGATCACATCACCACATCTTTCCCCTTGTTCTTTGCTGAACAATTTCCAACAATTCAACTTGGGTTCTGCAATCTCAGGTGCAAGGGTTGTGCAATTGGGTGCATCTGGCATGCATGTCGTACAAGAGTGGCATTATCAATAATCCTCACTATGAGAACCTAAGCAGTTTGAAGCCTATTCCAGGAAAAGGAGGAGCAGACCTGAGAAGGTAATGATCTTTTCTTAAAAATTTTTTTTTCCTTCTTCAAACAAACAGGAGAAGGGGGAGCCTTTGAAGGCCTGATATCACTTTAGGGGTGGAGAAGTCCCAGTGTGTGTGTGTGTGTGTGTGTGTGTGTATGTTTGTTTGTTGCCAGGACTTGTTTTTGTGGCTGTGTGGCTTTCAGTTTTAGTTTCTCTTGGTGCCTCAACCAGAAGCTTGGGAAACAAACAATGATCTAGCAGACAGAGTGCTCAAAGCATTCACATACATTCTTTCAGGAATCTTTACAAGATAGGTTAGATATGTTCATTTTGTAGATTGTGAGATGCAGTTTGAGAGAGGATGGGGGCAGTCTGAACTGAGAACTGAACCAGAGATATCGAGCTCACCCTTTTAGCTGTCACACAACACCAGTTCGGGACAAACGCAATACAAGAAGCTGTTTAGAAGCAGCAGCAGCGTGAATGGTCCATTCCAATCCTCCTCGCAACGGCCTAAACATTTGTGTTTCATGACACTGAGAATTTGATTGAAAAGTGGAATATAAATATTAGAAGAAGTAGTAGTGCTGGTGGTGATAGTAGTAGTAGACGACACAGCGAGAGCAGAATGATATCAAATGGGTTGGCTCTTATTTAGTACAGGAAGGGATTTGGAGAGCTGTCCAAAGTAATGTACATTTGACGGACAAGTGCTTGTGTTGATACAGTCCAGCATGTGGAGCTTAACTGGTTCTAAGGTCTGTAATGAATCCTCACTGTAAGAATGATTAAGCTTTCAGGTTACTGGAAGTGCTACTATTAAACAATATTTAAGCCTTTAATTATATTTTAGAGCATAAAACACATTATAGTGCTTTTGTAGTTAAAGGTCTGTCAACATTTCCATTTTAAACCCTCATTTCTAAAGGGTTTATAATTTGGTCATAAAAATTCATTCTAAGCTGGAACTTGGCATACAGGAGCTCAGCCCAGGAGCTTTTTCTTTATTATCCAATTTGGTTTAAATTGCTTTGACCATTTTTAAGTTATAGGCATGTTAAAAAATAAACGTTCACTGACTTCAGATGACTTTTCAAACTTATTATTAAAAAAATTAGCTTGCCACACTCGCACTTAGAAACAGGCCCGCCCCCCTTTAGAGCAAAATACAAAAAGTAACCCAACTATTGTGGTATGTTGCAAATTTAGAACCAACAACCTTAATAACAGATGACTGAAGCTTTAGGAATTAAGCCAGTGAATTTTGTATGCACAGTTTCAGAATATGTACCCGCACAAGACACCTATTCTAGACTTTGCATATAGGTAACCAGGTTATGGGTCCACTTAAGCAAATCTACATGCTGGACCAACACTGGGCCTTTCTAACATGACAAAGATATATCTCTTCAGCTATTTGTTTCAGGCTGTTTCAGCCCTTTCATGAGTGTTTAGAGCAATGTTGCTTCCATAGTAGAGCTTTTTTATTTTTTTATTTGTATTGTTACATTTATATACATTTATATTGTTAATATGGCTGAGGCATTCCTTTCACTCAATTTATTTATTTTATTTATTTATCATATTTTTATACTGCCTGACATGTATATCTCTAGGTGGTGACTTAAGAGGTTCCACGCAGTACTGTATATAGCACGGTATTAGCCAGCAATGCCCTTCCCCCATAGCCAAAATCTTGTATCATGTCTATTCACATGTAAGTTCTACCCTGCAAAAGTCCTTTCCAATGTTAAACACTTCATGTTTGCCAGGTCAGCCTGTCTTATTGTGCTCCTGCTCAATACAACTCAAGGATTTGCTCAGAACTGCCCCCTTTATTTAGTCAGAGTTTATTCCTTTTGGGTGAGTGCGTGTTAGATTGATTTCCATTATTTTATAGCAAAATACCACTATTTTGCTATAAAGAAAGGAGGAAAAGATAGTGGAAACAAACAAGTAATTTCTTTCTTTCATACCTCACCCCATAAGAGGGCATTTCAGCACTAATCCCCCAGCTACACTAAACAGGGAAGCAATAAAATAGGCAATCTGCAAGCAGGGAGCTTTAAATTAAAAAGCAACAATTCCCCTTTGCCTGTCTGCACTGAATAGGCTGCTGCTGCAACTGCATTTTATAGCGAAATACCAAAAAAGCCTATCATAAAATCACAACACCAGGTCTGAAAAAATGTGGGAGGACAATGCAGCATGCGGATTCCCATAATCCACACAGCATTGTGAGGAACAAGGGATGGCAATACCAGGGGGGAAAGGGCTAGTGTGGAAACAATATAAAGTAGGAGGGCAGAGCACGCATTGGGAGGGAAGAGACAGGCAGATAAATGGGCAAGGGACAGAGCCTCCTGGGGAGCCTACCAGCCCAGGCTCCACTTGCTACAGTGGGGCTTGTTAGGCCCTAGGCAATGGCCCTGACTCATCCTCCCTAAGGGACAGCAGTACCAACACTTAGCCCTCCAATTTCACAAAAAGTCATCACCCACAGAAGTTTTACTAGCCCACACAGACTTGTTAATCATTTGTGATAGATCAACTATTTAAAAAACAGAGAAGTCTCTTTCAAGGGCCAAAAAAGGGTTTCCTTCCTGGTTACCTGGAGGAAGATCGTTACAGGCTACTAGGAGTGTGGCCATTTACAAGATTTTCCTATTCGCCATATGTAAAGCCATGAACAGATGAGCAACAGCAAAGATGCCTTCACATGCAGACTGCAAAGATCACACATACATTGGATGCACATCCAAATGCCTTAGGAACTACTGGGCAGAGATGCCCCAAGGGGGAACCCCCTAAATATTCACCTACCAGCACTTCACATGTCCACGAGCAAGCAGATCAAAGGAAGTGGAGTGGGCATCATACAAATCTATGGTGCAGCCACATTTGGAGAATTGTGCACAGTTCTGGTCACCGTATCTCAAAATGACATTATAGAACTGAAAAAGGTGCAGAAGAGGGAAACCAAGATTATCAGGGGCCTAGAGCAGCTTTCTTATGAGGCAAGGCTACAACATCTGGGACTTTTTAGCTTATAAAAAAGGCAACAGAGGGAAAGCACAACAGAGGTCTATAAAATTATTCATGGTATGGAGAGAGAATTTTTTTATCCTTCTTTCACAATATCAGAATCAGGGGTCAACTGATTGCCAAGATATTTAGGGCTGACAAAAGGAAGTACTTTTTCATACAGCGCATAATTAATCTAAGGAATTCTCTGCCACAGGATGTGGTCCACCAGCTTGGATGGCTTTAAAAGGGGCTTAGACAAATTCATGAAAGACAGGTCTATCAATGGCTACTAGTCTTGATGACTATAAGCTACCTCCAGGCTCAGCAGCACAATGCCTCTGAATACCAGTTGCAGGGGAGCAACCGCAGGAGAGAGGACATACCCCTCACCTCTTGACTGTGGGCTGCCCAAAGGGGTCTGGGGACCACTGTGGGAAACAGAACGCTGAACTAGATGGGCCTTGGGCCTGGTTCAGCAAGGCTGTTATTTTTATTTATTGTTAAATAAATTTAAGAACATTGTTATGTTCTTATGGCCCTGAAGAGAAGAAATGCTGTCAAGAGTAAGCCTACACTGTCACAATATTAAACCACATAGGTTTTTGTGCTGCAATAAATGGGACTGGGAGAGATTATTATTATTTTCTTCTGGTCTAATCAAGCTGTACACACAGCAAAGGACTATGGAGTATTTGAATTTTCATGGACATCTGTCCATGAACCCAGTGACTACACCCAATATCTTAACTTGAACTCAATCTTGATCATGATTTCATGGGGTTTTCCTTGCTTGACCTCTCAGAGTTTGAATATTAATAATACAACACAGAATCTGCATAATGCTTTCAAGCATTCAAAGTACTTCATATGAATTATGTTGTAATCCTTTCAACAGTTCTGTAAGGTAAGTGGTAGTTATTCCCATGTCCCAGAAGAGAGAGGTGAGGATGAAAGGAATGGCTTGCCTAAGGCCATCAAGTGAGTTCATGGTGCAAGTGAGATTTGAAATGGGGACCTTCTAATCACTGACACACAGTTCTATCTCAGAACAAGCTACCATCTTGAGTGTTTGTTATATCCTACTTTCTGCTTATTTTAGTCATCTTAGGCCTTATCTTCAGGGTGGTATATGTAAATTTAAAAAACCCCAGCTAAATAGGTAAAGTGGTAGCTTTTATTTAATCCCTGGTTGACATAGGAAGCTTGGGCATGTCAAATGGACTTTTAAAACGCTGTTTATGCCCTGGGGAGTCTGCTATTTGTTCACAATCTGTTTTTGAAAATCCCTTCATTTTTCAAAAGTGGTTTGCCATGTAACAAAGAGAAGCTGCTGTTCAAGAAACAAAGCTCCCGGGGATGCATGGAACTAGATGTACAGTTCTTTGGATCCAAGCTGCATAGGTTTTATGAAGGGAGAGAGCTCGATTAAAAGCATTAGCAATGGCAGTCACCAAGGCAGCAGTTTTTCCCATGTCTTTTAAGACTGACCACCAAGAGACACTAGATATTTTTTCCAAGGACCTAATATCTGGCAAGTCCATTTTCAACATGCCAACAACAGTAAACCAAAGATTTTTAAAGTGAATTTCCTTCAGTCAACTGCTTGACTACAGCCCCAAGCTGTTTCCAGCCTTCACTAACCAGCTACCATAAGAGCACATCCAGAGCAGAGAGGAAAAGCTACTATACTCTCTAAATGGAAACAGAGTTTTGTGTTTGCAAGCACCACTGCACTGAGATAAGGTCTTTTCTACAGTCATGTGATTTGCCACTAAAAAGTCAAAGACAGCAAGGGCAGCTGGAGCCTGCCACTGAAAAGCTTATTGAAAGAAGGAAGAGAGGGCACCTTCTCCCCCATGCCCCAATCTTTTTAATACAAGAGCTTGTATAACAAGAATAATCTATATTGGTTTGTATTATACCAGCTATAAAACACACCTTAGCTTCAGTGCCATGTTTAACCAATCACAGAAGCCATTTGTTGGCTCGTATATTACAAAGCAATAGAGATTTAAGGGATAATGGTTATAGTGGCAGAGTATACAAAGCAATAAACTACTTTTGAGGTTGGTTAAATGCCAAGTGATGCTGGGGCTTCGGTGCCATAAACATTATTTCTATTATATGACAAGATAAGAGGCTACAATAAAGCACAAAGAAGGGGAGTCATTTTCTGGCCTCATGCAGGTTTTGAGCTTTTGATTTCTTGGACGTTCTGCAGATGACACCCTTAGTAGCATAGGCTTAAGAGAAATAAATTGTCCAAGAGGTAGGTTTAAAAAGCAGACAATTGTTTGAGGAAATGGCTTGTATAAAAGTAGTGATGCGATCAGACTCTAAGTGGTGATTTGTGGTAAGTATTAAAAAGTGAAATGTTCTGATTTCCCCCCCTTCATAGCTGTCTAAATTCTCTGCCTTGCATAATACAGTCACTGTTACTGCACCACACATTAAAAAATTCTCTATTACAAGGCAGCTGTATGGGATAAAGCATACTAATGACAGACTTCTATTTTAAATACTTTATAATGCTATCTACAAATGCCATATGTTTGGGATTTAATAAAATGGGTGGAAATGGAGGGAATGCATACCGTTAACAATGAGCCCCTATATTTTGCAGACCGACAGACAAGGATTGAATTGCACCTTTCAGATGTGATTTTTTAGAACAGCTTCAAAAGGAAGGCTGTTTTGTTTCAAGTTTTATGGTACTGCAACATACTCAGTAGCACTCAGCAAGTCTATGGCAGAATTCTGAAACCATGTCAGCGCATCTTGGCCACGCTAAGGAAATGAATTGAATGGACCCAGGCTGGACTTATACTCAAGGCAAAATGGTTGTGCGGTTCTCCAGACTGGGGTCCAATTTATTTTGCTTACCGCTGATACACCTATTGCGAAAAGCTTTTGAAAGTGGATTGGCAATTGTGAAGTCAATAGCAGTAACTTGAGTTGTGAATTTGTCATTGGCGCCTCATCAGGAGCAAAAGTTAGCCTGCACTCACTACGTCAATATCCCTGAAGCAGCAATTTGGTTGCGTGAAGGGGCCAATCGGTACTTTTCTCTCAAGCAGCAATTTTATGTCTGAGACAGTTAATACAAGAGTGTATTTCAGAGAGTCTAATGAGAAGGTTGCATCATTATACATTTTTAGTCAATACCTTTCTGTTTTAATGACATCACTAAAGTTTATTGCTCACATTCAGCTCCACTGAGGGTGTGTTTTATTATCTCTATTTTAAATAGCTTTAGAAGATTATTTTAAGTAGCCATTGGGGATATCCACTTCCTTTGCCAAAGGGGCTATTTGGATCTATTTAACTTGACACTTTCAGCTAAAACATATAGCAAATTCTTACAAGGTTTTGTTCTCTAGTATAGATATTACAGCACAAAATATACACATTAGTGCCTCAGTTATGTATCAGCTATGACTTCTCCCTTCAAATATATGCAAGCGAGGATCCACTAATATAGTCTATACAGACACTATGAAGCAAAGAGGCAATTATATTGGGATTATAGTCACAAACCAAGTTTTGCAGCTAGCCTGCATGTTTTAGATGGAGTTTCTATAGGGCATGTGTTATTGTCATGGTTTTGGTAGATGGCGAACCACAGATGATTGCCATATGGAATGTATTTATTCTAAATGTTCTTTTTTTATTAGCGTATAAACTTCTGAAACTAGAAGATGCTTTTTTAAAAAATGACAAGATTACAAAGGAGTGAGAGTTTATATCTATAGTTTTTAAAAAAATACAAAAACCTTATGACAGCTAGAAACGAAAAAGGCTTTATTAAGCAGGATCAAGCCGTTCAAAACTATCTTCAGTTACCAATAGCTGTATCATTATAAACAAAGCCACTGGACCCAATGTTTACTTCCTGAAATAAATTTAGCTTGCAGTTTTTGATAAGCTGTTAATTGTATCTGCTATATATACACAAACATCCAAAATACATGGAAACAAGGGCCCCTCTATTCTAGTGTATACACAGTGTTGAACAAAGAGCAGCAGTTTCAGTGTTATGTAAAAAGTGGAATCTGTGCAAATAGCTAGTTATACTCCTTTTGTATTGCTATGATATTAATGAGCTCTCTAGGCACCAGAGAGAACTATTTAGGCACATTTTGATTATCTCACCTTTTCTCTTAAGTATCTAAGCACAAACCTGATATTTAGACACTTGGTGTGTGTGTATTTTTATATATGTGCGTGTGTTTGTTTATTTATTGTTAAATTTATATACCGCCTTTCATTAAAATAATCCTAAAGCAGTTTACAACAGAATTTAAAACAAGATTATAAAAATGAAACAATTAAAATAGAAGCTAAAAATATAAAAACAAATCTGATTAAAAATTTAAAACACAAGCATAAAAACAGTACAAAATACAAAGAGCAGCAGCAGAGACAATCATATAAAAGCCTGGGTAAAAAGCCAGATACATGTATGGGATCTGTCTTCAGGTGGAAAAGGTTAAATAATTGAAATGTCTAACAAACAAATAAAATAAAAATGCACACTGAATATATTTGTTTCAACCCTGTTTTTATTTCAGAATTTGCTATTTTGTTTACATTACAGGGCAATAACAGTCAACAATAACAGTTTTTACATTATGAAAGCTTTCCCAAACTATAAGCAAGGAGGCTACCTAAGGAGGTTATGCAAGAAGTGGTCTTTGAAGAAATGGTCTTCTGGGGTTCTTTCCAAAATGGTTCTATTTTCTTAAGTGTGACCAGCCTGGCCAATTATTGGGAAGGAAAAACAAAAAGAAACCAGGAATGGCAACAATTCTGGGTTGTGTCTCATTCCTCTGGATTCAAATAATCACCAGCTCTCAGAAAACAAATATGGGGTATAATGGTAAGAGTAATGGACAGGGACAGGGAAGAAAATGGATAAAATCCCCACCCATTCATAAAGCTTACAGGGTGACCATCAACCAGTCACCATCTCTCAGTCTAACTGACCTCTTAGTGACCACATAGATTCCTTCCAGGATCATCCTGGAGAGAATCTAGCTATGTAGTCGCTAAGAGTAGTCACCGACTTGACAGCACTTAATCAATCAGGATGATTTATCTTCAACTTGGCCTTTATGGTCTCTCAGTGGTGCATTCATTGCTGTCGAATCCATCCTCCTTGTTGTTGGTCTTCCTCTTCTTCTCTTTCCTTCAACTTTTCCCAGCATTATGAACTTCTCAAGGGATCTGGATCTTTGCATAATGTGTCTAAAGTATGATAGTCTGAGCCTGGTCATTTGTGTCTCAAGTGAAAATTCTGGATTGATTTGTTCTATGATCCATTTGTTTGTTTTCCTGGCTGTCCATGATATCCTCAAAAATCTTCTTCAGCACCAATGTTCAAAAGTGTCAATGCTTTTTCTATCTTGCTTCTTCAAAATCCAGCTTTTGCATCCATAGAGTGTCATGGAAAAACCACTGTCCGAACCATTCTAATCTTTGTAGGTGTAGACATGTCACGGCATCTAAAGATCCTTTCCAAGGCCTTCATTGCACCAAGTGCTGTGGCATATTTCTTGACTGCTGGATCCTTTACTGTTGATGGTCAATCCTAAAAGGCAGAAGCTATCCACCACTTCAATGTCTTCATTGTCAGTTCTGAGGCAGTTTGCTGCACCCGTTGTCATTAGTTTAGTCTTTACATTTAGTTGTAGTCCCATTTTTTCACTGTGCTCCTTGACTTTCATTACTAGAGCTTGCAGATCATCCACATTCTCAGCTATCAGAGTGATGTCATCAGCGTAGCGCAGGTTATTGATGTTTCTTCCTCCAACTTTAAAAACACACTCATCTTCTTTCAATCCAGCTTCTCTCAGTATATGTTCAGCATATAAACTGAATAAATAAGTAGAAAGTATACAGCCTTGTCTTACTCCTTTGCTGATTTGGAACCAGTCTGTGTCACCATGTTCCGTCTGGACTGTGGCTTCCTGACCTGTGTATAGGTTTCTCATGAGAACAATGAGATGTTCTGGGATGCTCATTTTCCTAAGGATATTCCACAACTTGACATGGTTGACGCAATCGAAGGCTGTTCTGTAGCCAATAAAGCACATATTGACTTTTCTGGTATTCTTTGGCTTTCTCAGTTATTCAGTGTGCATCAGCAATGATATCTCTTGTTCCTCAGCCTTTTCTGAAACCAGCTTGAACATCAGGTATTTCTCTTTCCACACAGGGCTCTAATCTGCATTGGAGGATTCTGAGCATTATTTTGCTAGCATGTGAAATTAAGGATATTGTGTGATAGTTTGCGTAATCTGTTAAATCTCCTTTCTTTGGCATGCGTATGTAGACTGATCTCTTCCAATTTGTTGGGCACTGCGTCGTTCTCCAAATTTGCTGGCATAGTTTGGTTAGAGCCTTGACTGATTCTTCTTCTGTTGCCTGCCACATTTCTGTAGTTATTCGACTTGGTAATGAAGGACTTGGTAATGACCAGAGTGCTGATCATCTTCCCGTACTAGAGGTTCTTGCAAGTAGGGAATGTTGACGTCCCTACTGTACAGATTTTCAGTATACTCCTTCCATCTCTGTTTGCTCTTCTCTGAATCGGTTACCATCTGTCCTTTGGCATCCCTTAACATACCAATTTGAGGTTGAAACCTCCCTCTGAGTTCAGAGATCTTTTGGAAAACTTGTTTTTCCATGTCTGTTTCCATCCTCAGGGTCTTTACAGATGTTATTGTAGTATTTTTTCTTGTCTCTTCTAACTGCTTTCTGAAATTCCCTATTAAGTTCCTTCCTGATGTCTTTTTCTTGACTTTGGCTTCTCTCCTGTTCGTGGCAATTTCCACCATTTGTTCTAACATCCATTTTGCTTTCTTTCGTTTCTTGGTCTTCAAAGAACTTCAAAGTGGTTCCTGATGTTCTCCTTGAAAATGGTGGGTACATTCTCAAGATTATATCGTGGGAGCTGGATAGCTTTGTTTTTCTGCTTTAGCTTGACTTGGAACTTGCACATAAGCAGTTCGTGATCTGTCCCACAATCGGCTCCCGGACATGTCTTTGCTGAGCTCTTCCACCTCCTTGCAACAATAATGTAATCAATTTGATTTCTGTGTACTCCATCTGGTGATGTCCATGTGTACCGGCACTGCTTTGGTTGTTTGAAGAATAAGTTAGCACTGAAGAGATCATTAACTTGACATAAACTAATATGTCATTCTCCTGTTTCGTTTCTGTTTCCTAGGCCAAACAGTCTAACTGTGTTATCCTCCTTACCATTTCCAACTTTGGCATTCCAGTCTCCAACCACCAGCATCACATCTTGCTTGCATGTTCTGTCAATTTCAGACTGAACTTGAGCATAAAACTCATCAACTTCCTCTTCTTCTGCATCAGTTGTTGGGGGTATAGACTTGAAGAACTGTCATGTTAAAGGGTTGTCCACGAAATCTAATTGATATTAGTCGGTCACTGACTGCATTGCACCCAAGTACTGTCATTGCTATATCCTTCCTGACTATGAAAACAACACCGTTCCTTCTTTGGTTTTCATCTCCTGAGTAGTAAACGGTATGATTTTCTGAATGAAAGTGTCCCATTCCAGTCTATTTTAATTTACTGATGCCCAAGATGTCAATCTGTAGTTGATTCATTTTATCTTTCACTGTGTCAAGCCTTCCCATATTCCTGCTCCTTACATTCCACGTTCCCATTGTAATTCTGTCTTTGAAGCTTTGTATTTTCTTTTCCCTCACAACAACATCAGCTGCTAGACGTCCAAAAGGCTTTAGTCTAACCGCGTCATAAATACCATCGGTACTCTGAGAGATCCTCAGCTCTTCCTCAGTAGCATGTTGAGTATCATCCGACCTGAGGGGCCCATCATCCGGCACTACATCAACAATCATTTTATTTTGTCTAGCCACGTGGTTTTCTTGGTGAAATACAGGAGTGGTTTACCACTGCCTTCTCCCACACAAAATGAAATGATGCCTTTGTCATTGTCACTGTAGTGATCGTCTGCCTCCAGCACCTTCCTATATCACTGCTGCCCAATATAGGTGCCTGCTTGCTTTAGCTGGGCATCTAAGATGACCTTCAGGCTTTGGGTGACCCTACTGGGAGTATACATCCCAGTGTAATCCACTCATCCCAGGAACACCCCCCTGCCGCCACGATGAGGCAGCATAGCACCAACACCTCCATGCACCATTAGAAAACTACTTTTTTAGTGTATCAAGGAACATTGCCTGTAAAAAGTATACTGCTTGCGTGAACCAAATATACTTGCATACACAATCACAAAACTCTTGTTCTATTCAATTTTTGCCTCTTGGTGCCTGGAAAATATTTAATTGGGAACAGATTGATTCAGTACTTCTTCCAACACAATGCTTTATAAGAGCTTTGGGAATGGATTCCCATATTGTATTTGCAAGGGAAGGAAAAAATGTTAACAGTGAAATTGGTCAGTTATATGAAGTAAAAAGAAAAAAGAAAAACCGACAAGAGATCATTCACTAGTGGGATGTTGGATTGCAGCTTGTGCCTAGGCACAGAACCTTTCTGAAAGATCCCCAGTGTTAAGGGGCTCCAATACACAATTTTCCGAGTCTAAAAGGAACACTCAAATGCAGTTCCACAGAGGAAACTGTCAGATAAGGTTCCGCATTCGAGCAAGAAAAATCAAATACACAAATATAAGATGGGGGAGACCTGACTTAGCAGCAGTACATATGGGAAAGATCACAAGTTGAGCATGAACCAGCAGTGTGATGCAGCTTCTATAAACACTAATGCAGTACTGGGCTGCATTAACAGAGTCATGGAGGCTGTTCACACAAGCAACCCTACTCGGGTAGGGCTGCTCATGTGAAGCGCTGGTGCCTCTCCTGGTAGCCCAGGAATTTTCCACCAGCTTTTACCTGGATAAAAAGATAAAGTGTGCTGTCAAGTCAATTTCGACTCCTGGTGCCCAAAAAGCTATGTGGTTTTATTTTGGTAGAATACAGGAGAAGTTTACCATTGCCTCCTCCCAGGCAATATGAGATGATGCCTTTCAGCATCTTCCTATATCGCTGCTGCCCAAAATAGTACCAGCAGGGATTCGAACCAGCAACCTTCTGCTTGTTAGTCAAGCATTTCTCCACTGCCCCATTAGATGGCTTCTTTACCTGGGTACAAGTGTGCCCTTGTACCCAGGTCCCCTGCTGTCTTCTGCTTGGACTGCAGGCAGTCCGAGCAGGCACAGAGCTGGGTGTCTAGGGTGCTTGGTTTGAGGGGAAATCCCTCAATGTACCACATTCCTCGTACAGTGTGTTTAGAAATATCTGGAGGCCGGGCTGCATTTTCCAGACCTCCAGATGGCCACACAGCTCCCAGGAGAGCTGCTCTTGTGGACGTGCAAGCAGCACAGCCAGAAGAACTGGAGAGATAGTTGGGTGGGGGGCGGTAGGTATGATCCCCACTGGCTCGACGGTCGTATGAACCGCTCTATAGTGTCCAGATAACGAAAAGCAATACTTTCACTCTGTTCTGTTCTGGTCAGACTTCACTTGGAATACTGTGTCCTATTCTGGGCACTGCATTTTAAGGACACTGATAAACTGGAGCAGGTTCGGAGGAAGGCAACAAAGATGATGAGGGGTCTGGAAACCAAGTCCTATGAGGAATGAGTACAGTAGCTGGGTATGTTTAGCAGTCTCCCAAGTATTGGAAGGGCTGTCCCATAGAAGGAACTGATCTGTTCTCTGTTGCTCTTGAGGGCAGGACTAGAACCAATGATTTGAAGTTAGGAGGAAGCTGATTCAGGCTAGACATCAGGAGAAATTTAATGGCAAGAGCCGTTCGACAGCGGGCTCTCCTTTGCTGGAGTCTTTTTTGACACAGGCTGGGCAAGCCATCTGTCAGGGAGGCTGTAGCAGTTTCCTGCACTGAGCGGGGGGCCTGAACTAGGAGACCTCCCAGTTCTCACCCACCTCTTTCAAACCCTGTGCTTCTACATCTGCTCTGGAGTCGGTGGTGCTTCTGTCATTTATATTCGCTATCATATTCACAACCCATGGGCTGCAAGTGCTGCTTGGCAGCAAGTGGCTGATGAGCTCTTATGTCACAGTAGGCCTTGGCACACAGTTGTCACAGCTCCTCTGTCGACCATTGGCTACTCTGATGACAAAGGGACAGAGATAAGGCAATATTCTGCTAGGCAGCCAAACACTAGAGGGAGATTTGGGAGACTCTGGAATTGAGACCCTGAAGTCAGCAAGATGCCATTAAAATTAATCATATTTGTAGATAATACTTCATGGAATTTAAAAAGGCACCTTATGGGTGCAAGTTTTTAAAAGCAGTTTTGAAGCATTACAAAAGAAGTACCGACAATTGCTACTTAATATGATTTCTCAGCAATCATGAGGGCTAGAATCTTAGCTTAAAAACATAAAGCCAGGATTCTTCAAATTCTAAAAGAAAAGAGCATAAGCTACATAAATATGACTCCAGCCTGAATATAGTTCCTAGCACAGGAAGCCTTAGATTTCCCTGCCCCCACTCCCTGTTAAAACTTCCTTGTTGAGTAACCACTTTAGAGCAGAAATGGGGGGTGGGATGTGGGGAGGAATGGAAAGACTTGTCACCTGTCCCCTTAGAAAAGAAACCAGATAAACGACCTTCAACAGAATCTTTTTTTAAAAAGTATATGCAGCACATTTAGAACTCAGCTGTGTCACACCAAGCTTACTTCTGGGAAGTGATCATGTACAGAATCCAAAAATAACAGCCATTAAAGACCTAGCAACCAAAAACATGTTTACAGGCCCATTAAAAACCCAGTAGTTTAGATTCTAGGATGGAGGAAATAGCAAAATCTCCTAATCAGTTTTAGGACTTCATTTCCGTAATAATCATAGCACTTTTCTGGAAAAAAATAAAGTGAAAGGAACTGGTAATGATACGTATGAACCACTCCCCACCCCCACAAACACTGCCATATTTAATGTCATATTGATAACACTTTTCAAGACTGAGAGGAATAGACTTGCATTGCAAAATTATTTCACTTGCTTCCTGCCCCTCCCTTTAAAAAAAAACAAAACCAAACAACTGCTGGGCTCTTAGCTGGCTATGCTTTTTGGCATTTCACAACCTGCAAATAAATATTTCATTTCATTATGACACATTATCAGGTGAAGTGAAAGCAGGTGACATGGTCTGTTCCTTTCAAAGTCACTATCCTACACAGGGGCGTAGCAAGGTTGGAGTGGGCCCAGAGACAATATTTTAAAATGCGCCCCTCCCTCACTGAAGCTCAGCTCATGAAGTAAAGAAATCTTAAATGAGGCTGAATTGTGGTAACTTTAGATAGATAGATAGATAGATAGATAGATAGCCTATGTGCCACAATAGAACATCATCCGAAATTTTTTTTTAAAGGTTTTGTAAATTGTGGAAGGTGCAAGTCATTTAATGGTACTAGAGAAAGACATGCTGTTCTGGTAGCTCCAGGTCTTAACACTCACATCAATTTCGGGAGATGAATACAACTGAAGGAAGCCCGGGCGGGTGCGTGGCTGGGGGAGTCTGTCATATGACTTGTCTCTGGGGTCTCTCCCAAGGGCAGTGGGCCCCCAGACAACTGTCTCCCCTTGCCTTATTATAGTTACGCCCCTGATCCTACGCAAAAGCACAAGGACCGAGATGATGAAACCACTTCTACCTATACCACACTGCATACATTTTTAAGTACACAGTCAAGTGCACCATACTGTGGAAAACAACAAATTTGATTCAAATTAGAGGAAATAAAGGATATACCCAGAAGACATCAGGGTGAATTTCCTTCTGCCTTTATTTTGAAAAGAAAATGGGGCTAATTGAAGGGGCTTCTTTAAATGCAGACAAAAAAGTTCGGCTGCAAGGGATCCAAGCAGCAAACCTGGCTCCAAAGTACTCATGCTGTGAACGTTATGACGTTTGAAAGGAAACACGTTTACATGTTTCCACAGCTCAGTATGCAGACACAATTACATGCCCACAACATGTATACATGGTGTTTCTGTATACAGATTCTCCCTCCTCTTCAAACTCTGAGGTTTTTTAACACAACATGCATGATATAGGCATGCTGGAAACACACTCCCTGCATAAAGTCCCCTGCTAACTAGGAAAAGAGGCACCTTTTAAAGGTGGTGATTATTTAGCAGAGGGAGAACAACTGGCCCTAGCCATCCCTAGCACAGCATCCCTCCAGTGAATGTAGCTGGTGTTTATCTTATGTTTCTTTTTTAGATTGTGAGCCCTTTGGGGACAGGGAACCTTTTTTTAATGTATCTATATCTATCTAAATTGCTTTGGGAACTTTCGTTGAAAAGCGGTACATAAATATTCGTTGTATTCATATAAAGTGTGAAGCAAGCCCTGAATTTTCTGAAAAATCTTGCAATAGAAAGAAGGGTTTGTCAAGCAACAGTGCTAGCTGTTTTCAGAATTGTTCGCTCTTAATGTGTTGATTGTTAGCATTCTTAGTATTGGTACAGACATTATGTTTCATGCCCATGTGAGCTGTGCTGGTTGTCCCTCCTAGGGTTATGTTTTTCCAGGCCAGGCAGATGTAACAGGTTTCAGGTGTTTTTCAGCTTCAAAGAAGGTCTTGGAAAGGAACAGACTTGCATGTTCCCCCTCAACACCCTGTACAAGAGTGCAGACTTTTACTTTCATTTTAAGAACAAATGCAGTTTGGTGTTATAAAAAGACTTTTGGGAACTGCATTTGATTAACTAACTGGAGTTAGAACAAAGCCAGGGTATCCAATCATGGTTTGATATGCTAGTTTGATCTGACTTTAAACTGCTATTCTTTCAGATTTGTATGAAATGTAGAACTGCATTTTCTTATTAAATAAAAGCAAAAACTTACACAGCTCCCTTCTTGTGTGTGAAGGAGACAGTGCAGGGTGTGCAACTCTGCACCTCTTCAAGACTCATTCTTCTAAAAGAAAACCATAGTTACGTCTGAACCCAGGCCTATATGAATTGAGTGATCAAGCTATGGGCTAACAGTAATTTCCATGATTGTGGTAGATGGGACACAACGCTACCACCACGTGAGAACAAGTTGTTGCCAGCAAATAACCAATTGCCTGAATCAGATGTCATACTTGTACATGTGACCACAAAGATGGCTCACACAGATTTTAAGAAGTTGTAATGGTTTAATCATGATGAAGTGCACGCATACTACAAGAGGACCAATCCATGCAGATGCTGCAGTCAGGGGCGTAGCAAGGTTGGAGTGGGCCCAGAGACAAGATTTTAAAATGCCCCCCCCCAAAGTCCAGGGCCTCCGCACACCCCAGGCCCCCAAGGATTTAAGTCTGATATTCCAAAATAAGTATGCTGCCTGCAAATACATTTCACTGAATACACACACACATCACAATATATAGTGATATACATTGAGTACTATACATTTGTATTACTTTTAATGCCTAGAACACACTAGGAAGACGAATTATTAAAATGGGCCCCTCGCTGCAGATTAGCAAAGGAGACTTTCAACCATGCAGGGTGAGCCTATGTTTGTTTTCCCAGAATTCTGAACAAATTCAGTCAAGTTTGATTGCAGGAGGTTTTTCACAGGAGGCTTTTAAAGCCCTTTAAGACACATCTCCTCTGGAATGGAGATGCTGCATTCACATGTTGGCCAGATTTACCCTGAAGTCCCTGCAAGTTATTGGGGAGCAGTTCACACACAAGAAAAATAAAATAAAAGCACCACACATGTTTCACAGTTCTCACTCCGACCTTCTGGGTTGCAAAACAACTTGAACATAAGTGCATTTATAAATGAATGAATGAATAAATAAAATTAATAAAATACTGTTCCAGAAGTTTTTGCAATTTTCTGCCATGAAACAAGCCACTTATAGGACTTTTTAGATAGTTTTTTTTAAGTCAGCAAATTTTCCAAGCTGTTTCAAAATAAATATTCAGAGACTTCTCGGTCCCCCCCCCCCATATCCAAGCCCTATGGCAAGCAGATCCCTATATATGGGGGGGCGGGGGCGGGAAAGGTAACCACAAAAAGGAGTTCACACTCTACCTGGCAAATGCTGGTCTGGGTTAGGCAGGGCAGCAAGGGGTCTTCTGCTGCAGAGAACACTCTGGCTGCCTCCTCCTTCCTGGCTGGCTTGGGCCCTACTCGAGTTCAGGCTTCACTGCGGCCTACACGGAGGCCTCCCTGGAAGCCCCGCCCACCCGCCGATCAGCTGAGAGGCGGGAGAAAAGGAGCTCTTGGCAGCTGGGCTGCTGCCTGGATTGCCGGCCAGGAGAACAAGCTGGAGAGACGGCGAACAGGGCAAGTGGCTGAGGGGCTATGGGGCTGGGCAGGGGGCAATGGGGAGTCACATGAGGTGCCCCTGGGGTGCCCCTCCAGGCAGTGGGGCCCCCAGACAACTGTCTCCCCTTGCCCTATCATTGTTACGCGCCTGGCTGCAGTGCACTGTGCCGGCATGGCCGCTGCCCATTCAACTCTAACACAAGTTTAGGAGCCAGATATAGCGGTACTGCATTCATGGCTTGAAAGTTTTGTAGGTCGGTCAACAGATATCTGAGAAGCGGATTTTACAAATAGATAGCTCAGTCAGAAGAGGTTTCACCAGAGCAATGAAAGAAAAGCTGAATGCTTTCATTGGATACTCAGGGTTTTTGTTTTTTTAAAAAGAATTGTTATCTTTCAGATTTGGAGCAAGCAAATCACCATGATGCTTCATTCTTTTCCCAACTGCATTCATCTGTTGCAGATCAGTGTATGATGATCCCTGTATGAGCATAATGCTGAAAGGATAGTGTAACACAAGTTTATTGCATATTTTATACTGCAAGATGACTACATGATTGCCCAGTGTTACCTCCGTTTTTTATATGCTAATCGTTCCGTTTTATTTTTGTTAAGCTAAATGTCAACCTCACTGTTTTAATAGGACCTACTTCTAGGTAGGTATGTTTAGGATAGCAGTCTAAACCATCTTTGATTGTGTACAGTACATATACTGTTTTCACCTTTATGCAAATAAGCATGCACCTAGAGAAGACAGTTTCTGGCATGGTATCCACATTTTGCTAAAAATGACTTCTTTGAACTTTGTGGCTGTATATGCAGCAAGGAGCACCATACATAAGAAACACCATGAACCTCAATGTACCAAATGCCCAGCAAAAGCAATCTAATTTCCAAGAAAAATTATGCTGCACACTGCCCTAGGCACAGAAGTGGACTTACCTACCTATGAATGAAAACAAGAAGGTCATCTCTCCATTTGAATATGAAAGCACTGAACAAAGGCAAATGACAAAGCAATCTGGATCCCTGGGCTATTAAAATTAGCATAGAGAGGGTAGGAGAAAGAGAATATGAGGGGAAATGTTACCCCTGAAACTCCAAAGAGCTCCTGGAAGTTTAGGGGTTCACAAAGTAAGCAGCACCAGATTAGTTTCCCCCCCCAACAGCATTAGGTTTTTTTAGTTGGAGTTGTGTCTTATTCTGTAGTCTTATTTTTAGATTTGTTGTTAGCAAATAGCTTTTTATCACATACTGCTAAGGGAGCATTGCTGTGGAATATATATATATATGGAGATAGAGAGAGAGAGAGAGAGCGCTGTGCATTGGAACTGCAGGACCTCACCCACATGGTGCCATTGGGAGGTGTCTGCTCCCACAGCAGCCCTTCCCATGTGGAACCATGTGGGAAAGCACATCAGGAAAGTACACAAGGGCAGCTTCCTGGTTGGGCCTGCACACTTTTCCAATCTTCCCACGTGGCTCTGGGAAGCTGTTAAGGAGGGTCCCCAGTACTGGAAGTATGCAGAACTGTAGTGGGAGGGCTCTGGTAGGAGTGGATACCTTGTCACAGCACCAGGAGAGTCCTATTGATTAATCAGAATCAGAGGTCCAATGCAGAGCCCTAATATGCATTTATTTTAGGACAGTATTATGACTAAGTTAGACATAACTAAATTATCTCATTAATTTCAATGGTGCTTAGTTGTGACTAACTAGTCTGGATGCTGCCCTCATTAAAATAATTACAAGCCATTTTTTTCCAAATGTATGCAGCATTAGCTAACACACCTGAAACTAATTAAATACACCTTAAAAGGACAACAATATTATCAGACAATACTAACTTGAAATCAGTATAGGATATTTTTTCTCTCCCCCTGAAGTCTGTGGATATTATGAAAAGAATACTGGCAGAACATGAATACGGCACAAAAGCTAGGCAAATTTCATTACTTTGGAGCCCTTGCACTTGCTCGTAACTTGGATTTACGCACTGCAAATCCTCCGATCTGATTACCTCCAGTGATCACATAAAACACTGGCTTTAAACTCTTTGCCTTAGTGATAAAACAGCCACTTTGATTCACAACGACATATTCGCAATAAAGTATACTGTAAACGTACCTGTCCGCAGCCTGGAGCATTGCACACAAATGGCCTGTCGTCTCCCATATTTTTCACAGCTGAGCTACACAGGGCCAAAAAAAGGGGGGAGAAAATTATTAAATAAGCCAAAGAAGATAAAATGGGGGCGGGGGTGGAGGAAGAATACCAACAGTGCAGTGCTTTTTAGGAATGCAGTTCATCTGTAGTGATAAAATGGATGTTTGGATGAACCATTCCTTGAGGGAGCAGAAAAGACAGAGAATTCCTGCAGCCATTCCCTCTAGGGATTTGGGGGAGGGAATCTTGGAACTTTCTCCTTTCTGCTCTTACCAAGCAGTTAAGCAAGGCTGGCCAGAGGAACAGTTCCTGCATGCCAGCCTACGCCATGATGTACACTCTTACAACCAGGAACTACTGCAGGCATAGCTCCTTTGCTGCAGAACACAAAATGAATGTGTGGTGGTTGTGATGAGAAAAGGTCCATGGGTTGGCTTCCCCAGTCTCCCAAGTTTCTTCTAGAGAGAGACCTATTCCGCAGGTATGTCTGCAGAGTATGTCTGCACTAGGGGTGTGCACGGAACCGCAGAGTTGCGGTCCGGCACTGTGTGAGGGGTTCCTTTAAGGGCAGGGGAGGGTTTACTTACCCCTCCCGCTGCTTTCTCCCTCCAGCGCGCGTATTCTATGTAGTAATTGGGGCAGCAGGATACCTCCCTGCCGCCCCTTCTCCCGCTTAAGTGCAAAAGGCTGCACAGAGCCTTTTGCGCACGTGCACATTGTGTGCAAACTTCATGTCTCCGCAATGTGCGCACGTGCGTGGCCACACGCACGCACGTCGCGGAGATGTGAAGTTTGCACACAATGTGCGCATGCACAAAAGGCTCCGTGCAGCCTTTTGCACTTAAGCGGGAGAAGGGGCGGCAGGGAGGTATCCTGCCGCCCCAATTACTACATAGAATACGGGCCCTGGAGGGGGGAAAGTGGCAGGAGGAGTAAGTAAACCCTCCCCCACCCTTAAAGGAACCCCCCCCCAACAATGCCGAACCAGCCAGGTCCCGACCAGTCCGGAGGCCTTTAGAAAGGCCTCCGGACTGGTCCAGGCCCATCCCTAGCGGTCACCCCATGTTCTCTGTTGGGGTTTTAACACAGATACGGAAATGCATGAGGCATTCCTGGAATAGGCAGGTACATCTTCCCATGAGAGGGCTCAATACAACATTCCTAGGAAGCTAGCCAGACAACTGCACAAAGACAGGAGTCACCTCTAGCCACCACTTGAGTAGTCCCATACCAGATGGGCTAATCAAATACATTCCATGAATTGATCCAATCCCTAAAATAAGCAGTGAATACACACGCTGGTAACCAGTCAAAGTAACCAATACCATACTTTTTTTGGTGGGGTGTGCACTTTGGGAGGGGGAACATGTTGTTCAGGGATTACCGATAGATCTGACAATTTAAAAAATACAGAACTGCAAAAGCCGTAAGAGCCTCAGCCCTGGTCTCATGTTGCTTTGCTAGTCTCAGTCCTCATCTTTCATTCACAGGATGAGGATAGCTGGTTTAATGCCAAGTACTTTCATCATCTACATGCTCATGGGCAAAACTATTATGCTATTTCTTGACTCTCTTCAATGCCACAAAACCAAGGTGCACATTTGTAAAGAGATTCTACAGACATCTACAACCTAGGAACAAGGAGATAAATCGAGGTTCTCTTGATACACAAGTAATATTTTCAGTGGGAGAGAGCTAAAAATTTGAGATTAATTAAGGGATTACAGGAGTGATGCTCCACTTTACAAGGCCATAATCAGGCTCCTTGGTGGCTAAACTACAAGACTGATGGTAAGAGTAGTGTGTCACTGACTATAGGCAAGGATAACAAATCATCAGTCCCATTATGCTGTAAGTGAATCTATTCTTATTAATAAAAAACAAAAAGAGTAAATAAAGAAACCCTACCATGTAAATTCAAGCAATGATGGTTCTATACACCTACTGTTTTTTAATCACTCGATTTAAAAAGCTGTAATAAAGCAAACGTTATCTCTTTGGGGAATTTGCTGTGTGTGAACATATTGCAGTTGTTTATGTTGCTTCCAATCACCTCTCAATTTGAGATGAGGAGCAGGTCTGTTGGAAGCTGGAAATTGTTATCACTGAAGCAGAATGCAGTCATGGCGGGATAAGAACAAGTCCAGAAACACAGATTCTTCTAGGACTGCTTCACATACAAATCTTTTTAACATGTGTAAAATCCGGATGTAGAATGCCCCCTTCCCAGTAACATGCAAAGGTGGAAGACATGCATTCATTTCACTGTGTGTATACAATGTACTGTGGGCAACTGCTGCCTGCATAAGTGAGTAGCTGCCAAGTTTTTAATGTGCACTTGCTGCAAGCCTAATCTGTGGCACAGCTTTTTTTGGCATCTAAAATTGTTCACAAGGCAGTATAAATACAGGAAACATTTTTGGATAGATGGAAATAGCACCCATGAAAATGTTTTGGGAACCCATGAATCCAATGGACCACCTATTACCTTCTTGTTGCTGGGTGTTGGTCTGATCCAGCTAGGCACTTATGCTCTTAAGAGTGATTAGGCATATCATCAATTAGTTATGCCCAACTGTTAAGAGATCCTGAGTAATCAATCATTTTGCTAATTTAAGATAATACCAGTGCGTAATAGACTACAGATTCTAGTAACAGACTACACAAGACTTCTTAGCCTATCCCTACTGTGGAATAGCTGCACACATTTAAAGCAAGGAAGTGCAAAGGGAGGTACCTATAGTGCCGTTAAAATGTATCAGAATGGATAAAAACATATGCACTAGAATGGCTGAAACGGAAAGACTTAAGTTTTGATAACACTGAGAATTTCTCAAACACTAGTCAACAAGAATTGGAAAATTTCCAAGCAATTTTTATCTTATCAAATCTTACCAAAAAATCAATCTGGACAGCATTCAGGTTTTTTAAATTATAGTTTTAAATTCCTAGATGCCTAGGACTTTTCAGTCCTGCTTTACAGGACTTAATGTGGAAATTCTTCATACTAAAGTACACTGGACTGGAAAATCAAATTGCTTTCAATGAAGTGGCTCTCAAAACATGAGGCTTACTTCCCTAGAGAGATGCAGACAGTTGCCATGGGAGCTATACGTTTCTCCAATCAAGTGCCTTGGCTGGGCCAAGAAGTAAAGTGCTAATGGATCTGTTTATAACAGCATACAGTGCTATTGTATTGATTACATTGCTGGTTAATCCACAAGGTACTTCCTATAGGAAATCAAAAAGACTGCAGTAAATAAAGTCCCCTCCATCAGGGATTTCAAAGTATGCTGCTGTAGTCTCTCACAATCCTGCTTCTTCCATTTTTCTTTGATATTTTTCTCTCCAGACTGAGTGCAAGTGTGAGCACTGCTACACAAGCTACCAGTCTTAATGTTATGCTTCAGTGAGGTCCCAACAATAAGTCCAACTGAAGCTCTCCAAAACAAGGAAACAAGTTTGAGAAGTCCTATTCTCAAACTTGGTTGTTTGTCTTAAGGAGATTCAGTTGGATCAATTGTTCAGACCTTTCTGAAAAATAACAGAAGGTAGGTTACCACAATGCAATTTAGCCAGGGAACGTTTAAGCATCCCCAGTTGTTAAGATGTAGAGATGTGGGTGGGGGGTGGGGGGGAGAGAGAGAGAGAGAGAGAGAGAGAGGGCGGGAGACCTGTGAGAAAGTAATGGTTTTAGTACCAACAGAAGAGAGCCCTCCTACTCTGGAAACACACTCATTCACTCACTCCTCAGCTACATTCATCTGCTAATGAAGACTCAAGGCAATTCTGTCACCACTATTTTAAACCCAACCCATAAATTCATCTGAAACTAGCACAACAGTTTAATGCATGCCACTGTGAAAATGAAATGTATGAAATCCTTCATAATGAAGTACAATGGTATAACTTAACAGGTGTACCTCTTCTGTCCAACATCTTCAGCTCAAATACCCCATCGAGGTGTGTGTATGTACATACATATGCTCGAGTGCGCACACAAACACACCCCTCTACCCCTTACATGTTACAGTTAAGAGACAGGTTACTCTAGTCACTGGCTTACATCCAGACTAAGTACTCTGAGTTTAAATGAATTAGAGAGTACTCTAGTTTAAATGAATGGGATCCTCTTAATTTCAATGGGAGTACTCAGTGCTAAATTTCTGAAGCCTGTCAGTCAGGCCAAAAGGAGGGGTATGCTGAGCTTCAGTACGGTCAGTCAATCAGGAGCAGAGGAAGAGGGTCTTCACCCTCCCCTTCTGCAGCAGACGCATTGGCTTCAAGCCAGCAATCTCCAAATAGGAAACAAATAGTATGGCTGCAGAATTGGGACAGATTTTAAGAATAGTGGGATTTACAAGATCTGTGAAATATAAAATGCATATTTCCACCTGATTTTGCATGCCCCGAAGGCACTGTGGATTTCTCAAGGTTTTACATGACAATACAGGTGGCCACTATAGTAAGGGCACAACTCAGAGTGGCTTCAGACATTACAAAGGAACTGGTGCTATCCGAATAATCAGTCAATCATGTGTGTTTGGCGTGCAACTTCTTTGAAATGTTTGAAGGAGACCATCTTGGGGGATGGGGACATGTATTAATGTACAGGTGAAACTCGAAAAATTAGAATATCGTGCAAAAGTTCATTAATTTCAGTAATGCAAATTAAAAGGTGAAACTGATATATGAGATAGACGCATTACATGCACAGTGAGATAAGTCAAGCCTTAATTTGTTATAATTGTGATGACCATGGCGTACAGCTCATGAGAACCCCAAATCCACAATCACAGAAAATTAGAATATTGTGAAAAGGTTCAACAGTCTAGGCTCCACGTGTCCCACTCCAATCAGCTAATCAATCCATAACACCTGCAAAGGGTTCCTGAGCCTTTAAATGGTCTCTCAGTCTGGTTCATTAGGAATCACAATCATGGGAAAGACTGCTGACTTGACAGTTGTGCAGAAAACCATCATTGACACCCTCCATAAGGAGGGAAAGCCTCAAAAGGTAATTGCAAAAGAAGTTGGATGTTCCCAAAGTGCTGTATCAAAGCACATTAATAGAAAGTTATGTGGAAGGGAAAAGTGTGGAAGAAAAAGGTGCACAAGCAGCAGGGATGACCTCAGCCTGGAGAGGATTGTCAGGAAAAGGCCATTCAAAAGTGTTGGGGACTTTCACAAGGAGTGGACTGAGGCTGGAGTTAGTGCATCAAGAGCCACCACACACAGACCGATCCTGGACATGGGCTTCAAATGTGATATTCCTCTTGTCAAGCCGCTCCTGAACAACAAACAGCATCAGAAGCGTCTTACCTGGGCTCAAGAAAAAAAGAACTGGTCTGTTGCTCAGTGGTCCAAAGTCCTCTTTTCTGATGAGAGCAACTTTTGCATCTCATTTGGAAACCAAGGACCCAGAGTCTGGAGGAAGAATGGAGAGGCACACAATGCAAGATGCTTGAAGTCCAGTGTGAAGTTTCCACAGTCTGTGTTGATTTGGGGAGCCATGTCATCTGCTGGTGTTGGTCCACTGTGCTTCATTAAGTCCAGGGTCAACGCAGCCGTCTATCAGGAGATTTTGGAGCACTTCATGCTTCCTTCCGCAGACGAGCTGTATGGGGATGCTGACTTCATTTTCCAGCAGGACTTGGCACCTGCCCACACTGCCAAAAGTACCAAAACCTGGTTCAATGACCACGGGATTACTGTGCTTGATTGGCCAGCAAACTCGCCTGACCTGAACCCCATAGAGAATCTATGGGGCATTGCCAAGAGAAGGATGAGAGACATGAGACCAAACAATGCAGAAGAGCTGAAGGCCGCTATTGAAGCATCCTGGTCTTCCATAACACCTCAGCAGTGCCACAGGCTGATAGCATCCATGCCACGCCGCATTGAGGCAGTAATTGCTGCAAAAGGGGCCCAAACCAAGTACTGAATACATATGCATGCTTATACTTTTCAGAGGTCCGATATTGTTCTATTCTACAATCCTTGTCTTCTTGGTTCCATGTAATATTATAATTTTCTGGGATTGTGGATTTGGGGTTTTCATGAGCTGTATGCCATGATCATCACAATTATAACAAATTAAGGCTTGACTTATCTCACTTTGCATGTAATGCGTCTATCTCATATATCAGTTTCACCTTTTAATTTGCATTACTGAAATTAATGAACTTTTGCACGATATTCTAATTTTTCGAGTTTCACCTGTATGTATAAATAAATGAATAGGCTCTGGATACTCAAGGTTGGCATGCTAGTCAATTCTCTGGTACAAGAGGATATGGTACATACTCTTCTGACAGAAGAGTGGAGTGGACCCCCTGCATCAAGTCTGCCTATCAAAAGGATGGGCTAGGTTTCTCTGATGCAGAGTACTTTAAATCTTTGTTGATCTGGAAATGTTGATAGTTATCTTTTTTCTTGATGCAACTGACCTTATATGGTGATGACCTCAGTCTTTGGTGTATGGTTTACCAATTAAAAACTGGCTTTAAAAAATTGAAACAATCAGTTGTGCCTGTTATTTGTCCATGGTAAAAAATAGTCAAATATTCCAAGGAGCCATTATGCTTGAAGAATTGGAGGGAAGGAAATTTGGAAGGAGCTCTTGTGAAGTCAAGAGCCACAACAGGGGAACTTTGCAAACAGGAGTTTGCCAACAGATATCAAATGAATTTTGCAGGAGTTTAGTGGGAACTTGGCGGGGAACTGTGCAGGGAGGCACGTAAGTAGTGCCCCTTTATCACAAAAGGGACACCCAGCCCAAGGAGAAAGTGAGTACTAACCCACTGTTGAAATTTGCTTGGAGGATAGAGTTTAAAACCTTTAATTAGCTGGCAACTGCACCTAAGACAAATTTCAAGTAAACAAGCTCTGTACATTCTAACTAGCCAATCAAATCAGTTATGAAGGTAGAATGCCAGCAGGGGAGGAGGTGCTTCCCAGTGTATTGCACCAAGTGTTGCATGTATGACTATCTGCCTAAGGGCAGAAGTCATGGGTGTGCGCTTGGTGGAAAGAACTCCTGGCTCTCAGGGAACAAGTTTGTTCCCTCAAAGCCAAGGTGGCTGACCTGGAGAAGCTCAGGGAGGTAGAGACGTATGTGGATGAGACTCTCAGGGAGGTGATAGAAGCATCCCACTCCCAGGTGGGCACCTCCTCTGCTGTCATGGAGAATGAAGGTCTTGGGGAAGGAGGACAGAGTGAGGAAGAAGGGAGTGCTCCCTTATAAGGGACCAATTTCTTGGGTGATGTGCCCATATCGCACAGAGGATACTTCTCCAGGGGGTGGGGCCTCAGAGTAGTGGGAGATTTGATCATTAAGAGCATAGAGAGATGGTGACTTGCCAGCCTGGTGTGAAAGTTGTGGATGTCATGCAGCATCTAGAAAGGCTGTTAGGCAGCGCTGGAGAGGAGTCAGCTGTCGTGGTGCACATCGGCACCAACAATGTTGGGAAATGTAGTCAGGAGGTCCTGGCAGTCAAATTTAGGCTGCTAGATAGCATATTGTCCATGACTTGCAGTCCATGACTTGCAGGGTAGCCTTCTCTGAAGTGCTACCTTTTCCACGCGCAGTGCCAGCAAGACTCCACACCATGCATGATTTTGTAGACCTCTATTATGTTTTCCCCTCAGTCTTTTTTCTAAACTAAAAAGCCCCAGGTGGTGTAGCCTTAGCTTGTAAGGAAGGTGCTCTAGCCTCCTGATCATCTTGGCTGCTCTTTTAGAGAGCCTTCTAGAGATCCTCACAATCTCTTTTGGATTTCACTACTCTAAATAATTTGGTGCCATCTGCAAATGTGGCCACCTCTCTACTTACCTGAACTTCTAGATTATTTATGAATAAATTGAAAAGCAGAGATTCCTGGGTAACCCCACTTCTTACTTCCCTCCATTTAGAAATACCTACTCTCTGTTTCCTGTCCTGACCTCATATGTGACCAATCCACATATGAATCTGTCCCCTTATGGACAGGTTGAGAAAACAGCTAAGTTTTCTCAAGAGTCTTTGATGAAGAACTTTATCAAAAGCTTTTTCAAAGTCCAGGTATACTATGAATGAATGAATAGATTTATTACGATCATACAGCAGACATAAAAACAACAAATTATACAACATTCAGATAAGAAATCTATCATGCAGTACACCAACAAAGTAAACGTTTTATGGTGAGATCTAAAGGGTAGAAATTAATTGTTGGCAGATCTGAACAGCAACAGCACAAAGTTTAGCAACCTTGTGTGTGATAGAAGAATTCTTGTCTGAAAGAAGAAGTGTGACATGAAATTCATCAGTCTGGCCGGGATAATGTAATAACAAAGGAGTAATATCTTTTCTCCCAAGCTTTCTCAGCTTCCTAAATTTTGTTGGGTTTTAATCTTTAGTTTATTTTTAAATTGTTAGATTGTTTTAAGTTTTTTGTATATGTTTTTAACTGGTTTTATGCTATTGTTAACCGCTCAGAGACGAAAGTTTGGGGCGGTGTACAAATTTGATAAATAAATAAGATTATCTCGACTGTAGTAAAAGAAACAATATAGCAACACGTGGTAGACAGATACGACCTCCTCTGAACCATAAGAGCAGAACCGACTGGCCAGGGGAATTTTCAGAAATTGACTGCCAATGGTAAGGCAACATATCTTGCTCTGAGGGACACTCCCTGGTGGTTGGGTAGAGAGAGTGACAAATAACTGATTGGTTCCCGGCTGAGATCGCCAAGGCACCCTTTTGTGGTTTGCAGGATAACAGCTAGGACATTTTGATGCTCAGTGTCCAAGATCCTCTGAGGATCTTCATGGCTTGATTATATCCTAATAATGACAGATATTCTAAAGAGAAGCCAAGTGATGAGAGTTCTGCCAGCAGTGCTTGTGTCCAGGAAGATTGAATCTTGTCGGCCAGCATAAGGGGAATCAGCCCCAGAGGGGGGAAATTGATCTTAAGCTAGTAGTTGAAAATTGATATCCATGCTTTGCGTTCCACCCTCTGAAAGTCCGTTACCAGGTATACCATGTCAACTGGATCATCTTTATCCACACATCTGTTGATGTTTTATTTTCCCAGAAACCTATTGGTAGGCAGTGTTCTTTTAATATAGGAGTAATATGGTCTCTTCGAGATGACACATAGACCAACCTGACTGCCTCATTCTGTACCAACTGCATTTTCTGGATTATGTATAAAGGCAGCCCACAGAGTACATTGCAGTAGTCAAGTCTGGAGGTTACCAGTATATGAACCACTGTGCTGAGGTAATTTTATCTCAAGAAACGGACACACCTGGTGTATCAGCTGAAGCTGATAGAAAGCACCTCTGGCCCTAACTCAACTCTAACCCTAACTCAAGCTGAGACACAAGGGAGAGGTTTGGATCCAGAAGCATTCCCATACTGCGCACCTGTTCCTTCTGGTGAAGTGTGAACCCATCTAGAACCAGCAGATCAATACTGTCTCCCAAGTTCCTCCAATCACGCCCCCCATAAGTACCTCCATACTATTTGGATTCAACCTCAGTTTGTTATCCCTCATCCAGCCCGTTACTGCCTTCTGACAGGCATTAGGGAGGTTATACCTTCTCCTGATTTTGTTGACATAGAGAAATAGACTTGGGTGTCATCAGCATACTGATAACACCCTGCACCAAATCTCCTAATGATCTCTCCCAGAAGTTTCATGAAGATGTTAAAACGCATTGGAGACAGTATGGAGCACTGGGGGAAGCCATATAAAAGTTCACATTTTGAAGAGCAACAGTCTCCAAGCAACATCATCTGTAATCTGCCAGCGAGGTAGGAGCAGAACCACTGCAAAGCAGTGCCTCCCACTCCCAACCCCCTCAGACACTCCTGAAAGAAGCTATGGTGGATAGTATCGAAAGCCACCGAGAGATCCAGAAGGACCAAGAGAATCACATTCCCTCTGTCAATTTCCTGTTGGAGATCATCTATCAGAACAAGCAAGGCAGTCTCCATCCCATAGCCAGCCCCAAAACCAGTTTGAAGTGGGTCTAGATAATCAGTTTCCTCCAAGATTGTCTGGAGCTGAGAGGGCACCACCCTCTCAATTACAGGCAAACCTCGCTAACATGGATCCTAAATCAGTGGTTTCGTGTATCTACGGTTGCGTAATTGACTGCTGACCTTCGCGTACATGATCAAAACCAGAAAAAGGGTTAATTTTGCATATCTGTGGTGGTGGGGTAGCCCAAAATGACCTCCGAGGTCATTAAAAAATGGCCTCCAACATTTCCTGCCACCATTTTGAGAGAAAGGAATAATTTTGTGGCTTGTTTTTTAAAAATTATTATTATTATTATTATTATTTATTAATTCGATTTCTATACCGCCCTTCCAAAAATGGCTCAGGGCGGTTTACAAACAGAAATAAAACAAATAAGATGGCTCCCTGTCCCCAAAGGGCTCACATTCTAAAAAGAAACATAGGACACACACCAGCAACAGTCACTGTTTTAAAATAAAGCATCACCCACCCCCACCGATTTTTCATGGGGAAATGGGGCAATTGGGATTGGGGCACATTCCTGGACAGCTGGAGCATGGTACGGCACTTTATCTTGCTATTTTTCATGTTTTTGGCCCTGCCCCCACTTTTGGGGCCTCCCAGAACCTTACTCCCTCATTCACATTGACTTTAATGCTCCATTATCCGTGGCTACAGTGTGGAATGGAGCCCCCACAGATAATGGGGCTCACATGTATCTTGCCCAACCATGGAAGGCTGGAGACAGGCCTACAGTTGCTTAACTCTGAGGGACCCAATATACAAACCCAAACAAATTCAAAATCCACAAAACCATGGAAGAACCAAAACAAGAATGTGCTTGGTTTTTCTCTTCCCTCCCCCACCCCTTTTTCTTTTTGTATTGTGTCTATCTGACAGCAAATCTGTAAGCAGGGCCTATGCTTTTTAATATATGTACAGTGTATAGAAAATGTTAGGCCCAACTTCAGCAACAATATCAGAAAGAGGGCACAAATAGGGGCTTTAGAATGAAATAATATCTAGGCTATATTTCCTGAACACTAACATACATTTCTGTCTTTAGTGACTTCTTAAAAAGCTAGATAGAAAGATAGATAGCTAAGTCTGGCAGGTTTTTCTAAGGAGGGAATTCCTCAAAAAGAGCACAATCACCCAAAAGGCTGTGCTTCCCTGAATGCAGAGAAGGTTCGTGGAAGACAGGGATATCTGGGGAGAGGTACAGCTGGGCTATGCTTCAACCTTCTCTCCAACTATAATCTTCTAGCACACACTGCTCCATGATTTTCATCCAGCACAAAGACTGCATTGCAAAAGATATGCCCACTGCAGATAAACATTCACATCCACTTTGCACACACAGTGCAAGGACATGTTAGTAGATAAGTTAGAGCCAAAGCCAAAATACTGCAGCTTCAGTTGCATTTATTTATCCCATTCACTCTAAGGAACTCAGAACAGCATACACAATTTCCTTTCCCAGGTCCATTTTGTCCTCACAACAACTTAGTCAGGCTAAGAGAAAGAGTGATTGGCTCAAGATTACCCAGTGACTTCAGTGCTGAGTGGGATTTAAAGCCAGGTCTCCCTGGTCCAAGTCTGACTCTAAAACCACTACACATCTCTTATAAGATATCTACCCTCAACCCTTTCATAAATAGGAATTATTCATTATTGCAGGATGTAGATGTTTTAAAAAAATTAGATTTCAGGCCAAACGAGCCTGGACTCAGGATAGGTTTACTACTGGGGTGGGGGGCGAGGGAGGAGAAAAGAAGAATATACAAAACAAATCCACTTAGCTTTCAAGGAAGGGGATAAATATTACAACTCAGTTCTTTGCCAATCTTCAAGCATGTATGGAACATTTAACCATGTCACAAAGCAAACCTTGGCATAACATGCATGACTATTAACCTTTATATTTTTTAAAAAGCAGCAAACAAACCCTCCCAACACACACACAAACACACAATCCTGAAAGTTCAAAGAGAAACCACAAAGCCAACCCAAACCTCAGAACTAAGCTTTGCGGGGCAGTGGGGTTTCCTATGTATTCCCTGCTGTGTTCCCTTCATTTTTGCCCTCTCTGCAAGCTGTCTACAAGAGTCTCCTTTTCACATAGACACTCTAGCAACTTTGAGCTACTGGTTCAAACAGATAAACAATAAAGGCTTGCAAAGGAAATGAAGACTGCAATGCGAAGACAGGATTCTTCCCATACTGCAGAAATTGTGCCACTTACTCTGCTGCTGGTATTTCCCTTTCACAGTTTTTTGTTTTGTTTTGCCATAGGTAGCAGAGCAGGAGACCCTGGTAAGTCTCAAAACTTCTGTGTGCAGTGGCTGAAAGTCTCCCTGCTACTAGCAAAATCCTTATAAGCAGACCCTGAAAAAGCAATATTTGCTCCTTCTGCTTCTGCTCACATTGGCATGGGAGCCATTTCTGTGTGGTGTGGTCCCCCATGGCTGTGTCACACTTGTGAATGCTGGAACCACATGTACCAATAATGTAGGTCTTTCGCACCCACGTTATCGCCTTCCCTGAACACAAGGAAGGGGACAACTACCCATATATTCGTCTACTTCTACCAGAAGAGGCTGATTCTAATGGCTGGTAGTTTGCAAATTTGTTTAGAAAACAAGTTTAAGGGTGGGAGGTTTAAATCCAAATGCTAAATATCTAAAACATGACATCTATATGCAACTATCTGAACTTGCATTTTTACTGTATTAGTAGTTCAATCTGAATAAATTGCAGCAATGAATTATAATTTCAGTAACAGGGAGAATTCAGTAACTATGACTGAATATTTGGGAATACATCCTCTTTGCTCCTACAGTCTCCTCATATATTTTACTGCTTTCATATGTAAAAGCATATGATAAATGCTCATATGTAAGCAAATGATAAATACGATAGATAAATAAATAAGTCCAGCTTGTGTGAAATTTCAAGAACTAATCAACTAACTGCTTGAGAGGTTTCCCTGGATAGCTTTGGAGTACAGTTGTTGGCTCATGTGACACACTGAAAAGCATTGTACTAAGGTAAAGATTCTGCTTCTATAGCCCCCACCAGCACCATTTATTTGGGGAGGGGAATACTTTGTTGCTAACATTACACCAGTTCTGCAACATGTTATTGATAGAACATCGAAATAATGCAATGTTTAAGAAACTGCAAATTTGATACTAGCTGAGTTAGCAATGCTCCCCTCACCAGAGGCGTAACTATAGAGGGGCAGGGGGGGCACGTGCCCCGGGCGCCATCTTTTCTGGTCATGTGGGGGGCGCCGCCATGACAAAAAAATTTTGTTGTTGTTGTTAATACAAATGTTTCCTGCTCAGTGCAGCAGCGCTGCAGCAGTCAAGGGAGCGCATCGGCGCCCCCTCCCCCACGAGCGGTCCCTTCCGCGCCCCCTCCCGCATTGCTTTGCTGGCACCTGGCGGCCAGTCAGTGGCCTGGCTTGGCGGCGGCGGGCGCTTGTGAGGAAAAACCTAAGTATAATGTAGTATGTTGGGGGGGCGGGGGGGGCGCCATTTCAGTGCTTGCCCCAGGTGCTGTTTTCCCTAGTTACGCCTCTGCCCCTCACACCCTTTGCCCTACCTCTGATGTGGATATAACCAATTTTAAATGGTAAAGAAAGATTAACTCAATGGGGGACTAAAATGGAGGAGAAAATTAGGAACACAGGAAGCTGCCTTATACGAAGTCAGACCAATGGTCCATCTAGCTCAGTACTGCCCACACTGACTGGCAGCGGCTTCTCCAAGTCTTCAGGCAGGAGTCTCTTCCAGTCCTACCTGGAGATGTCAGGGAGTGAATCTGGGACCTTCTGCATACAAGCAAATGCTCTACCACTGAGCTATAGTCCCAGCCTCTAAGGGGAATGTCTTACAGCAGACAGTGCTCACATGCAGTCACCCATCACAATGCAAACCAATACTGAGCTAGATAGTCCAATGATCTGACTCAGTATATGGCAGCTTCCTATGTTCCTATGACCCTGCTTAGCAAAGGGGACAATTCATGCTCGCTACCACAAGGCTAGCAATCAGACCAACTCTTTGGAATACAAATGTTCACACAATGAAAGGCTAGTCTCCCCGACTGCCATCAGGTATTGTTAGGGGAGGCAAGACCTCTTTGGTCTTCCCAGACCAGTCTGTGTACACAAGACTAAGCAATGCAACATTAATAACTACATATATGGATTATAAAGTTTCCTTTCTTAAACTTGTTAAGAACTCAAGGAGTAAGCGAGTGAGTGTGTTTTTAGTGCCAAAATAGTAGTCGTGTAGGCTTTCTTGGAGCTGCAGAAGAGTAATGGGAGGGGGAGCATCCTTGGGATTGCATTCCTTCAGATTGCAGTTGGGGTGCCCACAAGCTTTAATGTTCCCTCAAGCTAAAATATAACTTCTTTGCATGTAAGTATTAGCAAGCCAGGGAGAAAGGCTTTAGGGGAAAGGGAGCAGGAGAAGAGTGAATTGGCCTGCTTGAACCCTGGACAGCTTATCAAAGCATGTTGAGGGAATGAGGTGTTAGAGACGTCCCATGCAAAAAGGTAGTTCCTGAGCAGATCAGTGTTCTCCATGAGATGGAAGGTAAATATCCATGTTCTCTGATTGGCAGGTGGGTAATAAAGATTTATAATTAGAGTAACAACTCCAAGCCAGTTAAAGAGAGGGAAGTTACTAGACATAAAATAGCAGTAAAAGGTCACCCAGATGGATCATAAAATGACACCTGTGTTGACTTGCTACCCCTGCCTGGCCTCTACTATCAAGTCATTGAAGTACTGTATTACACCATGATGATGGGCAAAGGTGTTCCCCCTACAGATCTCTCTTTACAAAGGAGAGCAGAGTTTCATATGAGAGTCATTAGTTCAGTTTTAAGAAATAAGTTTGCATAAAATTTAAATGTCATTTTAAAACCAGGTTATTTTAGGAATACATTATAGCTTATCACACACACACACACACACACACACACACACACACACACAGAGTAAATATGCAATTTATTTACTTTTAAAAAATCAATTTTAATTCACCTGCAGAAGAAGAATATCCTGACACTCTGTTTAAGCAAGATACTGGGAAGTGATATGCACATTTCATTTCTCCAGTAGTGTGTTAGCTGGCTCATCAGGTTGCAAACAGAGATACTGTCACCTCTCAATCCACATTAAAACAGCCTTATTGTTAGGGCTTCTTAAAATAGCCACTTTCCCCAATAAATGTGAAATTTTAAGTAAACCTGTCTTCTCTAAATGAGACATAGAGCAAATACAACTGTACTTGTATTGCTTGAGATCATGCCTACAACACGTCATTTAGTGGCAGGGTTAATCTGTGGCAAGATGCCACCCTTACAAAACATTGCATAATCAGAAAAGGGAAATGAAGAAACAGGAATGGAAAATACTTGGGATTATAGGTTCAGAACTCACTTCAAGGGCAAGTTAATAATAACAGAAAATCTAAAGTAAAGTTGTGCCGTTGAGTCAGTGTTGACTCCTGGTGACCACAGAGCCATGGTAGAATACAGGAGGGGCTGGCCATTGCAATCTCCCACAAAGTATGAGATGATGCCTTTTCAGCATCTTCCTATATCACTGCTGCCCAATATAGGTGTTTCCCATAGTCTGGGAAACATTCCAGTAGGGATTCAAACCAGCAACCTCTGGCTCCCTAGGCAAGTTACTTCCCCGCTGTGCCATTAGGTGGCTAGAATGGAGGAAAACATGCCTTTCATAGAATTTTAGGGCTACTCTGTACTTGAAGGCAACTGAAACCCCACCTCTGAATCAAGACAGGATCCTCTTTCAAATGAGACCATAACACAATTTAAGCAAACAAAAAAATACAGCAGGAATGAACAAGTTCCATTAAACCAGAAGTTTAAGCCAGCAAGGAAGACATTACTTGAAAAGAAAATCAAGATGGGCAAGAAAGTGAGTCAAGTTATATAGCAAAGGAGAACACACCCTTCACGTTTACAAACCAGAAATTTAGATAATTCCTTACCTCAAATCCTGTATTCAGAATCTGAAAGTGAAAGTCACATCCACTCTTGTTGCCATCTCTCAGGTCTGATCTATACATGACACAGAATAAGGTGGTAGACTTGTGAGGAGGAAGAAATCACTGGACCACTGCAGCTGGGGGATGCCGCATTTGAATACTCCCCCATGTAAATGACTCCCTGCAAGTAAATAAATTAGCATAGTGGAGAGAAAGGTGCCCACTTCTCTGCTGTGCTAGTTTTCTACTTTCAGAGTAGAAAACTACTTTTTACTTTTCAACATAAGGAAATATTTAAAAATGAGATTCTCCACCTGCAGTAGTAGTCATCTCAGGAGTCTACCACCTCATTCCACTGCATGTGTAGACCAGGCCTCAGTCTTTAAGGAAAGGATATCTTCTAAGGCAGGTAACAAACCCCCTCTTTTCACCAATACTACAGCATACATTAGAATACTAAGGGATTGATTTCTAAGTTACTCAGACTCTGTGATCCACTAGCTGTTAAGAAGGCACCGTGAAATAAAAACTTATTTAAAAACATCAGAAGCAGGAAACCTGCCAGGGAGGCAGTTGGACTACTAGATGATGAGAGTGTGAAAAAAGGATTATTAAGGAGGATATGGAGATTGCAGAAAAGCTGAATGAGTTCTTTGCATCTGTCTTCACAGCAGAGGATGCTGGGCGTATACCTGTGTCTTCTCAGGGACAGAAGCTAAAAAATTAAGTCAGACAGAGGTGACAAGAGACGACATTATAAACTGTCTCAAAAAAAATAAAAGTTAACAAATCACCAGGGTCAGACTCAGGGAGTATTATAAACCAGAGAAGCTTCTGCAGCATGGTATAGTAATTAGACTGTTGGGCTAGGACCGGGGAGACCTGAGTTCAAATTCCCACTCAGCCATGAAACTTACCCAGTAAAAATGACTCTAGGCCAGTCATTTTTCTCTCAGTTTAATGTACCTCACAGAATTGTTGTGAGGATAAACATAACCATATATGCTGCTCTGGGCTCCTCTGAGGTTGAGTGAGATATAAATGTAAATGTAAGTAAAATTTATAAAGGAGGTTGAAGGCAAGCAGAAAGCCACTATATAAATATTTGGACACAAATGCTGGGAGGTCAGAGAGGGTGAAGGGAGGAAGTGGGGTAGATTCTGTGAGCTCGTTTACCTCTCCTGATGAGCAACAGCTGTCTCACCCTACCTGTGTATTCCTGTCTTGGCTGAGGAGGCTTGTTTTTGCAGCCCCAGACCTTCTGAAGGACCAGCTTGTGGCAGCCTGATTGCTGTCCTATTCCACCTGTGCATTCTATCTGAGTGCTTGACTTGCTCCACCTGTCCCCAAGGGGAATTTGAACTCAGGTCTCCCCGGTCCTAGCCCAACAGTCTAATTACTATACCATGCTGCAGAAGCTTCTCTGCTTTATAATACTCCCTGAGTAATAACCCCACACCCTGTCCCACACCAAAGGCTGGCTCCTTTTGGCAGTTAGCTTTGGCAGCCACCTACAAGTAGGCCTTCCTCCAATATATACTACCAAGGCTCCAGAACTCTCCGCTCTCACGAGGCGGTGTGTGCGGCACCGAGTTGTAAGGAGTTTGATTCAGGTTCCTTCCAATTCAGACCAATCCCCAGAGACTTTGTTCTGATGTGATGCTTTTAATGGGTTCTTTGTGAAAAAAATCTCTTGTATTCGGGCTGACTTGGACTCCACTGTTTTTGCAGAATCTATTAAGGTGATGTCCAGTAATTCCTCTTGCAGTATTAGATTGGATCAGTTTCAATCTGTAATGCCTGATGATGTGGACAAGCTGCTTGGGGTGCTGCGGCCTACCACTTGTTCTCTGGATCTTTGCCCAAATTGGCTGCTTCTATCTTGCAGAGAAATTGTTGGAAATGGTCTAGTTACTATCATTAACTCATCACTGAGGGAGGGTAGGATGCCTCCTTGTTTGAAGGAGGCAATGAATAGACCACTTCTTAAGAAGCCTTCCCTAGATCCCTCAGTGATGGATAGTTATAGGCCAGTCTTCAATCTCCCATGGTTGGGCAAGGCAGGGTGGATTTGATTTAAATCACGATTTAAATCACTAGCAGGGTGGATAAAAATAAAAAAAATCCGATTTAAATCAATTTTTTTAAATTTAAATCGGATTTTTGATTTAAATCGGATTTTTTTTATTTAAATCGGATTTTTTTAAAAAATTTTATCCACCCTGCTAGTGATTTAAATCGTGATTTAAATCAGTTTGATTTAAATCAAATCCACCCTGGGGCAAGGTGATTGAGAGAGTGGTGGCTAACCAGATCCAGGCAGTTTGGGAGGAAACCAATTACCTAGACCCATTTCAAACTGACTTTAGAGCGGGAAATGGGGTTGAGTCTGCCTTGGTCAGCCTGATGGATGAGCTTTTCCAGGGAATCGACAGAGGGTTTGTCGACAGAGGGTTCTTTTGGATCTCTCAGTGGCGTTTGATACCATCAATCATGGTATCCTTCTGGATCACCTGGGGGAATTGGGGATAGGAGGCACTGCTTTGCAGTGGTTCCGCTCCTATCTCTCAGGCAGATTCCAGATGGTGGAGCTTGGTGACAGCTCCTCTTCAAAATGGAAGCTATTATATGGAGTTCCTCAGGGCTCCATTCTGTCACCAATGCTTTTTAACATTTACATGAAACCACTGGGTGAGGTCATCAGGAGATTTGGTGCAGGGTGTTATCAGTATGCTGATGATACCCAAATCCATTTCTCCTTATCATCATTCATCATCATCATCATCATCATCATCATCATCATCAGGAAATGGAATTCACTCCCTAAATGCCTGCATACGGGCAGTAATGGGCTGGATGAGGGGTAACAAATTGAAGCTGAATCCAAGCAAGACAGAGGTGGTCATTGTGGGGGATTGGAATTTAAGGGATGAGTTAGATCTTCCTGTGCTGGATGGGGTTACACTCCCCCAGAAGGAACAGGTACTGTCAGTATCTGGCCACCTGGCAGGGAAGTTCACGGTATCAAATGGAGCTGCAGAAACAAGATACGGCTCGAACACAGTTCTTCCCTATCGGGCTTGGCTGCAAGCTGTCGACACAAAAGTTGACGAACGTTGCTTTCCAGCAGTGAATAGAAAGCTGGTGACGTAATTTATAGTACAAGTGGAGAGCTCCCAGCTGGCAGGAATTCAAGGCTTATCAGCCCTCTGCAAGAGGCGTTTACTCCTCCTGATAGTTTCAAGCTGATTCCTGCGCCTTGCAATACGCCTCTGTTGTGGAGTCAGTGGGGGTTGCTTGCATAGCTCCTCTTCTGATTGGTCCGTCACGGTTTCTGCTGTCTCAGGTTGTTGTGCCTGCAAAAAATCATCAGCTGGATCTGCCTCAGCCATTTCTTGGAAACTGACAGCCGGGCTCTGCCCCTCAGACACCCCGGCATCGGCTGAAAAGTTGACAGCTTCCCCTTCCTCCTTGCTGTCTGAGACCGAGGGTGTGACAGGTACACAGCTTGGGAGTGCTCTTGGTTCCAGGCCTCACCATGGTATCTCAGATGGAGGCTGTGGCCAGCAGCGCTTTCTGTCAGCTTCGGCTGATTCGACAGCTGCGTCCATTCCTTGATCCATTCCGATCTCAAAACAGTGGTGCATCAGCTGGTAACCTCCAGGCTTGACTACTGCAATGCACTCTACGTGGGGCTGCCTTTGTACGTAGTTCAGAAACTTCAGTTAGTTCAAGATGTGGCAGCCGGATTGGTCTCTGGGGTAACCTGGAGAGACCATATTATGCCTGTCTTAAAACAGTTGCACTGGCTGCCAATATGTTTCCAGGCGAAATACAAAGTACTGGTTATTACCTTTAAAGCTCTGAATGGCTTGGGTCCAGGCTACCTTAGAGAGTACCTTCTTTGGTATGATCCCCATCGCTTGTTGAGGTCATCTGGAAAGGTCTGTCTCCAGTTACCACCAGTATTTCTGGTGGAGTCTTGGAACCGGGCCTTTTCTGTAGCTGCTCCTGGCCTACGGAATGCTCTCCCAGCAGATATCCACAGTTTAGGCTCGCTGTCGGCCTTTAAGAGAGCCCTAAAAACTTACTTGTTTGGCCTGGCCTTCCAAGGTTTGTAAATTGTTTTTTAAAGTATTTTAATTAGTTTTAAATGGTTTTTAATTGTTTTTGGCATTGTGTTTTAAATGGTGTGTGTTTTTATGTCCTTTTAAATGTGTTGTACACTGCCCAGAGCCTTTGGATGAGGCAGTTTATAAGTGAAATAAATAAATAAATTTTGGGCAAATAGCAGTACTGCCTTCAAATACACTGCGGCTGAGTGGTGAAACGCCTGCACACACACACAAATAGTACAGGATAGAATCACTGGGTTGCAGGGATGTAGTTTCCTGTGAGAAACCAACTCCCAGAGAAAAAACTGTAGACCACCAAGTGCCATAAGACAATAATGTTGACAAGACCAACCACAAATAAATGATTTGTTATACGTGTAATTCATATACCTCTCCTCACATGGAATCCTGAGCACAGTTGTTAAAGTCGCATTTGCATGTGTCAAATACCTCATCCTAAATTATATCATGAATAAACAGATACTTTTAACTCTTTGTATCAAGCAGCAATCGGTTGTGTCACCAAGTTAATTAAAAGCTTTTTCTGTCCAAGGCAAGTGCACAAGGCCAGTGCACAGTGGCAGAGCATCTGCTGTGTGTGTAGAAAATCCTACATTCATGGCATCTCCAGGAAGAACTGGGACCCCCCCACAACACCCACCCAACTGAAACTCTGGAAAGGCACTACCAATCAGGGCAGACAATACAGGGCTAGATGGACCAATGGTCTGACTCGTCATAAAGCAGCTTCCTAAGTACCTATGACATACACAATCTTACGTTTAAACAACTTTGTCTATTGACATCTTGTTTTAATACATAAGTTTTAAGCTCCTATTTTAGAGTCTATGGCCCAACATGTAAGACCAGATACTCCCCAGAAAACTTAAACAATGGACAGCATCCAGACTACGTTAGTCTTGCCAAGGCCTACTGAAGTTAGGAGGACTTCAATTAGTCCTGATTAACTGGTTTCACTTGTTTTAATATTAATTAATCATGACTGACTAATCTGGGTGCCACCTAATATTTCTTACAGTGGTTTAGTGTATAGAGTATTGTATTTCAACAAGGGGAAACTGAGTTCTAAAGCTGACTTGGCCATGAAGCTCTGTTGGTAAATCTGAGTCAATCCTCATCTGCCCAGTCTACCTCACAAAATTGTTATGAAGATAAAATTGGATAACCTCATATACAGTTTCCCAAATTCCTTGGAAGTACTATGCATATATGTAATAAATCAAACTAGTGGGCCCGGGCACAGAGCATCTGTGCCTCTAGTTGGGCTCTGCCCAGGCCCACCGCCGCCGCCCGCGGCTCCGGCCGGGCCTGCCGCCGCCTCGCCCGGCTTCCCCCGCCGCCTCCTCCAGCTGGGCCCGCCGCCTCCTCCGGCTTCCCCCGGGCCTGCCGCCTCCTCCCGGCCGGGCCCGCCGCCGCCTCGCCTGGCTTCCCCCGCCACCTCCTCGCCTCGCCTGGCCAGGCCCGGCGCCTCGGCTCCTCGGCCTGTCCCCGTCGCTTCCAGGCTGGGCCCACCAGTGGCCATTGCCGCCGCCGCTGTTCTGGGTGTGCCGCCAGGACCAATCAGGCGCCCCCGCAGCCCAGCCAATCAGCTGGGCTGCCGGGACACATTTTTCCTGGGCACACCCAGGAGAATTATATATAGAGATAAGATAAATCAAGACATTGAATACACAGCTACCTCTCTCATGCCTTCTCCTGCTACCACCCAGCTACTAATACACCCCAATGAGCCCAACCACTTTAATTCACACCTGCATAGTGGGCTATGCATAACAAACCAAATAAGAGAGAGAGAGAAAAGAAGCAATAACAACAAGAAGATAGATTTAAGGGAGTGACCCCTGAATAATTCCCGTATTTCCCCTTTCCCCAAGTAACACCACACTGGAGCGACAGACAAAAAGTGGTTCCATTTCAGAAACACAAGTGTGCTTTTTAAAATAAGGCTTTCAAACTTATAGCAGGTTTTACAGTAAAAATGGCCAACTGTCCATTCCAATAAAAACAGAACGAGGAAAATAAGCAAAGCTCCCTACTTCACTATACTGAATGCTCCCTGATTAGATGGTTAAGAGGGGGCAATTCAATTCGAAGGGGTAGCTTCAGCTGCCCCCACAATCCTTTTTTAGTATTTAACAGGCAGGATCAGGAGAGGCTTTCATCTATTTTTGTTCCTAGTAGCGAAGGAGCAGTGGCGACTGTAGTACAGCTTCAGTTTTAAAAACGGCTTCTGGTATTTTTGTTATTTCCCCCTTGCAATCCTGGGAAAGGTGCAATGTATTTTGGGAACTGTAGTTTTTTCAGAGGCTGGGGACTACAATTCCCAATATACATTTCATCTTTTCTAGGGTTGCAGAGGGAGAAGAAAAAAGCTAAGTCTTTAAAACTGAGGCTATGGTGCCACTCCTGGATTGAAATGCCCTAATGCAGTCCCAAACTGATGTTGGTTCAATTTGGGTCTAACCGGGCCAGATTCAGTGCAGTGGCTTTCACAGTTTTGTACACATGTACAGTGTTCCCTCTAAGGCATGCACACATCCGTGCGCCCACATTTTTTTGGTGTCCACTCAGTTAATTTTAGATCTCGCTCAGGTGAATGCATGTGCGCGCACACTGCCTCGATACTGCCGCCCAGAACAAAACTCATTCCTCACACAGATGAAAAAAATTAGAGAGAACACTGCATGCATACCAGCTATATGCTTAATCCACTCACAACATTCCACCCCACCCCCAGCTACATACTCAAAGAAAGGAGAAGAGAGTGGGGAGGATAAATGTGCATAGGGTGAGGCCCCTTCTCCAGTATTTGGAATTTTGGTTGCAACAAACAAAACACATCTTGGAAAAACTGCCCAATCTTCCATCTCCCCCACCTCTCCCTTTCTCATGGGCTAAGAATATCATTCACTCCTTCCTGACAAGTGTGATCAGATCTTCCAATCAGATGCACAGATCTAAGGCACCTTTACTTTGTGATATATCAAGGGACTAATCTATTAGCCACTACTGATGCTTGCAAGCACCCTATTTTATGAGAAAAGTAGAGTTCTGGGTTTGTTTTGTTTTTTTAAAGCAAAGAAAGCCAATATAAATTATCACCACAAAATCTACATATTTTGCTATACAGACATATATCCATTTTAATATTACTACCCTAATATATATTGTATTGCAGGCATGTCTCATATGAGCAAGACCTGCCCTTCTGATCATAACTCTGGGCCAGTCACGTCTCTCTCAGCTTAACCTACTTCACAGGGTTGTTGTGAAAGAGAAACTCAAGTATGTAGTACACCGCTCTGGGCTCCTTGGAGGAAGAGCGGGATATAAATGTTAAAATAATAATAATAAAATAATAATAATAACAACAACAACAACAACTCCACCACATTACCCACGCAGAAATTCTATCAAAAAACTTCCCTTCGCTCTGCAGCCACCTGTGCCCCAGTCCCAAATCTGCTCATGAGGGTTGGGTGGGCCCTCCAAAGGGGGCGGGGTAGTATAAGATGCTGCAGCAGAAAGTGGGAAGCAGCAAAAGCAAGGGAAGTTTGGCCTGGCCTTCCAGGGTTTTTAAATTGTTGTAAATGTTTTTAATCTGCTGTAACCTGGTGGTTAGAGTGCTGGACTAGGACCGGGGAGACCCGAGTTCAAATCCCCATCCAGCCATGAGGCTTGCTGGGTGACTCTGGGCCAGTCACTTCTCTCTCAGCCTAACCTACTTCACAGGGTTGTTGTGAGGAGAAACAAGTATGCAGTACACCGCTCTGGGCTCCTTGGAGGAAGAGCGGGATAGAAAATGTAATTAAAATAAATTAAATAAATACATTTTCCAGGGTTTTTAAACAGTGTTGAATATTTTAATTGTTAATTGTTTTATGGTGTTTTATAGTCTCTGTTTTTAACTGTTAATTGATTTTAATTCTTTTATTTTAATGAAAACTGCCCTGAGCCATTTTTGGAAGGGCAGTATAGCAATCGAATGAATCAATGACTCAATCAATCAGTTACACCTGCCTCTTGTGCGAGTGAAACTTCTGCTTGTGCTACAAGTGCTAAGGATATAAACCATACTTTTAATTTATTCTGTTTTCATTGGTAACCATCTTGGAGATTTCTGTGATATCACAAGCTGGAAGGGGGACCCATCAATCATAAAAACACTAAGTGATGATACTTAACTTCCTACAAATACTGCTAATCTCTTTGATATGCACAAGTCTTCTGTTGTACACAAAATAACTTCGAGAGATTACCATCAAATGCACCAGTTGACCTTTGATGGCAGATTTTCAGGAACTTCTCTAAATTGTTGACATTCCATTCCCCCTCTTTAAAGTACTGCTGTAAGATTCCTGAGACCCACAGACACTTTACATAAGAAATGTATATGAAGTTTTTTGGAGAACCATGTTTCCCAAAAAGAATGTTTTAATTCTTGTTTTTCTTACATTATTATTAGATTTATTGGTCGCCTTTCTAAAGAAAAGAAAAATCAATACTCAAGGTGACTTGCACAAAAATACATTACTTTTTATTAAAAGACATAACAATAGCCCTGCTGGATCAGGCCCAAGGCCTATCTAGTCCAGCATCCTGTTTCACACAGCTGCCCACCAGATGCCTCTGGGGAGCCCACAGGCAAGAGGTAAGGGCATGCCCTCTCTCTTGCTGTTGCTCCCCTGCAACTGGTATTGAGAGGCATCGTGCCTCTGAGGCTGGACGTGGCCCACAGCCACAGTACCACAGACTGGTAGCTACTGATAGACCTGTCCTCCATGAATTTGTCTAAGCCCCTTTTAAAGCCATCCAAGCTAGTGGCCATCACCACATACCATGGCAAAGAATCCCATCAATGAATTAGGCACTGTGTTGAAAAGTACTTCCTCTTGTCAGTCCTAAATCTCCCGACCTTCAGTTTCATTGGATGGCCTCTAATTCTAGTGTTGCGTTCGTGTGAGAGAAATTTCTCTCTGTCCACTCCCTCCACTTCATGCATAATTTTATAGACCTGTCTCCCCTGTCGAACCCCAGACACACTGCTGGGTTCTTTGTTTTGAGCAGACAATGGAAGCAGTAAATCATCCAACTGATAGAAAACCTGGGAAGAAAGGAAGGTTTTGGACTATCAGCAAGGGTTTTCATAGCACATCTCCTTCAGTGGGGCATTCTATTGAGCGGTACCACCACCACAAAAAACTTTCCCTGCATCCCTAGTAGTCTCGCCTCTGAGAAGGAAGTTATACTGACCAAGGCATTGACACCAGATCTCAAAGGACAAGAAGGAACATACAGGAGATGGTACTCCCTACACAGGGCCGATGCCATTGAAGAGTTCAAAGCTCATCATACTAGCATCTTGAATTGGACCCAGAAGCGAAGAAAAGAATGACAAGCACAAGTTAGAAAGAATTGTGCATTATTCTCTTTTTACAACCTGTCCAAGTCAAAAGCCCTGTCACAGAACTTTGAATTAACTGTAGCTTCGGAGACATCTTCAAGGATAGCTGCAGCATAATAGAGTCTGGAAGTTATAAATGTATAGATGACAGTGGTCATACATGAAGGTAGAAGCTACAGACCAAAATTTAAGTTCCACTGGTAGTAATGCAAATGTTTCTGACGTTTCCATGGAAATAAATGAAATCCAAATGCATAACTTCCCATATTTTGAAGGCCCAAATTCCCGAAAGCTCATTTCAAGTTTATGCACACCAGCCAACTTTATTTGTACAGAAGGCCGTCATTTTTCACAGGGTTACGTTCCCACCTACAACAGAGAATCCTAAAACCGCAACATTGGAAACCCTTAGCCTATGGGAATCTTGGGATTAGATTCCTCAGCACATTTTAAAGTGCTAAAAATCACCAAAAGTGCGGGGAGCAGAAACAGAGGCGTCCTTGGGGTAGGCCGACCAGGGTGATCACCCCCAGCCCCGCGCTCCTGCAGGCCCCGCATCTGCCTTCCTGCCCTGCAGCCAGCATGAGCTCTCAGATGCCTCCTCTGCACCTCGCATACTGGCAGCATGGGGCTGGCCAGGATTGGGAGGCTTGCCTGCCACTGTAAGGCTCCCCGTGCACTGGGGCGGGCTAGCGGCTACAACTGCACCCCACTCGACTGTCAGCTGTTCTGTGGGTGGGCAGGGCTTCTAGAGGCCTCTCTGCCAGCCTCCCTGAAGCTCTCCAGTACACACTTCCTGCAGGCAGCAGAAAAGAAAGGAGGCAGTGTGAGCACTAGCTGCCCACCAGAGCTCTGTACACACCCTCTGTCCTGCCACCGTGTTCTGAGCCTGTGCCTTGCTCCTCTTCAGAGCCAGCAATGGAAGGTATGGGATTGCCCTTTTGTGGTTATCTCCCCACCCCCATATATTTATGGAATTGCTTGCTGTAGGGCTTTGATATCGGGCACAGATGTAGGGCAGGGTGGCAGGGCTCTATATATTTAATTTGAAGTGGATTTGACAATCTAATTATTTTAAATATATATATTATTTTTTTCTAAAAACATCCCCCCCCCACAAAAAAGTCCTGTAAATGGCTTGTTTCATGGCAGAAAAATTACAAAAACATTTTTAACTGAAGCCTCGCCTTGGACCATAATTCCATCCGCATGTGGAGGAATCTGCCTGCTTTTCCACACTTTCCCCCCACATCCCATCCAGTATGCCTTGCAGCAGACAGATCACTGCTGCCTCCAGCTCAACCATCCGTGCCTGAGAAGCCAGCTTCTCTTCTACCGGATATGGCCATACTAAGGAACTTTCTACCGACAACACTGGAGCTACTCCTGTGATTAACCCCTTCCCCTCTACTCAAGGACCAAGGGAACGTTTTCCACCCGACGTGGCCAAGTGGCTTAAAGAATTTATAGCCAAGTAGTGCTGTGCTCTTACCACTATTCCTCAATTGGCAACCCCCACTTACCTGACCCTCAACCTAAGAACCCTAGGAGATCTCACTGCCCAACTCTAGTCCTCATCGTGGGGGCTATTCCTCCTGGGGGGGGGATGTTGTTCTCAAACAGCTGGTTCACAGGTGGAAATGGAGGCTGTTTCCACCTCCTCATTTGAGACACAGTCGCCACCTCCTAAGCAGCCATTCAATCAGTCTCACCCTCAGAGGTCTGTAGATGGACCATCTATACCAGTGCCTGTGTTTCTGGTTACCCTGGCCCTGCCACCTCTGCTGGCACAACCACCAGTTCCAGTATACCCAGTTTCTGACTCTGAATCTTCTCACTCTGGGTCTCTAGATCTTGCTCACCCACAAGATTCAGATGAGGAGGGTGAGTTATCTGAGGAAGAACTCTCCCAACCGGTGGTCATTTCCTCTCTCCTTTTTTTATTATGTTGACTTTGGTTCTTATTGCCAAGGCTAAGTGGGCAATTGACGATATTAAAGGTAAAGTGTGTCGTCGAGTCGGTGTTGACTCCTGGCACCCACAGAGCCCTGTGGTTGTCTTTGGTAGAATACACGAGGAATTTACCATTGCCTCCTCCCACACAGTATGAGATAATGCCTTTCGGCATCTTCCTATATCACTGCTGCCTGATATAGGTGTTTCCTATAGTCTGGGAATCATATCAGCAGGGATTCAAACTGGCTAGTCAAGTCATTTCCCCGCTGTGCCATTACCCACTCTGAAACTCCACAGGGCGCCTTTTCACTGGACCAACTCATGTTTCCCTCTCCCTCTGCTCCTACAGCCATTGTTCTTCTCCCCAATCTCTTTTGCAATGTTATATTGGCTGAATGGAAGGCTCTAGTGTCCACAAAACCAGTGGGCATCTGCCCTAAGTAACTTTACTCTTTACCTTCTGATGTAATGTCTCTTACTGTATTCAAGTAGATGCACCTATAGCCCAACTGGTCTCTGGCACTGTTCTGAACACATGACAGGAACAGTTAAAGGTACCAGAGGATAAGATGTTTAACCTACCACTTGCAAATCTCACTCACTCTTTGTTTTATTCCACCCTTCTACCTTGGGCACCAAGGTATCCAAGATAGCTTTGTTCAGGTGGATCCATGAATGCATCGCTCTTACCTATGAAATACTCAGCCTCCTGGTTCCAGTGGGCATCATGGCTCACTCTACTTGCAGTGTGTCCAACTCAGTGGCCTTTCCCACACATGTACCATTCTTAGATATCTGCAAAGCTGGTTTTCTATCACTCCTTTCATTCATCATTATAAAATCTCCTCATTCTGTCTGCCCAAGCAGCCTTTGGCTGCAAGGTGTTGCATCAGGTTGTCTAAATACATCCTCTCACACCCGTCTTATCGCTTGGGCATGTCCCATTATTAAGGATGACCTCCTACACTAGGGAAAAAGGAACCCTGGCTTACCAGGGTTTTCCCCAGTGTTTGGAGCTCATCTGACCCTCCCTAGGATGGATATAGTTGCTGTATGGGGCAGGGTCCCAGCACTTTGGGTGGAGGTGACTCCCAAGACATTTTCAGTTTTTAGGGTTTTCCTTGATGTTTGTTCCTGTTTGTTGTCTGCCTTGTAACCCTCCCTGCTCTTTCTGTCTTTGTCTTACTCTCTGCAACAGTCCCGGAACTGGGCTTTGGAGTTACCTGGAGGGTGGAACTAGTCTAATGCTGAACTCAGTCCTGTCTCCACGAGCATGCTAGGTACACAACCCATTACTAAAGATGATCACGGGGGGGGGGGGCCTTCACAGTAAGCCAATGTTCCCTTCCCTACTGCAGTAAAGCTGCCAGAAAGAGTTCTCTCTATCCATAGAGTACTTCACACTCAGTGAAATTAGAGCTAACTGTCGAATAAACAATATAGGGTTTTTTGGGGGGGAGGGTAAATGCACTATGCTCATGCTGGTTTGCAATCCAGAAGGCTCGAATGAGAACTGAGAAGCAAGGGGCATGTGTTGGGCTTTTACTCTTTTCCTTACAAATGCACTATATGTCCAAGCTGGTTGGACATGTCCAAACTGACTCACTCACACTATTTACATAGTACATTGTCAATATGATTCTGTCATCATATAACATGTTGAGGCCCCACACCTGCTGATTCGCCCCCAGCTCCACACCCCACTAGGGAAGGCCCTGAGCAGAAATAAGAAGAGTACAGCACAGTACCTTGAACCCTGAATCTCCTCCTATAATGCCCTCCCTTAACCGCCAAATCCTCTGAATTTTTTTTTAAATTTGCTGGAAAATCCTGTAAATACTGGGGGGAAGCTGCAACATGGCTCCACACGGCCTCCAAACCAGGACACCAAAAGTGTGAAATGCACAAAGGAACTGCAAATAGCCAAAAATCACCCCTGCAATAATGGAAATCGGGTATCTATAGTCCAACCATGAATAGCCAAATCTGTGATGGGAGAACCCGTGGAAAATTAGTCTCCTGTAAAACCCTCTCATAATAATCTTTTAACATTATTAGTATTCATACCCATACAAGCAAGCTTACTTCTCAAGTAACTTGAGAAACTGGGCCAAATATTAGGGAGGCAATAAAAATAAAAGATGCTAAAGCCACCATTAAAGCTGCCAGCATTAAATTGTACAGACTCTTAATGCCAGCAAACACTTTCTTACTATAGTATATACCACAATATGTGCTCTTGCCTAGAAAGAAAAATCACAAGTCACCAGCACAGAAAAAGTTACTGTTCCTGCAAAGAAAGCATTGGGAAGGATCCAGACTACGTAACAATAAAATATAACTCAGAGAAACTAGTCATGACTATCTTACATCCTGTTAGATAATTATTCATGACTAATTTGATCTGGACCCCGCCCATGCACTACAATAAATCAAATCAATGTTTATTTCGATCAAATATAGGTACAGAGTTTAAAAAGAATAAAATAAAATATTACAACTAACTGGATCATGACTCTGTCAATTGTTGTTTTCACCACTGCTGCACAAAACTTATCTACCATGCAGACTGTGGATTGATTTGTATTTTTAACAATAGCTTAGTATAGAACCCCTCCAGTCTGTCCAGATACCTCTGCAATAGAGGGGAAGATATACCTTGTACGGGGGTCCTTATAAAAGGGGCAATATAAGCAGACATGTTGGATTGATTCTATCTCCTCTGACCCACATCGGCAGGTTCTCTCCACTAGCAGCACTTTAAAAGATCTACCCTGCAGGAGTGCAGAGGGGAGAACATCATGTGTAACCCTAAATAACTCCTTCGCAGCCTAGAAAAGGAAAGCGTTGTTAAATAGCTTGCTGGTTCACCTACAAAGTTTACAACCCAACCCCTCATACCTGTATACTGAGACATTCCATTAACATAATTTTGATATTCTATATCATACACCCACTGGGAAAATACTTGTTTGGCTTGCTCGTCTTTTAAAGAAGTAAGGAGTTCTGTGAAAGAACCAATGACAATAACTTCTTCATAATTTCTGATTTCCATTTGGACAAGTGGTCATCTAAGAGGACTAACTGAGTTAATCCAACTGGAAAGAACTGCACTTTAGCCAATAGTTAATTATATACTTCCAAGCCCTTGCCTCAATTTTGGGCATCCCAGTCTCCAATCTGAGCGCTGCATTAAGCACACATCTGGAGACAGCAAGAACTTCTCCTATGGTATGGAAAAACCTCTTAATAGCCATTGACGACCTCAATGCTATTTGTGCAATATACTGAATGTGGGACTTCCACTTCAAGATATTTAAAACTGGACACCTGCTCAATTCTGTTTCTGTCAAAGATCCATTTTTGCAATCTCACACTTTTTGCAAACCTCATGATTTTCAATTTGTGAAAATTAATACTCAGCCTGTTCTCATTGGCTCTTGCTGCTTTTTAAAGATCAGATGGCATGCACAAGATGATTGCTGCGTCATCCGCATAGAGAAGTATAGGAATATCAATAACTGCCATTTTAGGAGGATGGAAATCTGGGTTATCCAAACATGTGGCTATTGAATGGATATAAAAATTAAATAGAGCAGGCATGAAAATACATCCCTGCTTAACCCCCTTATAGGTGGGAATCATTTTCAAGAGCAGCGCCTGTGGGTTGCATCTCACTCTTAAAGCAGTATTTGTGTAAAGCTTCTGGATGAGGAGAAATAGATGTTTATCAGTGGATGACTTGTTAATCCCCACCACCCCACCAAAGGATAGCTCTTGAAATCAAAAGCAAATCACTGAATCAAAAGCAAATTTGAAATTCAGAAAGGCCACATATAAGGCAGAGTTGGACCTACTAGTATACTTAGACATCAGATGATGTAAAACTAAAATGTGATCCATAGTTGAGCAGCTGAGTCTAAAACCAGCTTGCTCATCAGCAACCTTCAAGCTCCAACCAGTCCTGTTGCTTCTGACTTAAATGCCTTGAGTAGATCTTGCTCCCTAAACTAAAACTAATGGAGCGATAATTGGTTGGATCGTGCTTATTATCCTTTTTTTAAAAATTGGGAAAATTATCCCCAGGATGTGTGCACTACAATAAGACATTAAGACCTCTCCCCACTTTGCTATTAAAAATGCAAATACAACTATACAATGCAGACCCAGCCCTAGTCTTGCAAAAGCACTAAAATCTCTCCTAGTAAAATGCAAGGAAGGAAATGTGTGCTTTGAAATTGTTCCAAAAAATATCACTACTTAACAATGTTTCAGAGGAAACGGTTCAGCAAAATGTTCACTGAACCTTCTGAAGTATAAAGAGAAGCAGCTAATCCATGCACAAAGAACTTCAGATCTCCACACTCTTTAGAGGATTCCCATCTTTAAAGAGTCTCTCATCAAAAGCACATAATGCTTTGTATTGCTACTAACTTTCAAAATCACTGAGCATCTTGTCACGCACAATGGTATTATTCTTTATCATAATCAAGGAGTCAGACATTCTTGTTTGCCTCACCAACCCCATTCAATAGTCCAGTTAGAAAACCTAAAATGAGAAAAATGTCTGCCATCTGCAAAAAAAGTCTGTTCATTTTCCAACTTTTTTCCTTTCCCCAATGATGACTATTAAAAAACCTTCTTGCAACAAGTCATTAGACTGTTTCACAAGGACTCTTTCCTCTGGAGGAAGACAACTTCAGTACAGGTGGACCTCGTTATCTGTGGGGGTTCCATTCCTGCCAATTTCTGCATTGAGTCAATGGCAATGGGGGGGTTAAGTTCCTGAAGCCTAAAAAAATGCAAAAATTAGAGAAATAAAGTTCTGTATCATGCTCTCCAGGTCTCCAGCTGTCCAGGAATGTCCCTCAAAGTGCCGAATTTTGCCAATTTTCTGTGAAAAAATTTTTAACACGAAAGAGCCACAAAATGGCTCTGTTTAATAAAATGGTGGCCGGAAATGACCTCCAAGGTCAATTCCAGCCACCTAGGATCCATGAATTTTAACCATTTATGTACCCATATATACCACAATGGCCCGACTGTGGATATGCAAAACCGCGGATGCCAGGACTGTGGAATCCGAGGCCCACCTGTATATAACCCAATGTTTTAGGACTCAACAATGGTATCACATTTCATAATCTCCACGCCCCCCACCCCCCCTGCCCTCTGAATCGATGTTATGGACATGCAGAAAACCAGATATATACATTCTAAGAAATTTTGTCTGACAAGGGTGTATTATTTCCAGTGATGCACCATTTTCCAACTACTGAATCCCTAAAGCTGCTTACATCAATCATAAAATAAAATGATAAAAATAAACAGAAGCAGGCAATAGAACAAGCTGAGATAACATGTCACCAGGCTTCTGAGTGGTGTTGAACCACCCTCCTAAGCGGGCTGATGGTGCCGATCTGACAGGGGAGTTCATAAAATGGGAGCCACCAGGGGAATAGCAAGCTGGGCAGCGGCCCAGGGATAGATCCCATCGCACTGGCTGGATGAAAGGAAGCACCCAGCTGGCATGAAGCAAGCCCTCAGCAGGCTGGAGAGGAAGAGGCGACTGCCAGGCTTTCCTTCCTCTCTGTGCACACGGCTTCCACGCCGGCAAGGAAAGTGTGGTGAGGGAGATACAAGTTGGTAGTGGCAAAGGAGAAATGCTGCTACGACTGCAACAGTGGGGGGCGGGGCCAAAAGAAATGAGGCCAATGGAGCAGAGTGGCAATGGGCACCCGGGTGTGTGTGTGTGTGTGTGTGTGTGTGTGTGTGTGTGTGTGTGAAGGAGTGCACTGGCAGTCCCCGAGGCTTCAGCGGCCCAAGGACTCTCGCCCACCCACCCCCGCTCCATTCGTCCTACATGCCTGAGCGCCACCACTGCAAATGACAAGCTTGCTTTCCTCAGTGGAGGAAGGCAAGATTAAAGCACAACATTTATGTAAAACCAATGCCTGTTCCTGAAAACTTTGCACACCAACTTTATCAAGAGCTTTCTTTACACAATGGTTTGGATCTTAAAGCACTCAGGCAAAAGGCACTTCTATTCAGGAAAGGGAGCGGGGAGAGACTTTCACCAGTCTCCCCTTCCTTCTCCTGCTTCCTGTGCCACATGTCATCCTGTAACCCTCAGGAGTAGATTTTTAGGAAGCACAGGTGGCTACAGAGGGAAAGGGGAGCCTGGAAAGCTCAATTCAGTGCACGTTTATGAAAGAATGGACACAAAGAGCAAAAACTAATATTGGAATTTGTATTTAATTTACCATGGGCATAAAATTAGGTCTATTGAGGTTTTAAAAATGGATAGTTGTATTGATTGTGTGAATAGGTCATGTGACGTGGCAGAAATTTAGAATGCTGTGTATGTGGTACTTTTAAATCTAGTGAAAAACTGGCAAGTTAAAAGGCATATTCCCAGATCCAAGTAAGGAAACTCTCAAAACAGGAAAATTTAGTGCCTTCACCTACAAAGAAATGATGATAATTTGCTGGGGTGGCGGGTAACAAAATTAAACACCCAACAGAATTTCTTGAATGTATTTATAGTTCTGTTTTGTTGAAATACAGTTGCAATATGATGATTCTTCTGATCTATTATATAACTAGACTTGTAATAATAATATTTTGAGCAATATGGGTTATTTTTCTATAAGAAATTCAAGTAACTGACATACATATGAACATATGTCAGGTCTTGACAAATTTTATTTGGCTCTAGGAGCCAATCCAAAAATTTAGGAGTCACAATGAACACTTGACAAAATTACCAGATTTTGTGCTGGACCCTGTGAAGGGGGAAGGCAAATGGGCTTTTCTTTATCCCCGTTATAAATAATACACTTAGAGCAGAAACAGGGCTGCCGGGGACAAATCAAGATTTTATTAAATACTAGTGTTTTCAAGCCCGTTAAAATAATGGGCGCTAGTAGGGGAGAGTTTCTTCGCCGCCGCCGCCAAGAGTGCCCCACTCCCTATTGCCCTTTCCCCTGCCCCACTCCCTCTTGCCCCTCCCCCCTGCCCCACTTCCTCTTGCCCTTCCCCCTCCCCCACTTCCTCTTGCCCTTCCCCCTTGCCCACTCCCTCTTGCCCCCCCTCCCCCACTCCCTCTTGCCCTCCCCCCTGCCCCACTCCCTCTTGCCCTTCCCCTACCCCCTCCCTCTTCCCCTCCCCCTCCCCCCTGCCCCACTCCCTCTTGCCCTTCCCCCTTGCCCACTCCCTCTTGCCCTCCCCCTCCCCTTGCCCCTCCCTCTTGCCCTCCTCCTGCCCCACTCCCTCTTGCCCTTCCCCTGCCCCCTCCCTCTTCCCCTCCCCCCTGCCCCACTTCCTCTTGCCCTTCCCCCTTGCCCACTCCCTCTTGCCCTCCCCCTCCCCCTGCCCCACTCCCTCTTGCCCTCCCCCCTGCCCCACTCCCTCTTGCCCTTCCCCTGCCCCCTCCCTCTTGCCCTTCCCCTGCCCCCTCCCTCATCCCCTCCCCCCTCCCCCCTGCCCCACTCCCTCTTGCCCCTCCCCCCTGCCCCCTCCCCTCTGCCCCCCGCATTTTAAAATTTTTATCTTACCGGCCCTCCGCTCCTCCTTCCGGGCGGCAAACAGTTTACAGTTTACATTTTTGGAAGCGGCAAGGGGAAGCAGGAGGAGGAGGAGGCGGCGACTGGGTCCGATGACGGCCACGGCGGGCCCGGCACGCCACGCAGCCTTCTGTGGCCGCTACCACCGCTTGTCCGTCGTTGCGGCCGGCTGCCGGACAGCCACCGCTCCCCCCATTTCCACCTTCAGCCCCTGGTATCGGGGCCCACTGCGGGCTGCCCGTCTGCTGCCGGGCCGGGCCCGCAACCACCAACTGTCGCCCCTCTGCGGCCGCTGCCATGAGCCCCACTCGCTGCCCCGTTGTCCCGTTGCGGCTGCCATCAGTCCCTGCCGGCCCGCCACGGCCAGCATCGGCCCCAGTTGCCAGCCACCGCTCCCCCCATTTCCACCTTCAGCCCCTGGTATCGGGGCCCACTGCGGGCTGCCCATCCGCTGCCGGGCCGGCCCCGCAACCACTAATTGTTGCCCCTCCGCGGCCGCCGCCGCCGCCATGGGCCCCACTCGCCGCCCCGTTGTCCTGTTGAGGCGGCGGCCGCCGCCATCGGTCCCTGGCAGCCCGCCACGGCCAGCATCGGCTCCAGTCGCCGCCGCCGCCTCCTGCTGCTGCTTCCCCTCACCGCTTACCGGGACCCAACATGGCCGCCCGTGTCCCTGCGGCCGTATCTTTTTCGGACGTTCTGGGCATGCGCTCCGAGAAAGACACGGGCAGGGACATGGGATCAGACTCAAGCTCTTTATTATAGAGGATCCCCACCTCGGAATATTCTAATCTAGGCGCCACAGTAAAATTTCTAGGTGCCATAGCATCCTGGTGTTCCGATTTGTCAAGCCCATATATACATAAGAAATTTCCTGTTACATTTTAATGTTACAACAATTCTTGTTCACTGACATTACATTAATTAACTAATTGCTCAACTTTACTTTACCAAGTGGACTCCTTTTATTACAAACCTTCAGCTCAGATATCCCATAAAGAGGTGTGTTTGTGTGTGCGCACATGCACACAGGTGCAGCACGGGGAGGCATACACACACTACAGCGTAAGAAGGCTGGAGGGCTCCAAGTATGCCCTGGGAGACCTTCAAGTAACCCCCGGGGGTAGTAGCCCATGTTGAGAACTCCTGCTCTAGGACTGTTTGCTAACCCGCATGCTTCCTACTAAAATAACCTTTCCAGCAGTGCACTGGCAAAAGCTGTTTTCCAAAAAAAGGAGGGGAGAGGAATAAATCTTTGTTTCCTTTCCGTTTATAGATTTCAACATAGTAAGGCGGAGCATTATGTTTTCTTGAACAGTAAAGCGGTGGTGACAAAGTCTAACAGACTGTTTTAATTATCTTACTGCTGCGATGACACAATCATTTCAACTGGCTGAAGTTTTGGATGACTGGGGAATATTCTGCTGTGACAGACTTGAGACATACATCACAGTAGCAGTAATTGGTACTTCTGCTTTGCTGGATTATTATTCCTATAAACAAAGATGAGATTCTTAGAATCCATTCAGATTTTTTATTTATTTTGTTTTATACTATCACCACATGATGGGAACTAGGCCATCAGATTAATGCATCACATGACAGGCTCTGAGGTCATCCCACTTTTGGCATGTTTCAGAAACTTGGCTTACCCAGAGTATACAAACCAGAATCTAGCATAACTCAGGCACTTTCAGATGTCCAAATTTCAATTGCTTCATGATTCATGAGTAAAATGTATGCAAGCACACATGGCATGAAAAATTTGTTGCTTGACCAGGATTGTTTGAAAGTATGCTTATATAGAATTTAAGCTAATGATGAGAGAATCTAAGGTACAGGGTTTTTTTTAATTGTTAGATTTATATACCACCTTTCATAAAATTATCCCAAGGCAATTTAAGGTATAATTACACAGGTAATAGAAAAATAGCAGGGGGAAACACATCAGCTGTATGAACTTGGAAAATACGAGCCTGGAAAATCTTGATCAATGACGCCCGTAGTCATTTATCTTTTTCTAGAACATCCAGCAAAACCTTGAAGTAGTGTGCAGGATTAAGCATGCTTGTATCTCACTTAAGATCAGTGGCCAACATAATAGGTCAAAGATATCATCATCATGAATATTAATCACCACATCTCATTATATTCTATAAACAAGTTAAGAGCCGTATATACAGATGAGAGATGACAGACCTGATCAATCCTATTCTTCAGGTGGTGTGCATCCACACAGACACACTCAAGCCCTTGCCCCCCCCGCCCCCCCAAAAAGTGCAGTCATAAATGTGGTCAATATATGAATAGAGGATTTGGAGGGATGGAGTAGACTCGAGCAAGGAAGAGTTACAAATGATTATAAATGCGGGATGTGTGTGTGGGGGGGAATAGAAAGTGAAAATAAAAGTGAACAAAACATATTCATGCAATCCTGAGGAAACCTTTTTGGAGCGTATCCTCCAGTGCACTGCAGAAGGGAAACACCTATCATGGCAGCAGGTTGTAAAAGAGACGCCGTCTGGAAATATTTTAAATTAAGTTTCTGTGGGTAAGACAGGCATGCGTGTGAAATGCGAACAATGGACCAAAGAAATGTAAGGCCTGGTTGCCTGAAGGAAACAACATTATGAGAAGTGTGTACCTATTATAGTGTGCACCTACCTTCTAAAAATTAAACCTACATCTATCTCTGAATATGTATTAAGGTTATTTTAGACAACAAGAATGTACTTTTACTAGAAAACGATGATTTTCCAGACTAGTGATTTAAAATCAAATTAACCCTGAGTAAAAATACAACTCCAAGTAATATAAAAGAAAACTACAAATTACTAAAAATAATCACCTGAGTTAAAACTATTTAAAAGCTCTATGTCTCAGACAGTGATAAGAGGAAAAGCCTTCTGAAACAAAGACTTCAGCAGATGCCAGAAAGTCATCAAAGAGTGGACAAGCTAGATTTCATGGGGAATTCACAAAGAGGGGGGCCTTCACACAAAGGGAAGGCCCTCTTCTGCATTGCTGCCAGATAAATCCATGGCAGGAGTTGGCACATGCAGATGGCATTCCCTGCAAGTTTGTAAAAGGCTGGGCAGACTCATGTGGGAATAGACAGTCCAACAAGTACCTTGGTCCTAAACTGTTTAGGGCTTTAAAGAATGGCACCAGTCCATACGTCCTGCACAAACAGGATTCTCACGGCTGCATTCTAGAAACATAGGAAGCTACCTTATACTAAGTCAGACCCTTGGTCCATCTAGTTCAGTATTGTCTACATTGCCTGGCAGCAGCCATCTATACCAACGGAAGTTTCTAAAGGATGTTCACAGGCATCCCCATGTTAACAATAATCCAATCTAGATGTCACAAAGACATGGATCACTATGGCCAGATCCGACCAAGACAGAAACAGATGCAGCTAATGCACCAGCCAAAGCTTGGCAAAAGCCCCTCAAGCCACAGCAGTAGACACTGAGATGTAATGCTAATTCTAGTAGGACTCCCAGGCTGCAAACCAGCTCCTTCAAGGGGAGGGCAACCCACCAAGAATAATTTTGCATGTAATAATCATTTTGCATCTAAAATAATTAGTAGGTTTGTTACAAGGAAAACAGCTTGAATGTTGAGCTTAGCCCAATATTTTAAAGACTTTTTGAGTTAGTCTTCTCTTAACTTACCTCCCAGGCAGTGATATGGAGCAGAAAATTTTCCATTAATACAGGGTTGGATAATTCTCAGGCACCAGCTTGTTATGGTGCCTGGAAATTGTGAGGTGCCTGAACCAGACAATGGATGGAGACGACCAGTGGGAGGAGTGAGCGTGCAAGGTGGGGATGGGTTGCTCCCTCTTCCTCCTGGTCACAGCAATCCATTGCCTGGCTGAGTCAAACAGATGCAACCAGGGAAAAGAGAAAGCAACCCAACCCCTCCTTGACAGCTCACTCTTCTTGCTGGTTGTGTCGATCCATCACCAGCTTAAGCCAGATGGACACAGCCATCTGGGGTGAGCAAAGAAAGTGAGGGCAAGTGGGGAGTTGGTTTTCCCCCTCTCCATGGAGCAGAGAGAGTTTCCAGAGCTGAGCAGAATGTCAGCCTCCCCAGAGCAGGTGGTACGGCTGGGGGCAAGTGGCAAATCCACCACTACCACTCTGCCCTGCAGCAGAGGGCAGTCTAGCTCCTAAATATTTTGCTTAGCTTCCAGAACCAAAGAAAATTTGGCAAAGCCTGCATTAAATGTATTTTTCTGTAGAAAATTCCTTTCATTTGCAGCAAGTTTTACAAATAAAATTCCAGAATTAAGCCATGGTAGCATCAGTTAGTAGGGAAGGAAATCAAAACTAAGCACACAGAGCTTTTCTTGAGCTGTGGAGGTTAGAAAACTATCGAAAATTTTGTTAGCTGCAGGAATTACATGTCAAATGAGACCATCATCTATTTAGGGAGTTAGGAAAATTTGCTGTTGATTCATCTTATGAAGGTAGTTGTACAGTAATGCCTAGGGATGTGCACAAATGTTTAAGCGGAGTGGGGAGCGGTATCTTTAAGCATGAGTTACCTGCTCCTCCACTGCCCCACCATTTTTCCGGGAAGCACACAACCGCAGGGCTTCACACAGCAGCCTGCATGTGGTGGTGGGACGGTCATGGCCACCGTGCAAGTGTGACAGCCATGTGCGTGATCAGCATGGTATTGCTGACCACACACATGGCCGCTGTGCATGTATGAGGGCCATGTGCGTCTCGCCGCTGCGATCAGGCTGCTGGGTAAGGCCCTGTGAGAGGTACAGGTAAGGACCTGCTTTACTCATGCTTAAAGGTACCTCTCCCTGCCCCACCGAATCAATTCGTGCACATCCCTAGTCATGCCCCATCCGAAAGAGAACTGTGTATGACATTATTATAGTGAATCCTCAAAAAGAGGATGGTTGGCAAATGTATATGTTGCAGAAGGACATACACAAACAATGCAACAAGACATCTGGCATCGTTCCAAGAGTGTCCAGAAATACCTAAACAGTGTGTTTATTTATTATTCCCCATTAAACAAATATTTCAGTTCAACTACTTGAAAAATGTTCTTTACATTTATACAACATGTAAAGTTAATATGGTGTACTTTTTAAGGTGTATTTAAAAACAAAAACAAAACCTAAATACATAGGTCAAACAACAGCAAGCCAAATCAGATCACAATCTATTCAGGACATTGGGGAAATCGGCATAGTAAGATTTTCTGAGGGGAGGGGAAATGCAAATGAAGGGGAACGTTATTCAGGGGAGAAAAAAATTAAATTCAAAAGTTTCTGGAGAACCAACATCACTGCTCCTTGGACTCACCCCTGCAACCTCAAACTAACCAGTCATTTGGCATGGAGTATGTGCAGAATCACAAAATGACATGTATCCCATAGCTATGTAGGAGAACCGTAGACTGGGCCTAGTTGATATTGAAGAGTTCAGTAGAAGTCAGAGATGTGGAGTATTTTATTTTTCAATTGTGGGCCATCTCCAGCCTCAAAGGCAGGATGCCTCTGAGTACCAGTTGCACGGGAGTTACAGCAACAGTGAGGGCATGCCCTCAACTCCTGCCTGTGGCTTCCAGCGGCATCTGGTGGGCCACTGTGCGAAACAGGATCCTGGACTAGATGGGCCTTGGGCCTGATACAGCAGGGCTGTTCTTATGTTCAATGGAAAAAATACTTCCCATACTTTATTTTTCTGTGAAAATTTTTTTGAATCTTAAAAATGCATTGGCCGACATCCAGATTACCACTGCACACATGCAGCAGTGCGAGTTCCTGTGCTTCACTTGAACAAGAGGTGTTTTCCCCCTTGTGCAACCCTCAGGGACATATTTTGGTGACACACAATGGGTTTCAGAGGAAAGGGGAAACTGGTTAAAAAATTAGCCTTTCCCCCAACTCAGGCAACAGCGCAGTGGCAGTCTGGCACACAAACACATACTGCTAGTTAGGATGTTGGACCTTGTTTCATAAAATTCATTAGTAAATGAATGGGTGTCAATGCAGTTTTAGGCACGCCTGTCAACTTCAAAATTGTAATTAATGTTTTTCAGAGCATTATACTTAGGAAATGTGTGTGAGAGAGTACATATATCTCTTAACTAATATTCCAACAAAACTAATTTATTGCCACCTAAAATTCTGAAATTATTTCATTTAAATTAAGTATTTTATTTATTTCCCTGCCCCATAAAGTATTTAACTACTGGTGGACTTCATTATCCACAGGGGTTCTGTTCTCAGCTACAACCATGGATGACGGAACCGTGGATAACCAGGCAATAGGGCAGGCCTGCTCAACTTAGGGCCCCCAGCTGTTTTTGGACTACAACTCTCATAATACCCAGCCACAGTAGCCAATAGCCAGGGATTATGGGGATTGTAGGCCAACATCTGCAAGATGGATGAAGTTGGGCAGTCCTGCATTCGGACAATGAGAATTGGGGGGTTAGGTTCCGGGAGGCTGGAGAAAAGGGCAAAAAAGAAGCGGGGGTGAAATAAAATGCCCTACCATGCTCCATGGGTCTCTAGATGTCCAGGAATGCCCCTCCCAAGTCCCAAATCTGCCATTTTTCTGCAAAAAAAATCAGAGAAAAATATGTGTGTGAGTGTGTGTGTTTTAAGAGCCACAAAATGTCTCCTTTTCTTAAAATAGTGGCTGGAAATGACCTTGGACACCATTTTCAGCTACCTAGGAACCACAGATACATGGGTTTTAACCCTTTTGTATCTGCAGATATTGAGGTCAGGTAGTTATTATCTGACCGTAGATTCACAGAACCACAAACAGCGGTACCACAATTAACGAGGTCCACCTGTATCTGGCTACCTGCCCAACCTTTGAGAAGTAGTGTAGGAAATTTAATATGGTGTTCTGTTTTTTTAACTAAATAAATAGGTCAAATAACATGCCAGATCAGATCACAATCTATTTACAGCACGAAGAAAATTTGCATTGTAAAATTTAAGCAATTAATACAAGTTTTATGCAAATGAGCCAAGTTTTTCCAGAAAACCAACATCTCTGGCAGGAGTGCTACCGTATATTTTCTTCATCCAGGCAAGGCCTTCTCTAGGTTTTAACCCAAAGGACAGGAGCTGAGCAGCTCTATCCTCTTGCTGCTGCTTATTTAGAATTCTTGCTCATTGTCTCAGAGAGAAAGCAGAAATCCCCTAACCACTGTTTGCATTCCAGCACTGACAGATCACACCTAGAGGTCCAGCTTTCACAAACTTCTGCAGGTATCTCTCAGTCCCCAGAGAGTCCTAACTACAATCTGATAACTTAGCACTTAATATAAAATAGTTTTGATTGTAAGCTTTTTTTTGAGGGGGGGGGGATTACAGACATATTTGGAACTTGTGACTTGTAAATAGTTAAGCCTGCTGCATATTTAAATAATATCACCTTTTCTAAGTTCGGGCAAGCGCTATCTTTAGCTCGATTAAATGCGCTTCCTACAGTGGTGCTTTATGGGAGGTTCAGGGGGGTTCCTTATGCATCCTGACTTTGTCCTTGTGGGTCTGGTGATATTGAGACTGCTGAACATGTTCTCTTATATTGTAACCTCTATAAGAATGATTGTTCAGCTCTTATTTTGCCTTATCTTGTGACGTTTCCTGGTCACTCAGACTAATTTCTCTTTAAAAATTTATTGTCAGATTTTAATTATAAGTACACCAACTCAGTGGCTAAATTCTGTTATATTTTATGTAAATTACGCTCTGCTGTGTGTGATAATGCTTCTGGTCAATGATTGAAATAAAAATGACTGACTGTAAATAGTTAAACTAGATGTCTTGCTTGCTTCTTGTTGGCAAACATTTCGCAATTACATTTTCAAACAGCTTTATAACTTCTTGTGCCAGAAAAACCTAAACAGAGATTCTCAGAATTCTAAGATCCTGTGGACAACAAAAGAGTGCCTTTCAGGGCAAGCATGACAAATTCTTCCTTGTGTGAAGAAGCTGTATTTGTCCTTCAGTACAGCTGCACTCACTCCTAAAGTTGTTGTACACAAAAGTGCAAAACTATGTGTTAACACCTCTTGTGGTTTTTTAAAAAGCTGAAATAAATGTAGCTTTTAACCCACAAAGTTAATACTAAAACATTGTGCCAGAATCAATGCAAGAGACTGTCTGAACTAAATCATAGCCACACTGATGAAATTTTGTGGGCAGGCAAGCCCCAATTCTGCCAGCCATATGGAAAACTAATGCAGGGGAAGAAGGAAGAGTCATAAACAGAAGAATTCCACATAGATTTTGTTGGAAGTGAAGGACTCTGCGCTGTCTCATATCTCAATGACAGAGGGGGACAGACTAGTGAGTCAGAGGGCTAGAGGGATCAAGGCATTGGTCATTCCTCCTCTCTACTGCTCTGACACTATCCCTTTAGTATGTAGATTGCTACTCTCAGGTACTTCCTCCCTCCCTCCCTTCTTCTCCCTGTCACACACGCTTGCCTCTCTCTGCACCATGTGTGCACAGAGATGCAGACAGCATCGGTCTGCATCCAGCTAGCTAGCTAGATTAGAGATACTATCTCTCCACTTTCCTATCTAGAATGGAGTTCTCCAATAAAGACTCTGTATATTGATTTGAAACTATGAACTGGCTCCAAGTTTCTTTTACACTCAGCAGACACGCATGCCTCAGCAGACTCCGCTGTGTTGTGCCTCAGTGCACTCTACTGTAATAGAAGGGTATCTCTTACCAGAGAGAATTCCCAACAGATTTGATTATTTAAGATCTTAGTAACACCTAAGAAATATTGAAACCTGAGGTTACTAATAAGTTCAAATGGGAAGGACACACTTCAAATTCAGCTCTAATTGTTCCCTAAAGGCAGCTTCCTGAACAAATCTACCCTAAATAATAGCTGTTTTCAAATGGGACTCTGGCACCTTTGTTTACATCATCATTGTTATTATTCAGAGTGTTGAAATATCTTCAGATCCAAGGGAAGGAGGTAGGATTGTTCCAAGACAGAACTTAATGGAAGCAAAAACCCAACCCATCAGACCATACAACCAGGAGAATTCTCTGCTTATCCAGGCAAGTTGCTTTTCTACTGGACATTGGTGTATTTGAGATATTGGAGGTTGCATAAACCATCTTATCAATGTTATTGTAGACCAACTGTATACCAGCAGCAAAGGGCACTAGATTTTTTTTTTTTTTTTAAGGAGCCAGTAGCATTTAGGCATCAGCCCAACAGAGTGCAGAATAAATGTTTGAAATTCTTAGGTCTGAGTATCAAATTTTTAGTTATCCAAGCAACAAGGCACTGCTCATTTTTCCAGGTCCACCCATAACAATTAACAAACAGTAACAATAGCAAATAGCAAACAGTTTCAGTTGGTGCAGTCCAGTCCTATCTACTATACACACATATCCACATTGACTATGGTACTAGTAAGATCTGCGGAATCAGGGATCTAGTTCCCCACACCTCTGTGCTGGGATAAGTGAAGATGTCTGTAAAACCAAGACTTAACCATGGCAGAACATCAGTGCACTTACTGTCTTATCTAATCACAGTTTTTTACTTTTGCTTTATCAACAGCAATAACTATGATTTCAGCATTCACATGACCAAACAACATGAATAGAATTAGGCTAAAAAGAGGACCAAGTGACTCCATTCCATGGCTCAGCTTGGCTAGACATTGGGGTGCACTGTTCTGCAATCCAGTGGAACACCAGGTGATCATGCTGCTCCTTGTCCAGTCAGCTAGAAAATCCATATCCCGATCATAAGTATATTTCTTCAGGAGCTAACCCCTACTAGGTGCTGAACCGGTTCACTTTGGTTCGCGGTCAAACCAACCCAGTTTGGACTGGCCTCAAAAAAGGTGGCTAGTCCATGATCCAACCAAATCAGACCCAGTTCGATTTCAACCAGTTTTAAGGTTTGAATGGTTATGGTGGCTGCCATTGTGTCTGCTATGTTTACTCGTTTTCTTGCTTGCGGATTGGCTTCTTCCACTGCCTTCCAATTGATTTGTGATCTCCTTTGCTCTGGTTGGCATACTGTCATTCAAAATCAAATGTTGTCAGGGCAACTCTGCCGTTATTGGTGGGGAGGAGGAGACAAGGGCAGGGGGAGCAAAAATGAGGGAATTTAAAAATGTATTTTCCAAGTGTATTCACTCTGCCTCTGGGTTCTGGAGGAAGAGAGCTGGCCTTGCTGTGTTCCCTGTGCCTTGCTACTGGACCCTGCTGTGTGTTGCTCTGCTGGGCCTTGCTGTACCTGTGCTGCCTTGCTGTACCTATAGTCTGCTTTGCTGGACCTTAGTCAGAGGCTTATCTCTTAACCCACCCACCCCTTTGCAGTGCCAAATGCTTTTTGTTTTCCTAAGTTATAGCACTCCAGTGACTTAACTGATTGTTGTGGTTTTTCTTTCTGTTCTTGGGGGGGGGGGGAGTGGACTACCTGCTGGTCCAGATCTGCCCTCCCGCCAGCTGTCAAATGCCAGTATGTGCTGCTCAGCCTGATTGCCTGAGCTCCCTCCTGCTCAGACTCCAGCTGAATATGCCGAAAGATGACCATGTCAGATTGATAAGGCCCCTACCACCACAGATCCCCTTGGTTTTAGGTTAGAGTTCTTTCTTTTAAAAGGGCCTAGTTTGAGGAAAGGGATGTCCTCCAAGAGGGTGAAGGGCAGAGCTAGAAGCAAGTTTGTGGGCAGAGGGAGGGGTGATGCTGGTTGGCAACAAGAGAGGCGAGAAAGGCCTACTACCCAAGTAGCCTCTGTCTCCCGAGAGGTCACTGCATGCAGGCTTACCTATCTGGTGCCGCCTGCTCCCGCAGCGCAGCTGCCTGTGGCGGCTGAGGTAGAAGTAGAGGGGGCTTCTCCTATCAGGGAAGAAGCTCTTCCCTTGGTGGGAGTGGAGGAAGTGGTGTTGACAGCTGCAAGCCCAACCAGATTGCTCTCTCCATCCTCCCCAACCCCATCCAAGACTGAGGAGGAACAGGAAGTGCTTCCACTTCCTGGACCTTCTCAGTGCCGGGTGGCGGCGGCTCCCAGCAGGAAGCAGCAGCCCCAGTAGTACCACCATCAGGACTGACAGCAGCAGAGTGTGGCAGCACTTTCAGCACCGTGATGGTGACTCTACACATGTTGTCTGCACCCACTGCAAGGAACAGGCCAGCAGGGGTAAGGACACTAAGAATCTTGGGATGTTGGTGATGATGAGGCACCGGCAACATCATCAGGGATCCCAGGGATCCTTGCTCCTGCTGGTAATGCAGGGCTGCCTGACGTGCCCTCGTCTAGCAGCAGCAAGGCACATGCTCCTACTCTCAAGCAGGGGACACTGCCAATTGCACAGTGGGTGCAGTCATGGGCAAGAGGTCTGGTTGGTCAGAGGCTCATCTCATCACCCGGACCACTGAGCTGATGATGGCTCTGGACGAGCAGCCATTTCGCGTGGTGGTGGACACCAGCTTCTGCCAGACATTTTGACTGTTTGCCCTGGACTATCCCCTCACACACCACCTTCAGCAGGCGGGTGGTGCCCTCCCTGTAATGGACATGGAGGGAGGTCATGTAGCAGCCCTGACACCAGCGTGCATTTCACTATGGATCAGCTGTAGTGGGATGCATGCTGCCTACGTGTCTCTCACGGTGCACTGGTGGTGGTAGTAGCGGCAGGAGAGTGAGGGGGCATCTGCTACTGGAGGCATGGCCAGCCCCTCCCATTCAGCAAAGCACAGGTGGGCTGTGCTGCAGGTGGAGCCACTGGACACTGACCAAACGGCAGATGAGCTGTTGACATCCTTTGGACACCAGGTGGAGGGATGGCTGTCTGGGTAGCCAAACCTTTGCTGGGGGTTCCTGGTCACCGACAATGATGCCAACATGTTGTAGGCAGCCTATCAGCTGCAGTTTGTGTCCATCCATTGTATGGCACACACTCTGCACCTGGCCATGACAAATGCAATTGGCCTTAAGGAGTCTAAGAACAGGCAACATCAAGGCCTCCCCCCATGAAGGCCCTGCTTCTGCCATGGCTGCTTTTGTGGAGAAGTGCCACAAGATAGCAGGCCACTTCCACTGGAGCAAAAAGGCTAGGTAGCTGCTTGGGGAGAGGCAGCATGAGCCCTGCCTACCTGAACACCTGATCCCCCAGGATGTTCAGACCCGGTGTAACTCTGCCTTTCTCTTGCTCCAGCACCTGCAGGAACAAGAGGTGGCCATCCATGCCATGGCAAGGAAGTGTGGCTTGAGAGTTTGTGACCTGACCAACACAGACTGAGAGCTCATTTCCGAGGTTGCCTTGACTCTTGAGATGTTCCCTGTTGCCACAACCAGCTTGTGTGCTAAGACAGCAATACTGAGCCAGGCTTTGCCCGTCACTCTTCTCCTAGAGAAGATGATGGGCGAGCTCCAGACCTCACTGACCAATGGGGAAGCATATGCCCTGGCAGGTTGGCTGAGGATTAGAGTGGTGGAGCGGCTCAGCAACACCTTGGGTCAATCAGCAGAGCATGTTTTGTCCGGCCTATGTGGCCAAAGGATGAAGGGCAATGCTGTCACACCAATAAGCTGTCCACATGGAGGGACCTCCTCGTTCAAGAGGTTAGGCAGCTTGAGGCTGGTCAGAACCAGAAGGAGGGTGCTGGGGTGCCTACTTTTGCACACCACCCACCACCACCAGCATCACCACCACTTCCCAGGCCAGCAACATGGTGTCCCTGGAAGCACACAGAAGGCAGTTCCACCCAGTGCCTGACATGGGGTGCCTTGGTGCCTTGCCAGGGGTATGGGAGGAGCCAACCAAGCCCTGCAGCAGTGTGGAGCAGTCTGTTCTGCAGTACCTGCAGGTGCTGGCAGACCTGGAGATGGAACCAGTCCAGTTTGGGGCAAAGTGTCATCAAGTCTGGCTGGACTTAGCAGTGGTTGCCAGATGGTTCTTCTTCTGCCCGCCAACCAGCTTCCAGAGCAAGATGGTGTTCTCCATGGCCAGGGCGACAACCCATCGCTCACACTTGGCTGCTGGCTTGGTGGAGCAGCTGGTCTTCCTGAAGGCCACCTCCCACTGTTGGGCTAACCCAGGATGGATGTGGAGGATGACTGACTTGTGGTCACTCCCACCCACTGCAACACCACTGTCAGCTCACCCCACCCTGGCCAATCCCCAAACCAGATGTGTCACAGTCTGCTGTTAGTGTTGCTGAAACACACAGACATGGACACAGGCATGCCCACTGCCAAGCTGAAGATGATGATGGACTGGTACCCTGAGGCCTAGTACCAATCGGAGGCTGTGGTGGAGCAGGCAGAAGGTTTGATTTTTTTGTTTTACTTGTGCATTATTGTTAACCTTCCCCGCCCCCCCCCCAAAGAAGCACAGACCACACACACACCCAACCATGACCCATGATGAGTGTGGACTGGTGCCCTGACATGTGTCAACCAGGCAGGCTGTCGGCACAGCCAGGGCTCAGCTAATCTGAGGCCAACTTATTCCAGACACAAAGAGAAGAAAGATGACTTCTTATCAAGTAACTATGTGGTTTTCTTTTTCTCAGCACTGTTTAATATGCTTGCTATGCTATTGCTGCTGTATGATTTATGACAGGCTATCTGGTTTTGCTGGATCTCAGGTGGACGAAGGCAGAATTTGGTTGTTTGCCTTCCTTGAGGTTTGGTCTGTGAGATTGTGTTGTGGTGAGAAATGGACAGTGGAGCTCAACCCTCTCTAGTTTGTGCAGTATTTTCTTGGTGATTATTTGCTGTGAGATTAGCTCCATGTGACTGTCCTTGAGGCTTCACTCAAGGCTCTGGTGGTCTGCTCTGTCTGCAATCTGTATTGCAAGGTATACTTAGTCAAAATGGGGCTGAAGAGGTTGTTGAGCTCAGATTAGGGCTATGCTTGCAAAGGGTGCTGCTGCGGCTGCTGTAGCAATTGAGTCATAATTATGTGCTAGTGTGTGGGGGAGCAACTTGTACCAATGATGCAGCATGGGCACCTGGCACTGTGGCTCGCAGCTTCTGAGTCAATGATTCTTTTTTGGATTGTGTTTTGAGCCATGTTCTGTGTTGGGTTCCCATTATTCCCTATGGGTGAACCATTCGAACTGGTTTGCGAACTGGCAATCCAGTTTGAATTCCGTTTGAATTCAAACTGAACCAAGGAAACTGGTTCCACACACACCCTTAACCTCTATTGAATTTAAATCCCTACCATACTAAATATGCTCACAATCACAGCCTTAGGTCATCTTCTAGTTTGTGTGCAAGTCAGTATGAGTGGGAATATAATGCAAACTATTTTGTAATCATGCATCAAGAGAACATGGTCATGAACTGACAAAGAGGAGGAGCTGAAACACTGCCTTGCTACATTACACCTGGTGCCAAGACTGACCAGCACATCACATGGAGAAAGGTTCAATAATAAGAAACAGCCTTTCTGATGTATGATCATCCTCAAACAAGAAACACTATTAAGTGAATCAACAGGTTGTTTACCAGTAACCAATTATCCTGAGTGGTCCTCCTGCATTCAAACACATGGAATTGCATCTGAGCAGTTGACCCTTAGGGAAGTTTCCAAAACTACTCACAACACTGACATCTCCCTCAAGTGGCCAACATGACCATTAGGGAAGGGAGGTTATGACTGTCAGTACAGAAGCTCCTGGACAACTGTTGAGAGCAGATCACCCACAAACCAAGGATTCTGAAAGTAACAAGTAAGTTCTAAAAGTAAGTGAACAAGAAAGGTGATACCAACCAACAGGTGGATCATGTGAATACATGAGGTTCCCTCAAAAATAACTGAGTACAGGTAAGCAACCTGTTTATCTTTGCCATGGTTCTCTGCGTATGCACACATATGAGAAATTAGTTAGCTGACCTATATGGAGGAAGGTAAGTAAGACCAATACTTGCTTAAGAACCCTTCTTCCAAATGAAGAAGCTGCAGCAGATCTGATTCTAGTGCATAGTGCTGGATAAAGAGTGACACTGAAGACTATGTGGTAACTTTACAAATGTCTGGAATTCAAACACTGGGTAAGTTAGTCGCTGGAGATCCCACTGTTCTGGTGGAATGAGCTTTAATAGGAAGCAACAGATTTAGAGATTTATAAGCAAGACCCAATGAGTGTCTCTCTTTGGAAATCCCCTAGCCCTTATTCTTCCCTAAATAAGGTTGCATCATCCCTGAATTGTTCTAAAGCTCTTTGACCATCCAGCATGTGAAGACTTTTCTCCTCTAGACTGGAGGGGAAAGGTAGCAGTATAATATCTCAGCTGATATGGAACGAAGTAGATATCTTTGGTTGGAAAGAAATAGCTGGTCTCAGAACAACTTTGTCTTCATGGAATCTAAAATATGGGGAAAGAGTTCTTAATACAGACAGCTCACAAACTCTTCTAGCTAACATAAGAGCTGTTACTTCATAATGACATAAGTACTGTTATAAGTGATATCTTTAATGAAAGATATTTAAGTGAAACCGTACCCATAGGTTCAAAGGGTTTGGAAATCAAAGCTGACAGGACTTAAAGAGAGATTCCACTGTTGAGTATGTTATTTTATGGTTGGAAATAGGTTTAACCCTCTTGGTAAACTCTTGGTCATGGGATGAGGAAAAGAACTCCATAGAGGAGTCTACTCCTGGATGAAATGCTGATATGGCTGCAAGAACCTTTAGAAAGATGTTAGAAAGACTATAGATTTTAAAGATAAAATGTAACAGAAGCCTTTTCAGGATTAAAGTCATGCTCTCTAGCATGAAAAGAAAATATTTTCCACTTAGAAGCAGGATTTTCTGGTGGACTATTCCCCCCCACCCCATTCAAGAGAATATTGTCTAGTAAATCCATAACTTGATCCAATTGTCATTTCTCCATGCAACCACCAAATCGTAGTGAAGAACCTTGCTGTTTTCTTGTGACAAAAGATCTGGAGCTGGTAGAAGTCTGCAGTAAGATTCCTGCAACCTTTGCAGAAGTAGGAAGTAAATGATCTTGGCTACCATGGGGTTATCAGAATGCAGTCTGTTCCTTGTGTTAAGATGATGTTGAAAACTCTTGGGATTATTTTAAAAAAGAAAACAGAAACTGATAAAATAGCATTTCCATTCAGCTCATGATGAAATCTCCTAGACAATGTGTTCTCCCATCCCATCCTGCTCTGGAACACAAATTCTTTTTATTTTGTTGACTTGAATCACAAAGAGGTCTAACTTTTGTACCCCACTGTTGGAAGATTGGTTTAAGATGCCATGACATGCTACATTTGTGAATCTGAGGAGAGCATGAGTCCCTGCTGAGAGAGTCTGCCACATTCTCTATCTCTTGGGCATGTATGACAATTGAAGTAACTTTGTGTTGGACAGATCATCCCCAAATGGCCATTGGCAGACCACACAGGGATCTTCAAACATTTCTCTCTTCTTGTTAGCCTACTTTCCAATAGGCTTATGAGATCGCCCGGCAGAGAGAGAGAGAGAGAGTCCGTCACTATCAACTTCACAACGCCTGGATCAATATGAACCAAATTGGGTGCAGTTGTAGGGACACCTCAACAGCATAGTTTGTGATGATGTCATCCACCCAAATTCAAGATAGCGGATGCGTAAACTTTTGAGGCGCAAGTGGGCTAACTTGTGAACCATCTAACCGATTTGAACCAAATTTGCTACAGCTGTAGGGACACATAGGGATGCCCAAATGGCGTGGTGTGTGATGATGTCATCCACTCTGTCCAGCTTAACCGATTTGAACCAAATTTGCTACAGCTGTAGGGACACATAGGGATGCCCTAATAATCACTGGGTCAGTGATGATGTCATCCACTTCAATTCAAAATGGTGACTGCCTAACCCATTTGAACCAAATTGGGTATAGTTGCAGTTGCACAGGGACACCTCAGCAGCATAGTTTGTAATGTCATCAACCCCAATCCAAGACAGCAGACGTGTAAACTTTTGAGGCACAAGTGGGCTTTGTGGACCACTTAACTGATTTGAACCAAATTTGCTACAGCTGTATGGACACACAGGGAGGCCCCAATGCTGTAGTTTTTGATGACGCAATCCACCCCAATCCAAGATGGAGGATGCATGAACATTTGAGGTGCAAGAGATCTAACTTGTGGACCTTGATTTGAACCAAATTTAGTCCAGTTGTAGAGACAGTGAAAGGAAAGTAGGTTGATTAGTTCTTACTAGAATAACTTTTATAAGTAAGCTACAGTTGTCATGTGGTCACTTGTCACTTGTACTTTCTACTCATTATCATAGAGAGAAACTATCTTAGTGCCATGAATAGTGCCAGGGGTCCAAACAGTTTACATGGAGTTCCTGATGGTCTGTCAACCACAAGTCACTGATTTTGTGTTCTTGATAATGAACACTCCATCCCATCAGTGATGCATCTGAAGTGATTAAAATAGTTGGTTGGGGCAATTGGAAAGGAATCCCTGAAAAGAGATGTTCTCCTTGTAGTCACAATTGTAAGGATGGTTTAATCTTTTTTTGGAATAATTAAGCTTTTGGATTGACAATCCTTTTGATGGTAGAATACCAACATAAACCAAAGTTGACATGGTCTCATTCTAGTGGAATGGGCTAGTGGAATCACAGCTGTGCATAAAACCAGAAGGCCCAGTAAACAGTTATTTTCATCCACCAAGTTGGATGAGAGAAACAGTCCCAGATTATCTTCTGAATATGCACATCCCTGGATGCGCATCTTTTTTCATGAGAGTCCAAAACCACACCTACAAACAGAATAGCGCAAGATGGAGCCAACTGAGACTTTTCCACAACTGAGACATATTCCAAGACCCTGAAGTAGATCTAGGACAGTTAAGTTGAGTTATCAACTGATTAGTATTGGAAGATGCAATAAACCAGTCCTGTAGGTAAGAATAGATCTTGATATTTTTGTATCTCAAAAATGCAATTACTGTATTCATGCATTTTGTGAAGATCCTGGGGGCCAAAAGGAAGACCTTTTAACTGATTTAAAAATACTCTATTCCTAATGTGAGACAAATGTAATAACTGTGTTGAGGTCTGATGAGTACATGAAAATACATATCCTTCAAGCTGATGACTAAAAACCACTCTTATATGTAAAGGATAGATCACTTGCATGGAAATCCTGAGCTTTCTAGTCAGAATGTTGTTGTTCAGTAATCTAGAATTGGTCTCAGACTTCCACCCCTCTTTGGGGTTTGGAAGTATCTTGAATACTTCTTGTACACCACCTAGAGATGCACATATCAGGTTGTATAGAAATATGATAAATAAATAAAATCCCTGATGCTGAATGGCAGGTGAGACATAATCTATTGTGTTTCTCTCTAAAATGGTTTTGACTTCCTCTGTAGGAGTAGAAGTGCTGTGCATGTATTGTATTCCTGCAAACCTGGGAAGTGTGTGAAACTTGACTGCATACTTGAGCTTTACAATCAAAAGAGCTCATGAGTCACTTGTTATTTCCTGCCAGTCTTTGAAAAAGTGGGATAATGGAAGTGTCACCTGTACAGTCAATGTGTGGTCCTGAAGAACACTCTGAAAATGGTGGTCTTGAATTGAAGTCAAGATGTCAAATATATTTTCCAACCTCAGATCATTTAACTTCATTCTGACTAGAAAGTCCAAGATGATCAGGGCCTGGAGCACCTTCCTCATGAGGAAAGGCTACAGCATCTACACCATTTTTAGTTTGGAAAAGAGGCAACTACATGCCTCAAGACTGGTGATCAGGGATGTCCATATTGAGACTGCTCCATCCAGTGAGGGCGAGACACTACATGCTGATTATGTGACCAATACCACAAATAATTCTCATTATATGGTGAAGAATGTTCTGCATTCTGTATGTCACAAATTCTGTGTGAGAACCCACATTCCAGTCTAGAAGGAGTATTCCACAGACTCAGCAGTACCAATGTTGGCTGGGCTGCCACAGAAAAACCTGAAAGGACCATAAGCTTGAAAACCTTGTGAAGTATGCTTTGATCTCAAAGCCTCTAAAGGTCTAACTTCTTGTCTCTATCAAAAACACTGATGTCAAAGATCCTCATCTGTTGTCTGCAAGCACACATGTCCTGGAGAAATGGAAGGAGGACCTTGATCAAATAGTCATAAATCTTCCTCAAGCACTACAAGAGCAACTAAATACTGATGAACTGAGATGGGGTAGGCCCCTACAAACAAACAAATGGATCATAGAACAGATCAATCCAGAATTTTAACTCAAGGCACAAATGGACCTTGTGGCCCTCTTGTAGACAAATGAGACAGAGCTCATGTCTATCAGTGGACAGAAGCTTGGCTCCACAGCTCTTATGCTTTTCTCTCTTTTTTGTGCTTATTAAACACCTGAAACAGAGCAACACAAAAAAGAGAAATGATAATCAATTCTCACTTTCCTTCACAGAATCTCAAAAAAAGAAATTCCACACCTCTCAGAAAGGAGCAAAATTCCCCGAAGTGCTGCTAGAACAGTGATCAGAAAGAAACTGGGGAGCCAACATGGTCCTGTTAGCTACATGAGGGTGATAACAGAGCATCACAAGAAGTAATAGAAGCTTCTGAAAAGGGTCAACTGTGCAGGTGCAACCCCATTTGTGTGAACGGGTTCCACCTTTCTAAGGTAACATAATTAATCTTTGTTGTGGTCCTTTGTTCATTCACACATACACAGAGGACCACAACAAAGATTAATTGTGTTACATTAGAAAGGGGGAACTCAGCCCCTTCCCATACTCTCCGTGAATTGGAGAGCATGGTAAACAGGATGTCCCTGCCCAGTAGGACAAACACTGGAAGTTTTTAATATAGTTCAGATAACTCTCTATTTATGATAATTATTTCTGTTCCCCTAGTTAACACTGCATGATCAAGCCATGCTTCAGTCAACTCAGACAACATCTTTGTCTGCTGTTTTGTTTTACAGGCTTATTGTATTTGCTCCACAGGAGCTAAAACGAAAGGGATAATAATGTGTTGGATAGCTGAGAAGAGAGTTCAGCTCCCAGGGTCCCAGGCCTTTAAACTGAATGGCAGAGGGTCAGCATGACACAGCACATTTGGGTAGCCTTTCACAAGTTGAGAGCAGTGTTCCCTCCAAGGCGTGCACACATGTGCGCACTCATACATTTTTTGATGTTCACTCCGTTAATTTTAGATCCTGCTCAAGCTTTCTCAGCTCCCTAAAAAAAATTTGGGTTTTAATCTCTCTTTTTAAAAAACTGTTAAATTATTTTAAAGTTTTTTGTATATGTTTTTAACTGGTTTTATGTTATTGTTAACCGCCCAGAGACGAAAGTTTGGGGCAGTGTACAAATTTGATTAAAATAAAATGAAATGAAATGAAATAAAATAAAAAAAAATTTTTTTTAAAGTTGAATCAGGAAGGCCCCACTCTGAATGCAAGTGTGCACACACTGTGTTGATAATGCCGCCCAGAACAAAACTCATTCCACACACAGGTGGAAAAAAAAAAGAGAAAACAGTGGTTGAGAGTTCCTGCTTTAGACACTAGAATTAAAGCTAGGGAGTCAACAGCACTCACTGAGCAAGGGACAGTTACTTCACAAATGAAGCATTCCTACCCATGTATGGAAAATGTGTGTGAAGCATCACTAGCATCTACAAAAACATGAGCTGAGACCACCAGTGCATGCAAGCACACATGAAGCTAGAGTAAAAAACTGACAACTGGCACAAGCTTTTGATGGGAGCTTTAAAACAAACAAACAAAAAACACACCACCGATGATATACTATCTTCATTGGCTCCCAATCTCTAGAGCCTTAAGCAGTTCGGCTTTCACCAGCTGGAAAGACAGATCCTTGGGGGAAAATGTTGAACAGTTTCTGGAGGAGGAACTTAAGGGTTGCATTAAGAGAACTGTTTCCCATCATATTATATGTGTTAACAAAATATTCCTAACCTTGGTAAGTTATCATAATTACTGCAGTTGTGAATTATCACTGTGTGTATCCTATATATATTTACATTTTATACATAGTTGTCAGAGAAAATACCTTCTACGTTTCATGGCCATTTGACTTCTCTATTTACAGTAAGGTGTATCCAAGAGAATGACTAGGTACCATTGAAATTAATGAGACTTAAGTTAGCCACAACTAAATTGCCCCATTTATTTAGACCGTGCTTAGTCATGACTAACTTTCTTTGGATACAATCCAATTTCCCCCTCTCTTTACCCATATATAAACATACCTGCCAGGTCAACAATACATGAATTTGATGAATCAGTCTGTAGTCCATCAAAGTTCGTTTGTCTTAAAGGTACCACAAGGCTCTGCTTTTACTGTGGAACAAAGCGCTCAGGAGCTCTAGATCAGTTCAAGTAATTGGCCTAAACTACAAACATGCATCTTATTAGATTTCTTCACAGCTCTAAATCAGAGTATGGACCTGAGAGATTTATCAGCAAAAGGGAAAGTGTGCCGTCGAGTTGATGTTGACTCCTGGTGACCACAGAGCCCTGTGGTTGTCTTTGATAGAATACAGGAGGGATTTACCATTGCCATCTCCTGCAAAGATTGAGATGATGCATTTCAGCATCTTTCCTATATCGCTGCTGCCTAATATAGGTGTTTCCCATAGTCTGGGAAACATATCAGCGGGGATTCGAATCGGCAACCTCTGGCTTGCTAATCAAGTCATTTCCCCACTGCGTCATTAGCAAAGTATCCTCAAACAGAAAAATACACACTGGGTATCAAGGGCATTTATTGCTGAAAAGAAACCTGCTGTTTCATGTGCCATAATGGAAGCCTGAGGCAATATTTTCTCTTGCATCTAGTAAAGATATTCTACCTGCTAGGCCAGGGTTTCTCAAGCTTGGGCCCCCAGATGTTGTTGGACTACAACTCCCAGAATCCCCAGACATGGCCTTTGTGGCTGGGGATTTTGGGAGTTGTAGTCCAACAACATCTGGGGGCCCAAGCTTGAGAAACCCTGAGCTAGGCAATCCGGGAGAGTTGGCACATATCACTAATATTCACCATACAGACAACAAGATGATATAGGCACTTTATTCATGTTGTCTTACTTCTCCAGTTGGGAACCAAGTTAAAAACAAAACATACACGAAAAGATTAAACCAGTTGTGAGAGTACTCCATAAAACCTTATCAGGTATAGGATCTATATATTTAATTTTCCTGGGTGCACCTTAGAGTGTGTCCCGGTGCACAGCTGATTGGCTGGGCAGTGGAGCCGCTAGATTGGATGAGGCACATGCAGGAGGCCAGGCAGCGGCAATGGGGGGCCCGGACGCACGCAGGAGGCCAGGTGTTGGCGGGGGCGGGGGGGCCCGGCTGCGTGCAGGTGTCGGCTGCAGAGGCAAGGTGCCCATTGGAGGCCGGGGCGGGAGGGAAACGGGAGGTGGGACTTCTCTGTTGGCTGCCCGGGAGGAGGAACGGCGGTGGCGGTGCTCTTTTCGGCTGCCCGGTAAGGAGGGCCTGTGGCGGCAGTGAGGTCCGTCCTAAAATGGCTGCCTGCCACCCAGTGTGGTAAAATACTCAGTGCGGGTGGGTGAGGGTGGCCTGGGATGGGGAAAGAGGGCATGAGAGAGTGGGGCGGGCGGGAGGGAGGGGAGGGAGAGTTTGGCGGGCGGGCGGGAGGGGAGGGAGAGTGGGGCGGGCAGGAAGGGGAGGGAGAGTGGGGCAGGCGGGAAGGGGAGGGAGAGTGGGGCGGGTGGGAAGGGGAGGGGAGGGAGAGTGGGGCGGGCGGGAAGGGGAGGGAGAGTGAGGCGGGCAGTAAGAGGAGGGAGAGTGGGGCAGGCAGGAAGGGGAGGGAAGGGGAGAACAGCCAGCCCCAAAGAGCAAACAGATGCCCTGTGTGGGTCGGCTAGATTTAAAATATTTTGCTGACCCTGAGTAGGTTTCAGATTCAGATCTTTACAACCCTGAATGGATTGAAGGCTTGCTTATCTATCTATCTATCTATCTATCTATCTATCTATCTATCTATCTATTATATTTTTAAACCGCCCCATCCCAGAGGCTCTGGGCAGTACAACAACTTTTTTAAAAGACATAAAAACACACAATTCAAAACACAGTGCTAAAAACAATGCAAAAACAATTAAAAACCATTTAAAACCAATTAAAATACTTTTTAAAAACAGCAACACTTTACAAGCCTTCGAAGGCCAGGCCAAACAAATAGGTTTTTAAGGCTCTCTTAAAGGCCGACAGAGAACCTAAACTGCAGATATCTGCCAGGAGTGCATTCCTTAGACTGGGAGCAGCTACAGAAAAGGCCCGGTTCTGAGGCGCCACCAGACGTACAATGGAGACAGACCTCTCCAGCTGACCTCAACAAGTGATGGGGATCATACCAAAGAAGGCGCTCTCTAACGTAGTCCGGACCCAAGCCGTTCAGAGCTTTCAAGGTAATAACCAGCACTTTGTATTTCACCCCAAAACAAATCGGCAGCTAGTGCAACTGTTTTAAGACAGGCATAATATGGTCTCTCTGGGGTACTCAAGAGACCAATCTGACTGCCGCATTTTGAACTAACTGAAGTTTCTGAACTACGTACAGAGGCAGCCCCATGTAGAGTGCATTGCAGTAGTCAAGCCTGGAGGTTACCAGCTGATGCATCACTGTTTTGAGATCATTCTCTTCAAGGAATGGATGCAGCTGTCGAATCGGCCAAAGCTGATAAAAAGTGCTCCTGGCCATAGCCTCCATCTGAGATACCGTGGTGAGGCCTGGATCCAAGAGCACCCCAGAGCTGCGTACCTCTTCCTTCTGGGGGAGTGTAACCCCATCCAGCACAGGAAGATCTAACTCATCCCTTAAATTCCAATCCCCCACAATGGCCACCTCTGGCTTGCTTGGAGTCAGCTTCAATTTGTTACCCCTCATCCAGCCCATTACTGCCCGTAGGCAGGCATTTAAGGAGTGAATGCCATTTTCTGATGATGATGATGATGATGAAGATGAAGATGATAAAGAGAAATAGATTTGGGTATCATCAGCATACTAATAACACCCTGCACCAAATCTCCTGATGACCTCACCCAGTGGTTTCATGTAAATGTTAAAAAGCATGGTGACAGAATGGAGCCTTGAGGAACTCCATATAATGGCTTCCATTTTGAAGAGGAGCTGTCACCAAGCTCCACCATCTGGAATCTGCCTGAGAGATAGGAGTGGAACCACTGCAAAGCAGTGCCTCCTATCCCCAATTCCCCCAGGTGATCCAGAAGGATACCATGATTGATGGTATCAAACGCCACTGAGAGATCCAAAAGAACCAACAGAGTCACACTCCGTCGATTCCCCGGTAAAGGTCATCCATCAGGCTGACCAAGGCAGACTCTACCCCACAGCCCACACTAAAGTCAGTTTGAAATGAGTCTAGATAATCGGTTTCCTCCAAAACCTCCTGGAGCTGGTTAGCCACCACTCTCTCAATCACCTTACCCAACCATGGGAGATTGGAGACCGGCCTATAACTATCCATCACTGAGGGATCTAGGGAAGGCTTCTTAAGAAGTGGTCTTATCATTGCCTACTTCAAACAAGGAGGCATCCTACTCTCCCTCAGCGATGAGTTAATGTTATATTACCTAAGCCATTTCCTACAATCTCCCAGCTAGATAGAAGCAGCCAATTTGGGCAAGAATCCAGAGAACAAGTGGTAGGCCACACTGCCCCAAGCAGCTTGTCCACGTCATCAGGCATCACAGATTAAAACTGATCCAATCTAATACTGCAAGAGGGATTGCTGGACACCTCCCCCATAGAACTTGCAGAAATAGCAGAGTCCAAGTTGGCCTGAATACAGGAGATTTTGTCCGCAAAGAACCAATTAAAAGCATCGCAGCAGAACAAAGTCCCCGGGGATTGGAAGGAGCCTGAATCAAACTCCTCACAACCTGGGACAGTTCTGCCGGATGCGAACCCACCGAAGCAATGCATGCAGACCAGAATTAGTTTTTGCCACACGCACCGCCTCCGCATAAACCTTCAAAAGGGCTCTATGCTGTGTCCTGTCACATTCAAGTCGAGTTCTCCTCCATTTGAGCCCCAGTCGCCTACCTTACTGCTTTAGACCCCGTAACTCCTCTGTATACCAAGAGGCCACTTTTAAAGCAGATTGGAAGGGACGCTTAGGAGCGATCATGTCTACTGCCCTGGTGAGTTCCTTATTCCAGGTTCCCACCAGGGCATCGACAGAATCACTGGCAGGACCATCATCAAAACCCTCCAAGGCTTTTTGGAATCCTGCTGGACCCAACAGCCATCTCGGGCAAACCATCTTAATAGGTCCTCCACCCCTGCAGGGCTGGATTGTGGCTGTGAAACCAACCTTAACCAGGTATTGGTCCGTCCACGACAATGGGGAAACAACCAGATCCCCCACCCACAGAACACCCCCCTGATCCGAACAAAAGAACAAATCGAGTGTGTGGCTGGCAACATGAGTTGGTCCTGAAAGTAGTTGGGATAGGACCATAGTTGTCATGGCCGCTATGAACTCCTGAGACGCACCAGACAAGTCAGCCTCACAATGGATATTGAAGTCACCCAGAACCAAAAGTCTGGGTGACTCCAACACCAACTCCGAGACCAGCTCCGTCAGCTCAGTTAGAGAGTCAGTTGGACAGCGGGGTGGACAGGGAATAGAATCCCCAGTGTATCCCTAGTTGCCAGCCTCAGAAAGACACACTCAATTTCAAAGTGCTGCCCAACTATAAGTTTAGGCACATATATAATCAAACACTTGGTATCTGATCCTGGGTCTCCATGATCCTAGTCCAACACTAACCACTACACACACTTGCTCAACCACTACACTTCCTTCACAAGCAAATAATAAGGAAGGCGTGTACTCTTTTCAGACCACTGACAGTTCAGTTAGTGCATCTCATTGCCCAACCTGAGCTTTTGCATTCACTCAACCAGTATTGTGCAGGTGGCTACATATCTACTCACCCGAGTAGATTAGGAGCTATGAGGGTCTTCGCCAGAGGAGTGGCTAACTTTCTAAAAACTGATTTATTGCTTTACAGAGGATCTGTCTCATATAAACATGGCCTTGTTCCCTACCTTTTTCTTATACTTGCATATGACTAGGCCTGGTATGAGGGGAAGCCTCTCCTATCAGAACCATCTGTCTGTGTCTATCTTCACTGTATTTGCGGAGGCTTTGAACAACTTATTGTTAGCAAGGTTCAGTGCAGCAAAGTTTAAAGACTCTGGCACCAGATCCATTTATATTATATGTGAACACCAAACCCAAAAGCAGCATTTAACAGGTGGAAGGCCCAATATCTAACTGTAGCTAGTTAGTATGGACTGGACACTTTTCAGAGGTAAAATATGTCTTTGGCTCATAGCTTAAGCTGCATGAAACAGTTTAGCTATCTTGTGTAAAATATATTTATCATATTTTTATACCGCCTAATATGTAGATCTCTAGGCAATGTACAGATTTTAAAATATATGTATTTCTGAAGGTTTCAGAATGGCACTCTTTATTTAGAAGTACACACGATTTCGTTCCTCATCTGCTTTATTGGTGTCAATTTACTTTCCTATGTGGACAAGTAATTAGGAAATGCACAGCATAACATAACCATTAGCATAAGGGAAATGTTCTGCTTTAAATTACAACACAGAGCAACATAGTACAGTGGTTAAGGTTGCAATCCTGTTCATGCTTACCAGAGAGTAAGCCTCATTCAGTATAGTGTGACTTGCTTTTGCATAAACATGCAAAGGCTTGTGGTGTAAAAGTGAGAGCCTGGAAGTCCCCAGTTCAAATATCACCTCAGCCACAAACTGATTGAAGGCAAGCTACTCTCTCTCAGTCTCGGTCTCCTATTGGCTATTTGGGGTGGATAAGAACACTTGCTTGTGGAGCTGCTGTTACTGGGATTGAGTGCAAGCATTTGTGTGCAAGCAGTGGCCAACATCCAGCAGAGCTTTACATGTCCTGCATGGAGTGGCTGCTGTGCCCTTCACGGGACTGCACAAGACAGGCAATTGTGCAAGTAGCATTTCTGCACATTTCCCAGGGCCGGACTGGGAGCACTGAGAGGGTGGTGGAATGTATGTGGGGAGGGTGCCGGGTTTTGAGCAGAATGGGTACTTACGGGTGGGAGTATTCATTGCTGCTGAGTGCAGTGGGGTGCAGGGGCACCCCGTGGGTGGGGCACACCGGGAATATTCCCTGTTGCCCTGTGGGCCAGTCTGAGCCTGACATTTCCCCATTGGTATCTTGAAAGGATAAGAGGTAGCACTGCTTGTGCAACTGCAGTCCTGACGCTTGCCTTTAAAGAGCACAGCATGCTGTGCTGCATGTTGGCCACTCAAGATGAGCTATAAAAATGTAGGTACTATTTGCATGTAGAGGTTCCAGGTTCAATCTTTGGTACCTCCCGTTAAAGGTTCTTGGATAATGGTTGGGAAAGGCTCCTCCCTGAAACCCTGGAGAACCTAGGGTTCTCTGCCAGTCAACCTAGAAAATTCTGGGCTAGATGTACCAATGGTCTTACTCAGGATAAGACAGCTCTCTGTGTCCACATAATGCTGTATGTAACTATCAGAATAGCCACTGGAAGTAAGACACGTCCAACCAAACTGGTAGAGGGGGTACTGCAGGACCTACATTGTTTTGTTTTGTTTGTTTTTAATACAAAAGGTCCCATTACAACATCAGGGATATTTCAAGATGTTGTAAAGCCTGGTATATGTGCCACACAATATTGCAATGGAGTCTGTTTGGGCGGGGCGGGGGGGTGATAGATGGAGCATGGGAAGAATAGTCAGCATGCATTAACTGACAGTTAAGGGCTACTTGACCCATTTATATACTGTATAAATATGCCAACCTATTTGAAATCCCAATTTCAGTTCAGTGTGGATAGGCAACAAACAGAATAAACCCCATTTGCTGCAAATAATTCTCAGCAAAACCAGCCAGCAAGAATAACCCATTTCAAACTCTTGTTAAATGTAGCTGAAGACAGTTACATTAAAGTAGTCTTTGCCCAACTCACAGGGATAACAAAGGTGGCATTGATCACCATGGTCACCACACAGATACCACCTTTTACAGTCAATTTGTTTGTCAGATAGTTTTTGCCACCCACATCTTCCTATAATCAGACATCCCACATCAAAATAATCCTGGCAAACCCCATGAGACTTCATGGAATGCCTCATCCCACCACCCACTGTATAAGGAGAGAGCCAGTGTCACAAACCAGCAACATCAGGCAGCTACCAAGACACCAGCACTTTGCAAGGACCCACCAGTGCCAACTCCTGACTAGCTGTCGCTGACAAGCAGCAGCCCCACCACTGCTTGCAGAAGGACCCCCAGGAGGTTCCGTCCCCCCATCTCTGAAATGCTACTATCTAAAGCAGCCACAGAAGGGAGTATACCCAGACACAAACAGAGCAGATGCCTGCCTCTCCATCAAGTGGGCCAGGGTAGCAAGGTGCAGTCACCACCTCCACTCATCATTGCCCTCTTGAGGCACAGTAGGTAGGATTGGGCCACTGGGGAACAATCAGAAGGGGAACCACCAAGAAGGCTCTCCGAAGCCTGGAACTGGCGCTGCACAGACCACTCGACTCTCACCAAGCCACTACCAGCACATACTTCCATAACAGCCCTCATGAGAGAGTCACGTTTTCTACTGGGGCATCATTTCAAGTAAGAGCTCTCACTGACCGCTGAAAAAACAACTGTCTCAAGTCAACCACGCCACCCAGTTCTCCTTTCCCACAAATCTTAGGTTTTCCTATTGCTGCTATAATAGGCCCCTTGGATTTCCCCCCACCCCACTGGCCTCCTCCCTTTCAACTTTCACTCCACACGCACGCACCAAGGTACCGACACGGCTCCCAACCCATCTGGGGATCTCCTTCCTCCACTCCCCCTCTCCCATCACCATCCAAGCTTATGGACTCACACACCCCTCCCCCGCCCGGCCACCGCCCGGGTCCCTTCTTAGAGCTTCCTGGCAGCCCCTCAAGCCCCGCCCAGTCCCAGGAGACGGGGTGGGCTCTAACTCCAATCTCGCGCCCTTACTGGCTGCGCCGCCCGCCACTCGCATCCAACTACGGTGCTAATGGACGCGGCCGAACTGCCAATCACAACGAGGCGGAACCCACCTCGCAAGTCTTGGAAGAGTTCGGTTTTTCTAGAGGGGAGAAGGGGAGAGAGAGTGAGAGCAGCAGAGGCTGTGACCCAACTCACCTCAGAACTGGAGAATGAGGGGAGAATGAAACTGAGAGGCCGCTGTGGTTTCCCCCCCTCAGAGCCCCGTGCCCTTCCGCCTTGCGCCGCCACTAACGGGGCTCTCCCCACTCTCGAGCTGCGGCCCCCAAGTCTTGCTGTGGTGTAGTGCTGCCCCCCCTCCTTCCCGTCTGCGCTCGTGGGATTCTCGCGAGACTCAGCGAGGAGGCGTGCGCCTAGAGCGGCAGGGCCAATGAGAGCGAAGTGGGGTGGGATTAGGGCTTTGCAGAATTTCCCAGGCGGACCGTGTTAGCTGCTCGCGCGCTTACCATTCCTACGCCCCCAGTAAGGGAGCGCGCACACGCCTGTACAGTACGATGGAACTCAAAGCGATGATTCTCTTTTGGCTTGACACAGGTGATCCCCGCTAGGCGTTGCCGAAACATAAAGAAGCTGAGCCCCTGCATACAGACCACTCAGAGGGCTCCAAGCTGCAGCCCCGCTTTGCAGCTGACTGGCAGCCTCAGTTAACCCTTTCCTGGCAACTGCAGCACTGTCAAAGGCACTGAACTTCGTCCCAATGCTCACAATAAGGCAGGGACAGCTCACAGAAGGAGAGAGAAGAGAGCAGCTGCCAGCCAGCTCCAAAGGAAGAGCCACACGCACACCCCAGATCCAGGAGGGACACAGAAGATGCCCCCTGGAGCAGTTGCCAGATGCCAGGCTCCACAAGTAGCCCAGGCACGAGGCACACTCCCCCGTCTGCTCGCTCAGTAGGCATGCAGGGCTGGGCCACCCATTAACGCTGGGCAAATGGCCACCCAGGGCACTCAGCTGGTGGCAAGGGTGATGACATGTGTCCCCTACCACCCCTGTCCAGTTGCCCCCCTGGCCACAGTGGACGGGAGGACAAGCAGGCAATGGGGAGTGAACACTTGCCCTCCTTGCCACATGTGCCACCACCCCCTTCACTCTTGCCGTGGCCATCCCCATTGCCCAATCCGCGGCACCCCCCCACCCCACTGTATAGCATGCGTAGAAGGTAAAAGGGAGAACCCCTTCCTCCCCACACACACTGCTGCCGTTGCCAAGGGGCGACTCTGCCTCCCCATCAATCTACCACTGCCACCCCCTGCCAGCCTCCCAAATAACAGGCTAGTCAATCTGCAACCCATTTTGGGCCTTTGTGCGTGCACAGAGGCCATGCGTGTTACCAGGCGTGTGGGTGTAGGAGGGTGGGCATGTGGGGGAGGTGTCCCCCTCACCCACCTGCCCTGATGCTGCCACTTGCCACTCTTGCAGTGCCAGCAGGGTGGGAGAGTGAGTGGCAAAGTGTCGCCCACCCTCATTGGCACTGCTACCCTTTGCGTCTTGATGATGGCGCAGAGGGCGGGTGGGTGGGCGCAGTGGCACACTCAGGCAAATTGGGCACCTGGACCGCCCCCCGCCGTGAGCTCCTTGCTGCCACCGTGAGCCCCCCCTCCGCCACTGTCATTGCTGCCATGAGGCCAAACCAGTGACCCTTGCGCAGACAGTCAGTCCAGCGGGTCGCTCCCACTCCACCCGCCACCGCTACGGGGCCTGCCCCAACCCTGCTCCTGGCTGCACACATGGTGGCTAGAATACTTGTAACAGTCAGCAATTTGGCCTTGTGGTGATGGCAGACAACCCCTACACCTTGGGGGCCATGGGCAAGGGACCCATGGTCTGGGGGTAAGAGCACCTCCAGGCGGGTGAGTGATGCTGCACATCTGCCCACTCACCCACCCACCCTGTCCACTGGCCATATGCTATGGGCCCCACATTTTTGAGGGCCCCACACTCTCCTGGTACAGAGCACATCCCCGCATCCCCTAGTAGGGTGCAAAGGGCTCCGCCAGGGGCGGTGCAGAGCTGCCCTGGTCAGCAGCAGCCAGTTCTGTTGCCACTGCCACGGTCTACCCCAGCCCTGGGGCTTGGGAGCGGCTCTGGGTGCTTTTCTAGCCTGGAAGCCAGCGTGAAAGCTAGCCAAACTGCTGGGAGCCTCTGGAGGTGGGATGCACAGGCAGAGCTCTTTGCGCCAGGAAGGGGCTCCCCTGCCTGCAGGAAGGCAGGCTGGCCATCTCGGGAAGGCAGGCTGGCCATCTCGCCTGCTTCCTGCCTGTTGGAGACCTCGTCGGACCCACCTGGAGCAGCCGCCACCTGCTTGGGAAGGCACAGAGTACTGGCAAGACTGCTGCTGCTCCCTGCCCTGCCTTTCCCTGGATTTTGAGCGGGGCAGGGGCTTAATTCTTGGGCTGCTCCTTCAGCGCCTTTGCAGAGCGCATCTCTAGCCTGATTCCTTTTGAGCTGGCTCCCAGCAGCAGCAGCAGCAGCAGCAGCACTCCCTGGCCGCCCATTCTTCGCCCCCTGCGAACAGAAAAGGGAGGTTGCTGACCCTGCAGAGGTATATAGCCAGGCTGGAGTGGGCTGGGGACCAAAGTGAAGCTGGGTGCCTGCAACAGCTGCACAAAGGAAAAATGATGTGTGTGTGCACACACACGCACAAACACTGCTCAGCTCATACTGCATCCTCTGTGCAACACAGTCCTGCAGATGGGGCAAGGGCTTGTGTGCCATTGAGCCCACCAGCACCCCCAATGCAGCCGCAGCTGCTCACCAAGGAATTCACATGATGGTTGCCTGGGAAGTGCCTTTATTAAGCAGGATGACTACACAGTGAGGAACTATACACTGCACACCCTTAGGTGTTGAGGGACCAGGCTTCATTGTCAGGGACACCCCACCTCCTCTCTCCTCTCAGGCGAGGGTGGACATTGAGCAGGCTAGGACAAACAAGGGGGGGCTGTGTGTTTCAAGGCGTTGGCCCCAGCATCTTTCCTCAAGGGGGAAGCTCACTAGGATTACAGTGCTTCAGAGCGTGTGCAGAGAGCACTGCCCAAGGCCAAACATCTGCAAGGCTGCTGCCTGGAGCTCCTGTGCCTTTTTGTGCCATGCTGGCAAGGAACACTCTTTGCTGTGTGCACTGTCCCTGCTGCCTCTGGGAAGGGAGCACTGGTGGGTCCCGCCAATGGAAGCCCTTCTCCCCATGGCAGCAGCAGCTCTCTCCCTTGATGCTGCCTCCCTGCTGCGGGCTTCTTACCATATAGTGGACAAGCATGCACTCCCTCCCTCCTCCCCCCCCCCCCGCACTGGCACCAGGTAGGGGGAAGCAGGAGCCCCATCGCTTGTGCAGTTTCAACCTGGAAAGGGAAAGGGAGGGGGATGTTGCCCTTGCCTTGCGGGGTGGGGCAGGGGGGTATCATCTCTGGGGCAGCAGTGGGAGGAAGGCACCGAAGGGTAGCTACAGGGTCTGCACAGGTGATGGGGCTGCTTCTCTCTCATGAGGATGGCATGGGTGGGGTGGGGATTTGTTCCTGCTTTCCCTTGGGCTCATTTGCAAGGTTCCTGTCACTTTAAGAAAGTTGGAGCGAGTGCTGCTGAGTGTTGTGGCTGGGCAGGCTTTTCCCAAACATTCATTCTGTTTGCTTTGCAGGGCACTCTGGTATCCAGGCTCTATGGCATCCCCAGTGAAGAGGAGAGGAGGGAGCCTCAATCATTCCGTGGCTGGCTCCACACGAGCACTGGGAGGGGGTAGGCAACCTCCTCTGCTTGCTAAACCTGGGCTTAAGAGGTGGGGCTGGGAACTGGGTGACCCTCTTTTGACAGAGCCCTGTTTGGAGCCTTGTCGAGGTTCCACATGGGCATGCTAATCCCGCCTTCAGACCTCAAGTCCTCTTTTTGCTGGTTCTGAGAATAGCTTCAAAGATCCCTGCCAATTAGGGTTAGGCAGAGCAGTGAAGAAGGGAGGCTCCTCCTCGTGGCCTGCACAGACCCCATGACTGAAGTCTTAACCTGAGCTGGGTGGGTCTTAGCGGAAGATCCACTCCCGCTGTCCCATCACCTTCTGGGCTCTCTCTCTCTCTCTCTTTCTCTCTCACACACCCACACCCACACACACCCGCCCAGGTGAGTCTTAGTGGAATCTGTTCTCAGGGAACTGGTTCCGCCCTTTGGAACCTGCCTGGGCACCAAATGAAAGCAACTAATACACCTCTACGCATGGCTATAGAATTAGGTGGTAGAATTCTGGGCTGTACACCTTCAGACTTCACTTGGGACGGGGTGTGTGTGTGTGTGTGTGTGTGTCATATTTTTGAATGCTCGGTGCTGCTGCACATAAACATCCCCCTGCACTTAATAAACTAGCACATCACAGAGACCATGATTCTGAACCTTCTTCCTGAAATTCTGAAAGCTGAGAAATCCAAAGTGAACAGAAAACACATACTTAAGTAGTCTATGACTGTCATTCTCTGTCCATTTATCAAAGGTTAGTAGACATATGCGGAAGCCTCACGCCCTTGAGAAGACCCACTAACCACTGACCTGCTTGAAGCAGTACCCTCAGCTGCCTGTCATTGGCTGGCAACAGCATTGGTTGGACTGGGCCCCTGAAAAAATTGAGTCCACCTGCCCTTCCATCCGTCTATAGCTGAATTCTGGGCAGTACACTTGGGATGGTGATAGATGCCATATCTTCTATCTATATATCTATATATTTAATTCTCTAAGGCATACCCGTGGCTAATCCCGTGCGTGGCAGCTCTTGTGAGAGTTTGTGAGCAGAAGCACCTGATTGGGCAGTGGGGATTCCATATGAACATAAGAGGCCTGCTGCCTCTGTGGAATATCTGTGGGGTGTGTGTGCAAGACTGGGGCCAGGGGTGAGTGACTCAGCAGTTCCTGGTTCCATCTGCCCAGCTCTGGGCCTTTCATAGGAATGCTGCCTGTGGTGGTAGGCCTGCCACCGGCGGGGTCACCCCTTTGGGGGAGCCATTTCAGGGGATAATGAGGCTGTCTTGCTTAGGATTCTTCATTGGTGTGTAAAGGTGGGTAGGTATTTTATGTTGGCTTCTGTTTTAAATCCTGGGTGAGCTTAGTTTTAATGTGCCTGGATCTGTCTGGAGATGAGGAGACGGGGCACATCCATTGATTATGGGGCAGTTATTCCAGTGGTAGTGGGAAATAAAAGAAGTAACATTGACAGGTCAGCAGGCCATTGCAGGGGAAGGGAAATCAGAAACTTAATTGCTGTTTCCCCTTCTGTTTGTCCTGCCAGCTCTTTGACCATGGAAAGCAGTGCCTGCCAACCACCCACAGAGCCTCACCTTGCTCCTTTGCAATGCCAGGTCAGTCCAGAATAAACCTAAAATCATCCATGATCTGATCCTGGATGAAGGGGCCGACTTGGTATGTATCACAGATATTTGGCTGGGGGATGCTGGTGACCCAGTCTGGTTCCAGCTTTTTCCTCCAGGGTACTCTGTTGAGGAGCAGGTGAGGGGACGTGGGCGGGGAGGTGGAGTGGCTGTGTTCTATAAGAACAGCATCTCCCTTGCCAGGATCCTTGTTGAAGTGCCTGACCATATTGAATGTGTGTACTTAAGTCTGGGGCCAGGGATAGACTGGAACTTCTGTTGGTGTACCGATCACCCAACTACCCAACAGAGTCCCTTACTGAGCTGACAGACTTGGTCTCAGGCTTGGCATTGGAGTCTCCCAGGCTTATGGTGGTGGGGGACTTCAATGTTCACTTTGGGAACAATTTGTCCAGGGCAGCTCAGGAGTTCATAGTGGCTGTGACAACTATGAGCCTATCCCAAGTGGTCTCGGGACCGATGCATATTGCTGGTCACACACTTGACCTGGTCTTTCACTCTGAGCAAGGTGGTGTAACATGGGTGGGGACTCCTATGATTTCCCCATTGTCATGAACGGACCACCATCTGGTTAAGGTTGGACTCACGACCACATCCCACCTCTGCAGGGAAGAGGGGCCCATTAGGATGGTTCGCCCAAGGAGGTTATTGGATCCAATAGGATTCCAAGAAGCCTTGGAGGGATTTAGTGTTGGCTCTGCCGGTGATCCTGTCAACACTCTGGTGGAGAATTGGAACCACCAACTCACCAGGGCAGTGGACATGGTAGCTCCTAAGTGTCTTCTCCGGCCTGCTTCGAAACTGGCCCCTTGGTATGCGGAAGAACTACAGGGGCTGAAGCGGTGAGGTAGATTACTAGAGCACAAGTGGAGAAAGACTTGACTCAAATCCAAAAGATTATTGCATAGAGCGCATGTGAAGATCCATGTTCAGGCGATATGTACAGCAAAGAAGCGATTCTTTCCCACCTGTATCGCCTCCACAAGTTCACATCCGGCAGAGTTGTTCAGGGTTGTGAAGGGGCTAATATGCACCCCTTCCCCCTTGATTCAGTACTTGAAACCAACAATTATTTGTTGTGATGTTTTTAATGAGTTTTTTGTGGACAAAATATCGCATATCCGGGCCGACTTAGATTCAAACTCCACAGTTGTTAAAGTGTCTGATGCTGAGGTGACCAGCAGCTCTTCTTATGCGATTCATAAGTGATTCCTGGATCAGTTTCAGTTCATGACTCCTGAGGATGTGGACAAGTTGCTTGGAATGGTGCTGCCTACCACCTGCCTTTTTGATCCTTGCCCAACATGGCTTATACTATCTGGCAGGGAAGCTGTTGTAGAGGGCCTGGTAGAGATTATAAATGTTTCTCTGGGGGAGGGCAGGATTCCTTCTTGTTGTAAGGAGACAATCATTAGATCGCTTCTGAAGAAGCCTGCCTTGGATCCTTTGGAATTAAGCAACTACAGGCTTGTCTCCAACTTTCCATGGCTGTTAAAGGTGATTGAGAATGTGGTGACCTTGGAGGAGACTGATTATCTAGACCCATTTCAAACTGGCTTTCGGGTGGGCTATGGGGTGGAGACTGCCCTGGTCGGCCTGATGGATGATCTCTTCTTGGGAATTGACAAAGGGAATGTGACACTGTTGGTCCTATTGGATCTCTCAGCGGCCTTCTATAATATTGACCATAGTATCCTTCTGGAACGTCTGAGGGGATTGGGGGTGGGAGGCACAGCTTTTCAGTGGTTCTGCTCCTACCTCACGGGCAGATTCCAGATGTTGTTGCTTGGAGACTGTTGTTATTCAAAATCAAAACTTTCGTATGGTGTCCCTCAGGGATCTATATTGTCTCCAATGTTGTTTAACATCTACATGAAACCACTGGGAGAGATCATCAGGAGATTTGGTGGAGGGTGCTATCAATATGCTGATGACACCCAAATCTATTTCTCCATGTTAACATCACCGGGAGAAGGTGTAACCTCCCTAAATGCCTGCCTGGAGGCAGTAATGGGCTGGACAAGGGATAACAAACTGAAGCTGAATCCAGATAAGACAGAGCTTCTTATTGTATGGGGTCAGAACTTGGGAGATGGGTTTGATTTGCCTGTTCTGAATGGAGTCACACTTCACCAGAAGGAACAGGTATGCTCCAGGTATGCTTCTGGATCTGAACCTCTCTCAGGTGTCCCAGGTTGAGGCGGTGGTCAGAGGTGCTTTCTATCAGCTTTGGGTGATATGCCAGCTGTGTCTGTTGAATGACCTCAGAACAATGGTACATTTGCTGGTAACCTCCAGGCTGGACTACAGCAATGTGCTCTATGTGGGGCTGCCTTTGAAGGTAGTCCGGAAACTGCAGTTGGTACAGAATGTGGCAGCCAGGTTGGTCTCTGGGTCATCTAGGAAAGACCATATTACTCCTGTGTTGAAAGAGCTACACTGGCTGCTGATAAGTTTCCAGGCAAAATACAAGTTGCTAGTTATTACCTATAAAGCCCTAAACCGCTTATGCCCTGGGTATTTAAGATCACAATCAGCCCCATCACCCATTGAGATCTTCTGGAGAGGTTCGTCTGTGGTTGCCACCAGCTCGTCTGGTGGCTATTCAGGGACGGGCCTTTTCTGCTGCTGCCCTTGCCATTTGGAATGCATTCTCTGGCAAATTTTAAAAAGGCACTGAAGACATATTTATTCACACAGGCTTTGAATTTGATTTATAGTTTTAATAAGTTTTAATTGATTTTGCTGTTAATGATTTTAATGTGTAAGTGCTTTGAAATGAAAACCACCCAGATGCACAAGTTTTGGGCAGTATCCTATCTAATAAAAGGCTTGGTGTCCGTCCGTGGACGGACACCAAGCGTGTGTCCGTGCCTCCCTGGCCTCTTCTGGGCATGCGCGAAGCGCATGGCCAGAAGGAGCCAGGGAGGCAGGACCGCCAGCACCCGGCGGCCATCTTGGCAGGACCGCCAGCACCCGGCGGCCAGAGGAGGCAGCGCGGCCGAGGAGGCGGCAGAGCCATGGCCGAGGCCTGGCCGTGCCGCCGCTTACCCGGCTTCTTCGGGGCGGCTGCTTCTGGCCGCCCAGGATGGCCGCCGAATGAGGCGGCCGACAAAACAATGCGGCGGTGGGCCCGGGCAGCGGTGGGCCAGGCCGGAGCCGCGGTGGGTGGTGGGCCCGGCCGGAGCCGCGGGCGCCGGGGGGTGGCGGGAGAGGGAATGGCAGCGAACGTCTGGAGCGCAGAGCTCCACTAGCGCCCGTTAACCAACGGGCTTCATGTCTACTAGTAGAAATATGTTAAACTAACTGACCTGGCGCAGAGCATCTGCACCCCTAGTTCTCCCTGTCTCCCCCCACCCCAACCAATCTGGCTCCCTGCCCCATCTTCATTTAATCCCCATCCCTTCAGCCAGTTTGTTCTCTCCCCCCACCATCCCTTCAGCCAGTTAGCCCCCATCCCTTCAGCCCCGGTTTTGCCGCCTGTGCCATTGCCTGCTCAGCTGTCCTCCTTGCAAGCGGGAGGTTGGAGCCAATGGGCAGTCTCCCGCTGGCTCGCAGTGGCGGTGCCACTTCCTCCTCCTCTGTCTCCCTCCCTTCGGCAGGCTGGCTCAGAGAGAGGCTCCCCCTGCTGTCCTCTGTTCTGCCTTGCCAGGAAATCTCGCGAGAGCTGCCACACATGGGATTAATGACAGGACATCTAAGAGAATTATATAGATAGATAGATAATATATAGTAACCAAATAAATAGGAAATGTATCTTCAGATTTGTTGTAATCCACAGTGACTGTGTCATTCATGATCCGTTTTTTTCAGAATTGTCTGACTTCTTAGACTGGGGATAGGGATGATGGAATATAGGTCAACAACAGCTGGATAGACAAGTTTGCTCACTGCTGCTTTAGACTCTATTTCAGATCTAGGTTATAAGCTTAACAAAATATGGAACAAATGCAACATTTGGTTTTATGCCATGCAGTTGTACCATTCAATAAGTTCATAGCCTGGAGAAGTATCTTTATGAACTTAGGATCATTGCCATTGCCAACCATCCTTGTCATTTGACCGTGTTCAGCCATCCTGTCTTCAAGCCAATGTCCACAGTGATATTGGAGGACAGGGTAGTTACAGAAAGTTGCTCTTAATTCAAGACTATAGTCGTAATCAACCAAATAATTAGGGATGTGTAAACCACAAGTGTGTGCGGGATTGAGGCTACTGCATTTATGACAATGAAGTAATTGAAACCTCCCACATTAAATACAAATATTTATATACCACTTTCCAGCAAAAGCTCCCAAAGTAGTTTACATAGAATATTTACATATTCTAGGAATATATATATATATATATATATATATATATATATATATCCCTGTCCTCATAGGGCTCAAAATCTAAAAAAAAGAAACATGATAGACACCAGCAAAGGCCACTGGAGGAATGTGTGTTGGGGATGGATAGGACCAGTTGTTCTCCCCCTGCTAATTAAAGATAATCACCACTTTTAAAAGGTGCCTCTTTTTACACACTGGGCTATCCTCTCTGTTACCTTCTGCTTTGGTGAACATTTTTGCCTGGGACTTAAATACTAAAATTGATTTCTTACCAAACCGAAGTAATGCATTTTTGTCTACAGATTGATTTAGTCACCTGTAAAATCAGACTGAACTTTGTTTAAGTTCCAGGGGGAAGGCACTTTCTTCTCAAAGTTGGTTGGAAGAATTTTCATTATTTATACCACAGATTCATTTTTCATGTTAACAATTGAGTTATGGGAGAATTATGGCTCATTTGTTTTGCAATGGATTCACATGACTGGCATGATTCATCCTGGCTTGCTTCTTGTTAATTATTGTGCAATTTGCTATGGCCTGTGGCTTAAACAATAAACTTGCCATGCTAATGCTTCACTGGACACAGGCACACTGAACCCAAATAACACGAATCATTTATACCACATCTAGCTACAGCCGCTCACAGTAATGGTGATATATTGTCACCATTGCTAGTGGATTCACTGGTGGGGATGGGAGGGAAATACAGCCTCTAGAACATTATTCTAATGAATACCCATACCTGTCCGGGCATTTTATATATGACTGTTTTACTGTCCAATTTCCCCCACCATCTCTTTGTTTAAATTAGACTGGTTCACACATGTATATTTTGTTTGCCACCTAACAACTGCATTGTGAAGCAATGACTTCAATGTGTGAATGGTCCACCAGAGATAGACCTTCCAGATCTCCTCATGTCACCTCAGACACAATGTTTTTCAGTACTGCCAATTTACATGTTCAACAGCCAGTCATCAAGTCTAGAGGAATCAAGTAATGTACATGCCTGTGTGAACCTGGCAGCTTTTCATTCCCTTTGAGGCACACTAATTTTTGATGTTGGTACATAGCCAGGATAACAGTTAGCATTTAATAACATAATTAGAATCAAAATAATGTGTAATTTAGTCTGTAATTAATGGAGAAGACCCACAGCAGCGGAACTCAGGCTGTCTTTGCAGGAAGTTTCTGGCTCAGTTGCTGGTATCCAATTCAAAATCTTGGTTTGCCGAGCAGGGAAATACCCTTGTCTGAGACTTCAAATAATTGCTGTCTGCGCGAGGGCAGGCAATACTGGGCTAGATCAGGGGTAGGCAACCTAGGCTCTCTACCTGATGAACTACAACACGCATCATAAATGTAGTTGTTGAACTACAACTCCCATCATAAATCCCACAATAAATTGTGGTTGGGGGTGATGGGAGTTGTAGTTCAACAACAGCTGGAGAGCCAAGGTTGCCTATCACTGGGCTAGATGAAACAATGATCTGTCTTGGAACAACATAGCTTCATGATGAACAGAGAGCAAATATGAAGGTGTGTTGCACTAAGCCAGACCACTAGTCCCAATGACCTCTTCTACACCGACTTTAAATTGAGCTCATGGTTCCCCAATTTTAAGATTCAGTTTGAGGTTAATGGGTCTTTCTTGGCAAGAGTTTGGTATGACTTTATTCTAACACTAGAATAATTTGGGACAGGAATAGTTACTATTGCAGTGACATTACAAATATTCACAGAGTAGGCCCACTGCAATGGCTGGCTGTTACCAAAAACACAAGCTTCCTCCCTCAGTAGAATCAACAGCTGTTGATTCTCACCTGTAACTTTGGTTCTCTAGTGGTCATCTGTACTCTTACACAAATGGGCTAAGTACCTGCACAAAGACCTCGTCGGAACCTAACAAACTCAATTCTCCTGCTTTGGGTGGGAACCCCGCCCCCAGCCACTATATGTGGCTGTGCCACCCCTCAGTCACAGAGTCCAGCTTCAGGTGAACCCCACAGAGAGGACGGGAGGGCGTATAGAAGTACAGATGACCACTAGAAGAATCAAAGTTACAGGTGAGTAACCTGTTGTTCTTTGACCTGGTCTCTGCCTTTTACACAAATGGCCGCATAACAAGCTAACGCCCAAGGAGGAAGGAAGAACAGAAGCAACATATAATCCGCCAGAAATTTTTATTTCACAAACACACACATTAACTGAAAATCGATTGCAGGACACTCCTGCTAAATACAGCATCATTCCGTGCCCTGGCATCAATAGCATAATGACAGATAAATGAGTGGGGCAAAGCCCAGGTAGCTGCCTGACATATAGCATCCAATGGGACTGCACGATCAAAGGCCACAGAGGCTGCCACCAACCTAACTGAGTGTGCCTTAATGGTAGCAGGCAACTGCTTGTGAGCTAATTGATAACAGAGTTCAATTGCGGAAACTATCCATCTAGACATGAACTGGGCCGAAACTTGGAGACCTTTACGCAGTGCATCGTACAGAACAAACAAAGAAGGAGTTTTCCTCCATTCAGCAGACCTCTGGACAGGGAAGGATAACGCCCTGCTAACATCCAAACGATGTAATCATCTCTCTGCATCCGAGGAAGGATTTGGAAACAACACTGGCAGAGTGAGCGGGGATGAACGGTGGAACAGAGACACCACTTTGGGCAGAAACTGGACATCTGGTCTGAGTACATAGGAACATAGGAAACTGCCATATACTGAGTCAGACCATTGGTCTATCTAGCTCATTATTGTCTTCACAGACTGGCAGCGGCTTCTCCAAGGTTGCAGGCAGGAATCTTTCTCAGCCCTATCTTGGAGAAGCCAGGGAGGGAATTTGAATTCTTCTGCTCTTCCCAGAGCGGCTCCATCCCCTGAGGGGAATTATCTTGCAGTGCTCACACATCGAGTCTCCCATTCAGATGCAACCAGGGCAGACCCTGCTTAGCTATGGGGACAAGTCATGCTTGCTACCACAAGACCAGCTCTCCTCTGAAGGTATGGTTGGTCAACCCTCAAAGCCCTCAACTCACTTACCCTCCTGGTGGAGGTAAAGGCCACCAAAAAGGCGACCTTCCAGGTCAGGAGACAGGGGTCAATCGAAGCCAAAGGCTCAAATGGCGGTCACAGCAGACCAGCCGGCACCACTGATAGATCCCGGGCTGGTGACATGACAGTATCGTCTGGGATCATATGTGTCAAACCTTTCAGAAAACTTTTCACCACCGGGTCTTTAAACCATGAAGCCTGGTTAGTGCGGGAACGCACCACAATGGCAGCCAAATATACTTTAAGGGATGAAAGCTTTAAACCAGACTCCTTAAGGGACAACAGATAATTACATATATCTTGTACAGATCGGTTAAACACATCAAACTCATGCAAGGAAGTGAAGGAACAGAAACGAGTCCACTTGTGATCATATGACTTCCACGTGGACTGTTTCCTGGCAGCAAACAAGACTTCCTTAAGTCTCAGTGGGAAGTCAGTAGGACCTTCCATGCCATATGGAAGAACCTGCAATCCTCACTCCTGCAGGAAAGCCACTACCAGGGCCAGACATTTCGTAAAAACCCTTGGCGCCGTCATGAGGCCAAATGGCAAGGCTTTGAATTGATAGGGGATCCCCCCCAATCTGAAACTGCAGGAACCGTCCATGCTGAGGGCGTATCAAGACGTGATAATACACATCTTTTAAGTCTAGGGAAACCATCCACATGTTCTCTTCCAGGATGGTCATAATGGTCGGTACTGACAGCATTTGGAACCTATTGTAGACCAAATGTTTGTTCAGGGCCCCGAGGTCTAGTATAGGGCACTGACCACCGTCTGGTTTTGGCACAAAAAAGTACAGGGAATAGAACCTGGGGCTGTTGGGGTTGGCGACCTTCTCGATCGCATCCTTTGATAGGAGAGCAGTGACCTCCTGGTCAAACTCCAGGGTGCAAGGAGTCACCACAATCCTGGACACCGGCCATGCCCCACAAAACTCCAGGGCATAACCCAAACAAATGATCATAAGGACCCATTGATCCATAGTCACTTTGTCCCAGCTTGCCGGGAATGCGGCCAGGCGAGTCCTGAAGCGCCCCGAGTCATTGCTTCTCTTGGAAGGTATTTGGGCGCTGTTTATGAAAGGCCAGCTTATTGGGCTGGCTGCCTGACTTGTATCTTGACTGGAACTTGTTGACACGAAAGGGGCATTCCGAAGGAGACTGTTGCTGGGAAGGGGCCTTCTGCAGTTGATAAGGTGACCACTTGGCAGTTCTCCGCTGTTTGGTAGCCGGTGAAGCATATGATATAGAGCGCGCTGTGCTCCTCAACTTCTGAACTTTCTGGAGCGTGTCATCAGTCTGTTCTGAGAAGAGGCTAGAGCCCTCAAAGGGCGGGTCCTCGACACTAGCATGTGTCTCATAGTTCAGTCCCGATGAACGCAGCCAAGAGTGTCATCTGAGCGCCACAGATGTGGCTATCACCTTAGCCACACATTCCACTGAATGTCAGGCCAAATAAAGTTCCTGTTTCGCCACTTGAATGGCCTCGTGGAAAAAAGCTTTTGCCAGATTCTTCTTGTCCTGTGGGAGGAGATCCAGAAAAGGACCCACCTTTTCCCACAAAAGGTGGTTATATTGGGTGTTATAAGCCTGATAATTGGCTACCCCTAAGTGGAGGGCTGAGGCCAAATAAAACCTCCTCCCGAAGGAGTCAAATTTTCTGCCTTCTTTGTCGCTCGGTGCCAACTGGCTGTGACCTCTGGTCCTTTGCAAGGATGCCTCCACAACAATAGAATTTGGTGTGGGATGATTTTTCAAAAAGGTCATATCATCCTGTAGTTGCATCCGGTAGAAATTCTCCAAACGCCTGTTAGGCTGAGGAAGCGTTGCCGGCTTCTTCCAGAGAGCCTACATAACCTTTAACAACGCTGAGTTCAGGGGCAAGGCAGTCAGTACCTTGACTTCCGAATCAATAAGGCTGAACAATGGGTCCAGGTCTCTCTTCTGCTGGTTACCGAGGCTTATGCCCAAGGCCGAAGTCATTCGGGCCACATATGTGGAGTATAGCTTGAGGTCCTCCAAAAGGGAGACAGGCTTTGAGTTAGACTGTATGTTGAGCGGGAAAGAGCCCAGGGAAACAACTTCAGAGTCCTGGGAGCTAGCATTGCTCTCATATTCGGGCTCCAGTAGAGCTAAAGGGTCTTGTCATGGGTGTCGAAACCGAAGGGGAGCCCGATTTGCTGCCCGGATTGTCCGTTATCAAAGTGGAAAGTTCTGCTGGCAGTACTTGGACAGGCATGGCAGCCTGATGTATCACTGGAACCGAAGGGGGCAGTTTGCGATGATTGTGTCGATCCCTAGAGGAGTGTTGCGGCGAGTGGGAACATGGCCTCCCTTCCGCGTGTGAGAGGGGTTCACCCCAACCCCTCATTATTACGGGTTTCCCATATATGGGACCTTCTGAGAAACTGGACCCATAGCAGGGTCAAACATAGTCAGAATAGTCAGACCGATAGTCCACTTGGTATCGATTGCATGATCCAGAGTCCTGGTGCCATGCGCCATAGGAAGGCTCAATGTCAACCAAGGGAGAGTGATATTCCGGCTCCCGGTATCGATCTGGATATGACTGATCACACCTGTAAGTCAAGGAGCGTTCTTCTGAGTCCCAACAGGCACCACAGTCTCCAAGAGGGACACTCTCTTTGTGCTTTCTAGGGGATGACCAGAACCTAGAAAGCCACAATGTGTCTTCTGCAGGCTTGGTTGGAGAATAGGCCTCTTCCTCTGATGAAGCATACCCCGGTTCATCTGACACCACCGAACATTCTCTACTTGATCTAGCCTGATCATGGGCCAAGTCCAACGACTCTGCAGCCACAGGCGAGCTAGGCCTTGTTGACACCAACGACTTCTGTACAGGACAATTTGAGGCCATTTTAGTCTTCTTGGCCACAGGGGCCTCCGATGCACCTTTGCTGTCCTCTTCTTCTTGGGTATAGGAGGGAGGTGTCAATCCTCCGGCAAGTCATGATGCAACTTCAGCTTCTTCTTTATCTTCGGTACTGATCCTAAGGAATTTGGGGAGGACTTCGGTACCACAGGAGCCAGATGCTGAGGGAGGTCTTCCGAGTGCACTGGCTCACTCAACACTGTCAAAAGCAGAGCGGCAGAGGATGTTGAAACCAGTACCGGAGTTGGGTTTTCAGCCTCCACAGGAGCAGACACCACACACTCCAATTGTACCGATGAAGCCATTTTTACAGACAGCTTCAATGATAAGGCTTCCAAGGACTGGAGAGCCAGATCTCACAGGGCTCCGTGCAGGCAAGAAGCCCTATTTTTGAGACCCTGCTTCATAAACTTCTGGCAGTGAAGGCGGGTCTCGACAATGCGGGATTCCCCCAAGCACAAGAGATACTCAGTATGAGTATCAGTGGAAGGGTTCTTAGATCCGCATCGGGTACATTTTTTAAAGTTCGTCGTGCCCGGCATAAACGCCAAAGGCCAGCCGGCCACCACGCTCCATCCCAGCCGGGATCAGAGCTCCAAGGAAGGGGGAAACTCACAAAAAACAAAATGCCAAGGGGAAAAACTGCGACTATGCAAAAGAAATAAAGGAAGAAACGAAAATCTGGAGAGAAGCAGGGAGAAAACAACAAGGGGATAGCAAGATCTTACTCGTTGCTGAGCTGCAGACTCCACGATGTTCACTGAAGTGCCGAAGAAGAAAGACTGAGGAGATGAGAAGTGGCACAGCTGCATATAGCGGCCGGGGCGGGGGTCCCGCCCAAAGCAGGAGAATTGAGCTCTGATGAGGTCTCTGCGCAGGTACATAGCTTATTTGTGTAAAAGACAGAGACCATGTCAAAGAACCTTCATTATACTATTTTCAAAGATCTCTCTGATCTAAACAGGGGCATAGCTAGGGAAGATGGGGCCCATGTTCGCCCCTCTCCTTGGCGGCCCCTTGGACTGAGGGAGATAGGCTGAGCTGGTTGCTGGGAGGCCAGGTTCTTTGAACCCATCCACTCAATTACAGCCACACCCCTGGATCTAAACAATTTCTGCTTCTTCCTTGTCTTTGAGGACTGGGATGATTAGTACCAAAGTGTGGAATTTTTTTTTCTGTGAACAAAGAAAGAGGAGGAACTTAAGTGGGGAGACGATTAGCTGAAGTAAATAAACAAGAACATAGAAAAGGGAGATCTTAGTGACACTCTGTTTCTATCATTCTTAAAGTTCCTCCTTCCCACTTGTGCGCCAAATCCTTCTTGAAGTCCTTATCTGCTTGATAAGTCTCACCAACTTCAGCTGAGCTTACTTCACAGTCAGTCTTAGATTATGAGGCTTAAAGGAGACAGAGACCCATCATGAGGCAGGTCTCACAATCCGTGAGACCCGCTTTTTTTAAACACTGTGGGGAGAGCGGGCTAAGGGAGATCGCCCAGATCGGCCGCCCACATGGTTGCCGGCTCTGTGATGGAGCCGGCGGGGGCTGGGGAGCTCAGGGGCCGTGCAGCCCTCGGAAGCCCCAGTATGCCCTGCGCAACTGCGCAGGGCATACTGGGGAGACCCCCGACCAGGAGGCTGCTTTTAAGCCTCCTGGTCGGGGGTCTACTCGCAAGTAGCCGTGCCGCGGCTACTCATGAGCAGAAAGCCCAAGTTTGCGGAGCGCTCGCTCCGCAAACCCGGGCTAAGGGGCGGGCTACAGGAGCGGGTTAGCCACTCCAGAACTACCGGGCTCGGCTGCGAGCCCGGTGGTTCTGACGATCCTCAAAAACCGGGCTAGGCTTTCCTAGCCTGATTTTTGTGATCATCAGAATAGCCCCCATGTCTTCTAAGATAAAGTAGGGTGAAATATATAGGCTCAAGAAGCCTCAAATCCTCACACTGTCCAACAGCTGAGATGGCAAGATGCTCACACCTGTTTGTTTTTAAATTGTTGTAAAGAACTATAGCCCCTGCCTAACTTTGGCAAGAACCTTTCCTGTCAAACTTAACACAGATTCTCTCCTTCCATGCCAACTACTGGCACTATTTTTTTTAAAAGGCACCCTTATGTGTACATTGCTTCCCTCAAGGCTTTAAGATGTCAGAGTCCTTGCAAAATGTCAAAAACTAACCAATTACATTAAACAGAGAAGGCAATATGATAGGCTTCCCCCCACCCACTCCAAAATGTAAAACTTTAATGGAACATTGGAGAAATAAAGCTCCTTCTTCATCAAATATGTTTATTTAGTATGTTGAAAAGAAAACAGTGAAATACTACTACTACTACTACTACTTCTTCTACTACTACTACTACTACTACTTCTTCTTCTTCTACTACTACTACTACTACTTCTTCTTCTTCTACTACTACTACTACTACACTGCTTTTCAGAGGTATGTAACAAATAGAGGATTGACTTTGGTGCTTTTGTATTCAAATTTTGCTTCATTAAAAAAAAGTTGAATAAAATGTGACAGAGCTACTCTCAAGTTCATGGAGGGTAGAGTGGCAACAAACCACACAGGGGAAAGGGTAGGAGGGGCTGGTTAAGTGGTTAACCTGGCACAGGATATAAGAGAGTGTAATTGCCTTGTTAACAATAATGTGTCATTGGAAGTAATAGGCTCAAAATTGACACAGATTAAGCAAATGATATGTAAGTGAGCTAGATACTATTTCCTGCCATTCTCATTAATTAAATTTATGAGCCATACTGCTATTTAAACCACAGTGCTCTTCCTGCCTGCTGGTGAATGAGCTGTTGAATACCCTTGGGCCTAGCCAGCTGAAGGAAAATTGATTAAAAGGGGGACTGTATGGCTTGGAAAACGGCCCAGGCCCTCTTGTTTAAGGAGGAGGCACTACTCCACTTTTACTTGCTAGGAAGTGAGGATACTCTTGTAAATACTTGCTTCTCATACATACCCCACAAAAGCACAGCTGGCAACTAGGAGCAAGGTTCTTGCCTCACTCTGCTTCAGGAGAACAATTGCTGCTGATACCTTAACAGGGCTCCAAGGGTGACTCTACTCTTGTGCACACATCTCTGCCACATAGAAATTGCATGATTTTACATCTATGTTGGTTTATGGAGTGATGGGGAGAATGACAAAAGTGAAATACAGGTCATCCTTCAGCTCTGCTTCCTTTTCTGTTCTGAAGGCAACTACCATAGTGGTCAGTAATGTAGGAAAAAGCATAAGACTAAGAAACTTGAGAGTCACTTTAAGAGGCGCAGCCGGGAAATGCTTGACTAACAAGCAGAAGGTTGCCGGTTCGAATCCCCACTGGTACGATATCGGGCAGCAGCGATACAGGAAAATGCTGAAAGGCATCATTTCCTACTGGAGGAGGCAATGATAAACCCCTCCTGTATTCTACCAAAGACAACCACAGGGCTCTGTGGCCACCAGGAGTCGAAATCAACTTGATATCACACTTTACCTTTAAGACACTTGTGCCAAGTAGTGTTACTCTGGGTTTTTACCAGCCCTGCTCCTGTTCTTTTAACAGTAACTTACCACATAGACATTTGATAGGTGACTCTTAAGAACACAGGAACCTTGGTCCCTTAATATTGTCTTCACAGACTAGTAGCGGCTTCTCCAAGGTTTCCAGGCAGGATCCTGTCACAGCCCTATCTTGGCAATGCCAGGGAGGGAACTTGGAACCTTCTGCATGCAAGCAGGCTTATGCTCTTCACAGAACAGCCTCATCCCCTGAGGGGAATATCTTAGTGCTCACATGCAGCCTCCCATTCAGATGCAACCAGAGTGGTCCCTGCTTAGCAAAGGGGACAATTTATTGATCTAACATATTTTTATACCGCCTAAAACTTACATCTCTGGACAGTTTACAACAAATTCAGGCTTGCTACCACAAGACCAGCTCTCCTCCCATAAAAAGTCCCTGGGGGCCAGATGTGCCCCCTGGGCCTTATGTTGTGCAGACCTGGTCTCAGGACTGTCCCTAGCAGGGTGCAGAGCTGGAGGCAAAACAGCATGTGGAGGGCCTCCTTAAGATTTCATATGATTACAGAAACATATTGGCTGATGACATATGTATAAATAGTGTGAGTGAGCTTTTTGGACATGTCCAACCAGCTTGGACATACGGTGCATTTGTAAGGGCGGGGGGGGGAATTAAAAGCACAACACTTGCCCCTTGCTTCACAGTTCTCACCTAGTCCTTCTGGATTGTAAACCAACTTGAGCAAGTGGATTTACTGTCTATCTATAGTTTGTTTATTCGGCTGTTTACAGTTAGCTCCACTTTCACTAGGTGTGAAGTCCTCTATGGATAGAGAGAACTCTTTCTGGCAGCTTTACTGCAGTAGGGGAAAATATTCAATTATTTATAAATATTCACACAGACTGGCAGCGGTTTCTCCAAGGTTGCAGGCAGGAATCTCTCTCAGCCCTATCTTGGAGATGCCAGGGAGGGAACCTGGAACCTAGATGCTCTTCCCAGAGTGGCTCCATAAGAGCTTCCTTAAGAGCATAACTCTTCCTTAAGAACATAACCTAGGCTTCCAGAGAGCAGTCTCAGGATGCTTTTCCTTCCCCTTTCATTGCCACTTTCCCCCGCCTCCCACAAATTTCTTAGTGCGGCTATGCTCTAGTTTAGAACACAGTGCTTTTTTCTTGCTTGCTTCTTTTTTTTTTTTGGCAAAGTGTGGAAATAGAGTTGTAGAACTTCAAGCACTGGAACCTTGTCACCCAACCAATTATGGATAATTGAGCTCAGAGGTTTTTAAGCTATGTTCTAGGGAACCCTGGAGACCCTCAAAGGGGAGGAGAGCTGGTCTTGCAGCATGAATTGTCTTTGCGAAGCAGGGTCTGCCCTGTTTTGTATTTGGATGGGTGACTACATGTGAGTACTGTAAGCCACAATAAATTGGAGCTGGGGCTGATGGGAGTTGTCGTTCAGCAACCTCTGGAGGCTCCCAGTTTGGGAACCACTGCCTTAGGGGATGGGACATAGCTCAGTGGTAGAGCATCTGATGGCATGCAGAAAGTCTCAGGATACCAGCCTGGCACAGGGCTGGGAGAGACTCTTTCCTTAAACTTTGGAGAAGCCACTGCCAGTCAGCTGAGACAATAATGAGGTAGATAGGAACATAGGAAGCTGCCATATACTGAGTCAGTTCATTGGTCTGTCTTACTCAGTATTGTCTTCACAGACTGGCAGTGGTTTCTCCCAAACTGCAGGCAGGAGTCTCTCCCAGCCCTATTTTGGAGATGCCAGGGAGGGAACCTGGTGCCTTTCCCAGAATGGATCCACCCCTAAGAGGAATATCTTACAGTGCTCACACATGTAGTCTCCCATCCAAATGCAAACCAGGGCAGTCCCTTAGAAAAGGGGACAGTTCATGCTTGCTGCCACAAGACCAGCTCTCCTCAAAATTGGAACCCAGGAACAGTGGCGTAACTAGGGAAAACGGCGCCCAGGGCAAGCACTGAAATTGCGCCCCCCCGCACCCCCCCAACATACATCTGACTGACACACATGTTTCAGAAAACTTTTATTTTAAAAATTTAAAAAATTACAAAAATTACCAATATCATACATGTGGTCAAGCTCCTATCTACCACTTCAGATTTATTTTTTAAAACTATCCAAATTGTGGGGCTATCATTAATTTGTTTGGATAGCTCAGGTTAAAATGCTGGGAAATGACAAATTTCAGTATGCTTGGGCTCATGAAATCCCCAAATATTATACGGAGTTGTACTTGGAAAAACTAAAAGAAGTGCCTGTCTAATCCTCTGCTATGCATTGTAGCATCACGATTACATAAGTTTTAAAAATAAATTGAGAATTTGACTGTTCCCAGATACTCTGAAAATAATTAAATGATATGCAGAATAAACTGTGTCACTGCTTGGAATATATTCTAGTATTTCAGAAAGACAGTAAAAATGAGAGAAGAGCAAGAAACTCCCAGTGGGCCTTAATACTAAGGATTTCACATTGATTCAAAGACAAACTGACCATTAATAGCCATATTATTAAGACATCACATTTAACTCACTTATCACAAGAAGCAAAGTAAGAGCAAATGGATACAATCTTAGCTCATAAACTTCAGCTCAGTATTCACAAGCCCTTATTCTCTGTACATAGTGGCAATCTGAATATGTGTACAGTGACATATTATATTAATTTTTTTAAAAAAAAATTACCTGTAGCCCCTTCGGGGGACATCTTAAAGGCTGTGGGGGGTCTGCAAAGTTTCCCCCTCCTCCCACTGGCCTCTAGGTCCTCAAAGGCACAATTTGAGCATGTGCGGTGGTCATTTTTTAAAAAAAAATTTAAAATAATGGCCGCTGAAAACAAAATGGCCACTGTGCATGCTCAAATGGCCTCTGCGAGGCGTGGCATGCTCTAGGGCCTCACAGAGGCCATTTGAGCATGCACAGTGGCCATTTTGTTTTTGGTGGCCATTTTTTTAATTATTTAATTTTAATAAATTGCACCCCCCTTCAAGTGGCGCCCGGTGCACGTGCCCCCCCTGCCCCCCTATAGATACGCCCCTGCCCAGGAAGCTGCCATATACCAAGTCAGCATTGGCACCAATCTTAGCACTACACAATAGCCATCCTATTGACTAAGAACAGGCCTTCAGGAGTTTATTAGTATGTCCGTGTTCCTTGGAGAATGATTTGCCTAAATCAACCTTGATTTGCAGCTGCAATGGGATGACCAACTAAAAGACTGACAAATACCTCCTCCTCAGTAGTTGGCATGGAATGCACTTACATGAAGTTAAACCCACAAAAGTGAAGTTTTCACATAGAAGTATATTAATAAGATTAAAACGAAGGTGTAGACAAAAATATGGACCAGAAATCAAATGATAGACTTTACGAGATAAGTGAATTGAAAGTGGAGAAGAAAATCAAATATTTGGGCGTCTGGCTGACAAATAAAAACTCTTTGTTGTTTTAAAATAATTATATTAAAATATGGAATACAGTGCTTTGCAAAGATGGACTAGAATGAACTTCTCTTTAATGGGAAGAATTTCAGTTATGAAGATGAAAGTCTTACCTAAAATGTTGTTTCTTTTTTAGACTATTCCTATAATTAATACGCTAACCTGTTGCAAGCAATGGCAAAAGGATATAAGAAAATTTGTTTGGCAAGGGAAAAGACCAAGAATTAAATTTAAAAATTTAACAGATGCTAAAGAAAGAGGTGGTCTTACCCTGCCTGATTTAAGGCTGTATTTTGATGCTGTTTGTTTGACATGGTTAAAGGAATGGGTAACATTAAAAAATCCCAGAATACTTGATTTGGAAGGATTTGATAGAAGGTTTGGCTGGCACTCATATTTGTGGTATGATAAAAGCAAAGTGCATAAAGACTTTCTTAATCACGATATAAGGAGTCTGATGGGAGTATGGGCAAAATATAAAAAATGGTTGGAGTGTAAAACTCCACTATAGGTATCCCCGACTGAGGCTTTGGCATGTAAAGAGACAAATATGCAATCTGAATGGGGTACTTATAGGGATTTGTTATATTTTCAAGAGAAGGGCTGTAAATTAAAAAATTTAAATGAAGCACAACATTTGTTTAGTAATTGGTTTCAGTATCTTCAGCTAAATGAAGTTTATAAAAAGGATCTTAAGGTTGGATTTGTGGATCAAATGTCGAGATTTGAGAAAGAGCTGTGTGAAAATGATGAAAGATTAGTCTCTAAGACGTATAAGTTGTTGCTTTTGGAGGAGATGAGAGATGAAGTGGTTAAAATGACTATGATAAAATGGGCTCAAGATGTGGGTCATAATATAGATATGGCTGCTTGGGAAAAATTATGGAAAACTGATTTAAAGTTTACTGCATGTTATACTTTAAAAGAAAATTATTATAAGATGATGTATAGGTGGTAACTGACACCAAAAAAATTTGCATTAATGTATAAAAATGTTTCAGACAAATGTTGGACAATGTGAAGGAACCTTTTCCCATATGTGGTGGTCATGCGGGAAGGCAAAGGCTTTTGGGGATATGATATACAATGAGTTGAAGAAAAATTTTTAAATGACATTTCTTAAAAGGCCAGAATCCTTCCTGCTAGGAATAACTGAAGAGAGTTCTCCAGAAGAAATTCAACATTTTTTATGTATGCAACCACGGCAGCTAGGATAGTATATGTGCAGAAATGGAAAGACACTAAAATGCCCTCAAAAGAAGACTGGTTGATAAAAATTTTGGAATATGCTGAGATGGCAAAGCTTACAGCACTTATAAGAGATGAAAATTTGGAATGTTTTAAAGAAGATTGGGAACATTTTTGCTTTACTTAAAGAACTATTTTTCTAATATGGACATGTCAGTAGGGTTTGAAATATAATAACAACAGCAGGTTGGGTTGGGTAAAATCAAGTAGTAGTGTGGAGTATGTATGTTTTGAATTATTATAGCAATGGTTAATATGTATAGTTATCGTGAACTGCACAGATAAGTAAGTGGGAAGTCAATATTTACTTATGTGTAAAATTAAATAAATGAATGTAATTTGAATGTAAAGCTATTGTAAAAGCCAATAAAAATTTAAAATGCAAAAAAAAAAAGTTTTCCCATCAAAGTAGGTAGTAAGTAGGTATAACCAACCCATTAGTTACCAGAACTGTGACCGCGGGGTGGGTGGGAGACATGTTAGCAGCTTGAGCTGCAGTAATCTGTAGGTGAAGCATTTTAGGACATAGAGATGTCTACTAGTGCCTGCTAATTACAGCTGCTATTAAAGGCAGAGCTACAGGGGCGATTCTAAAGCTGGCAACTCAAGTTATAGATAAATACTAGTTTTATTGTCTCATCCTCTTAAATGACATATTCATGGTGGCACAGTGAAGGAATAAACCTTAGCAGTTCAAGAGAGCAGAGTTCTGTAGAACCAACCTCTTCCAACCTTTGCTATCATCCCTCACTTGTGAAATTTTTAATCTGGCAGAGCAAAGCATTATGGTTTGATCTAGCTGAAGATCTAAGCCTGGGCTTATTGTGAAGCATTTGCTTTTTCTTTGCTGGCTTGAGTGAGACCACCATGGAGCAGTGCCCACATTCCTTTTACTGGCTTGTGTTTGAAAGCAGGCGAGCTCTGAGCTTTTGCCGAGCAGAGGGAACCTTCCTTTGTTTCCAGCTGCCCTTCCTAAGATAGACACAAATGAATGGAAAATGCATACCCAGGACCAAATATGATGCATCTCTCCTTTCAAATTTATGAGAGACCTTCTTGCTAGTTGGAGCTGGACTTGAAATAAAAGTGTAAAATCCAAGGAGAGTGCATGGGAAACCCTCTCCCTCACTCCTTGCTGGTGCCTCAGTCCAGCACCATGTGGGTCTAAGAGGTAGAACTTTTCTTTCTTTCTTGCAATTGAATTACACCAATGCATAAACATGATTGATGATGATGATGATGCTAAATGTGAGTATAACTGGGGCGGCCGGGGGACAGGGGAGAAAAAGGAAAATCCATTAAACATAACTTAAACATAAGATACAACACAGGAGAAAAAGGAGGAAGGGGGAAACTCATATTCTAAGGATATATCTCTTATGTTTAAAAGCATAAACAATTCATTAAAATTTGATCAAATAGTTGGAAATTCCTCTTCTTTTCTTTGCTGTTGGGGGAAAAAACCCAGTTCAAATGCTGACAAGGAACACATGTCAGTTATCCAAAGTTGCAGTTCGAGAATAAAATTGTCCTTCCAGTATTATAATCATTTTGTTGACACCACCACCCCGCAAGTGCAAAGAATCCACAATTCTTGATATATGCTAGATTCTATATGTTGGGGATGTACCCTCCCCCCCAACAAAACATGAATATTCTTGGCAGGTAAGGATAGCTGCAATGTCATGTTAACAACCTTATGAATTTCAAGTCAAAATGGCACAATAACCAGGCAGGACCAAACCATATGCATAAGTGTACCCTCATACAGATTACACCACCAACATCTAGAAGACTGCAACCATCCCTTGTTAAACATTTTCTGAGATGTCCAATAAACACGGAATAAAAGCTTCTGCTGTATTAGCTGCATTTTGAGATCTAAAGAGGCATGTTTCACTGCCTTCAAAGAAATCTGTCATTGATTTAATAAGATAGGGTATTCAAGATAAATGTTCCAAAGATATTGGATATAATCAACGTCAATCTTATCAATATTTTTAAGCTTCTGACAGTTACAGGCTTAGGTCTAGTAGTAGAAATGGAGTTTCAGAAGCTGCAATTGCATCAGGACCAAAGAGCCGCGATAGTAAATGCTTAGCTGAATAAATCCCAACTAACATTTAAAGGTAGATCAAACTCAGCTCTTAAACTATACAAAGATTTAAAAACAGTTTTGGAAGAGATCAATTGATCTAGTGTAATAATGTTCTGGGAGGTCTAGTTAGCCCAATAAAAAGATTTATGAGCAATCACCAAACATGGATTCTCCCACAAAGTAAACTTTTAATGTTGGAAAGGATTAAAACCATATCTAGAATCAACGATCAACCGAAACAAATGATGAACCAACCACCTGCCAAGATTTCAGTGGGGTCAAATAATAATGTGCCTAAGGTGTGACCGAAACCTAGGACTTTTTGTTCCACCCTAAGACTGCAGATAGTATAAATACCCAATGATAAGCCTAAAAATGCAGAAAATTAAATCTGCCTTCTTCAATACATAGTTGAAGTTTACAAAGTGAAAATCTGGGCAGGTATCCTTGCCATAAGAAGTAATTGACTGATTTATAAACTTGTTTAAAATATGATGAAGATATAAGAATTGGAAGATCTCTCTCTCTCTATATATATATATATCCCTTCTAAATAAATAAATAAATAAATAAATAAATAAATCCCTTCTACCAGAGATCCTAGTTGTGTGCTGCTAAGGCTGCCTGCAGCCTGAGCAGACACAGAGCTGGGAATGCCCCAATACACCATGCTCCTTTGTACTAGAATTTCTGGAGGCCAGGCAACATTTCCCCGGCCTCTAGAATGCTCCAATGCTTGCAACAGTGGTGAATGATTGATTGATTGATATTGTGTGTGTGTGGTGCAGTACAAGACTACATAAGATCTGGGGGAGGGGAGGTAGGTATAGGGATTTGGGTCATGTGAACAACCTTTCCGATTATTTATACAGACTTTAAGACCATGGCACTATACTGAAGAGGGGGGAAATATGAAAGCCAAGTAGGTTAAATGTTGCATAGCTGCTTCAATGCCCAGCTGGTGGATCAGATCAAAGCACAGCACAGCACAGCCAAAAGCATGAGTGACCAAAGTATAGTTTAGTCTAGCAAGATTTAGACAGGACATCTCAGCTCCAGGCAGCCCTGGATGAATCTGATTACATAACCCCTGCTAACTGGGCAAGAGGCACCTTTTACCGTGGTGATTCTCTTTATTTAGCAGGGGGAGAGTAACTGGCCCTATCCACCCCCAGCACAGTACTTCCAGTGACTGTTGTTGGTGTGTGTCTTGTTTCTTTTTTAGAATGTGAGCCCTTTGGGGACAGGGAGCCATCTTATTTGTTATTTCTCTTTGTAAATTGCCCTAAGCCATTTTTGGAAGCGCGGTATAGAAATTGAATTATTATTATTATTATTAATTATTATTATTATTAGATCCTTTCCAATGTGGCTTCCAACTTGAATACAGGACAGAAACTGCCTTGGTCGCTCTGGTGGATGATCTATGCCAGGAGATAGACAGAGGGAATGTGACTCTTGATCCTCCTAGACTTCTCAGTGGCTTTCAGTACCATCGACTATGGTATCCTTCTGGGTCGTCTCTCCGGGTTGGGACTTGGGGGCATGGTTATATGGTGCCTCCACTTCTACCTGGAAGGTTGTACTCAGGTGGTGCTGGGAGATGCCTGCTCCACCCCTTGGCCTATGGGGTGTCACTTGGATCTATTCTGACCCATAGGCTCTTTTAAATCTACATGAAACCTCTGTGAGAGGTCTTCTGTGGGTGTGGGCTGCAGTGCCATCAATATGCTGATGACACCCAGCTCTACCTATTTTTTAAATCAGCAGACACCAGGGAGGCAGTTGATGCTTGAACTGGTGCTTGGAGGCTGTTTTGGACCTAGTGGGTGCAAAAAGCTAAAACTTAATCCAGATAAGATGGAAGTGCTCTGTGTTGGTAAAACTTAACATCCGAGTAGTGAGGTAAATCTGGTCTTGGACGGAATCATGCTTCCTCAGAAAGAGCAGTCGTGTACTGGAGGAGTGGGGTATAAATATTTTAGATAAATAATAAATAAAATGAAGAACAACAGTTTGAAAATAGACAAAGGACAATTGCTAAGTGCAAGCAATCAGCACTGGAAGTAGCCCAAGAAAATCGAATTCTTGGTCAGTCACACCAAGGAGTTCTGCATGGTAATGGAGTGTTGGTCTCTCTGTCATACACAAATAAGTTGTAATATTTATTCAGCAACAGGCCACACTGCATAATCCATCATTTAGATTTGTCTGGAATTTATACAAGGTGATCAGAACATTTGATACACACGAACAGGAGTGACATTGCCACATTTAGACCATTAGTTTCAGGGGCGTAACTATAATAGGGCAAGGGGAGACAGTTGTCTGGGGGCTCACTGCTTTGGCCCCCCCAAAGCAAGTCACATGACTGACTCCCCCAGCCGCACACCCGCCCGGGCTTCCTTCAGTTGTATTTATCCTCCGAAACTGATGTCAGTATTAAGACCTGGAGCTACCAGAACAGCATGTCTTTCTCTAGTACCATTAAATGACTTGCAGCGTCCACAATTTACAAAACCTTCTTAAAAATAATTTAGGATGATGTTCTATTGTGGCACATAGGATATATAGATGTAATTTTACTCTGCTTTTTGTTACCATTATTCAGCCTCATTTAAGATTTCTTTACTTCATGAGCTGAGCTTCAGTGGTGGGGGGGAGGCATTGCTACACCCCTGATTAGTTTAGAAGCCTGATTCAAAGTGCATCAAACAAGCAGACAAGACAAAGCAGCTCCACACGGAGCAGGGAGCACTGCTCTACTTGTATCCCCAAAGTAGTGGGGCGGGGTAAGATTGGCATAATGTTGCACACATGCATCTTTCTTCTATTTCAAAGCAAGATATGAGGAAGTGCAAGAACAGGTAGCACACACAGTGTGTTCATTTTTTAGTCTACTTTCCAGTAGGTGTATGAGATTACCAGGCATTTCATGTTTCTGCGTGTGTGCCCCCCCCCATCAGTTTTGCAATGCCTGAACCAATATGAACCAAATCAGGTACAGTTGTAGGGATACTTCAACTGTGTAGTTTGTGATGTCATCCAGCCCGATTCAAGATGGCGGCTGCATAAACCTTTGAGGTGCAAGTGTGCTAACTTGTGAGCCACCTAACTGATTTGAACCAAATTTGCTACAGCTGTAGGGGCACAGAAGAAACCTCAATGGTATGGTTTGTGATGATGTCATCTACCCCAATCCAAGATGGCAGACATGTGAATGTTTGAGGAGGGAGTGGGCTAACTTGTGGACTGTCTAACCAACTTGAACCAAAACAGGTACAGTTGTACTGAGTGACACATAGGGCCACCTCAGTGGTGTAGTTTGTAACTAAAACTAGAGGACACAAGCAAATGGCCATGCTGGCAAGATATCTAAATCGATAGCAAAGAACATTTGAAAGTTTGTTAATTACACATCAAACATCTGGCTCCACATGAGAGCATAGCTGCTACTTGGGGAACTGCAACAATTCCTTTATAACAATGCCACTGAGGAAGGCCCATGACAGGCCAAAACACTTCAAAGAGACAGAGCTGTAATAATGGGTGACTTCAATTACCCACACATGGACTGGGTCAATTCAGTCAGGTAATGACAAAGAGGCCACATTTCTAGATATGCTGAATGTCTGTGCCCTAGAACAGTTGGTCATGGAACCAACCAGAGAGAAGGCAACCTTGGACTTAATCCTGAGTGGCACCCAGGACCTGGTGTGTGATGTCAGTATCATGGACCCTTTAGGGAACAGTGACCATAGTGAGATCAAATTCAGCATACATGCGAGGAGAGAATCTCCAGGGAAGTCTAACACAGGCATTTGGGATTTCAGGAGAGGAAACCTCTCTACAATGAGGATTTGGTGAAAAGAAAACTGAAAGGGAATATCAGGAGAATCACTTTGCTCCAGAATGCACGGAGTTTATTTAAAACCACAATACTATAAGCCCAGTTAGAATGTATACCAAAAAGGAAGGTAGGTACCACCAAGTCTAGAAGGATGCCAGCATGGTTAACAAGTAAAGGAAACTATAAAGGGGAAGTAGACTTCCTTCAGAAATTGGAAGGTCTGCTGAAATGAAGAGAACAGAAAGGAACACAAACTCTAGCAAAAGAAATGCAAGGGGACAATAAGGGAGGCGAAAAGAGAGTTTGAGGAACATTTAGCTAAAAGCATCAAGGGGAATAACAAAGACTTCTTTAAATACATCAGAAGCAGGAAACCTGCCGGGGAGGCAGTTGGACCGTTATATGAAAAGGGAGTGCAAAGTATTAAGAAAGATATGGAAATTGCAGAGAAACTAAATGAGTTCTTTGCATCTGTTTTCATGGCAGAGCATGCTGAGCATATATCTGTGCCTGAACTGAGCTTCTCAGGATAGAGAGAGGCTAAAGAACTAAGTCAGAGCTGACATCCTAAATCGTCTGGAAGAATTTTTAAAAATCAACAAATCACCAGGGCCAGATGGCATCTACTCAAGTCAAATAAGAGATTGCCAACCTCCTTATAAAAATATACAACTTATTCCTACAATTAGGCTCTGTACATGAGAACTGGAAAGTGGCCAATGTAACAGATTTTCAAAAAGGGATGGGGGGGGCGGGCAGGATCTGGGAAATTATAGGCTGGTTAGCTTGATGTCTGTTGTGGGCAAATTTATGGAAAGTATTCTCAAGGATAAAATTGTTAAGAAAATAGAAGAACAGGCCTTACTGAAGGAGAACCAGTATGGCTTCAAGGGCATGCCCTCAACTCTTGCCTGTGGGCTTCCCAGCAACATCTGGTGGGCCACTGTGAGAAACAAGATGCTGGACTAAGTAGGCCTTGTGCCTGATCCAGCAGGGCTTTTCTTGTGTTTATATACCTACCTTGGATTGTGGTGTTCTGCACAGAACCTGAAGCAACATGCTTAGGAGGGGCTGGAAGGAGAAAGGAGAGAAGATCTTGCATCTCCATATTAACAATTTGGCAGCAGAAGTTTTCCATCTTCCTAGAACTGAGAGAGGAAAGGGCCCTCCACTTCTCAGCACCTGTAGTAATTACTGGTTTTCTGCTGAAATAATTTTTTTTCCAGTTAAGAACAGGAATAGGCAACTTTTGGTACTCCAATGGTGGTTGAACTACAACCCCCATCACCCCCAGGCACAATTTATTATGGCTGGGGATGATGGAAGTTGTACTTCAGCAACAGCTGAAGTGACAAAGGTTGCCTAGCCCTGGTTTAGGATGTGTGTAGGTGGGCCATAGCTCAATGGTGGGACACATCTTGAAGGCAGAAGGGCTCAGGTTCAAACCCTGCTATCTCCAGGTGGGGCTGGAAAGAACCCCATCTGGACCATGGAAAACCATTTCCTGTCAGTGTAGACTGGGGGTTCCCAATCGGTGGCTGAGGAGGATGGAAGTTGTAGTTCAGCAATATCTGGAAGAGTAGAGCTTGGGAACCTCTGGTGTCAACAATACTGAGCTAATGGACCAATGGCTTGAATCTGTAGAAGGCAGCTTCAATCATTCATGTACTAAAGGCAGGGATTATCTCTTAGGAGTGGCTGACTCTAGTTACTTCTCCCCTACAACGCAATTCATCACATCACATCCAGCAATATAAAAATTGTTTTCTTGGACCTGATGTTTGTGCAGTTCAGATAAAAGCTTGTTAAAGGACTGAGGGAACGCTAACACCCTTCACTAGTGAGTGTTATCATTAGCCAGCCTGGCTCAGAATGATGATAGCAGCAGGTTTCCAAAACACAGGCACAACTGTAACAAACACCCAGCTCAGCTGGTTCCCTAGCAACAGCAGGATTGCCAGGACCAAGTGTGGGTCTTACAGCAAGCAGGCAGCACTCATACATTTAGGTCAGGTTCCACAGAATCCCTAAAGTAGCTTCCTTTCCAACTTTTATTCAGATTGCGGGGGGCGGGGGGGGATTTGCCTGGACATTTCCCCCAGAAAATTCTCATCTCTGTCCCTGCTGAGAAAAGGTCCCTGCTTAACTGTGTAAAGAGGCACCTTTCAGAGCGGCGTTTCTCTTTGCATTAAGCAGAAAGAGAGAGATCAACTTGCCCTCCAGTGGCTGTTGCTGGTGTCCACTTTGTGTTTCTTTTTAGACTTAGAGATCTCTTTGGGGATGGAACCATCTTATTCTTTTTCTACATAAACCACTTTGCAAGCTTTTGTTGAAAAGTGAGACAGTAGAAGTAATAATAATAGTACCAAAGCTCCAGAAAAGGGCTGCTGAAGTGATCAGTGGGTTGGAGTACATTTCCTACGTGTTTCAAGTTCAAGAGCGGAAGCCATGTTAATTTGTTGCAGCAAAATATCTTCAAAAGAGAACTAAAATATAATTCAGTATAAGCTTCCATGAAGGGCCAACTTCAGTTTGCAGGTATGAAGGGAGGGAGGGGGTTGGTGGGTTGTATAGGTGGAGTCAGAGGGCATTAGTAGCAACAACTGTGTAAAGTTAAGAATGTAAATGCTGTGGAGGCTGCCTGTAAGCCTTGCCAGCAGCTCCTACACCAGGCACCAAACATCAGCTACAGAGGTTCATTCACTTGCTCATTCTCTTTCATTGCAATATATGCTCTTACCTACCAACAGTATTCTTCTGCTATCTTCAGAGAACCCCACCCCACCCCGGCCAAAAGGTTACTCTACACCAGGGATTCTCAACGTTGGGTTCCCAGATGTTATTGGACTTCAACTCCCATAACCCCCAGCCCCAGTGGCCTTTGGTTGGGGATTATGGGAGTTGAAGTCCAATAACATCTGGGGACCCAACGCTGAAAATCCATGCTCTACACAAAATGAATTGACACAAATGGCAACGTTCAAGAACCAGTGGGAGAACACTTTTGATCTCCCAGGACATTTTTGCTGCTGAACTGAAAGTCACCATTTAGACTTCCAAGGGAGACTCTAGCAAGAAACTGCTGAACTAGAATTTATCAGGTTTGAGACTGTTCATTGTGGCTTGCACACAGACCAGGGTTATCACTGCATAAGTTAAGTAACTGAGTTCAGCCAGGAAGACTGCACTTTCACTTCTTACTGAAGTCACTGTACTTTCTCTACATATTTATCTCACATAGTCAACCATAGCACCTCATGTATTCATGGCCATTATGCCAGGGGCGTAGCAAGGTTGGAGTGGGCCCAGAGACGAGATTTTAAAATGGTCCCCCCCCACTCAAAGTCCAGGGCCTCCGCACACCGCAGGTCCCCAAGGATTTACTGTGCTTGATTGGCCAGCAAACTCACCTGACCTGAACCCCATAGAGAACCTATGGGGCATTGCCAAGAGAAGGATGAGAGATATGAGACCAAACAATGCAGAAGAGCTGAAGGCCGCTACTGAAGCATCCTGGTCTTCCATAACACCTCAGCAGTGCCACAGGCTGATAGCATCCATGCCACGCCGCATTGAGGCAGTAATTGCTGCAAAAGGGGCCCAAACCATGTACTGAATACATATGCATGCTTATACTTTTCAGAGGTCCGATATTGTTCTATTTGCAATCCTTGTTTTATTGGTTTCATGTAATATTCTAATTTTCTGGGATTGTGGATTTGGGGTTCTCATGAGCTGTACGCCATGATCATCACAATTATAACAAATTAAGGCTTGACTTATCTCGCTTTGCATGTAATGCGTTTATCTCATATATCAGTTTCACCTTTTAATTTGCATTACTGAAATTAATGAACTTTTGCACGATATTCTAATTTTTCAAGTTTCACCTGTACATTGAGTACTATACATCTGTGCTACTTTTAATGCCTAGAACAAACTAGAAAGACATATTATTAAAATGGCCCCCTCGCTGCAGATTAGCAAAGGAGACTTTCAACCATGCAGTGTGAGCCTATGTTTGTTTTCTCAGAATTCTTGAACAAATTCAGTCAAGTTTGATTCCAGGAGGTTTTTCACATGGGACTTTTAAAGCCCTTTAACACACCTCTCCTCTGGAATGGAGGTGCTGCATTCACATGGCCAGATTTACCCTGAAGTCCCTGTGAGTTATTGGGGAGCAGTTCACACAGAAGAAAAATAAAATAAAAGCACCACACATGCTTCACAGTTCTCACTCAGACCTTCTGGGTTGCAAAACAACTTGAACATAAGTGTATTTATAAATGAATAAAATAAATATAATACTGTTTGTTCCAATAGTTTTTGTAATTTTCTGCCATGAAACAAGCCACTTATAGGACTTTTTAGATAGTTTTTTTTAAGCCAGCAAATTTTCCAAGCTGTTTTAAAATAAATATTCAGAGACTTCTCAGTCCCACCCCCCATATCAAAGCCCTACGGCAAGCAGATCCCTATATATCCGGTGGGGGGGAAGGCAACCACAAAAAGGAGTTCACATTCTACCTAGCAAATGCTGGGCTGGATTCGGCAGGGCAGCAAGGGGTCTTCTGCTGCAGAGAACAGTGGTGGCCACTCTGGCTGCCTCCTCCTCCCTGGCTGGCTTGGGCCCTACTCGAGTTCAGGCTTCACTGCGGCCTACACAGGCCTCCGTGGAAGCCCCGCCCACCCACCGATCAGCTGAGAGGCGGGAGAAAAGGTGCTCTTTGCAGCTTGTCTGCTGCTTCCATTGTGGGCCAGGAGAACAAGCTGGAGAGACGGCGAACAGATCAAGTGGCTGAGGGGCCTTGGGGCTGGGCAGGGGGCAATGGGGAGTCACGTGAGGTGCCTCTGGGGGGCCCCTCCAGGCAGTGGGGCCCCTAGACAACTGTCTCCCCTTGCCCGATCGTTGTTACGCATGTGCATTATGCCTCCTTGTTCACAGGTCCGAGTCCACCCATTCAGTCTCTAATAGGGAACCACCATTTGTCTCAATACTTTAGTTAGCATTTAGTGCTTTATCTACCAATACTGATATTGTAAGTTGCCACTGTACTTCTCTCTCATATTTTAGCTTGGTCACTTACTATGCTTCTTCCACCCCGTAGCGACCCCACCTCCTAACACACACTCTAGGCAACTGAGGAGTGCTCAGCCACTTCATACATCTGATGAAGTAGACTGAAGTCCACAAAAACTTTAGTGAATTCCAGTATGTCTTTAAACAGGTACTACCAAATTATTTTTATGAACAGACCAATGTGGCTTCTCCCTAGAAGTTGTTACCATGGAAGGCATCCTATTTTCTATGAGAAAACAGGAGAGCCTTGGGAGAGGAAGAAGAAGAGATGGCTTCTGGATTATGAGCCTTGTTGGTTTTCTTCCTCTCTTGTAATCACCCACTGATAGCAACTTCATAGCTGACAGATGAAACGTTTCTTTGCATAATGCATAGCTAAACTTAAGAATCCACTACTATAAGATGCATTGATGGATGCTAGTTTAGATGGCTTAAGAGGATTAGCGCAATCCTCCATAAATTTGTCTTATCAATGGTCAATACCAATAATCCTTAAATGGAACCTTCATGTCCAGTTGTGCATCTGAAAACTAGGTAATAAGGGCAAGGAACAGGGGATGGTCATCACTTTCCTGCTTGTGAGTCCCCCCACAAGGGATTTGGCTGGTTGCAGTAGGAAACCCAAGGCCAAGTCTTGGTCTGAGCCATCCAGGCAATTCTTATGTTCAGTTCTGTGTAGCCAGTTCTGCGAAACGGCAGCTGTGTTGGAACTGTTGAACTGCAGACTTGTGGAAGTGTCAGGAAACAAGAGACCAGGCTTGTTTCTTGTTATGGACAGGAGCCCAGATGGACACTGCCACATGACCAACATTGCACACCAGTGCAGCCCAGCATCAAATTGGATTGTGCTGTTTTGACAGCTTGCTGTGCCTTCCTACATACGTCTTTTAGGCTCTCTGAGCTTTAGTTTTTCTGCATTTAAAACAGAGAATTGGCCTCGAGGAAGGTTGCAGGCACAGAAGCCATGCTAAGTGAGCAGAGAGGCTCTTTTAAAAGTGGCATTTTCTTCTATTTAGCAGGGGGAGAGTAACTGTCCCTATCCAACCCCAGCACAGCTTTTATTTTTATTTATTTATTCATTCATTCATTCAATTTCTATACCACCCTTCAAAAAAATGGTTCAGGGTGGTTTACAGAGAGAAATAATAAATTAATAAGATGAATCTCTGTCCCCAAAGGGTTCACAATCTTCAGTGTTTGTTGTTGGTGTCTACTTTAGATTTCTTTTTAGATTATGACTCCTTTCGGGACAGCAAACCATCTTATTCTTTTTAAATATAAATTACTGCAAGAATTTTTTGTTGAAAACTGGTATTTAAATATTCATAGTTGTAGTGGAAGCCAGGTGATTCCATGCAACCTTAAGTCCTAGGAGGCAAAAGGGGTGGTGTTCATCAGCTTGCACAATAGCTCAGCAGAACATGGCCAATCTTCCCAGCTAAAACCTAGAACAGTTCTCAAGATCTATCCAAGTGTGCCAGTGTTGAAGTCAAAAAATGCTGCTTGCTCACTCCGTCATCTTCCCCCCACTGAGCAGCACCAGAACTTCTCTGCATTTTCCTCCCCTTGACACAGGGTAGAGGAGGAGAGGTCGCTGGCTGACCTAGGCACAAAACCTAGAAGTCTCACGGGTGCACAACTCCACCGGTCATGATTTATAGCCACTGCAATTAGGCTGGGCCCAGATGAGAGAAGCAACACTGTGCTCCACAACTGGAGAGGATGTCCTTTTGACTGCTGCTCAGCCCAAGTGCCCCAGAATGACTCAGCAGAGAGAGGGACAGCCGAACAGACATGCTCCACACCTTCCTTCCCTGCTCTGAAAGCAGGGAAGGGGAGTTCTAGGTTTCTGCCCTGCCCAGTCCAGGCACATTGCGCACCTTGGCTTCCCTTATCTCCAAAGCAGGGAAAGGACACATGGACTGTGCCCTTTCAGCTGCCTCTCAGCCCCAGTGCCCCAGTGTGTCCAGCCAAACAGGCACGATCCATGTCTTCCTCACCTGCTTTGAGTGCAAATAAGGGAGGGGCAATCTTCAGTGGGTGCTGCTCAACAGCTGCATGCTCATGGGACACATCTGTTCAGCTGCCGCTCTGCCAAAATGCTCCAACAAAAACAAGATGTTTGAGAACTCCTGAACTAGAACAAGCAGCAACAGTCACACTTAAAAGTCCTATTGATCTCAGCGGGTTTTTACTTTGCCTTAAACATGAATAGGACTGCACTGAGAGGTCACTGCATTCCAAGTTTTGTTTCAGCACTCTATGTTGAACAGCGCTGTGTTTCAGCAGATGTTTTGTTTCAGCACTACAAAGGAGCAATACATCTATTGTCAACTATTTCTAATATTTTACTGGCCAGTTAATACTTTCTAATAAAAAGGATATAGGCATTTTGATCATCTACACATGTTCATTTCCATCTAAGATCTGTTTAACTGGAAATTGCTAGAGATTCCTCAGCACAAGAGAGGAACATCAATAAGTTTCCTCAAGATGAATGCAAACAGTCTGCACCTCTTGATTTCTACCAGAGACCTTTAAAAAGAGGGAGAAAGACTTCAAGGACTGGTTCTGGCCACATCAGTTTCCCAAAACCCAGATTTTGCAAGTTCAGAGGCAGAAACAGATATGCAAGTGCTACTAGATAAAGCCCCATTCATTCAGTAGAAGTAAACCTGACTAAACATGTGTATGATTTGGCTAGTGGTTTGGCACTCCAAAGTAGGCAAGAAAGGATGCACCCAGGCCAGGGAGCTCTTGTCCTCAGCTCCTGAAAAGACCAACAGTCTGAGACAATGGGGCGATTCTCACAATCAACAAAAATCAGGCTAGCAGAGGCTAGCCCAATTTTTGTTGATCGTAAGAACCACCGGGCTCGCAGCTGCTAAAAAGCAGGTTTGCGAAGCCAGCACTCCAGCAAACCTGCTTTTTAGGATCATGAATAGCCGCGGCGCGCCTTTGCACCATGCCTACTTATGAGTAGACCCCCGGCCTTCTGGCTTCGGGGGTCTCCCCAGCATGCGCAGGGCATACTGGGGCTTGTGGGGGCGCATGGCAGCTGATGGGCAGCTGATCCAGCTGCCCAGGGCTCCCTGCCTGCTCGTGAGCGGGGAGAGCAGGCTTAGCCCGCTCTTCCCGCTCACTGCCCCAAACCGGGTCTCACTGATCGTGAGACCCGGTCCAATGTTTCATTAATCTGTTATTGCTCTTTGTAATATTGTAAACCACTTTGGGTGCCTTTATCAAGGCAGAAAGGCAGTATAAAAGTGTAGTAAATAAAATAATAAACTAGCATAAGCACAGAAGTGGATACTATCAGTATATATTGTAACTGTTTTATAAATGTTGCGAGCCGCCCTGAGCAGTAATGCACTGGAGGGGTGGGGTATAAATGTTTTAAGTAAATAAATAAATCAGTGTTCCCTCTAACAGGGATTCCCAGGTCTTGTTGACTACAACTCCCAAAATCCCCAGCTGCAATGGCTTTTGCTTGGGGATTATGTGAGTTGTAGTCAACATCTGGGAATCCCCCTTAGAGGGAACACTAGATATAATACCCATTGTATGGGATAATACAATAGGCAAAAATGAGAGGTGAGACCGAGTACCCAAAGAGTTTCCAAGCTCTCATTGCCTTTGGAAATTTCTGCCGACCTCTGTCTTTAAAACCCCTTATGCCTCTAAAAAGTCTTCTCCCCCAACCCTTAGGGCTAGAAGCTTGTTAAAATGGAAGCTAGGATTCAATCTATGTATGCACTGAATATCAGATGGATACATTCCACGATTCTACCAACTGATTGGTACCACAGGGTGGAACTGATGTCCAAGCACCACTTATCAAATATGCACTGATTGAGTTAATGCGACGGGGAAGGTATTTGGGTCCAGCTGCTTGCCAAGAATACATCAAAAAAACAAACAAACAAACAAACAAAAAAACCAAACAAACAAACCAGGAAGTTTATACCAATACAGTATTTATTTACTTGCCCCCCCCCCCGAGCCGGACGGATTTGGTTAACAGATAGGCTTCTCCTACCTGCCACAGTACAATCAGGTCGGCAAACACACTGGGCTAAACACAGGGGGAGGAAAGGGGAGCACATGACACACAGCACATCCGGCTCCTTCACATGGCAAAAAGAATGAGGAATGCCACCATCAAACAGAACAGCCCCATGGCCTCAGAGAGTGCAAAACCCAGGATGGCATAGGAGAAGAGCTGCTGCTTCAGGGAGGGGTTTCTGCAAAAGAAAAGAGACACACCACCCCGTCAGGGGAACACAGAGCAGCTGATCGAAGTCATCCATGTAGCTTTAGCATCCTCCCCAGTTGTGGGGCATCTTAAGGAGCAGGACTGCAGAGGTGTGCCTCCCAGCAGAGTGCTGTTTAAGAAGAGGCAGAAGAAGCAGAGGCAGAAGGCCTAGCTGGCTGCTATAATCCCATCAGCCAGCCTTGCTGTTGTCCACAAGATTGACTAGCCCATAAGCAAACTTACTAGGGCCTTTTAGCAGTGCTTTTCTGCAACAGGCTGGAAGCAGAATTATTTTTACATTAGATTTACATTCACATTACAATTAGGAGAGTGGTTTCGCATAGCACTACCTGGCAATGCCTGTCCCAGTGGCCACAATCCCTGTATAATGCTTACTCTGAAGTTCTTTTCAGCAAACTGTGTGTGAAATATCGGTTAGTAGCTTCCTCTCCATTACTGCTTCCCATTCTACACAGCATCAGAGGGCTACTCATCCGTTTCCGGCAGTGAACAGGGGGCTGGACTCGAAGGCCTCAAGGGTTCCTTCCAACGCTCTATGCGGTCCTGTTCCCTCGCAGGGGCTTTGATGCCCACTTCCCTCTTATTATTCTTTTATTTGCAAAATGAACTATTTTGCAGAGAAAAACAGTGGTAAGAGGGACACAGTCATTAAAGCCCCTGTGGGGGGAACAGGAACTGAGTAATTAAAGCAGGGCTTGATAAATCCCAGGGAGTCGCAGTGCCTAGAAATTTAACTGTGGTGCCCAGACAAAAGCTATTCAGAGGCAGATTTTTTAAAAATAAAATCTTTGTCCTGAGCAGCCCCTTTTACCCCACCGTTCCCATAGGGTCCATCTCCAAGTCCAGTAATTTATTCAAGTGTCCATTTTCTGGTTCCCATGTTTTTGGGCTGGCTCCTAGATCCAAAGAAAAGTGGTCAAGACCTGAATTAAGGGGCTATTCAATCAATAATGCCATGGTTGTGCTGAACAGGAAGGAATTAGAAACAGAAGTCATGAGGAGGAAACTACTAATTAAAGGCACAAACATTGAAAAGCCTCAAGAGCCCTTTGCCTTAACAGGCTGGTTCTGGAAATGTAATGTGGAAAAAACCCACAAGTCAGGTGTGAAGGGAAAAAAAGGATATTTAGGGGAACATACTGGACTGCAACAGGTTGGCACCTAGATTCTCTGGGAAGCATGTAAATGAAGGATGGCAATTCCAGGCTAAATATCTAACACAGAGGTTTGCCTGCCACTGCATGTCAGCCATATGCAGTCTGAAAGGAGGAGTGGGGAGAAAACCAGTTTTCTGAGAATGCCCGTCTGGAGGCAATTCTTGCTGGCCAGAGACAACCAAGTGAGTGGCTATTGGGATGCCTGCCTAGGGTGTCTTCTGTCTTGACTTTTGAAGTGCCACTGCTTGCAAGGTACATTTCCAGAAGTTGGGTGCTCTAGTTATTGCTTGCCTACAACATCTGGTAAATGTTGCTGCTCCTTCTTTAGTTTCATACTTCCATCAGGCAGGGTCAGCACATTAGCTAAGCCTGCTGCAACACTGGTTTACCTCAAGAGGATGCACATCTACTTCTGACCCACTAATTGCTCTCCCCAGATCTGTGGATATCCATGCAACAGTGTTCAGCAGGCCCACATACCTGGCATAGCCAATGATGAGACTGCCAAATACGGTCCCAATGCCAGCACCAGAGCCAGCTACACCCACAGTAGCAGCACCAGCACCGATAAACTTGGCAGCAGTATCAATGTCCCGGGAGATGGCAGTCGTCTGAAACTCCCGGAGCAATATCGGCAAGAGTTTATTCTGAGCAGCCGAGATACAGCGGGTCTGGGAGAAGAGAAGGTGAAAAAGTCAGTTCTTGCCACATTCTTGCTGAAATCAGCATTTCAGAGCACTATCAGTAATTAGCAGCCCAAGAGAATGGTCTGAGGACACAGGATGCAACCACTTTGCTGAATCCAAGCAGATCTGCTCATCTCCACATATGAGCCCCATATAGACTGCCTTGCGCTCTACCATGGAAGGAGGCCTATAGCTTGTAACTGGTTAGAATAGATTTTAATGATGCCGTGGTTTTTATCAGTCTTTGGTCTTATACCCTGCAACTGTAGACTTCATACAGTTTTATAATTTTACAGTGTAATTGTTTTAAAGTTTACTACTGCCTTTATTCTACTGTGGCATGTACTCTCTTGCCTTTATTTTATGGTGGCCTAAGACTGCAATAAAGATGATTTGATTTAATTTGGAAGGAGGCCAGATATAACAAATAAGTAAACTGTTGTCTTTGCTGCTGATGCTTGTCACCTCCACACCGGGTGGTTCAATGCATTACTAGAGTTTGACTTAATACAACAATGTCCAAACAGCATTCTGGGTTCCCAGGAAGCTTATCAGGAGCGCCTCCCTTAGGAGATCCATAATGGCAGACAAGGCCCCTTGAAGAGGACAGCTTGCTTAATGCGGTCAACCAGTTCTCAAAACTTACAGCCACAGGGGAGCCTTGGGTGTGCTCTAGAGTACACTCTCAGTTCATACAGACCATCAGTGAAAGCCAACAGGTCTGGTCAGCACTCCATGTGAACTGCAACATGCAAAAGGTTCCTCAACAGACAAGCTGAGATGAAAAGGGTTCCCTGAAGCTAGAAACCACTGACTTAAGAATCTAATTATGTAAACAATTATTTTTCACTGCTAACCCCAAAGTTCCTGACACAAGTTTAAATATGGCCTAACTCATTCCACATGGCTCTTGTGAAAATAAGAATGAGATAACCATATAGAAGCCACCCTGAGCTTCCTGAAAGAAAAGGCAGCACAAAAATGTGATAATGCATATGTGGGCACCTAATGGCATAGCAGGGAAATGACTTTATTAGCAAGCCAGAGGTTGCCGGTTCGAATTCCTGCTGGAATGTTTCCCAGACTATGGGAAACACCTATATATACCTATATTGGGCAACAGCAATATAGAAAGATGCTGAAAGGCATAATCTCATATGGTGTGGTATATGGCAATGGTAAACCCCTCTTGTATTCAACAAAGACAGCCACAGGGCTCTGAGGTCACCAGGAGCCAACATCAACTCGATGGCACACTTTACCTTTATAACAGATAATGTTCATCAGCCATAGGGGTTGGCTCCTAATTCTATGGCTTTCACAGAGACAGCCTCGTAGCATCACAATGCCCCTAGTGTCTCATTACAATTAAGAAAAATCAGTAGGGCATACTACCAAGAACGCTGCTGCATGCTTAATTCAAAAGGTCAAGCAGAGCCAGCTATTCCAGAATGGAGTTCTCATCTACTTTTCCGTGCAGTAGGAGCTACTGCATATAAAAGCAGTATGTTCAGGTGCCCAGAGGTTGTACCACAAGCAATATGTTCCAAAGCGCCAAGAATACTTCTCCCTTAGATACAGAGGCTAGAAGTTACGCCACACCAGTTTACCTCATCTGTCCTGACCTCAGGTCTGTTCAGCACGGAGGCAGATATGGGTCTGCAGAGCAGCCGGGAACTGTTCACCTGCAGAAGGAAAGCATCCAAGTGGAATACAATGATAAGACAATTCCCGCTGACAGCATGGACTTTCTTGCAAGCACATTCTAGCAGGATTCTGATGGCCCACAACTGCTAGAAGCACAACAACTTGAGCATACCTTCATTGGTTAGTTTAGCAAAAGATTTGGTTTGCCAGTGCATCCGGCCCCATTTTTACACCAAGTTTCCCTCAGACAAGAAACAGCATTACTCTTTGGTGCTCTCTGGGCTCAGTTCTCTCATGGAGAGGAGAGCTGGTCTTGTGGTAGCAAGCATGACTTGTCCCCATAGCTAAGCAGGGTCTGCCCTGGTTGCATATGAATGGGAGACTAGAAGTGTGAGCACTGTAAGATATTCCCCTTAGGGGATGGAGCCACTCTGGGAAGAGCCGAAGGTTTCAAGTTCCCTCCCTGGCTTCTCCAAGATAGGGCTGAGGGAGCTTCCCACTGCAAACTTGGAGAAGCTGCTGCCAGTCTGTGAGGACAATACTGAGCTAGATAGACCAATGGTCTGACTCAGTATATGGCAGTTTCCTATGTTCCTAAGTCCAGTCCTATCCACTGGCCCTTAGCTGTTCAATGTATTCAGATTTCTGGGGCCTAAAGCAAAAGCTGCCAACATCTTTTCATGCAATCATAATGACAAGTATGTTTCTTGTGAGAAAAAAATGGAAGCTAAAGTGTCTGAGAAGCTGTTAACATTACAAGCCAAGAGTCAGTATTGCATGTTTGGAGACAGTCATGTAATTAACCATTTTCTGAACCTACAGTACTGGGCAACTAACATTTGGACTGGTGATTTGAAGACTAGTGCACTGAAAGCCAGATATGATGCAGCTTGGTTACTCACAAGGGTGGGAGCAGAGACGAACTTTGCACAGGTATACATATTCAGGGGTGTTGGGGGTGACCACACTCAACAGCTGGAAAAGAATCAAAATACCATGATGTCAGGAGAAAGAGTGCCCACAGCTACTATTGCCTACTGCCAACAGAAACCCACCATACTAAGGAGGTTGTAGCACGGCTGATATAGAGAGCACAACACAAGCCAAGGCACAATAATAGCCATGAAAGGAAAGTGACTGTGTAGCTCAGATGATCATGGAAAACTAAGAGGACTGTGCACTAGTGAGACACAACCCAGCATCTAACAGGGCAGAAAAACTCACAGAACAAGCACAGCTGGACAAGTCTTTAAGTGCTTGCCCAATATCTTTTCTTCCTGAGCAGGGTGCCCTAAAGTATGATGCTGGCTCCTCTGAATCCGATAGTGATACTTGAATCATTTCCAGTCTAAAGAACTTGTAAGGCTTTTACTTTATTTTTGATGTTGCATCCTACTTAGCCTTCAGTAGGAATAAAAACAATTTGCTTGTCTTAGCTTTTGTTTGTCAAAGAAAGACGAGTCTTTGTATCACTTCTGGAAGGTGCTCCAGCTGGGTATTTGAGGACCCATGGAAACAGAATTACAGAAGAACACTGGTCAAGAATACCAGTCCATATTCTTGCTAATCAAGTCTAGCACGTAGATGGTATAATTGAGAAGGTATTCTCCACTAGCCAGGTTTCATTTGCACTACCACAGATCCACAAATTGGCTGAACATCAGAATGTGAATCATGCAATCCACCCAGCAGATGGGAGACAAATGTTGGTACAACTAAGGTTTCCATCTCTCTACCACCAGAAGTAGCATTGCCCCATGACATGTTCCATCTCTTTAAACAAGTACAGTCTAGTCTCTAAACTGTCTCAGCTGCAAACACAGCCTAAAAGCACAAGTAATACTGATGGGGCTATACCTCCAAGTAATGTATGCTGGGGTCAAACAGGCTTGTCACTTTCAAAACCTGCTAGTGAGCTTTTAAGAAGCATATGGCTCACCACTGCTGGAAACAATATTGGACTTAATGGGCTTGGTCTGATTCAGCATGTATAGACCTACATAGTCTATACAGCGTACTTCACGCTTTCATGGCTGCAGAAGCCAGAGGAAAAAGGTACCCACCTTTTCCAGAGGCCCTTCCTGTGCTCCTAGTTGGTGGCCTCACCTTTGCAATAAGATATATCATACATGCTATAGCATGCGTATACTTAAAAACCTAGGGTGCAGCTTTTCTGAATGCAGGTGGTGAACTGCCTAGGGCCACCTGGATGAGGCGGCATAAAAGCTTAATAAATAGATGTATCATCAGCCAGGGTATTTCAGCGTGCTTGCAGGCACCGGTAGAATCCGAACCTTCTCCGCCGCCAAAAGAACGCTAAGCCCCGCGCCCCGCCCACACGCCGACCAAGGGCGTTCCCAAGGGTAGCCACGCCCACTCTAGACCCCGACACCGCCCCCAACCCCGCCAAAACGGTGCATGTCCCTGTCGACCCCGCTAATTGCTCCCGAAGACCGGGATGCATGAAGGAGAGAGAAAAGGAAAAGTGCCAAGAAGGGGAGACCGAAGCTCGAAACGAGCAGAGGAGGAGCCTTCCTAGGACACTCCGCCCGGACTCCACGACCCTACCTGCTGCTCAGGGGAAGTCAGCGAGAGGAGGGCCACCGTTTGCGCCTGCGCCAGCGGAAGGACGTATGACGCAACGTCCGCTAGCTGCCCGGAAAAGCTTTATAGTAGAGAGAGCGCGGCAGCTACAGAATCCGCGGCGCCAAAAGCTAATCCGGAAACATTCCTCCATTGCGCCACCTGCTGCGTTGGTGATGGTACTGCACGTGAAGCGGAGTCTTCTACATATCTGCGAAAGACTCGCCTTGTCTTCCCCGGGAGCGGTATTGTCCAGGCATCGCCTAAGGATAACTGTGTGCGCTGGAGTAGGCGTGCAGCCCAGGCCGCCCATCATGGTTTACTTGGAAGTAGTAAGGCGGATTTCAGTGGGGTTGCTCCCAAGTAGTAAACGCGTCCCGGATTTCAGCCTTTAAAGGTTGTTTGCTCGTTTAAAAAAAAAAAAAAAAGGAAAGAGGCGGTGGGGGGGGGAGAGGGTGTAGCACAGATTACGGCTGAGCGCCAAGACGGGTCCGCTGGCAGCTTGTAGAGCTTTGCAGCAGGCGTGGCACCATCAGCGAGGTTCTCCTAAACAGGGGCTGATTTGAGCTGGGAGTCAGGCGGCCTAACCCTGTTTGCTGTGCCAGAGTGAATGCTGCTTGCATTCTTTCTGGCGCTCTAGAACCCAGTCTCCAACATTCCTCCTCCTCACATACCACCTTCTGTCTTTCAAGAAACCAGAATTCGAGCTCCGTCTATTCTACGCTTGGTTCGCACGACCAAACTACACGTGACCTTAAATGCGACACTGGCCCTCGCCTGCTTTAGTTTTCCTTGGTGAACAGGAAAGCAGCCGGATTGGATCGGGGAGGCTTTACCCAGACCCACCCACCCCCGCCCGCTCGCCGCAGCCGAGGTCGCATCCTGATCACTCACACGCACCAGCCCACTGCCGCATGCTCTTTGCCAAGGGGGTGGGTGGGTGGGTGGTCGCTTCCACATTGTCGCCCTCCATAATCGTAGCAGCAGCAGGGGCTTTGACAAAACTTCCCCCTGGTTATGTAGCTCCGTTGTCAGTCACTCTCAGTTGCTTGTGTCTTGGTTCATAAATAGCTGCATATTAAGGCCAGAGGCTCTTTTGCTGTTCATGGAAGGAAAGAGAAAGGAAAGAATCCTTTGCCCCTGTATTATTGCCAGCCCTTCTAGTCTTGCTCAAAGCAGGAGCTGGACTGATGTAGTGGACTGACTAAAAAAGTTGTGCTGGGTTCAAAACCCCACTCAGCCTTAAAGCTCAACTAGTGACCTTGGGCCAGCCATTATGTTTTATCCTAGCCTGCCTCACTGGGTTGTTGTGAGGATTAAAAGATGGGGAAGCAAACTATGCTGCTCTGAACTCCTTGGAGAAAACATGGCTCCTGTGGAAAGTTAAACTGAACTAAAATCATAGAGGACACGCCTGTCAAATGGCCTCTAAGCATGATGCTACCTCCAGATTCAGCCCTATGCCTCTGAATACTGGTTGTAGGAGAGCAACTGTGGGAGAAGGCGGATGCCTTCCATCTCCTGCTTGTGGGCTTCCCAGAAGCATCTGATTGGCCAATGTGGAAAACAGGATGCTGGATAAGATAGACCTTGGGCCCGATCCAGCAGGGCTCTTAGGTTGCTCTAGAACAGGCTTCCTCAAACTGCGGCCCTCCAGATGTTGCTGAACTACAAGTCCCAGCATACCCAGCCACATAAAATTGTGTCTAGGGATGCTGGGAGTTGTAGTTCAGCAACATCTGGGGGGTGGTGCAGTTTGGGGAAGCCTGCTCTAGAACATTCAAGCATTTACAGTGTTAATTCTAAGGCCGTTCCTTTACCGTTTAGTAATCTCATCTAGTTCTTAAACCATGGCTGAATTCTGGTGTTACCACACCAGGGCGCTTTCCAGATTAGCTGCTCAACAGCAGCAAAATGTTCCCATTCAGGCAAATCACCTTCGAAACGTAAACAGCAGGGGGAGCAGTCTTGCGGAAACCTAACAACCTGAGAAAACAGCAACTTTCTTATGCCGGATATACAACGTCATAGCACTATGTCACAGTGATTAAATTTGAAACAAGGCATTGGAAATCTGAACGGCACCTTGCTGTCAGTATAGGGACTGCGGTGTCACAACACAGGAAGTGTGGAAGCACACTTCCGAGATACGATGTGACCCCGTTGCAGGGTCTAGTCTGGAAAGCAGCCAGAGGGGGGTACCTTGTGCTCAAAAATTGCTGCCTCTCAAGATTTGTTAGGGACATAGGAACCTAAGAAGCTGCCTTTTATCGAGTCAGACCATTGGGCCATCTAGCTTAGTATTGTCTACACAGACTGGTAGCAACTTCTCCAAGGTTTCAGGCAGGAGTCTCAGCCCTATCTGGAGATGCCAGGGAGGGAACTTGCAACCTTCTGTATGCAAGCGAGCAGGATGCTCTTTCTAGAGCACCCCATCCCCTGAGGGGAATATCTTACTTACAGTGTGCACATGTAGTCTCCCATTCAAATGCAAACCAGGGTGGGCCCTGCTTAGCAAGCGGACAATTCATGCTTGCCACCACAAGACCAGCTCTCCTTCCCCAACGTGGCAGTCTTCCCACATCCAATGGACAGGGTTGGCCCATGGCACTGTACTGCTTGAAGTGAAGCACCAAATACTTCCTTCCCCTTTCTCTTTCCAACCTTTCCCTCTTCCTGTCTTCCTGTTCTGTTTGGAACAGAAGAGGAAAAGCAGTGTGGCATGCCTTGCCTTCCGTCCTCTGCAAGCCATCCATGTGGGGGTGGGGATACTGAGTGCCACCCCTGAAAATTGGCCCACAAGTAGCCTACTACATAGTAGGGCAGGCCTTGCCCATGGGAAAATGCCCAGGGGGAGATGCTTCTTTATCATTCCTTGTGTGTGTGTGTACACACAATATTTTCAGCTTGCAAAGAACTGCAATAGAGGCACCTCCCCTCCCATCATTCCCAAAGACAGGAGGAGGGAAATGCTGGAAACCAAATTGGAGGGGGGGGATCCTTGGAGCAGCAACATATCCTGGAGAGGGTTCTGTTGCAATAGGAAGCAAGAGAGGCTTATTTTTCAACCGTTTGACTCTTGAGTGTTTGAGGAGCGGAAAACGTATAAGTGAGACTATTGGGGGTGGGGGGAGGCAGGGAAGTGTGTGTTTTCTTTCTTCTAACTCTATGTCGCTAGAAAGGAAGCTTGAGATACTAAGTGGCTGCCTGCTGTGTCCGGTTGCCAGTTCCCAATTCCTGGTGTTCCTTTCCCCAGTATTTTTCACAATATGAAGCCATCAAAATAGCCAGGGTTGCTTTCAGTAGTTATCTGGAGACGGATGCTGATTCTTGGAGGCTCCATGCCAGTTTTGGAGGACTGGCAAACCTACTGGTGTCCTCAGGGCTTGGTGGGTTTTTGTGGTGGGGAGGGATGTAGAAGATGACTGCTCTGGGGCGAACACTGCCTGTGGTGCGTGCTGGGTCCTGTGACCCCCACAATGCTTTCCTTATCTGTTATTTCCCCGTGTGCTGGCTCCTGCGACCCCCACAATGCTTTCTTGATCAGTAAACAGAGTTTTGCACACTGAGTCGCCAGTGCTCTCTTCTCCAAAGGAGCCAGACCCTTCAAAAGCTGCTGTGAGCTTCCCGCCACTGAGGGAAAGGGGGAGCAGGACACCGAGGATGGCTTAGAAGCCAGCACAAGGCTGGGGCGGCCGGCAAGCCGGCTTCCTGTTCCTGTGATAGTGGCTATAAATCAGGAGCATGGTTGGGACTCTTTGTCTGACTGCTTGTATTTGTGCCCTCTTTTGTCCCAGCACTCTGTCCTCCCCGCCACCCTCCCAGTCCCAACCAAATCCTGCCTGTAATCGGCTTGGAGAGAAGGGTGCTGTAAATCACGCCGGCAGTTTTAGTGTCTCCGAGGAGGGAACCAGCTCCTCAGCAAGGCAGGCACACCCAGGTGGGCGATAAAATGCCACTGCCGGCCCGGGGAGCAATTTGCTGGGCCCCGAGTCGAGGTGCACCGTCCACCGCACCAGCCCTGCAAGACCGTAATTTAGCACCAGGCCCTGCACACTTTAATTATCACTGCAGCGGAATTTCAATGGGGCTGATCCATCTTGTGGCTTGCCAGCGAGCGATTTATACACCCGCGTGCTATTTCATCTCCGGGCCCGATCTGCATTTTTATGGGCCAGCGCCTTGGAGCTTCTTCCCTCTGCAGTCTCGGGAGCATGTTGGGGGGGGGAGTTGTGGGGGGAGACAGTATCCAGGCTTGCTTGTGCAGCAGAGTTCGGAAGAGATGTGTGCGCCTGTATGAAGGAGGAAGCGGATATGCACCCTCCTTCCACATTAGGGGCTGATGCTGTGGTCGCATAAAGGGGTGTTTGTGTGTAGTGTGTGTACTATGCCCCAAAGAGTGATAAAAGAAATGGCTCCCTCTGCCCCAACACCACGCCAACCCAAAATATTTAGTGTATTAGGTGGGAAATCTCTCCCTCCCTCAGTAAAAGCCAGTTGTTAAGGTTCCATCCTGCTGTTGAAGGGTCGTAGCTCAGTGACAGACCACATGTTGTACATGCAGAAGGTCCTAGTTTAAATCCCTGGCATCCTTAGGCAGTCCACCTGTGTCTAAACCTTAGAGAGATGCTGCCAGCCAGTGTAGACGATCCTGAGCTAGATGGAACAATGGTCTGACTCAATACGGGAGGCAGCTTCATATATTGTTTTTATTTTTAAACATACCAGCTGACATCATGACTAATTTTACTAGAGAAAGTCCTGTGGAAATTTAGTAATCTTTTAGATGGCTCTCTGTATGCTTTAGTCCAGTATGTCAGCTGGTGTGCAATTTAGTATGTCAGCTGGTAAGAAGCAAAACAGGCAGCTAGCCCTGAGAGGGTGGGTATATTAGGCTAGGAACTTCTTGGGAGAGAGGAATTCCCTTCCTCAGTTACCAAAATAAAAGTAGAAAGAAACCCCAAACTGGTTGTTCATGAGAATGTTACCAGGGTTTACTCAAGGTTATTCAAAGTTATTCATGTTGCCCTGGGTAGGTAGGTAGGTTGTGCCACTGAGTTGGTGTCGACTCCTGGCAACCACAGAGCTATGTGGTTTTGTTGGTAGAATGCAGGAGGGGTTGACCATTGCCATCTCCCGTGCAGCATGAGATGTTGCCTTTCAGCACCTTCCTGTATCGCTGCTGCCCGATATAGGTGTTTCCCATATTCTGGGAAACGCACCAGTGGGGATTTGAACCCACAGCCTCCTGCTCTCTAGGCAGGTTGTTTCCCTGCTGCACCATAGGATCGGGACTAATAAGATGCCCAGGTACAGAGTGAGAGGGCACCTCAGCGCTTTCAGTGACATGACAGAGGGTTTGCGGGGAACTTGGGAAGCATGTTCACTTTGCACAGGGAGCTGACCAAGCCAGGAGCATGACAAGAGCAAAGATATGGATGGCTTCCAACATATCTGGCATCCCTTGGATCGTGACACCACTCTGCCTTGTCTGCCTGTATGTGAAACCAGATATGAGCAAAGGCTAGGCTGACTTTTTCCAACCTAGAGGGAATGTGTGCCTGCTCTCTAGAAAGCAGAAGGGTGAGGTGGGGTGGGGAATGTATGTGGGATGTGTCTGTGAAAATGTCACTAAGTGTGATGCTCTCTGTGTTTGGGAAAAGAAGGGAATGGTTGCAATCCTATGCACATGGACTAAGGAGTCCCATTTAAATAAGTAGACAATAAAAACCAATAAGCTTGCACGGAATTTCTTCTGAATGTGTCACTTACATATCACTGTCCATTTGTAAAGTGTTTCGCAATTTTCATTGTGTTTGGCTCCATTGTGGGAGATAGGTTGCTACTGAGAGAAAGCATGGTGTAGTGGTTAGAGTGTTGGCCTGGGACTGAGGAGACTCAGGTTCACGCCCACCCCCCACCCCCGCTTTCAGCCATGACACTCACTGGGTAATTCTAGACCAGTCACTTATCTCTCAGCCTAACCTACCTCACAGGGTTGTTGTGAGGACAAATATAACCATGTACACTGCTCTGGGCTCCTTGGAAGAAGAGTGGGATATACATGTGAAAATGAGTAAATAAATGAAAATTGACCCTATTTTACTGGTGGGGAAACTAAGAACTGGCCCCAGACTCCACACCAGATCCATGACACAAAGTGAGGCTTGAATTCAGGTTTCCCAGAGCTAACAGAAATTAGGCTTTTGCCTTTGAGTGGCCTCTATGAAAGTGCCTAACACCGTTCACCTTCATTCATGAGCAATATATTCTCCCTAAAGACATGCACGCACATGCCAGCACAGGTTCAAGGGAGAGTGAGTAAACATGCTCTCCCAACACACACACACACACTATTCCTCCAAGCACAGCTCCCATTAACTTTACACACACACACCCCTCCTTTCTCCTTGCAGTGGCCTGGCAGTCTCACTCCCCAGGGAAGAGGCTGGGAGCCTGGCTCCATATCAAGTTGTCTTTGCTTAACCTAAGGTTTCGGTGGCTGTAATTTATACACCTGCTCTTTGGGCCAAGAAAAGCCGTTAACTCATCTTTATTGCTGAGGGAAAAAACCCAGGATGCAGCTTAAAGTATTTCATCCCTTGCGGGGTCAAGTTTCCTGGGATAATTGGTTTGCGATCAGGTGAAATGTGTGCGTACGTGCGCATGCACACACACACACACACACACACACACATACACACACCCCTCCAAGGGAGGGTGGACATTGTAGCTTTGTAGCTGGTGGTAATGGCAGTGTGCTAAAGTGCTCCTATGGCACGGAGACCAGCCAAATAATTGCCTCTTCCCATTGTCTGCCTTTGACAGTATGCATGCAGCCTAATACCACCCAACCTCTCCATTTGTCTTTTTTGCCTGTCCTTCGCTCTTCTGTATGTCCCTATCTTCCTCTGCCTTTTCTGCCCGGGTGGCTTCAGCAGGCCATGGCTGAAAGGTGCATCTGACCCACAGAATCCTGTCAGGGACTCACATGCATCCGGCACCTTCATGGGGTACTGGGGGCATTGTCACAGTCATACACTGATCATCACCATTAGCAGGATGGGGCTGTAGCTCAGTGGTAGTGCAGCTTCTGGGAATGCAGAAGGCCCCAGTTTCAATCCCTGATGGTATTTCCAGGGAGTTATTCGCACCTGGCTTCATGCTGCAGGGTAAATGTTGAGCGGAGCCACTTCGAATCACACTCGTGGCATTGAGGGAAGCAGCCCCTCCCCTCTGCTCTTGGGTTTTGTTTTGATGCTAGTTCACATGGCATGCCTCTGTGTTTTCCTTCTAGCCAATGGCAGGGGGAGATTACTAAAGAGCTACATCTGCATTTGTAAAGAGAGTATCCCTCTTATCATACTAATGATTCTGTGTCAGTGCCTCTCCCTGTTTGCTCCAACCATTTTCAGAAAATGTAGCTTAAAACCAGCATTTTAATAACCCGGAAATACCTTGAGATAAGCTAGAATTTGTAAGACAAAGCCCAACTTGTATGTGGAGTGGGTCCAAGGATCTCGAAGGGACTCGGGGTAAGTTTGGCTGGTGTGTGAACGCACACACACCCTTCCGAGGGAGATTCAGTGTAGAAGCCCTGTCTATAAAGCCTCCAGGTAGGGCTAGAAAAGAGATTCCTTCCTTCAGCCAGTCAGTGTAGACAGCACTTGAGCTAGATGGGCCAATGGTCTGACTCAGTATAAAAAGACAAATATTGCATACTGGGATCTCTTACATCAAGCAAACAAGAAACGATAAGATCCCGACCATACTATGATTCTACATCAGTGCCTATGGTTAGTTAGTGCTCTAACCATACAATAAAGAGCATGCAACAACTTGATCCAGTATAATTTTATAAAAATACTCAATCTAAGATAAGACAAAAGATAACAATTGGAAATCACATAAATGAAACTAAATATGTTGCATTAGAGGACTGGTGAAGTCCATTGCATGGAGAGTAATATTACAAACAAATCCACACATCCAAAACAGTGACCCAATGACCTCCGTTTCGATGTTAAGTCTTTTTCAAGTGGAGAATGGTCTTCAAAAAGTGACAACACTGGTCCAAATGCTCCAAAATCTTATTAAGGTACCTAATTAGAATGTTATAAGAACTTGGTTTTCTTAGTGAATTTTCTAGAAGTAACAGGTGGCTGTACATATTAGGATTGGATTTGGGGGCATTTGGACCAGTGTCACTTTTTGAAGACTTTTCTCCATTTGATAAAGATGTAACATCAAAATGGAGGTCACTGGGTCAAGGTCAAGAGTGGTCAAGAATATAGAAGATTATCAAAGATGTCATATGAAGCAGTCTTCTGCAGAATGTTAAAAAGCAGCCAGGGAAAGGTTAAAATGAACTGGAAAGAAAACTGAGGAATGGGACATAGATGTTGTTCAAGTAGTTTGAAGATGAAAGAAGAGAAATAGGGCAATTGTGGGGATCAAAAGATGGTTTAGGATAGGATTCTTAACATATATTAGTGTACAGTTATGTTGTGCTGGATTGTATTTGCCTGGTCAGAAAAATATCCTCCCATGAGGGCTTGCACTACGGGCACTAGACTATGTGACCAGCATAATTATCTGGCAAGTCCCCCAGACAGTGTCTATCCACTGAATAGGCTTGTGTACACGCACCGGATCATTCCCAAGTAAAGAGCCACATTCCTATTAAAAATGCTGATTTGTGTGTGTGTGTGTGTGTGTACTGTGGCACACCAAACACAACCCTGTGTGCTTAAACAACAACACACACATCGCAGACAGAAAGTGCTGTTAGTGAAAACACTTGTGAGAGCAACTTCCCTCTTTCTCTGTAGACACCTCCCTAGCTTCCTCTCCCCCGCCTCATATCTTTCTATCCATCCATCCTCCTCCAGCTAGATTTTATCACCTGCCACAAGCCTCTCACTCACTCACTCAGAGAGGCTTCATCATGCACCGATTAGAGGGCACAGTGTCCCTTCTTCTTGGATGATTACAGATTTGCCCGTGTCTGCTTCCCAGAGCAAAACTGAAGCAGAGCTGTGCTTACTGAAAGGACAGAGAGCCCGGCTGTACAGAAATGCCTTCAGCGATCCATCTCCTCTAGTCGGCAGGAGAATGGTGTCTGATCGTTGATGTGTTCAGCTCCTGGGGCCTACTCCTCTTGAGTTATGAGGATCATAGTAAAAATCAGTTTGAATTAGCCTCAGCAGATAAACAGTGTTCCTTTTTGACCCAGAGAGGTGGATAGTCCTCCTTCTGAGAGAAGAGCAGGCTTATCAGAGCTGAAGAGGAGCGGGGCAGGAGTGAGAATCGGGGCACCTGGCCACTTCTGCTTGCTCCCCGCATAACCCTGGAGTGTATCTTTTGAACCATTTGTCAGATTTCCCCCTCCAAGTCACACTGGGTATCCTGGATGTCCAGGCAGCTCAAGATAGGCCAGGTTTCTCCCTTTAAGATCAGGGGCCATGTTTAGGTGGTGTCTGTCCTGTCACTCACTTGCACAAGGGAAGACATTTGGAGGAAGGAGTGTGTGAAGGCCGGCCTCTCTCCCCTCTTGCTCACTCCCCACGCCTACATTCTGTTGGAGCTAGGACCCTGGTAGCACCAGCTCTCAGCTGCAATCTCTCTTAGTGACCACTGGGGGGTTTTAGGGGCATGGATAAAAGTGTTGGACTCCTCCCCTCTTTGTTCTTCCAGTGTTAGTCTCAATTTTGTCTCTCCAGAGATGGCTGTTTGTTTTGGTCTCTCTCTTCAGCCATGAGCTACAGCTGGAATTAAGCTGCAGACCTTTTCACATTTGTCTGTAACCCTTTCTTTAAATAAATCCTTATAGTTCTTCAATACTAAAGAACTGTCTCAAGACCTCTTGCTTTGCTTCTTTCTCAACAAACTGCTTTTGCTTTGCTATTTGAGGACTGAACTGCCATTCTGAGTGCAAGCAGAGAAAGACTCAACTCGAATCCGACAGGTTACTACATAATGCGCATTTGAAGATCTATGCTCAGGCTATATGTGCGGCAAAGAAGCAATTCTTTTCGTCCAGTATTGCATCTGCAAGTTTATGTCTGGCAGAGTTGTTCAGGGTTCTGAGGGGGTTAATGTGTGCCCCTTCCCCCTTGAATCAGTACTTGGAACCAACAATTACCCACTGTGACATTTTTAATGAGTTCTTTGTAGACAAAAACTCTTGTATTTGGGCCGACTTAGTTTCAAACTCCACAATTGTTACAGAGTCTGATGCCGAAGTGTCCAGCAGCTCTTCTTATGTGATGACCCTGGAGCAGTTTCAGTGCGTGACTCCTGAGGATGTGGGCAAGTTGCTCAGAATGGTGTGGCCTACCACCTGTCCTCTTGATCCTTGCCCGACATGGCTTATACTATCTGTCAGGGAGGCTGTTGTAGAGGGCTTGGTAGAGATTATAAATTCTTCTCTGAGGGAGGGCAGGATGCCTCCTAGTCTTAAGGAGGCAATCATTAGATTGCTTCTGAAGAAGCCTACCTTGGAAACCTCAGAGGTAAGCAACTACAGGCCTGTCTCCAACCTTCCATGGCTGGGCAAGGTGATTGGGAAGGTGGTGGCTTGCCAGCTCCAGGTGGTCTTGGAGGAAACTGATTATCTGCCTTGGTCGGCCTGATGGATGATCTATCGGGAATTGACAGAGGGAGTGTGACTCTGTTGGTCCTTTTGGATCTCTCGGCGGCCTTCTATACTATTGACCATAGTATCCTTCTGGGATGTCTGAGGAGATGCTTCACCCCTACCTCACGGGCAGATTCCAGATGGAGTTGCTTGGAGACTGTTGTTCTTCAAAATCTGAACTTTCATATGGTGACCCTCAGGGCTCCATATTATCTCTGACGTTGTTTAACATCTACATGAAACTGCTGGGAGAGATCATCACGGGATTTGGTGTAAGGTGTTATCAATATGCTGATGAAACTGAAATCTATTTCTCCATGTCAACATCATCAGAAGAAGGCAAAACCTCCCTAAATGCCTACCTAGAGGCAGTAATGGGCTTGATGAGGGGTAACAAACAGGCTGAATCCAGATAAAATGGAGGTACTTATTGTGCGAGGTCAGAACTTGGGAGACAATTTTGATCTGCCAGTTCTGGATGGGGTCACACTCCCACTGAAGGAACAGGTATGCAGTCTGGGGGTGCTTCTGGACCCGAATCTCTCCCTGGTTGAGGTGGTGGCCAGAGGTGCTTTCTATCAGCTTTGGCTGATATACCAGCTGCGTACATTTCTTAAGATGAATAGCAATAGCAATAGCAATAGCACTTACATTTATATACCGCTCTATAGCCGGAGCTCTTTAAGCGGTTTACAATGATTTTAGCATATTGCCCCCCAACATTCTGGGTACTCAGAATGGCCTCAGAACAGTGGTACATATGCTGGTATCCTCTTGGCTGGATACTGCAATGTGCTCTATGCGGGGCTGCCTTTGTATGTAGTTCAGAAACTGCAGTTGGTCCAGAATGCGGTGGCCAGGTTGGTCTCTGGGTGATCTAGGAGAGACCATATTACTCCTGTGTTGAAAGAACTACACTGGCTGCCGATACATTTCTGGGCAGAATATAAGGTGCTGGTTATTACCTATAAAGTTCTAAACAGCTAAGGCCCTGGGTATTTAAGAGAACATCTTCACTATGAGGCCCACCGCCTGTTAAAATCATCTGGAGAGGTTCATCTGTGGTTGCCGCCAACCCGTTTGGCAGCTACTCGGGAACGGGCCTCCGTTGCTGCCACTGGATTTTGGAATGCACTCCCTGTTGAAATAAGAGCCTCCCCATCTCTGGCAACTTTTACAAAGGCACTGAAGACACATTTATTCACCTAAGCTTTTAATTAGATTTATGGTTTGAATTTTTAATGTTGGTTTTAAATGATTTTAATTTTAATGAGTTTAATGTTTAAATGATTTTAATTGTTTAATTGATTTAATGTTTTAAATTATTTTAATTGTAAACCACCCAGAGATGAAAGTTTTGGAGGGTATAAAAATATGTTAGATAGATGGATAGATAGATAGATAGATAGATAGATAGATAGATAGATAGATAGATAGAATTCTTCCCCTACAAAGGGTTATCGGCCCAGAAGTTAGTAAATAAAAGAGAAAAGCCTAGAGAGTTAAATAGAATGCAAGGCAAAACAGAAAAGCTTGACAATGGAGACAGCACAAGGATTCCAGATGATTGAAAAATTGCAAGGTCCTGAGTATGAACTTTGGTCTTTCAAGATGGAGATGCGCCTCAAGAGCTATGGACTTGGCAATGTTCTGCACACCCAGCGTCCAGCAGATGCAGGAAAGGAGCAGAAAGAATGGGACACAGCAGATGAAAAGGCATCAGGAATGATTTGCTTGGCAATGAGTGACCCAATCAGTGCATCTAAGAGACAAAGAAAATTCAAAGAATATGTGCGGAACTCTGAAGGGATTATATAAAAAGAAGTCTGTGGTTTCCAAAGTGCATCTAGTAAGAAAACTAAGCAATAAAAGACTTAGAGAAGGAGCAAGCCTGTTCAAGCACATAAAGAAAATGTTAGAAATATCAAGGCAACTGCAAGCTCAGGAAGTTTTGATAGGATTGCTGTTCAATAGTTTGCCACATTACTTTGATAGTGTGACTAGTGCCTTGGAAGTCAAGGAGGATGCAGACTTAAAATTTGTAATTAACCATCTAGAGGACTTTGATTTTCGCAGAAGGGATGATAGGCAACCAAAGGAAAGTGACGAAAATGCATTTAGATCTTGCAAAGAAATAAGAAATGCTTTATTTGTGGGAGCCCCAAACACTTGCAGAATAAGTGTCCCAAGAATAAAGAGTTTGCAGACAAAAGGCAAGCAAAACAAAGTTGCAAAGAGAGTGAGTCATCTGGGAACACAGAGTAAACTTACAAAACTTACAAGCAATCGGGGTCTAAAGCAAATAAAAAAGATATACCTTGCAAGAACAAATAAAGTTTGGGAAGCAAAGGCTGAGAAATTCAGCAGTGGCATTTGCATTGACTCAGGTGCTACAAGCAACCTGATTAGAGAAAGGGAGAGATTTATAAACCTAGATACAAGTTGTAAAATCCCTATATATTTGGCAGATGGAAAACTGATGTATGCAGAAGTGAAAGGATCTGCACAGTTGCTCTGCAAACTGGAGAAAGGAGAAACCATTGAATTAACAATTGAGAAGCTTTGTATGTGCCTACCTTAGAAACAAGTTTGATGTCTGTAAAATATGCTACAGAAAGGGGCTATGAAGTAAAATTTAAAGGCAGGCACTGTTTCATTACTCATAAACAGGAATTGCTTATGAAAGCAGTTTTACAAGAGAATGGATTGTTTGAAGTAGAATGTGTGACTGAAAAGGCCAAAACTGTGAAGGAATGCACACACAAAGGATCAGGCATCCTAATCTTCAATTAGGCCATTGAGATGCCAAAATGATATGTCAGGCTGAAAAGTTGGATTTGGTAAAAGGTCTAAAAATAGTCCCTCCAGCACTGAATACAAGTGTGCATGCTGTATAAGCAGAGGCGTATCTAGGGAAAATAGCGCCTAGGGCAAGCATTGAAATTGCGCCCCCTGTCCAAACATCTGACACCCATCTTTCAGATAACTTTACCATAATATCAGCGGAAAAATACAAGTCTGAAGGTCACATACAAGTCACATATCTGAATATGTGTACAGTGACATACATACATACATACATATATATATATATATATATATATATATATATATATATATAAAATATTACCTGTAGCCCCTTGGGGGGGGGCTTCCTAAAGGCTGGTGGGGGTCTGCAAAGGTTCCACCTCCCCCTGCTGGCCTCTAGGGCCTCACAGGGACCATTTAAGCATGTGCAGTGGCCATTTTTTAAAATAATTTTTTCCCCAAAAAATTGCAGCTGAAAACAAAATGGCCACCACGAATGCTCAAATGGCCTCTGTGAGGCCTGGTGTGGCCTAGGGCCTCACAGAGGCCATTCGAGCATGTGTGGCAGCCATTTTGTTTTTGGCAGCCTTTTTTTTTTTTTTTTTTAAAATTAATTTTAAGAAATTGAGCCCCCCTTCAAGTGGCACCCGGGGCACGTGCCCTGCCTGCCCCACCCTAGATACGCCCCTGTGTATAAGAGCAAAGGCAACATGGCCTGCTTTTCTTCATGAAAAAAAGAGCAACACAACATCCTTGTAGTTCTTCAATACTAAAGAACTGTCTCCAGACCTCTTGCTTTGCTGCTTTCTCGCCAAACTGGTTTTGCTCTGCTATTTGGGGACTGAACTGCCATTCTTCCCTCACCCATTCAAGCTGTGATGAGGGCAGTCCTACATGGCCCATCTGCTGCTCAGAGAGCCTGGCAGTGGGAGATTCTGTTCCTTCTTCCCGTGGCCAGCCCAAAACATGGGAGGATGAGGGAATGGAAAGTGAAGAGCGGGAGAGGAGGAAGGGAGGAGCCAGAAAAGTCTCCTCCAATTGACAGGGCCAATTCCAGGTTTGAGGGGGCCCTTGGCCAGGCGGTCTCTGGTAGGTCTCTCTTATCGGCAATGTGCCCCCCCCCCACACAATGCTCCATGTGGCATTCTGATACTATATGAGGCATTGCAAGGGGGGAAATATGGAAGACTAGAGTGCTGTCGTTGCTGCTGGCTCACCAAGAGTGAATGAAACCCGTGTCTGCCCTCACCACAGTAAGGGAATGGTGGCCCATCCAGCAGTAGCATCTAGGATGGGGAGCAGTAAACAAGCCACAGGTTTCCCTCTCTTCCATTTCAAAGAGCCTGTTAATAGGAGTGCATCTCTGGGCAATGTTCTTCTGGTGCCTATGTCTCTTACAGTAATGCCAGGGGGTGGAAACTCCTAGTGTTACTGGATCATCATCATCACAGCAGACCTTTTCAGTTTATTCACCCAAACCGGGTGAATAATCAGCTCACGCACCAAGGGTTAAGCCCATGGCAAGTGAGACAAGGGAGAGTGCAGCAGCCTCAGGGAAAGGAAGGCAGGAAGAAGCCGCACCTGCAGCTTGTCTACCTGCCCTCCCCCCCGCCCATACAGGCTGCTTCAGCCACCCACCCAGCAGCCACCAGGTGCAGATTGAGTCAAATTCTCCTGAAGGGTTGAGGGCAGGCATCAGTAGTGGGTCCCTCTGGGGTGCTGGGCCCTTGGCCACTGCCCAAGAGTGCACATACATACACACATGCGTGCACACACGGATGTTCCCAGTTCCTGTCTATTGATCAGAGTGGGCTTCAATTGCAATGAGCTTCCTGCCTTCTGCGGCTGACACACACTCCTGCTGGAAATCCAGTGTGAGGGGGACCTACTGACAACATCAAATCCCAAAGGCCCAGTGTAAAGCCCATGATAGGGATCTGGCAAGCTTCCTTCAGGAGGGAATTCCACAATTCTCCCGAGCTGGATGATATGGGGATTGAGAGGCATCAGCTCCATCTTTCCCCAGCTGTTCTGCCAGAATCACAGCTGTCAACTCCTTATGTGTGTGCGGAAAAGAGAGGGCAAACCTGGGGGTTGGTGGGTCTCATTGCCTCTGGTCTGAGTGTCTGCCTACTGCTTCCTGGTCTGTACAGCCACCGTCTGCCTTGAGAGCACCAGGAAGGGGGGGGGGAGCTGTAAATCCAGCAGAGCGCCTAATCGCTGCCATAAATAACCATCTGAAATAGCCATTAAGAGGGTCGGAGTTCAGGTTGGCATGACAACAGCCGGCTGGTGGTGACTCAGATGTTGCAGCAGGAAGGGGTGGGATGGGCAAGGGCCCGGTGTGGGTGGGCAGGGAGTGGTGCCAGCAGTGGGGTGAAGGATGTCGGGCAGGAAGTCAGGCCACCAGGTCAGCCCACTGCCCAGTTGGCAGTCTGGGAAGAAAGGCCTGGCAGCGGGCGATGGTCCCTATGTATCCTCTCCAACATCGGATGGAGGAAAATAGCTCCTCATTTCACATAAAGGATTATGGTAGAGCAGTCAGGAAGCCAAATGAGTGAACCACTTCCAGAGGGATAGGTAGCATAGCTTGCCAAAGAATTCTTTAAAATATTAACTTAATAGACATTTCCCTGCAAGCCAAAATGTAGGGTGGTGAGGTTTTTTTTTTGGGGGGGGGGGGTCATTGTTAGATGAAAATGAGGCTGTTCGCATGAGCAGCCCTACCCAGGACTAGGCAGCTTTCCCAGGGTAGGGCTGCTTGTGTGAAGTGTCGGGATCAAGGCCGATCCTGGTGCTGCCTCCCCAGGTAGCCCGGGAATTTTACCCAACCTTTTACCCAGGTATGGGGTTGTGTGCACACAGCCCAGGTAGACACAGAGCTGGGTGCCTAGAGCGCCTGACTCGTGGGGAAATCCCTCAATGCGCCACGCTCATAGCGTGGTGCATTGTGGGATGCCTGGAGGCCGGGACGCATTTTCCCAACCTCGAGAATGCTGCATGGCTCGTGGCAGTGCTAGGCGTGTGAGCCGCATGGCTGGGATCACCGTTGGATCATCTGGGGACAAGGTAGGTGCTATCCTGCCTTCCCCTCGCAGCCCTTCCTTGCCCAGCAAAAGGTCACGTGAACCACCTTAATGTTTTGTTGCCATACAATCTCACAATGGCTAAATGCTCAGGTAATTCCCTCCAAGCAGAATGGAATTGGTACGCTTGTAAAAGAAAATGGTATGCTTGTAAAACAATGATCCCAGGTCCTACAGTCCTTCTACTCCCCGGCCCCCCACCCCCCATTTTTTGCAAGGAGGAAAAGGGATTGCAAGAACTGGGGAGTGTAGCGTGTCGTGTATGCTATCTATGTAGACTGCCCAATTCACACATCATGGCCCTGTACCCCACCATGGGTAGAGATTGCCTGATTTACCAGCCTGTGTGAGCTCTCAGAGCCACAGATGATAGAAATGGACGTGTATACAAACAGGTGTAGGCACACCCCCACTACATATGACTTTTTATGTGAGGGAGGCCCACGGCCCCATCACCTTCGTGGCAAATTAGTCGTCTTCTTCTCCTCGCCCTCCCCATTTTATCCTCACAACATCCCTGTGAGGTAGGTTAGGCGAAGAGAGCCCAATAAACCCAAGGTCACCAGGCTGAGTGGGGATTTGAACCTGAGTCACATCACTACTCGTCCCCAGTGGCGTATCGGGGGGAAACGGCGCCCAGGGCAAGCTCTGGCCCTGAAATGGCGCCCCCCGCCCCCACATACCTGTGAGGGCGCGGCAGCACCCCCCAGGCGGCAGATTGCTGCGATTCGGCGGTGGCGTGTGGTGGCAGGTCGCCCGCCGAGTGTGGCGGCGGGCGTGCGGCGGCGATTTGGCGGCGGTGGGTCGCCCACAGCCCGCCGAGTGCGGCGGTGGCTGGCGGCTGGCGTGGCGGCGATGGGCTGTAGCGCGGCCCGAGCGGTGGTGGCAGATTGCCCGCCGAGGACGGAATGCAGGCAGAGTGACGCCGAGCCTGCCTCCTGGCCCGGCGTCGCTTCCCAACTGCTCAGTCCCAGCTGCCATCCATTACACCACAGTGGCTCCTTGATGGCCCTTTCACGACGCAAGGTGAGGCAGCCAGCTCAGGTGCTGGGTTGTTGGAGGCAGGACAAGAAGATGCCTCGCCATTGGAGGTACCAAACAGAGCTTTGCAAGCTTTGCAAGCCACATCTCTCCCTCATGCTCCTGGTGAAGCTTGTAAAAAGCTTGAGGCGAGAAGAGGAGGCTGTTGGCAACTTTCACTCCATCGCCTGCACCACTTTCAAAGTTTGCAAGGGTTGGTTTTGCAAGGGGGGCTGGCTCCCACCAGGGGCAAGACAGCATTTGGCCCTTTGCCTCTGGTGCCAACACACCTTTTGCCACCCCTGGGCACTCCCAGTTTATATAGGTGGCTGAGCCTGAAGCAGCCTTTGGTAGAGGTCTATGCAATACAAAACCGATGCTGCTCAGCGGACAGAACCTTGATTTTGAAGCAGGGATCAAATTCTTGCTTCACCATCGACTCATTCGGAGCTTGGGCAATTCAACCACCTGCCCACTCCGTGCAAATAATAGAGATGGGCCATTCATAAGACCGGGTGGTGGGGAAGGTGGTTCAACTCACCTTCCCCGGGCCGAGCGTGGCAGTGTTGCTGGGAGTGGGGACCGTGCTCCCAGATTAATCATGCTGCATGGCACAGCACAGAGCTCCGGAGGCTGGGGTGCATCGTCCCAGTCTCTGGATACCCCACATTGTACCGTGTGACATGCCCGGTGCATTCTAGGCTACTCCCAGGATGCTCTAGGCATCCATCTCTGTCTTGACTGGGGCTGACCGCAGCCCCAGCAAACACACCATCTCAGAGCCTGGGTTAAGGGCTCGCTTGAGCCTTTAACCTGGCTAAAAGCCAGGTTACAAAGCTGGGCTAGGCGGCACTGCCCCACCAGGATCAGGCCCAATCCCGGCGGTTCTCACGCACAGCCTAACCCAGGCTGGGCTTCCCTATTCTGGGTTAGGGTGCACATGAGGATAGCCTCACAGAGCTGTCGCAACAAGGAACAGGACAGGAATATGAAATGCTCTCCCCCTGAGCCTTGGGGACGAGGCTGAGGAAGGAGAGAAGCAGGGCTGGAGCCAGAGAACTTCCATTTTTCAGATCCCACTGCCTGCCCTTGGGCATGCTGTACATGTTATGCTCTAGCTCCCCCTAGTGGGGGGCATGTGTGTATGATGGCTGGCATTTGCCTCTCCAAAGGTCTCGTGTACATTTCTCCTGGGGCCGCTGACCTACCAGGGGGAACCATTTCTAAGCAACCAAGCTGAGCGTCTCTTTTGGCTGGGAGATGGAATGGCTTATCCCGCGGTTTCATTGCAGTGCCCTGCAGTGCATTTTCCTGCCTTCAGAGACTCAGGGGTTGCCTTTATGGTTCAGAACAAAGCATGTGTAAAAAGTGTAATTGAATAAAAGACGGCAGGGGGGCCTGGCTAAGTTGCGGAGATGCAGCAGGGGCACTTGCCTGTGCCCAGTGGAGGATGGCATCGCATTGCAGCGCCTGCTGAGCAGATGCACAGCACTCATTTACTTCGGAGCCTGGCCTCATCAGCTCGGAGGCAAAAGTATTGCTGGGGAACTATCATCCTCGGTTAGGATGTCACAGAAAGCAGCATTCCTGATGCCAGGGGCAGGGTCCCAATTCATTCTCACTCCCTCCCCCGCCCCCCTCTCTCTCTCTCTCTCTCACACACACACACACACACACACACACACACACACACACACACACACACACACACCCAGCATCACACATTTAACAAAAATCATCCGGGAGGTTATCTATAATGGCTAAACAAGCATAAATCAGGAGCTGTTCTTGCAGTGATCTCCTGTGTGGCATAACCACCAGTAAAACCAGGGAGCAAGTTCAGAATGAGTGCCCACTTCTAAGGGCCATCCTGCTGAAATCCAAGTTCCCCCTCTTCAGACTGCCCCTGCTGCACTCCAAGGTTTCAGCTCCAAGCTGCTGTGCCAAGAACAGTTGCTGTCCAATCAGCAGCACTGACCAGAGCCACATGTCTCTGATTTCCTCCCGCCACCTGCAGTGTTCAGTGACTGAATGGGCTTTCCTGTGTTAGGCTGCAGGCATGGAGCGAATGGGAAACTGCAAGGAAGTTGCTTGTCCTAGTTTGCGGCCTTCACAAATCTCCTGAGCCAGCTGATGTTGGGCTCGAATACACGGAGAAATTTCTCAGAAGTGGAATTTCCCTCAAAATTTCAAGATTTTCAGGAGAAAGTGAAACTCTCTCTGAATTCCATGATTCATTTCAAAGAGAAATTTCAGAGAATTTTCTCAGGCAGTTCCTCCACATCCTGATACACTGTCAATGAATTCATGATTTCTGAGGCCCACTGTGCAACCATGTGCAGGTTGGGGAGAAGCTGTATTTAGAGCAGGAATTCTCAACCTTGGGTCCCTAGATATTATTGGACTTCAACTCCCATAAACCCCAACCAAAGGCCACTGGGGCTGGGGATTGTGGGAGTTGAAGTCCAATAACACCTGGGGACCCAGCGTTGAGAATCCCTGATTTAGATAGAGCACCTGCTTTGCAGGCAGAAGGTTCCTCGTTCAGTGCTTGGCATCTCCATGCAGGGTGGGGAAAGAGCCTTGTCTGAATCTGTGGAGAGCTGCTGGTACCAGTCAGGGTGGACAGTACTAAGCATGATGGACCACTGGTTGGAATCAATTGAAGGCAGCTTCCTATGTCTCATATATGCCAGGGCAGGTGGTCCATCCCCTCGTGCTCTTTCATGATTGGCCAACAGCTTGTGATTTTCCAGTGGTGCTTAATACTTTAGGCCAGGGACTCTTAACCTTGGGCCCTCCATATGTTGTTGGACTACAACTCCCATCATCCCCAGACATGGCCTTTGTGGCTGAGGATGATGGGAGTTGTAGTCCAACAACATCTGGGGTCCCAAGGGTAAGAAACCCCGCTTTAGGCAGTTAAACACAGACCATGTGCTCCAGGAATTTGAAGGGGCTTGTCTGTGCATGGGGGAGGCCGGGGAGGAGGATTATTAAGAGAAAAGATAACTTTGTGAACAGGGTGCCATTTGGACCGGACTTCCAGGTGGACTTCCGGGCGGAAGGCCGGTCCCCAACACAGTTCTGCTGCTTGTGTTGTGTGGAGCGTGCTGGGCCGCCGGAGCCCTCCTGCACCATGCCGGGCGGCCGAGTGCACCGACACACCAGCATGACTCGCATGATGCTTGCATCGCCCGACCCCTCCCTCAGCCAGCCAGGCTCCATCCTTGGAGTCGGTGCACAGCAGCGGTGGGGCCGGACAAGAGAAGCTGCTGACAGAGCGCAGCTTCCGCCCCAGCCAGCCATCCCAGGCAGCAGCACACACCTGTTTGTGAAGGTGTGATTTGAACTGAAGGAAGACGGGTACAGGGTGGGAGGCTTCAGCCTTCCTCTGACTACCACTTCTTTGCTCCATAGGTCCCAAGATGCAAAGAGCATGAAAGAGCACAGTAAGTGGACAAGCTCACCTAGGCAGGAGGAGCCCCCTAGAGGTGACCTTGTCGCAGGCTCCCTCAGCCCTATGATGAGGATAAACACACCCTTGGAGGCCCTCAGGGTGAAAATGGCTTAAGATGGGGGCAATTTGGAGCGGAAAAGCAGCGGGGACGGAAAGGGTTAAGCCCCTTCTCCTGCCTCCAAATTGTCCCCTTCTGAAGTGCGTTGGCTCTGGTACTGCTTTCCTAAGTTAGTAGAAAAAAGGCAGGGCTGGTAATGAGGGCTAAAAGACGAGGCTGCCCTTGAAGATGACTCAGGCACTACAGTTCGTCCAAAATACGGTGGCTCGACTACTGACTGGGAGTGGGCAAATGAAACATCTCTCACCAGTTGCCAGCCAATCAGGAAAAACAGTATGGCCCCCTCCTGTGCCTTAGCAGCAGCTTATTCTGGAGACATCAGTAGGGGAAGCTTCTTCACAGCATGCAGATCAGCAGCATTTCACTTGCCAATGTCTAAAGGGGAAGCTGTTGCTAAAGCCACAAATACAGAGGCTTGTTGAAAAAGCCTGTTAAACAATGAACAGAAGACGGAGAAAAGTAGAGGTCTTATTAGCTCTGGGTGCCACGAATCTCTATCGCAAATGGGATGGGGGTGGGTGGGATGCCTAAAACACCCTTCATTTCCTTCCAATCCGGACATGCATACAGTGGGGTTGGGATTGGAGAGGAGATCTTTCAACAGCCTGCCCCTCAATTCTCCACATCATTTGAGACTTCAGCTTTTAAATAAGGCAGTGTCCACCCCCGCAACTGAAGAAGAAAACATCCCTCATTCATTCTCCTCAGACAAAGGCACTTTGCAGTCTCTTGGAAAATGTCTCTGAGGCACTCCCACTGGCAGGACCAATCACCACCTCACGATCTATCATCATTTCCAACAAAGCAACTCGCAAGTTCACATTCACAGTCCTTTCACTTTCAGTGCCCCCACCCTTTGCTTTTATTCTTCTTAGCTTCTCAGGTGGTCTACCCTCCTCCTCCTCCTCCCCCCTTTCTATCTTGTACACACACAGAGACACACAGACACAGACACAGACACAGACACACACACACTTTATGCAGCATCTCTAGTTTGAACTAATTAGCCTTTTCTAATAACTTGGGTTTACTTGTTTTCCTCACAGAGATCTTCATTCTGCAAGCAGTCTCTAATCAGACAATATTCGGATTGCCAGATTCTAGTTTTGACATTTCGCAAGGCATTTGGATTTTTGGCTGGCTTTGGATGGCCAGCCCCAAACTTGTATTTAGATGAGAGATACAGCTGATGCAGTGGTGCACCTAAGTAAAATTGGTGCCTGGACCGCAAGGCCCCACTGCAAGGCCCCACCACCATCATGAGCCCCCCCTGCATTTTTTGGGGGGAGTTCCTGCCACCACTCCATGCCCGCCCTGCTGCTGCCCTGCCATGCTGAACCACCAAAAGTTACCTTATTTTTAGCCACCAATGTGTGCGGCTGAGGAGCAGGGTGGGTGGGGGGTGAGCCGAACAGGCCTCCCCCAGCCCCGTGGCAGCTGTGGCAGTGAGCAGAGCAGCTGCTGAGCCTGCCTGTCTGGCTCAGCAGTCCTGGAAAACTGTGGGGTGCTTCAGCGCCTCCCAGTGCCCTCTAAGCTGGTCCCCCCCACCCGGAGTTTTTCACACATGGCTTTTAGTTCACTTCTCCTCTGGAATGGAGGAGGTGTACTCACATATCAGCCAGATTTACCCCAAAGTCCCTGTGAGCTATTGGGAAGCACTTCATACAGAATTCGGTTTTATCATTGTGCTTTAGAGTGTAGCCCAATGTATATCCGGGGTTAAAAAAAAATCCACTTTTTGCTTCTTTTGTGTGTGTGGGGGGGCAACTTCGAACTCGCAGTAAAGCCTCACAGGAACCCCGTTGAAAGGCTGTCTGTCTGGGGAAGCTTCCTGTTATGTGCTTTCTGGGCAAGCACATAACAAGGCCGTTAAGGTTGGAGTCTTGTTATGTGCATTGGCAGGTGCTCATTGCTCCTAAAGCAAGTAAACAAGTTCTTGGAACTGTGTGTAGAGGGGAGGTAGGCTGGGGAAAGAGCAGCAACGGTTACGTGCCCCCTCCCCACCCACGGTGTCCTTTCTTCTGGAAAGAAATCAGCCATTGAGGCTGGGGCAGTCCAAGACATTTTGCTGCCTGGTCACCCTGGAAATGTCTGGGAAAGGACAATACGATGCCCCCCGGCCCAGTCTGCAGATAGGCGTGGCTGTGGCAGCAGGAGAGACAGCACTCCCCCCCCCCCCACCGGAGCCCTCCTCACACCCACACCTGAGGCAACTGCTTCATCCTGCCTCATGGGAAGACTGCCCCTGCATTGACGCTGCGTTCTATAAGGAGATAGCCTGCCCCTTTTTCTAACCTGCATGTGCATATTTTAGGTATGTTTTAAAATTAAAATTAGGAGGACCAGATGCAAAGAATGCTGGGCAGAACCGCATGGGCGTAAAAGGGCTTGTTGCCTGTGTGCCCTGCCGCTCCAACTATCTGTCTGCGATAATCTCTTGATGTCCTTTCAAAACCAATTACTAGATTAATTGACTCGGGAAAGGATGCGGTTCAGAGCTGGGGCCGCCCAGATTTATTTCCTAATAGGCCGCAACAGACATGGCTTGTGCCAGGGGAGATTTACCATCTCCCTAATTTAGCGACAGCTTAAATCTGTGATTAATAAGGTTTTTCTACCAAGCTCGTAATTTACCTCCTTTTTTTTTTTAAGCAGCGGAACCAGCAACTGGCCCCTCATCATCCTCAATTACAAAAATATTAAAGCTGCACGTGTGGTTGAGTGGTTGCTGCCCAGCTGGGGAATGTTTTCTTTAAATCACCGCCAAATTAACATAACAATAAGTGGTATTTGCATCTGAATGGAAGTAGCTGAGCGCTGTTTGGGAATATTGTTATGCATCGATGCCCCGGTTTGGCTTATTCATGCGGCTGCTTCCAGAGGCAGCAACGGCTGACTGAGGAGCCCCTTCTGGAGGAAGCTTGAGATCATGTCTTTCATCTTTGATAGAGGATCTGACTCCCTGATAGCAGAGTTATAATTGCTACCCAGTATTGGCCTTAGTTCAGCAATGACCAACTTCCAGATCCTGGAGGGTTGGGCGGACTCCCTGCAGCCAAACTGATTGGGAGAGCAGCCCTCTCCAGCTGTGATGTCACAGCAGCCTCCAAGCTGCTTAACTGGGGAGAGGTTGACCTCTCAGTATGAAGAAAGTACTTCTTCACACGATGCATAACTAACTGATGAATTTGCTGCCACTCAGTGTTGTGGCCACTAGCTTAGACCGCTTTCAAAGGAGACTAGACACATTCATGGAGGAGAGGTGTGTCATTGGCTATTAGTCATGATGGATATGTGGAACCTCCATGTTCAGAGGCAGTATACTTCTGAATTCCCAGTTACTAGGCGGCAACAGCAGACTGAGGAGGGCTATTGCCTTTCAGCCCAGTTTGTGAGCATCCTGGAAGTATGATTAGCCATGTGGAAAGCAGGGTAGTGAGCTAAGTGGAATTTTGACTGGATCTAACAGGACTCTTCTTATATTTCTAGGAACCTAGCTGGTCCTCCAGTTAGGATGAAATGAGAAGGCATCGTTGTGGAGGCCTCTGGGGAATCTTCTCATTTTGCCCTCAAAAGGGGTTGCTGCCATGTTGTGAAGTGGTTCATGTATCTTCCATGCGCTGCTTTTGTATTGGCAGCACCAGGGGGTGGGATTGAGGGGGCACACAGAAGGGGCAAAGTGCATTTATGGGTGAGCAAGCTGTGTCCCAGATGTTAGATTTCTGAATCAGAAATGCAGTGGGGGGGAGGGGGGGGTACAAACTACTTGTCTGAGGAAGTGCTTCCTCCTCAGTTCAGAGGGGAGGTGATGCTTTTGGCCTAGGCAATGCCGGTTCGCAATCGGCACTCCCAAGATCAAAAGCGAAGTGAAGGAGAATTGAGCCCTGTCTTTTATGGAGTGAGAAGGGGAAAGGAATCAGAGGAAATCAGAGAACTAGATGTGACCCATGGTTTGTCAGCTGACCATTTCTGGCCCAGTACATTCACTCCATAGGCAATGTTTCACCAGAACGACAAGCCCACAAACAGGAGCACTGCATACTATAGCACAAGGGGCCCCAGCCATGGGGCCCCAGATGTTGCTGGACTGCAACTCCCATCATCCCCAGCCACAATGGCTGCCAGACCCTTGTACTATAGCCATAGAAGCATAGAATATTAGCATTGGAAGGGTCTTTGATGCTCAGTGCAGGAAATGGCTACAGCATCCCTGACAGATGCCTATCTGGTCTCGGTCTGAAAACCTCCAGTGAAGGAGAGCCCACCATTTGGTCAGGCAGATGATTCCATTCAGGCTAAAGGAAACCTCTTAGGGCTGTACCCTCTTAGCCAAGGCTGTTTCATAAAGCCGAGATCAGCATGCTCCTCTTCATGCAATGAAGACATAAGCACACATAAGCAGCAAAAATTGTCTGTTCTTTTTCACCGAAGGATGTTGACACCATGCAATCAACCACCACCACCACCACCACCACCACCACCACGGAGCTGTCATTTGAAAGCCTACTGTCCAGGCACTGGTGATGTGGTGCAATTTGCTCTGAGTTCCCTCCATTGCAAAGTTAGTGCATAATGGACATGGTAGGCAGGACTATTTGGATAGCATGTGGGGAAGAGAGGTCTCTGTGGTCTTGATCTAAATTTCTTCATGTGAAGCTGCTGCTAGCCGTGGAGTGGGAAACTTACAAGCTCAAACTGCACCGGCACATTTTCTCCTCTGTGGTAATGACAGCTTTGTGGGCAATTTATGCTGGAGAATTGGCATGGGGCAAAATATTACCCACCACCACCACCACCCATTTTCCTTTATGGCTGCTTCTTGGGAGATAACAAGACACTTGGAGCTCTAAGTGCGGAATTCCTACATCTTGTCTGGTCAGGGGCGGCCCTTCTATGAGGCAAGGTGAGGCAGTTGTCTGAGGTGCAGGTATGGGGAGGGGGGCAGGGGGCAGCAATTGCTGAGCCCCCATCACCCCAAGTGCTACTCTGCCATCTACTGCCACTGCCTTTCCTCATCCTGTTGGGGCACACTGTTGATTGGTGGGGATGGGCGGACATCATATCGTCCTTTAGGAGTGTGCACCGTTTGGTCCGGGCACAACAGAAAAGACCGCCGGACCGGTCTGGAGGTCCGGATGGGCGGGGGACTGTTACTTTAAGCGGGGGGGTGGGTGGTAGTACTCCCCCCCCGCCGCCGCTCTTCTTGGGGCGGCCCCTGCCCCCATCGTTGTTTGTAAAGGCTTAAAAGAGACGAGCGCTAGCGGCTCGCATGCGCCCTCCTCGGCATGCGCGCTCGTCTCTGACGCTCGTCTCTGAACAGTCCCCCCGTGCCGGACCGGGGGGGCACCGGACTATGCACACCCCTATCGTCCTTTGCCTCAGGCAGCAAATGTTTTGGACTGCCCCATGCATAGTTTGACCTAAGGCAAGACCTCTACGGGGGTGACATCCATGAATGAAACTGTACCAAATGATTTCACGAGTTGTCTTTCCCTGACTAATAAACCTTTCTTTTTACCAAGACTTAAAATACATATATATATAATGTGAGCAACTGCTATTTTCTTAGCATGTTTTATTGCTTTGACTGTTATGGCTTTAATGGTTTTATGTTTTTTATTGTAATCTGAACTCCTTTGGATGCTGCCTTGAGCCATTTGAATGAGAAAGGCAGCAGATAAATGCTGTAAACAAACAGATGCAAAATAAAATAAATGAATAAATCAATAGATGTGTCCTCTGGGTTATGGATTGGATTTGTTTGCTCCTTATGGTGCAAGCCTATGCATGCTTCCTTGGAAGTAAATTCAATGGAGCTTACTCTCAGGTAAGTGTGCATAGAACTGCCATCTTAGTTTGTTTGTTTTTGTTTGTTTGTTTGTTTGTTTGTTTAATTTATGTACCACCCCTCCAGAATGGCTCAGAATGGTTTACAACAAATAAAAACAATTAAAATAAATTTAACAGTTAAAATCAAAACTCAATCAATTAAACAATTAAAATCATTTAAACATTAAAAACATTAACATTAAAATCATTTAAAACCAGGATTAAAAATTTGAACCATACATCTAATTAAAATCCTGGGTGAATAAATGCATCTGCAGCACCTTTTCAAAAGTTATCAGAGATGGGGAGGCTCTTATTTCAACAGGGAGCGCATTCCAAAATCCAGGGGCAGCAACGGAGAAGGCCTGTTCCTGAGTAGCCGCCAAATGAGTTGGCGGCAACTGCAGGCAAACCTCTCTAGATAGTCTCAACAGGTGGCTCATGGTGAAGAAGACACTCTCTTAAATACCCAGGGCCTAAGCTGTTTAGAGCTTTTATAGGTAATAACTAGCACCTTGTATTTTGCCTGGGAACATATGGGCATCTAGTGTAATTCTTTCAACACAGGAGTGATATGGTCTCTCCTAGATGATCCAGAGACCAACCTGGCCAATGCATTCTGGACCAACTGCAGATTCCGGACTACATACAAAGGCAGCCCCGCATAGAGCGCATTGCAGTAGTCAAGTCTGGAGGTTACCAGCATATGTACCACTGTTTTGAGGTCGTTCATCTCAAGAAATGGATGCAGCTAGCGTATCAGCTGAAGCTGATAAAAAGCACCTCTGGCCACCACCTCAACCTGGGATACCAGGGAGAGGTTTGGATCCAGAAGCACCCCCAGACTGCGCACCTGTTCCTTCTGGGGAAGCGTGACCCCATCCAGGACAGATCAGTGTCGTCTCCCGAGTTCTGATGTCACACAATAAGTACCTCCGTCTTATCTGGATTCAGCCTCAGTTGGTTATCCCTCATCCAGCCCATTATTGCCTCCAGGCAGGCATTTAGGGAGGTTATGCCTTCTCCCGATGAGGTTGAGATGGAGAAGTAGTTCTCAATCCTCTTTATTCTTGGCTTTCTGCAATAGATCTTTCAGCAGCTCCTGTTGCTCAGAGGCTTGGAGGTTCTGCTGCTCCAGAAGAACTCTGTGGTTTAAGGCGGCTCTGCTTAGGATTTTGTTCACATGCATTGCTGGTGTTGGGTTCAAGCCCCACTTAAATGGATGTCAAGTAGCAACTGGGATGCAGACAGAGGGAGAGCTTGAGGAACAGAGGACACTGAACATATACCTGTGCTTGAACAGAGCTTTTCAGGGACAGAGGCTAAAGAACTGAGTTAGATAGAGGTGACGAGAGACAAATTTCTAAACTGCCTGGAAAAATTAAAAATTAACAGATCGCCAGGGCCAGATGGCATCCACCCAAGAGTATTTAAAGAACTCAAATGTGAAATTGCCGACCTCCTTGCAATAATATATAACTTATTCCTACAATCAGACCCTCTACTGGAGGACTGGAAAGTAGCCAAAAAAAGATCCAAAGTTTTTTTTTTAAAGATCTGAAGAGGATCTGGGAAATTACAGGGCAGTTAGTTTAACATCTGTGCCGAGAAAATTGATGGAAAGCATTCTCAAAAATAAAATAGTCAAGCATATAGAAGAACAGGCCCTACTGAAGGAGAACCAGCATGGCTTCTGCAAAGGTAAATCTTGCCTCACTAGCCTTTTGGAGTTCTTTGAGAGTGTCAATGGGTGTGTGGATCAAGGTAATCCAGTTGACATAGTATACTTGGGTTTTCAAAAAGCTTATGACAAAATTCCTTATCAAAGACTTTTGAGAAAATGACAGGCTGCTTAACCTGTGCTGGGTACATTGATGGAAAGCATACTTAAGGACAAAATTGTTAAACATATATAGGCCTTGCTGTAAGAGAACCAGCTTGGCTTCTGCAAGGGCAAGACTTGCCTCACTAACCTTTGGGAGTTATTTGAGAATGTCAACAGGCATGTGGATAAAGGTGATCCAGTTGACATAGTATATCTGGACTTTGAAAAAGCTTTTGACAAAGTTCTCCACCAAAAGGTCTTGAATAAACTTAGCAGTCATGGGATAAGGGGACAGGTTCAATTGTGGATTGGTAACTGGTTGAAGGACAGGAAACAGAGGGTAGGTATAGATGGACAGTTCTCCAAATGGAGGGAAGTAAGAAGTGGGGTCCCCCAGGGATCTGTACTGCGACCATTGCTTTTTAATTTATTAATAAATGATCTAGAAGTTGGGGTAAGCAGAGAGGTGGCCAAATTTGCAGATGACACTAAACTATTTAGGGTAGTGAAATTCAAAGGAGATTATGTGGAGCTCCAAAAGGAGCTCCCCAAACTGGGTGAGTGGGCGACAAAATGGCAAATGCGGTTCAATATTAGCAAATGTAAAGTGATGCATATTGGGGCAAAAAACCCCAACTTCACCTATGAGGTCTGAGCTGTCAGTGACTAGACCAGGAGAGGGGTCTTGGGGTCATGGTGGACAGCTCGTTGAAAGTGTCAAGTCAATGTGCGGCAGCTGTGAAAAAGGCCAATTCCATGTTTGGAATCATTAGGAATAAAACTGCTAATATTATAATGCCCTTATACAAAATGATGGTGCGGCCGCCGGCCACATTTGGAGTAATGCATACAGTTCTAGTTACCATATCTTAAGAAAGACATTGTAGAACTGGAAAAAGTGCAGAAGAGGGCAACCAAGATGATCAGGGGCCTAGAGAACCTTTCTTATGAGGCAAGGCTACAACCCCTGGGGCTTTTTAGTTTAGAAAAAAGACGACTGCAGGGGGACATGATAGAGGTCTATAAAATCATGCATGGTGTGGAGAAAATTTTCTCCCTCTTGCATAACACTAGAACCAGGGGCCATCCTGTGAAACTGAAGGCCGGGAAATGTAGGACAACAAAAAGAAGTACTTTTTCACACAACACATAATGAATCTATGGAATTCTCTGGCACAGGATTTGGTGCTGGCCATTAGCTTGGACAACTTTAAAAGGGGCTTAAACAAATTCATGGAGGGCAGGTCTATCAATGGCTACTAGTCTAGTGGCTATAGGCCATCTCCAGCCTCAGCGGCAAGATGCCTCTAAATACCAGTTGCTGAGGAGGGTGTGACCTTACCTCTAGCCTGTGGGTTTTTCAGAGGCATCTGGTGGGCCACTGTGTGAAACAGGATGCTGGACTAGATGGGCCTCCTTGGGCCTGACGCAGCAGGGCTGTTCTTAAGCGTGGGAGGATCTGCCTGCTCATCCGCTGACACAATCTGCCCCTTTGTTCTTCTCCATTCAGGTAAGTTTGTTGGGGTAGGGGGGTGGCATGTGGGGCAGAAGCTCTATGGGGGCCCAGTGCAGGGCTTTTGCTCCAGGATCTTCTTCAGCTTAGCACCCCTTCTCTGTATTGGATGTACACTGTTCAAGTTAAAATGGCACCTCACTCAAGCTCTTGGTGCTGTCTCCTGGTTGCCATGGAGTCATTGTTAGTGGCAGACAGACTGATAGTTTTGTAAGTGGCCCCAGTGTTGCCATCTTGATCATTTCGTCTGTCATCCTGCTTGGCACTGGGGTAGAGGATTTTGGTCAACAACTGGTTTTTCTGGAGGCCTGTTTTTAAAATGGTGTAGACAAGGGCAAATGAGTCAAGGTCCGTGTCGTGTACTGCATTTTTAAGAGCTGAACCCAGAAGGCCTCAGGATGAAAAGGGCATGTAAGTGAACTGGAGGAAGCCATTTCACTTTGCAGCAGAAGCCTGTGTGAGTGATTGAACCTGTATGGCCTTCTCAGGGGTCAGACTCCAGATGGACTAGAATCTAAGGGAAATCTGCAGATGGACTGTGCTTGGTATTTCCCCCACCAATATAAGTTTTTATGCACTGCCCTTTTCCAGTGAGTTATAAGGAATAAATAGTTGTGCTATGACAAGTCTAGTGTGTGTTGTCGTTCTTTCTTACATATCCCAAGTAAGAATATGTTACAGAACGGAGAAACTCAAAAGGGGTGTTGATGGTATACTGAATACCTGCTAATGGTTTTTCTCTTTGGTTAGCAAAATAGCTCCCGGCTGCTCAGGTGCCTTTAGAATGGCAAATTAACAGTTTCTGATGCTAGTCTACAGAAGAAAGGTTTGGCAAGGCAGTGAGGGACTTTGTTTCTCTGATCTTGGGGGGAAATGATTTTATTCATAAATTTGGTTATAACAATAGATTCTCTTGTGCACCCTTAAAAAATAACCAAGCATAAAAGTCTCAATTCATTGCTGCACCCCCACCGCCCACCCCAATATTCCCCTTAAGGTTTCTGAAGATCTGCTTCCTATGCCCCTGAAGAGCCATCTATGGATACAGAATTATCCGTGTGAAGAAATTTGTGCGGTGAGAATGTGTGAATTGGAGAATAATTATCTTAAGCATTCTCCTTCCCTACAGATAAAAAAATACACACGCACACACACAAACACACATATGGAGATTGCATGTGTGAGTACTGTAAGATATTCCCTCGGGGATGGGGCTGCCCTACATAGGTAGGAACATAGGAAGCTGCCATATACTGAGCCAGACTGTTGAGCTATGCAGTTCAGTATTGCCAACACAGACTGGCAGCAGCTTCTGAAGGTTGCAGGCAGGAGTCTCTCTCAGCCCTATCTTGGAGAAGCCAGGGAGGGAACTTAGAACCTTCTGCCTGCAAGCATGCAGGTGCTCTTCCCAGAGCATGGGGAATATTTTAGAGTGCTCACACATGTAGTCTCCCATTCAAATGCAAACCACGGCAGAAGAGCACCTGCATGCAGAAGGTTCCAAGTTCCCTCCCTGGCATCTCCAAGATAGGGCTGAGAGAGAAACTCCTGCCTGCAGGCTTGGAGAAGCCGCTGCCAGTCAGTGTAGACAATACTGAGCAAGATGGACCCATGGTCTGACTCTGTATATGACAGCTTCCTGTGTTTCTGACCATATGTCTGAAGTGCACATCTTCCCAAACAAAACAGATCCTGGAATGCCCATTTCCCTGAATTCTTCATTGCTTGGACAAAGGAAAGAAGGGACTTGCAAGAAGGATCCGGATACACAGGCTGAAGTGGCGAGAGAAATGCCCTGCCCTCCTGCTCTTAGGGATATGGAGCACAAGCCTGCTGTGGGGCTCCCACAGCGGGTGGTGTGGAGTGGCCGTCAAGGGAGAGCAGCTCTGCATGGCTCAGTTCACTGCCTCCCCATCCAGCCCTTCATCGAAGAGCAGAGCTGGCATTTATTGGCCCATAAAAATCCACTGGAACCCGGCCAGCTCCACTCACCCAGAAACATCTTCGGGAAAGATGGCTGGGAGCCAGGCCCTGGGCCGCCAGCATCCTCTTCACTGCAGAGATGGACAGCAGCAGCCTTTCGCCTCTCGGCTGCCTTCCTGCATCACCCCCTTTTACCGCAACAAATGCTTCTTGCTGTTGTTGCCGTGGTAGTGCAAAGTCTTCACTTTGTCCCTTAAGGTTGGCAATGTGTTGTACCTCAGGAAAACAGCCCACAAAGAGCATCTGTCATTGTGAAGAATGGGACAGCATTCCATGTCTGTATTCACAAGCATAGGAGAAGAGCTGGCGTTGCGGTAGTGAGTGTGGATTGTCCCCTTTGCTAAGAAGAATCCACCCTGGTTTGCATTTGGATGGGTGACTACAGATGAGCACTGTATGCTGTAAGGTATTTTCCTTAGAAGATGGGTCCATACCTCAGTGGCAGAGCATCAGCCTTTGCATGCAGAAGGTCCCAGGTTCACTTCCTAGCTGGGAGAGATGCCTGTCTGTAACCTTGGAGAGCCAGCGCTAGTCAATGTATGCCGGGCCTGCTCAACTTCAGCCTTCTTGCATATGTTGGCCTACAACTCCCATAATCCCTGGCCATTGGCCACTGTAGCTGGGGATAATGGGAGTTGTAGTCCAAAAACAGATGGGGGAAACTGAGTATGCATGGCATAGACAATATTGAGCTAGATGGACCAATGATCTGACTCTGTATAAGGCAGCTTCCTATGTTCCTATGAGTCCCCTATATTCCCTGTGAGAAATGTGACTATGAATGTCAAGAGGGGTCTGGAAACCTAGTCCTATGATGAGCTGCCTATGTTTAGTTTGGAAAAGAGAAGACTAGTGGAGAGATGATTGCTGTCTTCGAAAATCAGGAGGACCATCACAAAGAAGGTGGAGTGGACTTATTCTCAGTGGTCTCCAGAGGAACAGAATCAGGACCAGAATCAGTGGGCTGAAATTTCAAGGAAGTTGATTTAAGCTAGACAACAGGAGCAATTTCCTAAAATGCTTGACCAACAAGCAGAAGGTTGTCGGTTCGGATCCCCGCTGGTACTATATTGGGCAGCAGCGATATAGGAAGATGCTGAAAGGCATCATCTCATTGTGCGTGGGAGATGGCAATGGTCAACTCCTCCTGTATTCTACCAAAGAAAACCACAGGGCTCTGTGGGCACCAGGAGTTGAAATCGACTTGACGGCACACTTTACCTTTAAGAGCTTTTTGAGAAGGGAACAGCTTGTCTTTCACAGTGGTGAGCTCTCTTTCAGTGGCTGGATAGCCATCTGTTAGGGAAGCTGAAGCAGTTTCCTGCACTGAGAGCGGGGTGGGTGGGTGTTGAACTGAAAGACCCCCAAGGCCCTTTCTCACTCTAAAATTCTCTGATTCTAAGAGCACCAGTTAAATAGTTCTTGAGATGTTAATTGTGGGAAACAATGCAACTTCCTCTTCTCTATGTCAGCTCAGCAACATTTGGTGAAGTTTCTTTTTGAAATGAAACACACTCTTCAATGGTTGTGCACTTGTCTGTGCAACTTCAGTGCTGGAGCACTCAGTCACAAATAGATTTGTTAAGAAGTAACGGGGAGTTGCAAGGCTATCCCTCCCCCTCATTACAACACAATATTGTGAACCTTAAGGATTTTTACACTTTGCAAAATATTAATTGGAGGCTATGTCCTCTCCCTCTCTTGTGCCGGAGCACACAACTAGCTATGTTTTTTATAAAGGGGCGGTGGGAGGGGGGGGAATCTGGCATGTGCATTTGACTCTCTGCTTGTAATGAGATGCCACAAGCTGGATCCTGCCCCTGTCAGTAGATTCACGGGACTGGCTCCCGATGGGCTGGGAATAAAGTTGTGCAGGCTGTTCCTGCATCTAGCTTGTACCAGGTGGCTATTGAATGTGCCCTCTTCCACTGGGATCATTTGGGCAACAACTCCAAGCCAAAATACTAATGTTGCAAGCTTTTAATCAATGAAAGCTTTCATGAGTAAGTGAGAACAAATTTTAATTGGTGCAGCTGAACATTAAGGGTGCAATTGCTAATTCTTTGTTGCTATTTGGGTTCTGATGTGTTACTGCAGTAGGAAATTAAAACATAAAGATTGTCTTTCCTTCTAACAATGGATGTTTAGTTAGTTTTATTTAAATTGTATGATCATACATTTCCTTTAATATTTCAAATAGGCACGTATATAGGTATTGATACTATGGATATTTACTGTATTTAACCAATTAATCACTGACTTAAAGAGCAAATGATGACTGATCAACCAAACTGGTGCACAGCCCTACAAAACCCCCCTATATGAACAGAATACCTCCCAGGGCAAGGAAACAGTTGTGTCTGTGCCCCTTAGCTGACTTTATGAGATCAGGAGGTGGGTGTGGTCATGCCTCTAAGCTGACTTTATGATGTCACAATGTAGACATGGCCACTGAAGGACTGTTCAAGCAAGGAGCTCACTTTTGGCAGTGGAGCATCTAGAAGCACAAGACTTACAAGTTTGCAGTTTCATCCCTGCAGGTAAGCACTATAAGAGGCTGAACTAGATGATAGGGATGTGCATGAACCTCAGTCCATGCAAGGTTTGAATACAAATCAGCTCATGGTTTTACAAACTGGTTCGTGCTGGTTTGGTGGTTCAAGGGCGGTGGGGGTGTGTGTGGCGGTTCGTGCCAGGTTCGGCCCAACCGCGAACCTGTTTGGCAGTTCGAGATGGGCAACGGGGTGACAAGCGGCGCCTTTAAAAGTGAGTAGAGCAGGCCCTTACCTGCATGCCACCACTCCATGCATCTTCCTGCTGCTGTGACGGTGCTCCCCCCAGCAGCCCATGCGTAGCAGTGGCACGACGGTGGCAGGCACACATGGCCTCCATGCGTGCGTGTTAGCCATTTTCATGGTCAGCAACACCATGCTGACCACGCAAATGGCTTTCATGCCTGCGTGGAGGCCATGTGCATGCCAACACCACACCGGTGCCATGAGCAGATAGTTGCGGGGAGCACTGCCGCAGAAGCAGGAAGCAGCATGGAATGGTGGCACACAGGTAAGGACCTGCTCTACTCACTTTTAAAGGTGCTGCTTGCACTGTTGCCCCCCTCGAACTGCCAAACCAGCTCATGGTTCGGCTGAACCAGCACGAACCAGTTTGCAGAACCACAATTCATATTCAAACCTGTGCATGAATTGAGGTTTGTGCACATCCCTACTAGATGATGGGGTTTTGCTCCATGTGTCACAGGTGATGAAGGATTCACCCCTTAGTGGGTTGGTCAGGAAGGGAGAAAAATGGAAAGAGAAAAAACTGGACAATTCTGTTTTGCGCTAACAATTGGAAGCTTCTTTCTATTCCAGATACCACTGGCTATCATGCGCTGGAGGGGTCCTGCAATCCTTTCCCACAGTGTCAGGAGATGGAGATGGAAGGATTTTCCATTTCTCTCAAGGAAATGGAAGAAGGATTTTGAGCATCTTGGGGTTGGGCCTTTTCCAGAGAGATGGTTGAGCCAAGGCAAACTTGGAGGTCAGAGAAGAAACCTGAGAACAATTCCAAAAGACAGTCCAGGCAAGCACAGAGAGAGAAGTAGTTAGGTGGGAACTGTGGAACCAGAGAGGAACTGAACTTGGAAGTCTCCAAGGATCAGGCAGGTGGCTCCAGGGCACTTTCCAGATTAAACCCTACAACAGTGTCTCTATGGGTCTGCTAAGTGTGCTTCTCTACTTACTTTGTTGTGACACCACAATCTGTGCGCAGACAGCAAGATGCCGTTCATATTTCCGATGCATTCTTTCGCATTTTATCTTTGCATTATAGTGCTACAACATTGCATGTGCATTGCTAAAAAGTAGCTGTATTTCCCCATTGTAGGAGTTTGAGATTCTGGGGATCGTATTAAATACTATCCTGCCAAGTCGAAGCATTTTGCCCCTGTTGTAGCATGTAATTTGGAAAGCGCCCAGGAGACCTTTTGCTTCCAAAAGAGAAACAGCATTTAAAGAAAGAGAGAGAGATGTATATATCAGGAGATATGTAAATGTGAAAAAATAGATAGATAGACGGATGGACAGACAGACAAGAAAGGGAGCAGGGTGCTAACCCGTCTCCTGGAAAGCCTATAGTCTACTGATGGCTGTCAGCCTTAAACAGTGGCTTCCTTTTCCAGGCACTCCAACTAGCTTCAGTTTTGACTTGATCCCCAGTGACAGTATTTATAGGCAAGGCCAGCCGAGTGCTGCATGTCAATGCTGGGCTCCTGGTCTTTATAATGGTATTATGATGATTATAGTGAATAAAATGGGCTGAGACCAACACTGGAATGAATCATGTTTCTCTGATGTGCAAATGCAATTCCAAATATTTCTCTCCAAGAATTAATCCTCAAAATCCAGTGGAATAAAAAATTAAATACTTGCACAGTCTTAAAGCTTGTTTGGATTGGCTGGCTTCCTAATGAACTCAGAGCTTGGCTGACTGTTTAAACCCAAACTGGCAATCCATATTCATTTGAAAAATGAAGTTAAAATGAGTTTTAAAGGGTGCTTTTAGACACTGAATGGGTTAGGGCACACTAAAGATTTCTATATGCCCATGTGGTTTGCATAGGTTGACTCTGATTGCAAATGTGTATGTGTGTGTCCACACAGGTATGTGTCCAGAACAATAGCATTTCATACCCCAGCACAGCATAGCGTAAAGTGACACATATTGGGGCAAAACCCCCCAACTTCACATATATGCTGATGGGATCGGCGCTGTTGGTGACTGACCAGGAGAGGAATCTTGGGGTCGTGGTGGACAGCTCATTGAAAGTGTTGACTCAGTGCGTGGCAGCTGTGAAAAAGGCCAATTCCATGCTAGAGACCATTAGGAAGGAGACTGAAAATAAAACTGCTAATATTATAATGCCTTTATACAAATTGATGGTTCGGCCACATTTGGAGTACTGCATACAGCTTTGGTCACTGTATTTTAAGAAGGAGATTGTAGAACTGGAAACGCTGCAGAACAGGGCAACCGAGATGATCAGGGGACTGGAGCACCTTCCTTACGAGGCAAGACTACAACACCTGGGGCTTTTTGGTTTGGAAAAGAGAACTATGGAGAGACACTTTATGTGAATATCAAGGGACTTCGCCCTTGAGAAGTCCATAATTCTGGGAAACGTTGAAGAAAAGAGAAGAAGAGGATAACCAGCAGCAAGGTGGATGGACTTGATTATGGCAGCAATGAATGCACCGCTGAGAGACCTTAAAGGCCAAGTTGAAGATGGATCATCCTGGAGAGAATCTATGTGGTCGCTAAGAGTCGACACCAACTTGACGGCACTTAATCAATCAATCAATGGAGAGACAATGAGGCTGTTTTCACGATCTGCCTAACCTAGCCTGGGGCAGCCCAGCTGGGGTTAGGCTGGTTGTGAGAAGCATCAGGATCCTTGTGGATCCCTCCACTCTCTGCCCACCTAACCCCTCTTAAGAAACCTGGCTGTTCGCAGAGGCCAAGGGTGGGCTTGCACCCTTATCCCAGCTACTAGGTATCGTGTGTCTCCTCGGGCTGAGTTCAGCCCGAGGAGACACAGAGACGGGCGCATAAAGTGCCCGTCTGATGGGGGAATCCCTAATGCAAAGTGTGTGTTGCACATTGCATTGCGGGATATCCAGAGGCTGAAACAACAAGTTCCAGCCCCGGATCTCTTTGCCCTGCTCCATGCCTCATGGAGCTGCATGGAGCAGGGCTGACTGTGTGGGTGCACTGAATACGTACGGTTTGGTCGTCTGGGGGGAAGGTAGGTTAGGAGCCACCTCCCCCGCCCCACCGCGCCCTCTCAGCCCGCCCCTGACGATCGTGAGAATCACCTCATAGTCTATAAAACTGTTCTTGGTGTGGAGAGAGTGGAGAGAGAGAAATTTTTCTCCCTCTCTCACAACACTAAAACTGGAAGTTATCCCATGAAACTGGAAATTTAGGACCAATAAAAGGGAGTACTTTTCCACACAGTGCATAATTAATCTATAGAATTAGCTACTGCAGGATGTGGTGATGGCCACCAGCTTGGAATAGCTTTAAAAGGGACTTAGAGAAATTCATGGAGGACAGGTCTATCAATGGCCAATAGACTAGGCTGCCTCCAGGCTCAGAGGCAGAATAGCTTCCAATACCAGTCGCAGGGGAGCAACAACAGCAGGAGAGAGGGCCTGCCTTCATCTCTTGCCTGTGTGCTTCCCAGATGCATCTGGTGGGCCATGTTGGAAACAGGATGCTGGACTAGCTGGGCTTTGGGCTTGATCCAGCAGGGCTGTTCTTAAGTTCTTATATTATGTACAGCATCCCTCCAGAGGCTGCTGGTGTCTGCCTACAAATGAGGCTCAATGCAGCTCTAGCAGTATTTCCAGATTATCTCAGTCTTTTATTTTAGAACTCTTGTATAGGGAAGCCCAAGGTAGGAGGGGGGCAGGGGGAGAATGTGAACTTTCAACTATTCCTGCAAATCTGCCTCTTACTTTTTAATGTATTACTAAGTTTATGGCACCTCAACCCCATAGTTTGTAGTGATCTCATCCACCCCAGTTCAAGATGGTGGACACGTGAACGTTTGAGGCATAAGTGGAGACCAATTTGAACCAAAATTGGTACAGTTGTAGGGACCCATAGGGACACCTCAATGGCATAGTATGTGATGATGTCATCCACCCCAATTCAAGATGGCGGGCAAATGAATGTTTAAGGTGGAAGTCAGCTAACTTGTGAAGATGGTAATTATCAATTAAGTTTACCATGAAAGGAAAGTAGGTAGATTAATTCTCACCAGAGTTTCTTGTTATTTTGTGTGCCCTCCAAGGAGCCCAGGGCAATACACAAGGTTTTCTTCCACATACTCCATTTTGTCCCCACAACAACCGTTTAGCCAAGCTAGAGATAGTGGCAAGCCCAAGGGAAGTGGCATCACTGAACAGAGGTTTGAACATGGGTCTCTCTGGTCCAAGTCCAACGGTCTCTCCACTACATCTCTCACAGTGGAACTAAGAACCATATAGGCCTAGAAGCAGCAGAGCTGCCAAGGTTTTCCTCTCCTCCATTCAGACATTGGTGACTTGAGACCTTTGGACTTCCCTCTCACTTAGCTTAGGTTAAAGGGTTATCAGGGTTTCCTTGTTATCTGCAGTCCTGCAAAAAAGAAAAAAACCCTCAGCTTTTTCCATTTCACCCTCACAGTGTCACTCCAAGAGGAAAGCAGTGAGAAGGAAGAGGGAAGGAAGCTCTCTCCTCTGCCAACAGTGCTGTTGCAGCAGCAGCAAGCAGCAGCAGTGGAAGATAGCACACAGGAGAACACCCCTAGCTGAGGCAACAACAGCCATAAAGTGGGAAAGCCGTCCCTCATCAAGCACATTTTCCCACGCACACTCTTGAGAGGAACTGATGCCCAAGTTAGCAATGCACTAAAGAACCTAAATTCTGCGTATATTTTGTGCCCGAGGGTGCAAAGAGAGTCTCAAATGCATACAAAGGTTCGTCATTTTCATATGTCTATGAGAATTCTCACATATCTGGTAACACACAGCACTCTATTTAGCCAGAATGCTCATTGGCATTACAAATGCCCTGCTGCTTCAGCCTTTTCGTCTGCATTAAGAACAATCAGATGCAAACAAACAGCACAAGAGGCATCCAAAGGAGATTTAAACCTCACATTTGAAAATGTCCTTATGGTTGTTCATGTGGGAGCGGAAATTGAAGAGAGCCATTTGTATTTCAAATAAATATTCTGGCCAATGCAGGTTTTATGTTTGCATCACAAACCTGATTGATGTGAGATCTGGTTTAAGCTTTATGTTTGAAAACACCCTGACTAAATGGATTTTTGCTCACTCTATGTGACAACAACTAACCAAAGCCCCGCTATATGATTATTGAATAGTGAGCATTGATTTTAATTACTGTTGAATAGTTTATGTAAGAGTCTTTTTTAGTATCCAGATGGCTCATGGTTAAAATGGTTGGACAGGTGGGGAGAAGGAGCTATCCTCAAGATCTCATGAGGCAGGTTTTGAAGACATCTCCTTAAGATGCCCTGACTCTGTGGAAGACTGCAGACCCCACCAGCATATGTTAGTCAGTGGCATTTGGACTGGAAGGAAAGAAGTTTCCAGTTGTTAGCTCAAAACGGAATTGTCCAGTCTTTTCTCTTTTACATGTTCTCCCTTCTGACCAACCCACTAAGTAAGGGGTGAATCCTCCATCACCTGTGACATATGGATCATCATCTAGCTCAGCCTCTTCTTATCTGCTGGAATGAAACAGCAAAACATAGAAGTCTTGCGCTTCTAGATGCTCCACTACCGAAAGTGAGCTCCTTGCTTGAACAGTCCTTCAGCGGCCACATCCACATTGTGACATCATAAAGTCAGCTAAGGGACATAGCCACACCCACATGCTGGTCACAGTCAGCTGAAGCATGGCCACACCCACCTGCTGATTTCAGCTAAGGGGCACAGTCACAATTGTTTCCTTGCCCTGGGAGGTATTCTATTCATGCAGGTGTTTTCAGGGCTGGGCACCAATTTGGTTGATCAGTCATCATTTGCTGTTTAACCAATTTGGTGATTTGTTAATTAAATAAATGTACATAGTATCAATACTTATAGAGATGCTATTTGAGATATTACAGGGCTATGTGTCACTCTTAGTTTTTTCTTAGTTTCATGCTATTCTGGGCAACACTGTTGATCAACCTGCTAGCAGCTTTTCCTTTCTTCCCTTTTTGAGTGGGATTTGGGAAACTTGACTCAATGGCTGCATTTGCACATAATGCGGAACTGTCGTACCGCATCCAACCTTAGGCTGCAGCAACAAAACTCACTACAACCCAAGGATTCAGATTGGAGTTTCAAATCTGAACCCTCTTTTATTGCCATGTCAAAACTGCATTTCCCCACATTCGGACGTAATATCATTGGAACCTCTGTCCCATTCAACTGCAGTTCCGCGTTACGTGCTAATGCAGCCAATGTGATCGGGGCAGCCAGCAGGGCAGATATGAGGAGGGATTCCTGACACCTGAAGCAACTATATCTCAAACCAGAGGCAAACCAGACTCCGTACACCTGTGTCAGGTGATTCTTTTCCTTTTTGGACATACAAGACTATTATGGTAAGGCATGACCAGGCAGACTAGATAACTAAGAAGAACATTAAAGATTTACACAGTCTGCATACTCACAAGCAAAATGATCCTGGTTAAAAAGCTAATCAGGATCAGCAAGTCCCACAGAGATGACTGTGAGAGTGCAGAATTTCAAACCGATCTAGGTCAAACTTCAGTTAACCAGCATTTAACCAGAATAGATAGCTAGGACTCTCTCTCTCTCTCTCTCTCTCTCTCTCTCTCTCTCTCTCTCTCTCTCTCTCTCTTCCATCCCCCGCCACAATAGAATATAGAGTGGAGAAGTATGACATCCCTCCACTGAATTCCTCCCTGGTTCTATATGCTGCTGTTCCAGGTTTGGCTTAGGCCAGCCACAGTAAGCATGTCACTAACAGGGACTCATGGGAAAAGAGGCCAATGGAGCAGGGAGGGGAGGGGCGCTGTGACTTCTCCAGCCTTAACAAGATGTCAGAGCAATGACTGAAATGCTCCCAAAGCCTGCTGGGCTTCGTCTGGCAACAGAGGTGGCAGAGAGAAGCCCAGCGGCCAAGCATGGACCCTTGCCCCTCATCCCGCTTTGATCCCCCAGCCCCCACTCCCTTTTTAAGACCCCCTCCTCCTTCTGCAGCCAGACCTGCCTGTGAAAACTATCCAGACTTAAAGCCAATCAATTTCCAACGAGTAGCAGAGTTTGACGGGAAATTCATTCCAACTGGGGGCCTTGATTTATCTTTCAAATATACGGACAAGCGTGCGCATGATGGAGCCCATTAAAATGTTGGAAGATTGTTTTTATGATTGAAGTCTGTATTACACTCGCCATAAAGAAAGGCAGCGCGGAGTCATTAGCATTTCCATGATGTTATATTTCTGCCTGTCGTGGGCCAATAACTCATCTTTACGGCTTGTCCCACCGCTAGCTCTTTGATACAATGAGTATAGAGTTAAGCAAAACTACAACAGGGAAGGAGAATCCGGCGAGCCGCCTGCCCTTCACGCCGCTTTCGCCTCCTCTGCTAGAGACATTTTTCAGAGCACTGAAAGAGCACATATGCAGGGAGTCACTCTTCCCCCCGTTGCTATTCTTCATCGCGCTCTCTCTTTCTCTCTCCCTCTCCCTCTGCCTGACACCCCCTCCTTCCTTCTGCTCACCCATCCGGCTAAATGAAACTTATCTTGCCATTTCGCCCCCCTCTTCCGCCTGCCTCCTTGTCCTCCTCTTTCCAGGCTCCCTGGGTTGTTATCATCGAACCAAAGAGAGAGGATTTTTTTTTAAAGCAATGACCTTCTTTTCTCTCCCTCCTTTCTATTTTTTCCCCAGGTTTTTTTTTTTTTTAAAGAAAAAAGAAGAGAGAATGTTACAACTGGCTAAGTAGCAGAGCTCCCAGCTTTCTGAGGACACCTTTCCTTGGTCGGACTTGGTGAGAGTTATGAATGGCTCACAGCAGGGAGAGTTGCTCAGTGGTTACATCGGAGCCCACCACTGACATTCGGGGGTGATTTTTGGATTGGTGGCATTCTGTAACTTGGTCTTTATGCCTTCTGGTGTCTCTGCTGTGAATATTTGTGACCCCTGACGTGCAAGATTCTCCCTAAGCAAAAATGGTACAAACTTTATGTCCCACCATGCAGATGCCAAATCTTTATGATCTACCCAGGATCCTTCTGCAACTCTGTCCACAGCATTTGGGAATGTTTGTCTATAATGTGGGAGTTATTGTGCTAGAGAGCAGGGAGCATGCAACATACAAGTACTCTCAAGAACTCTTGTTGGATTGGCTGTCAACCTCAACTTTCATTTTTATGGCCTGAGAATTCATAGGAAAATAAGATGATCCCATTAAAAAATAAATAAATCTGGACAGCAATAGAAAGCATCCTAAAACTCATTATAGTTCAACTCTAATGACTCTAATTTTACATTTTAAAAAAGGCTAAATAATGAAGATAGCCTCGCTCACACACACACACACACACACATGCAAAGCAGTGTGGGAGCTACTCCCCTAGAGGATCATCCCACAGTGAGAGAAGCACCATATCTGTGGTGCAAATAAAAATGGGAGAATCAAAATCCTCACCAGATTCACCTTTACAAGCATAGCCCCTTGAACCGGGTCGAACCGGTCGGTATTGGACTGGACCCGGTTTGGGTTGAACTCGGAACATTGCCTTTATTTGAGGCTGGTTTGGTTTGAGTTTGAACCGGTCGAACCGGGCCAGTTTTCAAACTGGTTCTACACACCCCTAGAGAGACTCCCTCCTCATGACTGGGAATCCTGACTGCCCAGCATTCCAGATCATGGGCAGAAACTTTCTTTAGTGCTTGACCCTGCAGACCAGAGAGCAGAGACATGACTACAGAGTGTATTAGTGCCAGTCAGTGTGGCTGACTGGCCGGCTCCCATTCCCCTCTATCTGGGTACTATGTACTCAGTTTCTGAATGTTTGAAGAGAGCTTAAGTCCCATTGGAATCAATAGCAATAGCTAATTACCTATATCAGGTAAGCGGGGAAACTGAGTGCAGCTCACACACTCTTGATTTCCAGCTGTGAAAACTTGGAAATTTTCAATGATGTTGGGTTGACAATACACCAACTTGACATTTACCTGACATTGACAGCCAGAGTTCAAATCTTAGCTCAGTGATGTCAGGTAATTGTCAGGTTGGTGCATGCCAGCCTAATAGCATGGAGAATTTCCAGGTTCTCATGATTGGAAAGCAGGATCATGCACGCCACTGGAATCTCAGATTCCCCACTTACCTGATGTTATTTTGGTCATATGAACCAGCCCTAAATATGTTTACACAGAAGCAACTCTTCGTTGAAGTCATTGGTGCTTACTTTTAAGTAAGGATGCATAGGATATAGTTTTGATTTCACTATATTGCTTTCCATGAGACAGAGTCATGACCAACTTGTTCTGAATGATGCCCATCATGATACAGATTTGGAACCAACTCTAGCCCTAAAGGCTCAAGACTGGCAGTAAAATGTAAGAGCAAACAACAACCACACTTCAACAACAGTGTTACCTACATGTGATAATGGGTTGGATGAGGGATAATAGATTGAAGCTGAATCCAAACACAATGGAGCTGCTCATGGTGGGGGGCAGAGTCACAAGTTGTGTTAAAGTTGTCTGTCCTGGATGGACACTTATTCAGAAGGAACAAGTACAGAGCCTGGGAGTACTCCTGAATCCAAGTTTCCCTCTGGTTTCTCAGATTGAGGAAATGACCAAGAGTGCCTTTAATTCGCTTTGATTGCTATGCCAACTGCACCCATTTCTGGAAGAGAATGTCCTTAAAACAGTAGTGCATAAGCTGGTAACCTCCATACTTGATTACTGTAAGGCATACTAGGCGCCTGATTCTGTGAGTGCTCAGGCTTGTGCCCTTAACCTTGGCTAAAGGCTGGGGGTATGAAGTAGGGTTAGATAGGTGGTCAGCACCGGGATCCATGCAGATCCCAGTGTTGCACATGAACAGCCTAACCCAGCCCGACCCAACCCAGGCTGGGCTGCCCCGGCCTGGGTTAGGCTGCTCATGAGAACGTCCTTCATGTTACTCCTGTTCTGAAAGCACTGGCTCCTAGTATGCTTCTGGGCAAAATACAAAGTGCTTATCTGGTGGCAACTCGGACATCTCTGTACTGCCCCTGAGCTCTGAAACACACTCCCAGGCAAGATATGAGGCTTGCCCTCTCTGGTGCCCTTTAAGAGAGAGAGCCTTAAAGACACACCTTTCCAACCAGGCATTTTTTGATGATTCTTTTTAGCTGTTTGTTATTGGCTCTGTTTAATTCTGCTTTAATTTCTGTATTTTAACTGGTTTGTTTTAATTGGGTTGTAAATTTCCTAGAGATTTTTGATTAGATGGTATACAAACAAACAAACAAACAAACAAACAGTTGGAACCCCAAATATATTCTGATAAAGAGCCCACTATTAAAAGAGGCACTTGTCTGCAGCAGTGTGTTCTTAGTGTATGTATTTCCTATGTGTGCGGGGCGGGGGGGGAACTGGCTAGCAGGCTGTATCTGTGAAGGCGACATCAGTGTGCTGTATGCATCCATCCTGCTCTCCTATGTGTGCACAGGCATGTGTGGCTGTGTGTGCTCCATCACTCCATCACTGCCTCGTTCTGACTTGCCTTTGCAGGGTCTTAAACCTGCCAATGACTCGCGGACGTGATGTGAAAGCTGAGTGGGCTCAGCCTCCTCATTGCCGCTGTGCGCAACCGGAATGCTAAACAGCCCCTGGGAGACAGGCCTCACTTTCCGTCTGACATTGGTTGCCTCTTTCCCTGTGCAAGGTGTCGTTCAGGCAGGGGTGGGGTGGGGTGGTTGGGTTGGGGGGTGCATGGCATGAACTTGCAGCAGTCGGGCCCAACTGGAAGCATTTGTGGCCGTATGTGTTGCTGTCTACGTAGGAGTGCGTTTCCATAAATGTAGTGCTCTCTGTCTCTGGTTGTTTCTTCCTCTTGACGTTCAGGCTGGGAGCAACCCCTCAATTTATGGGCCCTGCGCTGAGCGCCCGCCACCTTGTTTGGCACTGCTTTCCCTCAGAGGTGACAAGAGGCAGGTTGTTTGGACAGACACAGCTGATAAAATAACAATCTGCCACTCTCTTGCGCGGTGGTGGCAGGCAGGATCTGCCTTCCATTTGCCGTGAAGGCACAATTTTCGGGGAAGTCACGAATTGGGGAGAAGAGAGAAACAGAGGCGGGGCGGGGGGGAGTGAAAGGCCTGAAGGTTTTATTATCTCTCCCCGGGGAAAGTTTAACGCGAGGTGCTAAAATAGATAAGTTGCAGTTTGGGCACATTTGTTTTCCACATAAATTAGATACCCTGTTAGATAAACTGGCTGCAGCTGTGGGGAGAGGAAGGTCAGAGAGAGGGATGGAGGATGTCTGGGCTGGAATATGCAGCTTGAAGAGAAAAGCAGGTGCTGGGAAAACAAAGGGCAGGTTGTTGAGATTCAGCACAGGTAGGGAGAGGGAAGATAAATGGTGGAATAGATTTCTCTAGAAAGCAGAGGGCAGAGCTCCATTTGAATCACCAAAGAAAAGCTTATATAGGGGGTGGGAGGAAAACTACTGGTTGACATCCAGACTAATGAAGTGCATTTCTATTTACACTGCTCACGCACTACAGGCAAAGGTGGTTTTTATCAATCTCCCCTTCCACTTTGAAGCGGACTCCCAAAAATATGTCTTTGAGGGCTGCACAGTCCTCAAGGACATATTTTCAGGAGTTGCCGTCAGCTTCAGAATGAAAGGAGGATGGGTGAGAGTCTCCCCTCCTCTGGAGCATGTGCTATGTGTTTGCTGCACTACAGGCAAAGGTGATTTTTATCAATCTCCCCTTCCCCTTTGAAGCTGACTCCCAAAAATATGTCTTTGAGGGCTGCACAGTCCTCAAGGACATATTTTCAGGAGTTGCCGTCAGCTTCAGAATGAAAGGGGGATGGGTGAGAGTCTCCCCTCCTCTGGAGCATGTGCTATGTGTTTGCTGCACTCATGGTTTGTTAGTCTGGATGTCGGCCGCTGGAGGAAGGGAGGGTGGGGTACTGTAGGCTCAGCACACTCGTGGCCTCTTGACAGTCTTGTTCCTCTCCTCTGCCTCTCTACTTTCTAACAATGTGTCCCACCCACGCCTGGGAAGTGGTGTGGGTGGGACACATTGCTGCAAAGTAGAGAGGCAGAGAAGGGTAACAAGACTGTTGGGAGATGGGGACTACAGCCATTCTCTGTATGCCCCCTTTCCTCTAGAACTCCACAGCAGAATACTACTGGTCTGGGGCGGAGACACCATTGGGTGAATGGGTTCAAAGAACCTGGGCCGCCACCAATCAGGGCCCCTGACATCAGATGCAGGGGGCATTATTTCAGTCCCAAACAGGGTCACGTGGCCTTGTTTTGTAACCGAAATCAACCCCGCGCTGCATTGGCAGTGCAGCTGGAGTGACTCCCCCTGCCTTAAAGGCACGGAGAGCTACTCCTGGTCTTGCTGACAACACACTCCCGCTGATCCATCTCCCGTGCAGTCCTGTTTAGGAGAGAGATTGGCCCGCGCTGCATTAGCAGCACGGCTGGAAATGGCTCTCCCTGCCTTTAAGGCAAGGAGAGTCGCTCCAGCCTGCTCTGCCCAACGCAGCACAGGCTGATCTCCCTTCCAATGGGGCCACGTGGCCCCATTTGGGAGGGGGACCACGCCCCCGTGTCTGACATCAGACCTGGACCCCTGAATCTGATGTCAGACCCGGACCTCTGTGTCTGATGTCAGATGGGGGGGGCAGGACCAGGGGGCCATGGTGGCAGCCACAAACGGGCTGCCGCCAGCTTCTCTACGCTCGTGTACTGGTCGACATCCTAACTAATTGTGTGTGTGTGTGTGTGTGTGTGTGTGTGTGTTTGTGTGATTTTCACCGTCACCCCTTCCCCCCATCAGCACTCTGTGCAATTCACAAATATGTCAGAAAGCTGAACAACCCTGAGGGACATATTTGCACATTGCAAAGAGCGCTTCCAGGGAAAGGGGAGACTGGCGCCCACAAACACTTGCACTTCAGGAGCGGGAGCACATCCGCTGCATGCGTGCTTCTTTAGGCTGCATGCACACAGCATTAAGATGTCTGCCTGTATATATGTTACTGATCCCATCATAATACAGTTAATAGATGTGGAAGTGAGCTTTTCTCATGCTTTTTGTTCAGCAAGTAGTTAAAGGTCTTTCCTCAATGGACACTAATGACTAGAAGATGTTTCTTCAGTTACTTTGATGGCTTTTAGTTACTGTATACACTTACCAGCCTACCAGCTACTGGCTGAGACCATTGTTCTTTGTTCTTGTGTGTCTGGGTGTGTCTGCACCTGTATGGCTAAAGAGAAACAGTTTGGTTGCCAATATGCAGCCTGCAAAGGATACCAGGCAAATGTCTGCAGCTACTACTGCTGCTGCTGCTGCTGCTATTTCTATGATGACGATGGTGACTACTACTGGTATGAATATTTATATACTGCCACTTAATGGTGCAGCAGGGAAATGCTTGACCAACAAGCAGAAGGTTGCCCGTTAGAAACCCTGCTGGTACTATATCGGGCAGCAGTAATATAGGAAGATGCTGAAAGGCATCATCTCATACTCTGCAGGAGGAGGCAATGGTAAACTCCTCTTGTATTTTACCAAACAAAAGCACAGGGCTCTGTAGGCGCCAGGAGTTGAAATCGACTTGAAGGCACACTTTACCTTTACCTTCAACCAAAGTTTTCAAAGCGGTTTACATAGATATAAATAAATACATAATATGACACCCTGTCCCCAAAGGGCTCACAATCTAAAAAAGAAAAAGAAGAAAACACACACCCATAAAGGTAGACACCAGCAGCAGCCACTGGAGGGATGCTGTGCTGGGGGTGGATAGGGCCAGTTGCTCTTCCCCTGCTAAATAAAGAGAACCACCACTTTAAGAAAGGTGCCTCTTTGCGCAGTTTGCAGGGGTCCAGGGAAGGCTCCAAGTGCGTGTGATCTGCTGGACAGGAGAAGGGTGGGTGGGACCAGGGGCAGCTCAAGAACTCTGAATGCCTGAAGCAAGGTGCCAAATCCCATCCTTCCCTGTGTGCTTCCTCCTCCACATCCTCCGCCTCCCGTTACTTTTTTTAACAAGCAGGGTGGGGCAGGAGGACATCTTGTTGCCTCGCCAGTGCCTCAATAATCTGCTGCCTGAGGCAGCTGCCTCACCTTACCTCATGGAAGAGCTGCCCCCACACCCAGGGGATGGGCCAGGATTGATGGGACACTCTAGCAAGTACTAGAGCTGGTGATTGTCTGATGCCTCTGTGGCACACCCTTATATATAAGCAACACTAGATTTTTTGGCAGTTCTAACTGTCACTCGTCTCCACCCACCTACCCGCATCCAACCTCCTCCTTCCCTCTGCAGCCACCCACCTGCCTCCCTTCCCATTGCTGCTAGTGGCAAAGAGATAGCACATGGGCTAATGACATCATAAGCCTGCGCTCCGTCTCTTTACCACCCACAATGAGTGCGGAGGGAAGGAGTGAGGCAGGCCGTGAGCCAGCAGCTGCAGAGGTGGGTGGTGCACAGCTCCATTGGGCGGCCCATATTCATTGCACTCAGTCACCCAATGGTAGTTCTTCCCCTGATACACAAAGACTCCAATAACATCACAAGTCTCTGGTGTTCTCTTCTCACAAAGAAACAGATCCTGTACAAGACACTCTCCCTGAAACGTCTTACCCTTCTGGCAAGAAAGAAGCAGTGAGTCAGCACTGTCATTTATATAATATCATTAAAAAAAAAAAATCTAACAGTGGATCAAGGCCTGAGAAGCCCAGGTCCCGGAATGCAAGAGTAATGGGGAAATCTGAGTGCTGGCGAGAGAAGACCAAGTGGCGAGCTGATGTGGCAGTCAGACAGTGCTTCTGCTTGGCTCCAGTGAAGGCTGGATGTGTGGCAGCAGCAGTGGCGGTGTTGATGATTCAGAGAACGCAAAGGGCGGGGGGCAGGCAGAGAAGTCAAGGCACTCGCCTCTCCTCCAACCCCATCCAATCTTGGCCGTTTCCCAAGTGAAATCACAGCTCTGGAGAGCATTGCTCGGTTGGGCCCGGGCCAGAGACATTCCGCATTTGCTGCCACAGGAATCCGTCTAATGACATTCCCGGCTGTTCCCTGGAGCCAAGCAAGAGCTCAGCCTGCTTATGATGGGTCATAAACAGCCTGAGTCTCCTCTTTGCGACAGGGTGGGGTGCCTGCAAGAAAAGGTATTGACATGGTTTTTAAAAGAACCCCAGTATGTACTAGATTATTGCATCTTAATTCTGCTCCTAGGTGCCAGATGAGGTATAGGCGAGACGAGGTCAGGAGCTACATTTGGTGGTAGAAAATAGGCTTCTCCTTTCCCCCTCACAGTGTGGGAGCAAGTCAGACTAATACCACTTCCATAGGGTCTGGAGGTGGCAAAGATGTTTTGCTACATGAATGGCAAAATAGATCTCCCTGCAGTCCAGAAAGAGCGTTTTGACATTTAAATGTCATACATTTGCATGACAATAAACATGTACAGGCTGCACCACATTCTGCAAATACAAATGTTTTCAGAATTTCAAAACAGAGCAAGCCAGAGGAGTGGAAGCAAGGAATGCAAGCTGCGGAGGATACCAGCAAGGGGTTGAAGAACTGATATGGCTAGGGAGACACGGTTCTGCCACTGACAGTGAAGAGACATTTTACTCTCTTGTCTAGCAGGAGAGGCTTGGGGAGCAGCCATAGCTCAGTGGTGTGCTGTACCTGGAAAGGGTTCAATCGGTGGCATCTCCCATCAAAACATCTCAGGTAGTCGGGAGATCGTCTGCCTGGAGACCCTGGGAAACCTCTGCCAGTTGGAACAGAAAATGCTGGGCTGGATGGACCTGGCTGGATGGACCTGGAGAGCTCCTTAGAAGAGCTGCCTTAGGAGAACTAACCCTGGCTCTAACTGGCTTACAGCCCTCTGCAATATCTGCCCTGCCCCATCTGCCGGAAGGAAACAGTTATGTAGTTCAAGTCTGAACAGAAAAAGCAGGGGCAGGTGACATACCAGTGGGCAACCATGTTCAGACCCCGGACTGCCCAATGGGGAAGGGCCAGCCAATGGGGCTGAGCCTCTGCAGCTGCCTGTCCACCCGACTGCCTACCCCTCTCTCCCCTTGTCTCCAGCAGTGGCAAAGAGCTGGCTGATGATGTCACCACCTGGGAGACACACAGACAATGGGTGATGATGTCGTTAACCCATGTGCTGGCTCTTTGCTGCTGCCGGCAACAGGGAGAGAGGCAGGCAGGCAGGTGGCTGCAGAGGGAGGGAGCAAGTGGGCGGGGAGGCAGGCAGAGGTCAGTGGCAGCAGTTGGGGCAGCGGGGAGGGGAGCCGCCAAAAAATCTTGCTGTAGGCTGTTACTCGCATCACTACCCTGGTGAGAAAAAGAGGAGGGTTTTTGTAGCTGGCCAGCAAGAAGCAGCCTTGGGAAGCAGCAAGAGCATGCTGTGTCTTTCGGGGGACCTGCTGCTGCTTAAGGCCAGTACTTACTCATCTGGAGGCTTATCTATCTATCTATCTATCTATCTATCTATCTATCTATCTTTATTTATTAAAACGTTTTTATACCGCCCAAAACTTACGTCTCTGGATGATTTACAACAGAGACGTAAGTGGTTTTTGCCACTTCCCTGCAGCTTAAAATGTATAATTGTAAGGAAACAGATAATAAGATCGTTCACATGCTTGTGTGGGGCTGGGGAGGGCAGCGGGGAAGGCAGGATTGCACCTACCTTCCCCCCAAATGATCGTGCTGTTTCTTCAGCCACAACACTGGAGCGCCCACACAATCCATGCTACAGTGAGCAGCACAGCCATCTGGAGGCTGGGGAAATGAACCTGGGTTTCCAGCAATCCCACAAAGCACCACATGGTGCACTGGAGGATTTCCCCGCTGCTGAGCACTCTTGCCACCCAGCTCTATGAACGCTTGGGCTGCAGGCAGCCTGAGCATTCACACAACCCTTCTACCTCACTATAAGCTGGGGTAAGAAAGAAACCCAGGCTACACCGGTGAACAGCACTGGGACCCGGACCTGGGTAGGGCTGTGGAAGCTGGGGTAGGGTTGCTCGTGGGAATGACCTCATTATCTTTACTACTCTTATGTTGCTTTAGTACGCTTTGCTCACAGGGAAACTGGCCCCATAAATGGCTGCTGTAAACCTTCTTGCTGCTTAGGCAATGTGAGGAGGAGGATGAAGCAATGTGCCTCTAATGGCTGGCAAGACTCAGCTAACCCCTGCTAACTTGTCAAAGAGGCACCTTTTAATGTGCTGATTCTCTTTATTTAGCAGGGGGATAGTAACTGGCCCTATTCACCCCCAGCACAGTATCTCCGGTGACTGTTGCTGGTGTCTGTCTTATATTTCCTTTTAGATTGTGATCCTTTTGGGGACAGGGATCCATGTTATTTATTTATTATTTCTCTGTGTAAACCGAAAATAATCGACATAGCAATACCAGGGGACAGCAGAATAGAAGAAAAAGAAATAGAAAAAATAACAAAATACAAAGATCTACAAATTGAAATTGAAAGGCTGTGGCAGAAAAAAACCAAAATAATCCCAGTGGTCATTGGTTCCCTGGGTGCAGTTCCAAAAGACCTTGAAGAGCACCTCAGCACCATAGGGGCCACAGAAATCACCATCAGCCAATTACAAAAAGCAGCTTTACTGGGAACAGCCTATATTCTGCGCCGATATCTATAACAATTGACAACAAAATTCTGGCATCCCAGGTCCTTGGGAAGGACTCGATGTCTGGATAAAACAAACCAGTCAATAACACCTGTCTGACTGTGTAAACAAGAAATAATAATACTGAGTCAGACCATAGGTCCATCTAGCTCAGTATTGTCTACACAGACTGGCAGCGGCTTCTCCAAGATTACAGGCAGGAGACTTCCCCAGCTTTCCCTGAAGGGTCAGAGATTCAACCTGGAGAAAAGAGGCCTTGAAGAATATATCAAGGACAGTGAAGAAGATGCACTTCAAATGGTCAATAACGCAAAACTATTCAACACCAATGAAACAAAGCAGGCCTACAAGAAAGAACAAGTCAAGAACTGAGCAGAAAAATGGAAAAATAAGCCCCTGCATGGTCAATATTTGCACAATATAAGTGGAAAATCAGACATCACCAAGACCTGGCAATGGCTTAAGAATGGTTGCTTGAAGAAAGAAACAGAGGGTTTAATACTGGCTGCGCAAGAACAGGCACTAAGAACAAATGCAATAAGAGCAAAAGTCAAAAAATCCACAACAAACAGCAAGTGCCGCCTTTATAAAGAAGCAGATGAAACAGTGGACCACCTAATCAGCTGTTGTAAAAAGATCGCACAGACTGACTACAAACAAAGGCATGACAAGGTAGCAGGGATGATACACTGGAACATCTGCAAAAAATACAAGCTACCTGTAGCCAAAAATTGGTGGGACCATAAAATTGAAAAAGTTGTAGAAAATGAAGATGTAAAAATATTATGGGACTTCCAACTACAAACAGACAAACATCTGCCACACAATACACCAGATATAACTGTAGTCGAGAAGAAAGAAAAACAAGTCAAAATAATCGACATAGCAATACCAGGGGATAGCGGAATAGAAGAAAAAGAAATAGAAAAAATCACAGAATACAAAGATCTACAAATTGAAATTGAAAGGCTGTGGCAGAAAAAAACCAAAATAATCCCAGTGGTCATTGGCTCCCTGGGTGCAGTTCCAAAAGACCTTGGAGAGCACCTCAACACCATAGGGGCCACAGAAATCACCATCAGCCAATTACAAAAAGCAGCTTTACTGGGAACAGCCTATATTCTGCGATGCTATCTATGACAGCAACAACATTGATAATAAAATTCAGCCATCCCAGGTCCTTGGGAAGGACCTGATGTGATAAAACAATCCAGTTAATAGATTATTGTCTGACTGTGTAAACAAGAAATAATAATAATAATAAATATTTTTTCTGAAAGGGCTGGACTGGGGTGGGAGGCATCAGGGGAATTAGAAGGGTCTGTTTAACAGGTGAACACATGGTATCTGGTTGATTATCTCTGGATGGAGGCAAAACAGGGCATCATCAAACTAGTTGTAGAGCGGTTGCAAAGCAGTTCTGTCCCAAGTCACTTGAAATGCTCCTGATTACTTCTACTGTGGTGACCCACAGAAGTGGATCAAATGGATAGGGAAACAGGGTTAACTGTCTTCTCTCCCACTTCCCAGCCACCGTGGGAGGTGGCTTAATGACATTTGACAGGAGCTTACTCTGCTTGGCAGGTTCCTATATCAAACTGCTCCCACAGGACATGATCTTGATCAGGGCTCTGCCACCCACATGCCCACAAGAGCAGCCCTGTGACAAGCCAAGTGGCAATCAGGAGGTGGGGGAAGGAAGCTGGGCTGCCAGGTATCCCACAATGCACAGTGCAAGCGGCACAGTACATTGGAAATGCCCAGTCCACTGGTCCACTCCTTCCCCTGGACTCTCTGACCAAGATGGCTGTTGGCAGCCTGGGAGCAACTGCCGGCAGCTCAACAATCCATATGTTCGGAGAGTGAGGTAGGAGTTGCATGCTCATCCTCCCACCTCACTTTAAGCCCCACTTTAAAAGCAGGGCTAGCTAGGGGAGGCGGGATTGGGAGTGATCCTGGCACTTCACACTACTAGTCCTACCTGGGGTAGCCCTGTCCTACCCCTGTAGGGCTGATCATGTGAACAACCTTATTGTTACAGCCACTACTCTTGTCTCTACGTTGGCATCTGGTGCTCTTTGGGGACCCATATGGCTCTGAGATTTCCAGTTGCTGATCAATGTTCTAGGGAGAAGGACAGGGCACCCTCCTTGGTCAGAAAGAACTATGGCCGTGTGCTGATTAGGTTGTGTGAATTCATTTTACCAAGAGCAGCAGATAGCCACAAAGCTCCTGGTGGGTGTTCTTGTTGCTGTGGCATAGGTAGATGCAGTTGTGAATGGGGAGAGCCACAAACTGATCACACAATAAATCCATCCTCAACTCACATCTCAGTATGTCAGTTTGGTTATGAAGTGGTAAAGGCAGTTGTAACATTGGGAGGCATTGTCAGAGCAGTTTCCCCAAATTGGTAGCCCTGATTCAGCCATGATACTGGGTTAAACAAAAACAGACCAACATGATGAAAGCGAGGGAGAGTCTTGTTTTGAGGTGTGTACGTCTTGCTGTCATAAAAGGAAAGGTTGTGTCAGTGTTGACTCCTGGCGACCACAGAGCCATGTGGTTTTCTTGGTCGAATTCAGGAGGAGGAGGAGGAGAGTATGTTCATGAGATCACATGTACTAGCCAATACAACGGAAACACAATGAGGCTAGTTTCATGAGCAGCAGAAACTGAGCTAAGGGAGCCCAGCCCCATTTCTGCTGCTCACATGCTGCAACGGTTTAGGGTTAGGGTAACCTGGCAGCCAGCCCTCTTAAATGCCTCCCCCTGCATTAAACAAAGTTAGCGGAGCGCATGCTCTGCTAACTCCGTTTTTTTGGTTGTGTGTGGCTGCAGTGTGGCTCTGCGCCGCGGCAACTCACAAGTAGACCCCCGACAGGGAGGCTACAACAAGCCTCCTGGCATTGGGGGGGGCTTCCCAGAATGCCCCGTGCACTTGTGCAGGGCATCCTGGGACTTCTGGGGGCCAGGTGGCCCCCCAAACCCCACCACCCCTAATGGCTCCGTATCGGAGCCAGTAATCGTCTGGGTGGCTGATCTGGCTGCCCAGGACAAGCTGCCTGCTCGTGTGTGGGGAGAGCGGGTCAAACCTGCTCTCCCCACAAACCCCCTTATGACGCTTCACACTGCTCGTGTGAAGCACTTCAATCAGCAGTAAATCCCCTTTCAGAGGCAGAATCAGTACTCCCTCCCTGCCCCTTTCCAGTCTGAACCATGCCCCAAACCTGTGGAAGCATTTTTTGTTAGACTTCCCCCCAACAGAAAAAGTGTACATGTGTACAATCCAAGATGGTGACAGTGCTATCAAACAACCTTTGTCCTTTTAAAGTTTTATATCTGTCTTCAACCAAAGCTAGCCATTTGAGTCAGATCAGAAGGATGCATTGTGCACTTAAAATCTAAGGATTCGAGGTACAATAATATATTCAAATAATTAAGAGAGAACGGGCAGGGATAAAATGTGAAGGGGGACTCAGTTAAGACACTCTGCATAGTTTCTTCTTGCCTAGAATCCCTAGATGCTAGCCTAGAAGCAAGAATCTATGGAAGATTCAGCCTGGAGGCAGAGACACCATTTCGGAGGTTTGTTTTTTTAAGGGAGGAGGGAGATTTTGATGGTTATCAGGTTTCAAAGGATAACAGCAAGATTTCTGTATTGCACACACACAAAACCCACTGGCTGATAGGATTAGGAAAATTACTCAGGATAGTCCCATTGAAAAAGCACAAGTTAGGCAACGCCTAACCCGTCTTTTTAATTTTGTCTTATCAGCCTCTGAGTTTGTTCTGGTTGCAGGGATGTAACTATAATAGGGCAAGGGGAGACAGTTGTCTGGGGGCCCACTGCCTTGGGTGGGGGGGCAGTGGCAAGTCATATGACTGACTCCCCCAGCTGCACACCTGCCCGGGCTTCCTTCAGTTGTATTCATCCTCCGAAGTTGATGTGAGTGTTAAGACCTGGAGCTACCAGAACAGCATGTCTTGCTCTAGTACCATTACATGACTTGCATCGTCCACAAATTTACAAATAATTTAGGATGATGTCCTGTTGTGGCATATAGATAGATAGATAGATAGATAGATAGATAGATAGATAGATAGATAGATAGATAGATTTTTGTTACCACTATTCAGCCTCATTTAAGATTTCTTTACTTCATGAGCTGAGCTTCAGTGAGGCAGGGGTCCATTTTATAATCTTGTCTCTGGGCCCACTCCAACCTTGCTACGCCCCTGTCTGGTTGCGTTTTCATATCTCATAATAATAACTACAATGTTACCATCTAGGGCTGTGCTGGATGTTCACAAGAGAATATTTGTACCATGAAAGGAAGGACTTGGGGTTTGGGGTAAAATGTTCAAGCCAACCCCCATTGCTTACCTTTTCGCAACTTGTTTGCTTGTCTCTTTGTCTGCACAATCGGGGTAACAAGCAACAACAACAAAAGTATCATTTGGGTGGCTGGGATCAGTGACTGACATCCTGATTATATTTATTAGAGGAAATCCTATAAAGATTTAGCAGTCCTTTAGTCTACTCCCTGAGTTGTATGTCATATGAATGTATGTCATATAAGTCATATGTTAGTCTGGATGTCAGCCACTGATCCCAGCCATTTGGAGAGCATATTTTGAGTAGGATGCCACCACACAGCCTGCTGCCATCATGCTGTGGGGTGGGGGTGCCGATCAGATGGGGCTGCAGGATGATGTCACAAAGCCAATCCATAGTGAAGACAGGAAGCACGAGGCTCATTCTAAATAGGCTTTGTGGCAATGCTACATAGCCAATCAGAGTAACTGTAAAAAGGAGGTGCTTTTAGTGGATTGCAAAGCTTTTGTAAAAGTGACCCTGGTCTGGCTGACCCGATGAGCAAGACTGTTCAGTCAGTCCCCTTGCCATTTTATGCAAAAGCATTTGTCCCTTTGATTTGTAAACCTAATACTTTGGTCCACTGAATTATTTATAACAGTCACTCACTGTGTAGAATGTGTGAGCTGAAAGACAGGTGGAGGAATAGTCACATTATTATTGGAGGAATAAGCACATTCAGTCTGAAATATTGCAGGGAGGGGGTGCTCCTATGCTTCCTAAATGGCACCCCTGCCAGGAGGATACAGTAAGCACTGGTTCCCACCTACCTTTAGTATCCTGCTCCCCAATTCTCTCTCTCTCTCTCTCTCTCTCTCTGATTTATAGCAAGCTTAGTCCCTGGTGCTATAAAACGAAATGATTCTTCTCGCCACTAATTTCTGTGTAATTAGATCGTTGCTGGTGTGGAAAACGGGCAGCACTGGAACGACCCCACAGCCAGGCTTCACAGGGCTTCAAGATGTGTGATCGGGAGTCAGAAATGTTGTGACACCTGCACAGATTGGGGAGTAGAGGGTAGATCGGACACCCTAGCAACACATACATATAGACACATACCCATCCATCTATGAAGGCATTTTTAAAAAAAGTTTTTTTAAAATCAATAAACTACTGGGTCTTCTCAAAACCAACCATTTCAGAAGTATCAGAAAATACTACACAAGGAGCACTTCAAGTTGGGAATCACTAAACTTCTCCAATACTCACGAGACCTTTTCCTACTCATTCAGCCTATCTGTTGTGCAAACCAGCACTTCCCACTTTCCCCAAGGGGTGGGAGTTTCCCGAAGCAGTGTTATGCACCACATCTTTTTCTTGTGAACAGGGGCACTGACAGCACTGGGCCATCTGGGCATGAGCCCCAGACCAGTTCTTTAGTGCCCTGGATGTCTTCTGTACTGCCCCACAAGGGCAAGCTGTTACTCTAACAGCTTTGGCAGTGGGGTACTCTTAACACCACCACCCCATCTTTTGCACTTTGTGGCATCTGCATTTTCTGTCGGCATCCCACCCTACACCATAGCATGATTGCAGCAGATAGCAGCCTCCTTCCTGTACAATGCATGCACTCCCAGCTCAAGCAGGAAGCTCCTGCAATGCCTTTAGGTGATGCTGAAGTAATTGTGCTTTTCATCCCCTTCCACCACCAAGAGGCAAGTGTAGGCCTGGAGAAGGTGTGCTGAGCTTGCTGTAGCTGCTTACAAGCACAAGAGTGAGGATTAGAAAGAATAAAGACAACCCTTTGTGGAAGATGAAGGGATGAGGACCTGGCTGCTTTTAAAGATAATGGCTGTCATCCAGACTAATGAAGCATTTGTGGGAATGTGTTGCACAAGTGCAAGGATTGGCACTAGTTAGCACAACTATGCCGTATTAGCGCAAACATCCTTGCATTTACACAAGTCTCACGCTGTGGTGTGCCTCCCACTGGAAAGCATCTTTGTATTTGAATGATTGTTTGTGCAAGAGTGCCACACTGGGATTTTGCACCGCTATGTGATTTTCTTGTGGGTGTGTAACTTGGTTGTTAATGTTGTGCCACATTAGTTTGGATGCCAGGCAGTATATGTAACCAGCTTGCTGTCTCTGGAAATCGTTGGCTTCAAAAGCTGGAAAACAGCATTGGATTCCTTCAGAGAGCATGGAAAGGTTTAATTATCAAGCTGGGGAAGGGGGTAGTAGGTCTGAGCCAGGTCCTGAGGGCCCAGGGCCCAGATCTTTTAAGTATCCATAAATGCCCCTATATAGGTTAAATAGGAAACTGCCTTGTACCGAATCACACCATTGATCCGTCTAGCTCAGTATTGTCCAGATGCCTGGCAGCAGCTCCCCAAAGTTTCAGATGGGGTCTTTCCCACCCCTAGATGGGAATGCCAGGGAGTGAAACTTGAACTTTCTGCATGCAAAGCAAATGCTCTCCCACTGAGCCAAAGGCCTTCCCCCCATTTTCCTGCTTGTGAAGAAAATGTACTTTTCCAGCATTGCACACGGCCAAAAAGGGAGGTAGGACAGACCCCTTTTCCGTCCTACCTCACTTTGACTGGGTAGTGGATCTGGGCTATCTGGGGCTGCAGCTGCTGGGTTGGGAGACCTCCCCGTCTCCCAGATGACACAGACTGCTTGGCTCAGAGGGATCCCTATGTTCTGGTTGTGGTCTACCTTGAGCGTAGGCAGTTTGCTATGTGTCTGCATCATGACTTTATTTCAGCAAATGTGGGTAAGTCTTTTGGGAAAGGACATACTTTCTCCAAAGCCTTGCTACAATCATCTAAATCATAACCAACTGTAAGCATAACAGCATTTTGATATAGCATTTATACATAGCACTTCCCCCTACATGCTCAAAGCACTTAATGGTCTGGTTCACACAGTTGTTCAAGTCTAGGTTTAATGTGAATTACCAATATTAGTGTGATTGTGTGAACTTGTGCCAAGGTGGTTTATGACCTGAGATGAATCCGAGATTGCCACCTTGGCGTGGGTTCACACAATCACACTAATGTTGGTAACGAACATTAAACCTAGATTTGAATGACTGTGTGAACCAGGCTAATACAGTATGAGGCTATTCACACGACGGGAGGAAATTGGGCTAGTGGAAGCTAGCCCGATTTGCTCCCATCGTGTGAACCACCGGGCTCGGCTGTGAGCCCGGTGATTCCTAAGCGAGTAACCTGCCCAAGAACCCCTGCCCTTAAACCAGGTTTGCGGAGCGAGTGCTCCGCAAACCCGGTTTTTTTTACTCGTGTGTTGCTGTGGCGCAGCTCCGCGGCACGGCAACTCACGGGTAGACCCCCGACTGGGAGGCTCAAAAGCAGCTTCCCGGCTCGGAGGTCTCTCCAGCATGCCCTGCGCGCTCGCGCAGGGCATGCTGGAGTTTCCAGGGGCTGCACGGCCCCCGAATTCCCCGGCCGGCTCCATGACGGAGCTGGCAGTCATGTGGGGGGCTGCTGCGGCTGCCCAGAGCAGGCTGCTGCTTGTCTGCGGGGAGAGTGGGCTAAGCCCGCTCTCCCCGCAAATCCCCTAGAGGCTCTTCTCACTAATCGTGAGAAGAGCCTCCTTATGTCTTATCTAAGCAAGGTAACTTGTTAGGTAGGCCAATATTATTATCTCTATTTTACGGATTGCTCATAGAGGTGATTGTTAGAGACAGTGGTCTGCTGAAGACCCCTTAGTGAACAGGACAGAGGTTTGAATGAAATCCTTTTCCTGCTCATAACCCGTGCCCTTTAACATGACAATACATCAGCTCAAATATTACCATTCGTTCCCCCATGAAGATATAAACACAGGCCGTGATCCAGTGGATAGTTATGTGTCTTTAAGTTCCATTAAAACTGGTGGGGCTTATCTGCACCCAAGTTTAAGACATGGCTTGAGAAGCTGGTTTCCAGTTGACAAAACGTAGCAGGGGAAATGGAGGCACCGGTGGGTGGGAGTCAGCAGATTCAGGTTACAAGAGGTTACCTCTTTTGTTCCATCTTCCTGTCTCTGTTCCTCGCTCCCTCTGACCTGGATTTTCCAGGCTGCACAGTACAAGCAGTCTAGAAGACCCTCTAGTATTTTTACAACCTTGATAATAAAAAAAGGCCATCAACTCAAACTAAGTAAATATACATATACTGTACATATGCATTAAAAAGTGGATAGAAATTATGCGGCTGCCAAGGGTTTATGCTTTGAGGGGAGTGAACTTCTCCAGGTAGGTAATTGGTTGGAGCAGAAGTAATGGGGGCGATTTCATCTCCATAAACGTTTCCCAGCTAATTTATCGGGAGAGGCCAGGCATGTTCCTTGAACTATAGAACACCATGGCTGTCAGGTGCTCAAGTCCAAGGGCTGGCAAATATTTTGGATAGACAGACAGGCAGGCAGGCATGTCAGCCAATCAGCCTGCCCCCCAGCCCCCCCCCAACATTGCCCAGACTAAGGGAGAACATGAGTTCTAGAAGGTTTGCAGCAGGTAGTGGCACAGGATTGGCTTTCAGGTGTCACCTGGTTCCCAGAGCCAGGAGGATTCTGAGCTGTGGTGAGACAGTCCACCTTGGACTGCTTGCAGTTCACACCACTCACCAGCAGTCCCTTTAGTGCAAGGAGCAGGAAACCAGGGCCTGATCTGAGCTTGCAGCTCAAGCCCTGTGGCATTGCCTTATCATGAAGCCTGGTTCGGTGGCTGCTTGTGTCAGTGGATTCTGGGCTGCATTAAGGGTGGTAGCATGGCGGGCATACAGATCTGACTCACAGGGTACAATGCACCATGTTGCTTTCTTGCAGAAACCTCACTGAGATGAAAAGGATCTGCTCAAGAAAATGAATGGCTTGAGCCCCACCAGTATTGGGTGAATGCCGTTTGGATTCTCACTCTCAGGTACCAAAATGCCTTAGACTGGCCCTGCAGTGAAACAAATATGTAGCCCAGGAATGATGGTTCAGCCCAGTATTTATCTGATGCCTAGGGAACAGTTTTCTTCCCCTAGATTAAAATTGGAAGCACATTTCATTGTTATATGCAGCAAAATACATATATACATCTCAGATCGGCTTCTGGACCTTGGGTAGCCATCCTGCTTGCAGTTTCGGAGACAGGCTAGCCTGGGTAATAATTGCCTCCTGGAATCCCACCCAATTGCCTCCTGGCATCCTAGGTCAATCAGGGTTCAGGGATGGTTCTGTGCCTTCTGGGCAATGATGATGCTTTGTGGATGGAACTGTGACCATCAGAGCCAGGGGTGTAGCTACCGTATAATTGAGCGAATGGGTTCAAAGAACGCAGGCCCCCAGCTCCTGAGGGGCCCCCAGCTCCACCCCTCCCTATTTCCTTCATTATCTCCCTCACTCCGAGGGGCCATCGGGGAGAGGGTGAACACAGGCCCCCTCTGCGCCCCTGGATGTAGCGGGGGCTGCACGTCCTTCCTTCCTTGGGATGGTGTCACTGCTCATGTATTGGCAAAGGAGAATTCAGGGCTGCATGGGGCTGTCTCACTCTGTGGGGCAGAGGGTGGTGGATAATATCTTGATTTGCAAAGCCCACTCCAGGTCTCACTCATAACATGTTCATGAATCCAGGCTCACAGGTTTTTGTTTTTGTTTTAAATGTGAATTACTATACTAGCATTTAGCCCTAGAAATGGAGAAGAGAGTGTGGAGTGCCATTCCTTGCCCAGCTGCCACCTGCCCAGGGCAATCTTGAGCTGCAGAAAATGTGAGGCATTGTAAGGATGCCAGTGGCAAAAAGAGAAAATGATGCCCCCTGTTAGAGGGTCCCTCTTCACTTCCCATTAGCCCTGGATTAAGACAGAGATAATATCTCAAGAGAAGCTGCAAAGGGGGTTTTCATCAGCAGTGTGAGCCCAGCTTCCTCCCAGCTTCACAATTTGTATATTTTGTCAGCTCAAGATCTGGATCAGCCATCCGTCTTCCCCCTCTCCTCATGCTTCGGAGCAATTTTTAAAAAGTGAACACATGCATTCATTCAGTTATACATTGATCCTTTGCCCATTTTTTAGAAAGCATGTAAAAATAGTTGCAAAACTGTTCTGAAGATTGAGGTGACATTTTGGTGACAGCACGGGCACTAGCCAATTGGCATTTTTGGTGACATTTTGGTGACAGCACGGGCACTAGCCAATTGGCACAGTCCGTAGCTGGACCCCCCCCCACTGCCTCTCACAAACATGCAGAACTTTTTCCTCCCAGATTTCAACCCTGGAAGGGTTGAAATCTGGACAAAGGTACATTTGCACTGAACTTTAAGGACAGTGGTGGCATTATTCTGGTCCCATTGCTCTTCTGCCTGCCTTTACTCCATCCTCTCTTGGCACAGATACTCTTAGCATACTCATCCTTGAATAGTCACTATAAACCTGAGCAATTCATGCCAGTTTTGAGCTTGTGTTGTGTTCTTTCATCCCCATAACACACACTTGCTAGGTACTCCCCCACCCCCACCATCATCTGAAGTCCCTGCTCTCTCATTGCTGACTCTGGGAACCAAAGTCTGCAGATGTGGATTAAGTTCTTTCCCTGCCGGTGATGTATTCTTGGAGCTCTGATGTAGGACCCTTGAGGAGCTTGTAACTTAAAGGCACATGAAGTTCAGTACACCAGCTGGGGACTGCTCAGATGCCCCATAACTGGGCAAAGCCCAGCATTGAGAAATCTTAAGCAACAGGAGGTGAAAAGTAACCAGAGAACGTAAGAACAATCAATGGACCAGGCCCCTACTGGGCAGAGACCAGCTGGAAAGATTTCTCCATTTCTGAAATGTTCATTATAACATCTGCAGCCCATATTCTCAGGAATGGAGACCTTGGGTAGGGAATGTGTCTTCACTGAGTTAAGACTTGCCTGCTGGGGTGTTAAGTGAAGTTACAGTGATGTACTAAATTATCCAGCGAGCAATTATTTCACTGGAATTTAAGGGTGCACTTTTTGAGCTCTCCTTCTTTTGTGTTTGCATTGTGTGAAGGGTACCCCTCAATTCTGCTTTCAAACCTCAAAGGAATTTGCAAGAATTACAGTTATTTACCCAAAATGAGCTAGCATCTTCTCTCCCATTTTAAGGTATACAAAAAAGAAATGAATGTGGCACTCTCACTGCATATAGTATGTCACACTCCCTCTTCTCACTCTATTTTTTTAAAGCAAGCCAGTTGTCCCCTGCTAACTGAGCAAAGAGGCACCTTTTAAAAGTGGTGATTCTCTTTATATAGCAGGGGGAGAGCAACTGGCCCTATCCATCCCCGGCACAGCATCCCTCTAGTGGCTGTTGCTGGTGTCTGTCTTAAGTTTCCTTTTTAGATGTGAGCCCTTTGGGGACAGGGAGCCATCTTTATTTATTTATATCTATGTAAACTGCTTTGGGAACCTTTGTTGAAAAGCAGTATATAAATATTTGTCGTCTTCATCTTCATTTAAATGTTTGCTTAGCATTCTGGGCCAATGGCATTGTGTGAACAAGACATTCAGATAGTTCACACAACTACAAGAAGGTGGGCTGGGGGAGAAGGCAGGAGCCTACCTGCCTTCCCACACACAACCAGAGCCTATGATAGTTAAGCCCCTGACCCTAACCCTGTGGCTGTTTTTCTCTGACATGACATGCTATCTCTCCCTGTGTGTTGTCAGAATGCTAGGAAGTAGATGACAAATTTGTCATCATGCATTTGATATGTGCCACAGAACTGTGGATAATCATAGCTCCCAGTGGGTATCTGCTATGGGTCCCTAAGTGTCTCCTTACTGTCAGGAATTGCCTGGGCTGAAGCTGAGAACCAGGCACTCTCCACTGCCCCATATGGCAGGCTGCTGTACTGCAATAGCTTTGCCCAGAGTAAAGGACTTTTTGGCTCTGGAATGGCTTCACCCAGCCAAGTGGATGAAAATACTATGAAGTCTTTGATTTTGACAAGGTCTCCTCAGTTCTGCTGTGTTGTGTCTGCATTTCTTGACTTGACATCTTGGTTTTGACTCCTGGCTTTCGTATGGCTTGCCTCCTGATCCTGATTCCTGACCCTGATTTGACTGCTCAGCTCTGACTCGTGACTTGCCTCCTGATTCTGATTCTTGGCTTTACTCCTTGTTTTATTCTATCCAGTAATCTTTTGTATTTAGTTGTTTGGACATTTGTCCCACTGGGGATCCTATAGAAAGTGTGGGGGAGGAGTCAGAAAGGAAAGGGAAGGGAAAGGTGAAAATGGAGTTGTTGCTGAATACATCTTTAGTTCATTTATTTATCATATTTTTATACCACCCAAAATTTGCGTCTCAAAGTTCTATTTACGTAACTTTGTGTGATTTCCTTCTGTGTGTGAGGGATGCAGTTACAAAACTCCTTGATCGTGGTTCCTAGCTTGGCCTGTGGTCTTAATTTTGGAACCTGGACTCTCTCCTGTGGTGGCTGCCCATGGCCCCACCTTGACACACTTCAAAGCAGCAAACCTTGGTGTGCTCACAGGAGGCATACCTGCTGTACAAAGCGTGATTCAGCCCAGTCCTGTGAGAGTCTGCTCTGTCAGGTGCTGGATGCAGTTCTGCAGCACGTGTGTCTGACTGAGAGCTGGTCATGCACATTAAGCAGGCTGATGGAATGATTTCAGAGCAGCTCTTGGGAGTGCTCTGGTAGCTTAAGAACATAAGAATGGTCCATGAAGGATAAAATCAAAGGTCTTCCTAATCCAGCACTCCATCTTCAGGAGCAGACAACTAGACACCCCTGAAAAATTCCTAAGCAGAGCAAGATGGAGACAGCTATCTCTCTATGCTTGCCCCTACTAGTGTCTGGTAATCAGGTAGGCTTGCCTCTGAATATGGAGCCTGCATTTACCAGTTATGGCTAACTAGCTCTATACATTTGTCTAACCTTTTCCATAAGTGTATAAGCTGGGTTTCAAGCTTGAGGGTAGGAAGAGGCCTTGAGATGGCTTCTCTTGCTAAAACAAAGACCTCCCTTTCCCATTTCCAGCTCTGGAGCGATGAATTATGCTGTTGGGAGGGGGATAGAGAGGGAAGAGGATCGATGAGACACCCCACCTTAAGTCCTTCCACCTCCCATGTAGCTGCTATCTCATCCCTCTGACACAGGTGCCAGGCTCCTGAGCCTGCTGACCACGGAAGCACTACTACCACCTTTAGAGTGTTCATCTCTTCAGATGAATGCTGCAGTTATGAGTGAGGCACTGCAGGGGAGGTGAGTGAATGAGCGATATCATGCCAGGGCAGGACTTCCAGTGTGCTTTGGGGAGGCTTGGACTTGTGTACAGCCTCTTTCTTATAATGTGTCTGAACAGGGCTAGAGAATGTTTTAGATCTGTTATCCAGGATGTGCTCCAGCTCATGGGAGAGCAAAGCTGAGAAGAGATGGGGCATTATTTGTGTTCAGGCCTGAAACTGTTTGGTGATGTGTTTAGGACCTAGGTAACATTGATCAGGTTGGCACTGCAGGGAGTGGGAGAATAAGTGGGCCATCATTGTAGAGCAGGAGTGGCTGGCTTTTCTATGTTGAGGGGTCCCTCTGTTTTCCAGACAGCAATCTGTGAGCCAGTGTTGGAGATTTGGGGGTGGGTAGAAATGTATAACATGGAGACAGAAGGCTGGAAGAAATTCTGAAAGCTTGTTGGAGGCCTAGCCTGTACAACCCTCCTTTCATTTCCCCCAAAAATCCCTGAAAGATTGGCTGACACCTGTGCAACTTTGCTGAGAAAGGAAGCTGCTTGGGTGAGTTGAGCTGTAAAGAAGCAATGGGCTCCTTCAGATGTTGGGTGGTCTCACCAGACCAGCCATGGCAAGGGTGTAAATTAATTCCTGGTGTGGGGGATTATCATCTGCCTCAGGCGGGCTCTGCTGGTGGAACTCTAGCCAGACACAAGAGGCTCTATATAGAGCAGGGTGTGTGTGTGTGAAGGCGGGGGGCGTTATGCAGACGGAAAGGAGCAGGAGCTCAGTGATAATGTTTGATGAATATATTTATTTTATTTATGCTTAAGAATTAAGGGAAACTTGGGACATATCTTTATGGTGGGGTGGAATTGTGTGTATGTGTGCAAGAAAGAACTGCAAGTTAGTATGTCCCTCCTAGGTACAAATGTGTATCTTTCTAATTTGCTACAGTTATTGTTATGCTTTTACCTTTCTCTTTATTTCTCAAATTTTAGGTCATTCTTTGTCTGATATTATTTTCATCCAAAAACGCTTTCCCCTCATTATGCAGTCATTATTTTTGTATGTGTTAATTAACGTTCCTGTGTTTGATTGTATGTATATATTTTATTGCATATTTTCTGTTTAACTGTTCTGTTTTATCTTGCCTTGGGGAAAAATGTGTTTAATAAAGTTCATGTTATAAAAAAGAAAGATGCGCTGCAGTGTATTCTGAGGAGCTGTGCGTGTTGTTAGGATGCAAGATTGTACACCATGTGTCTGCACATACAAGAGGGTTGCCAGCTGTTCTGGACTGCCACGGACTCTTCAGGAATAGCATTGAAAGCATCGTGGTGTTGGTGTGGGTGGGGGACTTGTGGAAAGAACCACGCCCATGCTGCCTTCTGATCTATCCTGTGACACCAGTACGTTTCTTCCCACATGGTTTCTACAGTCTTATGTTAATGGAGCCATCAGCCATGGGGGAGTGGCAACCACGCTGCTCTTCTAACAAAAGAATCAGGACTGAATCCAAGATGGCCCTCTAGTATGCATCAGTGGCACAGCTGAGTCTCTCTGATGTTCCCACTGCATTGATGAACAAACGGAAACCCCGTGGAGACTGTGCTCACTCAAGGCCATATAGTGAGTTTGCAAGGGGACAGTTTTAAACAGATATATAGTGCATAGCACAGTCACGCTACAGCTGTAGACTATGGGCACTGAAGCTGTGTGCCCTTGTATGGAGTGAGTCAGCCACACTGGCAGTGCGTCAAACCTTTCTCCAGCAACCACACAGACCACATGCACTACACCAATGCTCAAACCTCATCAGTGCAGGTGGAACCAGATGAGACGCAGAACATGGTGCCTGATCAAATGGGTATGATGGACATCGGAGTCCACCTGAAACAGACCGAATCTTACTGCTTCCCTTCTTGATGAACATTTGCTTTTTTGCTTTTGGAGAGAAAGAAGCAGCCCTACCAATCCCCATAGTGAAGTAACTGCAGACAACTCTTTTCCAATGAAGAGTCCTGTAGAAAGTGCAGTTGTGAATCTTCCTGAGTCGTGTTATTCAAGGCCAGCTGGTGCACATGGGTTGGCTTATTATTATTACATTATATTTGTAGTGCCCTTTCATTCAAGGAAGGTTGCAACATAAAACCATTAAAACAGTATCATAAAAGACAATGAGGCTGTTTTCATGCACAGCCTAACCCAGGCAAGGGAAGCCCAGCCTGGGTTAAGGTGTGTGTGAGCACCACTGGGATTAGGCCCAATCCCAGTGGGGCAGCCCCACCTGGCCCAGTTTTTAAACCCAGCTGTTAGCCGAGGTTAAGGGAGTGAGTGCTCCCTTAACCCGGGCTACCTGCCCATGTGCGAGCTCAGGCTACTTCCAGCCTGGCCGTGCTCAGAGATGAGCGCCTGGAGCACCTGTCTCCTTGGAGAATCCCCCAATGCAGTGCACATGTCATGTGGTGTATTGTGGGATCTCCAGGGGCTGGGACGCATTGTCCCAGCCTCCAGAATTGCACATTGCACTATGCAGCACTGCTTGTCTGGGAGTGCGGTCTGCAATCCCAGCAACATGGCAACAGTTGTGTGGGGTGTGGTGGAGGTGAGTTTAAGCAGCCTTCTGCCCCAACCAGTCATGTGAACAACCCCAATAAAGCTCCAAACATGCTCCAAAAGCAATAAAAACACAGGGACCTGATTCACACAGTCATCAAAAGCAGATTAAAAGCGGGGCTACTCACATTTTGTGAGTTCACAATGCTTGTGAAAACTCACAAAAACCCTCCAACTCAGGTTTCTCAAACCAAGGTAACTGAGATTCTCTCCCCTACTCTTAACCAAGGTAGGACAAAGAGAGAGTCCTCCTACCTTCCTTTTCAGGTCATGTGAACTCACTCACCTTTTGTACCCAGCTATCTGGGCATAGCAGCAATGTCAACAATAGAAAGCTGTGGCTCCAGAGGCTCCAGCTACAGAAGTGCTGCCCTGCAAAGCACATTCTATGATCCACTCTGTGGTAGATTCAGCAGGTCTGGATCCACCTCCTGCCCCTCTGTAGCCAATCAGAGGGCAGCTGCTGCTCTAATGAGGCTCTCCCCTTCTGTTTACACCAATGCATGCTAGGAAAGCAGAGGGACCATTGGAGGATCCTCCATGGCACGGTGAGATGTAAAACTCCCAATCTGAGTAATGGACGCCACTAGGGATGTGCAGAACTGGTTCAAATAAAACCCGGTTCAATTTGAAACTGGCCAGTTTGACCTTGAACCGGACTGCCCCCCCCCCCAAAAGGGGTGCTGGTCCGAGTTTGAACCAAACTGACACCGGTTTGAATGCAATTGATTTGGTGTTTCAAGGGGTATGCTTGTAAAGGGGAATCCAGTGAGAGGGAATTCCAGCAAAGGGGAATAGCTGGGGTTGGTCTGGAGTTTAGTGGAGCCGCCACCGGCACCGGTGGTGGTGGCCCTCTCACCGTCCCCCCTTGGCCACCATTAGAAGTATCTTAAAAGCAGGGTTCCCCTTTGCTTGTAAAGGTGGATCCTCACCGGATTCCCCTTTACAAGCACACCCCTCAAATCGAATTGAAACACTTCTGAACCGGCTTGTGGACCAACAGTCTAGTTTGAATTTGAACCACTGGAATCAGTTCCGTGCACACCCCCAGAGACCACGGCTGCCTTGATAATGTCTTTTGTTAGTTTGCAAACCCAACTGGAGGTCCCAGTCATCTGGAGGAGATAAGATAGGAGCTTTCATGCCCTCTAGCCCGCCCCCATATGGTCATATGAACAAGCCTAGTTGGTAGCATATGTCCAATCAAAATACAGTCAGAAGCAGGTATCCAAAATGAAATTACCACTTCAACTTTCAAAGGCTCAACAAACCTTCTAAAAACCTCTTCAGCGCTAACCTTGTGGGCTCCTCTTGGAAAAAGACTTCAAAGGAAAGCCATCATGGAAAAGGACCTGCTCCTTTTGGTTGTTAGCCTAGCCTCCAAAGCAAAAGTATTTCCATTCTAATATAACATTTTTTGTGCATGGTTGGATAAAAGAATATATTTTTTAAATGATTTTAAAAATTCTCCCATGGGCATCAAAAATTGGCCTGGTTCACACCATTGTTTGAATGTCGGTTTAATGTAGGTTAATGACATGAATGTAATTGTGTGAACCCATGCCAAGGTGGGAATCTCAGATTCATCTCGGGCCTTAAACCACTTGGTGTAGGTTCACACAATCACACGAATGCTGTGATTAAACCTAGATTCAAATGACTATGTGAACTAGGCCATTATTTTGGAATAGACCCTAGTGGCCTTCAGATGGACACCTATTCTGGGTATGATCTATAATTTCCCCATACCTTTTCCAGTCACCTCTTCCCCCCTCTTCCCTCAGCCCCAGTACTACATTCCACAGGTCAGGATTAGAGTCCATATCATAGCCCAACAGCTGAAGCTATACAGGATTTAGTTCCCAGGATTTCCAAAGACAGCTGGTGAGAGCAGCCACAGGGCTGAGCCTTTACGTGACCTCCGCCTCTCACTCCAATGCAGGTGGTGTGGGAACATGAAGCAGAGGCCTAAAGTTGCACCTCCTCCCACATACAGACATTTAGAAACACATGCACCCAGGTGTTCTATTTAAGGATAATGCAGAAAAATGAGATTCCTGGCACATATCTGCAGCCTGGTCCTATGCATGTCTGCTCAGAAGGAAGTCTTATAGTGTTTGAGGAGGCTTACCCTGAAGTAAAGCTGAAAGCAGTACATACATTTTCAAGCATTTTAATGATCACTCAGGAATCGTCTCCTTCAGTGAATGCACACTGCCACCAGTAGGACTTTTCCTCTTTCAAGGGTCACCACCATATCCCCTCCACCTTGTGCAGGAAAAGAGGCTCCCTCACTTGCCTCCCTTGGACACTGACCCCTCGTGCCCTGCAGTCACAGCTGCAAAGCCAACATGATGTGGTTGGTGGTAACCTGGCAGTGTAACTTGTGGAATTCTGCTGCCTTCGAATTTAGTGGTGGCCACTAGCTTAGATGGCTTCAAAAGGGGATTTGACAAATTCATGGACAAGAAGACTAGTGGTGGCTACTAGTCTTGATGGCTATATGCCACCTCCAAGTTTAGAAGCAGATGCCACTGAATACCAGTTGCTGGAGACTTGAAGAGGGCTGTTTCCAAGGGGCACTGGTTGGTTACTGTCCTGCTTCCGAGGGGCACCTGCTTTCCAGGGGCATCGTGTCCTGCTTCCCAAGGGCACCTTGTTGGCCATTGTGGGAAAACTAACAAGTCTGACAGAAAGCCTTACCACCAGTGCTACTTCATCACCGTAGTATTACTTTGTGCACTAGCACCAGTGACCATACATGCCTTTCTCAGGGGGTGGGGGGAAGCAACTGGTTGAAATTGATATGGCTTGTCCCACATGTTATCAATTCCACCAGAGAGGCAGGATTCAGTAAGGGAAAATGGTCATACTGCAAAGTCATGGAAAAGGAGAAAGAATCAGGAAAGGGAACCAGGTCATGTCTCTTAAAAGTGACCAAAGAGTCACCGCTGTATAGCAAGGAGAGATTAAAGTGTGTGTGTGTGTGTGTGTGTGTGAATCCATGCCCAAATATGTAGATGGGAAAAATAGTGTGTAGAAACCTGAAAAGACATCCAGGCAGACCTTCGCTCACGAGTACCACAGAAAATACAGGGGGGCTGAATATGGTTGTAAATTCGCCTGCCTGATACAAGTGCATTATAAAAAGGGCACACATATTTAAAAACAGCATTTCTGTCTTTCACACATGCACACCAGCATTTTCACGAGCACCGCAGCATGGTGTAGTGGTTAGAGTGCTGGACAAGGATCGGGGAGACCCGAGTTCAAATCCCCATTCAGCCAGGATACTTTCTGGGTGACTCTGGGCCAGTCACTTCTCTCTCAGCCTAGCCTACTTCACAGGGTTGTTGTGAAAGAGAAACTCAAGTATGTAGTACATCACTCTGGGCTCCTTGGAGGAAGAGCGGGATATACATGTAATAATAATAATAATAATAATAATAATAATAATAATAATAATAGTGTGAACTCAGTCTAAAGTGTGTACTGGTTTGCAGTGTTAGTCATGCAAACAGAAGTCAAATAAGATTGCACCTGAAAGCTTAAAGCTTCAATAAGAAATTAGGAGTTTGGGCACACCTTTCAGGTTCATGTGACATAGTGCTGAATCCCAAGTTTCAAGCACAAGACCTGAGCTTCTTCGCCACCAAGGCCAGAAGACTCATTGATACCGCTTCTCTCATGTGCCAATGTGTGTGTCAAATCAATCCTGATCGCGGCTGAGTGGCAAGGCAGCCGTCTAATGCTTTCATGGGTGACCTCACTAGCTGTGTGGTTCATGATGAGGGGAATGAAAAAGAAAACACATGTACACACTGCATGCTGAACAGCAAGCTGGGAGACTGGCAAAACAGACAATTGCACCACTGTGAAGCTAGCGTTAAATAGGATGAAGGGACTCCATCGCCCCCCCACCCCAAACACACACACACACACACACCAACACGCGGTCCTCAGCCTCTTTTGCTCAGCAGCAGTGTTCCCTCCCTCTTGCCATGTTTATGCCCTGTAGCCAAACCACCGTGGCTCCTCTGTTTGTTTCATTAACTCTGCATTTTAAAAGTCGTCTTTATCCTGGTGGTTTATTGCTCTTTTATGATGCTTTACGAGATGTTCTATCAAAGCCGCCCTCAGAGCCTTTGCTGGAACATGTGAGCCTGTATGTGAATGCTGATATACGAGTATGCATGTGTGGTAATCGCCGTGCTTTTGTTTGTGTGAGTGGGCACAACGCATGCCTGCAGCCAAAGACATTGTGGAGAGATAATGATGGGGACGGAGATGTGAAGGTAAGGGCACAGGAGAGGAGAGCTGGTCTTGTGGTAGCAAGCATGACTCGTCTCCTTAGCTAAACAGGGTCTGCCCTGGTTGCACATGAATGGGAGACTTGATGTGTGAGCACTGTAAGATATTCCCCTCAGGGGATGAAGCCGCTCTGGGAAGAACAGAAGGTTCTAAGTCCCTTCCCTGGCTTCTCCAAGATAGGGCTGAGAGAGATTCCTGCCTGCAACCTTGGAGAAGCCGCTGCCAGTCTGTGAAGACAATACTGAGCTAGATAGACCAATGGTCTGACTCAGTATATGGCATTTTCCTATGTTCCTATGAATGAATGAATAAATGAATAAATATTCCTTCAGGGGATGGAGCCGCTCTGGGAAGAGCAGAAGGTTCCAAGTTCCCTCCCTGGCTTCTCCAAGATAGGAGTGAGAGAGATTCCTGCCTGCAACCTTGGAGAAGCCTCTGCCAGTCTGTGAAGACAAGACTGAGCTAGATAGACCAATGGTCTGACTCAGTATATGGCAGCTTCCTATGTTCCACAGGTATCTCTTGCAACTTTACCTGACTGCTCCTAATGCTGCTACTTGGAGGACTGAGAGACTTTCTCGGGGACGGTCGTGTAGTTCTTATAGGGGAACCATATTATGAGCATAGGAACCTGCCTTATCCTGAGTCAGACCATTGGTCCATCTAACTCAGTATTGTCTACACTGACTGGCAGTGGCTTTTTGGGATTTCAGACAGAGATCTTTCCCAGCCCTACCTGGAGATGTCAGTGATTGAACCTGGGACCTTCTGCAGGCAAAGCAGGTGCTCTGCCACGAATGCCCTCACCATTCCTTTTCAGCATATGAAACTGCTGCCTTATCCTGAGTCACATCATTGATCCGCTGAGGTCAGGATCATTGGTTCATTGAGACGTACATCTCCCCGCCCCAAACTGCCTGGCTCTTCAGAGATTCAAATGAATCTTTCCCCTCCCTCCCTGGAAATGCCAGGGGTTGACCTACAACTGTCTGCATGCAAAGCAGGTTGAGAGGATGCTATGACAATCACAGATATATGACACAGTTGCTCTGAAAAATAGGTTAGATGTGTTCTGGAGAAGGCAGTGATTCTCTAGGCCCATTTCAGTCTGGCTTCCGGCCTACATTCATGATGGAAACTATCTTGGATTTTGTGATGGAAACTACCACCATTGTGGGGAGTGCATGCTGTGCAACATCTACATCAGGGCTTCAGAGCTATGGCCTCCAGCTGTTTTTGGACTACAGCTCCCATCATCCCCAGCTACAGTGGATTATGGGAATTGTAGTCCAACATCTATAGGAGGGTCACTGTTGCGCAGCCCTGATCTACATGAAACCACTTGGGGAGGACATTTGGAAATTTGGAGTGCAGTGTCACATCTGGCTCTACCTCTCCTTGTAATCTGATCTCAGGAAGCAGTGGTTCCCATGGCTGGAGGTAGGGATGGGCCAGATGTGGTCTAATAAGCTGAAACTTAGTTCAGACAAGTCAGAAATGCCAAGACAGAGATAGGGTCACCCAAAGAGAGAGCCACCAGTTAGACTGCAAGCAGCATGTGCATGCAGGGTGGGGAGTGATGTCTGTGCAGCCTCTGGTGGAACCCTTAAGATTTTCTTCCCAGCTAGTTGCCCAGGAGGAAAGGGAATTGGCTCGGTCTTCAAGAAATGCTCCAGAAGTCCTTCCTCCTCTGCTTCTCCCGTTTTCTCTCTTTTATAGATAGCTCTCAAAGCTGGATCCTTTGTTCTTTCTCCCCACCTTCATATTTGAGTGTGCCTTGAGTATATTCAGGCAGGCTAGAGCCTCAATTATCTGTTCCTCTCATCTGGAGGAGTTTCAGGTCACAGTGCAGGCATCATTATGCTCCCCTTCTCCTGGGCTGGAGTTTCCTTTTGTAGTTTAATATGAACTAGCTGAATCCACACAGAGCATCTGTGTGGCAGTTTACTTCCTTTTTGGGTTTAGTTGGGAGAATTCGTTTGGCTGGTCCTCCTACAGCTCTCTGGCTTGCGCTGTCTCTCCCTACCCCCCGCCCCTCTCTCGCTCTCTCTGTGTCCCCCCGCCCCTCTCTCGCTCTCTCTGTCTCTCCCTCCCGCACCTCTCTCGCTTTCTCTGTCTCACCCCTGCGCCTCTCTCGCTCTCTCTGTCTCTCCCCCACCCCTCTCACTCTCTCTGTCTCTCCCCACTCTGTCTCTCCCCCGCGCCTCTCTCGCTCGCTCTGCCTCTCTCCCCGGACCTCTCCCGCTTTCTCTGTCTCCCCCGCACCTCTCTTGCTCTTTCTCTCCCCCACGCCTCTCTCGCTCCCCCGCATCCCTCTCGCTCTCTCTGTCTCTCCCCCATGCCTCTCTCGCTCGCTCTGCCTCTCTCCCCACGCCTCTCTCGCTCGCTCTGCCTCTCTCCCCGTGCCTCCCCCGCTCTCTCTGTCTCCCCTGCACCTCGCTCTCTCTCTCTTTCTCTCCCCCACGCCTTTCTTGCTCCCCCGCGTCCCTCTCTCTCTCTCCCCCCACACCTCTCTCGCTCTCTCTGTCTCCTCCCCCCATGCCTCTCTCTGTGGTCAGCCACCCCCTCTCTGTGGTTGTTTTTCTCCGCCTTCCCTTCCCTTTTCTGTTCCCGAGTCTGCCGATTCCCACCTCCCTCGCTGCTGCTCCCAGTCCCTCCCCAGGCAATGATTCCTCCTTTCCCCTCTGCCTTTCCTCCTTTCTTCTTCTGTCTCCTGAGTCTGCAGATTCCGCCTGCCATCCCTAGCTCGCTGCCCCTCCCTTCCCAAGGCATTAGGCAATCATGGCTTCAGGCATCCGCACGGCTCCGGACGCCTCCGGATGTAGTCCTCAACTCGGTCGTCCGTAAGTGAATTATATATATAGATAATGGGTTCTTGCACATGATGAGATGGGGCTGGTTTGGGGCTTGGAAGAGTCCTTACCCCACAATGGACAGATGAGCAGAGCTTCCATTGAGCTCTGCAATCGCAGCACCCAGATGAGTGAGCTTGGATCAGGGAAGTCGTCCCCCCCAGAGCTGGGGGAACCTTCCCACAATGCATCGCATGGCCAGGAGGCGGGAAACCCCATGATGTCAGCAGCTGTGCTCTGGCCATGAGGGGGCATTAGGCGGGCCCAGCCCTATTCAAGCCATTTCTAGCATGGGGCCATAGAGTATGCTGTGCGGAGAGGCACCTTCACAGTTAGCAGCCTCTCGGGCCTCAGAACACAAATATGGCGGCTGGCTGCCAGGACCTGAAAACACCAGGAAAAGTGGACACATGATCAACAAGCCTAGGTACCAGGGCCCCTGCTCCTCCATTAACCTGGGTTACGAGCAAGGGTTAGAAGTAGGGTTAGCCAAATTCAGATTACCAGGACATGGGGGATTTACCCTGCTTCACACATGCAATGCTGGGTTAGAGGCAGATAACCCAGGTTTATCTGCTTGTGTGAAGAGGCTTGATTTTTTTTTTAAAGTAAGAGCCTCCTGCATGTTTCTTAACTTTAAGGAGGAGACATCTGATGGTTCCTTGTACTTTGTCTTAGCAGACAAAAGGTATGCAGACAGTAGTGCTGTGAACGGAAACAACCGACTTCACCATCACAGATGGGCAGAACAATTCATGGTCGGAGTCTCTCTCCCTGTGCAGCTGCTGGCTTGTTGCACAATTCTGCTGTTCTTGTATTATGCATTAATGCAATTATTGCTAAATCACAACTGGTTTGTGGTCTGCCTAAGGATGGGAGACAACAGAATCCCGCCCATTCGTCGCAAGAAATATGTCCACTCATTCACTGTAACATGTCCAACTTGGTGAACCCAGGAAAGAGCTACTAGGTTGGTTCACATGACCATTAAAATCAGGGTAGGGGGTGGGTTCCCCACATGTGCATGGTCATCAGAACCTCACACATTTTCCTTCCGCCCAGGTTGCTCCTGGCAGGCCTACTCAGCCTTTGCACCCAGCTTTTAACTGAGGGTGGAGGTGAGAAGAGTCCTTCTACATTGATTCTGTGGTTGTTTGAACCCTCATGTCTCTTCGACCCAGATATCAGCACTCAGCACACCCTCCCCCGTGGGGAAACCATCAAAGTGCTGTGCATGCAATGGCTGCCTTCAATGGACACACTACTCTGCAAAGCAGACGATATGATCCTGAGGCTGGAGTAGCTTTGGCAGGGCTGCATCCGCCTCCTGTTCCTTCATGGCCAATAGGAGGGCAACCATTGACATCATGAAGCTTTTCCAGACGGCTGGCAGTGCAAAGCATGCTGGGAAGGCATATGTGCCCTTAGAGGACTTTCTGGAGATGGGAGGGGCTTGCACCTGCTGCGTGCAACAATGCACCCAATGTCTACTGTGGTTATTTGTTTGCTGGGTTTGCAGACCCAAATGGAGGTGCTGGTCATGTGCTACTGACAGGGTAGGAGCTACCCTGGACTCCTACCCATGCCCAAATGGTCATGTGAACAAGCCTAGTATCTATGGGTGTGGAGGACGGAGTAGAATGAAGTTAGGCCAACATGCTGCATGCAAAGCAAATAGTTGTGTGGGTTGTTTTTTTTTTTAAGATAACCAGATGATGATGATGATGATTAATGTTATTATTAATTCGATATCTATACCGCCCTTCCAAAAATGGCTCAGGGCGGTTTACAAAGAGAAATAAAATAAATAAAATGGCTCCCTGTCCCCAAAGGGCTCACATTCTAAAAAAGATTGTCTTTATTATTGAGATAGCACTATCAATGTACATAGTCGGGCCGTTCACACAACCAGTAGGTGGGGGGAAGGCTCCCCAAACTTTGTCTCCCCCCCCCGACTATTGTTATTTTGTTTGTGGGAGTGCGCTCTGCACTCCCACACTATCAGCCCTGCTCTGTGCAGCGTGGGTTGATCTGAGGCCGGGACTCATTGTCCCAGCCTCCGTAAAGCCCACAATGCAGCGCGCCACCCGTGTGCTGCACTGGGGGGTCTCCCTCAGGATTTGGGCACTCTAGACGCCTGTCTCTGTGCAGCCAGACTGGAAGCAGCCCGTGTTCACACATGGACAAGTAACCGGGGAGAAGGGAGCACTCGCCCCCTTAACCGCAGCTACCAGCCGGGATAAATAGCAGGGCTAGGTGGAACTGCCCCACTGGGACCGGGCCTGATCCTGGCAGTTCTCACACACAGTCTAACCCGGGCTGGTGGGCGTCCCTAGCCCGGGTGAGGCTGCATGTGAGCTCAGTGTTTTACAGCGTAACTTAAGTTAAATCCAGGCCCCTGCCTCAAGGAGTTTACAGTCTAAATTGGGCCTGGGTGGAGGGTAGACAGGAGGAGAGTCGAGGAAATGGGAATAATATGAAGAAATAAATAAGAGCACATTTAAGCGTTGTTGAAGATGGGGTTAGAAGGATAGCCACAAGGTTTCACGGAAAAGGTTGGCTTTGAATCTGCAGGGAGAACACAGATCGAAAGCAGGTGTTGACATTTTGGCAAACCCAGAGGAAAACAAACAAATGAAACTGACAGTTCTCAGGACTCTGCAAGATGTGAAACAAAGAGTGTCACCAGCATATCTTTACCTCACGACTAAATACAGACAACTAGCCCTGCTACATTCACCATTAGGAGCTCCTAGGCTAAAAGACTGGACATGCCAAGCAGTAAACCTCCCTCCTTTCGGTCTTGAAATGAACTTCGATGGTCCCTAATTCCCCCTCTACGCCATTCTGGCAGCCGCTGACAGATGTGACAGAATGCTTCCACCCTGACAGCCCACCATCTCACGCAGTTTCTTGGCTCAATATTTCGCAAATCAACCCTTTCCCCCTGCACAGTGCCGCCCTAGACAGCCACCTACAGTCACCTAATAAAGCCAGCACGGCATGGGCTGTACTTCCCAGCTGCTCTCACTCTTAGCACCCACATGGCAGAATCACAGACGGAACTCAACAGCCCATTCCATTTTGACTCCGTGCCAGGCCGTTTGAAGTGGGAGCATTGCTAACCACCCCCAAGCAGCAGGCCCCCTTGTTACGCGGACAGGCCTCGGACCATCTCAGGAGATACCAGTGGAAAATGGCGGATTCTGCACAGAGAGGGCAGCAGGGAAGGGAGTGTGGCATTCGCTTCTTAAGAATGCACCGGCTGTGTTTTGTTTAATGGGCCGTGGTTTGTTTTTGGTGGGCAACTTAAACTTAACCACTCTGACAGCTCTGATTCCTCCCTATAAAGCCCACCGGCACCTCCAGATTTTTCTTCACAAGAAGCATTGTCTTTCACAGAGAATGCAAAGGACAGCTTGGGTGGGGGCGGGGTGGGTGGGGGGGGGCAGCATTTCTGCTCCTAGTGTCTGACTAGTGGCCAGCAGGGGTCTCTAGCACATCAAGAATTGTGGCAAAAACAGCCAAGGGAGACAAGGATGAAAAATCCACCTATTTTCTCGGCTTCTGTCACACACACCCAAACCCTCTTTGTTGGAGGCTGGCGTCTGAGCTGCCTGACCTTGACGGAAAGGTGTTTGGAACCGCACAGCCCCATGGATATCCTTCAGGAGTGTCTCAACCACCTCCCAAATGCCTTCTAATAAATAATAATGATAATAACAATGATCATTTATGAAGGGCCTCAAGCCACTAGACGTTGTACAAAACGTTATGAAAAGGAGAAACATCATCATAAAAGTGAGGGCCTGCAGGCCTACCATCTAGAAAGAAAACATAAAAAGAAAAAAAAGGGGGGGCGGGGCGGGAGACCAGGGGAAGAACTAGAACAAGAGACAGGGAGATGCCTCTGCTCTGCCACACTTCTCTGGATTCCCTTCTACTTGCAGTGTCTGTTACAAGGCTGCGTTTACACAGGTAGAAAAATGAGGTGCACAGAGTTCTGGGGCGGAGGAATGGACTGCAGGAGGCGAGGCAGAATGTTTCCCTACATAAAACAATCAAACAAACAACCCCGCAAATCCAAACTCCTTGCAAGTAGAAAACTAGAAGGCAGGAAGTAAGCTGAGCTAGAGCTTTTCTCCCTGATATACTAACTTTCCACTTGCATGGAGTTCTCACGTACAGGTATCTCCTAACTGCAGTACAACCCTTTCTATCACCATAGCTTTTTACCACCTCATTTTCCTGCCATTTCTAGGCCCAGTTTAAAGTGCTATTATTAAATTCCACAGCCCTATACAGTTCAGGACTAGATTAGCTAAACCTGCCTTCACCTGGATGAGTCTGCCTGTATGGTCAGCATTGCAAGCCCAGCTCTTTGACATACCTCAACTGATGGGAGAAAGGCAGGACTTCCTCAGTGATGGCACTCGTTTTGAAATTATCTCCCAGGAGAAATCTGTCTTGCCTCTACCCTTGGGGCTTTTAAACATTACTACCCATCTGTTCTGCATAGCTTTTAGTTTACTGTTTTTGTTAGTTGATTTTTACCCACAATAGGTAAAACAGCAGAGCATTAAGGAATGAGCACACACTCCAGTTACAGAGTAGGTAGCAGAGGATGGTTTGGATATTGCAGCTATTTAGAGAAAAGACATGGAGACCCTTGTATGACTAAACACTAAATATTTATTGGTTAAATACACTTAGATAGGAAAGACCTATCTCTAATCTAAAGGACTACATAGTGGATAGGTAAGGAGAGAGAGAGAGAAAGATGTTTCCATCTGCTCTCTAGGAGGAAAGGAAGGATTGTGACTCATCACAGGAAGTGCTGCAGAGTCAGTTCAGGGGTCATAGAGTAGGGACAGATAGGGAGACCCTGACTCACTGTCTCTACTCCCAATGCCCCTAGTGGTCATTAGGACAGTTGGTGCAAAAGGTCGATGCACTGGAAGTTCATCTCCAACAGTTTTTAGGTGTGATTTTGGCTTCTTTTAAGCTGTTGCTTTTGCTATTTTTATGTATTCTGTTGTTTTCACTCCATATAACTTCTGCATCAGTACCTCCAGTGACTGCTGCTGGTGTCTATCTTATGTTTCTTTTAGATTGTGAGCCCTTTGGGGACAGGGATCCATCTTATTTATTTATTATTTCTCTGTGTAAACCGCCCTGAGCCATTTTTGGAAGGGCGGTATAGAAATCAAATAAATAAATAAATAAATACATAAATAAAAATAAATAAATCATGAAGACTGTGTCCTAAAAGGTGGGATGTGAATTTTTAAAAATAAAAAAACTCACATTCAGACCTGCCATAAGTCTACAGGAAAACCATCTAAAGAAATAAGTTGTCGCGGACTTTGGTATTGGATAAGTGCCTTTTCAACTTTTTTTGGTTAAAGCAGAGGTTCTCAAACTTGGGTCCCCAGACGTTGCTGGACTACAACTCCCATCATCCCCAGTCACAATGGCCAACAAAAGGACACTGTGTGGAAGCAAATGGATGTCTGGAGCAGTGTTCCCTCTAAGGCGTGCGCACATGCGTACGCTCACACATTTTCTGATGTCCACTCAGTTAATTTTAGATCCCACTCAGGTTGAATTAGGAAGGCCCCATTCTGAATGCACATGCGTACACACTGCCTTGATACTGCCGCCCAGAACAAAACTCATTCCGCACACAGATGAGAAAAATGAGAGAGAACACTGGTATGAAGGCAAGGCCCCATACTGCACAGGCAAGGCTCATCTAAATCAGCACGTCACCTAATTCTGGATTGCACTACCTGGACAATGCAAATTAGGAAAGCAATACCAAACCCCGGCCATATTCATTTGTTTTCTATAATACAGATTAATTGAGGAATTAATCTGAGCAGGCTTAAGGGCTTTTTCCAGAGCATTGTTACTCAGTTGTTACAAAGGATCCAGACATCTTTCCTCAGTTTTCCGCTGTTTCAAATGAGCAATCTCCCATCTCTTTATATGAGGAGGTAGGAGGTTGTGTACTCATGCTTAACGCTTGAGCTGGCTCTCCATAACACTGGGTGAGGCAGTGACAGCCATGGCCTCTTGTGAATGAAGGGGTAATAAGCTGAAGGCAGATGGGAAAGAGAGCAGATGTGGATAGGTGGTCAGTCACTTGCAGGGGTGTAGCTACAATGGTGACTGTGGGCGTGAGTGCCAGCCCCTCCCATTCCAAGAGGCACTTGGACCCAATCCGTGCTAGCCACTCCCTCTGACAGCCATGCCAGCTCAGTGAGGCAAAGCTTGTGGCCTGTTCTCACTGGCATTGGGGAAGCCCTGCTTCACTGAGCCAGTGCCGTGGTATCATCAGGCCGCATCGACTCGGACGGAGAGCGGCGTGGAGTTGGCCCTCTAATGCAGCCCAGCGAAGTGGGCAGGGGCAATCTTCAAATCCTGTCCCAGGGTCCCCCTTTAACCTTGCAACACCACCGGTTGCTTGGGTTATTTTTCAGAAAGTCTTCGACAAAATTTACCTACAATAATTTACCCTGGTGCAACTATCGTTGGACACAGCTACTCCGAGTTAAGTTCCATTCATAAAGTTAAAACCTGAATAATTTCGCTTGCTATATGAACAGTACCTTGCTGACTCTCTACGGAATTCAGGCTAAATCTCACCCTCATATGAACGCGCCTCAAGCCTCAGTGTACAAAAGCGCTGCGAAATCCCTGTGCGGAAAAGCTCCTGGAGAAAGACACTTGTTTTTCAGAGTGGTGAAGATGGTATTACATGACAGACACACTCCGCAAACAGCCTGCAAAGCCTGTTTAGTATACATGACAGTGAGCTTAGCATGCACGCACAATGGGCAAGGATATTGCTATCATTCCACCTTACAGTCTTTGTAGACGCATAGGCCGCTGCATTTGCATGTAATGCGGACCTGCCCCCCTGCCCCCCCCCCGCTCTCCTGTCCACATTTGGACAGACTGTAGAGCGTCCTCTCTGTAGTCAGCGAGACTGCAGAGAGGCAGGGGAGCTGCCTGTGTGGGTTTCCTTTTAGCTTGACGGACAGCCCGCACAGACAATCAGGGAGGGAGAGAGGGAGGAGCTTCCTCCCTCAACTCCAGTCTGGCTGAATGCAGCCTCCACTCCCGTGCTGCATTCTGATGAAAAGGAGGCTCCCCGGACCCTGAGTTTGGAGCAGCGAAACTCACTACAAACCGAGGGTTCAAACTGGAGTCTTGTCAGCATGACCTTGGGTCGTGCTATAGACGGGACCAGCGTTGGCTGAGTTTGGACATAATGGTAAGGAAACGGTGGGTCCCTCCAACTCTGTTTCCCCATTACATGTGGCTCCAGCCCAAGTTTATTGCAAAGCTGTGTTCCCACACCCTCACTCAGAGTTACAGCTCCTGACATCCACTTTACCTCTACCTGGATTACACAGAGCTATTGGAATGAGCTTGGGCTGGTAGATGGGAGTGGCAGTTGCCCCAGAGAAGCAAAATAAGAATATAGGCAACTCGCCTTCTTTCAAGTACGTTTCTTCAAAACTGACACCCACATAAGCATTACGCAGCGTCTGGAGGGGGCTTTACAAGGCCTTGTGAAAACATCTTTCTAACCCTGTGCTGGAAGTGTCAGTTTGCACTGATGCAAAGAATCGACAAAATTCAGAGTCTGTTATTTTGCAGCTGATGCTATTGACAAAAACGGAGGGTCAAGGGGGATTATCGATCTATAGAGGTAAACAAAACAGCAGCAGCCAAGTTCTGTAATTCAAGGTGCATTATATATGTGGGGTGGGGGGTGGCGGCGGAATGTATCCTGCGTTTTCACGACAGATGAGGCCAAAATGCCCTGGGAGAGGAGAAGCCATCTTTTCTGTGACCTCTGAAATGGCTCTCCGGGGCAGACTAGATATAAGAGTTGGAGAGCCTATGTGTCAGGATTGGGCTGTACCTACACTGTGGGCTGGAATGGGGTGGGAGATTTAAAGGGCAGCATGGGCAGGTGGCAGGCAGGGGAAAGTGAATCCATGCTCCGGCTAGTGTTTTCAACCCTACCCTCCGCCCCCAAGTTGTTTGTTTTCCAGGGACCTCTGTGACCAGAAATAACATCCACCAGGAGAAAAACGATTAAACATTGTTTTGGGGAGGGGAGAAAAGCACAAGTAGATGGAGAGCTCATACATTATTAAAATGTAATTAAAAATGTTATTAACATGTTAGCACCCTTTCCAGCCATTTTAACTTGAGAATTTGGTTGGTCAAGTGGTTAATAAAATGTTAGTGATTCATGGATTTCATTTTCTCATGTATCTCTTAACGCATACCACTTTTTGGGGGTGTGTACAATACTTATTTATAAAATGTTCAGATGGGTTCTGGCTGGGGAGGGGTTAATAACAGCTATGTGATATTGGAAGGATTTCAGGCCTAAAATATAGTTCTCAAGTTTGTCTAACGCATCCCACTGTGCTTTGCCTCGATTTGATTTAGAATGAGTCTGTTCAGGCCTGTTCCGTTCCACTTTGGCTGTTCTGCAACGAGCAGCAAGACTAGTTAAAGCAGGTTAATTTGACTATGTGAACAACGTCTGAGGCCCAGCTGACACAACCTTGCATCCATGAAGACCTTGCTTGTGTGTGCTTGTCCTTGGGCAAAACAGTAGCATGAATGGCTTTACTGAAAATCTTCTTGATGGATGTGCCCTGAGGTCTGGCACTCAAAATGGCAGTGTGCAGTCAGTCATTATGAACAAATTGCATTATCACAAGCACATTTTGAGCCGTGATGGCGTGACCGATAGAGGTGCAGATCCCCCCACCCTTAGCATTTGAGAAGTTTCCACTTCATTTTACTGAACTCTGGTCCTTGCCAAATCTAATCATTCATATCTTCATTTTTTCTCTCCCCTCAGAAGTGTCTTTCCTCTCCCCACAAAACAATTTGAGTAAGGAATTACTCCTCCAACTTTTCCTCTGTCTGCATCCTGAGCCCAACAACTACTAGAAGCAATAGGGAAATCCTTTTACATGGTGTCTCCAGTCCCAGGCTTTGATTCACCAGGGAGCTGTACAGATAGGGCTTCTACCCCGAACCTCCTTTGGAAGAGAGTGTGTGCATCCATACACCAGCCAAACTTACCCCAAGATCCTTGGACCCATTCCACACACAAATCGGGCTTTGTCTTGCCAATTTTAGCTTATCTCGGTGTAGTTCCAGGTTTTAAAAATGCTGGTGACATTTCTGAAAACATTGGAGCGAATAGGGAGAGGCAAGGACATAGAATCATTAGCATTATAAGAAGGATACTTGCTTTAGAAATGCAGATATAGCTCTTTAGTAACCCCTCTCTCTTTTTCTTTCTCTCCTCCCATTGGCTAGGAGGAAAACACAGAGGCATGCGATGTGAATTTGCAAAAACAAAAATCGAGAGCAGAGGGGAGGGCTGCTTCCCTCAATGCCAGGAGTGTAATTCGAAGTGGCTTTGCTCAACATTTACGCCACAGCATGAAGCCCTGCGTGAACAACTCCCAGCCAGGAGCTTTCCCACACAGGAGTTTCAGTTCTCGGAGTATCCGATGAGGGAAGCCACTTCGAATGAAACTCTCAGCATTAAGGAAGCAGCCCCTCCCCTCTCTACTGCGACTTTTCTTTCGTGTAGGTTCACACACAGCTTGCTTCCTTGTTTTCCTTGTGCCCAATGGCTTCCTAGAGGAGGCGGGATGCCATGCCCCCCTTTCTCCCAAGGGTTTAGTAATTAAAGCACCCTCTGTGATCTGACTCTGTTGAAGTCCACACACCCACACTTCTGCTTAATTGGTTTGTAAAAAAAAACACACACACACGCACACGTCTCCAGTATGTGTCAGCTCCCTCCTGCAGCATCACCTCTGCTTTTGCAGCCCCATCCCAGCTTGGATGGCATGAATTGCTCATTTTCTGCAAAATACTGCCAATCCTCCCCCCAGATCTTCCCCCTCCAAAAACTTTCAAAGGGCAAAAAACCCTGGTGGGGCTTATCAACTCTTTGCCTTAGGGTCGAAGCAAGGCCTCTAGGCAGCTTTGTTTCTGCATTCCATAGGCGTGACTTGCTCTTATCATGTAAATATAAAGACTGATGTCAGTGCTTTGCTTCGGATTTTCCAGGAAACTTTGCTGAAAACCAGCATTTTAAGCACATTTTTAAAAATAAACTGAGATGAGCTGAAATCCAGCAGGAAAAGCCTGATTTGAGTGTGGGGTGCTTCCAAAGACATTGAACTAACCTTGGCAGGAATCAGGCTGTAGTGGGAACACACAGCCTGCCTCCTGGAGGAGATTCAGGGTAAAGCCCCTGTGTAGGAAAGCTCCAGCCACTCTTATGCAGGATTTGGTTTTTGGCATGTCGATATTCACTGACAGAACACCTTCCAACACATGCTGAGATCCAAACTCTGTGCATACCAGACTACGAGATTTGCAATGGTTAAAGTGTTGCAAAGTGCAGCAGAATTAGGCAGCATTTGAAACTGTGAGCGCAGCGGCTTTGATGCAGTTTTCTATGCAATGTGACAGGGTTTGGGCTGTCCGTATTGCCCGCTACATCAGTGGATTTTCCAGGCAGGAGGTGTCCATATTCCACCTGGATCACATTCACTGCCCCCTCCTCCTCTTCCATTTCCAGCCAATAGGGTCGCAGAGGGGGCTGACATGACATACTCTTTAAAAAAAATCTCGGTAATTTTGTGCAAAAGTTCAACAACTTTCTCCTTTACGCAAGCAGAAGCACTGAATGCATGAGACGTGAGACCAATGGGATCAAAAGCCAAGGATGAAAGCGGAAATGAAATAGAGCAGAAATACATTAGATATATCTAATATATGTATTAGATATACATATAGATATATTTAACAAAGATAAATTCTTTCCTAAAAGAAAAAAAATCGGCTTTACATATCAGATTCCAGAAACAAATGAGACCGAAACCTAGGGCCAAAGGCAGAAATGAAAAACCGAGAGGTGACAATATATTAAGGAAACTATATTGTGTGGCTTTACATATCAACAGATCCTTGATCTGCCAAATGAGCCAGCAAATCCAGTGAATGTGTTAAAAAAAAAAGTCTTAATGAAAAACATGAGCGATTGAAATCAAAAGCCAAAAGCACATGAGAAACGAGTTGCACCCTTGCACCATTATGGGTTGCACCCTTGCACAAGAACTTCATTGGTTACTGGTCTTCTTCCGGGCTAGGTCCAAGGTGCTGGTCTTTACCTTAAGCTCTACACAGCTTGGGGCCAGAGTACCTGTCAGACCGCATTCGCCCATACGAATTTGTCAGGGCCCTCCGTTCATCATCTCAGGCCCTGTTCATGGCCCTGCCACTAACAGAAATTTGGTTGGCGAGGACGAGAGACAGGGCCTTTTTGGTTGCAGCCCCTCGGCTTTGGAATGCCCTCCCTGAAGAGCTTCGCCATGCTCCCTCCCTTAGTGTGCTTAAAAAACAACTAAAACCACACCTTTTAAAGGAGGCTTTTCAGTGCTCTATCCATCTTTGGTTATATATGGTAGATTCTTTAGTTTTTAGTTTTTATAATTCTCAGTTTTTAGCTTTTTAAATAACTTTTAATTTGAACTTAATACTGATGGTGATTTTTAACCAAATCTTTAATTTGTTTACTCAATTTGTTTAATGTTATGACTTGTAATGCATACTGTATCTATTTTATTGTTGTGAGCCTCCGTGAGCAGTAGTGTACTGGAGGGGTGGGATATAAATATTTTAAATAAGCAAACAAATAAACTCGCATTGAAAAATAAAAAAAATTATTTACATGAGCAGGAACATTATTTCAGTAATATGTGGAAAGGGGCTGTAAAAATTGGCAAATCCAAGTGAACCATCCAGACCACACCGTGCTGCAACGCATCAAACACAGGGCAAGCCACCATACAATGGAAAAACACAGCACTTTCCTGCAACAGTTTTACAATATTATAGGGCCAAAATGCATCAATAAAACCCGAATCAAGGCATCGGAAATATGGATGGCACCCTGGTGACAGGACAGTGACCACAATGTCACAACATGAGAAATGCGGAGAGGTGCTTAATGGACACGTTGCAAAACTGTTGCAGCGTGTAATCTGGAAAACACGCAGGAAGCTTTTCACATGGTGCTTTTGAAGCCCTTTAACTCGCATCTCCTCCGGAATGGAGGGGGTGTGTTCACATATTGGCTAGATTTACCCTGAAGTCTCTGCGAGTTATTGGGGAGCAGTTCACATACAATTCTGGTTTTTCACTGTGCATTAGAGTGTAACCTTATTTATATCCAAGGTAAAAAAATTCCATTATTTATGTCCTTTTGGGGGGGACAACTTTGAGTTCAGCATAGAACCTCCCCGTAAAACCTGCTATGCGTAAAAGCCCCAGTGTTGGTTAGAAGCTAACACAGGCAGGCTGCTTCTTCATGACCATCGCAAACTGAAGTGCTCATGTCTATAGACCTTAAGTAGCTTCACCACAACTTAGGCCCAAGACCCTCAGAGTCTACTTCAGCTCCCATGACTGCATATATCACATTCCAGCAGTAGTCTTGGTGGCTCAGTGTCCCATTCCTAACCACCTCTGCTAACTGGGCAAAGAGGCAATTTGGAAAGTGGTGACTGTCTTATATTCAGTGTGTGTGTGGAGGGGGGGGGGGGCGGGGGGGAGAGCAACAGTTCCTATTCAAACCCAGCACAGCATCCCTGAAATGGTTGGGGTGTGTGTGTTCAAATTGTGAGCCTTTTTCAGAGCCTTTAGTGTCTGAAAACAGAACTATTTTCCTATACCTTTTGCTATGTAAACTGCTTTGAGAACCATTTATGGAAAAGTGGTATAGAAGTCTTTTTTAATATAATATTGATACCGGAACTGCAATGCAGTTCCCTCAACTATCAATGAGGTAGGGAAGCTGTCTAGGAAAGCAAGGAACAGCTTTCAGGGCAAGGTTTCGGAGACAAGAAGTGCAGAGTCTAGGATCAAGGAGCTAGTCCAAAGAGGAGTTGCACCAGAAAAAGGGAGGCAGCAAATGAAAGGGTTTTTTTAAAAAATATATAGCTCTGCTTGTTTCTCCATTCTGTTCCTGGAATATTGTTTGTTCCTGGACCATCTGGAGGCTACTTGGATGAATGAGTCCTCTTTCTGAGTCGGGCTCAGAGACAGCAGAAGGCAAATTGCTGCCTGCTGCAAGTTGCATCTTCTGGTCTTGGCTTTGGTTGCCACTCATCCCTGATGCTGGTACTGCAGCTCCAAAGATGACTATGACGATACTGGAGCTGGAGAGTGTGACCAGTCAGGATTCTGTGGGTCTCCCAACTCTTGCAGACATTTCAGACAGGGTTCCTCACAGAGCCAGGATCTTAGATTCCCCACTACGATGTGCTGACATCTGCTGGCTCCTGCAGCTAATGCCCCCCCCGCGCCCAAACTGAGATTGCAGGGTCCACAGTGAGGTACAAGGGCTTCAGCCTCCTTCTCCAAAGATGTCCCTTGTAGGTCAGATTATGATTGGTGAGACATGATATTCAGTGGCAGGGCTGCTGGCAAGATTTTCTAAGCCTAGTACTGGGGCATGCTCTTGTTTCAAGAGGGGCAAGATGAGTCAGAGACAGTGCATACTGTATCTGACCTGGCTGGCATCATGCCTGGAGTGAGAGTGCGCCCTGGAGACCCCTGCTTCCACAGGGTATGCTCTCATTTCAGGCAGGGAGCCAAATGGGTGAAGGTCAGAAGTAGTATGGTTTGACTTTCACTTGGCTGGGCTGTAAAGGGAGGCCTATGCTGCTCTTTCTGTCTTTTGCTGAGCCAGTAGAACCAGAACTGGGTTGGGGTGTGGATGGTTAGGGGAGGCCAAGTAGGATGAAGGTGGGGCCCATTGCTGAGATCTGCCTCAGGGCCCCTCAAAAACCTGGAAACAGTTCTGGGTGGAATGGTTCAGGGAATCAAAACACTGTGGGACTCTCAAGCTGGATGCTGCTAGGGATGTGCATGGAACCGGCTGGCCCGGTTCGGTTCGAGGCTGGACTGGCCTCAAACGCAACTGGGCCAGTTCGGTCCAGCACCACCTTGAAACCTACCCCCCCCTGGTTTGGTTCAGAGGATTCATGAGCTTTAAATTCTTAAAAATTTTCTATTTTATTTTTACCTTATACTCCCCTTATATTGGGGGAGTTCCTGGAGGCAGCAGGTGTGTGTGTGTGTCCGCAGAGGTTCCCCCTCCCCTTGCCGGCCTTCTAAATTACCCCCTTGCCCGGTTCGGGTGCTCTTCGGTTGGTTTTTGGCCTTCACCCAGAGGCCATATTGGGGGCTGGGAGCCTGCGCACATGGTCTCTGTGTGGCCTGGGCGTGGCCCTGGCAATTGTCTGGGCGGCCAATCCGGCCACCCAGCAACATGGATGGGATGGTCTGTGAGGGAGGTAAGCTTTTCATGACTTCCTCCCCTCACCCATTCTCCAATTGTGAGAATAGGCCCCTTGGCTAGGAGCCCAGACTGGTAGAAAGGTCCAGAGTGAGGCGAGGGGGGCAGCTAAGGGCAGGGTGGGGTGAGAAAAGGCAATGCAAGGCAGTCTGAATGGCCACTCCAATGTCAGGCTGATCTAGAAGCAAAGGTTTTACATCCCCCAGGGTCAGCTGATCATGCTTAGTTCAACATCATGCCACGGAGAGCATCTTTGGTTTATGAAGGTTTCATCTCTCTCACTTGTCAGTGATCCAGGATGTGGGTGCACAGAAGGCAAGGCACTGGAGCTTGGATGCCGGGAGACCTGATTCAAGGTCTGCCCCTCTTACAGATACTACTTCACTGTACACCAGAAGCCTGTATGCGCACAGAGCACAACCCACCTGGAAACTGTCTAGCTTAAGCTCCATCAAAATGAGTGAGATCACCTCCTTATTAATTGTGACGCAGGGCACTCGTACAGCTCCCTTTAATTCCAGTGAGGCTTGCACAGGAGAACTGACCAGGGACCACAGCAGAAGAAAGCTTTAGATGGGACATGAATGCCCAGTGACAAAGCCACTTCACCTGATTGTTAGTAGGTTAGGACAAGCATCCTATCCAGCTTTGGGAGCTGTGCATGCTCCCATTTTTCATCCATGTGCTAGGAGAAACCTAGGTAGGAGGAGGTGGAAGTGATCGTCTCTGAGATGGGAGCTGGGTAGGATGGCTTCTTCTCTGACTTTGTTAAAGTGCTAGGTACAAGTGCTGGGTAGGATGGTGTCATCCTACCCAGCTTCTGTCACACAGACAATCTCTCCCCCCTCCATCTACCTAGGTTTTTGCTAGCAGAGCTCCTGAAGCTTGCCCTACCCCATTAATGACTGTGTGAACTGGCTTTACGATTACCAACATAAAATCACCATATGAAAGACATAAAAGCGATGAAAAAAACATCTTCAAATGTTTGTACTATCTCAAAACAATAAAGGGACACATTACAAAAATGGATGCCTTTATACATTCAAATAATTACAATTTGCATTTAAATGAAGTACAAAAGGAAGGTCTCCCCCCCCCCTCCAGTTGTTAATACTATGAGTTTGATCCCTTTCTGGGCATGCACCTTACCTGTCAACTTATCCATTTCAGAAGTTTCTAATGCTTTGATCAGCCATTCTTTCATCATAGGAGTAGTGACTAGTTTCCAATATCAGACCAGAATCCAATATTGTTTTATTGCAATTTTAACTGAAAGCTGCTCTAAAGGGCCTTAGGGTGGAAAAGTGGCCTAGAAATAAGAATGTAATCTATAAATCCTAGCTGGTATTAAAAGGTTTGATATAAGTAATCTCATTGATAACTGGATATTCTCATCCAGATAATTTATCAAAACACTTGTTGGATCTAAACCAATGACCAGTTCTGTCATTTGATTAATAATGAGGTCGTTCTCATGACCAGGGTAAGAGGCAGTAAACACACCTCCACAGACTCGTGTGGAGCCATGGGACTGCCGCCTACCCTGCTACCCCAGAGCAGGGCTACCCAACCTTTCTACCTTGGTCTTTACCAAAGTAAAAGGAGAAAAGCCCCATCCTACCTCACAGCCTTGATTGTCTGTATGACCGGGCTGTTCTCAGCTTCTCCCTGCAGCCAGGCACAATCTCCACCAAGAAGTGCTGTGTCCAGAGCAGCCAGACATGGGCAGCCTCTCTGCTGCCCATGCAATGCATTGTGGGATACTGGAAGACTTCTTTCTCCAGATCCCTGCTCTGGACATTGCTACTGTGCTGCTTGTGCGGCTGCACAAGCAGCAGCAGCAGGAGTAGACCAGAGGCGTATCTAGAGAAAATAGCGCCTATGGCAAGCACTGAAATTGCACCCACTGTCCAAACATCTGACACCCATCTTTCAGATAACTTTACCATAATATCAGCTGAAAAATACAAGTCAAGCTTGTTAATCTTTTAATATTTCAAGAACTATTTATCAGTGGATGTAGCCAGACCAAAAAATGCTGGAAAACTACCAATTTCAGTATGCTGGGGCTCATGAAATACCCAAATACTATGTGGAGGTGTACTTGGAAAACTAAACAGAAGTGCCTGTCTAATTCTCTACTATGCATTGTAGCATCACTATTACATAAGTTTTAAAAATAAATGGAGAATTTGACTTTTCCCAGATACTCTGAAAATAATTAAAGGATATGCAGAGTAAACTGTGTCACTGCTTGGAATAAATTCTAGTATTTCAGAAAGACAATTAAAATGAGAGAAAGAGAGCAAGAGACTCCCAGTGGGCCTTAATACTAAGGATTTCACACTTATTCAATGACAAACTCACCATTAATAGCCATATTATTAAGACATCACATTTAAGTCAATTATCACAAGAAGAAAAGTAAGAGAAAATAAATATTTTTTTAATGGCCGCTGAAAACAAAATGGCCACCGTGCATACTCAAATGGCCTCTGTGAGGCCTGACATGGCCTAGGGCCTCACAGAGGCCATTTGAGCATGCGTGGTGACCATTTTGTTTTGGGTGGCCATTTTTTAATTATTATTATTTTTTAAAAAATTAAAAAATGGCGCCCCCCTTCAAGTGGCACCAGGGGCACATACCCTGCCTGCTCCACCCTAGATACGCCCCTGGAGTAGACTCAGTTCATGCCTTCCCCCCAGCTGACCTGAGTTTGGTCATGTGCACAACCTTAATGTTTAGGATCTGAGACCAAGAGGCCTGGAGCATAAGCATGGTTCCACCACAGGTGAGAGAACCTGCACACAGTTACATATGCCACATGATAAAGATGACATCCATCTGGTTTTCAAACTCACTGCCTCATGGAAGCCCTTTACAACTCTGCTTGTTGTCTGCTACAGAGCCCCTATACATCGCTGAAGAAACGGACCCTACAATACAGCCCATTCTCTGTCCTTCCAGGCCTAGCGGGCCTCCTTGTTACGTCACATGAACTGAAAATGTACTCTAGAACAAACGTTGCCCTGACCACTGGGAGGCTTGGTTGTCATGCGGCAGATGCTGAGGCCTGGGAGAACACAGTGAATGAAGGTCATGCTCAAGTCAGTCAGCATCAAACTCTACTTGTTGCAGCTTTGTTGCAGCTGCTCAGGTCCCAGTTGTAGCACTAAACCTATTGCTCACACAGACCCAGGCTCAAGCATCCCCAGACAGGTCGAGTGTTATGTTCCATCAAAAGTCATTCCTTCCTCCCCGCCACCCTTTCCCTTTAGGCAGCCAGGTAAAATAGTGAATAAGCACACCAGCTAGCAAGGGATTCTACAGAAGCCACAATCTGAGTCAAAGGATCTCACACCACAGTCAGCAGCTCCATCATTTTGCCAACTGCTTCTTTGGTGTCCATTTTGCAATTGCCCCTCTAACAGAGTATCCTTACCAGGGTCTCTTTTCTGTCTGGACTGTTTACCTTTCTCCTTTCGGGGGGGATGCTATATCATGACTAAACAGGGTCCAGATAATTCAGAAATCCAAACTCCACAAAGAAATCCACATGAAAAGAATTTTGAAAGCATTCTAGCACTAACAATTTTCAGTGCCTACTGAAGCATCTCACAAAAGGCCAATATGGAACCTGTGACCACAATTCAGTTTAAAAGCTTGCTGCTGCAAAGTGCTCCAATTCTGTTGCAGCTGGCCTCTCTGCTCCAACCTGAGGCTTTCCCCATCCTAGATATGATTTTGTGTTTCCACACAAAATAAAATTGATAAAATTTTGATAAATTGACAAAATAAAACTGATAACATTGAAAGCAAAAGCTACATTAGCTAGAATGTATATTTCAATGTAAAAATGACTCTCTCACACCTGCCAATATGTCCCTATTTTGCCATTCAGGTGAATGGGAGGTATGCTCTCTTCCCCTTTCCATATTGCATTAACAACATTCAGAAATCCACACTGAAAAATAGGATATGCTCTCCAGCAAGAAAACAAGGCTATTGAAGATACTTCATCATCTTCAAGGGTGCTATGCTAGTGGCTGGCATCTCATTTTAGATCCCAGAGGCAGGCCTGACCAAGTTCATAAACTATACCAAGTTGCAATATTCACTCTTCAGTAGAACTAACCTTGCATCTCAAAGTACATTTGATTTGTAGCTTTTAACCCAAAGGCTATAGATTTCTAAGGACTCATACCAGCTTGCCAGTGGCGGCACCTCCATTTTGACACATGGAATTCTTTACCTGCTAACTGGGCATGCCCCCTGCTAACTGGGCAAAGAGGCACCTTTTTAATGCGATGATTCTCTTTATTTAGCAGGGGGAGAGTAACTGGCCCTATCCAGCCCCAGCACAACATCCCTCCAGTGACTGTTGCTGGTGTCTATCTTATGTTTCTTTGTGAGCCCTTCAGGGACAGGGATCCATCTTATTTATTTATTTATTTATTTATTTATTTATTTATTTATTATTTCTCTATGGTGTTGTTCTTGCCCATCACTTCCTTCCACTACATTGCTTCTTATCCCAGGTTTCAAATTCTGCAGTTTTAAATATTGGGTACAGAACTGACATGGAAACTGAATAACTTCATGCAAAATCAGTACATCGCACACGTGTGTGGATTTTACAATCATGGTGTGCAGAAACTGGTGTTTGAATTCAGAATGTAGCACTTTGAAAGTTTTTACTTAAAAGAAACCCTCACACGTTTCAAGCAGGCATGTAGCTGGGGAGAGGGGGCTCGTATTTACCCCTCTCTGCAGTGGCCCCTTACACATGCCAGCCATGCCCCCTGTGTAACATCACACCCAGGGGCACTGTTCCCTCTAACAGGAATTCCCAGGAGTTGTTCACTACAACTCCCAGCATCCCCAGTTGCAGTGGCCTTTGGCTGGGAATTCTGGGAGTTGTAGTCAACAGCATCCCTATTAGAGGGAATGCTGCACATGGGGTATGGCCAGCACCCGAAAGGACCAGCCCAGCCCTCCAGCATTCATTTCCCAGTCAAGGGAGAGAAAAAATAAAATAGAGAGAGGTGAGCCAGGCAGCTGCGGTTCTTTGAACCCATCCACCCAATTATTGTTCCACTCCTGGTTTCAGGCCCTTAGTTCCAAAAAGACTGACTATCTGTCTATCTATCTATCTAGATGCTGTCCTTCAGTGGAGATTATTGGGGCAGTTTTCCAATCAATAGTTAAAAAACCCCAATGAAATAATTATGTTGAGTTGTTATATTAGAAGAAATGCTGAGACAACAATAACACATACATTAAAAACAGTGAAGTAAAAGTAGCAACAAATGCCATTTAAGAATTCAAGAGGCCTGCAAAAATGAAATGGTCTTTGCTTGGCACCAAAAAATACATTAGTGTGGTGGCTGCCAGATAAGCCTCACAGGAGAGAAAATTCCATAAATGATAGACTTGACACTGTGTGAATAATGCTTGAAAAAAATCTCAGAAGATCAGGCAAGGGTGGGAATGGGAGGCCGTGTAAGATTTCCAGCTGGCTGGTCTGTTCCTCAGGACCCCTTAAGCGTAACCTCACCAGGGATCACACGTGCCTTTATGCCGTGGGGTATCTGAAGAGCAAATCTGATTTGCAGCAGATTCGCAAGATGTTTAATTCGGGGGATTAAGTGGACAGTTCACACAGGGTCAGCTCCTCTCCACAATCCCTGGCAGATCATTTTCCTGTGCATTCCCACCGGCTTGCGCCGGGTTTTTCCTCCAACCAATCACAAATCACATCACAGAGAGGAGGAGGAAAGAGAGCCTTTTTGTTGTTGTTAGTTTGAGCTACGAAGGAATGGAAGATGGCATGACAAGTTGCCAAAAGCTGGATCAAACAGCAGAATGCTTAACTCTTGCCTTTGTGAGTGACTGCTTTCATCACCTCATGTCCGCCACCCGCCACCCCCTACGATTTAAGAGGCAGAGACGTTTAAAGCAGAAATCAGTCTGTCATGAAGAAAACTGCAGGCTAATAGAATCAGCTCAGACAAAAAGGCTCAGGTTACATCCATTCTGCATATTTAAAGCCTATGTAAAATCCCCTTCACTGAGTTTTGAAAAGCCGAATTACTGGCATGGCCACTCCACACATCAAGGGAGAAGTGGTAGGGCATAACAAAAGCCTCAGATTCCCTCCACCCCCCCCCCCCCGCGCAAAGCCGTTGAAACTAGAGGACTTTTTAAAAGTTGGACATACTTTGGGCTAAGCCAGAATGCGCAGCCTCGATTCGGGGACAAACAGAGGCCTGTCTCCTGGTCCCTGATAGCCTGCAGCGACTTTGGGGTAAATGCAGTTAATATGTGGACTGGTCCACTCCATTCCAGAGGAGATTCAAAGTAAAAGCCCTGTGTGTAAAGCCTCAGGACACCGAGGAATACCAAGCGATCTAGTTCCTGCATGAGAAGAGCCTCCAAGGCTCTTATTTGTTTCGAGGTACAATTCAATGTGCCGCCTCACTTTAAAGCCCAAACAGTTTGGGCCTAGGATATCTTAAGGACTGCCTACTCCCGGCTGTTAATATCTGAAGAGGAAGCTCTGTTTGTTTGTTTTTATTTATTTTTATTTATTTAACATATTTTTATACCACCCCAAACTTAATGAACACATTTTCATTAAGAAAACTTAACGAAGAGCATTGGAGCAGTGCTCTTTAATTTGTTAATTTATATGCCAACACAACAAATAGTTGTTGTTTGGTTAGAGAACACATGGGACATGGTCTTCCTTGCTGCAGCACAATGTTATGTATAGCCACCATGTCTGGTCCAGACAGTGCTGTTTTTATTAACAAAGGAGTTCACAAGAGCACACACTTCAAGCAGCAGCCATCTTGTGGCTCACAAATGGAAGAAGAAACACATTGAGCATGCTCAGCCCACCAGACAAAGAGTCTTGCCTCACGAATCTTTTGAAGTTATTTGAGAGTGTCAACAGGCATGTGTGATCCAGCTGACATAGTATATTTGGACTTCCAAAAAGCTTTTGACAAAATTTCACACCAAAGGCTCTTGAGGAAACTTAGCAGTCATGGGATAATGGGAAAGGTTCAGTTGTGGATTGGTAACTGGTTGAAGGACAGGAAACAGAGAGTAGGAATAAATGGACAGTTCTCCAAATGGATGGAAGTAAGAATTGAGGTCCCCCAAGGATCGGTACTGGGACTAGTGCTCTTTAACATGTTCATAAATGATCTAGAAGATGGGGTTAGTTGTGAAGTGGCCAAATTTGCAAATGAAACTAAACTATTTAGGGTAGTGAAATCCAAAACTGTGAGGAGTTTCAAAAGGATCTCTCCAAACTGGGTGAGTGGGTGACAAAATAGTAAATGTGCTTCAATATAAGCAAGTGTAAAGTGATGTATATTGGGGCAAAAAAAAAAAGAGACAAAAACACCCAACTTCACATATATACCAATGGGGTCTGAGCTGTCAGTGACTGATCAGGAAAGAGATCTTGGGGTCATGGTGGACAGCTCATTGAAAGTGTCAACTCAGTGCACAACAGCTGTGAAAAAGGCAAATTCCATGCTAGGGATCATTAGGAAGGGAAATGAAAATAAACATTCTAATATTATAATGCCCTTATAAAAATCTATGGTCTGGCCACATTTGGAATACTGCATGCAGTTCTAGTCACCGTAACTTAAGAAGGACATTGTAGAACTGGAAAAGGTGCAAAAGAGGGCAACCAAGATGACCAGGGGCCTGGAGCACCTTCCTTATGAGGCTAGGCTACATCTGGGGCTTCTTAGTATGGAAAAGGGGTGACTGCAGAGAGACATGATGGAGATCTATAAAATCATGCTTGGTGTGGAGATAGTTGATAGAGAGAAATTTTTCTCCCTCTCGCATAATACTATAACAGGGGTCATCCCATGAAACCTATGGCCAGGAGATTTAGGACCAACAAAAAGAAGTACTTTTCTGCACAGTGCATAATTAATCAATGGAATTCTCTGCCATGGGATGTGGTGATGGTCACTAGCTTGGATGGCTTTAAAAGGGGCTTGGACAGATTCATGGAGGACAGGTCTATCAGTGGCTACTAGTCTGGTAGCTATAGGCCACCTCTGCGCCAGAGGCAAGATGCCTATGAATACCAGTTACAGAGGAGCATTTATAGCAATTAAACGCAGACACAGTTTTCACAGTTTGTTCCTTCTCTTCCTGAACATAGTATATCTTCTTTATTCCTTTGGATTTACCTGAGGAGACCCAAGACATTGTACTGCCAGTGGCAAAGAACAATATGATGCTCCTCAAATCTGTGGGCAAGTGCTCAGCTTTCTCGGGCCATACTGCTGAGGAAGCAGCAGTGTAGAATCCAAGGAAAGAGTTGTGGTATGCAAGGTCAAGACAGTGGAGTGGAATCTGGATCATTAATAGTTTATGAAATTGATGTTATTTACAGAGAGGCAAGTGCAGGCAGCTTTTCGGTGCTCTTGCGTTGGCTGTTTGCTAGCCCTGCCTCCACTCCAGGCCTGGAATACAAGTAACTAAAGCCCCATTCAAAAACCGGCCTGGATCAAGGAATGGATTAACCAAAAACACCACAAGCATCAGCATGTGCACACTCTTAGACTATGCCACCAACCCTGCCAGGACAATACTAACTGAGCAAAGAAGCACCTTTTAAAAGTGGTGATTCTCTTGATTGAGCGGGGGAGAGTAACTGGCCCTATCCACCCCCAGCACAGTACCTCCAGTGACTGTGGCTGGTGTCTATCTTATGTTTCTTTTTAGATTGTGAGCCCTTTGGGGACAGGGATCCAATCATCTTTATTTATTTTTATGTCTCTATGTAAACTGCTTTGGGAACTTTTGTTGAAAAGTGATATATAAATAATGTCACCATCATCGTCGTCATAGGTAGGGGTGTTCCCAGCTCATGCTGGTGGGAAAGAAGAGGCATACCCTAGTGGGGTGCGGAGGGGAAAATGAATGGTCTAGTGGAGTGAGGAAATGTGGGTGCAGTGAGTGTCAGGGAAGTCTGTGGGGTGGTGTCTGTGGTGGAGCAGGTCCAGGGCCTGCTTCCCTCTGTGTCCCTTCTCATGCCCAAACCTGCCTCACCCTGCTTCATGGAAGGGTTGCCCTTGGATTTACTCTTGTCAGGGTGGAGATAAAATAGGGCGGGCAGGTTGAAAGAACCCATTGTGCCCCTCCATGCAGGAGCTGCCGAATGTCCAGGAGGAGCCTCTGAGCTCCCCCCTCCCCTTCCTGTTGCTGTTGCTGCTGCTGGTGGCCACCTGCAGCCCCCGCCACCGGCCATCTAAGTTGACCACATGCCCATCTCCCAGGCCCATCCTCCTTCCATCTGCCGGGCTCCTATCCCGGCAGATGCGCTTCCGATGGGCTAATAGAAGGAGAGTGGGCTAGGGAGCCAGGTGGTAGGAGGTGGAGGTAGCTGTGGCTGGAGGCGAACATGGGGTGGAGAGAGTGAGGGGTGCAAAGGAAGCCCACTCCCGTGTTGGCCCACTCTCCCCCCACTATGCCCCTGACTCTTGTCTCCCCCCCCCCATGGAGATGAGACAAGCTTAACACTAGCTTAGCCCAGACAAAACGAACATCCTGCACTTACTGCTGTATCCAGTGCCAAAGAACCATTAACTCCTCCTCCAGGGGCACCAGTTTAGGTTTTAATAGGTGGGAAAATAGGTGCTAGTTATAACCTATAAAGCCCTAAACGGCTTGTGCCCTGGGTATTTAAGAGAACGTCTTCTTCATTATGAGCCCCACTGCCCACTGAGGTCATCTGGAGAGGTCCGTCTCCACATGCCACCAGCTTGGCTGATGGCCACACGGGAGTGGGCTTTCTTGGTTGCTGCCCCAAGATTGTGGAATGCGGTCCCAGTGAAATACGATCCTCCCCATCTCTGACAATTTTTAAAAAGCATTTGAAAACCCACCTCTTCACCCAAGCTTTTTTTAGCTTTTTAAATGTGCAGGTTTTAATCTGTGTTTGAGTTTAAATTATCTAAATTGTTTCAAGTTTCTGTGTATGTTCTAAACTTGTTTTTATGTTATTGTTAACCTCCCAGAGACAAAAGTTTGGGGTCGTGTACAGCAGTGACATAGGGAGATGCTGAAAGGCATCATCTCATACTGCGAGGGAGGAGGCAATGGTAAACCCCTCCTGTATTCTACCAAAGAGACTCACAGGGCTCTGTGGGTGCCAGGAGTCGAAATCGACTTGACTGCACACTTTACCTTTACACATCTGATAAAACAAACAAACAAACAAACAAACGAATGAATAAACAGGTGTGAGATAAGAGATTTCTCTCACTTGGTCTCTTTCTCTCTCCCTCTGGGCCAAACCGCAGACCACATACAACCTGTCATTAGTGCTGATAGGCTTCCCACTTTTAAAAATAGCAGCCAGATTGTCCTCCTCCAGATCAGGACCACAAATCTCTCTCTCTTTCTCTAAGTGTCTGTGTCGATTCACATTAAGGTTCCAAATGTCTGCTCCTGGATATAGTTAAAATTAAACTGCAAATAATTTTGAGGGCATTACTTGAAGTTACTTTCCCCCATCTAATAAAACAAATATTGATGCTGATGCTGATGATACAGAGGTCAATCAGTCATCCTTTAAAAAAAATATATGTATATCCAAAGAAGTCTGTGCCTTTGGCTTGCATATCTAGAACACAGACCCATGTAAATGCGCATGACATTAATTTCTCTGTGTAGACCCAGAGATACAGGCTCTCATAACAGAAATCACGAGGCCAGAAAGAAGGGGAGGGACAGGCAATTCTCCTCCTTGCTCTCGTAAGTGGCACTCCAGCTTCCATCTTAATATGCAGTATCTAACAGCATGGACACCTGTGTTCTAAAAGCAGAGATTCGCTTCCCCCAGCTACTCCCAGGATGTAGACAACCCCACTTTATTTTCAGAAAATACGTATGCCCTACAATGAAAACACTTTTTCTCTATCAGGGCTGCTACTTAAAATCTACTGACCCAGAGCGCTTCAGGGCCCTGGACGCTTGACTTTGTCACCTTAACATTATTATTTATTACATTTTTATCCCTGTCCTTCTTTCAAGGTGCACGGTATGGGGTGTACATGGTTCTCTCCTCCTGCCTTTTATCCTCACAACAACCCTGTGAAGTAGCCGAGTCTGATAGAGAATGACTAGCCAAAGGCACCTAGTAAGCTTCACAGCTGAGTGGAAATTGGTTGACACTCCCTGGCACCAGTCTGACACTCTAATATCACACGGGCTCTTATAATATATTGGCATTTTCATGTTTAGGTCTTACTAGTTGTTTTCACATTGCCCGCCCCCAGCTCCCCATGCTAACTGCCTCTTCTTGCCAATCATTTCCTTAGGAGCATATGAACAGAGCAGAGTGTATGCTGTATGGGAGCAGAGAAGAGCCAGAGAATTCCGTTTCCTGGGAATGTCAACCTTGAACTTTTTTTTAAAAGGATAGCAAGTTTCTAGGCCTTATGGTTACCTGTAACATGTGACTAATATCTGGTGAAATCTCACAAAGTAGAAGACTTGCTGAGTAAGATCTACAGTGGAAGGGGGAAGGCCCGAGTGCTTTGTATAATTCCTTACCACTGTAGAAAGGAGAATCAATTATTCAGAATCAAGGAAAGCTGTGCACATGCATCTAATTTACATGGAAAACGGAACGGAGCACTTGCTAGTTGCAGAAATAAGGTTACCCTGATGCAAATTTCTTTTTCTTTCCTTTTTAAAAAAAAGTTTAGAGTGCTACACACAGTCTGGCTTAAAAGCATGCTCAGCCCAGCAACCTTGCTGCGTTATATTTCATTTCACATTTGCCCTTCACCATCCTGCAACTGTCGTTTGCACATTTGTCAAACATGTGGTCTTGCCATTCTTAGAATGGTGAGTTTAGCTTTTAGATTGCTCCTCATGAAATACTGAATTTGCAGATATGCACCCACATCCCCAGATTAATTTGATTCAGGGTTTGTGAAGTAGCCAGGTTTTCGCTTCTGCTACAAGAAATCAGTCAACAAAGGTTACTAAGGGGTCTGGGTGAATGAGTGCACAGATGAATGCTACAAAAGAAGGAAAAGTTTTTGAGAGTGGGGGCTTCCCTTCCAGAAGAAAAAGGGCAATTGGGGGAGGAGCAATTTGAATTTGAACTATGGTGGGGGTGGAGGATTAAAGCCCTCCTCCTCTTTCTATGCAGCAGTCAAAGTCCTGATCCCCTGACAACTGCTATTTAAGTTGTAAAAAACAAGCACATCATCAGCCTCAACCAGATTTACTGGAACATGTAGTTTTGCCTTTATGGTCAAACTTGGCCATAGATAAGACAGTGATGGATCAAGGAAAAGCAGAGACAAACAGAGGAAAAACATAAAAAGAAGCTCAGACTGCCAGGGGTTGTTTACCACCAGCAGAAACAAATTTGCTCAAATTGCTGTGACTTGGAAGCTTTTATAGGGATCAGGGAGCATCACCTGGCCTGCTCTAGCTAGCCTACTGTTAAGTGGCTTTCTTGGCTGGTCTGGACTCTGCAGGATTTCCCTGTAATTCCCTCCTTTAGCCACACCTGGGTGGTGGTGCCTTGTGTTGAATCTCTTCTGGGAATCTTCAGGTTCAGGATCCATTCCTATCTTGCTTTCTGACCTACGCAGTGCAACTCTGTGCATATTTGCTCTGAAGTAAGTTCCACTGTGTTTAATTGGGCTTACACACAGATAAAGGTGCATATTAGCTCTTTGGAGACAGAGAGTGGTATAAATGGTGTAACAGATGCATAAATGTCACAGGGTGCTAACCCACTGATCTTATACGCCATGTGGCCATGGCAAAGATGGCAGTTTCTTTTAGCCCAGGGATTCCCAATTTGTGGTACTCCAGATGTTGCTGAACTACAACTCCCATAATCCCACAACCAGAATAAATTATAGCTGGGGGTGATGGGAGTTGTAGTTCAGCAACATCTGGAGTATCACAGGCTGGAAACTCCTGTTCTAGCCAGTTTCTACCATGCACTGCAATGTTTCCTTTCTGGGTGTTTAGGTGTTCAGGTTTATATGTATATGTATGTGTGCGCACGCGCGCGCGCACACACACACACACACACACACAATCATGGTTTGTTAATGCTTTAAATATAGGCCTCAAATAAGAAAGCAGGTTTCAGTGGAAACTATACAGGGAAGGTTTAACTAATGACAAATCCTTTTGGTGTAACAGAGCAAACCTTTAATTCCTGTGTATGATCTTTTCAAGCGGATAGGATGTCTTACACACACACACATACACACACACACACACACACGCCTCTCTGCCTGGCTATTCCAGATGCCATTAGACATAACTCAACAGACGATTTCATAAACCTACTTAAGAATGTAAAAGTTTGATAATAATTCCCGTATTATTAACCCTCCCACCCTTGTAAATTTTATGGGCTGGGAGCTACGGGGGGGACGGAGGCGCGGCCATCGGACGGGACTCCACGGCTGTGATTCATTCTGCTGTCAGTCTGGGTCATATTTATTAATAGTCCTAATGCGGGAAGCAATAAAGGAAGAGAGAAATTCTATTAATTAAATCATTGTTATAATTAACTTTCATTAAAGGAAAATCAATAAAGAGGAGCTGCGATTGAAATAGTGCCCATCCATTATGGCTGATTTTACTGGAATGCATTCAGGGCCTGCTATATATTATAGCACTGGCGGGGGGTGGGGGTGGGGGGAGAGGTAGCAAGGCTGTGAAGAGAGGGCTGTGTCACAGCCGACTGATTTAAAGAGCCCTGCTCCATTTCCACGTGTGTGTGTGTGTGTGTGTGTTCATGTGTATGGATTTGAAGCAGGTATATATCAGAGGCATGTCTCTCTGTAATAGAGACAGGTGTATATATTAGCGTGGGTATTTTAGGATGGGCTCTGAAGCACGTTAGTGGAGTGGATGTCTTCAGTGGAATTGGTCAGGTGAGGAGAAAAAACACGCACACCAAAGCATGTTTTATGTGCATGGCAGGAGAGTGCACATTTACACCATGATGTAAACATGTGATGTGGGTGTGTGTGCATGTGGTCCTGTGTTTTATCCAGGCTGTGAACCTTCAAGGCAATAAACAAGACCAGAAAAGGATTGACATACAGTGCGAATCGTCTAGGAATGGACACAGGTAGCAGGTTCCAGACAGTCAGGCTAGGATTGAGATTGGGGTCTGCAGGAGATGGGAGAACTCCCAGAGAAGATTAATCTGAAAATGTTCAAAGCTCAGCTTGTAGATCACTGAGCAGGCTTGTTAGAGCCCCACATTCAAACAAAGTTACAGGAGATTTACAAGGACAATACCCTGGCTTGAACCTGTGTACTGTGATCAGGGGTGTAGCAAGGTTGGAGTAGGCCCTGGGACAAAAGTGAAATGGGCCCCTGTGCCCTCCACCGCTCCCCCCTTCTTTTCCTCCCTGTCCCTGTGTCTGCTGCAAGAGAAGTGAAAGGACATAGTGAAAAACAAAACATTCTCAGAATGCCCTTTCTCATGCTCATATTATTTATATAATACAACACACTCCCCATGCACACATTCACATGCACATTTGCACATATGCATTCCCCTGACTCAGAAAAATATATGTATTTAACATATATACCTACAACCTACATACTATATGCCTCCTGAATAGGGCTCATTTTTTTTGAAGCCAGGATGAATTCTCGGATCAGAAGCCCACAGTGTGCCAGTGAGTCAGGGAGGTGGGAGAGTGAAGAGTGAGCTATCGCCCAGCCAGTGGAACCCCCTCCCTCAGGGACCCAGGGACATCCTGCCCCCCGCTTGTTCAGTTAACACTACACCTCTGGCTGTGATGCTGCTGAATGGCCTCAGATTGTGGCTTAGGCCTTCTCCAATGGAGAACTCAAGCAGAGTAAACAGTCTTGATGGTAGATATGCTGGGAATTCTCTCTGGTAAGAGATACCCTACACAGCGGAATCTGCCCAGGCATGCGTGTACGCTGAGAGTAAAAGAAACTTGGAGCCAGTTCATAGTTTCAAATCAATATAAGGAATCTTTATTAGTGAACTCCATTCTAGATAGTAAAGTGGAGAGATAGGATCTCTAATCTAGCTAGCTAGCTGGATGCAGAGGGATGGATTCTGCATTTCTGCACACATGGGTGTTGCAAGGGAGAAGAAAGGGGAAAGAGGAAGAGGAAGTGGCAGTAAGTAAGTCCCTAAGAATAGCAATCTACATTTCAAAGGGATAGTGTCAGAGCAGTAGAAAAGGGATGACCAATGTCCTGACCCCTCTAGCCCTCTGACTCACTAGTCTGTCCCCCTCTGTCACTGAGACACGAGACAGTGCAAAGTCCTTCACTTCCAACAAGATGGTCTGAAGAATACTCATCACCTGAGCTGCTTAATCTCCGTTTCAGGGCCTGGAAATTCATTGTTGGCCTCTTCCTCAGAAAGGTCCTTGGGGAATTTTCCCTCAGGCTAGGCCCAGAAGGTTCTGGGCAGGTAATCCTGGCTTGTGGTCACAGCTGGAAGAGTTGCCATCAGATGGGCCTTAGGGATCAGGTTACAATGGTCAGATACGCCAGATACTCTGGACATGGACAGAGCAAGTATTCAAGTTAATTGCTGCTACCATGGCATTTAGAGGACATCTGATGCTCAGGCTGGTGATGCAGGGCTGGTTTAGGGCTGGCTTGGAAAAATGCATGTTTTTGCAAGTCAGGCATCTACCAAAGCTAAGCTTAGCTAAACTAAGGATGTCAGAGATGGACCAAGCTTCCAACATTAAGTTTCTTGTACCTTTAGTAATTGAGAGCCAGTGTGGTGAAGTGGATAAGTGATGGGCTTGGACCAGCAAGACCTTAATTTGACATTTTAGGAGGCCTGGTGGTTGGAGGGCGGGGGGACACTGTGGGCGATATCTGAGCTACATGCCTTGCTCTATGTGAGGTTGGGATGGTGTTCAGTGTCCAGATAATCTCAGCTTAAGCATTTGGCAGAGGAACTCTGTGTGTGTGTGTGTGTGTGTGTGTGTGTGTGTTACTTGTACAACAATGCACAAGCTTTACAAAACTGGCCCCTCACAGCACTCTCAATTGCTAATAATTTCACAGTGGATTCCATCATACAACATGGTATGCTTTATCTCAACCCACGACTTCCTGTTGAAACATTCCATTGTAATTAATCTGCAGAGCTGCTATTAGTTATTTGACCCACAGCTCAACAAAGCAATAGAGCTATATTCAAGGGTGGCTTCAGAGGAAGGGCGGGGGGGGGGAGTGCCCCTCCCACAAATTGCCCTCTCAACTATCTTTCCATTTCTGTTTTAGAAATCTAATATGTAGTACACAGCTTGCCCACTCATTAATTTATTTTGCCCCTTTTGTGCTGCCCCACCACCCAATTTGTTTTCTGGTGCCACTGACTATATGAATGATCTTGGTGACAGAGATCATGACCTGGAAGCTAGGATTGCCAACTCCTGAAATAAACAATCTTGGTATCTGGGTGGTGGCAGGGGTGGAATCCACAAAGGGTCCAGGATGAAGGCAGGGTCCTGTAATATTTGGCTAGAAGCCCTGTGCAAAGGTTAAGGGGTGGGGAAAAGCTTTCCTTTTGTGCCAGCTTGCCTAAAAGTAAAAAAACCTGACCAGCTATGGGGGTGGGGTTTTTTTTGGCTGTTTGTCAATCTTACTGAACATACCTCAGTCAAATATGGGGCCGGACATAACAGGGAACCTGAAGTGAACTCACCTCAGGTTCGCCCCCTGTGTTGTCCAAATGATCAGAACTGTGGTTCCCGGACCGAACTGTGGTTTAAATCTCCCTGCCAAACCTCTGAATGAATCCTTGGTTTGTAGTGAGTTTCACTCACCCAACTGAGGGTCCATTCCTTCTTCTGTTACATCCGGATTGGGATTTCAATCCCAACCAGAGTTAACGAAGGAAGCTCCTCCCATGGGCTGCCACACTATTGGCTAGCGTGGGCTGTCCTTCCATGGTCAGAGGAAGCCCTTTGTCGTAAATATGTTAGCTCAGCTAACCCAACAGGATTTACAACCCCCTTCAGCACTCCCTGGTGAGTTAACAGAAAGCGGCAGTGGAACTGCACGAATGAAAAATAAAAGGCTCACAAAGAAAAACAGTAAATGAATCAAGTCCCCTGAACTGAACTAGGTACCCCCCTCTAACAATAACTGAGTAATAAGTGAAAGAAAACACAGAGCAAGGAATGAAAATAGCAAGGACGACAGAAGCAAGGAATTAACAGAACAAAGCAGGAAAGCATAAACAAGGCAAACTGGAACTCGGACAAAGTTTAGGAATTCAAAAGGCACACTGTCCGCAGCCAGTGAACATTGCAAACAGCACCTGAGCACTTGAGAGACTGCCAAATATATATGGCTCAAGAGAACCAGCAGCCAATCAGGCTTCCCTGAGTCAGCACTTCGGCTGCCTCTTTTGTGATCTCCTACGCCTCCATGACTTCCACTGAGCCTCCCTCTTGAGCTGTCTTCTCAAGACAAGTTAAATCCCAGGCTCCTTCCCACCAGAAATCATGTCTGGCAGCAGTTCTGATTCCTCAGCTCCAGAGTCTGGTCTCCCTGCCAAATCCTGTTGCTGTTCCTCTGAGCCCTCACTAGCAGGCGAATCCTCCCGTTCCTGCTCTGACTCTTCTGAGTCAGAAGTCTGAGCCATGCCACCCATATAGCTAGTCCTGCCTCCATTGTCGGCTCCCAGACCAGGACTGTGATCATCTGGGAGTGTGCGGGGTTTGTGTGTGGAGGCAAACTGGGGGTCTGTTTGACCTCCGTTTTGCCGTTATGTGTGAAGATGGCCTGGGCCTCAGGGGTGTGGATGGGGCAGGATCTGTTGCTGACCCAGGTTCTGCTTCATTTGGCAAGAGTGACTTATTTACAACAGGAAAAAGTAAAACCCCCACCCTGTTTTAGTCGAGTGAACAACCTCAGTATGTTGTAAACAATCCGCTATACACAAAGAGACTGTAAGGATTTGGAGAAGTTAGATTGTTTATCCGCCCCACCTGCAGCAGAAGGGCACAAGTAAGAAGAACACTGCTAATTAATACTGTCTGAAGACATGGAGTCAAAGTTCTAATTAAAGTAGTTTATTTAGGAAATAAATCAGATAGATAGAAAGCCTACTCCCCCCCGCCCCCATGTTCAGGGCCTCTTTGGAGCTCTGCCATACACGGCCACATGTCTAGGGTTGCCATATTCAAGCTTCCCAAATCCGGGTTGCCTAATTTGCGTATTATGTGGCAACTAATTTGCATTTTATTTAGTTATTTGACAGATTTGTCTACTTTCCTCTCCTTCTCTGCCCACCCATGTGATCGGATCCAGAGTAAAATCTGGGAAATCCGTTACATGAAATCCATGTAAATCTGAGTGGAATTTAGCAGCTGGGTGAAGGAGTCAAAATCTGGGGGCTACCCTAAATTCTGGGGGACATGGCAACTCTACAGATGCCTGGCACAGCAGCAGATGCCCAAAGTGGGCTTGGGAGGAGAAAGTCCTCCTACATCTCACAATGCACTGCGTGGGCAGCGGAGAACAGCCCTATGGCTGCTGCTCCCTGCACCCATTTTCAGAGCCCCAGTGCTGCAGATGACCAGAAAGTGAGGTAGGACTCCTTTCCCCTCCTAACTCACTTTTTGCCTGGGGTAGCCGATCTGAGTCTGGAGCAGCTGTGTTGGGAGGCCTCTCGGTCTCCCAGACTGCTTGGGCTGCTTGGGGAAAGTCTCTCCTACCCAATTCATGTTGGGTGAACAGGTGTGAAGCCTGGGGATGATGGGAGTTGTAGTCCAACAACATCTGAAAACCCAAGGCTGAAAACCCCTGCTTTAGCTGGAGGTCTTCTGCGGAGGCTGGGCAGTCATCTGTTGAGGATGCTCTACTCTGGGTTTCCTGCATCAGGCAGGGGGTTGGACCCTACAAGCACCCCACCCCCACCAATTTTCTGGTTCTTTTACTCTAATCTTTAACATTGGGGTGGTGGTAGGAAACAAATACATCATATACGCATAGATTTTGTGCTTTTGAGAAGTTCTTGACAGAAGATTCTCCTCTAGTTTTTTTGTTTTATTTTAAAAACAACTCTTTGTTAAAACAACAAGGTCCTAACAAGGTCTTGGCTGTGTGTAGTTAACCCCAGCACCCTCCATCTTAGAGTCAGCTGCATTTCAGTACCAGACAGGGTGATGCCTACTTGCAAAATGTGCCATGATATTTCTGGATGTTATTTTCCCCCGCATGTTGATATAATAATCCATTATTAATGTTGCTTGGCAGTTTTCTACAATACCCAGCGTACTCAGAAACCTTGGCACGTGGCTGAGATTGAACAGGCCCAGTGGGGCAGTTGGGAAGGGATTGGCACAGCCGTTAGAAATGGTCTCAGGTGTCAAATGTGTCTTGTACCCCTTGGCAAAATGGCGGCTGGGGGAATTACTCCTGGTACCAGGTTGGAGGAAGGTGATTGTAAAGCTGCTGTAATTCATCCCAATGGCCCCCTGATGCATGCAGATAAATTTGGAGGAATGGCGTATATCACCTGAGCCCTGACAAACTCTGACAGGCTCCTTGCCTCCTCCCCTCACTGCTGCCTGCCAAGGTGCTTGTGCCCTGGCCAAAATATTCAGTTAGCCTATGTGCTATTATATCTCCCTGCTGATCTGCCACAGGGCGGATAAAAAGAGGCTTGACCCTGCTCAGGCCCAAGCTACCTTTTCACCTCTGCTGGGCTCACCAAAGCTATTACTATAGTTTAGCATTCATTTTGCCCCAACAAACGTTTTAGGCAATGGCTAATTTGTAAAATAGGAGGAGTTGGATCTGAAATCTGCCAGGAGGACTGTAGACAGAAGCAGGGGTGTGGGGAACTTGCTGCGGCTGGGCTACAAGGTCCCGCTGGTGCTCCCCTGCTATTGTGGATCACCTGTGTCCAAATCACACACCCCTGCATCTCTGTCAGATGCAGGGGGTTTGGCCAGTCCTGGGGAAGGGCCACTCAGCCCTGTTGCAGCGTCCCCAATCAGCGGTTCATTGAGACACTAGCATGGAGCTCCTTTCTCTGCTTCTTCATGGAGCAGAGAAAACTCCTTGCCAGTGAATGGATCCTGGCCTTTCCCCAGGACTGGCCATATATCCCCTGCATCTGACAAGGGCATGGCCACTGCCTGGACCCCCCATTTGCCAGCTGGGTGCAGGAGGGGCTAAGGGGGTACCTTGGCAGTCCCTCCAGACTCCAGCGGCCCATTGTCCCCTTGCCCCTGGACAGAAGAGAGATTTCCTTTTTTCTTCCCAGAGAATAGCCACCATTAATATGTTGGGAATTCTCTCTGGCAACTAAGAGATACCCATCTATTACAGCAGAGTGCACAGAGGCAAAACATAGCAGAGTCTGCCCAGGCATGCGTGTCTGCTAAGAGCCAAAAGGAAACTTGGAGCCAGTTCATAGTTTCAAATCAATATGAGGAGTCTTTATCGGAGAACTCCATTCTAGATAGGAAAGTGAAGAGATAGTATCTCTAATCTATCTAGCTGGATGCGGACAGATGCTGCATCTGTCTGCATCTCTGTGCACACATGGTGCAGAGAGAGACAAGCGTGTGTGCTGGGGAGAAGAGGAAGGGAGGGAGGGAGGGAAGCAGGCAGGCAGGAAGTCCCTCAGAGTAGCAATCTACATATCAAAGGGATAGTGTCAGAACAGTAGTGAGGAGGAATGACCAATGTCTTGACCCCTCTAGCCCTCTGACTCACTAGTCTGACCCGCTCTGTCATTGAGGCATGAGACAGCGCAAAGTCCTTCACTTCCAACATAATGTGATATGTGCAGTCAGTGTTACTATCCCACTAACATCTCTGGTCACACAGTTACTGAAGGTTTTTCTGCTGGTGCAAAGCATACTAAGTCTGTTTGACTAGAGATTGAAGTGGGATAAAATATGAATATGGACGTGATGGGCAGTGATAGCTCTGTTATGCTATCTTGATTAACGCTCATTAAAACTCTGATCTGACTTCTTTACAGGCAGGCAGATTTGAACTTTCACACTGTTGGGGCTGTTCAACATGAGCAATTGTATTACCCCTAGCAAAGCTTCAGATGTCTGAAGACTAGTTAAGAAATAAGGAACTCAGTGAGGAAAAGACACTCTGCACATACTCAGAGGCACGTCTGCATATTACTCATTCAAGGGCTGAGTCCTGACATAGGAAAGAGACTCCCAGGTCTGGATTCTTAAGAGTCCTGGCACCATTTAAACTCTGCAGAAAACTATTTACATCCCATGTGTGGCTTCCCAGTGCAAGGCTTGGAGATGTCCTTGACTCTATGAAATGGCCACTTAATTAACTTGAATTGTGCCCATAAATCGTGGAGTTCCACCTGAATGGTGGAATTCCAGAAGGAAGGTGGAAGAACTGTCTTGGCCATAGTTATATTTATATACAAAACAAATGGACATTGTCAATCATGATTAAGCCAAGGTTATACCTCGCCAAGATATTGCAACAGAAAGGCATTTCGTTAAAATAAACTGGCACATTATAACCGTGAGAGCAACCGGAGCTCCCTCTTGAGCTTACACTGCACTTAGAAAGGCAGAAGGATGCCTTCGGAAAGGGCTGTGTATATTTCACCATTCCATATTTACCCTCCACAAATGCAGGATTTGGTTTCTGGTGCAGAAGTCAGTAAGCTGATTATCTCAGCTAAACAAGTTTCTAGTCCTTAGATCTGCAAAGATGAGCTTCAAGGTGTGGGGTTTGTCTGGTGAAATCCCAAAAGCCAAAAGTATGGCTAGATAAGATTTTCGGTGCTCAAAAGCAGAGGTCTCGATCTCCTTCAGGACCCCTCCCCATGACTAGCAAATAATAAATTAATTGTGCAAAACAAAGCAGCACTTGTAAATGGGCTTAATTAGTATAATTTTCACAGCACCAGCTTTTCTTGATGCAGAATCTAGAATATACCTTAGCACAGATTGTTTTTAGCCCAGTATGTATGCAGCCTTGCTTTAGAACTGAAGCTCCTGCTTTCTGTGCTATTGGTCACCTTCTTCCAGCATTTATGGGCAGAAGAAAGCGTTTTCTGAGGAAAATACTGCTTTCATTTGCTAGCTCTTTACCCATGCTAGCCAACAACAGCAATGTCCCTGTCAACCGATATCTTACAGAATGAAGAGGGAGGGCAAACTTGCCTCCCTGACAAAGTGATAGAAAATATTTTGGAAATAGAACATGTGCGTTACAGAATGGTGTGATTAGAGATGTACAGGGGCGTAACTATAATAGGGCAAGGGGAGACAGTTGTCTGGGGGCCCACTGCCTTGGCCCCCCCCGAGGCAAGTCACATGACTGACTCCCCCAGCTGAGCACCTGCCTGGGCTTCCTTCAGTTGTATTCGTCCTCCGAAATTGATGTGAGTGTTAAGACCTGGAGCTACCAGAACAGCAGGTCTTGCTCTAGTACCATTAAATGACTTGCATCGTCCACAATTTACAAAACCTCTGAGCTTCAGTGAGGGGAGAGGCTTTTAAAATCTTGTCTCTTGGCCCACTACAACCTTGCTACGCTCCTGGAGATGTATATGCCGTGATGTCATAGTACAGACAGAGATGCATGCAGTGACATCATAGTCACAATCCAACAGATTGTGACTACAACATCACTGCAGCCACCTGCTTCCCATATCCATGGGCTCCCAGTATTTGCCTTTACTGGGGGCAGTGTATTTTTGGGAACTGTTAACAGTTTGGCACAGAGAATTATCCCCTTGGGAATCCTAATTTAACTCAGATTTGGGAGGACTGCTGCTGGAGGAGTTGGAAGTGGTGGTTGCAGATCCTCTCTTTCCCCCAACCAATGGGCCTGCTCCCAAAGGATCGTTCATCCTAGCAGGGGCCTTTGGGAGTATGCCTCTTGGCCTGCGGGGAGGGTGAGAGGAGACTCTATTGTACAGGAGACTTCCACAGCAGCAGTTCCTCCTGCCCACTGGCCTGTAGATGTCCTCCAGGCTGACACAGGGGCCTCTGCTGACTGATGCCGGGAGTGGGGGAGGTCACCCAGTAGCACAGCGGTGGTGTCAATCTGCTGACCAACTTGCACCGCCACAAAGGGGTTGGCTTGATGGGCAGACATGGGCCTGCAGGCTTGTGTCAAGCTGGCCCACCCATGATGTCAGTGCTGGTTCCCAGTATTCACTGTTGCGAGGATAAGGTTATTAAACCAGTTTACATCTGTAGATACACTCACAATTATCAGCAACTCTGGTTAGAGGCTGGATTGCTGCTGAACACTGATTTGCCCAAAATGGGAGCACTTGCCTTCACAGTTCATGGTGCTATATACACAACCCTCTTGGGAGAAACAAGAGTGTCTGGAAAGCCTTTTCATTGTTGTCACTCCTCTTTCCAAGTACAATACACCAGCCATAGTGAAGCCCAGGGGTGTGATCCACACACCCCAGCCAATTTCCATACAATTTGTCCCAGTAAACAGCTAGCTTGTGCAACCCAGACCTAATATATCCTTTCTTGATTTGTGCTCCATGTTGAGGTGGTGTTTTTTTTTTAAAGCACTGAAATTAGTGCCTCATAAAACTGCTATTAACCTTACAGTGATATCCCTAGCAACTGATCTCTTGATAAAAGTCTTGCAATGTCTTTCATCCTGCATACCTTTCTCTACTCTCGCCTTTTATCTTTTTTATTATCAAGAAGTCTGAATTCAGCTTACGCTACGCTTCTTTTAGAAAGCTTCCAATAGCCTCTCATCCAAGGACAGATCTTGCTTTAACAACATGACAGTGTCAGCTGCTTCTGGACTATTCACTGGACTGTGTACACATCTGTCAGTTAATTTTCCAACCTAGAGTTCACTTTGCAATTTTGTTCTCCCAGTTTCCTGACTTCTGTCTGGATTGATTGATTGATTGATTGATTGATTGTATTTATGAGTCGTCCCTCTACCCAAAGGCACCCGAGGCGATGTACAACATTAAAACGCAATCGAAATCCATTTTAAATTAAAATACGAATGTCCACATAAAAGCCTAATCACATAATCAATAAGCAACAGACCACCAATTTTGCATTACAAAAGTGTCCATTAAAGATCCTTCCCTGCTTTGCGTTGCATAGACCTCAATTTGTAGCAGTGGCCACACATCTGGCTGGGTGCAAGTCTAGGAATATTAATTGCACCAGCATTGATAACTGCAACAAAAACTTGAGCCTGTAGAATGGCTCAGAAATGGCAAGAGAAGGAACAACTTACATTTCAAAAGCCATCAGAGTTATTGAGGGTTCACACATGGGGGTCAATGGGCTTCTTCCATGTAGTGAGGACTGATTCATGTATTGAGTTGATCCATGCTGAATTTGGTAGTGGTGAAGGGGACATGTGAAGAATTGAACCTCCAGCAACGTCCAGATGATATGTTGCTAGTGATTGTGCATGGCAAGTGCAATCTGTGCACTGTATCTACAAACCACCGCTGGTGGAGCTGCCTTCTTAGCTTTGTCATACAAAAGATTGTTTCTCTTTAAAAAGAAGTACATGTTTTCTATGGATGGTGGTGACATTAATCTCACATTCTGACTTTTCCAGTAATAGTCCTAAGCCCTTTTCTTTCTTAGATGGCTTCCACACTAGAGCGGCTCACATGATCAGGATTAAAGTAGGAGAAGCCTCCTCCCACAATTCAGGAGCTATGTGCATGCTCCTGTTTGCCAATCATCTGTCAGTTAAAACCAGGGCCGGAGGTGCCATCCAGGCTCATGTGCCTTAGCACAGCAGCTGGGTTGGAGGGCTGACTTCTACCCAGCAGCTGTACCCAGATTATGAATGAGGTAGGAGGGAAAGTCCTCCAACCCAGCTGCTGCTGCTGCTGCTTAGCACACGAGCATGGACAGTGCCTCCAACCTGACAGATGATCAGCAAACGGGAGCACGCACACAGCTCCCGAATTAGGGGAGGAGGCTTCTCCTACTCTAATCCTGATCATAGCAATAGCAATAGCACTTACATTTATATACCGCTCTATAGCCAGAGCTCTCTAAGCGGTTTACAATGATTTTAGCATATTGCCCCCAACATTCTGGGTACTCATTTTACCGACCTCAGAAGGATGGAAGGCTGAGTCAACCTTGAGCCCTTGGTCAGGATCGAACTTGCAAACTTCTGGTTACAGGGCGGCAGTTTTACCACTGCACCACCAGGGGCTGACCTGATCATGTGAGCTGACCTCATTCTGCAGTAAGTTGGAAGTGGAATTAAAACAGAGGATCAACACAGAACTTGAGTGCTATATTATGCAGCAATGCCCTCACAATCCTTCTATAATGTTTCAGCACAGTTAGGAACATAGGAACATAGGAAGCTGCCATATACTGAGTCAGACCATTGGTCTATCTAGCTCAGTCTTGTCTTCACAGACTGGCAGTGGCTTCTCCAAGGCTGCAGGCAGGAATCTCTCTCAGCCCTATCTTGGAGAAGCCAGGGAGGGAACTTGGAAGGAACCTTCTGTTCTTCCCAGAGCAGCTCCGTCCTCTGAGGGGAATATCTTACAGTGCTCACATGTGGTCTCCCATTGAAATGCAACCAGGGTGGACCCTGCTTAGCTAAGGGGACAAGTCATACTTGCTACCACAAGACCAGCTCTCCTCCCTTAAGAGTGAAGTCCAATTCAGCAAAAGCTTCTTGTTTGCAAGTTCAGGTCGTTTTATTGCTTCCACATTTAATGTGACTCAGGACTTAGTGCTGAATTGCTCCATATATTTAGTAAGTTTATGTTCTGTGTGTGGTGTGTGTGTGTGTGTGTGTGTGAGAGAACTTACTGATTTCTTTCCCCTCTTCTTTCCAACATCACAAAACAGAGCTATTTCACTATAAATCAATGTAATTTAACACACATGCACACCTTGGGTGGCAAAAGCTGACTAAATTAGCATTCATATCCCACCCATGCTCATTAGAGAAAGAAAACAATGGTCTGGACCTGCAAACAGGAACATTTTCAGCTGTTTTCCCTCAAAAATCTCAGTAGTGCAAATTCCACAATGCACCATGCCAGAAGCTTTCCCTATCCACATTGACAGGTTGTTGCTGCAACAGAGTTTTACAGCAAAGAAATCACCATAAATCAGGTTTGAAAAAACATAGAGGGACAACATAGAAAACACTATAAAGCTATGCTTTGTCAGCATAGTTATTTTAATTTTTTTATTTATTATATTTGTACACTGCCCCCAGCTTCTGTCTCTGGGTGGTTTACAGCAACATAAAACACAAATTAAAACCTTAAAACAATCTAAAACCACAAGTCTAGATAAAAATCTTGGGTGAATAAATGTGTCTTTAGAGACTTTTAAAAAGTTGTCAGAGATGGGGAGGCTCTTATTTCAGCAGGGAGCACATTCCACAGTCTCGGGGCAGCAACAGAGAAGGTCTGTCCCTGTGTAACCACCAGACGAACTGTATAGCAAATGCAGATGAACTCTCCGGATGATCTCAATGGGCAATGGGGCTCATAGTGAATAAGATGTTATCTTAGGTACCCTGGGCCCAAGCTGTTTAGGGCTTTATAGGTTATGTGGATTCTTAATAAAAAGTGAGTGAACAAAGCATGGCAGTTCTCCAGGGAGTTCTCCACACAGCAGGCTTTACCGGAGTTTTCTGCGAGGCTTTACTGTAAACTGAAAGTTATCCCAATAACCCGATGCAAAAAGTGGATTTTTTTTTACCCTGGATATAAATCGGGCTGCACTCTAATGCACAGTGAAAAATCCGAATTGTGTGTGGTGCTCCCCAATAGCTTGTAGGGACTTCAGGGTAAATCTGCCCAATATATGAAAATATGCCCTCCATTCCGGAGGAGATGCGAGCTACAGCCCTGTGTGAAAAAATTCCAGAAAAAGGCAAGTGTGGAAGCAATCTGCCCATGGCTTCCCCATGGTTGCCATATTGCACATATGACACTTACTAACACAGGGCAGCTAATCTCATGTCCCCCTTATGGAGGGCAGGGGGAGAGGCAGGCTCTTGCTTGACTCCCCACACACAATCTCTCTGCCCTTCTAAGCTCTGTCGCTCACCTGAGACATGATCAGTGCAGCGGCAAGTGGCAGAATCAGGAGCCACAGGAGCAAGTCCTCTGGCATTCCACAATGCACCATGCCAGGAGCGGGGTGCATTGTGGGATTACCCCGCTGCCAGGTGCTCTTGCTGCCCGGCTTTATGCATGCTTGGGCTGCAACCAGCCAGAGTGTGCACATGACCAAGGACTGCGTTTGCACCTTTCTATCATGACCGGGGACTGGTTTGCACCAGGGTGCGCTCTCACCTCTCTATCTCAGTATTAGCCTGGGTAAAAAAACTCGGGCTATCTGGCTGGTCAGCACCAGGATTGGACCTGATCCCGGCGCTCCACATGAGCAGCCCTAGGGCTGCTCACGTGAATGCCCTCAGGGGTTTTCAAACATGGGTCCCCAGCAGTGTTCCTTCTAATTGAAGCTGAATCTAAGCAAGACGGAGGTGCCGATTGTGGGGGATCAGAATCTGAGGGATGAGTTAGATCTTCCTGTGCTGGATGGGGTTATACTCCCCCAGAAGGAACAGGCGCGCAGCTTGGGAGTGCTCTTGGATCCAGGCCTCACCCTGGTATCTCAGCTGGAGGCTATGGCCATGAGCACTTTCCTTCAACTTCAGCTGATTCGACAGCTGCATCTATTCCTTGAAGAGGACGACCTCAAAACAGTGGTGCATCAGCTGGTAACCTCCAGGCTTGACTATTGCAATTCGCTCCACGTGGGGCTGCCTTTGTACATCGTTTGGAAACTTCAATTAGATCAAAATACAGCAGCTAGATTGGTCTCCGGAGCAACCCGGAGAGAATATATCATGCTTGTTTCAAAAGAGCTGCACTGGCTGCTGATATGTTTCCAGGCAAAATACAAAGTGCTAATTATTACCTTTAAAGTCCTGAACAGCTTCGGTCCGGTCTACCTTAGAAAGCACCTTCTTCTGTATGATCCCCATCACACGTTGAGGTTATCTGGAGAGGTCCGTCTCCAGTTACCACTGACACATCTGGTGGTGACTCGGAGCCAGGCCTTCTCTGTAGCTGCTCTTGGCCCGGAGCACTTCTGGCAAATATCTATAGTTTAGGCTCATTGTTAGTCTTTAAGAGAGCCCTAAAACTTACTTGTTTGGCCTGGCTTTGCAAGGTTTTTAAATTGTTTTTACATATTTTTAATTGGTTTTAAATGGTTATGAACTGTTTTTAAATTGTTTTTAGCAGTGTGTTTTAAATGGTGTTTGCTTTTGTGTTTTTTAAACTTGTTATGCACTGTCCAGAGCCTTTGAATGGGGTGGTCTAGAAATATAATGAATGAATGAATGAATGAATGATTGTTTTCATCTGAATGTGGAATGAGTTTTATTCTGGGCCATGTGTATCAAGGCCATGTGTGTGCACGTGCATGCAGAATGGGGCCTTCCTGATTCAACCTAAGTGGGATCTAAAATTAACTGAGCAGACATTAAAAAAACGTGTGAGCAGCTGCACACACGTACATCTTAGAGGGAACACAGGCCCCCAGATGTTGCTGGACTTCAACTCCCATCATCCCCCATGACTTTTGGCCATTGTGGATGGAGAATTATAAGAGCTGTATTATTATTATTATTATTTCTTGTTTGCACAGTCAAACAGGTGTTATTGACTGGTTTGTTTTATCCAATCATCGAGTCCTTCCCAAGGACATGGGATGCTAGAACTTTGTTATCAATATTGTTGTTATACAGTAGGTATTGCTGCAAAATGTAGGCTGTTCCCAGTAAATTGGTTTTTTGTAGTTGGCTGATGGTGATTTCTGTGGCCCCTATGGTGTTGAGGTGCTCTTCAAGATGTTTTGGAATTGCACCTAGGGCGCCAATTACTACTGGGATTATTTTGGTCTTCTTCTGCCACAGCCTTTCAATTTCAATTTGTAGATCTTTGTATTTTGTTATTTTTTCTGTTTCTTTTTCTTCTATTCTGCTGACATCTGGTATTGCTATGCCGATGATTTTTCTTTCTTCTTGACTACAGTTATATCTGGTGTATTGTGTGGCAGATGTTTGTCTGTCTGTAGTCGAAAGTCCCATAATATTTTTACATCTTCATTTTCTAAAACGTTTTCAATTTTGTGGTCCCACCAATTTTTGGCTGCAGGTAGCTTGTATTTTTTGCAGATGTTCCAGTGTATCATCACTGCTACCTTGTCGTGCCTTTGTTTGTAGTCAGTCTGTGTGATCTTTTTACAACAGCTGATTAGGTGGTCCACTGTTTCATTTGCTTCTTTATAGAGGCGGCACTTGCTATTTGTTGTTGATGTTTCTACTTTTGCTCTTATTGCATTTATTCTTAGTGCCTGTTCTTGTGCAGCCAGTATTAAACCCTCTGTTTCTTTCTTCAAGATGCCTGTCTTGAGCCACTGCCAGGTCTTGGTGATTGATTTTCCAGTTATATCGTGTAAGTATTGACCATGCAGTGGCTTCTTTTTCCATTTTTCTGCTTGGTTCTTGACTTGTTCTTTCTTGTAGGCCTGCTTTGTTTCATTGGTGAAATTAATTTCTTTGGTGAATGAATTAATTTCATTGGAGAAATTAAACAATTTCTCATTGTTGACCGTTTTAAGTGCATTTTCTTAACTATCCTTTATATATTCTTCAAGGCCTCTTTTCTCCCACTCTACCATTTGATGGACTTGCAGCATTCCTCTTCCACCTGAGCTGTGAGGGAGGTATAGCCTATCTACATCACTGCAGGGTGCAGAGCATGATTGATGGTCATTATTTTCCTGGTCTTATGATCTGGCATCTCTAGCTGTACCTGAGTCCAGTCTATTATTCCTGCAGTGTATCTAATGATGGGTATAACCCAGGTGTTTATGGCTTGTATAGTGTTCCCACCATTGAATTGGGACTTTAGATTTTTTCTAATTCTCCTTATGTATTCACTTCCAATTTTTCTTTTAACTTCAGTGAGTTTGATGATGTTATCAGCCTGGAAAATGCCCAAGTATTTGTAATGTTCTTTCTCTTCCAAGTTCTTGATGTTGTTTCCATTGGGCAGTTCTATGCCTTCTGTTTTTGTTATTTTTCCTCTGTTCATTATTAATACAGCACACTTATCTAGTCAAACTCAATTGCTATATCGCTACTGAATATGCGGACAGTGTTTAGCAGTGATTCGATTTCTGACTGGGAAAACTTTAAATCGTCCATGTAGAGCAGATGGTTTATTTTACTTGATGTTTTAGATGTTTGCTATCCAAGGCCTGTTTTGTTTATTATTTGTGAAAGTGGAGTCATGGCGATATCAAACAACAGAGGGGATAGTGAGTCCCCTTGGAAAATACCTCTTCTGATGCTAACCTGTCCAAGTGTCTCGCCATTGATTGTTAACTGTGGACCCCACATGCTCATTGCTTTTTAAAATAAATATCTGAATGTTTTTGCTGGCACCAGTTGTTTCTAAACATTTTAGTATCCATGTGTGAGGCAATGAATCAAAGGCCTTCTTATAGTCAATTCTTGCAACACTTAGATTTGTTTTTCTTCTCTTGCCATTTTCTAAAATCATTTTGTCAATCAGCAACTGGTCTTTTGTGCCTCTGGTGTTCAGGCAATTTCCTTTCTGTTCAACTGGAAGTTGTTTGTTAGTTAATAAGTGTTGCACTACTTCATCTGCTATTATGCCAGTTAATAATTTGAACATGGTTGGCAGGCAGGTTATCGGTCTATAATTACTTGGAACTGCACCTTTTGCTGGGTCTTTCATTATGAGATGAGTTTTGCCAGTTAATAATCATTATTCAATATCACCTCCTTGCAAAATGTGATTGAACTGTTTTGATAGTTGTTTATGAAGGCCTATTTGATATTTAAGCCAGAAGCCATGCAGTTCATAATCGCCTGGTGCGATTAATAAGCTTTCACTTATTAATTCTGGTGTTATTATTAGATCTTGCATTTGTTGGTTACACTTTTCGACCTCTTTTACCCAGCCTGCTTTTTTATTGTAATCTGTTGGAATGTCCCATAACTTTTCCCTGAATTGCACTGTTTCTTCTTTATTTGGTATTTTGTGTTTCTTGCAGTTTTTCCTTCTATGATTTGGTAGAAGTGTTTCCGATTCGTCTCGAATTGGAGATTCTGCCCGTGTTGTCCAATCCTGGCTTCGTATCTGCTAATCTTCTTTGACACTGCTATTATTTGCTGCTTTATTATTTCTAGGACTTCTGTAATTTTCCTGGAATCTAGATGGTATTTTTGGATCAGATACTGTTTGGTGTTTTCATTCTTCAGCTTCTTGTCTTTCATATCTTTCAGTTTACTAGCATCTGATCTAAGCCTGGAGATTTTATTTTCTAATCTAATCTTCCATTTAGGTGGTATACTACTTTCTTTTTTAGCAGGTCCACTGATCTTATATCTAAGCTCTTGTGTAGTTATTGTTGCTGCGCTATACATTAGTTGGTTTGTTTCTAGCAAATTATTGGTTGTTTTTTTCTACAAGTGCAGCATTTATATCTTTTAATGCCTGAGCAAGTTGTTTTTTGGCAACTGTTTTTAGAGCTGGAGGTCAAACCCTGGTGTTTGTTTGGTTAATGTGCTCAGTTATTTTTTGCTTTAGTTCTTGTTGCTTTTCTGTTAAATGGCATTCAAGTTTTTGAGATGAAAGCAAAGGAGAGGTTGCCTGGTTTTGAATTTGAAATGGTTTTGAATTTGGTTTTGAATTTGAATCCTCCACCTGTGCCTGAGCAACTTCTTCAGTTGGTGGTGATTCTTCTTCCACATCTTGAGCCTGTATTGCTCTTTGCAGTTCTTCCAGTTCAGCTTCTGTGAATACTTTATTTCTTGTTATAAATCTTCTTTGGTCTTCTAGCCTTTGTTCTGTTATTTCTGTATCTGGATGTTTCTCTTTCCAAATTTGGTACATTCTTTTAAAATAACCTCTTCTGGTGGGATTAGACTTGTAATAGCAAATCATTATTTCCTTGTTAGTATTTTTTGTGTATTTGTTTTGGTTAATCGACGTTTCTTCCAGTAGCCCTGCAGTCTCCAGCCCTGGTTGCTCAACTGAAGATCCTGAGTCCTGTAGCCCACTTGCCATCAGATGTCCAGGGACTCCAGCACTTGGCGCAGTCCTTGTTGACCCAATCAATGACCGATCTGGTATAGATTCATTAAATTTATGTCTCACCATATTGTTTATGGGGGAGGCATTCTTCGTCTGGCTCCTCTGATGAGACCTGTCCAATATGGTTGAATCTCTGGCATAGCTCTCATCTTCCTCAGAGCATACAAGCCCCACAACCATGCCATGGTAATGCCTATTAATTATTATTATGATTATTTATTATTATTCTGTCTATTTATTACATTTATGTACTGCCCCATCCAAATGGTGCTGGGTTGTGACACAGTAATAGTCACTGAGCACCATCCCAGAGGGGGCGGTGAGGGAGGGAAAATACCAGTTTAGATGGAGGTAAATTTACCTGCCACCGGTACCCGAAATGCTTTATGGGATGGAAGCACCCGACCCGGCATCCCACGAGGAAGCTGCCCCATCCCCACTGCTCAGTTGACCTTAACACATGCATAAAATCAATTTGAGGGGTTAGCATGGCAGGCTTGTGCCATGCTAACCCCTCAAATGGCCTCTGCACATAGAGGTCACTCAAGGCAAAGAGTCAACATGCACTCTGCCATCCTGTCAGATGCCATTTCAGGCTGCTACATTGCCACAGTGATGTGACAGCTGCTTCTCTGCTATCTAATCTCAGTCTATTCCAATACAGTCTAGGTATGCAATGCTGGCATGGGAAGGAAGCACTTATTTCTCTCAGTCCACAAAAGTTCCTCCAATGGTAGCCGTGGTCAGCCCAAGACACATTAGCATTTGTAGCAGAAGATTCAAATGGTGCCTACTGCACACGGAAAGTAGGTAACTATAACTTTTAAAAGTTTTAAGTCGCTGCCCTTAATTGGCACTTGAAATCTGCTGCTTGAGGCAGCTGCACCACTCTGACTAATGGTAGGGCCGGCCCTGATTAGAAACCAGCATGAAACCAGATCACAGGGAAGCAGCTTCCCTAGTGCTATCATAATGTACGAATTGGAGCTTTCTTGCCTTTGGGTCTATGATAAACATCATTATGTAAACCTAAGCCTGGCAGGGCTGAGCATATTCTGCATTGACAGTCACTGTGTGAAGATGTCTCTTTATTTTCTTGGATCCCTCTTTGAGGCTGCTGATAGCCATGCTCCCATCAGCTGCCCTCTCTATCCTCTTGGTCTCTGTGCCTTCCAGTGCTTCTCCTCTTCCCCAAGTCTATCTCTGATGTTTCACCCAGTCTTTTCTGTCAAATGGAGGTTGTAAACAACTAGGCAGCAGAAATGATGCCACTTCTCTCTGTTATACAGTACCTAGCACAGAGCTGTACTAAAAATGTTAGCTAGACATATTTCAGTTGTAATATGTTCCTTCAAGTCACCTTAAGTGGTGTAGTGGGGAAGTGCTTGACTAACAAGCAGAAAGTTGCCGGTTTGAATCCCCACTGGTACTATATTGGGCAGCTATATATTGGGTGATATAAGAAGATGCTGAAAGGCATCATCTCATACTGTGCAGGAGGAGGCAATGGTAAACTCCTCCTGTATTCTGCCAAAGAAAACCACAGGGCTCTATGGGTGGCAGGAGTCAAAATTGACTTGACAGCACACTTTACACTTTATGTTCCTTCAGCTGGCCAACTCCTGTGGTCCTGCAGGACAGAACCTCTATTCCACCTTGGTGGTGCAATAGACTGCCAGTCTGTTAAGTGCCAGAATGGCCTTTACGTAACCCTTTAGCTGAAATCAAAAATAAAGCCTCAGCATATATGACTGCAGGTCAAATCACACATTATGATGGAGAAGAGTGAAAGTGCCTCTGTTTCTTTTTTTGCAAATATCAGCCATGGAGAGTCTGATCCAGACTGGGATTGCAGCACAGAGTAAGAGGGTGCAAATAACATGTGTGCCCCATATGTTTTTGCTGGCGGGGAAAATTGCATCTTGGGGTGGTGATTTTTACCAGGAAAATAGTGTGAGGGGGAAAGCATAAACCTTTCACTCTTTGCACTGCAGTCTCAGTCTAGATCAGGTCCCCTGTACAACCAACTGCTAAAACAGTGATGTTATATTAATTTCAAATCTTGGCTCCGCAATGAACAGCTGGCCTTAAGCATGTTGGGAATTCTCTCTGGTAAGAGAAACCCTTTTTCATTATAGCAGAATGCACAGAGGCACAACACAGCAGAATTTGGTTAGGCATGCGTGTATGCTGAGAGTAAAGTAACTTGGAGCCAGTTCATAGTTTCAAATCAATATAAATGATATTTATTGGAGAACTCCATTCTAGATAGGAAAGTGAGGCGTTAGGATCTCTAATCTATCTATCTAGCTGGATGTAGATGAATTCTGCATCTCTGCACACATGGTACAGGCGAGAGGGGCTTGCATGTTGCAAGGTAGAAGGAACAGGAAGAGAAGGGAGAGAGGAAGTGAAAAGCAGGAAGGAAGGAAGTTAGTCCCTGAGAGCAGCAATCTACATTCCAAAGGGATAGTGTCAGAGCAGTAGAGATGGGATGACCAATGTCTTGACCCCCTAGCCCTCTGACTCACTAGTCTGTCCTCCACTGTCTTTGAGACAAGAGACAGCGCAAAGTCCTTCACTTCCAACAAAGCAAGCTGCTATTTATCAACCTCAACCCTTCATCTGCCATACGTGGATAGTAACAATGACCGATCCTATAGGGCTGCTGCACAGATTCCTGAGGATACTGTAGAATACTAGTGTGGCATAGTGGATGAAGTAGTATTGCACTTGATCAGGGAGACCAAGATTTAGATCTTCACTCAGCCAAGAAGCTCATTGAGTGATCTTGGGTTGTTGTTGTTGTTTTAAATCAAAGCAGTTGCGGAAGCAAAACTGATTGGGTCCCTGGGGCTTGGGGAAGGCTTCTTCTTTAAACTCCCCCCCACTTCCCCCCCAACTGAACCCACCATGAAGCTGTTTGCCCCTAGAGGAAGTTTTACTCCTTTCACCCTTTGCTACAGCCTGATTGGATTTGTCCCTCACCCTATGGCAGGCTTGAGCTTTTTCAAAAAGCAGGAGCTGCCATTCATGGTTCTCTCACACCATACAATTTGGCAATAGCAGCAACTGCGAACACTCAAAAGTTGCATTGCCAACTTTCAAACTGGCTGCTGTAGTAGCTGTGCCTTAACAGCAGCTTGATACAAAGCTGTTGGCAGGTGGCAATGTTTTCCATGCTGTGGAAACATCCCTTTCTGATTTCTCCAAATCGTGAAGGCACAAACATCCGTGAGGCTAGAGATCCCCCTGAATTAGCTGGCAACCCTACTCTATGGCACTCACTCACATCCTGCACAGAGAAATGTTGATAGTCAAGAGAGGCCTCCACACTGCTGAGAGGCTCTACACTGACTCTACATGTCAGTGTGCTGCTGCATAGGCATTGTGTGATCGCAGTTGTGTAGCTGTCTCCATTGGAAATAATGCAAGTTGCATCACAACTATGATTGTGCAATGCTGTGCAGGCATAGAGCAGCCCACCTCACATACAAGCAGCATACATCATGATGTGGTTTGTAGAGCTTCACAGCAGCACTGGCACCATTATGTGAGCAGCTGTCTATATCTAAATATGACTACAATTAGGATAAGGAAATGCATGTTAAGAGATGTACCTTAAGATGTGCCTCAGTAATTAATGTCAAATGTAACCAAAGGCAGTTCCTGTCAGATTGTGGCTTCTGTCTGTGTGGTATACTGACTCAGCAAAATGGCCACCATGGCGTGCCCAGGGTTGGCTAGTGATCAAGGTGGCAGGGCTGCCATAGCTTTGCTTCTCCTTCTCCTTCTTCACATTTTCTCCTCCCTCTCTCTCTCTCTTGGCAGGCAGGAGCTGTTCTGCGTTGCCACACGGGCCATAACTCTTGGCAATATTGTGTGTCTTTTGTGGAGGGGGGCTGACAAATTGTGAAGAAATATTTAATTGATTTGTTTATAAATTTATTTTGTATCTTGTGAGAAATCCCAGGCTGTGAATAAAGGGTCAGGGAAGGAATAAACAAAATTTATAAGGTAATAGAAAAGCACCATCAAACAGTGAATCATGTAATTCAATCTAACAAGGAGGACTCCGCCAGGCCTGTAATAAAAAGGACTCACCACCAGCCTATAAGGCGGAAGACAAATGGGATCTGGAAAGACCAAAGGGAAGGGGGAAGGGAGCGAGCTGAGGCAGGGCAGCTGCTTTTACTCTTAAAATAGGGAATTGGGTGGGAGACGTAGGGGGCAAGGAGGCACCCAAAGCACATGCTTTTCTGAAAGGGCTGGATGTTGTGAATGCAATTTTGCAAAGCTGGGGAAGAGGTGTTTTTTTTATTATTATTATTATCTAACCAGGAAGCATGCTTGATGAATGGGTAGAGGGTAGTTCTGCTGCTTGGGAAATAAAACCTTTGCTTATGAAGGGAAAAAACCCCTCGGGTTACTGTTGGCTTAAAAAAAAAAAATTTAAAAAGAGGAGGGAGCGAGTGCCGCTGCCTTATTACTGCTGCTGGGTTTCTCATAAAAGTCACAGCCGTAACTACCGGATGCTCCATCTCAGGAACAAATAAAGTCTCCCTCATTAAAAGGGCCTCGTTTGTGCCGCACCTCCCTTGGTCTCTATATATTCCTGGCGTGATGAATGCGCGGAGGGGCAGCAAGGCCTGGAATTCCCCTCCTCCCATCTGTGTGTATAACTGTATCTATCTCTATGTGTGTGGATGAATATATTTTATTTGTTGTGTGTGTGTGTGTATGTTCCCCACTTGCAGGGCAGCCATTTCAGGTGCAGCGGCAGGGGGAAGATTTCAGTGTGTGTGAAAAATTCACCACAGAGTTCAAAGGCCACCTGCCCTTCTATATATTCAAGATGAAGGCCTCTCTCTGTGCATTCATTTCTTTGGGATAAGTAAGCCCCATTAAACCCAGTGGGAGTTACTACTGAGTAAACATGGATAGGGTCAGAAGTGCTGTACATGGCAAGAAAGCAGCATATTTTAATATTTGTTATGGTTACTTTTTATGTTTGATAATAACCCGATATAGGTACTCCTGAGGAATAATCACATGTGGTAATGAATCACAAGGGTGTGTGTGCGTGCACATGCGACTATCTTCCTCACCACCTGTCCTCTCTAGTATCCCTGCATAATCTCTCTCTCTCTCTCTCTCTCTCTCTCTCTCTCTCTCAAAATACACACACGCTTGTTACATTATATTTTCGATCGATGCATCAAGCTACTGAGCATTGGACTCCCTGGAGAATCTACTCTCGTAAAATATTGTATATCTTTTTTCCTTTAGACTGTTGACCTGTTACAGATAAATAAAAAAGTGAATGATTTTGATTTGAGGTATCTGCGTATGATCTGTGTGAGCACGTACACACACACACACACACACACACACACACACACACACACACACACACACACATTCCTCCACTACATTTGCTTGCTTTGAGAGGGTGCTAGTAGATAAACAGAACAGAAGAGGGTGCTGTAATAATAATTAATAATAGCAACATCATTCTTTGTCCAGGGGGCTTATGATCTGTGCCCTGGGACCCTAAGAGGAAATATGTAGAAGAAAGTTGACTCCTACGCTGCCCAGTTAACTGGAGTAAGTCATATATTAGAGTATCTCAGCTTATCGCAAGGATATTTTTTCCCTTGTGCTTCCCAACCCTATACTTGTTCCCTCAGGATTATTCCTGTTGATTTCAGAATGACCAGCTCCTAAGTAAATTTGAATATGATCGCAGCCTCAGCTAGATATGCCTGATAAGGAGTATACAGAATGCATTGCAAAACCAAAAACATCCAAACAAAATCCCCATATTCTCAAATTATTTAGAATTAGATCACCGATAAGGAACTTCTTTCTTTAATCACAATGAAGAGGATTCATTGTGATCCAAAATTATTTCTCCAAACTGGGTGAGTAGGTGACAAAATGGCAAATGCCATTCAATGTAAGCAAGTGTAAAGTGATGCATATTGGGGCAAAAAAACCCAACTTCACATATACACTGATGGGGTCTGAGCTGTAACTGACTGACCGGGGAGTTATTCGCACCTGGCTTCATGCTGCAGGGTAAATGTTGAGTGGAGCCACTTCGAATCACACCCGCGGCATTGAGGGAAGCAGCCCCTCCCCTCTGCTCTTGGGTTTTGTTTTGATGCTAGTTCACATGGCATACCTCCATGTTTTCCTTCTAGTCATGGGGTGGGGGAGATTACTAAAGAGCTATATCTGCATTTCTAAAAAGAGTATCCCTCTTATCATGCTAATGATTCTACATCAGTGCCTCTCCTATTTGCTCTGGCATTTTCAGAAAAAGTAGCTTAAAACCAGCATTTTAAAAACCCGGAAATACACCGAGATAAGCTAGAATTTGCAAAACCAAGCCCAATTTGTGTGTGGAGTGGGTCCAAGGATCTCAAAGGGACTTTGGGGTAAGTTTGGCTGGAGTGTGAATGCACACACTCTCCTCCAAAGGAGATTTGGGGTAGAAGCCCTGTCTGTAAAGCCTCTAGGAGAGAGATCTTGGGGTCATGGTGGACAGCTCATTGAAAGTGTCAATTCAGTGTGCAGCAGCTGTGAAAAAGGCAAATTCCATGCTAGGGATCATTAGGAAGCCAATTGAAAATAAAAATGCTAATATTATAATGCCCTTATAAAAATCTATGGTGCAGCCGCATTTGGAGTACTGTGTGCAGTTCTAGTCACTGTATCTTAAGAAGGACATTGTAGAACTGGAAAAGATGCAGAAGGGGGCAGCCAAGATGATCAGGGGCTTGGAGCACGATCCTTATGAGGCAAGGCTACAGCATCTGGGCCTTTTTACTCTAGAAAGGAGGCGACTACGGGGAGACTTGATAGAGGTGTATAAAATTACACGTGGAGTAGAGAAAGTAAACAGAGATATTTTTTCTCCCTTTCTCACAACACTAGAACCAGGGGTCATCCCATGAAACTGATGGCCAAGAAATTTAGGACCGACAAAAAGAAGTACTTTTTGACCCAGTGCATAATTAATCTCTGGTATTCTCTGCTGTGGGATGCGGTGCTGGCCATTAACTTGGATGGCTTTAAAAGGGGCTTGTACAGATTCATGGAGGACAGGTCTATCAATGGCTACTAGTCTGGTAGCTATAAGTCACCTCCAGTCCCTGAGGCAAGATGCCTCTAAGTACCAGTTGCAGGGGAGCAACAGCGGGAGAGAGGGCATGTACATACCTCATGCCTGTGGGCTTCTCAGAGGCATCTGGTGGGACACTGTGGGAAACAGGATGCTGGACTATAGGGCCTGATCCAGCAGGGCTGTTCTTAAGATTTATTTATTTATTAGATTTATAAACTGCCCAATAAAACTCCTCTAGGTGATCTACATAAAATTGAAATTTTTAAAGATTGGCATTGGGTTCAGGATTGAAAAGGAAGTAGTTTTTCACACAATGAGTACTGATAAATCTATGGAACTCATGGCTACACCAGTTTCATTGTGACAGATTCATGGAATCTAGGTTTATTGATCTTCTTCCCTGCCATGAGCCATGATAGCTAAAATGGAATTTCTACATAGAGGCATTATAGCCAAGCATACTAGACGCTGGACAAGCTGAAGGGAAAGGTAGCCTCTACCGTGTTCTATGTTACTTCTGTGCACCCAGGTTGAAATCTGTTCAAAATTGCCCTTATGAAAATTGGCCTTAGGATTTGGTATAGTGGCTGGGACAGGAGAGGCAAAGGTCTGACTGTGGCCTTGTCAGGGCCAGCCCAAGCCATTCCGGCCGCTAAAACAGCACACTGAATGCCGTTTCCCATTCCTTCCACAGGAGGACACATCCTTTATCTCTGCTTAGCTAACTCTTCCTACTGTTGCCTCTGTTCTTCATTGCTGGGCTGGTGATAAGTGAGAGGGCTGGAGGAGGGAGAGGAAATGGAAAAGGAGACAGAAGGAAGCGATCTCCACCCATTAAGCTGGGCTGCAGTGGTGCTGCCCTGAGACTCATTTGTCTGAAGCAACTTGCTTCACTCTGCCGCATGGTAGAGACAGTCCTGGGCCTAGTATTTATGGCCTATGAGCTGGTAGGAGAGAAAGAACAAGTAGGATTACCAACTACTGAAATATTCCAGTACCTGGAAGATCCTGGAGAGTCAGGAGAAGAAGCCCTTTTGAGAAAGCATCTAGAACCAATATGAGAGAATTCCAGAGGACAAGATAGTGGTGCTAAAATGAGCTACGCATGTGAAGTACCAGTGTCACAATAAAACAAATTAGAACTTGTATTTTATGTCAATTGACTCATTTTTATTCCAATTGTGCCAAGTCTGGTTATTTATTTGTTACAGTAGCATCCGGTGTGGGCATTGCCGGGGGAGGGGGCAGAGGCACTTTAAGTGTAAATTAATAGGTGGATCACGATGGGGGATCACCTCTGCCACTCACCTGGCTGCCGCCTGGGGATCAGCTCCGCAGAGGCCAGGTGAATGGAGGAGGCGATCCCCTGCCGCAGGGGGTGCTGGGTAGTGTGCTGCTGCTCAAAGCAGCATTGAGGGGTGGCGATAGTGAAGGTAAGCAACTATTAATTTACCCTTAAAGGTGCCTCTCGCTGCCCCACTGCTGGTGCCCGCACCGGCCACTACTGATTTGTTGTTATTGTTATTACTTGCAGCATTCAAGACTCATCTATTGCCCTAGTCACATGTTGTGTTCCATGCACATACAATCTGAGTACATCATGTTCAGTGTACTCACACAGACATGTTCAGTGCATAGACAGCAGTATGCTTCCTAGCTGTACCTTGCATTTGAGGGGATGTGCACCCATGTTCACTTTAAAAATGAACGTAGGTACACACAGACAACATAATGTCTAACTAGGGTTTTTTTGTTTTTAAAAAAATCTCAACTTAATAGTATAATAGGATCACAGAACATACAGGCACATGTTGAAGGTGGCCCTGACCTCTCCAAACTGCCAGGAGCAGGGTATGAATAGCACATTTCTGTGCACCTGGTTTTATTTCATAATTGTGTCCGCCATCTGCCAGTCAGCTCTAAATTACTATGACTGAAAGATTCCCACAGCAAGAAAATAACCCAATACAGTCTATCCTTTTGTCCCCTTTCTCCTCAAAATCACCTCCTGAGTTGGAGGATTTAGCTACAATTGGTTTTACACCCGTTTAACCACCAGTGAATTCTGGGAATTGTAGTTTCTACTTTTGGGGCTATGCGGTGGGCAAGGCCGTAGCTATAATTGAGTGAAAGGGTTCAAAGAACACAGGCCCCCAGCTCCAGCTCACCCTATTTTCTTCATTATCTCCCTCACTCTGGGGGGGCTGCTAGAGAGAGGGATGAACACGGGCCCCCTCTCCCCTAGCTACACCCCTGGTGGTTGGGAGGGCTGAAACTAATTGGGGACAACTTTGGAGAGGGCAAAGTTGGTTGTGTTTCATGTGGGGAGCAGTTAACCTTTAGTGACTGCAGGGCTGCAGTTTTCCTTCTTTTAAAAACCCCTTTTCTCCTGTCCTGTCCTTGTGGGGAGTAGTCCTGCTGAAGTGCTTCCTGGTCACCATTTCCCCCAGAATGCATGTGTCGTCCAGACATAGCATGAAACCTTGGGTAGATAAAGCTTGTGAAGCCGAGAATTTGTGAAGCCAAGAATCGTGCCACAGATTGACTAACTGGTTTGGCAACCTCTGACTTCTCCCTCTCCCTAGTCTGCCCAGGCTGAATCCCAACCAGCTCAGTTTCTCTCGCATCGCCAGAGTGCTGGCAATGTGTCAGCACATGAGTGAAGCTGCAGCCATTGGCCACTATTTAGAGAAGGCATCCTCACCGCGATGGTGCCTTTTCGGCAGTGTCTGCCCGCTCTTGGCAGGGCAAAGACATTTCAAGCCTCTCCTCATACCGCTCACACCACTGTCTTCTGCAGTTGGGATGGAAGAGACTTGTGGGCCCCCTCTTCCCTCTCCCGGGAAGAGAGAAATTGGCCCCTCTCTTCCCACTTGCTCTGGTCAAAGATAGACGATGCAAGCAACCCTCTACTTTTTCTCATATGTTCACAGAATGAGTTTGTTTCTGGAAATGGCTGTTTGTGACACACTCACACCAGCCCACTCCCTAGCACATATGCCATGAGACAAATGCTCCCCCATTTCTCCAGACCCCTCTATTTTTTCCCCTCTGCCTAGACCTCCATCCCTCTTTTGTGCATAAGTGCTTCTCCATGGATTGATAGGATGAGACTGCTAGGAAGAGGGCATTTGGGTTTGGGTAGTATACATAGTATACATTTAGTAGTATAAAGTATACATAGTAGTATACATAGTACACATTTGGGTAGTATAAAGTTGGTAGGGGAAGGGTCCCAAGCCCCTTCCCCTGGTTGCAAGCATGCTTGGTCTTGGCCAAACCTCATGACAAGAACTGTCCATCTAGAGCAGGATTAAATCGCACAAGAGATTCCTCGTGTGTGATGAAGACGGATCCTGCTTCTGAGTGGACCACTCTCTCGTGAGAGTGCTTGGCCATAGAGACAGACACACATGCAGGCTGGAGGGCTTTTACTGCCCGGCCCAGTTGACAGTTCCCACCAAAGCCCTGGGAAGGGTCCCTCAGCAATATCCTTCCTGGTCTCAGCAACTGCTGGGAACCGAGAACATAATCCCCCCTTTAATGAGTCCGGTCTCCCCACAACACACTTCCATGCTTGGTTTTGCTGCTTGCGGTCCCCTGGCTTACCAGAAAGTGTTCAAATCCCTGGTTGTCCCACCCCAGAGTGCCTCACAGTGGTGGGTTTTCATTCACTGCAGCATTGGGCCCAGACAGTAGCTATTAGCCTGGGATGTAGGATTCAACCCCCGTCTCTCCTTGTCTGCCCACCCAACCCAGAACCGCTTGAGTAATTGAAGTGGCTCGGATCATATTTTAGTCTGGAAGAGTTAGGTGAAAGGGGGAAGGTGCAGAGTATGAGTTCTATTTTTAACCAGTGGTGCAGAGAGCCCCACAACATCAGGGGCCCCTATAGTTGGAAGGTTTACCTCATGAGAGTGCAGTCAAATGGAGAGCTGAAACACATTAGTTTTTCTGGTTTTTCTGGTAGACTGGTCTTCTCATGAGGAGGCTCACCATGGCCAGCAAGCTCGCATGAGGACAAGAGTGCATTGGGTCTTTCTCACTGCGATGGTCTGCTAGCCTGGTGGCATCCTTAGTTACAATGAACCAAACCCCAGGATCTTTTGCCTGCCTTAATATACATATCCCCTCCTTGGAAGTCAATGAGGTCTATTCCTGGAGTACCAGATGAGCAGCCCCAGCCCTTCCCTGGTCCTGCAACCAGTGTCTTCCCCCGGGATTCTTGGGCATGACCCCTGGACTAGTTCCCCTGCACCATTGTGTACATTAGATCAAAGAAACCACACTCCATTGATAAGATCTGAGAGTTCCAGGAATGGGGCTAGATTGGGTGTTAGGTCAATAAAAGGGCTCCTTGCACATGTGTCTATTCTCCTTCTTTTATTTAAAGCGTGCTTTCCCCAATGCTGTTCTGTCCCTTTAAATGCAGGAACTGCAGGGACATGGCATCCCACAAGCAGTGGCAGGAGGAGCAAGGGGACGGCAGAGGGTGGAGCATCAGCTCTGAGGGGCGGCCAGCGAGAAATGCAGCCACCCTAGAACTGATGCATTTATGGGCTGCTCTAAGCTGGCCTCTCTATGGTGGCGGGAGGAGCTTGCACACGAAACCCAGGTTATAGCTGTAGGGGAAGAATGGCAGTTCAGTCCCCAAATAGCAGAGCAAAACCAGTTTGGTGAGAAAGCAGCAAAGCAAGAGGTCTTGAGACAGTTCTTTAGTATTGAAGAACTACAAGGATTTATTTAAAGAAAAGGTTACAAACAAATGTGGAAAAGCCTGCAGCTTAATTTCAGCTGTAGCTCATGGCTGAAAAGGGACCAAACAGCCATCTCTGGAGAGACAAAATGGAAACTAACACTGGAAGAACAAAGTGGGGAGGAGTCCAGTACTTATATCCATGACCCTAACCCCCTAGTGGTCACTATGAGACATTGCAGCTGAGAGCTGATGCTGCCAGGGTCCTGGCTCCAACAACAGCAATGGCAAAATTTGGACGACACAATGGTGTCTTCTAACCTCAGGTTTCAGCAGTGAAACCCACTACAAACCATTGGGTGATGAACTGTGGCTTCATGCTTTTGGACGATGACAGACTCAAACTTTTGCACGTTTACCTATAGTTTGGCAAACGGGGCCATAGTGCCATTTCCTACTGAGGCCCAATTACCGAAAAGAATTCCTTATTATGCATGATTCCCACTGCTTACTAAGGTCATCTGGGGAATTCCACCTGCAGTTACAGTATTTCCAATTCATCTATGCCTTCTCTGTAGCCCCCCTTTGGAATGTGCTCCCTGTCGAGATCTGAAGTTTAACATCTTTTGTGACCTTCAAGCAATGGAGGCTTGTCAGTGAGGGAAGATGATGTGTCTCCTACTTCTTTCCCCCCATTCTCACACCAAACACACTATCTGTTCTTTTCTCTTCTGCTTGCTTTCTCTGTCTTCTACCATGGTTAGTCTGAGGGCACACTTCCACTACTTTCCAACCCAGGGTTTTGCTTCCTCTGACTACTTGTGTCTTCTTCCAGATCTAAATGTACATCTCTAGGCAGAGCAGTGGCCTCCAACTCTCAAAACTGCAGTAATTGGCATAGTTAGTCAGTGCCCAGTTTGCATAATTAGTGCTTCAGAGCCAATCAGAATTTGTGTGTTTTCTTCCTCTTGGGGAATCAGCTGGGAATTTTTGCAACCAATCAGAGCAACACAAACACTCAGTGGAGCGGAGCAAAGCAAAGCAAAGCAAAGCAGCGAGCAAAGGCTGCTGGGGTGCTAGGGCGGCCATTGGCCCATGCAGCCGAGGGATGCAGGGCCGGATTAAGCTAGTGTGGGGCCTGTAGCATATGTTATAAAGGGGCCCACAATTTTTAAAATGCACATAAATATTAAAACATAAATTATTCACTTGCATAGTAAAGTAATTCACTGAGTCATGAATGAATGAATGAATAAAACAAATGAAAACAAATATTCTTATTCAAATTCATCCCCAGAGTAAATCTTGCTCTGATATTAACAGCAGATGGTTTTTCCTTGGATTGGCTTTTAAAAAAGCTCCTATTTTAATGTGCAAATAGTGGATAAGGCTATTAGCACCTTTCAGAGTACTGGGGGTGGTGTGGTGGGACATGGGCATCACCATCTCATCCAGCATCGTAAGGAAAGCAAGCATGACGAGAAATTTCCAAGAGTCAATGGACGGGCTATTTGGGGTGGGGGGGCTGCTGCAAGCCCTGGATCTTCGCTGTTTGGAGCTTTGCCTGGGCAGCAAAGTGAACTTTCTCTTCAACAGGAATGAGTGAAGCTGAGAGGGCTGAGTGACCAGTGAGCACTAAGACCGCAAAGGGTCTTTTCCCACCTAGGGTGGATTGCAGAAGCAGAGAAGATGAGAGATCTCCAGACATGAGAGGAGGTTATAGGAACAGGAGAAAAGCTTGCAAACATTTAGTGTGGGGCCCTCAAAAATGCGGGCCCCATAGCAAATGCTACTTTTGCTACTAGGTTAATCCGGCTCTGGAGGGAGGACTGGAAAGCTGGATTGATCTGGTAGCATGTCAGTGCTAAGAGCAGAATGCAGAAGAGAGACAACAAGGTGGGGGGCAGGGCTACTTTCCTGGGCCAATGGGAGGAGGAGCTGGGGATTCTGGGCTTTTCTCTCACCCATTATCTATTATTTTAATTTAAGGTAAGTTTTACCCCAAAACAAACCCCACAAACCCACCCTTGCCTTCAAGAAGGCCTTAAAAACATATTCTAACAATTTTTAAAATGTTTTAAATTCTTTTAATGATTTTATATTGTTTTTATTGGGTTGTAAACCGCCTTGAGATTTTATGATTTGGCAGTATACAAAATGTATACTATAAAATGTATACTATAAAATGTAATAAATAAGCAATTAAATATATTCTTGCTGCTCCTGGGGCGGGGGGCGGGGAATGGCAGTCAGCTGGAGCAGCTGCTGGGAAGTGTTTCAGCAGACTTGGGAGTAGAGTTGCCATGCCCCCCGAAATTCCAGGTTTAACCTGGATTTTAAACATTTCACCTAGATTGCTTAGCCCACCCAGATTCGCCCAGATTTCAGCTTTCTTTCTTTCTTTTTTTAAAAAAAGCTAAGCTCCAGCCCTTGTAGAAGCGAAGTTATGAAGCAAAATGTGCAGTCACTATTCTGCTCAAAAATTATTTTCATGCCGATTTACATAAAATGCAAATTAGGCACCCATATTTGGAAAGCCAGAATATGGCAACACTACTTAGGAGGAAGAAGCTTTGCAAATATTCATGGAAATTCTGCTTCATACTTATTTGAATTACAGCATCCTAATTTTTAGACCAATTTGTATATATCCGACTTAGTATATATCTACTTAGTACTACTATCAGACATTCTGCCATTATGTACAGTATATGATAATATTGTATCTATTCTTAACTCCATGATTCATATATCTTGGTTTTTTAAACTGCAGTTGTATATATGTATGTGTACACACACACATACACACAGAGAGATATAAAACAACAACACTGGGACCAGAGGTGTAGCTATAATTGAGCGGATGGGTTCAAAGAACCCACACCCCCGAGCTCCTGAGGACCCCCTAGCTCCACTACTTCCTATCTTCTTCATTATCTCCAATGGGTTGCTGGAGAGAGGGGTGAACACAGGCCCCCCGCTCTCCCCTAGCTACGCCCCTGACTGGGACTCATGCTTAGCCCCAGTTCCAGCTTCTAAGATTTCCAGGGCCTCGTCCAAATGTTTTCAAGCTTGCCTTTGGAGCCATAAGGCTAAATAAAAATAAGAACTAGAAACTTGCTCTAAAAAAAGAGAGAGAAGATTTTCAGCAGGCTGACTTCTGAATCCAGTCCCTTATTTTGCGTTTGTATGATGGTCAGTGCACATAAAACACACTGCTGCCATCACAGCCCAGTTTTGCTTAGTACAATGTTGGTGAGGAAGCCAGATTCTATGGAGGCAGGCTCAAAACCCTACTTCATGGCCTTGCAGAGTCTCTTAAAGCTGCAGAGCCTGGAGATGTCTTGCCTGGCCCTGATTTACAAGGCTGTTTGTTTAAGGGAGAGCGCAGGCAGCAGCATCTGCAGCCCCATCAATCTCTTGGTATACCTCTCCACCAAGGATGTGGACTCTCTCTCTCTCTCTCTCTCTCTCTCTCTCTCTCTCTCCTCACTGTTCAGGGATGGCTTACAGTGCTAATTCTTTCCCAGCCACCAGTGCCTTCTCCCTCCCCCACCCTGCAGCCCCCAGCATCAGGAGTTAGTCCGGAATGGACACGCTGGCTCCTAACAACCCCTGATGGATGGTGCAGTGGGAGCGATATTGATCAACCCTCATTAGAAAAGCTTTTTCATCACCCAGGCAAAGTGTTTCTCTGCTCCCCTGACAAATAGGGGTGTCACAGGGCACTGACGACATCATATATCCTTTCCTCTTGCAGCCATTCCCTCCCACCTTAGACACCACACAAGGCAAAGAAAATAACACACACACAAATGTGTGGGGGGGTTGGGTGCATTCGGGTTGATGAGGGAAGGTGAGGGCTCAGGAGGTAGATGCACAGAGTGAGCAGGGACCCTACAGGATTGAGGGTGGAGCTATAGCAATAAGGGAGGAATCGCAGCACAAATGTGATTTGATTTGTGGTTCAGAGCCAAAGAAGGCAGGGGTGAGATTTTCCCAGGATGCCTTGAGGGGAGATGTGCTGAACCTATTGGGCTTTGGGGATGAGCACACTGATGGTTTATTGAAGAGATGAACCTGCCCACTAGGGCTTATGGGGAGAAGACTTGAGATGTGAGACACTATGGCATTTTGGAACTGAAAATTCCCAAAGCGTCCCGCTACCCTTTTCAGGGAATAAAATACAGATTTTTCACATGTGTTTCTCCAGGGGAATGATCTAAATGTGCTCCTGTGGAGGAAACCATTATGTCAAAACAGCCCCTTTTATATCTCAGGGACAACAGATATAGAAGCATAGAACTGGAAAAGCCCCAAGCACCATCTGGTTAGGATCATCATGTATGAGCACAGACAAGCCAGATTACCATGGGCCGCAGTCATGGCATAAGCATGGGCCAGCAGAACCAGCAAATCCAGATACCTCAAATAAGTGAACCAAATCACATGCAGTGGAGGAGGATTGACTTTACTCTAAATCAGGGGTGGGGAACCTTGGCCCTCCAGCTGTTTTTGAACTACAACTCCCATCATCCCTAGCCACAATTAGCTGGGGATGGTGGGAGTTGTAGTTCAAAAACAGCTGGAGGGCCAAGGTGGTTCCCCACCTCTTCTCTAAAACCTTCCTTTGCTTCAGGATCAGTCCTAGAGGAAAAGTCCTTCCTGCTTCAACAGTGGTGATCAGAGGCTCTCTGGGTACAGAACCCATCCACCCCAAAATCTCTATGAAAATTGGATTGGGCCTATAGCCCTGGCTATAACCCAGTGTTCTTTCTTTGCAGTAGTTCCAGCTGCATCTGCAAATGCCAGGGAAGAGGGGAAGCAGTGGCAGGATTAGGCCTGGTCTATATACGCCGCATAATCTTATTTATTTGTTTATTTGATTTATATACCGCCCTTCCGAAATGGCTCAGGGCGGTTGTCGTAATCTTGTCGTAGAATGGACTGTACCACTTCAGTCTGCAAGTAAGGGAGAGACCATGTAGTTTTGAATGCTCTCTCTCTATTTTTATTTATTTATTTAATATATTTTAATGCCGCCTGATATGTACATCACTAGGCAGTGTGCAAAATTAAAAACACAATACAAAACAGAGTAAAAACCATTAAAATTTTACAATATACAGCGAGACGAGTCTAATAAAAACAAAATTAAACAGTTTTAAATTGATTTCAAGTTAAAAGCCTCCAAAAACAGGTGCATCTTGAGGGTCCTCCTAAAAGCAAACAGAGAAGGAGATGCTCTTATTTCAGCAGGGAGCATATTTCAAAGCCCCGGGGCAGCCACAGAAAAGGCCCTGTCCCGAGTTGCCACCAAAAAAGCTGGTGGCAACTATAACCGGACCTCTAAAGATCGTAATAGTCTACAGGGTTCATGACAAAGAAGGCGCTCTCTTAAAAACCCTGGACCAGTGTTCCCTTTAACAGGGATTCCCAGATGTTGTTGACTACAACTCCCATTATTTATTTATTTATTTATTTATTAGAAACATTTAATATACTGCCCACTCCGAAGACTCTGGGTGGTGCACAAAAGCATGCAAACAAGGCAACATTAAAAATTACATTCTAAATTAAAAACTAAAGTGACTAACAAAAACCAAATAGGTAAAAACAAATTCCCAAGCAAAAACCAATTCCCCGAGCAAAAGCCATTGCAGCTGGGGATTCTGGGAGTTGTAGTCAACAACATCTGGGAATCCATGTTAGAGGGAACACTGTCCTGGACAGACCCAAGCTGTTAAGGGCTTTATAGTTAATAACCAACACTTCGTATTTTATCCGGAAACATATCGGCAGCCATATTAGAAGCTCCTTACTTATATAAAAAATCTTTTCCCTTGATATGCTAAGCTGGGGGTGGGGAACCTTGGCCCTCCAGCTGTTTTTGAACTACCACTCCCACGATCCCCAGCCACAATTAGATGGTAGAGTTGTAGTTCAAAAACAGCTGGAAGGCCAAGGTTCCCCACCTCTGCCCTAAAGGGAACATCTTACAGTGCTCACACATCAAGTCTCCCATTCATATGCTACCAGGGCAGACCCTGCTTAGCTATGGGGACAAGTCATGCTTGCTATGACAAGACCAGCTCTCCTACCACAAGACTATTAAACATATAGTAATCTCAAGTATAGAAAATGTGACTATCTGAGTTAAGAGTGAGGGAACCAGACAGAAAGGAATAAACAGGCAAGATGAGAACAGGAGGAGACATCAAAATCCCCTTGCTCAGAGATGATCTTTTGCACGAAAGGAAGCTTGAGAAGGATCAAGAAGCAGTTATATATAGTGGAGCTTCATGGAAGGAAGCTAAGAAAAGAGGTTACTTTTTATCTAGCCTTATTTGTTTCTGTGCTGCAGGAACTGTCCACTTACCCCAGTAGTGCTGGTTCAAGACTTTCAACAACAGTGGAAAGCAAAACAACCCCACCCCAAGATCGTTAGGAGAGGACAGTTTTCTAGCACTGGTGAATAGCAGCTGAGAACATCAGTGCTGTATACTGCAGATGATCAAGTTTGCATATTTTTGGCTGCTGGGCCTTATTTTGCAGGGGAAGTATTTGTCTGAAATTGCCCCCCCCCCATGTGAAAAAGCTCCAGAAGTACATCAAAGCAAATGTTGTTTTTGGTTTCTCTCCATTGCTGAGATGGTAACTTCACTCAAAATGAATGTGTGAATTAGGCTTAGGTACCAAAATAATATCACTTTAAGTGGTGCAGCGGGGAAATGCTTGACTAATAAGCATAAGGTTGCCGGTTCGAATCCCCACTGGTACTATATTGGGCAGCAGCGATATAGGAAGATGCTGAAAGGCATCGTCTCATACTGCGTGGGACAGGGCAATGGTAAACCCCTCCTGTATTCTACCAAGGAAAACCACAGGGCTCTGTGGGTGCCAGGAGCTGAAATCGAGTTGACGGCACACTTTATCTTTACCTTACCAAAATAATAATAACAAACAAACAAACAAACAAACAACCTATTCAATTTCTTTCTTAAAAGATCTTGAAACCAGTGAGTCTTTTTGTTTGTTATCCGAGAGACAGTAGTTCAAACTTTGTTTTGTATTCCTGATCTAAATTTGCTAATGGCTAGTTTCCCAATTAGTCTTTGTACTCATGCTCATCTAACTTTTCCACTTTCCCCCACATTGATACTCCCCATGCTACAGTTGTAGACTGCAGCCTTGTACCTCAATGCTAAGTGGCAGACCAAATCCTTATCTCTGCTCAGATGATGGGAAAGGGAGTGGGACCTCTTACTAAGACCCTGGAGAGATACTGCTGATCTAAGCTGATAGGCTAGATGGACCAATGATTCAAGACAGCTTTATTGAATATATGATCTCCCCAGTGCCATAGACATGAATGCCCTCCCCATAAATGCTTTAGAATTCAAGTACAGCGTCAGTCCTCTTTGTGGCTGCCCTCGTATTGTTAGCTTATAGTCATCACCTGTGGGGATCAACCATTACTGCTACTGCTACTACTGCTGCTTGCTGCTGCTGCTGCTACTGGCTGACATGATGAGGAAATTTGTTCAAAGTCGTTCCACTGAAGTTAAAAGGACAAGTTAGGCAATGCCTAATTTGTCCTTTTAATTTCAATTGGATTACTTTGAGTATGTTTCCTCGTCATGTCAGCCATTGTTGCTGCTCAAGGCAGTGTACATGATCTCTTTACCCCCACCCATTTTATCCTCCCAACAATCCTGTGAGGTTAGGTTAGGTGGCGAGCAAGTAACCTCTTTCTTACATGCCCCAACTAGATTCCCTGGTGCTACCAATGACATGTGATATAACAATGGTTAGAATTTGTATAGCCCTTTGGCTGAGCATTAAAAACACATCGTATACGTCATCTCAGCAGTCCTTAAAACAACCCTGTAAAATAGGCCAATGTTCATTCCTTTGCAAATGTGTGTGGGGGGTGAGCGCTGTAGCTGCGAGATAAACAGTTTGCCTAAGGCCAGTGAGTGGGCTGAGGAAGCAAGATATGTACTAGAGACTTCTTGACTCACAGCTCCCACTCTCGGCCACCGACACTGGCTCTGTTTGAGAGGAGACAATAAACAAACAGAGGACAAATGACCTTACACTTTGCACTATTGAATTCCATTCCGTTTCTATTACTCTAGTTCACCAGGTCCTCCAATTCATCCTCTTTAAGGTCATCCATTGGGTCATCAGCCATAAGATTGGTGTTTAACTTATGGATGCGGCTGTCACTCTGTTTTTACACTGTATATATGAATGGATGGCCACCATGCAACACTGGGTTAAGCCGGCTTAAACTCATTAGCTGAATGAAATCAGTGTCCACAATCCAATACCATTCTCAGAGGCTGTTCTCACATGCAGGCAAAGCTGGGCTAACGAAGTGAAGAGGAAAAACAGGCCTGACAGTGAGTAGGCCAGTGAGCGGATGTGTGAGCAAGTGGACCAGAGGGATAAGCAATGCCATATAAGGGAAAACCAGCTATAGGACGTGCGGGTGGTGGGAGAGTGACTACATTTTTGGTATGGAAAAGGGAACTTCTATATGATGTATGTCTATGATTGGTCTCGGGACCACTGCAATAAGGCGTGCTTGACTAACATCATTTAGTCGATACAATATGCTGGCTTTAGGCCCTGGGTGTGCCTGTCTTTGTTAGAGGTGCATCTGTTAACTAATAAAGCTTTGAACCTGATGGATGGTGTGGCCTCCACTTACTAAACTAGCCTCCAGACAGAGGATAATTTCCATGTCAGAAGCCAAGCCCGGTCTTGCCCACGTGTGAGAATCGACGAGATCACATCTGATCCTGGCAGTGCCTCAGAGACAAGCCCTCCAAGCCAGCCACCCTCTTAAAGGGGTTCAGCCCCGGCTGCTTGCAGCCTGGGCAGGGATACTACGGGGCTCCCAGCCAGGATTAGGGGAATCCCCATAATGCACCGCACGCTTTCATGGTGCATTATGGGAGTTCCGGGGGACAAGGTGGTGCATCCCGTGTGCTTAAGTTGGTTAGCTGATTGAAGTCAATGGGCTTAGCTACACTTGACAGTGCAATAAAGCCCATTTAATTCAATGGGCTAAAAGGGCTCAAGAATCCTTAGCACTGTGTTGGACTGTGGCCATAAAGAGGCTGACATCCTGACTAATAGAGCAAGCATGCATCAAAGGAAGCAAGTGTGCAGCTGCTGCTTTCTATAGTAAAGCAGTGCAGCTGTTTGCATGGTAGTGGGGACATTTACTGATCTCCCCTTCCACCTGGAAGTGGTCTGTGCCATTCACAACTATGACCCTGAGGGCTATGCAACCCTCAGGGACATATTTTCCAGTGGCACAGAATGCTTCAGAGGAAAGGAGAGATGGGCAAAAATTGGACTTCCTGCATGAGCACCCATTCGTCAAAGCACACTCACTGGATGACCACCTTTGTCAGGATGGCGGACAGAGTTTTTAATGTTTCTTTTTAATAAGTGATGATTCTGGCGCTTGTTTTATTTTTTGCATGTTGTTTTCAGTAGATTTTATTTTTTAAAGCAATTAATACATTTCTACAATGCATAAATACCCAGTCCAGCTAGGGGTCATACAGATATGGAACCAGGTTTCTATGCATGGATCCCTACGCAAATGGGTGCTAAGCATCAGTCCCTAGCTTTATCCGGCAGCTAGAACTGTATGTGAGTGAGTAGCCCTTTTTAAAGAGTCGGGATCACGCCAGCCAGCCCTTCAAGAGGAGGAGCGGGGCTGGATTCAACCCTGTGCAGCTCCATAGGATTTCAGCTTTTTGCAAGAGCTATGCCTAGGCTGCCCTGACTGCTCTGCTCGCATGGGGTTGAACTGGAACCAGCAAATCTAGCCAATAAAACATGGAGATTAAAGGCTCAACAAATAATGACCGTGTTCAGTTAAAAGGGATTTCAGCTAAAAGATGCCGGGATCAGTTTAACTGTGGTGGTTAAAAGAAGAACGTCCGGTGCTTAGTTTGGCCTGCATCCCTTTACACCTTTGTAAAGGGATGTATATTTTGAAATATACAAAAAGGTGTATTTTGCTTCCTGGGGTTCCAACTAGCAAGGATGGCCCTTCTGTGAGGAAGGGTGGAGCAGTCGCCTCAGGCATTGATTTGAGCAGGGGCTCAGAGGGTGTCAAGTTCTGCCCCTCCCACCCAATGGCATAGTGAGGGCATAAGTGGTGGTTGTTCTCATGGGCAGCCCACCCCAAGGTGGGGGTGAGCTCCCTCTCCTGGCAGCGGCCTCTCCCCTGGCAACTGCAGTGGCCTCACCCTCACGGCAACAGCAATGGCATTGCAGCACACTCCTACTAGCCATGTGGCATGCTCCCGCCAGCTCTGACCCTGAGGTGACTGGAAATGAAGAGTATGCATGCACCCTGATGACACAGGGCACAGGCATGCCTCATAGGAACATAGGAAGCTGCCATATATTGAGTCAGACCATTGGTCTACCTAGCTCAGTATTGCCTTCACAGACTGGCAGCGGCTTCTCCAAGGTTGCAGGCAGGAATCTCTCTCAGCCCTATCTTGGAGATGCCATGGAAGGAACTTGGAACCTAGATGCTCTTCCCAGAGCGGCTTCATCCCCTGAGGGGAATATCTGACAGCGCTCACACTTCTAGTCTCCCATTCATATGCAACCAGGGTGGACCCTGCTTAGCTAAGGGGACAAGTCATGCTTGCTACCACAAGACCGGCTCTCCTCTCCTCATTCTCAACCTCCTTGAGGTCAAAACCCCGAGCGCTGGGAAGCGGCAGCAGGCTGCAGGAGCATAGTGCGCTGCAGAGGAGGAAAGAGCTGGAGTGTGTGTGGCAGTGGGTGGCAAGAGCATGGAGAGCACCGCAGCAGTAGGAGTGGCTGGCCTATGGGAGAGGTGGAGGAGGGGAGGCAAGTCAGGAGTGCCTGGAGGCCGGGCCGGGCAGGGCAGTGGATGTTCTTGGGAAATGTCCGCCCAGTTATAGCTGTGATCTTGCTGTAGAGAAGCTCCATTGCAAGACTTCTGGTTGTCCGGCAACATTCATGTATGCATGGCAGGCTTTTACAAATTATTATTATTTAAAACATACTGTGTCCCCTCTGGCGGTGTGGGACGGAGCCGGGGAAGATTGAGTCAGCGTAGAATCTGGTGAAATCCAGAGGGAGCCTGCCAGGGTCTGGCATATTGTGGGCGGAGCCAGGCCGCATCTGGCATTTATTGGCTTTTCACACTCAGTAATGTTGACCTGGCAGGACACCGTGAAATGGAGGGTTCCAACTCTTCACTGCAATCTCGGGCACTGAGCAAGACCAACGGAGGTTTTTCTCCTATGGAAGCCAACTGGCTCTTTTGAAACAGGTAAATCTGCAACATTTTGGGAGGCATTTTGAGGATTTGATAAACTCCCCACCCCCCACCCCTATTTCTTTTCTGCATTTGCTCCTTCCCTTCCCCTCATCTTCCTGGCTCCCCGCTAGCAGTGAGCCAGCTCCATCCCCCTGCACAGCTCAGCAGCGAGCTTCCTTTAAGCTGGCTGCCCCTCCCGCTCCGCCACGCTTCCATCTTATTCACCCCAGATAATTGCAGCAGCCGTGAGTCAGGTTGTATTAATGATCTATAGATCCCAGGTCACCCATTGCGCTTAAGACTTGGATTGCAACACTCCATTACTATTGGCTATACAAGGGCAAAGCCTCCATCCGTAGGGCCGTAAATCCGGCCTCGTTGGGCCATCACTCAGAACCACTCTGCCTGTCCATCTTCACCTGCCTGCAGCTCTTTTGTATTTTACATTTCTAATTAAATAAAATTACACACACAGACACCCGAGACATACACACAGTGGGAGAGAAGGGGGGGGGCATAATGAATTCCTCAATGATTTGCTGTTATATTTTAAAGGGTCCATAAAAGCCAAGGGTGATAAAAATTGATTTTGTCGTTATCTGCTCTAGTGCTGGAACAGGGAGAACAGAGATGCTGGTTTCCCCTGCATAGGTTTGGGCTTGGGAGTGAAGTCTGGGGCCTGGTGGTTGGAAGGAAGGGGCTGATGTGACTGAGGCCGTCTCTGAAAAGATCCGTGTCAGCACAGTAATCCAGATTGGTTTCCTGGCTAATTTATCAGTTAAGACGGGGACTACCTTATCGGTTTTCACAGCATAATTCTGGAGTGGAGTGATGGAAGGAGATGGGAACATAGCTCAGTAGCAGAGCATCTTCTTTTCTATGCAGAGGTCCCATGTTCAATCCCAGGAATCTTATCTTCCAGGTAATACAGGGAAGGATTCTTTCCTGAAACCTTGTAGAAGCTGCTGCCAGACTGTCAGAGGAGAGCTGGTCTTGTAGTAGCAGGCATGACTTGTCCCCTCAGCTAAGCAGGGTCCACCCTGGTTGCATATGTGAATGGGAGGCTAGAAGTGTGAGCACTGTAAGACATTCCCCCCAGGGGATGGCGCCGCTTTGGGAAGAGCATCTAGGTTCCAAGTTACCTCCCTGGCATCTCCAAGATAGGGCTGAGAGAAATTCCTGCCTGAAGCCTTGGAGAAGCCGCTGCCAGTCTGTGAAGACAATACTGAGCTAGATACATCAATGGTCTGACTCAGTATATGGCAGCTTCCTGTGCTCCTGTAGACAATAGTGAGTTAGATGGACCAGTACGTTTCTAAGGTACGACCAGTATGTTTCTAAGGGCAAAAATTGGATGAAAATGTAATGCTGCCATATTTCATAGTGAGGATCCTAAACCTGCTTACTCAAGGCTTAATGTCAAATAGCTTATTTTCTTAATTGCATGCTTAAAAGCCGAAAATCCTCTTTAACTAATAGCAGTTGTGAGGGCCCAATCCAGATCAGGACCACAGCACACAGGGAGAGAGGGGTTAATGGGTTGCCACAAGGGCATCAGGGGTTTAGATTGCATGCATAGTAGAAAATCATGTTATTGTTGAGTTAGCCTTTTAAAGCAGGTTGTGCAATCTTTAGGAAAATCTGTTAGGATGAGCCATAGATTAAGTAAGCATACCTATATGACTGTGTGAGAGCAGAAATTACCTAGTGAAGCCTGATCAGAATCAGGCCCCATTCGGACATAATGCCAAGTCATAGGTAAACGTGCCAGAGGTTTGAAGCTGTGATCGTCCGGAAGCGCTAAGCCATGGTTTTGTCACCCAACTGCAGCTCCATTTTCACTTCCAAACTTCAATTGGAACCCACGGACTGTAGTGGGTTTCACTGCTGAAACCTGAGGTTAGAAGGCAGCATTGTGTCATCCAAATTCTGCTGCTGCTAAAACCTGGGTTTTGCATGCAAAACTTGCCACCATAGAGAGACCGGCTCAGAGCAGCCCATAAATGCATCAGTTCTAGGGTGGCCGCGTTTCTCGCTGGCCGCCCCTCGGAGCTGATGCTCCGTCCTCTGCTGTCCCCTTGCTCCTCCTGTCACTGCTTGGCAATGGATGCCATGTGACTGCAGTTCCTGCATTTAAAGGGACAGAACAGCATTGGGGAAAGCATGCTGTAAATAAAAGAAGGAGAATAGACACATGTACAAGGAGCCCTTTTATTGATCTAACGCCTGATCTAGCCCCAATCCTGGGGCTCTCAGATCTTATCAATCCAGTGTGGTTTCTTTGGCCTTAATGTACACAGCTGTGTATAAGTGGGGGGTGGGAGTAGGAACCAGTCTGAAGGACATGCCTGAGGATCCCCGGGAAAGACACCGGTTGCAGGACCAGGGAAGGACCAGGGCTGCTCGTCTGGTACTCCAGGAACAGATTTTATTGACTTCCTAGGAGGAGATATGTATATTAAGGCAGGCAAAGGATCCTGGGGTTTGGTTCACTGTAACTCAGGATGCCACTAGTCTAGCAGACCTGGGCAAAGCAGATGAGAAAGACCCAACACACTCTTGTCCTCATGCCAGCTTGCTGGCTGGGGGTAAGCCTTCTCATGAGAAAGCCAGTCCACCAGAGAGACCAGAATGTGTTTCAGCTCTCCCATGAGGTAAACCTTCTAACTATAAGCCCACTGACTTAACCACTGTCTGGGCCTGCTGCTGTGGCAAATGCAGACCAGCCACCATGGGGTACTCTGGAATGGGACACCCAGGAATTAGAATGGTCCCTGAGGTCAGCTAGGTGACTGTGAGTGGCAAGACCGAGCATGGAGATGTGTTGTGGGGAGACCAGACTCTTTAAAGGAGGGATTATATTCTTGGTTCCTGGCATTCACTGAGACTAGGAGGGATGTTGCCAAGGGACCCTTCCTGGGGACTGTCAACCGGGCAGGGCGGTAAAAGCCCTCCAGCCTGCATGTGTGTCTCTATGGCCAGGCACTCTCACGAGAGAGTGGTCCACTCAGAAGCAGGGTCCGTCTTCATCACACACGAGGAATCTCTTGTGCGGTTTAATCCTGCTCTAGATGGACAGTTCTTGTCATGAGGTTTGGCCAAGACCAAGCATGCTTGCAACCAGGGGAAGGGGCTTGGGACCCTTCCCCTACCAGCTTGTACATAGAACAGTACTACCCAAAACTGAAGGTTTCCTCTTCCTTGCAGGCTGATCTTATCCATCAACACATAAGCTTTCATGCACAGGATAGGGATGGGGGTCTAGGCGGGGGGGGGGGGGGAATAGAGGTCCCTGAAGAAATGAGGGGTGGGGGGGAGGATGTGCCTCATGGCATATGTGCTGGGGAGTGGGCTGGTGTTGGCATAGCCAGCAACAAATTCATTGTGTGAACATATGAGAAAAAGTAGAGGGGTCACTTGCGTCGTCTATCTTTGACCAGTGCAAGTGGGAAGAGAGGGGCCCAATCCTCTCTTCCCGGGGAGGGAAGAGGGAGACCACAAAACCCTTCCTCCCCCAACTGCAGAAGACAGTGGTGTGAGCAATGTGAGGAGAGTGTTGAAATGTCTTTGCCCTGCTGAGGGCTGGCGGACACTGCAGAAAAGGCATGATCGCACTGAGCACGACCCACTCTAACATTGCAGCCAGTGGCTGCATCTTCACTAGTGTCCTGATGCTTTGCTTACAGTCTGGCGACATGAGTGGAATGGAGCTTGCTGGGATGTGGCCTGGGCGGCCTAGGCAGAGGGAGGGGTTCCTCTGTCCGGAAGTCAGAGGTTGTCAATCATCTGTGGAATGATTCTCGGCTTCACAGATTAACCACAGCTTCATCTACCCAAGGTTTCATGCTATGTCCAAACAGGGCGTCAGAGTCAAGAGTCAAGGTGCCAGGGGTTGACTGACAGAGTATTCTCTCAACCAACCAATCCTGTGTAAGCAGCCCTACCTGCTTGTTTACCTCAATCTCTGGCACATATTGACATGAAGCCTTCTCTCTGGTACTCACTGGGAAGGTCTCAATTTAGCTAGTAAAACCACCATCCTTTCACCTAATGGGTCAAGGACCAACACTCTTCATCTGCAATAATGTCTCTCCTGTTATTTCATCTCTGTTTGAACTTTCTGCCATCTCCTGCCTTCTGTTTCAACCTTCTACAGTCTCCTGCCTTCTTACATATGAGTTATTCGCATGCTTTGGAAGAAATAAATTCATTTAAAACTAGCTGGGACTCTTGACTGTTTGAGTTGATACAGTGGCCCCATTCACACTTTAACGTGAAAGTGGAGTTTGCCGAACCCACAGTTAATGTTTGTAACCGCGACTCGCATCGCATTGCAGACATTCGTCCAGGCATGGCCCAGCAACCTCCGGTTTCAGAGTAGGATGGCCACTCCTGCTTCCTTGTCTGCCGAGGCTGCACCCAGCAAGCTCCGTAGTGCTAGTGTCACCAGACTGTGGGCAAGGCGTCAGGACGTCAGCAGGGGGGCAGCCATCGACCACAATCTTCAAGGGGTTGTGCCGAGCTCAATCGTGCCTTTTAGGAATGAATGGACTGGCTGCCCTCAGCAGGGGAAGGGCATTTAAATCCCTTTAAATGGCATGCAAGACCTTCTTCTGACAGCAGTTGCACGGCTGCACTTGTAAGAGCCCCACACCAAAATAGTCTCACAGAAGCACAATTGTGGGCAACGTGGGGATGCCGAGGAGCACTATTTTTCTGTTCCTTCAGGAAGGGATCATGATGACTTCCTGGGAGGAAATATGTATATGGAGTCTGGTCCCCTGTGATGAGGGATGCTCATAGGAAGATAGGAAGCTGCCATATACCGAGTCAGACTACTGGTCCATCTTGCTCAGTAATGTCTACACAGATTGGCAGTGGCTTCTCCAGGGTTGCAGGCAGAAATCTCTCTCAGCCCTATCTTGGAGATGCCAGGGAGGGAACTTGGAACCTTCTGCATGCAAGCATGCAGATTCTCTTCCCAGAATGGATCCATCCCCTAAGGGGAGTATCTTACAGTGCTTACACATATAGTCTCCCATTCATATGCAACCAGGGTGGACCCTGCAACCAAGGTGGACAAGGGAACAAGTCATGCTTGCTACCACAAGACCAGCTCTGGATGGCCGACCATGGCTAAGCAGACCAGGGACACCAAACCACATGCCTGCCCCTTTGTTGGTGCTTGCCGCTGGGGGATTAGTCCTCTCTTGAGAGGAACAGTCCATTGGGGAGGACCAGAAGCTCAGTGTGTATTGGTCCTCCATTGGACTGTGCTCTCGTGAGATAGGCCATCCAAATAAAGGGCCCCTGCTTGTGTGGGGCCCTCGTTCTCTCTGGTTAATAATATAGCTTTTACACAGCGACCCCTCCTCTAATAGGCAACCCTTTCATTCACCCAAAGGGGAATTTGCCACTCTATGTGTCCAGGTGGGCTCAGGCGGGCAGTCTAGGGAAACACTAGGACAAGGAATAGATCCTCACTCTCTTTCAATTTTCCCAGGTTTGAACCTGCATTCCTGTGTATTCAGATCAGTCGCTGCAGGGAATCGAAGAGGTGAGCCGCAATTATCAGTGACCCCAAGAGAATTGGGTCACTGTTCTGGGCAAAAAAAGAAGAAGATGGATATGTTCCAATTGGCAGCCAGACTGGAAGAGGGCCTGCTTGGACTGCTTCTTTGTAGTAGTCTCCAAAACAGGGATAGGTGTGGCTGGGCTACCCATCACTGTGGCTTGCTTCTGCTGTCCAGCCCTCATGCACGTCTCCATGGCCTAACACTGGTCCTTGGAATGTCGTCACACATTATTAGCAATCCAGCCCCTGAAACATCATCCCAGTGTATCCCAAGATTGTTCTTCTCATGCATAATGCCAGAGACTACGCTTGCACACAAGGGGGAAAGCATGAATGCCAAAATTTATTACTTCTGTTTGAATATGATTTGAGCAGTTCTTTATGTCTGAAGTGCTTTCCTCTACTAATTGGTACAAAGAATAGAGCATCAGAACCACTCAAGAATTCCAGGGGCTGCCTTTCAACCCGGGTATCACTCCCCGGGCATGTGTTATCTTTGTTGGGAAACAAACGGGTTGCCTGGTTCGTGGTGCCACTGGGATTCCATCTGCTTGTGCAAATACTCCTTTATCCCTTGATTTGTGGAGATCTCTCCACAAAGTGCCCATCTTGCATTCCCATCCCTTTCCTGTAGATTGCCAAAGGGGGGGGGAGCATGAGGCATAGTGGCACCCCCCAATGTGGCTTTCCCCTTTGACATGCTTTGAAGTAAGGGACAGGGCAAAGCAGCGCCCCTGTTGCCGGGCAATGGCTGGAGGAGTGTGGAGGCAGCAAGGGTGGGGCAAGTGCTTGGAGAGGTGGCCAGTGAGAAGCATGGCAGGCATAGAGCTGGCAAGTTTCTGGGCTGATCTGAGCTCTCGATGGTTCTGGCAGCAGCCACAGCACAAATCCCAGGTTACGGCAGCATTCATATGACACAATGCCACCTTCAAACTTTAGGTTGGAGCGGTGAAGTTCACTACAAACCAAAATTTCAGATTAAGGTTTTGGCTCAAAAATCTCAGGACGCTTTTTGTGAAAACATGGTGTTATATACTTGGACGGCCACGAAATGGAACCTCTGGCTCCTTCGCCTCCAGTTTGGTGTTATGTGTGAAGGCAGCCTTTATGATCTGGGGTAGTTCCTCCGCTCTGGATGTGTAATAATCCCAAAGTGATATCAGAAGGGTAAGCATCGGCCTGTGATAGCTATTTATTCACTTTTCACATGTGCAGTTGAAGATGCCTTCCCTGTTGTACTAAGCCTCTGCAGCCTGTAGTGTCAGGGTGCAGACAGCTATTCACTCTCTTTGCATATCCTAGCTAAGAACCTTCTGTGTAACTTTATGGGAGGCCTCTGACCACCTTGGCCTGGGAGGTCAGTAGCAAGAGGTTTCAGGTGAAAGGGAGGTACTGCAAGGATGCTGCTACATGCTTAAAAGATCTGGAGCCCGAGCCCGAGCCCACAGCCCCTCTTTTGATAATTAAACTCAATCATATCACCATCCCCCCCACAAAAAAATCACACATTTCTTTTAAACACAGGTACTTTATATAGTACCTATGAAGGTGGAAGCAGCAGAGAGCTAGGTGAGGCTAGGAGTGCTCTCTCATGGTCTGTGCAGGTGCCTCCACTGCTGCACTTCCTTTCTGGAAGAGGTCATGGAGGAGGCTGATGAGATTTGGGGCTCTTATCAATTCATTTGATGCCTGTGCCCCATAGGCCACCCCCTAATGGTACCCCTGGGAGATAGCCCTTCCCAAGGAGTGTGGCAAAGGGGTTTCTCCAGTCCAAAGGGAGCAGACTCCTTCCAGCCTTGCTGTGTGAGTGTTCCCTCTTTGTGGAACCTGATAGATCCAATGCCCAGCCCCCACTCCCCACCCCCTCCCTCCACCGGTGGCCATTTGTCAACCCCACACCCTCAGTTCAACCTGTAACCTACTGGCAATCATGGGTGATGTCATTTTTGGTGCCACGGCCAAGCTGGGCAAGAGTGACGACTAAGAGAGGGACAAAGAATGAGACAAACCAAGTGCCATCAAGCATACAATAACCACAACATTCCACAGATAGGCAGACAGGTTGCGGCGGAGAGACCAGATTTTATTAGAATAGCTGCAACATGTCATATAAATATAAATATAAATATATATATAAATGTACACATCCTATACATAGACTTGGGGGCATGTCAAGATCAGGGGGTTATTGCTTTTGAGCTTTTCCCATTGACTACTGTATTCATTAAAAAACCCCAAACCCACCATCTTTTGTGTGTGGGGGTGGTTTGGGGGGGGGAGGACAAAAGGCTGCAGGGAAGCAGATGAGAACTCAAGACCAAATGAAAGGGCTTCCGCGCAAGTGAGTGGAGGCGTTGCAGCCTCTCCAAAAGGCACAGTCACTAGAGAGCTATCCATCTCTCTCTCTCTTTCTCTCCCCGCCCCCCCTGCCCCATACGGGCCTTGCATTTGTTTCTCAAGGCCCAGCAGAGAAGCCAAGAGTCAGAATAAAGAAGACTAATTTGCAACCAAACATTAGTAGAAAGAAAGTGCAAAGCGGGGGGAACAAAGAAGGGAGAGCAAGAATATATGTACAGGGGGAATTCAAATAGAAACAAACGCAATAAACCAACACAGTGAGAACTCGCGCAGGGTGCAATGCAGTGAAAGGGAGGTGCATGCAGCAGAAGCAGCAGCAGCAAGCTGAAGAGGTGGCAGTAGATACAGGACAGCATTGAGAAAAACATTTTTAAAAATATCAGGAGAAAAACCAAGTCTACTTAAGGAGCTATGGCTGGCTTAAGACCACCACCTCGTTTGCCCCCTCTGCTCTGCTGGATTTGCAGAGGTATACTCTGAATCTGCTATCATCAGTTTTCATATGGTGAATCGTCATGGATCCTCACCTCTTACTAGTCTCATAGCCCATCTACCTATTCAACACAATCAGGTCCTACAGCTTTTTCTGAATTGTACCACATCAGACTGTAGGTGGAGAGCAATATGTTTGAATGCTCCTCCCGCTGCAATAAAGAAACCCAAACTCCCTGCACACAGAAATGAGCAAATCAGAGGGAAGGCTAGCACAGAATCTTTCTCCTTGACATGTTAGTTTTCTGGGTGCAGGGAGTTTTGTCCACGGGGGATTGTTCAAGGATGCTACTCCCCCCCACTTGCAGTTTGAATGGTACAGTTCAGCCACACTGTGTGATTTTGTTAAATTGTAGGCTAGCTGTCAGACAGTTATTCAACAATGGGAGTCAGGCTGGGAGGTGACAAGATAATTAGGGGTGGGCATTATTCCCTATCAAATGTTGATTAGCAAATGCGTGTGCAAAGGCACCCTACGGTTTGCACCTACAGCTATTATATTCCAGCTTCATCTGCAGCAGGAGGAACTATGCTCCTATGTGTTCCTATGAACCACAGAGTAACCGTTTAACCAGAAATGGTGCACTGGTGGTCCACCCCACTCTGATATGACTCCTGGCTGCTTCCTATTGCATGGAAAACAAACCTAACCCTGACAGTAGTACAGGAGGATATTTGGTGATGTGCAACGTAGGGATCATGCCACATGTCCTGTGTGCATCTGACCTGTGCAGACTGGCAACCATTCACAAATGATCTCCGTCACTGCCTGCCTGTGGCTATAGAGAAGCCCAACACAGTGAGTGCCTACACTGGGTACTCTGTATTAGAACCGGGGACCACACCATGCAAATAACCCTGGCAGGGTTCTGTGTGTGCTGCACATCTGCAATGCCTAGTTAAACATTCTGCATCCTGAGAACCACAGCTTTCATAGAAAAAAATAAAATAAAATGATGTTAATAAAGAAAGACTTGGTTGGGCGACCCATATTTCCAGCCCATAGGGTGTCCAAGAGAAGTTCAAGAAATGGAATGGAGCTGGCCAGGTTTGCCTTCATTCCAAGGGATGGGGCTCCAGGGTTCTACTGTCTTCTACAACCTGTCTTTCACACATGGCTATTGTTTGCTGACCCCTGCCCCAGTCATCAAATGTCAGTCTCGATGCCCTTCTCTGCTACTTTCATTCTCCCAAAGATCCAAAACTGGTTTGGCTGGTGCTATGTCTGATGAAGTGGGCTCTTGACTAGGAAAGCTCACAATGAAGCTATTCACACGGACATGCAAAACCGGGTTAAGGAAGCCCAGCCTGACTTTGCACACGTGTGTATACTGCTGGGATCAGACCCAATCCCGGTGGCACCATGGCGGCAAACCCACTTTGGCGCAACAGTGGCAAAGCCACCCTCCAAAACAAGGAGGATCGTCTGCACTCTCCTGACCCCATTTCTACTATCGTCTGCCAGCTGTGTCTGCTTGATGATCGCCTGCTGACTGTGGGCCTCCAGGTTGGCTTCAGGGAGGGGGAAAGGAAAGGAAAAGTTGTGCTGTCAAGTCGGTGTCGACTCCTGATGACCACAGAGCCATGTAGTTTTCTTGGTAGAATACAGGAGTGGTTTACCATTGCCTTCTCCCTTGGAGGCGGGGGATCCTCATAATTCACGATGCACTCATATGGTGCATTATAGGAGCTCGGGGGGAGGGGGGACGTCTGGCACCCTGACCCTTGGAGCTATTGGCAGCAGCCAGTAATCGTATGGGTGGCAGCCTGCCTGCCCAAAGGAAAGCACCGAATCGTCTGCAGGGAGGTAAGCTTTTTAAGGCTTCCTCCCTGCTAGCCTTCTTGCCCTTTCTCACTGCTTGTGAGAAAAGGCTCTGTATGATAAATTGGTCACTCACCGAGATGCCATAGGACTCATTTTTCTTGCACTAGTCTTATCTGGCTGCTCTTCTGAAATCTATACAATTTGCTACCCTTTATTTTGGAAGCAGAATTATTTCACTGCTTATGCAAATGTACATGATTTGGCTTATTTATTCTGGGGCGGAGGTGCAGAACACAACCCTGATCAAGGCACCATGATTAATCTCAAATCTAAAAATATGCCCTTTGACTTTCCACGCTACTACTTATTTCTTGTTGCGAAAAGAATGGCTTACCCCACATTACTCTAGCCTACTTGATTTTCAAGCAGTTTAAAAAACATGGAATATTTTTGAACTTGAATTACTATGGAATAAATAACGTTGGCTTTTAAGCTATTTATGCAAAAGGAACAACTACATTTAGGGAAGATATTGATCATGTTTAAGGGGGGTGGGGGAAAAACCTGCCTGTGAATTGGTATAATTTTGTTCCCTGGTGGTGTTGAGACATGCAGAAGGAGATTTTATTGGAAATTCTTCTATGTTTTATTCTAATTTACGTGTCTGCTAGCCCGGTTGCTTTAGTAGTTATTAAAAAGAAACAATGCCATATAATATATAAATGTAAGCAATAAAATCTTTTGGGTTTTGCTGGAGTAAAGGCCTATAGCTAAAGCAATAAATATACACATTCATTCATTTGCATCCATCTGTTTGTTTTCTGCTCACACACTCACGAGTTAGAAATTGGATGAGCAAAAGCCCCACTCCGGGCATCTGTGGCTGGGCTGTGCATTTCAAACTATGCACAGGGGGTGGGGGAAGACAGTCTCAGCACTCCCCCAGGTAAAATACTCCCTAGACAGGCAAGACTAACATTCCAGCGAAAATGCTAGCCTAAAATCTTCTTCCTGACATGCTAGCTATGTATGCATATGGGGGTATTTTATGTGAGGGGAGCACTCAAACATCAGTCCCCTGCCACAGTATGAAATAGTACAACCCAGCAATGGTTACATGGTTCCTTCCCCTCTCCCTTTTCATTTCAGCATCAATGGGCCACTTAAGATCTGTGACAAAACCAGGGACAGTTCTATGAACATGGTGTGTGTGTGTGTGTGTGTGTTGAGTGATCACACAAGAAACATGTACAGATAGCTGTACACACGTACAACATAATGTGTGCACAGCCTGACTTCAAGGATACAAGATAAATCTCCGTAGCCTTTCAATGGATTTGGGAAATGGATGGTAATCTATGGGACTAAGAGCACAAAACCATGGGGCGGCAGTGCCTCAGTATTATTCCAATCTGGAATAAAAGGCAGGACCTTGTCTGTGAGCCACACAGCAATTCCACCCCCATGCGAACTGTGTAGTAGGCTATTAGGATGGCAGTGTTTCTATGGACAGGCTTGCCAAGTGTGTGCTGCGTAGAAGTGTGTGGGCATGTTCATCATCTTAGGTTATCATCCTGTGATACAAATGTGGTCTATGTGCACAAGAAAGCACTGGGTATTTCAGTCACATGCTCTTGCTGAGTCATGGCATTTCTCCACTAATCTGTGAGATCCACTCACCTGAGGGAACCACCATTTGCATGGCCTCCTATTGTTCACATGGTCACTTTCAAAATGCGAGAGTCCACTGACGTTGCCAGGGATTGCTAACTGTTTTTCAATGTTTAGTCAACATTGCAGGAGAACTGGTTGTGTGAACAGGTCCCTCACAGCCCTTCACAAAACACATGTGAGAGGTTAAAACAAGTCTTGTACATAATTTCTGAGCTTTCTGCCCAGCCACCTATGCTCAGTTTTGGTCTAACATGTTAATGTGTAAATATCTGTGTATGTATGAAGCTGATTTTGTTCCTCCCAATGCAACTTAGCTGAGTGCATGGCCTCGGAGAGGATCCCAGGATAAGGGTACCCCCTTTTTGCCACCTAGCACTGGATGCCACTCTGCTGGGGTAGTGCATTCATTGCAGCAAACTCTCTATGAAAGGAAGGAGGGAGGAAAGATACCTAGCCTGGATCCCACTGAAGAGGAAGAGGAAAAGCCGAGGGGGCTTGGTGGTAGTGATGATAGGGACTGGGGGAAATGAGGTCACTCAAAACTAAAGGGGTCAGGAGTGCTCAAAAAGAAGTGCCCATCAACATGCATGTCCAGAATTTCCTTCTCACTGTCAGGCGGAAACCCCAGGTGGCAGATGGGGCACTTCCAAAGTGCAGGCGAGGGCAGGTCCAAGGGGGATGCTCCCATTCCACATGGCCCTGGTTCCGACATCTGCCGTCCTGTCAGTCCGCTGCATGGGAAGGGGGGAAAAGAGGGAGGGAGGGAGAAAAAAGAGGGTAAAATGGGTAGATAAGACCATTAGTGACTTTGAGTGGTAGTTGTAGTGGTGGTGGTTACTCTGGCACAGACTTCCTTCAGGAAACTCCAGATGGAAACAAGATATACTGCTAAAGCAGACAAGGAGCAAGATTCCTGGAGATGTGATACCAAGTCAGTGGGCTCTTCATGAGGCACAATACAGCAGAGGCGGTCAAATCATGAGAGAATAGTGGGGGAAGCCCCTCACTCTCTTGTACCATGGCACAAGAACTAGGGCTGTTCTCACAAGTAGGGGTGTGCAATTTGGGAATTCGGTGATTCGGTTCAGGACCCGAACCGAATCACCCCTGTTCTGTTTTGTGCCCGAATATGGGCCACCCAAATCACCCTTGATTCGGTTCAGATTCGGATTTAATCTGAATCCGAATCGATTTGGGGGGTAAAAAAGGGGCCCAGGGGCAAAATTTTGGGGTGGGGTGGTAGTGCCCAATGGGTGGAGTCTACCACCCCAATTTCAGGGGAATTGGGCAAAGGGCTGATTTTTGGGGAATTTTTGAAATTTTAGTGACTTTGGGGCAGTTCGGGGGCATAGCATGGGATCTGGGCAAAAGGAGTGGGGTGGGGTGGTAGTGCCTAGTGGGTGCAGGCTACCACCCCAATTTCAGGGGGATTGGGCAAAGGGCTGATTTTTGGTGAATTTCTGAAGTTTTCATGTCTTTGGGGCAGATTGGGGCAGAAAGTAGGGACTGGGGCAGAATAGTGGGGTGGGGTGGTAGTGCCTAATGGGTGGAGGCTACCACCCCAATTTCAGGGGGATTGGACAAAGGGCTGATTTTTAAAGAATTTTTGAAGTTTTAGTGACTTTGGGGCAGTTTGGGGGCAGAAAGTGGATCTGCCCAAAAAGAGTGGGGTGGGGTGGTAGTGCCTAATGGGTGGAGGCTACCACCCCAATTTCAGGGGGATTGGGCAGAGGCCTGATTTTTTGGGAATATTTGAAGTTTTGGTGTCTTTGGGGCAGATTGGGGGCAGAAAGTGGATCTGCCCCAAAGGAGTGGGGTGGGCTGGTAGATAGTGCCTAATGGGTGGAGGCTACCACCCGTCCCCAATTTCAGAGTGATTGGGCAGAGGGGTGAATTTTGGTGAATTCTGAGGTTTGTCTTCATAAGGTGAAGTGTGCTAAATTGATTACTTCCTCATATTCATAGTAATTGAGAGTGTGAAAAAGTGAAAGTGGGGTCATGAGAGTTGTCTAATTGAAAAAAATCTCATTTGCTATGATAGAATGAGAATTCACACCTCAGAAATTTTTTGAGAATTGCTCGTTTTGGGCACAGATCGTTCTGTGCCCGAAATTTTTTGCACATCCCTACTCACAAGCCTAGTTAGGGTAGGAGGCATCTCCTACCCATGCCTGGGCACTGGGCACAATCCCATCTTTCAATGGTCTGTGAGTAAAAAGCAATGTAGTAAGGGAAGGAAGTGATCATTTGCCAATCATCACTTGGGTCAGAGGGCTTTAGCAGGTTTTATGTAAAGAACAGTTTATTTATTTATTTATCAAATTTGTTCACCACCCCAAACTTCGGTTTCTGGGCAGTTCTTCACAGAACATAGAATTAACCTATGGAATACATGGCCAATAGCTTGAGGGGCATTTTTCTGAAAGTATTAATTAAAGGAAGATCAGGGGTAGGAGTGTAAAAGAAGAAGATAAACTGAAAGAACACAAGAGGACAAATGCTTATGTCCTGGAGCTGAAGAGATGGGGAATCACATTCGGATTAGCAATAAGTGGGCAAACCTTTGGCTACTTCCATAGCCAAGTCTACAAGTAATCTGTGCTAAGACACAAGGTCAAATTCTGCACCAAGAAAAAGCTGACGTCTGGGGAAGGGCCATAGCTCAGTGGTAGAGCACATCCCTTGTGTGCAGAAGGTCTCAGGCTGTGATAGGGGAAAGATCCCAGAGATTCTTAGAAAGGTAAATTCTGTAGCCACATTCTGTGCCTTTTCGGCACTTGTGCAGAACTGTAGGAGGCACACAGCCTGGTCTACAGCTAACTGATGAAGAACTCATATAGCCTTCCAAAGGGAAAATGTCATAAAAATGGAACATCCCAGCACTCCTCACCTGGCTACTTCATAGAAGCCACTGCCCAGCTCTGGCAGGAGCAGATTGGTTTCTTCGCCACCACTCTGTGCAGCTGCCATTAGCACAGCCTTCTCATCTTCTGCCTCCTAACACACACAAAGACACAGAGAGAAAAACCACAAGCATGTCTGATTTTTTCCTACCTCTGTGCAACTCAGTTCCATCACCTTGGTTAATTGTTTTCCCTCTGCCTGGGGGCAAGTCTCTTGTATGTAGCACATACTTACATAGCTTATCTTTTGGTGTGTGAGAAAGAGGCAAGCATTACAAGTGGGTGAGTTCCCCTCTTCGCTTAGCTCAAAACTGATCCAGTCTTAAGGAATCAGGTCAGAATTCTAAAATGACTCTTGCCCTTTCCACCCTGAAACTAAGAGTGATATTCAAATATCCATAATCACCAAAAATAAGAAACACTAGACTACTTTTTAGGCACACACAAAAATGTGAAAACACACATCCATACACAAACAGGTCTTTAAGGGTTTAGAGACCTCTGAATAAAACCAGGGGTACTTCCTAAACCTTGTGGGCAGCAGGAGAAACATATAACCCCAGAGTCTGTCTAACCAGCCTCTACAAAAAGATGAAAACCCAGAACAGGGGCGTAGCAAGGTTGTAGTGGGCCCAGAGACAAGATTTTAAAATGCCCCCCTCCCCCCACAACTGAAGCTCAGCCCGTGTCAGTGAAGCTCAGCCCGTGAAGTAAAGAAATCTTAAATGAGGCTGAATAGTGGTAACAAAAAGCATCGTAACATTATATATATATATATATATATATATATATATATATATATATATATATATATATGTGTGTGTGTGTGTGTGTGTGTGTGTGTGTGTGTGTGTGTGTGTGTGTATGTATGTATAATATGTGTGTGTATGTATGTATATGTATATAAAAATAAACAAACCTATGTGCCACAATGATGATGCAAGTCATTTAATGGTACTAGAGAAAGACATGCTGTTCTGGTAGCTCCAGGTCTGAACACTCACATCAATTTTGGAGGATAAATACAACTGAAGGAAGCCCGGGCGGGTGCACTGCTGGTGGAGTCAGTCATGTGACTTGCCTCTGGGGGGGCCCCCCAAGGCAGTGGGCCCCCAGACAACTGTATCCCCTTGCCCTATTATAGTTACGCCCCTGACTCAGAAAGCTCAGGATTTTCAGCAACAGCATCAGTTTAATTCACAGCTTCACAGAAAGCCCAAGCCTACATTGCCTGTGTCTTTTAAGAGCGTGGTCAGTCTTTCTGAGCCTTCAAAAGGCTACCCACAATTTCTCTTGGTAGTTTGAATGTGCATCATAATTGCACTGCATTTCCAAATGTATCATAAAGGGAGTCTTTTTTTTGTCTAGAAAGACCCTCCCAGATCCCTTTGAGAGCTCAATTTGGATTGCCAAGATAGTTCTTTCACTCATAGGTTCGGCTAGGCCTGCAACCCCCCCACCCCACGCTTTTGATGGACAGGTCTGAGTTTGATGGGTGCCTCACCGAATCGGAACTGGAGTCCTCCTCGGGTGGCTGTTTGATCTGACTGGCAAGGGGTGCAGGCTGGCTGATCACCACGGTGCGAGCAGGTCCACGGGCACAAGGCGGTGTGGTGGTAGCTGCCCGGTTGTCACACAGGCTGTAGGAACCGAGCTGGGCAGGCAGGCGCATGTCCTCAGGGCACTCATCCTCAGAATCAGACAGTGGCGAGTCCAAGGAGCCTGGGCAATGTGCACGTGAGAGGACGGAAGAACAAGAGCACGCAGTCAGCCCTATCAAGGCCTCCCCAGCTTAAGTATGCTGTTTAATGTAAAAGATGCCTGTCAACTGGGAGCTACTAGGCTGGGTTCCAGTAATCTATAACAGCTTAAATCTGTAAAATGGATCCCCACATTTTCTCCAAGACACCGAAACAGGGAGGGGAATTGGCAAGTATAACTGGGCAGCGATGCAAGGTTGTGGGGTGGGTGGGTGGGAACTGACCATGAGCCTCCAGTGCTGTCTCCTCTTCGTCACCCAGAACTGATTCACTCCATTTCTCATCAGCCACCTTCTCCAGGCGCTCCTCCAGGCGCCGGACATACACCAGCAGCTCCTGAGGGCAGGGAACAGGTCAAGGGTGAGCACTAGGTTCCCAGAAGGAAGGTGGGCAGGACATGCCACTCCAGACTCTGAACAATACCTCCCAGCCCCTCAGCAATCCAGCAGCCCAACCTCCCTCCAAGCATTCTCTATTCAGGTATGCCCACAGATACCACTTCTTCACCTTTCCCAAACTCAGACTCTCTGGCCGCTCTTCCCTTGGGACCCCTGACCCTGGACCAACCTGATTTCCAGCCTGCAGCTGCTCCTTCTCCTTCTGGGCAACTTGCAGTGCAGCTCTGAGCTCACGCAACTCCCGGCGGCTTTCGGAGACCTGCACCTGTTGGGGCAAAGCAAGAGAGCATGAAGGGAAGGTGTGTACATGCATGCTGAGGAAGCCGTTTAGGTGAGGCAGGCAAGGGGTCTGCTGTGGAGTCAGATATTCTGCCCCCTCACCTCAAGTCAGGGCACCTGGGCCACTCTCACTATCTGGCAGTCTCACATATCCCTAGGTAGGGTTTGCCACAACTCAGGGTCTCTAGGGAAAGGACTAAAAGCTTGTGGTGCTGGGGAGGGGAGCAGTTTCAAGGGAGCAGCCTATTCTGTGCTTGGCCTGAGAGTGTCTGTTGTTTGCTTCACCACTGGGTCCCTCAAGTCTACCCAGAAGCAAGAGGTACAGCCCAGCACCAGGTACACACCAGGCACACATAGGCTTCCCCTCTCTCCCAGCAGGCACCATCCCTCAGCTCCCAGGCTCTGTTCACTGCACATTAGGGCCTGAGCCCTCAGAAGGCTCAGCTTTGGGGCAGAGACTCCCTTCCACCCAATGTCGCCCAGAGTCTTCCTTTTGCACAGCTAGAATCCTTGGTGGCACCAGTCCTTTGCTCTGATGGGCTGGGTCAGAGAGTCTAACATACAGGTTGAGCTGCAAGGATAAAATGGGCAGCTCAAAAGAGGAGATTTGCTACTAGTGCAGGGGTTCCCAACCCTGGGTCCCCAGATGATGTTGGACTACAACTCCTATCATCCCTACCTGCAATGGCCTTTGGATTATCGTAGTTATAGTCCACCAACATCTGGGGATGCCAGTTTGCAAACCTCTGAACTAAGGGGCATCCAATATGGCCATTGTATGGCTGGGGTTGATAGAAGCTTTCATCCAACAACATCTGGGGACCCAAGGTTGGGAATCCCCACGGCCAAGATTCATTGAGCTCTGCATTCTGGACTCCACTCTAGCAGTGGTCAGATGGATGGTTCTGGAAAGCTCAAAACCAGGACAAGGAAGTGCTGACCATCCTCAATGGTTTGTCCCCAGCATCTAGTACTCAGAGGTATATTTATTCTGAGCACAATTGGCCCAATCCTAGCTATTAGTGCAAATAAGTTACTGACAGACTTCTCCATGTGGTGGATCTGATTCACAACCTTCTGCATTGGCGATGATCAGAACCTCAGGGGTGGACAGCCAGTCTTGTGGCAGGGAGCATGAATTGTCCCCTTTGCTAAGCAGGGCTTGCCTTGGTTTGCATCTGGATGGGTGACTATATGTGAGCACTCTCTGCTGCAAGACATTCTCCATAGGGCATGGAGCCGTAGCTCAGTGGTAGAGCATCTGCTTCCCATGCAGAAGGCCCCAGGTTCACTCCCTGGCATTTGCCATTCAGAAGGTAAATCTGAAAGAGACTCCTGCCTGAAACCTTGGGGAGCCGCTGCCAGTCAGTGTAGATAATACTGAGCTAGGTGGATCAAGGCTCTGACTCAGTATAAGGCAGGTTCCTATGTTCATAAGGATAGAATTAGATCAGGATGTATTGCAAGCTTCCCTATGTCAGAAAAGGAAGATGACTTAACAATACTTAATTGTAGCTCAAGATATAAATAAATAAATAAATAAATAAATATAGATAGATAGATAGATAGATAGATAGATATAGATATATATAAAATTTATATATACATACATATGCACATATAAAATATTATAAAACATATTTTAGGTTATAGATTATAGGGGTAATGAACATGCAAGCAGTTTCCTGTTGGTGGGAGTAGATGGGTACAGTGGGAGAACCATGAGGGCCCAAAGGAATTTTGAATTTTCTCCTCCCCAAGGGTAATGAGATTCTCCTCCCCCAGGGCCCCAGCTTACCAGACTGGAATCACGCTCTTGGGCCAATTCCACACGCAACACCTGGCGTTGTGCCCGCTCTTCTTGCAGGCTCTTTTCTAGGCGAAGCACCTCAGCACTCAGCTTTAAGATCTTGTCCTTCTCTACCTGCCAGTACCACAGGGAAGGACACTGAATTCCTAACACTGAAAGCAGTTTCTCCCCTGTCCACTGAATGGGTTGACTAATTATATCCACACTTGGGAACCAGCAACCAGGCAAAGTGGGACACTCCAGAAAGCAAAGGGAAGAGGGATCTGGAAAGCATGACGACAACTAATATATGAGATTGGATCTACGTTTTCAAATGGCCAGCAAATATTTAGAATGTGATGTATGGAAACATTCAGGGCTACAAAAGAATTCAGATCTGAAGAGGGATCTCCACATGAACATTTAAAACATGTGTAGCTCCTCCCTACAAGTAAGGTTTAGCTCAAGTCAGCCAGTTTCTAGATCAGCTAGGAAAATATTGATTGATTGAAAATTTGCATTTTTATAACAACCTTCAATGAAATATTGCCAGGGCATATAACAACAAAAACAAACACAATAAGCCCATTTACAAAGACACAGTACAATATAGTACAATACAGTAGCAGGTGAATATTTAGCAGCATTAAAAATGCTCTTCAACAATTAAAAGGCCTGGGAAAACAAAAAGGTCTTTGTCTGGCACTGAAAGGACATCAGCTGGAACCAGGTAAGCTTCTCTGGGGAGAGTGTTCCACAGGAAGTTGGGTGCTACCAGTCATCACCTGCAGATGTTGGAGGCAACGAGAAGAGGACCTCCAAAGGTGATCTCAGGGCACAGACAGATTGATGTGGGAGTAAGTATTCCTTCAGGTACTCAGGTTCATTCACATCTCTGTGCTCCTCATCATGAATTCAACATATTTCCCCCCCCCAAGTGTGTGGTAGTGGTGGTGAGAGTATTAGTGCTTTAACACAGAGGATTCCATTTTCTCAAAAGTTTTCTCAAAATGTTTTTACTCAAATGGTAAGTCTTGTCATCAACATTTGAGCAGTCTCATGCAGACAAGAAGAGCTGACATCCACAGTCCCAATGGGAAATTTTCCCTTTCTGCATGTAATGTTTATTTAAAGTGCCCCATACTTTAATATCATCAACTATAATATCATCACCACCCAGAGAAGCAATTCTTGTTCTAGTGCAGGCAGTTCCCTACACTGGGAAACTTGCTATATCCAGTGCATTCTACTCTCTTTCCTCTAAAAAGAAAACATGTCTGAATGTAATAATGGAAAGCCAAGGGTGGGACAGAGGGCTCAGCATCAGCCCCCATGGTCTTGGGCAAGGGGGTGGGGTGGGGAGTAATCTCACCAACCTCCATGTTCTGCAGCAGTGTGGCCTTCTCCTTCCACCACTGGCCCTTGCCTTCTTTCCACTTCAGAGTCATATCAGCAAGTTTGATGTTGATCTCGGCTGCCTCAAGGCGACTCTTGTGCAGGTCAGAGATGGTCCGGTCCCGGATGGAGGCAACGCTGGCCAGTTCTTCCCCCAACAAGGCCACTTTCTGCTGGCTGGCAGCCAGGATATCCTGGGTGGAGCGCAGCTGTTCACACAAGCCTTCCATCTGAGCCTGGAAAGAGCGGGGTGGGGTGTGTGAATGGCACATGAAAGGCAAGTGAAGTTTGATAGGCATTATGGGAGCTCTGGCATGGTGCTTAATAGCATAACACCTTCATAAACACTCATCACTGATTCAGGATTCAACAAACCACATTCCCTGTGCCTCCACTGCCACATGACCCACACAAACCCAAGACTATCATCCAATATGTTTCCCAGAGCTAAGAATAAAACCCCAAAGTCCTGGCTACCCACCATATGCTCCTCCACTCTACAAGTCCTGACAGAGCAAGAAACTATTATGGTTTTGCCGAAGTCAAAGAGGGCCACATTTCACATCCTTGCAGGCCACACTATTCTCCAGACCCTGAGCTGCGAGCCAGAAGTGTATTTTGATACCATCAGGCAGGAAGGCCTTCCGAGTCACGGAGCACGTGTGCTCAGGCATAGCACCAACATTAAAATATGTATATCTGCTTATTACATACAACATTTTTAAAAAGAAAGTTATTGTAGCTCAGTGGTAGAGCATCTGCTTTGCATGTAGAAGGTCCCAGGCCCAATCCTAGGTCAGGCAAGGAAAGACTCCTGCCTGAAACTTTGGAGAGCCATTGCAAGTCAGTATAGGTCCCGATGCCCAGTTCCCCTTTCTTTGAAAACCATCGCCCCTTTCCTTCAGAGACTCAAGTGATAAAGACAGATGGATGGGACATACAGTAGATATGAACCATGAGATCAGGATTAGAAAAACATATGGAGGCTAGGTCCACCAGTGGTCATGATCCATGACAGGCAACAATGAAACCTCCACAGAGGCAGTGTTGACCAGATGCTGGGGACAAAGAACTGGGGTTGGGCTCTCTCCATCATGCCCTGTTGGAGACCTTCTCGGGGGGCACCTGAGCGGCCACTATTGGAGGCAGAACACTAGACTGGATGAATTTTTGTTTTGATCCAGCAAGGAGAGTAGTTATGGTCATCTGGGGTGTGTGCTGTTAGTCACTTACAGTGCGGCAATTAGCAGCTGCCAGCTTCTGTTTCAATTTGTTAATGTCCTCCTGCAGGACCAGTGTCTGAGAGACTCTCTCGCCATGAAGGGTCTTGGCTTCCATCAGGTCAGAGGCCAGGCTACGGCTTTCCTCCTCTGAGGCCTGCAACTTGACCTGAAGAGGAGACAGGAAGTAATCATGACATTCCAGCTGCTAGACTGTCCCACCGGCTTGGATTTCTGATCCCATCCATGCCCTCTTCTCAGACAACTTTTGGTCCACACTCACCTGGTACTCCTCTTTCTCAGCATTCTCCTCCTTGAGCTGGTTGTGAATCTGCTCTTGTTCCCGCAACAGAGACTTGACAGTATCCTTCACCCTGGATACAAAGCGAGGAGAGGGCTAAGCAGCAGTCCCTGATTGAAGGGCCACTTTCTTTCCAGCCCAGAATGAGAGTGCCTCTGTGGGAAGCACCCCTAGAAATTGGCTTTGAAGAGCCTTTTGAAGAGCCTTTTAAAGAGCCCCGGGTGGCGCAGTGGTAAAACTGCCGCCCTGTAACCAGAAAGGTTACAAGTTCGATCCTGACCAGGGGCTCAAGGTTGACTCAGCCTTCCATCCTTCCGAGGTCGGTAAAATGAGTACCCAGAATGTTGAGGGCAATATGCTAAATCATTGTAAACCGCTTAGAGAGCTCCAGCTATAGAGCGGTATATAAATGTAAGTGCTATTGCTATTGCTATTTTGCTCCAGCCACTGCACCCACTGCCTTTCCAGTAAAACAGAACATACAACTGGGAGCTCACTAGGTAGAGTTTCACTGATCTCAAGCTTCAAGAGGTAGATTTTTTCAAGACGATCTGATAAATTGAGGCTAGGCTTACACACTGCTAATTGCAATACCCAGCTCTGAGTTTGTTCCAACTCCCAGTTTGTTGGCATATTCAAGTTGCAGACTAGAGGTTGAACTAGGCAGAAAAAAGAGTTCACAACTCTTTCCACACTAGCACCCTTGAGCTCAGACATGGTTGTTCTGCAATCAGATGGAGGTGTAATTATAACTTGGGCTCCACACAACACTTATTTTTATTATTTATATACTGCTTTTCAATGAAAATGTTCTCAAAGCAGTTTACGTAGAAAAGGAACAAAAAGATGATGGTTATAACAAACAGATAGCACTACATTCCCCTTTAAGATGGTGCAAGGCTTATCTTCATAGGCAAGACTGTGAACTCATACGCATGTTTACCCAGGAGTAAGTCCTATTTGGCTGAATGGGACTTACTTTCTAGGAAATGAGTTCAGGATGGTTGCCTTCATCAACAAAAATGTCCCCAGTTCTTGTGGTTCTTGAGGCTCCCAACACTCTTCACATTGGCCTTTTAACTCTTCCCGTTACTCCCAACCATTGTCAGTGCATGATCAGAGTCTACTTATGTAGTAAAAGAGCCCCATAGTGGTAGAGCCATGGTGTCACCCTCGTGGGACTGTTCCAGCCAAGAGCCTCACCTGTCTAGATCTGTCTCCCTCTGCAACATCTTCTCACCCATGGCCTGGATATCGCCCTCCAGTTCCCGGATTCGGGCCAAGTGCTCAGTTTCCTGAAGGCTCAGTGTCTCTCTCTGCTTGGACACTTCCTCGTAAGAATCTGACAGCTCCTGGTAGGAGGAAGCAGAGAGGAGTGAACCCTGTCCAAGGCACCTGATGGGAGCTTGCACTTCCGTTGCCCAATATTGCTCACAAGAACATGTGCAAATGACAGACAATCTCATCCCACAGTACAGCTAGCTCAAAGACGCCGCCACAGAAACATCTGATGCTTCTACTCAACGCTCCAATTTTTAACTGTGGAGAACCTGAAGGCTGAAGTTGTTGGACAGGAGTGGCACCCGAGTTGTCTCTTCCAAGCCTCCCAGGGCCGCTGAGAGCAGGTTTGGGCCCCAGCGAAAATTTCTCCCCAGGCCCCACTTCCCCCACCACGAGCCCCGCAGTTGCTGCTGCCGCCACCACAAAGCCAAACCACCCATCTTTAAAAAAATTCTAGCAGCCATGTGCACGACCGTGGGTGGGTGGGGGTGAGCCGAACACCCTGCTGTGGTGGCTGTGACGCTCTGCTCAAATTGTGCAGGCATTCTGGAGCACCTCACAGTTCTCAAAGGCCGTTGGGCCAGACGGTCAGGCTCGGCGGCCATTTCCGCACTGCCAGCCACCACCATCACAGGGTGTGTGTGCTCGGCTCACCCCCCCACCCCGCCCACACACATGGTGGCTAGAATTTTTTTAAAGATCAGCGATTCAGCCTTGCAGCAGCTGGGGAACAGACATGGGGTGGGGTGGCGGTCGGATGCAAGACAAAAACATATGCAACATAGTTGGGCCCCAGGGCCCCTTCTGGATTGCCAGGCCCCGGTAATTCATACCGGCTTCCCCCTACTCTTGTCGGCTCTGAAGCCTATTAGGGTATGGGAGGTTTCAAGGCCAAAACGCTGGGCAATAGATGCAGGAAAGTGGAGAATATGTGTATATGTATGGGTGTGTTTAGGGGATTGATGTACTTTTGATTCATGATGTATAGCTACCAGCAAGAACTGATTGGGAGCCTCCGCTTAGAACCTATTAAGCTCAGAGCCCTCCCACCAACACCTAATTATCTCAATTTCCCGATTGTTCTCGGAAATGGTGTGAGCTTCAATTTATGCAACTGAGTAGCAAAACTATTGTACTGGGGTGCAATAAGCACTTAACATCCTTTATCAATGAACATTTGACATTATCAGCTAGAGTTCAATACACCCTTGTTAGTTTTATGAAGCTAGTTTAGTTCTGATGTGTTACTGTAAGAGATTGAAAAATAAAATATTTGCTGCTGGTGTGGTAGCTTTTGCTTACTAAACTGTCTCCTGGGGAGAAAGGGAGGCTTGTAGATGTGTAGACCTCTGGAGCCAACTTCACACACATGGGCAAGGGGGACCTAACAGGAAGGAAGTCAGACTCCACTGCAGCTTTTGATAACCCACAGCCAGACCAGATGGGGGAACCTGGCCAGCATAGCCCACCCTGAAGAGGGCAGCCATTGTGAACCAAGTCCCATGGCAGAAGAAAGGAGGGCAGGGCCCAATTTCTCTCCAGCTCTAGACAGTGGGGTCTGGATTGGCTGTTCCCAGTTGGCCCCCGTTTTCTTCCTTGCCTTGTACTGTGCAGCCAGCTTAGTGTGCTCATCACGCAGGGAGCCGAGTGCTGCTTCCAGCTCGGTCACGCGACTTCTCAGTTCTTGAACCTCTTCCTTCAGGCGGCATGACTCTCGCATGAGGGCTCCTTGCTCCTGCCGGCTTTCTTCCAATTGAGTCTGCAAAGGGCGAGATTCAAAAGAGCACGGATACAGGCTAGGGGACATGTTCAACAGAGGCAATGCTTCTGTTGTGCCGCCATTCCTGAAGTTATATCAAAGGAGGGGACGGGGTTGGGCGGGTGAGCAACAGTAGTTAAGGCTTTGCAGAACAGTAAAGGGAGACGAGAGAAGGTCCTTTCACAGCTGCCACTGGGTGGAGGAACCTTTTTGCAATTATTCTTATTAATAGTTTATTAATACCTATATTGCTGAGTCCTTGATTCTTTCCCTCCTCTCTCTTGGAAACACTTCCCATAATTTCCAGTGCACAACCCATCTAAGCACTGAAGGATTTCCCAGGATTGAAAAAATCAGAGAAGGAGAATACTGGTGGCAGGTCTGGGTCAGGACTGGTGCTTTAAAATGGGACTTCTGAACCACAAGTGCTGCTTGAAGATGTTACCTCTAGCAGGGTGGCCTTGGGAACCACCAGCAACATGTCAGTGCCTCCGCCATCATCACTGGCCTCCTCCAGAGTAACAAGCTCATCCATGGGCCAGGGCTCGCTGAACTGGAACGGGGAGCTTTGACCACACACCTCCCCATGGCGATCCACATAGCGGAACTGGTATTGCTGGGGGCCCGGCTTAGGCAGATAGCTAGCTGTAAGCAGGACAAAGATGGCTGTTTATTATTGCTCAACGAAACCAAAAGAGTTACAAAACAGCACAACCACACCAAAAAAGCAAAAAATCTAAACCAATGACCATAAAAGCCAGCACTCCCTCAACAAACATGAAGATTACAGAATCTTCTGTTCCTAGAAGCCATTTGCAGCCGAGCCGGGGAAGGGGATGGGGTCAGCAGGAGAGCTCTCCTGCCGACCGCCTGTGTATGGGAAGGGAAGGGGCGCCAGGGGTCTTGGGGCTTTTCAGGGGGCGGCCGCCAGCCGAGACGGGGGGGGGATTGAAGAGCCGGGCGGCAGGGACTGGGAGCTACCCTGCCGCCCGATTGCAATTGAAACACGAGGAGGAAGCCGAGCCGCGCGCCGCCGGAGGAGGGGGAATGAAGCGGGAGGCAGGGAGGTATGCCGCCCGCTTACTTGAATAAATACGTCAAAATTCTTGAGGGGGTGAGTAAAGCCCCCCCCTATTCTTTTTGGAACCCCCCACCCGAACCAAAACCACCCCGTGTCCGGACCGGTCTGGAGGCCTTTAGAATGGCCTCCGAACCGGTCCGTGCACATGCCTACATTTTAGCCCATCCTGTGTCTAGCATAAGATTTGTACCATAAAATATATAGTATTTGTTGTGGATTTTAAAAATGAAGGCCAGAGCAGGCCAGGTGATTTGCTCAAACCAATCACAGCAACACAAGTTTTCCATTTCCCCTGCCTTGTTCTCCCTTTTCCTGAATCACCTCTCAATCTTGATCAGAAAATCTCAGTTCAAAAGTTACTGGCGCGTATCCAGTAACATCGGCCCTCTGATAAGCCTGCTGTCAGCCCTCTGATCTAAGAAACCCACCTTGGAACTGGACGTTACAGTGAAGAAGAGCTCCTCCAGAAGTCCCCCCATCTGGCACTGTGCACCACACAAAGGTATAATAGTCACGCACCGTGGAGGCTTCCACCTGGACAGGGGAGATGGGAAAAGAGCACCGGAGTAACCCACATCTCTACTGCTCTCCTGCCTTGGCTTCACTTGTCTACCCTTCTCCAAACATGGCAGGAGACAAGGCCTGTAGCATGGAGCAGAACCCTGTTCCTTTGTTCGTAGCTTCAAAATCTGGCCTGCCTAGAGTCTCCCAGCTACCCCACATTAAGGCTTGGTCTGCACATATGGCAAGAGGAGGCAGCAGAATCACAGGGTGGTAGTATGGCGTGTACCCCTTTGGGCTGTAGCTCGGGGTGCTACTGCTGAATACTCCCCCATGTAAAAACTGCCTGACAGGAGAAACCTAGCATATTGAGAAGAATGGCTGTAACCCAGCCCACTCCCTGCTGTTCTAGTTGTCTACTTACAGGAAGGCTTGCATACATGGGAGCATTCAACAGTGTGATCTCCCACCTCTAGAATAATAGCATTTTAGAGGTGGAAAGGACTTTGGGGGTCTTCTTCTCTAGTTCCGGGGAGGATAGCTGGTCTTGTGGTAGTGAGCATGAATTGCCCCCTTTGCTAATCAGGGTCTGCCCTGGTATGCATTTGGATGGCTGTCAGTGCCATGTGAGCACTGACTACTGCAAGATATTCGATGGGGCCATAGCTTAGAGGTAGAGCTTCTGCTTTGCATGCAGAAGGTCCCAGGTTCACTCTCTGGCATCTCCACACAGGGCCGGGAAAGACTTTTGCCTAAACTCTTGGAGGGCAGTAGACAATACTGCGTCTCAATGTAGACCATATTGAGCCAGATGGACCAATGGCCTAACTAGGTATAAGGCAGCTTCCTATGTCCCTAAATCCTGTGCTTGGTACATCACAAAGAGTCCAGTCCATTTTACCACCTCCTTCTCCTGTATCTGTAGACTGGATCGAGCTATATTTCACCCTTACACTAGTAGCAGAGCTGTAGAACAATTGCTGGACAGGACTGAAGAGGAATCTCTCAAATACCGGACATCAAATCTGAATTGACCTCATTGGCCCTAGAATGCTTGATTTGTTTTATGTAAGTGGTATGCATATTTTCTATGTAGGGGCCTCCCACTTCACATGGGGACCATGGAGTGGGGGTAAAAGGGCTTTAAGCCTAGTCCTCACCTGGACTTGGCAAAACACATGTAATATTTGCCCTCGGAAAATAGCTTCCATTGACTCCAATGGCAACTGCAACTAATCATCGAGGAAAGTGGATGTGCTTTCTAACAAAGGCATTTTGTTTTGAAACAAGGGGAACTGAAGTGTTTCGTACGGCATGCACAAGCACCACACAGGCCCAAAGCCCCTCCCCTTCTCCTTGGTTGCAATACCTTGAAGATCCCAATCCAGTCTTTGGCTGATGGTTTCATGCCAGTCGGCAGGTTGTAGTGACACTCCACCTTGGCATGGGGCACATAGCTTGAGGCCACATTCAGAAAGGCCACGCTGGGGCGAGACTGCACCTCTTCCATCTTGGCAGCCTGGACAGAGAGGCAAAGGGAGATGGTTAGTGGGGCTAGGAAGGGGGCTGCGACAATGCCTAGAATATGGAGCTTGCCAGCACACAGGCCGGCTCCAGAGAAGCTGGAAGTCTCTCGACAGGCAAATAGTGCTCTGGAGCAATACTACTTGTCTTGTGCACCCTTACAGGCTGGGGAGAGGGCATAGCACACTGGCAGAGAACATGCTTGGCATGCCAAAGATCCCGGGTTCAATCCCTGGCATCTCAGATTAAAAGAGTCTCAAGTAATAGGATTCCTGATATACCTCAGGAGGAGGAGCTATAGCTCAGTGGCAGCAGAGCATCTGCTTTGCCTGCAGAAGGTGTCAGGTTCAATCTGTGGTATCTCCAGGTAGGGCTTGGAAGGACTCCTGCCTGAGTCTTTCAGGAGGACTGCTGCCAATCAGTGTGGACAATTCGGAGCTAGATGCACCCAGGGTATAAGGCAGGATAAGGATAAGGCAGCTTCCTATTTAACCTATGGTGTTGGCTCCACTGCCAGTCAGACTTAAAGCTGCTTGATATGTTCACCCAGGGCCAGTCAGAGATTTCTTCCAGGGCTGGGCATACTCTGAAATAAGAACCCTGCACCAAGAAAAATGGGAAGGTGGTGTGATATACTGAAATACTTCTGGCTATTTTAACATAATCTTCTTTATATATATTTCTCTTAGGCATACCTGTCGCTAATCCCATGGGTGGCAGCTCTCGCGAGAGTTCAAGCAGCTGCCGGACAGCGACGGGGACGGGTGGGAGGGAAGAAAATGGTGGTGACAGCCAGCTGGCCGGCGGGGAGACAAAATGGTGGCAGACGGTGGTAGATGGCTGGCGGGCAGGGGAAGAGGGTGGCTGGCCGGGAGGGAAGAAAGCGGCGGCAGTGGGCGGGGGAAGTAGCGGCTGGCTGGGGAAAGCACCTGGGGTGGGGGTGGGGGTGGCAGAGGGAGACTGGCTGGTGGGGGAAGTGGAGGTGGAAGAGGAAAGTGACAGCGGCCGGAGGGGGGAGGATGGCGGCAATGACTAACTAGAGGCGCAGATGTTCTGTGCCCAGTTCAGCTAGTTTATTCTATTTCTGCTAGGCACAGAAAAGGGCAAAGTGCTCTGGATGGCACTCAGGCCCTCCACTGACCAACTACTGGAAATTCTGCTCTTCCCCCTATCTACAATTTCACCAAGTGTTGCTCACAAGTATTCCTCAGTTTGTTCTCACCCCAAAATTAAAAGCAGCTCAGGTATATGCAGATACATTCACTCACATCCAACCTTTGCTGCTCTCTCCTCCCTCATCCTTTCCCTTCTTTTCTCTTCCCCACTGCTAAAAACTAGATTATAAGATTCTGAGGGAAGGGGACTGTCTTTTCTGCTTATTTTACCTTACAAAGTGTTATGTATGCTGACAAAACTACAGATATACACACTTAATCTACAAATGCCCTGCTCCAGGTTCCCTCTCCATCAGAATGTTCAGAAGATGATGACACAAGATAGGGACTTCTCAGTGATGGCACCAAGGCACCAAGAACTTACTCCCCAGGGAACCTCATCTTGACCGTTCTCTATTCGTTTGTATGTCATTGGATGAGGACTGTTCTGCTTCAGAGGGCATTTGGGACTTGCTGAATCCATAAAGTTAAGAATTGGTCTTAAGCTTTTTATTGATGACACTGGCATGTTTTTATTATTATTTATTATTGATTTATTTAATTTATATACCGCCTGACTCCAAAGGCTCTAGGAGTCAGAGGTTTTAGTTTCTGTAAGTTGCTTCGGAGACCCATTTGGGTCAAAATGTTGAACAAAAGTGTTTTAAATAAATAAATGAATACTTAGTAAGGATGTGTAAACCATTTCGACGTTGAAATGTTTCAACATCGAAATGCACCATTTTGAGTGCTTCAATCTCAAAACAAAACACCCTTTAAATAAAGAGCCTGCTTCAGGTGCGGAACAAACCAACCTCATTTCAATTCAAAACATTTTGAGCACCATTTTGGATCCCCCCCTCCCCCACTGATTGGTTTTCTGGCACTGGCCTCTGATTAACTTGCAATCTTCTTGGTTGGCTTGTTATCATACCAATCAAGTGTTGTCATGGGCAACTGTGCTCCCATTGACTGGGGGGAGTGGGGAGGGAGCCCAAAAGGAAGGAGTTTCAAAATGTATTTAAAAAGGGACTGAGAGGCAGAGAGAGCCCTTACAGTGTGGCTCTCTTAAAGAGGATAGATCAGGAGAGGAGGAAGGTAGATTTGATTTTGTGGTTTTCTCAGCACCGAGTATATGCTGTGCTATTCCCACTATAACTATTTGGTTTTGCTGGATCTCAGATTAACAAAGGCAAAACCTGGGTTCCTTCCTTACTTGAGTTGTGGTTTGTTTTGTATGTGAGATAGTATTGTGGTAAAAACGGACAGCGGCATCTCTCTCTCTGTAATATTTCTTGGTGATTGCTGTGATGAGCTCCATTTCTGGTCTTGAGACTAGCTTGTGTATCACTCACTGCTCTGGTCAGTGCTGCAATCTGTACTGCAAGGAGGTGTACTCAGTCAAAATGTGGCTGAAGCTGCTCTAGTTCATGCTTGCTGCTAAGTAAGGGTGCTGCTGTGGCAACTGTTGCAATGCTAAGAATGTTAAGGAGTCATACTTGTCTGTGAGAGAGCAACTTGAGCCAATGATGTACTGCAGCACAGGTACTGTGGCTGGCAGTGGATACTGGGTCAGTGATTATTTTATCTTTACCATTTTTGGAGTGTGTTTGAAATGTGTGTTCTTTGTTGGGAGGGATAGATTCCCTTTTACTGTGTCCTTCTGCAGTGTTTTTCAAGGCACGGTTTGCAAAAGGCATTGCAAACTGCAATGCAAAACTTGTGTGTACTCTGTGAGTGCAGTTTGTTCTGGCCATAAGGGACAATGGGGAAATTCAAAACACCCCATGGGTAGCTCCTAGGGACGCCAAAGTGGGTTGTGTGGTAGGGCATGATGGGTGCTACTTATCACCCAACCCACAAAAGAAATGGGCAAGTGGGGTCCTATGGGGTTTTGGGGAAAGGTTAGAAATTTGTTTAAAGTTTTTAAACTTCCCCCCAAACCCCCATAGGATCCTATGTGGTATTTGCAGAAAGGTTAAAAATTGGTTAAGAATTGCCCACTTGCCTATTTCTTTTGTGGGTTGGGTGGTATGTAGATACCAACCGTCATGCCCTACCACCCAACCCACTTTGGTGTCCCTAGGAGCTACCCATGGGGAACAATGAGAAGTTTCGAGTTTTCCTATTGTTCCTTATGGCCAGAACACTCTAAATGTTTCTAGCGTTGGTTTGTCAAAATAAAAGGTTCAACTGCTGTTTCGACCATCTGCGTTTTGTTTTGAGCTCGAAACAAAAATGCAAAATCCATTTCATGCACATGCCTAATACCTAGCCTAAACCTTTGCAGACAGTTGCTTTAAAAAAAAAATAAACAGGGCTGAGGTTCTCAAGATGCAAAATGCTATTGATTTCTGCTCTTGGGCAGTGTGGTTGCAAAAGACACACAAGCTTGGTCATATTTGTGTTCCCCTCCACAATCCAGATCTAGACTATGCAAATCAATAAAGTCCTGCTTATATGCAAATACAGGCTTGACTGCATACTTCATTCTGTACCCGATACTTAAGGTTAGCTTCCTCTCTCTTGCAGAACTATGAGACTTTTGGCATCGAGTGGCTTTCAGGCCAGGGATGGGCAGGAGAGATGAATGTGTGCAGGGACATGGATGAAGGCTGTGAGGAAAGGATGCACATCCCTGCAGGATATAGATGGGCCACGTCCTCATTCTTTTGCAGATTGCATTTCCACAGACATGAGGACTAGTTAATAATCATGTATTACAATTTCTTTATGCAGCATCATCAATTTTCATTGGTGCTTTGCAGCACATAACACCCGCCCCTCCGAAAGAGATGCGTGTCTGTCCCAATGATCTTACAATATAAAGTGTGACAGTGGGAAGAGACAACGGGAGTGGGGAAGCCAGGATAAACACATTAGCAAATGCAGTTACACATAAGGCTTCATTTCAGGGTGGAAAAGCTGCGGGGTTAAGTTAAGGGGTGGGAGGACGGTGGCAGGACGTCATCCCAAGCAGATGAGATAGCAATTAAAAAAGGGAAATTTTGCAGAAGGTACTGGATTCTGCATTCAGAATTCTGAATACGGAACCACAGAAGTGGAACTGCTCTGGGTATAGGCAAAGGGAGAGGAATAATGACATCTCTTGCTCCCTTCTTCAAAAATGAGGACAGTGCTCTCTGCAATGCAGTCATGGCACACGAGAGGAAAAATAAGAGTGGCCACACCCAGACAGGTTTGACACCTAATCCTTTTTTAAACTGTGCTATTCTTGTTTTTCATAATCATTTACTTAGCACCCTCAGTGTACAAGGTATGTTAAGATTACTCTCTGCACAAGAACACTTGTGTGGGGAGGGTAGGCTGAGAAAAGAGCTTGCCCACTGCCACTCAGTGAGTTTCATGGCCAAAGAAATGGGAACCCAGGCCTTCTCTACATTGATCCACACTGGATTGCTGCAGTTCACTGCCATGCTGGGTGGGGCTGGAAAGGCCTTTACAATCATAAAACCTGATTATCATATTTTGCTAGAAATGCCATAACTGGCACTCTACTACCAGTGATGGGTGCAGGTGAAATGTTTTGCTGATCCATTCCACTATGGGTTTCCAATCCTAGCTAGCCCTGTCCATTTTTATCACTGGGCCTTGGTCTTGAAGATCAACAGTGCAGCTCTGGGGTCAGCTGGCAAGCTAAAAAAAACAACATTAAGCAGGTGAGACTAGAATTGGCCACCTGAGTAGCTTGCTGTACAGCCACAATTTACACATGAAAGAAAGAACTTCTCAAACATGCATACATCTAAATGAACCCAGAGGCTTTCAGACTGGATTCAGAGGGATGCCTAGGGTTCCTCAAAAGCTTAGCAGGGGTTCCTCGGTGAGAAGACCAGCAATAGCGATCAGCTTCCCTGAAAGACAGCGTGCCTACCACTACCCAACTTCCCCTGAAATGTGCAGCCATATGGGGGGCGTTATGTACTTTCTATGACACATTCTCCGTTTGTATGGGGTGTCAGCTGACCCAGGAGGCATTCATTATGCAATGAGTGGGTACCCTAGAGCAGTGTTTCTCAGCCACCAGTCTGTGGACCAGTGCTGGTCCGCGAAGCATCACTAATAAAAATAACCCCCACCACAGAACAACAACAACAAACCAATGTTGGGCCAGCGGGGGCTCTCCAGAGCTCATTTCCAGGCAGCTCTCGCTGCTGGATAACATTCATTTCCCTTCTTCGAAATGAACATTATCCAGCAGCGAGGGCTGCCTGGAAATGAACTCCAGAGAGCTGCCCGGAATTGTTTTTTTGGGGGGTGCCTGGGGCTGGGGGTGACCCCCTTACTGACTGCTGGTCCAGGAAACTGTGCATGAATAATGTACTGGTCCATGGCTCCAAAAACATTGAGAAGCACTGCTCTAGAGCAAACCCCACTTATTGGGTGGTGCTTCTCCCTTCCTAACTGAGCACAGAGGCAACTTTTAAAAATGGTGTACAAAACGTATATTTAAACTTATAAAACTTATATTTAGCAGGGGGGAGAGCAATAGTCCCTATCCAACCCCAGCACAACATCCCTCCATGCTTATCGTTGCTGATGTCTACCTTATATTCCCTTTTAGATTTTGATCCCTTTTGGGACAGGGAGCTATATTATTTATTTTTCTACATAAACCAAGTTGAGAACTTTTGTTGAAGAGTGGAATATAAATATCCATAGTAGTAGAAGAATCCTTTGCAATATGCAGAGATTCTGTGGCGAATGAGCAGCATTTTCTTCAGCAGTTGAGTAAACAGGAAATGGATTCCCTGCAGAATGTTTCAAAGCCAAGTTATTTTATTTGATATTTATATCCCACCTTTCTTCCTCTCGAGGCAGCATGTGGAGGGTTCCCATGCCATCCACACATTAACAGGACACAGACCCGCTCAGCTTAGGCAGGGCTGCTGCCTCATTTGCTTTCAGACCTCTCGTAAAATCTTGCAGAGTGGAGTCTGTACTAGGTAGCTTCTAATCTACATCGTGAGCCAAGGTTAACCTAAGGAAATAAGCAGTAGAGGGTTTCATTTCCTGTCTGGGTTCTCTCGACAGACAGCAGCCTCAAACAAACTGCTCAGCCCAAAGCATGGCAGGCACAAGTTCTGTTTGCAAGGAAGCTGAGCTGGCGTCCAGGTTCATAGGACCATTTAATATTAAAAGGGCAGGGTGACCAAGTTTCTTTGTAGTCATCAAGGTATGGCACCGCACTGGAATGTAGTCTGGATGCCAGCATCTTGCTCCTGGCTTTTACAGGAGGAGCACAGGATGCAGAGCAGTTACTAACACCTTTGGCCTTGAGACTCCAAAAAGCAGCTAGTATCACTGTTTGACACTCCTCCTAATCCAGGAGATTGCTCAGGCTGCCAGAGAACAGGCCTAATATTACTCAATTTGCCACATGTAGCCCCAGTTGTAGCAGGGAACAGGATAATCAGGCCTGCTTTTACTGAAATATAGTTAAAAAGGAGAATGTTTCTAGCCCTCCTGGTAACAAAAAAGAGGGTTTGTTTGTTTGTTTGTTTAAAGAAGATGACGGTTTTGTGATTCCAGCAGTTTTGATAATGTGATGGGTACAAACTTCCAGTCAGGATGCTATCCAGGGCTCATAGATGTCTGAAGGGACCACCAAGATGAGCTGTGGACCTCCTGTAAGCCCCAGTCCACAAACACTCTGACTGTCATCTCCTGAAAGATGCAATCGTGGAATTCACTCCCACTAGCTTAGGTCAGGGGTTCTCAAGCTGTGGGTCTCAGATGTTGCCTACAAGAACCATCATCCCCAGCCACAATGGCCAAATGGCCTTTGGCCATTGTGCCTGGAGATGAGGGAGTGGTAGGCTGACAACATCTGGGGGCCCAAGCTTGAGAACCCCTGCCTAGAATGGCTTTGAGAATGGATCAGACACATTAGCCCCAACAGCCATATTCACATATGCTGAACAATCTTACAACAAGTGTACAGGGTACACAGGTACAAATTGGTATGCAAGTACATTTATTCATATGTTATGTTGAACACAGGTACAGCAGTACACTTCCCATCTGGACCATAAATCCAAGGGGCCTATATTTTATTTATTTATTCGATTTCTATACCGCCCTTCCAAAAATGGCTCAGGGCAGTTTACACAGAGAAATAATAAATAAATAAGATGGCTCCCTGTCCCCAAAGGGCTCACATTCTAAAAAGAAACACAAGATGGGCCCCAGCCACAGTCACTGGAGGTACTGTGCTGGGGGTGGATAGGGCCAGTTACTCTCGCCCTGCTCAGTAAAGAGAATCACCACGTTAAAAGGTGCCTCTTTGCCAAGTTAGCAGGGGTTCACTCTTGATATTAACGCAGTTGCAGTAATTCACACCAAAACATGTACCTGAATCACATACAGAGGTTGGCCTCCGGGCATTTCTGAGAAGCAGATGCTGGGGAAAGAGAATGGCCACTCCCTTCATAAGAACAGCCTTGCTGGATCAGGCCCAAGGCCCATCTAGTTCAGCATCCTGTTTCGCACAGTGGCCCACCAGATGCCACTGGAAGCCTACAGGCAGGAGTTGAAGGCATGCCCTCTCTCCTGCTGTTACTCCCCTGCAACTGGTACTCAGAGGCATCCGGCTTCTGAGGAGCTTCTAGAATAGGGATGGGCAAACCTGGCCCTCCAGCTGTTGTTAAACTACAACTCGCATCATCCCCAGCCACAGTGTATAACACATTGTGACTGGGAATGATGCACGTTCAACAACAGCTGGAGGGCCAGGTTTGCCCATCCCTGTTCTAGAAGCATCTGGCTAGCTGCTATTGGAAACAGAACACTGGATGCTATAGATCTTGGTCTGATTTAGCAAAGCAATTTTCATATTTTATGGAGGGTGGAGTCATGATCATATGCTTGAGTGACATGCTGCTCCTGGGGTCTGTTGGATGTGAGGGGTGAACACAGCACATGAACTTGACAGTAAGTTCATCCTGGCACACTTACAGCCTATGATGAAACCTTGTATAGTGAGTGAGGCCTGCACTAGATAGTTTCTAATCTACATGACAAGCCAAGGCAACAGGCCTATCCCAAAATGCCCCGTGACCCAGGCAGAGTTGGAGCCAAGCCACATGGTAAACGAAACCCTGGCAGCACTCAGCACTGTGGGCCAAATTCCTTTCTTCGGGAGTATCCGGAGGCCCTAGGTGGTGCTTCTCCAAAGGGAGCACCAATCAGAAACTCAGAAAGAGCCCAGACTTGTCTGTGCTAGATGAAGAGGATTGCTGGATGAAAACAAACCAGCAATCAGATCCGTTCATCTAAGATTCAGAGGTGTGGGAAGGATTAAGCAAAAGTCTGGGAACCTTGCTGGCTTGGTGCAAAGCTTATGCAAGGAAGAACCTATCACTCTGGTTAATGAGGGGATGGTGAGATTGCATGCAGTTTTGGGGAAGGAGGCGGATCTTAATCCCCATTTTGTTTTGGGGAAGGCTAGGATTTTTTTGTAGATGTATCTTGAGATCTGGATTCAGTGGCTCAAAGCCAAACAGTCAAAGGAAACTTGCTTTCAAGAACCCAAAAGTTCTACATGGCTTCCAAAATAAGCACAAATCATCACTCACCCAGACCTCTCTTCTTTCTTGCAGGGATACTTTTGGTATTCCACAGGCCACAATCACCACCACCCTCCAACACACACACACACACACACACACACACACACAAAACCCAAAACAAAACAAGAACTCCAGCACATACACGGTAGATAGAATGGAGTGAGAAATGGCAGGCAGAAAATGTCCCAGGCCTGAACAGCAGGAAGAGAAAAGAAGCGAGGGTTTCAGTGTCTCGAGATTGACAGACTGCTTGGAAGTTTGTACTGCAAAAGGATCACGACTCCAGAGAAGGCCTGAGCACATGATAGGGTAGTGCAGAGATTCCTTTAATTGCCTGCCTGCTGGCTTCCCAACCTTATCTTTCTCCCTGCAAGCTCAGTTAAAGGCCTGCTGAAGCCTCTTGTATACACTGGTTTTCTTTGTCTCTTTAAGAACGAGCAAGGAGTGGGAATCAATGTAAACTTCTAGCCCAAGTGCTCGATGGGGACAGAGGCACTGCTGAGGAGGAAAACAATTCAACCTTCGCCCGCCCCACCACCAGCACTGGCAGGAAAATTTAGGTGATTAAATACCCCTGAAATAAAGGGGGGAAAGGAGCTCCCCCCAAATTCGATCCTTTCCCTCCCCTTCCCAGCAACAGCAGAGAAAGGAGAGGAGAAGAGAAAGCAGAAGTGCCCCCCGCAGCCTCCCCAATACAGAAAACGTCTCTTACCCAGTGAGCAACCAGCTGTTCCACTAACCTTTTAGCAACAACAATAACAGCTTTCAAGCCAGCTGGGGGAGGCGGAGGCAGGCAAAGCTCTAAGCGCTGCTGGGAACTGTAGTTCACTCGCCTGCCCGTAAATTAGCAGGAGCGAAGAGGAGAGACTGCATTTCCCGAACAGCCATACGAAGTTGGGGAGACAGCGAGGGATTGTGGGGTTAGTAGTTCCAAGGCCGACAACTCAAAGGGAAAATGGTGCCGCAGGGACTCCAAGTTCCAGGGAGCTGAGGGATATGGAAGTAGTTTACTGGTTGGTAGGAGATTAAATAATTCAGAAGGGGCTCAAGTTGCTAAAGTGGGGAATCTAATACCTTGAGACGGCCTTACGTAGCAAGGGCCTTGGCTGAGGGGTTTCTAGGATGTTATAAGCGCTTTCTACACAGAGAGTTCCTAGAAATACGACCCGAGCAGTATAAACAGGTACGCAAAAAACAACGATAGACGAGGAACACAAGTACCTCTGAACTGGGAAGATATAATATACACAGGGAGCCAGTGTGTGTGAGAGAGAATATTTATAATGCATCATCACTTGCACGGGTGCCAAACTGTATCCGTGCAAGGGCAATGCGAAAGGACAAACAGTACACAAAACTACTCCCGTGTGTAATGCAAAAAAAGATGTGAAAAGTATCCAAAGGCAAGGCTTTTGATATAGATATTGATGCACACTTCACCAGCTAGTGGCTCCTCTTATTGCCCTTCCCCCTCACATTTTCATGCTGTCTGCTTTTCTGTTCTCTATGCCTTGAACACCAAATTTTCACGGAGGGTTTGTTGTCTCAGGCCAGAGGTGCACCTAGGCAATTTTGGAGACTGGACCTAGCGGTCTTGGAGCCTCCACACCACCGCCTCCATCACTCCCTTTGGAGACCACCCTTTGCTACCCCACCGCCGCTGCAATGCACTATTTCTTACACTGGAACATGTTTAGGTGAAGCTGGAAACGTTTTTGTTCTTTAGAATTTTTTTTGAAGAAGATACTTCCCAGTGACCTGCACATACCATATTTTAGATTGAGAGTCCTGACACGTTAGCAGAATGCACTTAACCACCCCCCCCCCAAAAAAAACCCAAAAAACCCCAGCAACACTAGAACATACTTGGGGAAAGCTGGAAACATTTTTGTTTTTTAAGGGGGGAAAAAAAATCTAATGATACTTCCCATTGACCTGTACAGACATACATACCATATTTTGCATTAAGAGTCCTGGCACTTAAATCCTGTCTGATTACACACCTTCTTGCTCATTCATCATCACAAACCCACAGTTGTGGGCCAGAGTGCATTTGTAAAAAAACCAAAAAAAACCCACTTCACAACTCCCAATGGATTCTTGACCATTTACAAACCAACTAGGACACAACACATGTCTCTTGCTCCACAATTCAAACATACACCTGGATCAGAAGCCAGCTTGGACATATAGTGCATTTGTAGGGTGGGGGGAGTTAAAACCACAACACATGACCTCTGCTTCACAGTTCTCACTCAGATCTGGATTGCAAACCAATTTGAGCATAGGGCATTTATTTAAAAATATTGTTTATTTGGATGTTAACAGTTAGCTCCAATTTAACTAGTGAAGTACTCTGGATAGAGATAACTCTTTCTGCCAGCTTTACTACAGTAGGGGGGGGGGACTGATTAAAAACTAGTACATTGACCAATCCACTTCAAATTAAATAATCAGAGCTGTCCCAGCCTGCCCTACATCTGTGCTCAATATCAAAGCCCTGTACCAAGCAATTCCAGGAGACCTTAACAGTGGGGCAAAATGGGGAGTGCTTTACTCTTTTTTTAATGAAGGCAAAAGGGCAAATTTCTCCATATAGGGGTAGAATGATGCTCTAGGGGGGCTTCAGTTCCAGAAGGTTTTGTAACTTTCTGCCATGAAACAAACCACTTATAGGATTTTTTAAAAAATTTTTTAAATTTTTTTTAAAAGGTTAAAAATAAACAAATTGCCCAATCCATTGTAAATTCAATATTTAGAGCCCTCCCAACCTGCCCTACATCTGTCCCCGATATCAAAGCCCTATGGCAAGTCATTCCATAAATATTCAAGGGGGGGGGGTTAACCACGAAAAGGAAATCACATACAATATCTCCATCACTAGGTCTGAGGAGTCCCAGCCAGGCACAGGCTCAGCACTGGAGGCCAGGACATGTGGAATGCACAGGCCACCACTCTGCCTCCTTTCTTCTCTCATGTCTGGGCAGAATCAGAAAGGCCTCCGGAAGCCCCGCCCACCAAACAGCTGATGGTCGGCTTGGGGCAGTTCAGGAAGGCTACTGTTGGGAGGGGATCGTGCTTCAGCTGCCCTTGTCTCTTACAGTTGTGCTTGGCCTGCTGGCGGGTGGGCACCAGCACAGCATGGAAATGGGGATTTGGAGGCCCCATGGGGTATAAGGAGGCCCTCCAGGTGGCATGGGGGAACCAGAAGTCTCCTCAGAAGTCTGGTCCAAAGAGCACCAATAGCTGAGGCACCTTTATTGCTTTAAACCTCCCCCCATTTCCCTACATTTAGCAGTATTTATCTCAATTAACTTGCAAAGGGCTAAGATCCACCCCAAACAAGACATCTTGTTTGATATTTCAGCTAAGTTTTTACAATGTTTAATTTAATAAACTTGCAAACAGTGGTGGTTGGGGGAGGGGCACTAGTCAGGGCAGGTGATGGGTGGAGCCACAGGCAGTGAGCAGGGCTGCTTGGAGAGCTGGTTTGGGCCCTGGCGAAAAGTTTTTCTGCCCCCCTGCCACCAGCAAGTAAAATAAACGTTCCTACCGGCACCTCTGCCTCCACTCCTTCCCTCCTTCTCTGCTGCTCCTTTGCACCTTGCCTTTGTCCCTCATGGCATAGGCGCAGGCAGGCGGGGGAGTGACTTGGGCTCATCATGATGATGATGACAGCAAGTGGGCAGGAGGGTGCAAGCCTGCAGGTTAATATTACTAGATAGATGATGGGACTAAATGGGGTCTATCCAGAAGCCTGGGCTTAAGTGAATTCATGTGGATACTGTATTGAAATGTTTCTTTGTATGCATGCATGCAATGCACTGTTTGTGTGTGTTTGGGGGTGTATTCCTTTTCTGGTTGGAATATCTGCTCAGGAGTGCTTGTGCTGGGAGTGGAGCAGGTGTACTTAACTGGGAACACCAACCGCCCTTATTTCCCCAAAATGAATGCTGGCCTTTGCCTGGTCCAGCCCTCAGCTTCCTCTGCCACTCTCCCTTCTTAGTCTTTCTAAGGATCCCAAAGTGGGGAGGAGATGAACTGCCACCAGATGCTAGCCCAGGAGCCCAGCTTCAGGAAGGGAGAGGAGGTGCGGGGGAGCCCATCGACTGAAGCAAGCGAGAGAGCGCAGATGCACTGGGAGAGTTTTCAGGCAGCCGTGTAAGAGGGATGGTAGAAGCAAATCTTTGGGGCGGGGATTGGAACAAGGCGCTGAACCGCGAACATCCAGGCTGATCCAGTTCCACGAGTGGAACTTCAGTGGCTCAGGCAGAAAGTCCATAGTTTGCCAGCCTGTGGAAGTGCATGGATTGTTTGGCAAGGCAACAAGGGCAACATGCACTGGCCAAACACAGCACAGTGGTGGCATGGCTGCCTACTCGAGCCAGCTCCTCTGTATTCATCTTCTCTCTCTCTCTCTCTGATTGGGTACAGTGAGTCTCCCTCAGTCTCGGGTGCAGATGGGGCGAAATTTTCAACATTTTATCAATGACTTTGATGAAGAGATGCACAGCCCAGCCGAACCCCCTTCTGGACCACTAGGCCCCTGTAATTTGTACCGGCTCCCCCCTCGTTGGCCCTGGTAGTGAGAGGTGAAGCCAATTGTGCGCAGCTGTGGAGGTGGAGCCAGGACTAGGCAGGTGCCTTAGCAGTAACTGGCAAAGTGTAGATTTGTAGCTAACGAGTGGGATCAAAATACCTACACACACAAGCACACAGATCTCAGTTGCTCATCAGCAGAGATACAGAGAAATATGGAAAACATCGGTTGCTTTAAAGTGCTCAACAGGACCACAGTAGTGTGTAGATTTGTATCTAACATGGCAGGATCAAAACACAAGCACACACAGAGGAAAAGAACTGTACAAGCTACAAGCATAGACCAGCTACAAAAGGCTGCTTCATTGCTTCCTTAATCCTTGCCCATTGAACCTTAACTCTCATTGGACATATGAATGTTATAGATACTGGCCACAATCCAGAGAAAAACCTAGTTAGCTCTCTGCATAGCAAATAGATTTTGAAAATTATTTTCCTTCCAACAAAATCCATTTCTTCTCTACATCACACCTACATGGAAAATCACTTCTGCCATTATTTGAAAAGCAGTTTGGACTCGGAAATCCATACATACGCCCTAAAATAACTTTCTGGCACCTTGTGCCAGTTTCTAATCTAATCAGCCCAGTCTTGCAGTTTGCTGTTCCTTCCAATGTTTTATAGCATGCCATTTTGGGAACGGGCCATAGTGCTATGCATACAGATCAGATCAGAGAGCAAGAGAGGGAAAGCAGAGGTTGCATTTCAAATGCATAACACAAACAAATAAGTCAGCAAAAGTCAGACTTACCAACAGCCAGCCAGCCTACTTGTGATCTAACCAAAATGGTGATTGGATTATTCTGAGTAGCTAAAAGAAAAAGACTTCCTCACCCTCTGGGCACTGATTGGCTGCTTGAGGAGTCAATCAGCCTAGTCCCTCTCTGATTGGTTTATAGGGTGGTCCTAGTACTGCCCACATTGCAGACCAAAGGCGAACATGCTCATTGGCTCCTGCCTTATTAATATTAATATTTTAAAATGTCTTGGGCTTTTCATTTGTTCTTTGCTTCTGCAGCCCACTTCGCAACTCTTAAAGCAGCAGGAGGCTGCAGTCAAGAGCAGTGGTGAACAACTGATGGAGGCAGTAGGCACACAGAATGGAGCAGGGACAATATGGCTTACTGAGAAATTTAAGGTGAGCGTTACCCACTTTGACCATAGATAAGATCCGACCCTGCTTGCAGAGGGGCTGAGCTCTTGCATGGTCCTGCTTTATCTATAAAGTTCACCTCTCCTATCAGCATTGTTTCAGAAATTTCATTGAAGATGAAACCCAACAGAATACACCAAAAAAAAAAAAAAAAGGCCAATAGATTTCAAAGTGGGAGATCAGTCTTCAATCAACTGGTCTTCCATTCGGGATGGGAAGGGGTTCACATGTGGAAAAAACTTTGCACTTCCCATTTCTATAATTTGAATATCACATCGACATTGGCTAGAAATATATACTTGATTTTTAAATGTCTCTCTTCGGCCTTCCACACGTGCGCAATTGTCCACATGTGCACAATTAGTGCAAGAGAGGCATAAAGGCATTTGCAGTGTCATGTGTGGAAAACATTCAAAGAATGGGAAAGCTGGAAGGCTTGCAGTACTCTACATAACTGAAGATCCAAGAGAAATCTGTGCCCCAAGACTATTCACCTGCTCTTTACAATTGCATCAGGCCCAAGATCCATGCTCTCATTCTACGGGCAGGGAAACTAGTTCTCTCTTTACACAGACATTCCTGAAGGTAGGGATGTCTTTAGAGAGCCCTGGCAGGCTACAAGCCCTGGGGCAAATCAGCCAGTGTCAGGCCCATAGCCAGCTAGTGGCATGGTGTGTACCTGCCACACCAAAAAATCCTCTTTCCTCCCCAGCCTCACTGACTGTTTTCACTGAACATTTTATAACCTGCCTCCCCTGACTTCTGCAATCCCACACCCACCCATTTAGAGTCTGGTTACAGGCCTGGCCAGTGTAGGGCCCCCTTCCAGTTAATTTTAATGGCAGCAACAAGAGTGGGCCCAGGTGGTCGCCCTGCTTGCCCTGCCCTAAGGACAGCCCTGCCTGATGGGAATCTTGGTTTAACACCAAACTACAGGTTCAGATAAATGCATAGCTTGGTTCTGTGTGGAAAATAACAATAGTAATATAGCGCTTTTCAAAGTGCTTCACATGTATTACCTTGTTGCAGCCCTTACAAATACCTGCTATTGCAGCTGGGGAGCTGAGATTGAGAGGCTGTGGCCACCTATTTCAGTGATCCACACTATTTTTCAGGCAGTGGCCACTTTGGCAATAAAACTTTCAATTTTCCATTGTGCTTTCCCCAGCACTTGTGGGGTTCCTTTAAGAGAGACGGGGCCCACTCTTAAGAGTTGTGTGGGGAAAGTGCTGGGAAGGGCTAAACTTCCTAGCATTCTGTGCATGCCTTCTGAGATGGTGCAGGGCCTCATGAGGCCCCTGCATTTCCCTTAAAGGAGTCCCCTGCCACTGGGCAAAGCGCAGTTCTGCATGGTGCCAGGGGACTGTGCAGAGTATTCAGCTTTGGTGGGAGTTTAATACACAATTAGTCAGGGAGCTGTGCTTAGGGTTGACTGCCCCCTGGGCCTTACAGGGAGGAACACCACCCTACTGTGTTATGCGAGAGGTGGGATTTGGATTAAGGATTTATTGAGATATATAGCAGTGGTGGGTGGGTGGGTGAGGGAGATCAGGACTGGAACAGCAGCACAACAAGAGTGGGTATTCAACCCTTTCCTGCCGTGTCTCAGTCCTGATAAAAATGGCATTCCTGGGGCTGTTCTAGCTCTAGAAGGAAAGCTTCAATTGGTTCCAGTGATGTTGGGAAATCGCTGCCATAGATAAACTTCTGGCCTTTTAATTTACCTGTCTCCCAGGATATTTGTGAGAGACAACTACCTGTCTGCCAGTGATTGGTAGATAAAAGCCCATCCCTTCCCTCTCTCTTCCTCTGACTGTTGTGGAGGTGAGCTGGCACTGCAACCAGCCAACTGCTGGGGAGGAAGCAATGTGGAGGCAGACTGTGCCTCTTGCCTTTAATAGGAGCCTGACACGTAGATAGAAATGAAGCCAGTGAAGCTTTCTCTCTTGTTTTATCTCCTTGCTGGGAAAAGCTTCATCTGCTAAATGTTTGAGGTGGCTGCTAATGGTGCATAAGCAGGGACAGTAAAAACACTGTCTGGCAACACTACTGGAAGTAATTTCTGTGGTCTCGCTCCTCTCTACTTGGGGCAAATTGTGGTCTGCATTGCAGAAATCCATTTGGGAATGAGAAGGGATGGGTGGCTGTACCTGCACTGAACGAGAAGGTGGACTTGATGACTTTTCACCCTCTCTGGCTGTAGATGATCAGCTAGGGCAGCATTCTGTGTTTCTGCCTAGGTGCTGGCTTGCTTACCTGAATACCTCTGCCCGGGGCGTAGCTAGGGAAGAAGGGGCCCGTGTTCACCCCTCTCCCCTCAGAGTGAGGGAGATAATGAAGAAATATGGAGGGGTGGAGCTGGAGTCCCCTGGTTTTTTGAACTCATCTGCTCAATTATAGCTACACCCAGAGGCGCACTAACCTCCGGACCTTAGGGACCTGGTCCGGACCTCCAAGGTCTGGGGGAGCTTCCAAATAGCTGGGGCCGGGGGCCTCCAGCAGCCACCCTGCGCCCGTCCTGCCAAACCTCCATTTAAAAAAAAAAAACTCTTACCGTGGCCGAGGGGTGGCTGTCGGGGGGAGCGGAGCAGTCCTTCTCCCCCTCCCCCGGCAATGGTGGGGTGGGAGCAGGAGCAACGCTGCCCCCATCCATTCAGGCCAGCGTCTTTAAGCAAATGTGAGACGTGCCTGCGCAAAGGAGATCGTCACAAGCCCATGACATCACGGGCTTGCGATGATCTCTCAACTGTGCAGGCGGACCTCTCAGTTGCTTAAAAAGGTTAGCCCAAATGGTTGTGTGCAGTGTTGCTTCTGCTCCCACCCCACCGCTGCCAGGGGAGAAGGGAGAAGGACTGCTCCGCTTCCCCCACAGCAACCCGTCAGCCGCAGTAAGAGTTTTTTTTTTAAGTGGAGCTTTGGCGGGGTGGGCCCCCCATAGGAGGTTTTGAGGGAGTCCTTGCGTGGGGGGACGACGACTCGTGGCTGGGCGGTCTGGGTGCCCAAATTACCTTGGTGCGCCCCTGGCTACACCCCTGCTCCCTGTACATGTGCAGGCTATGATTCTGTGGGAGTATAGAAAAGCAACAGAATACTGGCTGCAGAATTTTGCACCCTTTCCTCTTTAAAGGGGCAGGTTTCTAGCCCTTATGGCTCTGAAGACATACTCAAAAGTATGTGTACTATGTCTGGTAAAATCTCAAAAGCCTGAGCAGCCATGCTCAAATTATGGAGGGAAAGACAGAACCTCTTAATAAAATCCAAAATCCTCATCTCCCTCCAGTTTTGTCCCAAACATGCCCCCTATAGCCTTCTAAAAACAGAGTCCTCTCTAGTCACTCCCAGAGCAGGGTGAGCATTAGTGAGAACTTTAATAAGTAATATTTTCAGTAGCCAGAGGCTTATGACTAGAAGAAGCAGAATGAATGATACATAGTGGGGGGGGGGGGAGAGATGGAATTATGCAAAACAAGAGAAGTCATGTATATATTTTTAATTTGCATAATGTATACAGGATGCAGAATTCAGCCCAGTTGCTGCCTAATTGAACTAATAAAAAGAAATAATTTGGGTTACCTTGGCACAGAAATTTGAATCTTTTCCTTGTAGCCTTGAATGCACATAGGCATGCTCTACATTCAGCCCTGGAAGCCACAGGGTGTGTGTGTGTGTGTGTGTGTTGTATACACTGTCCTGGTCCCTGCTAGCCACATGGCTTGATGAGGATCAGAGTGGGCTAAAGCATCCTGCGCATTTGGCCCAAAGGGAATGGCAATGCATTCTCTGCAATATGAGCAGCCTGAAAGGATCATCCTGAGATTTTATAGCAGGACTATGCTTAGGGGCACTGGGAGAAAGGCCTAACATTCTGGACTCACATAACATGTCCGATCTCCAGAGGACATACGTCTGCTCATACGCTTAGCCAGAGCTATTCTGATGTGCATCGAACTGGTTTGCGCAACAGAAGAGAAGCATGGAGATAAATATCTGCCGCTACCAGCCTTTGCTTTTATAGCTACTTGGGGCTTCATACCATAAAAAGCAACAAGAGTCTTGTTGGGTTTTAAGCAGGAGTTGAAGTACCTTGAGAGAGTGCTTTAAGATCCCGCAGAGCCCCATGTCAGCAGCTTTCTTACTAGCATTGAGTGCATGTATGTGTGATGAGAGTGCACAAGTGTGTGTGTGTGTGTGTGTGTGTGTGTATGTGTGCGTGCTGGTGGGCGAGCAGGCCAGGGCTGAGAGCTGTGTTACTTGAACATTAAAATGTTTGTGCCCCAGCATGCTACAGATTGGGCTGCCGTTTGGAGGATGGTGACGCCGCACGGTGCTAAAAAGCAGAGACCACTGCTTGATAGGGACCTAATTAAGTCTTCGATCCGGCTGGCTCATCTGCCTCTCATTAGTGCCTCTGATGCCAGGCCTGGCACTAAAAGGAACAGAAGGGGCTGTTGGCTCAGCATTCTCTGGCCAGTCCCGCACCGCGTGCCAGCCCGCCTCATTGCGCCAGGCTGCTCTGCTTCTCCTCTAGCCTGCCAATCACCCGGTTTAAAGGGGACCTGCTCATCAGAAGAACATTTGGCCATGAAGCTTTTAGTTAAACAAATTGTTTGACTCTTCTTGGGAGCAAGCGGAATGAAGAAATATCTCTATCTAATATCTATATTCCCTTGCTACCCAGAAGAGTCAAATGATAATAATAATAAACTTTGTTTATATCATTGTTTTCCTTGTCTATCATGTCAGAAGGAATGCAATGTTGCTATCTGTGTGAGAGCCGCTTCCAGAATTCATCATTTTCAAATACTTGGGGTCAGATCTTGCTCACATTCATCCCCTTGCCTTTCCCTTTCTTTCCTTCGTTGTCTGCTGAAATTGTAAGCTCCTCAGTTTGGGGATCTGTCTTATTCGCTAATGTTACGGTTTAAAGTGCCATGTACAGTGATGGCACACCAACCAACCAACCAATCCAGAGAGTTGATATGTATCAAAGGATAACTTGAAGAAATACCAAATTGGCAGCATTTTCAACAAAACCGAACCCTCTTTGGACATTATGTTGTACCTGCATCAAGATGCTTCTACACACGTACATGTTTTTGTTTGAATGACTGTACCTGCGTTCATTTTAAAAGTGAACCTGGGTATAGGCAGGTCCCTTCAAATGCAGGATACAGATGGGAAGGGCATACGACATAACATGAATAAATGTACCTGCCTACTGATTTGTACCTGTGTATACTGTGCACAGATTGATGATAACGTGTGAATAGGGCTCTGGTGGCAGCATTTGTGATGGTGACTGGTTCTGTATAATTTCCTGACTGCAATCTAAATTCTTGTGGCAGTGTGTGAGGGTGGGACTAGGCAAGATGAGGAACACTATCAGGGGTGTGGAGGGCGTGTATTTGTTTAGTAAGCAATTAAAATGTGAAGCGAGTGGAGTCTATACATTTTGATTGTTGTTCAAAATGAATGCCAAAGAGCTCTGTGTGAATTCCAGATGTCACATATTCATTTGTTTCATTTGGAACGCTTCAGTGGTGGGCTGCTGTTTGCCCTGCACCAGATGTGTTTAGGAATACAGTTTTTTGAAAAATCTCGCACTAATTTCAGTATAATGAGACGGCTCCACTGATATCAGTGGGAGATAGAAACACCTTGTGTGCCTGGCCCTGATAATGTCATGCCAATTGTATGCCAAATACAGTAGTTCGAGGCAATGGAAGGGCATCTGGATCTCCCACTGAAAGCACTGGAGAACTGAAGCAAACCGGAATCAAATGAATGAAATAATAATGAAATGAATATGATTTTAAATGAATGAATCACTAAACAAATGAAGTTTTAAATAATGAAAATGGGTGACAATGATATGCCTGTACTACATATGTGCACAAGAAGCTAGGAGCAAGAATAACCTAACCTTTCCACTGACACACTAGTTTTCTCAATGCAGGGAGTTTTGTTGTTAATGGGGGAGCATTCAAACATGCAACCTCCTCGCAGAATCTGAAGTACTACAGCACAGGAACAGTTTCACCCTGTGCCCTGCTGCTTGTGTAGACCAGCCCCAATGCGCTTGCTGGAGGAGACTAGGCTGGACGACCTGGTCGCTTTTCTCTCACTGGGCCCCAAAGCTTTAATTGCACACTTCTATGCCTGGCTGTTATAACCGAAGGCACCTGTGAAAAAATTTAGTGGGCTCCATCACAGTGCTACATTACTGGCATATCACCATGTGGGCCAGCTGGTCTGAGCAGACGGCCCCACAGCATCCCTTTCTGGCTGGGCTGTAAGAATGTGGCGAAAGCCAGACTTGGGATTCATGCCATGAGCCAGGCTTTGCAGTGTAGTAGAAGAGCTGTCAGGAATAACTATGGAGTGAGATTGTGTGGGCATGCATGTCTGCTCTCTCAGCATCCTAGTGTTGGAGCCACAGATTCCATCAAACTAAAGGCCAAATCATGTGACCAAAGAAACGCACTTCAGGGCCAACTACATCCATGCAGCAGATGGCCTTTGGATTTCTTCGCCTTGTTGTACCCATATTAGGTGATGTGTTTTGTCATGTGGTCTGCAGGGAGTTTAGATCTCCTTCCTCCTTCAAGGCTGATTGCCATCAAAACAGGTGGGATAACTAGTGAGGATTGTACTAAAAGGCAAATATGGTATGACATGTACTGGGCAGTTCTAAGGAAGATCTGATGAGTTCCCCAGTCATGTCTTGAACTTGTTCAGAGAAAACTCATCTCATATGATGAGAAGCATTGATTGCAAATGTTACGGAGGGCTTATACCATCTTGGGACACTGTGTTACAGGCAGTCACAAGAAAGCAAGCCAACCTTTGTAAGCAGTGAGCTTCTAAATCAAAACAAAGCTCCTGTCCATCTTTTCTGCAGTTTAATTAACATAGGGTATAGATAAATGATGCACATTTATAAATATTTACAGACACAGCAGGACAAAACTCTACTAACTAACATAAATAGGAAAGTTTTGTTGTGGAGGCTGGCTTTGTTAGATATGTTTGAATTGTTTAGTGAATCTGCAGTTAGGCTTCACTCTACTGGAATATGTTGCATCTGCCAAGCTGTTGTATCTGCTATCTTTACCTAGTGTGTTTGTTGTTCAATGAAAACACTTTGTTAAGAGCTCTGTGCCTGCCTAAAGTTATTCTGTGTAAATACTACACAAGATCTTACAGATATGTTCTCCCTCTTATCCTCTGCCCTCCCTTTCCCTTCTCCGGAGTCCCTTTATGTCATTTTATTTTTATTGTGATTCTTTAAGATATGCCAACTCATATGGACAATTGAAAACTGCTGCTAGCTGCCCTGATGGGACATAAATCAAAAGTAATAAAATTTGCCACTTAATAAGATAAGATATGAGAGTGTCTTTAATGTTTTCATTTTTAATAGTTCTTTCGTAATATGACATGGTTGAAGCAAAGTATAGTTGTATTGACTTCGCTTTCAGCATGAAGCAGGGAAAGCAACCCAGAAAATGGCCTGAACTGGTGAATTAAGTAGGCCCGGTCAAGCTGTGTGAACTGCCTGGATAAGAGACTGCCCTCTGCCCTGACCTGCTCCGCCTTGCCAAGGAACCATATCTCTACACTCTTGGAGGCTCTCTCCACTTCTTGGAGGAAGAGTGAGGTATAAATGAAATAAGAAAATGAACTTATGGCTGCATACCTCAGGGTTTCTCAAACTTGGGTTCTCAGACGTTGGACTACAGCTCTCACCATCCTCAGCCATAATGGCCTTCTGGGAACCCAAGTTTGAGAAACCTCTGCTTTACATAGTAATCTCAGAAGGACTTCTAAGTAAAGACACAGAGGACCAGACTGCATTTTGGGTAGACAAATGGTGACATGCGCCTTTTCAGACTGAGAGAAACCTTTACTGCTATGGTAGTCCCTGGAATGCCAACACAGCCTAAGGGGAGTCCGAGATTCTAAGCATCCCCTTCCTTCTCAATACTTGCTTTAATGTCTTTGCTGGGCCATGCTCTGGGGGGTTTCCTTCCTCATTAAGAACTATGTTTCTGGAACCCTGGGGTCTTTCTGTGCCCCTCGTACTCTCCATGTGGTTTGGGCAGCTGGTGATTAAGCAAGCCACTGACTGGATAATTGCTGGATGTGTGTGGTGGCTGCTGTCACCGAGACTTGGTGTGTTATTGCAGAATCGCTGTGGCGGGTAATGATTCTCCACCGCAGCTGAGCGCGCACACTAATTATCTGGAGACAGCGCATTCCCCTCTGCATCCACGGAAGGGCAGGATGGCCGCTTGATGTCCAGCCTGCATCCAAGCTCTCTTGGGTCTGTTTCACAAGAAACACCGTTTTTATTCTTTCCTGTCTCTCTCTATCCTGCGGGACTTCATTATGCATGTTCAAACGTTAAAGGTTTAAATGCACTTAGAAATATTATGCCCCCGTTTTCTAGTGTGTGAGAGGCCGCATTCCCAGCAGCATCTGGCAGCTGGCTTTCTCTGTGGCAAAAGTGGTGACCAAGAGTTCGTATCTATAAGGTGGCATTGGTTCATGAGAACAGGAAAGGTTTCTCAGAATGCTTGCATCAAACTGCCACATTCATACCATGAAGAGTAACAAATGGCTGCTTCTCGTGTTTATTTATTAATGTACATATTTTTTTTAAAAATAGTTGACTTTTCTAAAAATAGCTTGAGATGAAATAAAATGTATTAAAAACAACAACCCCAAGATAAACAAAAATACCAAGAATAGCCATAAAATACAACTATCACAGCAGGATAAGCAATTCTAGATAGGAAAACAATAACATCACAGCATATGATGTTAATCATAATTCACGTTTAAAGAAAAGTTTATGAGGTGAGGACAAGCTTTTAGCTGTATGCTGCCTTGCACTTGTTGAAATATGGTTTATTGATTTAAAAATAATTTGTGAAATATTGTGGTTATCACAGGTATAGGCACATCCCCTCTGCTTGATGCCAGGACAGGGTCTGGGAAGGCAACTACCTTCAGAGAAGCAGATCCAAGGGAACAAGAGGAAGGTACCAACTTTAAAAACCATGAAAGCTATTCACACAAGCAGCCCTTCCTGGGCTTGTGCACGGTAGGGCTGCTCATGCAAAGCGCCAGGATCGAGGCCGATCCTGGTGTTGCCCCACCTAGGTAGAAGGGCACAAGCCTGTCTCCTTGCCAGCCCTCCCCTCCCACCTGTGTTTTCAGTCATGTGAACGACTTTAATAAGTCTTTAGTCTGTGAATAGGGATACAAGGCAGAGCCAATTGTTCCAATAACTGGCTTATAGGTCAGAAGTGGCTAACCTGAGGTTCTTCAGCTGTTGTTGGACCAGAGCTTCCATCATTCCTAGCCACAATAAATTGTAGCTGGAGTGATGGGAATTGTAGTCCAACAACAGCTGGAGAGTCCCAGGGGGGCCATCCCTGCTCTAGGTGCCTGTTCTAAGGACTGTGGATATTATTATTATTATTTCTTGTTTACACAGTCAGACAGGTGTTATTGACTGGTTTGTTTTATCCAGACATCGAGTCCTTCCCAAGGACCTGGGATGGCTGAATTTTATTGTCAATTGTTATAGATATCGTCGCAGAATATAGGCTGTTCCCAGTAAAGCTGCTTTTTGTAATTGGCTGGTTGTGATTTCTGTGGCCCCTGTGGTGTTGAGGTGCTCTTCAAGGTCTTTTGGAACTGCACCCAGGGCGCCAAATACCACTGGGATTATTTGGGTCTTTTTCTGCCACAGCCTTTCAATTTCAATTTGTAGATCTTTGTATTTTGTGATTTTTTCTATTTCTTTTTCTTCTATTCTGCTATCCCCTGGTATTACTATGTCGATTATTTTCACTTGTTTTTCTTTCTTCTCGACTACAGTTATATCTGGTGTATTATGTGGCAGATGTTTGTCTGTTTGTAGTTGGAAGTCCCATCATATTTTTACATCTTCATTTTCTTCGACTTTTTCAATTTGATGGTCCCACCGATTTTTGGCTACAAGTAGCTTGTATTTTTTGCAGATATTCCAGTGTATCATCCCTGCTACCTTGTCATGCCTTTGTTTGTAGTCAGTCTGTGCGATCTTTTTACAACAGCTGATTAGGTGGTCCACTGTTTCATCTGCTTCTTTACAGAGGCGGCACTTGCTGTTTGTTGTGGATTTTTCGACTTTTGCTCTTATTGCATTTGTTCTTAGTGCCTGTTCTTGCGCAGCCAGTATTAAACCCTCTGTTTCTTTCTTCAAGTAACCATTCTTAAGCCATTGCCAGGTCTTGGTGATGTCTGATTTTCCACTTATATTGTGCAAATATTGACCATGCAGGGGCTTATTTTTCCACTTTTCTGCTCAGTTCTTGACTTGTTCTTTCTTGTAGGCCTGCTTTGTTTCATTGGTGTTGAATAGTTTCGCGTTATTGACCATTTGAAGTGCATCTTCTTCACTGTCCTTGATATATTCTTCAAGGCCTCTTTTCTCCTCCTCTACTGTTTGATGGACTTGCAGCATTCCTCTTCCACCTGAGCTGCGAGGGAGGTATAGCCTATCGACATCACTGCGGGGGTGCAGAGCATGATTGATGGTCATGATTTTCCTGGTCTTACGATCTAGCGTCTCTAGCTCTGCCTGGGTCCAGTCTATTATTCCTGCAGTGTATCTGATAACAGGTATAGCCCAGGTGTTTATGGCTTGTATGGTGTTCCCGCCATTGAGTTTGGACTTGAGGATTTTTCGAACTCTCCTGATGTATTCACTTCCAATTTTTCTTTTAACTTCAGTGTGTGCAATGTTATCAGCCTGGAGAATGCCCAAGTATTTGTAACGTTCTTTCTCTTCCAGGTTCTTGATGTTACTTCCATTGGGCAGTTCTATTCCTTCTGTTTTTGTTATTTTTCCTCTGTTCATTATTAATGCAGCACGCTTGTCTAGTCCAAACTCCATTGCTATATCGCTACTGAATATACGGACAGTTTTTAGCAGTGATTCGATTTCTGACTGGGACTTTCCATACAACTTCAGATCGCCCATGTACAGCAGATGGTTGATTTGACTTGATGTTTTAGATGTTTGGTATCCGAGGCCTGTTTTGTTTAGTATTTGTGAAAGTGGGGTCATGGCGATTACAAACAACAGAGGGGATAGTGAGTCCCCTTGGAAAATGCCTCTTCTAATGCTAACCTGTCCAAGTGTCTCGCCATTGATTGTTAACTGTGTACGCCACATGCTCATTGCTTTTTTAAATACATATCTGAATGTTTTTGCTAACACCAGTTGTTTCTAACTATTTTAGTATCCATGTGTGAGGCAATGAATCGAAGGCTTTCTTGTAGTCAATCCATGCAACACTTAGATTGGTTTTTCTTCTCTTGCAATTTTCTAAAATCATTTTGTCAATCAGCAGCTGGTCTTTTGTGCCTCTGGTGTTCGGGCAATTCCTTTCTGTTCAACTGGGAGCTTTTTGTTAGTTAATAAGTGTTGCGTCACTTCATCTGCTATTATTCCAGTTAATAATTTGAACATGGTTGGCAGGCAGGTTATCGGTCTCTAATTACTTGGAACTGCACCTTTTGCTGGGTCTTTCATGATGAGATGAGTTTTCCCAGTTGTTAGCCATTGTTCAATATCACTGCCTTGCAAAATGTGATTGAACTGTTTTGATAGTTGTTTATGAAGGCTTGTTAGGTGTTTAAGCCAAAAGCCATGCAGTTCATCGTCGCCTGGAGCAGTCCAATTTTTAATTTTCTTTGCTCTTTCACTTATTAATTCTGGTATTATTCCATCTTGCATTTGTTGGTTACATTTTTCGACCTCTTTCACCCAGCCTGCTTTTTTATTATAATCTATTGGATTGTCCCATAATTTCCCCCCAGAATTGCACCGTTTTTTCTTTATTTGGTGTTTCTATGTTTCTTGCAGTTTCTCCTTCTATGCTTTGGTAGAAACGTCTCTGATTCGACTGGAATTGGAGATTCTGCCTGTGTTGTGTAGTTCTGGCTTCATATATGCTAATCTTCTTTGACACTGCTGTTATTTGCTGCTTTATTATTTCCAGGACCTCTCTAATTCTCCTTGAATCTAGGTGGTATTTTTGGATCAGATACTGTTTGGTGTTTTCATTCTCCAGCTTCTTGTCTTTCATAACTTTCAATTTACTAGCATCTGATCTAAGCCTGGAGATTTTATTTTCTAATCTAATCTTCCATTTCCATACTTTCTTTTTTTACAGGTCCATTGATCTTATATCCGAGCTCTTGTGTTGTTATTGTTGTTGCACTGTACATTAGTTGGTTTGTTTCTTGCAAATTATTGGTTGTTATTTCTGCAAGTGCAGCATAGACATCTTTTAATACCTGAGCAAGTTGTTTTTTGGCAACTGTTTTTAGAGCTGGAAGTTGAACCCTGGTGGTTGTTTGGTTCATGTGCTCAGTTATTTTTTGCTTTACTTCTTGTTGCTTTTCTGTTAAACGGCATTTAGGTTTTTGAGGTGAAGGCAAAGGGGAGGTTGCTTGGTTTTGATTTTGAAACAGTTCAGCAACAGTGGTATCCTCTATTTCCAACACCTCCTCCACCTGCGCCTGAGCAACTGCTTCAGTTGGTGTTAACCATATCTTGAGCCTGTATTGCTCTTTGCAGTTCTTCCAGATCAACTTCTGTGAGTACTTTATTTCTTATTATGAATCTTCTCTGGTCTGCTAGCCTTTGTTCTGTTATTTCTGTGTCTAGATGCTTCTCTTACCAAATTTGGTACATTCTTTTTAAATAACCTCTTCTAGTTGGACTAGACTTGTAATAGCAGATCATTATTTCCTTGTTGGCAAGGAAATAATAATAATAATTCGATTTCTATACCGCCCTTCCAAAAATGGCTCCGGGCAGTTTACACAGAGAAATAATAAATAAATAAGATGGCTCCCTGTCCCCAAAGGGCTCACATTCTAAAAAGAAACACAAGATAGACACCAGCAACAGTCACTGGAGGTACTGTGCTGAGGGTGGATAGGGCCACTTACTCTCCCCCTACTAAATAAAGAGAATCACCACGGTAAAAGGTGCCTTTTTGCCCAGTTAGCCCAGGATAGTATCTTGGGTAGAAATGTGAAACTTTGGTTCAAATGGGGAATGTTGGGAAGTTCAGTTATCTCTCGGCCTAAACTGGAAGAGAATTATGAAACACTTTGCATGTTGAAAAGTGCTAAAGGAATTATGATTTATAAAAAACAACAATGTTTGCCTTAGGTGCCAACCTTATAAGGGGCAACCAGCTGTCTCTGTTATTCCTGGCCTGGTTGCAACTGGCTGGCCATTTTGCTAGGCCCAAAGAAGAAAGAACCCTGGATTACAGTGCTAGGCAACTACAGAATCCTCCCCTTGACCACTTCTGGGTCACCCCAGAGCACAGGTGTCCATCTAGGGTTGATAACTCTCCAGGATTGACCTGGAACTCCAGGAATTGTTATATTGAAAGCAGTTCTGGAGATGTTAATGGCTTGATATTGTGAAAAATATTGGGAAAAACATGGTGTGGGGGAACCCCTCCCTCCAGGAATAACTTCAGTCAGAGTTGGCAGCTCCATTTCCAACTTACATGATGGGTGTCACAAGTGGCATGGGCATGTGTGTTTACAGCACCCCCCCCCCCGAGAGCAGCAGAGGACGCCACTTATTCGCTCTCTCTCTCTCATTTGTATACCGCCCCAAGCTTTAGTCTCTGGCCAGTTTACAACAACATATGACACAAAGTTACCTGTGTAGCTATGCCACAAAGTCAGGCCTGCACTCCTGTCTGGCTGTTTCTGCCCTGTGCTACTGCCTGCTCCCCAGCTCAGTAGGCTACAAGCCACACCTAGGCATGGGGGAATCTATCTGTACTATAATGCATACTGGAGTAGCATTGCCATGTTCTCTGGGTTTGAACTGAAGTACACTTGCCAAAATGGTTGTCACTAATACCCCAGGAGGAAAGGGATGTGTGTGTGTTTGTGTGTGTGCGTGTGTGTGTATGTATGGTCCACTGTGTGTCTTAGTCTACTTTCTGCCCTGATGGCAGCCAAAAGACCCAAACCACAAAGTTTCACAGTCCAATGATGGATGGACCACATCTCACTTGCTAGCAAACTTTACCCAGCCTCAGTTTTGACTCTTTGTCAAGGCATCTTGGTACTATTTCAGGAACAGGATTTATTATTAGTTTTTGGATTCTGGCATACACTGAAGTCATAGTATAGTATGCCAGTCTCCAAAAGGGCTGTCCCATCTGTCACAGGAAGGCAAGGGGCAGAGTACCAGATCTTGGCAGCTCAGATCCAGGGCAGCTGGGGGCGGGGGAGAATCTTGCCCCCAAAGTGATAAATCTGAGAAAAGGTTGCTGGCCTTGCCCAGCTGGCAGCTCTTTGCCATCTGGAGAAATGAAATCTTGGTGCTTTCTCGGGGTTAATGGTTTTTGGATTCTGGCAAGTAATGTGCCAGTCTTGGAAAAGTCTGCTCCATCTGTCACAGGAAGTCAGAGGGCAAAGTGCCGAATCTTGGCAGCTCAGATTGGGCAGGTCCTGCTCCAGCTCACGCCAGAGAAGAAAGGTCCTTGGCCCTGCCCATCTGGCACCTCTTTGCCAGCTGGAGAAATTAAATCTTTGCTGTGGAGACCAGAGGGCAAGGCTCTGAGTAGAGCCTGAGCCATCAACCTGCAATTGTTTTCCCGGAACTGGCTCCATCTATCTACAATGGTGTAAAGTTCTTCCATCAATCTGTCACGTATGAGAGAACCAGAAGAAGTTTCTCTGGGAGAGAATTCTTGCCAGAGGATCAGAGAGTTGTAGGGGGCCTTTCTGTTGCACCAGTTGCACACACAGGCAAGGCCACTCTCACACGAGCCTCACCAAGCACAATTTAACCTGCAATTTAGTACACAAGCTGAGGGCAGGCACATCACAGAAAGGGTGCCCACAGAGCACAGCACTCCAGGTGAACTGAGCAAGTGAGCCAAGCCACGCACCTCGGGTAAAAGCTTTTGTTAGTAATACTGGAATTAGGTTACAGAATTAGTATGGTGTAATGGTTAGAATGTTGGCCTGAGACTGAGGAAACATGGGTTCAAATGCCTGCTCAGCTATGAAGCTAACATTGGACCAGTCACTCTCCTTCAGCCTAACCTACCTCACAGGGCTGTTGTGAGGATAAAAGTAGGGGAGAGAACTTGGTATGCTGCTCTGAAAATGGGCTGACTTCAACTAATTTCATATAGACTGGGCAAATTCACGAGCGGGTATTGAAAGAGAGGCCACTTTCTAGACAGCCTAAACGACTGTGCCTTAGAACAGATGGTCGTGGAGCCAAGCAGCGAGAAGATGACCTTGGACTTAATCCTGAGTGGTGCCCAGGTCCTGGTGCGAGATGTCAGAGTTGTAGAACCATTGGGGAACAGTGACCATGGTGTGATCCAATCCAGCTTAAATGCACATGGAACATTGGCAAGGAAGTCCAACACTGACTGGACTTCAGAAGAGGAAACATTTCAAAAACAAGGACCTGGTAAAAAGGAAGCTGAAAGGGAAAGTCAGGAGGGTCAAATCACTCCAGAAAGCATGGAACCTATTCAAAATCACAATAAGAGAAGCTCAGTTGGAATGCATACCAAGAAGGAGGAAAGGTGCCACCAAATTCAAGAGGATGCCAGCATGGCTAACAAGTAGAGTCAAGGAAGTTATAATAGGGAAGAAGACTTCCTTCAGAAAATGGAAGTCCTGCACAAATGAAGAGAACAGAAAGGAACACACACTCTGTCAAAAGAAATTTAAAGGGACAGTAAGGGTTGCAAGAAGAGAGTTTGAAGAGCATATAGCTGGAAGTGTCAAGAGGAATAACAAAAACGTCTTTAAATATATCAGAAGCAGAAAATCTGCCGGGGAGGCAGTTGGACCCTTAGATGATGAAGGTATGAAAGGGATTATTAAGGAGGATAAGGAGATTGCAGAGAAGCTGAATGAGGGGTTGTTGTTTTTTTTTGTATCTGTCTTCACTTCAGAGGATATGGACCATATATCTGCTCTGGAACTGAGTTCTCAGGCTTGGAGGCTGAAGGACAAAATTGTGTGTGTGTGTGCGCACACACACACACACACACATATATATATATATGAACAGGCCTTGCTGAAGGAGAACCAGCATGGCTTCTGCAAGGGCAAGTCTTGCCTCACTACCCTTTTGGAGTTCTTTGAGAGTGTCAAGAGGCATGTGGATAAAGGTGATCCAGTTGAGATCGTATACTTGAACTCCCAAAAAGCTTTTGACACAGTTCCCCACCAAAGGCTCTTGAGTAAACTTAGCAATCTTGAGATAATCATGTGTGGGTTGGTAACTGGTTGAAGGACAGTCAGTCAGCCAGCCAATCAATATCGGTCTTTGACCAATATCAGAACATCTAAAACAAATGTAAAATTGAAGCATAGCCATATTAATAACCTATTAGCCGACCCCGCACAGAGCATCTGTGCTCTCTTTGGGGCTGGCGGTTATCTCTCCCCCCCTTTCTACCCGTCTCTGCTTCCAGGCCCAGCCACCTCTCCTCCCCACTGCCACTTCTGCCCCCCACCCCCACTTTCTTTCCCCCCTTCTGGGCCTTGCCTCTGCGGCCAGGCCGGGCCCGCCACCTCTGGACTCAACAGCCGGGCCGCTGCCGCGGCAACCAATCCTCCTGGGTGCACCTCAGCCAATCAGGCGTGTCCTCCACCCAGCCAATCAGCTGGGCTGTGGGATGCACATTCCAAGGCACACCCAGGAGAATTAATATAATAGATCTCTACGCTGGATCTAACCGTTAGTGAGCAGAATGCGTCAAACTTGGATTGCAGAATAACAGAATTTTGTAACTGTGTGTGTGATAGACGGATTTGCATCTGTTAACAAATATTTGATGTAGAATTTGTCCGATCATCCTGGCAGGTTATGTAAAACAGGGTCAATTAACCTTTGCCTAAGACCTATGTAAAAGACACACTGCAGGAGCACATGTGCAACTGACTCGATCTCCTCAGATACAGCGACATCATCTCTGCTCAAGTGGAATTCTGCTATATCTGCCAGCCAGTAGTTATGAAGGGAGGGTATTCATACGGTGCCCTCAAGTAGTTCTATCGATGTTTAGAGAAGGTGCAGAGGAATAGATAATCTGCTGGGTGAGTTCTTATGCCACCACTGAGCCGGTGGAATGACCTAGATGTCCTTGACAGGTCATTCAGAAATTCAGTATCCCATATCCTTCGTTTAATAAGTTCTTTGGCCCTGACCAGTTCCACAGAGAGGATTGCCTCAGGAGAAAGAGTGTAGGTACAGAGTTTTCTAACACAGTTCTCCCACCAGCTTGAGCAGTGCCTATCCAATTATAACAAGGGAAGGAGACCGGAGGGCATTATGTTGATACTTGCCCAGTTTATTAGTATTAAATACCAAGCTCTGGCCTCTATCGAGGTAACACCCAGTCTCAGAGTGGCATTAGAAATTCATTTGGGGGTCAGAAATAATGTTCTTAAGAACCTGGCTTGGACTTGCTTCAGGAGGGAATAGTTAGCATAGGGTCCCAGCTGTGCCCCATATAACATTTGAGCCATCTACTTCCCCTTGAGTAAGTTGATGGCAGCTGGAAGGATGGTAGTCTCCTTGCTGCCTATGGAAGTTGAGAGTTGCTGACACACTTCTCTGTGCCTGAGCAGCAGCATATCTAATGGTTGGAGGACAGGAAACAGATGGTAGGAATAAATGGACAGTTTTCACAATAGAGGGAAGTAAGAAGTGGGGTCCCACAGGGATTTGTACTGGTACCAGTGCTCTTTAATTTGTTCATAAATGATCTAGAAGTTGGGGTAAGCTGTAATTAATTGGCCACATTTGCGGATGACACTAAACAATTTAGGGTAGTGAAATCTAAAACAGACTGTGAGGAGCTCCAAAAGGAACTCTCCAAACTGGGTGAGTGGGCGACAAAATGGCAAATGTGCTTCAGTGTAAGCAAGTGTAAAGTGATGCATATCGGGGCAAAAAACCCCAACTTCACATATACACTGATGGGGTCTGAGCTGTCTGTGAATGACCAGGAGAGAGCTCTTGGGGTCGTGGTGGACAGCTCATTGAAAGTGTAGACTCAGTGCGTGGCAGCTGTGAAAAGGAGAAATTTCATGCTAGGGATCATTAGGACTGAAAACAATAATGCTAATACACCCTTATACAAATCTATGGTGCGACTACATTTGGAGTACTCTGTATCTTAAGGACATTGTAGAACTGGAGAAGGTGCAGAAGAGGACAACTAAGTCAGGCTTCCCCAAATTGAGGCCCTCCAGATGTTGCTGAACTACAACTCCCAGCATCACTAGACACAATTTTTTTGTGGCTGGGTATGCTGGGAGTTGTAGTTCAGCAACATCTGGCGGGCTGCAGTTTGGGGAAGCCTGACTAAGATGATCGGGGACCTGGAGTACCTTCCTTATGAGGCAAGGCAATAGTATCTGGGGCTTTTTAGTTTGGAAAAGAGACAACTATGGGGAGACATGATAGAGGTGTATAAAATTGTGCATGGAATAGAGAGGGTAAACAGAGACAAATTTTTCTCCCTCTCTCACAGCACTAGAATCAGGGATCATCCCGTGTAACTGATGGCCAGGAAATTTAGGACCAGCAAAATGAAATCCCTTTTAACACAGCATATATTTATTATATGGAATTAATTATTATGGAAAAGGGGCTTGGACAGATTCATGGAGGACAGGTCTATCAATGGCTGCTAGTCTGGTGGTTATAGACCACTTCCAGCCTCAGAGGCAAGATGCCTCTAAATACCAGTTGCAGGGAAGCAACAGCAGGAAAGAGGGCATGCCCTCAGCTCCTGCCTGTGGGCTTCCCAGTGGCATCTGGTGGGCTACTATGTGAAACAGGATGCTGGACTAGATAGGCCTTGGACCTGATCCGGCAGGGCATGTTATTATTAGGCCTTGGTGTGCCTGGGGCTGGGTGATAAATGTATTTAAAGTGAGAGGGGCGATCTGCTGCCTGAGGCGACTGTCTCGCCTTGCTTCATGTAAGGGCCGCCCTTGACCGGATGGCAGCAAGATAGGAGGAAATGTTTCCAGAGGGCTATGATTTAGAGCAGGAGGTCATGCAAACCATCTTTCCCTGGGGAAACCCCCACCAGTGCTTGCTAATCTCTACCTACCTACCTACCTACCTACCAACCAACCTACCTAGTGGGAGACATGGTACACAGCTCTCTGTTGCTGGAAGGAGGGCTGCGGGTCCACAAGAGGCCTTTAGCATCACTCTTTCCACAGTGGACTGGGTACAGAGTGGGGTAGGGAAGTGATTTTTTGCATCTTTCTCCTCTGCAGCCTCCAAAAGTCCTTTCAAGTTGTTGCCATCTGTTCCTGAGGGTTGTGCGGGCTTTTGGAGGGGAGGGCAGATGCAAATTTTCCAGGCAGGACTGAAAAAATTAAAAATTAGCAAATCGCCATGGCTAGACAGCATCCATCCAAGAGTCCTTAAAGAACTTAAATGTGAAATTGCCAACCTCCTTGCCAAAATAAATAATTCCCATTTTCGAAAAGGGATCCTAGGGCGATCCAGGAAATTACAGGCTGGTTAGCTTAATGTCTGTTCCAGGCAAATTGATGGAAAGCACACTCAAGGATAAAATTGTTAAGCACATAGAAGAACAGGCCCTGCTAGGGGAGAACCAGCATGGGTTATGCAAAGGTAAATCTTGCCTCACAAACCTTTTGGAGTTCTTTGAGAGTGTCAACAAGTGTGTGGATAAAGATGATCCGGTTGACATAGTATACCTGGACTTCCAAAAAGCTTTCGACAAAGTTCCCCATCAAAGACTCTTGAAAAAACTTAGCAGTCATGGGATAAGGGGACAAGTACATGTATGGATTGCTAACTGGCTGAAGGACAGGAAACAGAGGGTGGATATAAATGGAGAGTTTTCACAATGGAAGGAAATAAGATGTGGGGTCCCCCAGGGATCTGAACTCGGACCCCCAGGGATCTGAACTCAGACGGGTGCTTCTAAATTTATTCATAAATGATCTAGAAGCAGGGGTAAGCAGCGATGTGGCCAAATTTGAGAGCCTGTGTGGTGTAGTGGTTAGAGTGCTGGACTAGGATCGGGGAGACCCGAGTTCAAATCCCCATTCAGCCAGGATACTTTCTGGGTGACTCTGGGCCAGTCACTTCTCTCTCAGCCTAACCTACTTCACAGGGTTGTTGTGAAAGAGAAACCCAAGTATGTAGTACATCGCTCTGGGCTCCTTGGAGGAAGAGCGGGATATAAATGTAATAATAATAATAATAATAATAATAATAAATTTGCAGATTATACCAAACTATTTAGGGTAGTGAAATCCAAAACAGATTGTGAGGAGCTCCAAAAGGATCTCTCCAAACTGGGTGAGTGGGTGACAAAATGGCAAATGTGGTTCAATGGGCCTCCAAACCGACTTCCAGCCATATCCAGCCAACAGGGGCAACAGGGCGGCAGGGAGGTACACTGCCACCCCGATCAGCTGGCCTACTGAAGTACGCTGGCGGGGGGAAGGCGGTGGGAGGAGTAAGTGCACCCTCCCCCACTCTTAAAGCAGCACCTCCGCCGTCTTCGAACTGCCCTGCTGCGGTTCCGTGCACATCCCTACTAGGGATTATTAGGAAGTGGATTGAAAATAAAACTGCTAATATTATAATACCCTTATACAAAACTATGGTGTGGCCACACTTGGAGTACTGCGTACAATTCTGGTCACCACATCTCAAACAGGACATTGTAGAACTGGAAAAGGTGCAGAAGGGGGCAGCCAAGATGATCGGGGCCTAGAGCACCTTGCTTATCAGGCAAGACTACAATACTTGTGGCTTTTTAGTTTAGAAAAAAGATGACTGTGGGGAAACGTGATAGAGGTCTATAAAATCATGCATGGAGTGGAGAAAGTGGATAGTGAGAAATTCTTCTCCCTCTGCCATAACCAGGGATCATCCCGTGAAATTGATTGTCAAGAAATTTAGGACCAGCAAACAGAAGTACTTTTTCACACAATGCATAATCAGCTTGTGGAATTCTCTGCCACAAGATGTGGTGACAGCCAACAACCTGGATGGCTTTAAGAGGGGTTTGGATAACTTCATGGAGGAGAGGTCTATTGACGGCTACTAGTCGGAGGGCTATAGGCCACCTCCAGCCTCAAAGGCAGGATGCCTCTGGGTACCAGTTGCAGGGGAGTAATGGCAGGAGAGAGGTCATGCCCTCAACTCCTGCCTGTAGGCTTCCAGCGGCATCTGGTGGGCCACTGTGCGAAACAGGATGCTGGACTAGATGGGCCTTAGGCCTGATCCAGCAGGGCCGTTCTTATGTTCTAAATCATGCCTGGCAATATTATTATTACTACTATTTGCTACTTTCCTCAAAAATTGTGCCCCAAATGGCTCACATTAAAATTGTCTGGTGCTGATGGACAGTTGCCTCGTCCATTTCCCAAAACCAAATTTAGCTTCTTTCACTCATCTCTCCACTCACTTGACTAGACTGGAAAACAGCACTAGAAGGATAGCACACACCTCAAGACATTGGCTTAGGGACAAATGTTCATTTCCCCCAAAAGGCGGGATTACAGCTTTATGAGCAACAATCCATGTCTACTTAAATACTAACAGCATTTTTAGTAGTCCAAAGCTGTAGCCTAACCGTTTTCTCTTTAAATTGTACATATGCTTCTGTTGATCATCCCATTAAATCAACTGCATTCGTTGCTTAACAGCTCTCATGTATGTTGATGTGGTGAAAACGACATTTCGGGATGACCTTGCCATCTCTTCTTCCTGCATTCCCTATGAAGTTTATGAAAAACTGATTTCCTTTTTACTTCTTAACTGTAAAATCAAGATACATGGCTTTGCAGAAGTAGCAGTGTTCACACATAAGACCTTGGAGAGAAGGTTTTTGAGCCTAGGAGGCACAGGCTGAAAAGTGGCGCTGCCCTGTCGGGATCAGGCCTGATCCTGGTGGTTCTTCTGCACAGCCTAACCCAGGCTGGGCTTCCCTAGGCTGTGTTAGGCTGTGCGTGAGAACAGCCTCTTTAACTGTGTGGGTGTCAAGAAACAATGGAGCTTGAACCTGAAGCGCTGGTTGTCGGGTATGAGTTCTTTACCCTCCCGCTCACCCTGGCTGGTACACCATTTCCTTAGATGTTAATCTTTGCCCACCCATCTGATCTTTGCCCATCTGGTCATTGCTAAGAATCCTTAGAAAGGACAGGACAGCAAAACTCGGCCTCAGAATATAATTTCTTTCCTTTGCCATTTGCTGCACAATCATCATCCTTGTCACAGTCTGTATCCTGCCATTCCATTAGGGAGCTCAGGACAACATACATGGTTTCCCTGACCCACTCTTCTCTTTTCTTAACAAGGATCAACTGATGGGAAGAAGGGAGTGGGTTTCCTCTATAGGCTGATTCAAGTTACCTTTTTATTTACAAAAAGAATGGTGTTTAAGCCTGGAACCAAACTTGTACAAATTTGAAATTCAGCACAATTTTGGAATTCAGTTTTGGCTTTTTGGAAAGAGAGCTTAGCCCTTTGCCTGCAAGCCATTTGTTTTATAATCAACATTGCCCTCAGCTTCTTTTATTTCTTATAGGGGAAAAGATACAGAGAGCCTATATTTTTCCTATAAGGGAGAAAAAGCAGCTGGAAAGTAATTCTGACTGGAAAAAAAGTTCATAGGGAAAAGGTTAAGTACCCACACTTGCCCACCACTGATCAAACTGACAGCCTTCCTGTGCTGTATTTCAGTTCAAAAAAATACTTTCTTATTTCGATTTCATATTTGACTCTAAAAAAATATCTGTTAAAAGCTGTAGCTTTGATCCTTGTTGGTGAAAGGTAATCATTTGGCAATAGCTCATCAGATTAATTATTTTATACTTCAGGGTTGTTGCTGGATTTTTTGACCTAAAATCCTTGAATAACATTCCCTGTGATGGGCACCATGGGGAAAAAAATCAAAATAAAGCAGAGCTGAGGTAGGAGAATATTCCTGAGTACCTCCTTCCCTAATTTGTTTCTGTTTTACTTGCTAGGTATATGAGACAATCAGGGTTCAAATTTTTTTCATCTGTGTGTGGGATGAATTTTGTTCTGGGTGGCAGTACCAAAGCAATGTGTGCGCACGTATATTCAGAGTGGAGCCTTCCTGATTAAACCTGAGTGGGATCTAAAACTAACTGAGCGGACATCAAAAAACATGTGAGTGCGCGCACACACGCACGCCTTAGAGAGAACAATGGAGACAATCTGAAGCAGATTTTTCTGTTTTCCAACTAGACCATAGCTTGGCACTTCCTGGAAAACATTGCTTCCCCCACAAATGCTTGGGAGAAACATTGGAGGAGGAACCTCCAGAGTTGATTCACGTTTTTTTGCTGTATAAAAATTTGGTAATAACTTTAGACTTAGCTCTCATCAATTTTGCCACTGCGTGGAACATTATTTCATGAGTCCAGAATGTCACTGGAACTTCCAGTGCCAGTGAGAAGCTAGCAGATGGCATCTTCAGCACAGCTTGATTAATGTCCTGCAGTACAGTGACATTTTTTGTTGTCTGGTGTAGAGATGTGTGAAATCCAATTGAGAAGAGTTCTCAATCTTGTCAAAACACTTTTAAAGCCAACTTTCCAGTAGGCTTATGAGATCACCCAGTATTCTATGTGTGTGTCTGTGTTCCCCCGACTAACAACTTCACAACACCTGGACCAATATGAACCAAATCGGACACAGTTGTAAGGACACATAGTGACACCACAACGGCGTAGTTTGTGATGATATCATCCACCTCAATCCAAGATGGCAGACACGTAAACCTTTGAGGCAGAAGTGGGCTAACTTGTGAACCACCTAACTGATTTGAACCAAATTTGCTACAGATGCAGGGACACATAGGGATGCCCCAAGGGTGTGGTGTGTGATGATGTCATCCACTCCAACTCAAGATGGTGGCTGCATGAACATCTGAGGCGCAAGCAAGCTAATTTGTGGACTGTCTAACCAATTTAAACCAAATTAGGTACAGTTGCAGTGAGTGACACATAGGGACATCTCAGTGGCATAGTTTGTGATGATGTCATCCACCCCGATCCAAGATGGCGGACGTGTAAACCTTAGAGGCACAAGTGGCCTAACTTGTGAACCGCCTAATAAATCTGAACCAAAATTGCCACAGATGGAGGGACACATAGGGATGCCCAAACAGTGTGATGTGTGATGTTGTCATCCAATCCAATTCAAGATGACAGCCATGCGAACATCTGAGGCACAAGCGGGCTAATTTGTGGACTAACTGATTTAAACCAAATTGCATACAGTTGCAGTGAGTGACACACAGGGACACCTCAATGGCATTGTTTGTGATGATGCCATCCACCCTGATTCAAGATGGCAGACGCATACACTTTGGAGGTACAAGTGGACTAACTTGTGAACTGTTAACTGATTTGAACCAAATTTGCTACAGCTGTAGGGACACATAGGGACACCTCAGCAGCATAGATGGTGACAATGTCATCCAACCCAATTCAAGATGGTGGACACGTAAACGTTTGAGGCGCACATGCACTAACTTGTGGATAGTCTAACTTACTTGAACCAAATTTGCTACAGCTGTATGGACACATGGAGATGTCCCAATAGTGTAGTTTGTGATGATGTTATCCACCCCGATCCAAGATGGTGTACGCATACACTCTGGAGGCGCAAGTGGGATAACTTGTGAACCGCTTAACTGATTTGAATCAAATTTCCTACAGCTGTATGGGCACATAGAGATCCTAATGGTGTAGTTTGTGATGATGTTATCCACCTTGATCCAAGATGGTGGATGTGTGAACTTTGGAGGTGTAAGTGCACTAATTTGAGGACTGTCTAACTCATTTGAACCAAATTTGATACAGTGAGTGACACACAGGGACACTTCAGTGGCATAGTTTGTAATAATGTCATCCACCCTGATCCAAGATGGTGGATGCATGAACATTTGATGTGCCAGAGATCTAACTTGTGAATCCCAATTTGAACCAAATTTAGTCCAGTTGTAGAGACAGTGAAAGGAAAGTAGGCTGATTAGTTCTTACTAGAACAACTTGCTATTATTGCCGTGAAATTCTTCACCTTTTACCCCAGCAGGGTTATATGACCACTGTTATGATGGCCCCTGTCCCTGTTGGCTAAGCCCACACATCTTCAACACAAAGCCTAACTCACCTTCAGGCCTTTCTGCAGCATCAAGATAGCTCTGGTTGTAACTAAAAGGAATGACCAGAGTCCACTGCTCATACAATTACTGGGCATTCGTGAGTGTCCTGCTCCTTCCAGGTGGGCTGTGTCCCACAAGCAGGCCGGGTAGGGGCTGAGATCAGCCCTGATCCCTATGCTCTTCACTGGGGTAGCCTGGGTTTTGTATCTGGGCTTATAGTGAGGTAGAAGGGCGCAAGTGCACCCTTCTACCTCACTCCCTTGTCTTATGAATGCTTGGACTGCCTGCCGCCTGAGTGTTCATAGAGCTGGGCGGCAAGAGTGCCTGGCAGCAGGGAAACCCCCAATGCACCATGCTCCTTGTGAGGTGCATTGTGGAATGTGGGAGGCCACATCCTGCTTCCTTCCTGCTCCCTCGCCACTTATTGATTGCTTGTGTGCTGGTCGTGTGGGCATGCGGCATGGGCAATCGCAGAGCAGTGAGCATAATGTGGGGGAAGGGAAGGTGTGTCCTACCTTCCCCCTCTGCCCTCCCTAGCCCTACCCGGAACAGTTGTGAGAGCGCCCTTTTTGTGTAATGAAAATATAAGCACTTGCTCCATCTGCAGTCTGGGGGAAGGCATGTGAAAGCACTGGGGCATCTAAGCAATGCACTATCACTGAAGCTGTGTTGACAAAAACATCCCTCCACTCCAAGCAGGCGATATAGGCAACATGCACTATACTTTATTGGAAAATCTGCTGAACCACAGGTAGGCGCTCTGTGACGTAGGCTGCCATCTCTGTTACCCAGCTACTAAGGGGCAAATATCCATTGTCCTATTCCTAGGGCCTATGGTGTGGTATTGGAGCAATCCATCCTTGTACTTGTAGATGATGTGGGACATTCTTTAACATGGGGCAGCAACTGTGTACAACTTTGTCATACAAACTGTTCCAGGGTACTTCCTATTGACAGGGTTATATATCTCTATATCTCCCTCTTCTTCCAAATTTCCAGCTGCGTTGGCAGAGACACAACAAGTTCATAGGCAGCTATATTAGAGCCCTCCTGGGTCTCCCCTTTGGTCTTCTTTGCTGTAACTAAATAGACCATCTTCCTTCCAATTACTAAGGAACCAGACTGTTACAGGCAGCAGCCAAATGCCCTCTACGGCAGCAGTGCTGGGGCCCTGTGGGCTCATTTCACGAGTGACCTTACCCAGGATTTGAACCCAGCCTCTCCTGAGGCAAATAGCTGAGTGCATTAGCGTACGGTGCCACCAGAGCCCAATAAGAATGCAACGACAATTTGTAATGGGCACAACATTTTCACGAAAGCTTTATGCCTGGCAATTATTTTTTACGATTACACCTTTAACGTGACTTATCCTTAAGGACAAATTGAAAAAAAAACACCACCTTGTAACTAAATGCCCCTTCTACCCACCCAGCCAAACAAGGATTTCCCTGGAGCTTCCAGAAACAGAACAATGCACATGAGGTTTCTTCAGCCAGCCCCAGGACTAAAGAGCAAGGGGAAAAGAAAGCCAGAGGAATTGTTTAAAATAAGACAGGCAAAGCAAAAAAGGTGAGACAATTAGGAATAATAAAATTCTACATAAAAGCCGAGATCTACATGTTCTAACACCCGGTAATTGCTAAATTGCCGAACCATCTGCTGACTTGCTTTACGTAAATTACCAGCTATATATAAGTCTCTGTGCATCGCAGGCTTTCGGCGGCAGAGACCCGATGACTTTGAATGGAGCTCAGGGACCCATCAAACCTCTTTTACGAAATTTTAATTGTTTTCTTTCTTATTCGGGCAAGGGGGGATTCAGGTGAAGGTTTTTCCACTCTTTTCTTTAAGAAAAAAAAAATGTTTTGATTTGTTTGTTCTGGAAGATGATTTTGTTTTTGAGGGTGGGGGGAGAAGAGGAATACAATTTACATTGCAAAATCCTGACACCCCTTTTACATAAGCACATAAGAACTGTGTGCCTTGCTGGGTGAGACCCAAGGCTTATCTAGTCCCACACCCTGTTTCCCGTAGTGGCCCACGAGGAGGCATCCTGCCTCTGAACCTCAAGGTCGACTATAGCCATGAAGACTAGTAGCCCTTGATAGACCTGTCCCCCATGAACTTGTCTAATCCCCTTTTCATACATAGAGGTCAAAGGGCATCTCTCCATCAGGACTAAACATCACATTGCCCCCTGGCTGCTGCTGACCCTGTGTCTCCACCCAAGTCTGCCTTGAAATGGTTAGTTAAAGAAGATGCATGTTAGATATCATCCACTCAGTATTTATTTGCACTCATTCCACTTCACTGGCCACCATTTGCAGGGGTGGGACAGAGGAATGCTGAGAGTGATGACATCACATTACATGTCTCTTTTTTAGCCTACTTTCCAGTAGGCTTAGGAGATCACCCGACACTCTCTGTGTGTGTCCATGTGTTTCCTCTCCCCCATCAACTTCACAACACCTGGACCAATGTGAACCAAATCGGGTACAGTTGTAGGGACACATAGGGACACCACAACGGCATAGTTTGTGATGATGTCATCCACCCCAATCCAAGATCGCGGACACATGAGGTGCAAGTGGGCTAACTTGTGAACCGCTTAACCGATTTGAACCAAATTTTCTACAGCTGTAGGGAAGCATAGGGATGCCCCAAGGGTGTGGTGTGTGATGATGTCATCCACTTCAATTCAAGATGGTGGCCACATGAACATCTGAGGCGCAAGCAGGCTAATTTGTGCACTGTCTAACCGATATAAACCAAATTGCATACAGTTGCAGTGGGTGACAGACAGGGACACCTCAACAGCATAGTTTGTGATGATGCCATCCACCCCGATCCAAGATGACGGACACATACACTTTGGAGACGCAAGTGGGATAACTTGTGAACCACTTAACTGATTTGAATCAAATGTCCTACAGCTGTATGGGCACATAGAGTTGTCCCAATGAATGGTGTAGTTTGTGATGATGTTATCCACCTTGATCCAAGATGGTGGATGTGTGAACTCTGGAGGTACAAGTGCACTAATTTGAGGATTGTCTAACCCATTTGAACCAAATTTGATACAGTTGTAGAGACAATGAAAGGAAAGTAGGCTGATCAGTTCTTACTAGAACAACTTGTTCTTGAATGTTCCCAGTGAGACATGGGAGGAGGTGTGGATCCACAGTGCTGCACGCATACCTGGTAATAGGTTATTTTGGCCTGAAAATGAATTCCAATGAAACTGAGACTCGGAATGTTTTTTTTTTTTTTTTAAGAAAAGGCTGGTGATGCCATGACACTATTTCAACCTGTTTTACCTTAGGGGCAATTCATGTGTCCTTGTGAAAGAAGCTGGTCCCTCCTCCCAGCAATTGGACATAGGGTCATCATTTTCATTTGCCCCAAGCAGAAACTGTAGCTGAAACCAAAGCTAATGGTCTGTGAGCAGATGTTACTATAATACAGTTGAAACTAGGGATTTGTGGGCCTGATCCATGTCTGGATGGGTGTCATCATGATTGGTGAAGTGACTCTGAGTCTGACCCTTAGGGGGGGCCTGATCCTGGGCCTTGACATTGAGCCAGAGCCTGAAAGAATCCCAGAAATGGCAACCTAGGGACCTGAGCCCTCTGAAGAGCCAGCTCCCCCCACACCATTGCATCTATTTATGTATTTATGTATTTAATACATTTATATACCGCCCAAAAGCAACTCCAGGCAGGGAGGTGGAGCCCAGGGATGGTAACCTGAGCTCAGAGGTATTTAATGTAAGAGCTCAGTCTACCTCTGCCTGCTGTTGGGGCAGCCTATCCCATGGAGCTGTCTGTGGGGCTACAACCTGCCTCAGCTTGCCTTTCCGTACATTCCCTCCTTCCAGATCTCGTGGGCTCTTGTCCACTGAATGGGATCAGGCAATGGGAGACAACTGAGAGCACCTTGTAAACTGTTCTGAGCTTTCTAAAGTGCAATAACCAAATTACATTTAGCACACCCGTTCTCAAACCACATGGTGAAAGTTGGCAGTGGCTTACCATATTGCCACGTGCTAGTGGATGAATGATTTCAGCCATTTCATTCACTATACAGAATATAAGAACGTAAGAACCTCCAGCCTCAAAGGCAGGATACCTCTGAGTACCAGTTGCGGGGGAGTAACAGCAGGAGACAGGGCATGGCCTCAACTCCTGCCTGTAGGCTTCCAGCGGCATCTGGTGGGCCACTGTGCGAAACAGGATGCTGGACTAGATGGGCCTTGGGCCTGATCCAGCAGGGCTGTTCTTATGTTCTAATATAATCAGAGCTGGTTTAGAACAGCCATGCAGAAGAGTCAGGTGTCCTTTCAAAGCCAGGAATAGAACAGATCCCTCATTAAGCATGCACTTGCCAGGCAAAAATTGTACCTATGTTTTATATTAGGAGGAAACAGAGTAGCTCCTTACTGTAGAGTAAAGAGCTTCCATACGGTTCAGTAGCCAGCCATCTTCATGGTACTGTTCCTGGAAGTTTATGTTTCAAAAAGCACATTTTCCTAACCGATTTGAAAATGCATGGGTTGTTCGTCGTCGTTTTTTTGCCTTTGAATGCCACAAATCCATATGTTTTTCAGAGCATCATACAAATCTAGCTTCCACATTATATTGCTTTTAGGATGTTTAAAATGCTGAATATACAGTACTAACAAAATTGTACTCAGCTAGCTAGTTACCTATAGCTGAGTGGAAAGCTCAGTAAGGTCAATTTCTGATATATATATATAACCATACTAGCACTCTGAATAGGTATTGCACCTGTTAACAGGTGATGCAGGTTCAAGGCCATGTCATAGCCAGATGTGGTTAAATCCTAGGCCTCGATAGGATATGTGGATCCCAACAACATTCCTACCATGCTGAATACCAAATTCCTATAAACCAGTCCTCCTGTTCTGATCTAGATCACAATGCCTTCCTGGTAATAGGAACAACATAAGAGTTTGACAGAAACCACCTGACCACTTGTGAAGGGAAGCCAGGAGGGAGTATATTTGGTACTTCCAACCTAAAGTTGCTACATGCTTCATTCCAGGAAAAAAGTAAAGACTTTACTTATTTGCATACAGTATGTGAAATTATTTCAATATGTGCAAATTTAAAATATCCGGATTCCCAGTGAGTAGGATACATTTTTTGAGGAGGGCAGGATAAAGTCCATCTTTGGCCAGTTTAAAACAGGCAAGGTGGCAATTCACCTGACATCTAGGGATGTACAGAACCCTCTCTGAGAATTTTTGCAACTTTCATCTAAACTCTTTTTGCTTGCCTCAGGATTCTTTTGATGTTTTATCCAACCCGGGTCCCCCGATTAGCTATGAAATTGGTCTTCATATGAAATGTGCTATGGCAGTCTTTGGCTGCTGGAGGGAAATTTGGTGTGGGGGTCCCTCCATGGAGATGGAGGAAATCATGTAAGGGAATTAAAACCCGTTCTTCTCAAAGAGGCCTGCTTTGCACCAGTAGAGTCCTTTTTAAACCACTGTCAGTTCAACACCCACGCCCCCAAATTAGGATAGGGTTTGCTTCCATATATTATATTCTTGGTGCTTTACCTTACTAATTTTTGGAGGAGTAAAGCTTTCATGATGGGGAAAGAACACACATATATTTTGATGATCAGCTTCTTATCATCATCCTGCTGCTGCTAAAGCAATAATCCTGGTGATGTTAGAAATGCTTTGGGAAATCAACATGAAAGAATCCCAGAAATGGCATATTTAGACCACAGACTTCAGCTCATTTAATAGTCATTCCCTTGCCCTAGGGAATGCTGAGAACTTCAATTCTGTGATGAGCAATGGTGGTAAGGATCTCTACCAGAGAATTTCCAGCACTTTCACCAAAGTACATTTCCCAAAATTCTTGTTGGTGCCAGGGGAGAAAGCCATAACTGCTAAAGTGTTATAAAATTGATGGGGTAGCATAGAAAGAGCATAATAAAAATGTGCCACCCATGGTCATTCCTTCTAGATACCCATTCCTGCCTTCCAGGATCTGAACCTTTTGCTCATGGCCTTTTGTCCATAAGCAAAAACATCGGCCGCACACTTACTGTGGAGCCAAACTACACGTTAAGTTGATCCCATGACTGGAGCCAACATGCTTGATTTTTAAAACATACATAGCAGCTTCAGGGGAGGTGGGGCAATCAGGATTTGGGACTACAGTGTAAGGGAGCAGTATTTAACCCTTTGTCCTCACCATGGTCCTTGCCCAGATAGGGACCTCCATGCCTGAGTTTTCCCTGTGAAGAAAATTATTATTAGTGTGGTGCTCAAGGTGTCTGATAATCGTTCGAGAAGGCTTGGAAGTTGAATTGGATTGGGATTGTGGCTGTTGTTTACTTCTGTTTTTCCACTGAGGAATAACTCCCCAAACCTCTCCTCCTAATCCAGCAGTGTGTGCTCAGCTGTCTCTAGAGTGTCCTGGAGCTTTTCAACCTTTGAAGAACTCTGTCCTTGTCCCAGTAGCATCTCTCATCCTTTGCATCCCTCCACAGATGTCGGGTCCTAGTAGGGTCAAAGCTACCTTGTCCTCTTTCCCTATCTAGATGTGTCTCAGCTTTTTAATAAGGCAACATCTGTAGTGAAGTTCACAGGTGAGGGGAGTAAGCAGAGTGTTGTAGGGGAGAAAGCAACATTTTGCGGGGTGGGGAAAGAAAGGCAATTCCTTCTGGTCAGCATCCCAGAACTAGAGTTGTTGTTACCTGGCCTATTTTCAACTGGCTCACCAGGTTTGTTTTTGTTTTCTGCCACCTGTTTTCTTTTTTTAAAGCTTTGCTGTGCAATTTTAATATTTGTCTGCATTTCAGCGACTTAACATATGCAAACGACTCCGACTCATGGCTGCTGAGTTCCTCTGGGAGGGGGGGCAAGCTACACAACGCCCCCCCCCCCCACTGCTTGCCTCCCTCTCCCCATTAGCGAGCCTCCTGAAAGTTGATGGGGATGAGCAGCCTGGTTCAGGAGCTGACTTCTGAAGACCCCACTGGCTCCCCTGCCCTCCCCCCATTTTGCTGGGGAGGCACATAGTCGGCCATTTTCCTGTCTGGCAGTAAAGCAGGCAGTAATGTAGGCTCTCCAGAGCAGTCATTTAGTATTCATAGAATAGCAGAAAAGCAGGCACATCTGCTTAGCACAGCAAGTCCTGTCATATAACTGTCTCCCTCACTATCTGTCCATAAAGAATGTCCCGGAATTGGTGTAATTCAGAGAAATTAATGATAGCTTTATGTGGGAGTGCACCCCCGAGGCAGCTTAACACTTCATAGTCCATCTGATCAGTTACACGCACGGCACCATAGCAACAATTTGGACCCCAGCCAGCTGCATTAAAGGTTATTACTGAAAACATGACCTGAAAACCGGATCCGCATTACGATGCCCAACGAAAGGAGAAAGTGGGCGGGGGGGGGAGATGCGAAGAGCCAGCAGGGGGGGGGGTGAGTGGGTGGAGAAACACAAGAATGGGGCGGGGGAGAAAGGAACAAACTGGGAAATAAAGTTTCAGCAGATGCAGCCCACCCACCTTTATTCCAAGATGGAAGGAATGCAGCATGCCAGGGCAGGAAGGAATGGAGGTGTAAAATCGGGGTCTCCTCTGCTCAGTTTTTCAGACACCAGGTGTAGAGAGCTTAGATGGGCCTGCTAATTTGTGGGGTGTGTGTGTGTGTGTGTGTGTGTGTGTGTGTGTGTGTAATAAGGAGGCAGACAAGATGAGCTTCAGGATTACAAGTTTAGATTCCACAAAGGAGGTCTAGGACTGCTAACTTGCCAAAAGGAATCCCCACGTCACAGCTCATTTTAGATATACCAACACTGGTGTATTATAAAACTGTCCCTTTTCTAGCTTTGAGGCTAAACTTTGCTGACAGACTGACAGATAAATAAATAAAATTAAATTATTAAATTAAATTAAATTAAATTAAATTAAATTAAATTAAATAAATAATAAAGCCCTGGGGAAATGCCACACAAGGAAAACAAAGTCGTTTAGTCAGGTGTGTGTGTGTGTGTATAAAAAAAAAACTGATTCAATTTGGAACAGGGTTCCTAATAGTAGGATAGAAGAATAGATCTTCCTTATACTGAGTCAGATCATTGGTCCATCCAGCCATATTAAGGTTGTTCATGCGACCATCATACCGAGTTCGGGGAGGACTGGGGGGAAGGCAGAATCCTACCTACCTACCTCCCCTCCACACTATCGCTGGTTCCCTGCAGCCACTGACACTCATGCACCCACACGATTCTGCACTGATGCTAACAATGTGCAAATTCACAGGCTGGGGGAAGGACACCTGGCCTCCAGATAACCCACAATGCACCACGCAAGCAGCGCAGTGCCCTGTGGAAATTCTAGAGGCCGAGTCGCTCCTTCCCCCGAACTCTATCATAAGTAAATCCTGTCCTCCTACCCGGGGGCGTAGGGACTATGGAGCAAGGGGGAACAACTGTCCCCAAGTCAGCCCCTCGCCCTTGGCCAGGGCACCCCTTTCCCCCTCCCGTACCCAACTGGTGAACGAAGCTCTCACCAGCTGGAAGTGTGAGGCGCACCCCTCTTCTCCCCAGCCCCCAGCCACTGGTTTCACTGAAATGCTGGCTGTACTGGGGGGAAAGCCCAGTCAGCTAGTAGTTCAATCAATTGAGGACTGGGGAGGATAGGAGTGGGTCCAAATGCTCTAGCCTAGGTAGAGCTGGTCATGAGAACAACCTCAATGTCTGCTCTGACCAGCAATGGCTTTCCAAGGACTATGGATGAAGCTTGATGTGATGTTAAATGCATCAGTGTGTAGTTACAAGCTTCAGTTTACTTGTTCAGATTGGATCACAGTGTGCAGTCAGTGGGTAGTTAATCCTTTATCTTCACACTGTTTCCCTATGGAAAATCATCTTCTCCCCTCACCCTGAAACAGCAATTTACCCATGGAAGTGCAGGTTGCTACAATGGCACTTTTGAGGTTGGTTGCTTGGGGGACGTATTTCAGAGGAAAAATTGAGCAAAGTTAAAGGGTTAAATACTGGCTACCTCTGCACTTCAATCCTGATTGTGACCCAGCGCAGCTGTTACTCATGAGTAAACCTAAACCTGGAACTATGCTGATACATTTAACCTTGCATGCACTTTGGCCTTTAGGCAAAAATCTTTCCTAGCACCTGCTACCTCATCCTCTAAGTCAGAGGTAGGCAACCTTAGCTCTCCAGCTGTTGTTGAACTATAGCAATTTATTGTAGCTGAGGATGATGGGAATTGTAGTTCAACAACAGCTGGAGAGCCAAGGGTGCCTACTCCTGGAGATGCCAGGAATTTAACCTGGGACCATTTGCATGCAAAAAATATGCTTCACCCCTGCAAGGAAAGCATGTCCTCCCCAGAGTTCAATATGTACAGGTAGGGTGGCCAGGTCTCAACCCTTTTCTCCTGTCTGATGTGGGGCAACATGGCAATCCTGTTTCCTCCAGCATATGTGGGGGGAGGGTGGGTATTTTTTGAGACCAAGGGAGAAACAGGATGTGAGAAATCACAGCTGCTCTCTCTCTTCTGTTACAAAAACTGCCAGAATTGCTCCTGATCCCTGTCAGGCAGCCTAGGTTTTAAACCCAGGCTAAAAGTGAAGTAGGAGGAAACATAGGAGAGGAGAGCTGGTCTTGTGGTAGCAAGCATGACTTGTCCCCATAGCTAAGCAGGGTCTGCCCCGGTTGCATCTGAATGGGAGACTAGAAGTGTGAGCACTGCAAGATATTCCGCTCAGGGGATGGAGCCACTCTGGGAAGAGCAGAAGGTTCTAAGTTCCTTCCCTGGCTTCTCCAAGATAGGGCTGAGAGAGATTCCTGCCTGCAACCTTGGAGAAGCTGCTGCCAGTCTGTGAAGACAATACTGAGCTAGATAGACCAGTGGTCTGACTCAGTATATGGCAGTTTCCTATGTTCCTATGTTCCATACATGCCTCTTACCTCACCATACAGTCATGTGGGCAAGTGCGCTGCCAGCAGGTCCTTTTGGGCTGACAGCAGCCTCATTCCTTTCTTCCTTCCTTCCTTCCTTCCTTCCTTCCTTCCTTCCTTCCTTCCTTCCTTCCTTCCTTCCTTCTCTCTCTTTCTCCTCCCCTCCCTCTCTCTTTCTTTCTTTCTTTCTTTCTTTCTTTCTTTCTTTCTTTCTTTCTTTCTTTCCTTCCTTCCTTCCTTCCTTCCTTCCTTCCTTCCTTCCTTCCTTCCTTCCTTCCTTCCTATCTAGCTATCTATCAAATTTGTAGACTGCCCCAAACTTCTGTCTCTGGACGGTTTACAACAACATAAAACAAACTAAGACAAAAATGAAAACCTTAAAACAATGTAAAACCACAGTCAAGTTAAAAGGCTTGGGTGAACAAATGTGTCTTTAAATAATTTTAAAACATTTTAAGAGATGGGGAGGTTCTTATTTTAGCAGGGAGTGCATTCCAGAGTTGTGAGGTGGCAAGAGAGAAGGCCTGTTCCTGTGCAGACGAGCTGGTGGCAACTGCAGATGAATCTCTCCAGATGATCTCAGTGGGTGGTGGGGCTCATGGCCCATCTTGCCCATAGAGGCTGGGGGAAAGGCACATCCCGACAGCCAGGAGGTATCCCAATGCACTGCACACCTTGTGTGGTGCATTGTGGGGTATGTGGAGGCTCAGCTGCCTTTCTCCCACCTCCCGCTTGCCACACCGCTTGTGTGGGCACATGGTGCAGTGTAGCCAGGGGTGGCAAGAAACATGGGTGTGGGGGAGGCAGGTAGGCCTTCCCCCCAGCCCTCCCCAGCACCAAAGCAGATGGTCATGTGAATGATATTATTTGCTTTAAAATAATCTGCATACACTTTTCTTTCGGAAGGAACAAATAACTTTCCGAAGCCACATGGTGAGGTGTATCTACTATAAACTGACTTAGCAACTATTCTTTCTCCCTAGATAACTATGGGAATTGTAGAACTGTAAGAAGGGCCAGGGATGCTAACTGAGAACTTTCAGCACCTTCATGGCACAATCCCTATGATTCTTTTGGGGAAAGCCTTGGTAGTTTCAGAGGTGTACTAAGACTGATACAAAGTCGAGTGTAGATGTACCACAAGGATCTGAACCCATATCTTTGAAGTACAAATTCACCACTCTTTCCACAGCCCCATGGAAGCTCTAGAAAGGAGAGCTTGTCCAGATCCCACAGTCTTTGGTATATTACCAAATATGTTGGATCCCCAACCTACCATGGCAGGGAAACTGTTATAGATCCTGGGAGATCCAGCAAGGAAATCTAATAGATGTGGCTTTGTCAAGGTCAGGATAAGCTTTCCCTGGGATGAAATTAGATCCTAAGCCTACATTTCCCTTGTAATGATAATCTGGGGCAGGTTAATCCTCTTGTCAGTTGATTGTCCCCTGCAAATGCCCCCGCCCCTTGAGAACAGTTTTTAATTTTTGGCTCTCACCAAGCTCAAGTCAAGTGAGCAAAGGTGAGGAGGACAAATGGTCTCAGAGAGGGAACTTGCAGGTGAAAATCAATGGGTGCAAGAGAGGTTCTTCTCTCATGCCTGGAGGAATTGACTTAAGTAATGCTTTCATGCATCTGCTCCTGTCTCTTCCAAATGAGGTCAAATTTACCCTAAAAGTTATTTTTACAGTGATGATTGACAAGGAGTCCACCAACAGACAGCTCCCTTCATTAGAATGAAAAACAGTCCTGTGATATCATCTCAATGATTAATCCATTCATTGTGGCATTTTCTAAACTACAGCCTACTTCCTTAGATGCAACAGACTTGATGTGGCTGCTCTTCTGCATTTCGCCAAGCCAATGAGTGTGCATTCAGGTTCTGGCAAGAGTTATCCCCAGTTCCTGATCCTGGGTATTCAGGCTTGGCCATGTGCCCTCTTCCTTCTCTGCAGTAGGCACTTGGCTTGGCTACAGCACCATCCGTTTCCTCCTGCACGGTGTGGCATTTCCTCCCTCTCTCCTGCTTCCCTTTCCTTGCTTCTCAGAGGTCCAGTGGACCTCTGCACCCCTCCCCCTACTCTCCCGACTGCGTTTGGACGTTGGGGAGAGCTGCCTCTCTGCAGTCAGCGAGACTGCAGAGAGGTGGGGGAGCTGACCATGCAGGCTTCCTTCTTTCCTGAAGGACAGCCCATACAGCCAATCGGGCGAGAGTGAGGGAGGAGCTTCTTCCCTCAACTCCGGTTCTGTGGGGCCCAAAATATGGTGCCAGCTTCCAGATGTAACACTGGCACTGCAGAAATGGAGTTTGCGGCAACGGAACTCCACTACGAGTTCAGAATGGTTCACAGTGGAGTTTGGCGAGGTAAATCTCAGGTTGCTTTCCCTCACAAAATCCATTTCCCCAAATACGGATGTCTGGGTTTGGAAACCAGAGGTGAAGGGACCGCCAGTTTCCTGTTATGTCTGAACCGGGCCATCCATGGTCAAGTTTCTTGCCAGAAGAGTGAACATTGCAGGACCCAACTGGGGCTAAGGATATCTGTAGCCAAATCCAGACCTGAAGTGTCTGTTCTCCAACGTTCAGTCTGTGAGGTTAAAGTGCATTAGACAAGAAGCACTGCTGTGTTGACCAGGCAAGGGCAAAAGTTCAGGCTCTGAGCAATGTTCCTTGCAACAGGGTTTCCTAGATATTATTTACTACAACTCCCATAATTCCCAGCTACAGTGTCCTCTGGCTGGGGATTGTGGGAGTTGTAGTCAACAATGTCTGGAAATTCCCATTACAGGGAGCACTGGCTGTGAGTATTTTATTGATTTATTGATTTTTTATACCACCCAAAACTTACGCCTCACGTTTGGCCAATCCAAAGGCTTCATATTACCTGCCAGTTGCAGGCGAGTGTGTGTGTGTGTCAGTATTGCACATCTGTATTCCCATCTGTGCCTGAAGACTGCTCTGAGGCTTAGTTTGCTCACAAGGCTATGATCTCTCCCTCAGGCTATGGCATGTTCAAGCCCCAGAGCCCACTGAGGTTGGTGGACAAATACACACCAGCTTCCTCCTTCCCTAGATAAGCGGATGCCCAAGAAACTGGCTGCTTCACATCATCTGCCCTGTCCTGTGCCACCTAGCTCAGAGTCACAGTGTGAAGAACACATCCCAGTATCCACCTCAATACAGTAACGGCCGGCGAGGGCAGTGCCGGTGGGGGGTAGGCCTTTAAAAGTAGACTAACCGGTGCTTACCAACGTTAGGACAGCACCCCCAAGCTGCCTCAAACAGTGGCACTCCACCCGGGATCCTTTGCAGGTTGGCAGCACCCCACCTGGCACCCCTGTGGCTCCGCACATGCACAGAGGCCAGGGCCACACTGCCACCCCGCAGAGCCACACTGCCACCCCGCTGCCCCATACAGGATCCTGGGCAAAGTGCCACTGCTAGAGGCAGCTTGCAGGTGAGGCCCTAACATTGGTAAGCACCTGTTAATTTATTTTTAAAGGTACCTCTTGTGCCCCATCCACCCACCCACCCCCGGCGCTGCCCTCATTGGCCTCTACTGCCTCAGTATCGCTTTTGAGCAATACTTAGTTTCTTCAGACGAAGGGATCTGCTACTCACTGACAAACAGAAGGATGAGAAAAAGTCATCTCCTATGATGCCACTTGGTCGTAATGAAAACTGAAAGTGGTCATGTTGCTCTTCCCCAGATATCTCTGAAATATTAAGGGAATGGAAGTAAGAAATGGATGTGGTAACTTTTGCCAGTTTTTCTTGTTTAATTCATTAAGACTTGTCTTCAGGTTCCCCAATTGCAAAATCACAATTTCTGCAATTTACATTTTTTGGGGCAAATTATTACTTCAATACCGAAGCAAGCGGGTTGTCAACCACGCAGCATATAAATATAGAAACAACAAATTACAAAGAGTGAGTTCACAAACTGTAAATCAACGAATTATGTGACGTCTGTTGAAGTCTGTGGAGGTTCTCAAAGGTTCTCAGATTCAAAATGTGGGCATTCATCAAAGGAAATGAATTCTTGAATTTGATTCATGAATATAAAAAGCCTCATGCGTTTCAGTTCTACTCAGCAGTTTGATTGCAGACTTCCTCTGGGAAGTGCTTTGCCTCGGAACTGAAGTTTTGAAAAGGATATCAGAAGGTCAGTGAGAGCAGGAACTCATTGACATTGCCACTGCAGGGGCACAGACAGGTGGCTGCTTCTTGCAGCCAACAGGAAGGGGGAGAAAAGTATTTTGTTGAAGACAGGTGTTAACATTTTGGTTTGGAAGCACCTTCACTGTGTACAATACAAACCTACCTTTTCTTCTCCCAGGGTGACCTCTGAAAACCTATTTTGGTCAGTTTGCAGCACGGCTCAGTTTGAATCAGAGAAATACCAGCTGCAAAGGCCATCAATTGGCTAGTGTCCATGATGTCTCCAACACATCTCCCTTGCAATGCCTGGAGTAGTTGTGTGAGTGTTTTTAAAACATTGGGGAGGGGGGTTATTGCTGGTGATATGTCTGTGAGGTTGGGCTCACATCATGGGTAAACAACTCTAAGGCCTCATTCACACATAATATGGAACCGAGGGTCCAATGGATCCGCAGTTCCGCTCCCCCGACACCCGACACACTTACCTGTAGCATAGTATCTCCAGTGACTGTTGCTGGTGTCTGTCTTATGTTTCTTTTTAGATTGTGAGCCCTTTGGGGACTGGGATCCATCTTATCTATATAATTTGGCCTTCACCAAGTTTACATAGTTAATCTTAGATCTGAATGCTGGCTGTGGCTTGCAGGTAAAAGTCAGGTTGGCACGGTGCCCACCTGAGACCCCAGATTCTTCCCAGATTCTCACAACACACTCATTAGGAGTGTATGCACTGCCAGGATCTCAGGTTTTCTGTTACCAGACATTGCTTTAATTGTGTGAACTGGCCCATAAAGTCTGCCTTCTCCCTTCACAGAAATGATACTAACCAGGATGAGGATTCTTTTCACTCTTGAATTTTACTCCTTGGCTATCATACAGCTTCTGGTATTCTGGCTTCAGCCCTGACTTTTATGCCCTTGCTTAATATTAGTATTATTACATCCAACTTCCAACCTTAGAACCAGCCATGGCCCTGTGAGCTGCAATAGCCACAAAATTAGTACATAATATAGGTATATTCATATTTCTGTCACACCTGGCTAAATCTGGTAGTATGTCCTCAGTCACTGGTAATGGGCAATGACTCTTCTGAATGTCCTATTAAGTGACTTTGGAACTAGACAGATAATAGGTTTACCAGATGGTTTTCTTTAATTGTTGCTACCGTGTTTCATGCATACTCTGCTAGCCAGTAACAGAAGGCCTTTGTTGTTATTCAAACACATTATTCTGTAAGATGAGAGTGTACAGTATTATTACAACCAGAAAAAGAAAGAATGGATCTAATTTTCTAATCTCTCTCTCAAACTATCCCACAACTCCTATTGCTCTCCAGTGTTGTGTTTGTTATTATTATTATTATTATTATTAGCATTAATTAAGCATTTTTCAAGTATATGTGAAGGGCTTTGCACACAATTTCACGAACGCTTGCCACAACCCTGTTAGATAAAACAGCATGACTACTAGGGGTGTGCCAGAAAAAACACACACCATTTGTTTCTCTGTGGAGTTTTGTGTGTAAAGCTCTTACTTGCGTTTGTGTGCACTCATGGAAGTCATGTTGTGTTGACATGTAATTTGCCCATTTTTGTCTCTTGATTTGTCCATTCATTTCATTGACTTTAGTGAGAGAGGCCACTTCCACTGCTCTACTCTTGCCTATACCTTTTTGGTTTTCCAGCATAAAATTTGCAGGCATCTATGGCATTGCATGGGACGCCATGATCCAAGGGATCAATCCTGCCAGATTTCAGGCTGAAAGAACAAAAGAGTCTTGTTTTAAGTAGCGTATGCAGACACAGCCTATTTGCTCTCTGCTGTATTTCTTCAAATAAAGCACTTTAGAATAATAAGTCAAGGCAAGGAGTACCCCACAGTAAATCCATTCAGTTTTGCTTTGTGTTTTAAGGAGAAGTTTTATCTCAGTTGTTTGGAGCACAACTTTGTGTTTATCACAGTTATAGCTGCCGCGGGATAAAGTAAAGTGTGTTATTGGGTTGGTGTTGACTCCGGGCGACCACAGAGCCCTGTGGTTGTCTTTGGTAGAATACAAGAGGGGTTGACCATTGCCATCTCCCGTAGTTCAGACAAGATTTCTGAGTGGATTTTTTTCAGTGCAGTATCTCCAATGCATCTTTATGCTTAGAATCAGTTCTATTTTCAACTGAAGCTTAAGCTTTACTATACATTTTTAGTTTTTGGCTTAAACTGACTGCCCCACCCCCGGTTGGTTTGGCCCTATTAGCAATAGCAATAGCACTTACATTTATATACCGCTCTATAGCTGGAAGCTCTCTAAGCGGTTTACAATGATTTAGCATATTGCCCCCCAACATTCTGGGTACTCATTTTACCGACCTCGGAAGGATGGAAGGCTGAGTCAACCTTGAGCCCCTGGTCAGGATCGAACTTGCAACCTTCTGGTTATAGGGCGGCAGTTTTACTACTGCGCCACCAGGGGCTCTTTTAACATTAATAGATTCATTTCAATTTTTTCTCTGCAGGAAAAGGTTAGCAATTTATGGGTTCTCTTCCCAATATTTAATATCTTTGGGATATCAGAAAGCCAGGATGACTATTAAACAGCTTATATGGGATATCGAGCTGCAAAGGGATTTGAGTTTGGTCCCAATAGATAATACTTTTGAGAGTTCTATGCATAGGTTTACTCCAGCTAGATAACTTTCTAAACTTATAGATTTGAACCATCGGAGAGCATTTACACTGGCACACTATAATGTGCTCTCCACAGCCATGCTTGAGTGAAAATATCAGAATATTCTTTATAGTTAGTGAGCATACCTGTCCCTGTGATTTGGGTGTGGTGGAAACAGTAATACATGTACTTCTGTATTGTTCTTATTATCGAGATATTTGTCCTATTTTTATTATGCCTATTATAACTAAATTTCCTGGTAGATTAGATGAGTTTTATTTTACTCAGGTTTTTTTAAATCAGATTGGGACATTTTCATTACTGATAAAGTTTCTAAATTCATGTCTACTGCTATTAACATCCACAACAAGATGATTAAAATGGGTACTATCTGAACTGCTGTCAATGTTTTGTTTGTATTTTATTTATGTTTTTTTCTTTGCTAGTCTATTGACCGTAATAAAGGTTGATTGATGGACTTCACAGTAAAAAATACCCTAGCTGCCATTTGCTGAAGGGAAAGTAAAAAAAAGAAACAGAAAATATCAGTTTTTTAGACAAGAGATTTCAAAGGAACTGCCCCCCTAAAGCAAAACCAAGCCCCCATAAACACAAGCCCCCAATATGCAGAGAAATAATAAATAAGTGGGCTTATTGGTGGTGGTGGATCAGTACTGAAAAGGGTATCAAACAAACAACTTCAGAAAAAGCCAAGACCATTGCCCAAATTCAAGAAACTCAAGAGTAATGCAATCTCACAAACTTAGAAGAGTATCATGATATAAGGGTGGAGTCCAAGAGAAATGTGATTGATTGATTTTTTAAATAAAGTGCTCTGGCTATAGAACATCAAAGCCTAAACAGACTCAGTCTTATAATCCTAATGGAAACTAAATGTTTTTCTTTTTCTTTTGCACTAAGCAAAGCAGTATGTACAATTTGCAGTATTTCCCCTTCTCCTCTGTTGTGAGGTGACCTGAAGGAACCACGTCTTCCGTGAGTTGTATGTTTCCGCATATCCCTGCTCTTTCCACTCTGTGATTTGGAGGTTTCTCCAGGAAGCTTTTAGTATTCTTGGACAATTTGATAAGAATATCTGAGTTCATGACTGAAGAGCTTCTCTGGCCAATCTCCCAGCCCCACCCCTGCTCTTTTTCTCCCCGCTCATTCTAATGGCCTCCACGCATGTCTGGAGGCCCGAACTGGGCCCCTGCTGGTCTGCACTGATGGGAAGGAGCACTGGTGGGGGACCTATGGCTGCTGGCAGCCCACCACCACCACCAAGGAGCCACATGACAGTGGCGGTGCATAAGGTAACCTCCCCACCACCACCACCCCTCGCCTGCCCTTTTCCAGCCCTGCAGGGATCCCCTGATGTTTGTAAAGGGGCATCCATACCGGATTCCCCTTTGCAAGCACTAGAACCAGGTCAGACTGGTTCTACCTGGTTCTAGGCACAAACCAAACAGCCGTCCAGTTCACTAGAATCGGTTCATGGACCTGGCGGTTCAGTTTGAGTTCAGTTTGTGCACATCCCTATACTGCGGATATTTATATACCACTTTTTGCTTGACTAACAAGCAGAAGGTTGCTGGTTTGAATCCCCACTGGTACTAGATCAGACAGCAGCAATATAGGAAGGTGCTGAAAGGCATCATCTCATACTGCATGGGAGGAGGCAATGGTCAACCCCTCTTGTACTCTACCAAAGAAAACCACAGGGCTCTGTGGGCGCCAAGAGTCGAAATCGACTTGACGGCACACTTTACCTTTCAACAAAAGTTCTCAAAGTGAAATAAACAAACAATATGGTTGTCTATCCCCAAAGGGCTCATAATCTAAAGAGAAACACAAGGTAGACACCAGCAACAACAACCAATGGAGGGGTGCTGTGTGGGGGTTGGATAGGGACAGACAATTGCTCTTCCCTTGCTAAATATAAGAGAATCGGCACTTTAAAAGGTTACTCTTTGCTCAGTTAGCAGGGTTCAGCCCATCTTTCATGGCTGTTGTCAGGATAAAACAAGATAACCCTCTTGGAGGGTTCCAAGATTCAAGTAAGTGCTCTCTCTCATGAAATCAGAGCCTGTAGGGATCATAAGTGCCCAGAGTCTTTGGATGGATGGGGCGGTATAAAAATATCACACACACACACCAGTAATAAAATAAATAAAATGAACTTGAGGATAGCTTTGAAAAGCCAATGCTCTCTCAAATGAAATCAGACACTATTCTGCAGGGAATATAAACTGGAGAAATAGCTCTGAAAAACAAATTCTGTGCTCTCGAAATCAGGCCCTATTCTGTATAAACTGGAGATTGTTTGGAAAAACAAAATCTGTGAAATCAGACCTTATAGAGACTAAACTGGAGAAGAAATAACTCTGAAAAGCAAATGTGCTCTCAAATTAAACCAGACCCTATTCTTCAGGGAATATAGGAGAAATAGTCCCAAAAAGCAAGGCCAGTGCTCTCTCAAAAGAAATCGGGTCCAGAAAACTGAAGAAATGAAGTGACAGCTCTCTCCCTCTCACAGTCTTCACGTGCTCAAATGCAATGTGCCTTGTGGGCAGGGGTTTTATAGGGCTACCCCCCACACACTTGGGAGGAAGCTCTGGGCCACACCTTCTGGCTTCAAATTTCATAAATTAATTGTGTGCCATCATGGCTGTAATTTTTGCAGGCCACCCTGTGAGGCCAGGAACCAAAACAAAAACCATAGCTGTCTCAAGAGAAATGGGGCATTTGGCAGGTATGCGCGTGCGCGCGTGCGCGCGTGCACTCTCTCTCTCTCTCTCATCCTGGTATGCCTCCAAAACCACAAGGTAACATTAATTTGTATTCACACTTATACACAAAGTCACCTTTTCCCAGAGTCACACCCTGGCCATCCATTACAATAAGAGTATTTTAGTGGAACCACCTGCCTGGATACTTTTTTAAAAAATTCAGTTTTGCTATTAGACAATAAGCAATCTTATATTTGCATGTACTTATGTAAATTAAGATATGCAAATGGCAACATCTGTTTCCTTTTTGCCCCTGTTATTCGGCTGCAATCCTCTCGCAGGCTTACTTGGGAGCAAGCCACATTGAATACAGTACTGTCCTGGTTTCAGACTTCAGAATCAGGGATCAAAATTTCAGAAACCTACACAAACTCCAAGAATACAGTCTTTGGTTTGTTTTTCACCTGCCTGCCACTCCCACAGTGCAGCTTACTGAAAGGTGACTTTGAGAAGCAGAGGAGGGTATATTTGTGTACTTTTTATGGCTCCCTTGAGGGGCATCAAGCCTGTTGGGAGGTTTGAAAAGCCAAACCTAAAGAATGCCAATTAGGATACATGCCCAGGACGATATGATAGACAAGTGGGGAGTTTACACTTGTAAACATACACATAGTATCTTTACTATGGATCTGTCAATACTGAGATGGATTTCACACTGGCCACTTACAGCACTTTTGAGCTTCTCTCTTGATGTGCATGTGTCAAAGATAGAGATGTCATTTTAGATGCACTTGTATCAAGTTTTCAGATCGGTTGATGGGTGGATTTATAATCACATTTCAACTTTCCTGCACTTTTGGGGTCATCTATGAACAGATATGTTCAGTCTGAAGTATATTTTTAGACCACCGCTCCCCCCTATGGAGTTCTATGCATTTGGAAATAGCTTTTTCTAGGGAAGAGCCAAAAGTTCTGAGATCAGAACTTTGTGATTGAAAATGGCAGGGAGTGCAGGCGGGGCGGGGGGAGTGGGATGTGCCTGGCTTGTTTCAACACGGCCTGTTTTGCCATACAGCCCTTGGCACGCCGTCATTTCCCTGCTCCAAGCAGTGCTGAATCATCACCCCATAATGTCATTGTGGGAGGGGTACTGGAGAAAAAATGGTGGCCACTCTTTCTTTCCCCCAGAATCCCCCTCATAAAGATGCTGTATGGTGATATAGCATTGCTTGCTTGGTGGGGAGAGTTTTCAGGGGGAAATGGTAGGTACTGGCGACTTTTGTGGCCCCCATTTTGGAACCCAGCTCCTGGCTGGGAAAACCCATCAAAATGCTTCCCATTTCCACGGCCTATGAAAGGGGCCAAAGAAGGGGAGGTATTTCCATCCAGCCTTTTCCACATTTTGACCTGACCTGTCCTGCCTGTACAGAAATGGCTCTTTGGTAACTGTTAATAGACACATCTCCCTGAAGATTCTTCCTCCTTGACCATGAGCATGGTGCTGTGTCCCAAACAATGCAAAAGGTCTCCTGCCTCATAGACTGGCACTTGTTTATTGTGCGTGTGTGTGAGAATTTCTGTATGACTCTCAACACTGTTGTAATCAATAGTCAATCCCCTACAACTCCTATAGTAGTCATTTTCATCACAGCCAAGATGGCACACAATTAATTTATGGAATGTGAAGCTGAAAAGTGTGGTGGTAGCCACTACCCTTGATAGCTTTAAGAAAGGCTATTTGACAGATATATGGAGAGTCAGTCTATCAGTGGCTAGAGGTCATGAGGGGCAGGGTACTAGTTATTGTTGGGTGGGGGGAGGGGGAGAAGCATCAAGCCTTGGTTGTGGGCTTCCTGGAAGCATCAGGTTGGCTACCGTAGAAGCAGGATGCTGGGTGGATCTGATCCAGCAGGGCTCTTCCTAACTACTTATCATTTTAAGTTTTCTAACAGAATATCCTCTCCCTTCCCCTTAGTGTCCAATATCTTTCAGACCATTGTGACCCATTTGGTGTTTCACCCAGGTTCCTTTGCAACTGCTGTTGCTACCACGGGGCTTGTAAAAGAAGACCATTCTCTAATGGGGCCCCAAAGACCTCTGTAGAGAAAGACAGACAGGAAGTAGCAGGAAGCAGCAAATGGGAAGCGTCTTCAAAAAGGCACGCTTCTCTCCTTGTCTGCCACTAGGTGGCAGAGTCCAACAGGGCTACAAAAGTAGCTAAATGTGTATGGAAGGAAATCCACCCTGGTTGATTTGAACTGGCTGGGCTCAGGTGGCCTTGTGCCTTCTCTTGCTTTCCTTACTCTGGGCATGAACAAAAAGCTGACTCACTCTCCTGAGGGACAGCCTGTATATGAGGAATGTTTCAGTTCAGTCAAACTTAAACGTAAAGCCACGCAACACTTTACATAGAATGAAGTGGTAGACTTTAGTGACGGAATTCTGGACTGTGCCACTTCAGATTGCAGGAGGGAGAGAGTTGTAGGGTGGCTGACCAACCAGGAAAAAAAATAGCCTGGGTAGGGTGGTTTATTTTATTTTATTGCTTTGGGATCAGCAGCCAGAAAAGCCCTACACTTTATTTATATATTTATTTACATTTATATCCTACTCTTCCTCCAAGGAGCCCAGAGCGGTATACTACATAGTTAAGTTTCTCCTCACAACAACCCTGTGAAGTCGGTTAGGCTGAGAGAGAAGTGACTGGCCCAGAGTCACCCAGCTAGTCTCATGGCTGAATGGGGATTTGAACTCGGGTCTCCCCAGTCCCAGTCCAGCATTCTAACCACTACACCATGCTGGCTCTCTTTAGGTGAATAGGTTGTTTTTGCACTGGGTTTGGATTCTGAACCTTTCAAAAAGTGCCAACTGGACCTGCTCTGGGCTCCATCCTGGGATGGAGTACCAGGATTTTTGACTTCAATTATTGGCAACCATAGAAGGTGGGCTTATGTTTGCAACACCACACATTAGAACACTAGCACATCCGTGAGAATAGTGTAGCATATCTCTTTCTCTGGTATGTTACGACATGCTGGAGGTTTTTACATGAGGAAAGATTTAGAAATATGAGCTCCACCTGTAGAATCTTACCACTTTAAACTACCAACTCATTCTGTGTCGTATGTAGAACAGCCCTTAAAAAGGATGAACCTATTTTGGTTCACTATTTTTTTTGTTCTTGTGTAATTGCACATTTCTTCATCATTTTTGTTGTTGCCACAGTTATTTTATACTACTCCTGGCCATTGCCATCTATCAGCTTTGTTAACCAACACGAGGCTCTTATTAACTCCTGGTCAAGGTCTTGTCTGCTTGTTTTCTTTATTTTTTCAATTTTCAGATACCTTTTATCTAATGATCAAGTGTTTATGCTATCAGTTAATTCTAGTGATAATAACGTCAATTCATTTTAACATTATACATAATCATCATTATCATCATCATCATCATCACCACCTTTTCTATGAGCTCATAGTCTCCATATCCTGCTATAACAAAGCCTGTGAAATAATCACATATTCTTCTAAAGCTTACCCTGCCTCCTTTTCCTTTCTCTTCCTCTGTTCTCTCCCCCAGTGGTGAATTATAGACTGCAAGCCCATTGGGGCAGAAACCTATCCTCTAAAGCACTATACATAGATGGTGCTAGATTGTTTTCGTACTGTTTACACAGCACTTTAGAATGTTCAAAGGGATACACATACATTATCTCAGAAATCTTTACAACAGCCCTATAACTGTAGTCATTTTAATTATCACCATAATGCAGACATGGGGGTGAAACTGGAAGAAAGTGATTTGCCAAAATACACCTAAGTTCAAAAATTAAGAGACATTGAGTAAGTGACTTTGGGCCTCACAGTTCAGTTCACACTCTTGGACTTGGTGTACACATGCATGCATGTCACTTGATCCCCTTAGGAGTTACTACAATTAGTTTATTACAAGCTGAATCTGTGAACTGGTTTCATTGAAAAATGTTGTGTGATATGATGCAATGGTGATATGATGGTGATATGATGCAAAAATGGTGATATGATGCAAAAGGAAAGTTCTGTGGTATTATGTTGCCCATTCACACTTCTACGTAGTGTTCCCGACAGACCCGTAGTATACGGAAAGTCCCGTATCTGAGGCAAAAATTTCTTGTCCCAAACGGGATGCTGTTTCCCCCGTATTATTGGCAGAGCCTGGGGCTCTCCCTCAACCCTCAATGCATGTGCATTGAGCTCTTTGAAGTCTAGGTGAAGTCCATTTTATAGTGTAAAAGAAACAACAAAGTTCACAAAAGAAGCCCCAGTTGCTCTGCAAACTTGCAGGAGCAATTGCCTGGTTTTATTTACATCTTGCAAGTTGCTAATTGTTTACTTATCAAATGAAAATAGACCTACAGACTCCTGTTAACTGACTCACCACTTCTGGCAAATAAAAAAAGCCTTTCAGTGAGGTTTTTAGTGGGGAAGGTGTGGGAATGTAGTTTTTGTGTGTTTTGTGTGTGTGGGTGTGTAAACCTGGGGGATTCTCTTAATTTCTCACCTGACACTTGCTCTATGTCTACATGGGATGGTCTGTGTGAACAAGAAGCTTTGTAAAATCATGGGGCTTGTTCATCACACACAGATGACCCCGCCTCCAAGACACCCCTCCTCCACTTGTGTCCCATGTTCAGGCAATGGAACATTGGCAACCCTACTTCTATGTCATCACTTCTTGTAAGCATCAAGTGATGAACAGGCATGTGTGAATCACAGGGCAGTGCTGAATGTCAGTCCATTTTGGTTTTCAGGGCAAAAGATGTGTTTTTAAGGGCCCTGAAATGTTTCTTGGGCCCCTTGCTGACTGTGACTGACATTCTGTGCAGTGTAACGTGGGTGGTTCTAAACTACCCACACTGCTGCAGGCATCTAAAATAATGCCCGCGATGTTGCAGAACAGGGCTGCTGTGGTGCTGCTATTTAGAATGGCACAATCACATGTCTGCGATGCTACACCCACTATTTCCAATGGCCAGCAAGTAGGAGTGCAGCAGTCCAGTTCCGCAACACTGTGGCTGTTGTTTTAAATGCTCGCAGTGGTACAGGCAGTTCAGAGACACATACATTATACTGTGCAGAATGTCAGCCAATGTTTACTTTTTCTGTGCCTCTGCTTTGCCACTGTGCCCCCAATCTGGGCTGCTTCAGCACCATTTTATTTTTCATTAGGAATGCTGCACAAAGTGATCCGAGTCAATCCGGGATCACGTAGTGAATCATGATACTGCACAGTCAGTCAGGTAATCCAGTCCTGGATTGGTCAATTGGGTGATTCTAATCTAGCTAGTCAGGAACTTGAGCTCAAACAAATATTTATTTAGGGCAATGCTTTCGGAATAGTCAGAAAATATCTGAATAGTCAGATATTTTCATGTTTCATCCCTTTTGGGATGATTCCTGAAAAATGGCAGGGGTATATATGTCGCTTTTCAGTGCTGACAAAAGGGTCGCAAAAATCCACCTCTTCTTTTCAGCTCAGCTCAGCCCTAGTGAGTCCTGTCTTGGTCACTGGCAGCTAAATTTGTGAATTGGAATCTTGTGGGATGATATGAAATGGGGCTGCCAATGTCAGCTTCAGGGGCAAATAATAGCTTTGGGGGAGCAGTTTTGAGCCTGAGGAGATTTCCTTTACTCTGTGGTGGTACTGATCTGGATTCCCCTCCCCTCATGGCTGCTGTTAGTAAAAAGAAAGAAAAAGAAAAAGGAGAATTCCAATCATGTTTAATTTATTATCTGGTTTTATTCTGATTACAGAAATTACAGTGTGGGGAGGGAGGGAGGAGAAGTTATCTCCTCCCACGTTTTCTTTCTATATACCCCTCAGCATCTCATAGAGCCAGCTTAGGTGTAGTGGTTAGAGGAGTGTTGGATTAGGACCAGAGAGACCTTGTGTTCGAATCCCCGTTCAGCTATGAAACTCACTGGGTGGTTTTGGGCCAGTCACTTACCTCTCAGCCCAACCTACCTCACATGGTTGTTGTGAGGATAAACTACATTGTACACTGCTCTCGGCTCCATGGAGGAAGAGTGGGATATAAATGTAATTAATACATAAATGCAATGAAAATGAAATAAAATAAGTAGCATTTGCACCATGTTTGCTTTTCTTACATCAAGGGTCACTGCTGGCGGGCTCCTCCTCAATCTGGAGGGTTGGCTCCAGGTTTCAGGGGGCCTTGGAAACTGGCTGCCCTGCACGGCCCCCTTCCTCTAGCTGGGGTGGGCTCTGAGATACTCTGCCACCATCACAAGAAGGCTCTGGGCACAGAGGTGGTATCAGGAATCAGCAGGGAGCCCTTCTGAGGGCCCTGCCTGGGCAGCAGTCTAATGATGCCAGCCCTGCTAAGGGCTGATTGGTGTATTCCTTTCTTCTGCAAAGAACAGCCCGAGCTCCACTGATTTTAAAAGCAAGGAAGGTGTTTGGTTAAAGACATCATAGGAACAAAAACAATTTTCCTACAACACATTATCAACAGTTTGCCCTGCTGATGTTGGAAAGGTACCCATAAAAATATGGAATATTGCTTTTATGACCAAACTAACATCTTTCCAAGAAGCTATTATGAGAATCAGAGAAGTTTGTAAAAAAAAAAAAAAGGCTCTTGTTTATTATTTTTTGGAACGACACATTTTATAACGTTCAACCTTATGTCTGTTTTTAAATGATATAATGTTTACAAGCTAATAATGTTCTGCTACTATCTCTTTTATAAGAATTTTAATAAGCATAATTATAAGAATTATACTTTTAAAAAGTAATTACAGAATTATAATTTTTAAAAGTATGCTACCAGCAGTTCAAAATGAAACTCACCAGCTGCAGGATGTGAAATGGCAGGCAGTGCACTCCTTGCTGACTTAGTGTTCATGCACCTGCAATTATGTACATGTGCACTAGAGACAAGAGGTATCCATCCACTCACCCACTCACTCGCTCACTGATTTAACTTCTGGAGATCTGGAAGAGGGGGCTGAAGTCTGAAGAATGGTAACTTCAGCAATTCACAACAATAACTTTTTAAGCAGGCTTACTGGGAATCTATCCCACAGGCAAATAGGAACAAATTAGCAACACAAACACACAAGAAAATCATGATTGTCCTGCTTAAATAGGGGCGATGGGTGCATTTGGTCTCACATATATTTGGCTGACATACTACACAGTAGTATAATGGGCTTTGTCTTTGTTGTATACTATCCAGTGAGGCGAGTATCAAGATCAATGAGACCTACCTTAAGGGGGTTTGCGGCAAGACCAGGCTTAGCCCGCTCTCCCCACAGACGATCATAATTGCAGCCCTGGGCGGCCGGATTGGCTGCCCACATGGCTCTGTCATGGAGCTGGCTAGGGCTACGGCCATTGGGGGCCGCATGGCCCCCGGAAGTTCCAGGATGTCCCGCGTGAGTGCATGGGGCATAGTGGAGAGACCCCTGAGCCCGGGAGGCTGCTTGCAGCCTCCCAGCCAGGGGTCTCCTCGTGTGTTGCCATGGTGCGGAGCTGCGGTGCGGCAGTACACAATCAAAAAGACGAGGTCAATGGAGCGCTCGCTAAGGGGAGGGGTACTTGGGAGGTTTGCTGCTGGGAGCCGTTGCAGCACACGAATGGCTGAAATCGGGCTAGGCTCCCTTAGCCCAACTTCGGCGGATCATGAGAATAGCCTCAATATCTTTTATGTTTTGTTGTTTAGAACATTAGGAGTTTGTCCTGGTGGGGATCCTGTAGACAGAATGGGTGGGGTGGTGGTGTCAGAAAGGAAAGGCGAGGGAGATGGAGAAAATGGAGTTGTTGCTGAATAAACTCTTAGTTAAATCCATGTAAGTTTGCTTTGTGTTTGTGAGGGAAGCAACTATAAAACACTCTTGTGTAACATTTGCACATGCACAGTTCTTACATTTGCATAACTTGCATGCACAAAACATTACCAGACTGAAGTACTGTTCAGCAGTTGCACTGATGAAGGTAAGAATTTGACTGTTGAACCCATGAACAGAATAAGAACGGCCCTGCTGGAAAAGCCCAAGGCCTGTCTAGTCCAGCATGCTTCCTCCCACAGTGGCCAGCTGGATGCCTCTGGGGAAGCCCACAAGCAGGACATGAAGGCATGTCCCTTCGCCCACCATTGCTCCCCTGCAAGCGGTAGTCAGAGGCATACTGAATGAATACAAACTGACATGGATTGACACTGACTGAAAGACCCAGTAAGGTCATTCAGATGACCAGACCTGCCTTGGTAGGGCAGGACTAGCAGAGGGAGGACTGGCCATGTGAAGTGCTGGGATTGCTCCCAGTCCTGCTGCTCCTCCCCCAGGTAGCCCTGAATTTAAATCCAGGCTGAAAGTAAGGTAGGACAAGGAGTGCGCATCTCCTGCCTCGCTCCCTGGTCGTGTGGGCTGTCAGGCTGCTGGCAAGTGCTCCCATCTTGATCAGAGCCATCTTGATCAGCAGCCATCTTGATCAGAGAGCCCAAGGGGAGGAGTGGCCAGGCTGCAGTGGGCTTTCCCAGCGCACCACATTGCTTGCACAGTGCACTGTGGGATACCTGGTGGACCAGCTTCCTCCCCCTCCCAATCACTGCTTGTCTCCTCGCTGCGCTGCTTGTGTGCATGTGTGGGTGGTGGAGCCATGGCCCTGGTCATCTCCTGGGGTCAGGCAGGCAGGCTCCTGGCTCCCCCCCCCAGCCCACCCCTTTGGGGTTGTGTGGACTGCCTTAATATTTGGGAGACGGTGGAGTCTCTACCCTTCAGCCTTCTCTTCTTCTGACTCCCCACTGCCCTATCCCTTTACCTCTCTGATAACTGGGCTAGGAGGCATGGCATATTTTGAATGTTATGTCTCTCTCCAATTCAGCAGGGGGAGAGCACCTGCCCCTGTCCAGCCCTGCATAGCATTTCTCCAAGGACTCTTGATGGTGTCTCCCTTGCACTTTTTAAAAAGATGGTGAGCCCTTTTGGGATAGGGAAGTATTTGCTCATCCCTTTTGCCTGGAGAGCTGTTTTTGTTGAAACGTGGCAGAGAGAACAACAACACAGTCCTTTTTGTCCCTCCTCCTCCTGCTTCCTTTCTACCTCTCCATCGTCATCCTCATCCCATTCCACCATCCTCCTCCCCGCTGCCCCATCAAAAGTAACAAGCTTCTGTTGCCGGGCCCAACCCCCTAATTTCCACCCTCGCTCACCTGCATGCAGAGCAAACTTGGGAACAGGGCAGGGATGGGGTCCTGCAGGAGCTCTTCTCCCTCTTTGTATAATGGGGGAGGGTCCAGTCTTTTTTCCCTATGGAGAGGGTGGGGTGGGGTGAAGCCCCTGCTGTGCTCTCTACCCTGGCTTTGCTCTGAGCCTGGTGGCTGAGTGATATGCCTGACAGCCCGTAGAGCAGCTGACGGGCCGTGTGCATATTTCGGAATTTGATTTAGAGGTGTGCGGGTGGAAGCAGACAGCGTGTTACAGTGGCGTGTAAAAACATGGCAACACTCATCTCGGCGAGCGATGATACAGGCAATCTAGGCCAATTAAGGACAGCGTTTCTTATCAGCCTGGCCGTATATCACAGCTTATCGGCATGCCGTGGCCTCTCTGTAACCCTGCCTTCTGGTAGCGTGTGCTTCCTGAATAACTGTGGTTCTCAGGGCTGGAAAAGCGGGCCTGCCCTGCTTCTTGCAGTGGGAAGCATCTCAAGAAGCCTTTATGCACCCAAGTGAGGTTGCTGCCTTCTATGCCAGAGCAGGCGAGGGTGGCTGGACCACATCCATGCAGCTGTGCAGCAAGTGTGGTCCTGCAAAAGGATCCCTTCCTCCGAAGGTGCCTGTGGAAACAGTACCCGTAAAATGCCGTAGGTATCAAATAGGGCTCCCATGAGTCAGGATCCAGTGCTTTGCCTCTTGCATCACTCATGCCCTGCCTGCTCTACGCACACCTGGCTGGCAAAGGGTTGCAGTGCAATGGTGCCCCCTGGGCTGCAGGAATGGTCAGCTGACCCCCCAAAGGCCAATCCCTGCGCACCTGTGCTATAAAGCCTGGGCCTTGAGGGTTGCTCTACCCTTGTTGTTTTGGCATTGATGGTAGTTTGTCTCCCGGCTGATCCTGTAGGCACTTTGAAACGGGACCACTGGATTGTGGACTGCCTTCTGCTCCAGAGTGCCAGTCACCCACAAACCTATTCTGATGGGAGAGCTCTAAGCCTAGTAAAACTATGTTCTCAAATATTAGGGAGCGGTAAGGTTTGCTTAGTGGCGGTGCACCTGCTTTGCCTGTACAAGGTCCCAGGCTCAATCGACAGCATCCTCCGTTAAAGGATCAGGTAGCAGATGATGGGAAAGACCAGTGCCTGAGACTCTGGATAGCTGCTGCTACCAGTCAGAGCAGACATGACTGGGCGGGCGAGATGAACCAACAGTCTGACGCGTTGTCAGTGGAAGGCAGCATCCTGTGTAAGCATTCAGACAGAACCATAGATGGATACAACACCAGCAGTGCGAGTGTCTCGCTCTCTGGCTGCCTCACTCTCCACTGGCTACAGTGCCTTAATATGTAGGTTTTCTACAGTCTGACAAACTAAGGAAGACGTCCCTGCAGAAACCTAGTGGAAAGCACGCTTTAGGCCTTCTTGCAAGCAGAGAAACAGCCAAGTGGCAGGGGAGGGGGGCTTATAGTAGCCCACTCTCTTCTCAGCAGCAGGACCAAAATCATTCCAAGAGTGGCTTTTAAATCAACAGTCCTGAGGTTACAAACATGGCACCCCTTACTGCCACCTAGTGGGCTCTCTCATGAACTTTACAATCGAACCGTCAAAGGTTTTATTTTCTCAGATATCAGCTTTAGTACAGAGCAGATTGGTTGTTCCTAAAGCAGGGCACTTGTTATTAAGCAATTACTTTGGCCGGAGACAGGTGATAATTTTTCTTAGTGGGTGGGGAGTGAGGTGGAGAGAAACGCCAGAGGGTTGCAGTCAGGCACAGTGAGACAACGCAATAAAGGACAAACACAATACAAATGCCCACACAACCCACCCACCCCAGAGAGAGAGAGAGAGAGAGAGAGAGAGAGAACACTCATCCCCAATTGTGGTTGAGATGGCCTTGGTTGGCCTGATAGATGACCTTCGCCAGGGAATTGACAGAGGAAGTGTGACTCTGCTGGTTCTTTTGGATCTCTCACTGGCTTTCAATAACATCGCCCATGGTTAGTATCTTTCTGGATCACCAGAGGGATTCTGGGATAGAAGGCACTGCTTTACAGTGGTTCTGCTCCTATGTCTCAGGTAAATTTCAGACAGTGGCACTTGGTAAAAATTGCTCTTCAAACTGTCAAACAGTACACCGCCTAGAGATTTCTTTATTAGGTGGTATTGATAATAAATAAATAAATAAAATAACACATAAAATGGGACCTGCTATATGGAGTCTCTCGGGGCGCCATTGTGTCACCAGTGCTTTTAAAAATCTACATGAAACTGCTAGGTAAGGTCATCAGAGGATTTGGTACTGGTGTTATCAATATGCTGACAATACCCAAATCAATTTCTCCTTGTCATCAATATCAGGAAATGACACTAGCCCCTTAAATGCCTGTCTACAGGCAGTAATGGGCTAGATGAGGGATAATAAACTGAAGCTGAATCTAAGCAAGATGGAGGTGCTCATTGTTGGGGGTTGTAATGTGCAAGATGTGACAGAACTGCATGAGGTTCTGCATTATACTTCCCTAGAACGAACAGGTTCATAGCTTGGGATTGCTCTTGGACATGGGTCTCACTCTGATGCCTCAGGTTGAGGCTGTGGCCAGGAGAGCTTTTTACCAGCTGTGACTGATTCAACGACTCCACCCATTCCTTGAGGAAAATGACCTGAAAACAGTCGTACACCAGCTTTAATTTTAAGCTTAATCTGGTTTAAATGTTTTTTTAAATTTTAATTGTTTTATGTGTGTTTTTATTTTAATGTTGCCCTGAGCCACTTTAGGAAGGGCAATATAACAGACAGACAGACAGACAGACAGACACAGATAGATAATATCAAAGTGAAACTTCTTCCAATTCCCTTATGTTACATTTTACCCAAGTTCCACTGCTAATATTTTGGTCATTCACCTGCAAGGCTCACATGACCACAACTGGCAGGTTATCATTATGGCAATATTTTTTCTGCTTTATTATTAGTTTTGGGTGAAAGTAATGCTTCCAGAGAGAGCAAGAAGATATTGCCTGTAACTCAATTTCTTGCCACCTGTTCACTGCCATTTGTTTTCTCAATCTGCTGGTTCAACAATGATTTTTTTTTTTTTAAACCCATTTTCCTTCCTGGGAATAGCCACACATATAGTTCCAGCCAATCAGAAGTCATAGTGAATGTAATGACATCACAATGATACTTACCGAGTTAGGGCTGACTATGTGTTGATTTTACTGAGGGCAAACAAAGCCAATTGAGGCGAGTAAGGACATCCCTGGCATTGTCCCCAATTTGACGAAGCAAACACTTTTGCCCTTTTTCAAAGCACCCCCTCCAACCAAGCCCTCAAAGAAGTGCTTTTTTACACCATGAAAAGTTTTTAAAAACATGCTAACTCCCCCGCCTTTCGCTTCGTCCTCATTATCATGACCTGCCATTTGGGAATCTCTCGCAGAGACTCTCCACTAGAAATTGCCACGAGAAACTAACAGCCTCTCTCATTTATATACAATGCAGCAGGGCTTGAAATCTCTCCTGTGAAATTGACTAGGAACAAAACTGAAACTGACAAGTCGATTGTCAAAGCAAAACACCATGTCTGAAGGGGAAAGTTTTTAAACTCCCTTCTGTTTTAATCATCCTCAGGTGCATAGATCTTTCACTGTGTCTATTCGCAGGCATTTATAAAGTGCTTATTACTGTAGCATCTTAACGCTGATTAGGTTCCAGCCAGGACAGGGCATTTATTTTGTTTTCAATATGATTGTTAAACTGTCAACATGGCTATAATAGCTCCTGGTGGAGGCACAGAGCCAGGTCTGTGCTCCTGAGTTATGTTGGTGCTGATTCAGACACACTTCATTGATTTTGGTGAAGACACTGCAGACTGACAATGATAATGGAGGAGCACAGAATCAGGCCTGGCCTTCAAAAGACTGCAATTCTGCAGACAACATTTTCTACAAAGTGCAATCATTACAGGTTGGAGATTTTAGTGTTCATTTGGCTCCCCCAAAGTGAAGTATGGGGGGCAAATGGCTATTGGGACAGGCACATTGGGGCACATTTCCCTTTCCACTCTCTTCAGAGGTACATGGCTTTGTGCAGAGAGGTTAATGTACAGTAGCTAGTACATACAGGGCCGTGCGTAGCTTTGGAGGGTGAATTGGGTCTGAATTGAACCAGCCTGTTTCCACCTGCTTCAATATGATTTGAACTTCTGTCCATTTCAGATCAAATTGTCATCTGAGGAGGTCCGTCTTGAGTTACCCTCGGTTCGTTTGGTGGAGACGCAGAGGCGGGCCTTCTCTGTACCTGCTCCCGGGCTGTGGAATGCACTCCCAGCAGAAATTCGCAATCTTAATTCCTTACTGAGAGCCCTTAAAACCCATCTGTTTGGCCTGGCCTTTCAGGGTTTTTAATTAGTTTTAATTGTTTTAATGCTAACCTGGTTTTCAGGATTTTAATTGTTCTGATAGTTTATTTTGCTCTATTTTATTTGCTATTGGTTTTAATGGCTTCTGTTTTAATTGTAAACCGCCCTGAGCCATTTTGGAAGGGCGGTATAAAAATAGAATAAATAAATAAATAAATAAATAAATAGGACTCAGTTTGGCCTGCTGAATCAAAGCTGATTCAGCTTTTGAATTCCCACCCCTGCATGTTTAATCCCCCCACCTAAACCCATATTCTCTTCCCTTTTGTACTTACCAGGTAGACAGAATATTCTTTTAAAAAATCCCGACAACCCAATAATTATGCTCCCAGTGAGGAATCAATGGCTTAACCTAAAAAAAAAAAAAAAAAGACCTCAGGCAAACTTGTTATTTACCTTTGCAAGGCCTGGGTAAGGGTGTGGATGCTCTTAGAGATCATAGGCCACCTTCAGACTTAACACAGAACTGCAGGTCCAATGGGCCCGTGGTTCCGTGCCACTCACCCCTTTTCCATACCAAGTCAGACATTCAGGAGAGCTCCCTCTCTGCAGTCTCGCTGAGTGCAGAGAGGAGGGGGAACTAGCTGCCAGGGCTCCTTCTTTACTGAAGGACAGCCCTGGCAGCCAATAGCAGCCGGAATGAGGGAGTAGCTTCTTCCTACTCTGGTTGCAGAGGGGGGAGACTGTGATGCCAGTGTTTGGATGTAAGGCTGATACCACGGACCCGGAAGTCCAGGCAGTGGACCTTACTAGAAACCGAAGGTACAAAAAACAGTTGGAGGGGAGAGGGGGACCGGACTGCAAGTCCATTTTAAAACAAAACTGTGGTTGCCTGTATTCGGACGTACCGTTTCTGAAACAGGAAGTCCCTTCACCTCTGGTTTTGTGTTACGTCCAAATGCAGCCATAGTCTCTTCAGAGGCTGCTGAAATGGCTGCAGTGCAGACTAGGAAAAAACTTAGACCTGATCAGAGAATTATTTATTGTAACCAGGTCAGGACAAATCAATAGGCTACTTGAGCAGGAGGGAGGAGCTATGCTTCAGAACAATAGTGCCTCACCTTTCTACTCTGTAGCCTTGACTGGCTCACCAAGAGAGAGAGAGTGAAATGTTCCTGGTTCAAGTGTGAGCTGATTTGGACAGCTGATACTCTAACTACACATATATGTGGAGACACACCAAGTATGAGGTCATGAGGGTCAGATGTGCTTCAGAGCACATTTGATTTGGAGCTTACACCAATGCAAACATGGCATAAGGTAGAGATTTGGGAGATTTGTTGTATCCATGATTAATTATCACATTCAATGCTCTTTAGGAAGTCAATTCTGGAACCTGTTTTCAGGGCCAGGGCTCCAGTGTGAGAAATGATTAAAAACATGAGAATGTCTCTGGACGAGTTCAGAGTGCCCTCACTCGATGCTCAGTACTTCTAAATTGCAGCCACTGTCTCCCTTGCTCATAAAGCAAGTCAGAGAAGAAGGTCCCTGGTAGGACTAAGTTGCCAGTTTGGATTTTGATGTCAAAATTTGCCCCACCAGTTGACATTTGGGTGTTGCAATTGAAATCTGGCAACATTTAAAATGTGATCCTCGGGGTTTTCATCACCTGTTCAAGAGGATTTTCCCAAATGGTTAAATGGAGGAATCAAATTAGTGCAAAATTCAAGACATGCTTCTACATGTCAATTGTTCAAGTACCAAATCCTGCTGCATGTTAGTTATCACATACATGGATTCCTCTGCACCTGATAATTATCAAATGTTGACTGCTCTCTAAGCGGTTTACAGTGATTTAGCATATTGCCCCAACATTCTGGGTACTCATTTTACCGACCTCGGAAGGATGGAAGGCTGAGTCAACCTTGAGCCCCTGGTCAGGATCGAACTTGTAACCTTCTGGTTACAGGGCAGCAGTAATGAGATGGATGAGAGATAATAAATTCAAGCTGAATCCAAACAAGACGGAGGTACTAATGGTGAAAGGTCATAATTAGAGGGATGTGATAGAACTGTCTGTTCTGGATGGGATTGCACTTCCTCTAAAGGAACAGGTACGTAGCTTGAGAGTGCTTCTGGACCCAGGCGTCATCCTGGTGTCTCAGGTGGAGGCTATGGCCAGAAGCGTTTTCTATCAACTTTGGTTGATACGACAGCTGCATCTGTTCCTTGAAGATAATGGTCTCAAAATTGTGGTGCTCTCACTGGAAACTTCTAGGCTTGACTGCTACAATGTGCTCTACCTGGGGCTGCCTTTGTATGTCGTTTGGAAATTTCAGTAAGTTCAAAATGCAGCAGCCAGATTGGTCTCTGGGGTTTCTCAGAGAGACCATATTATGCCTGTTTTAAAACAGCTGCATTGGCTGCCAATAATGTTTCCGGGCAAAATACAACATGCTGGTAATTACCTTTAAAGTCCTAAATGGCTTAGGACCAGGTTATGTGGGAGAGCACCTTCTTCACTGTGATCCCCATTGCACTTTAAGGTCATTAGGAGGAGAGAGAGAGGTCTGTCTTCGGCTGCCGCCAGTTCACCTGGCAGTGATTTGGGATCTGGCCTTCTCTGAGGCTGCTCCTCCTGGGCTCTGGAATGCACTCCCTGTGGATATTAGAAGCTTAAGAGTTCTAGCAGTCTTTAAAAGAGTCCTAAAACATTTCTTTTTAGCCTGGCCTTTAGTGAGTACTGAAATGATTTCAAACTGGTTTTTGTTTTGTCTTAATGAGTTATTTGTTTTTTTAAAATGTGTTTTCATATTTGTAAACTGCCTAGAGCTATCTGGGGGAGGCAGTATAAAAATCTAGTGAATAAATTAATAAAATATATTCAGAGAATAAGTGCTTTAAAGAGAACTAGAAGGGGGAAGAAGTGCAAATACATACTCCTCAGCTTCCAAATTAGAGGACATGTTCTGTTGCCAGATTTCAGTCCCAGCATCTGTTATTCAGGAAGACCAGCTCCAGAGTGTCTGAGCCTGATGGCCAATTGTTCTCCACTGAGCACCTTCCCTTCCTCTTCTGCTAGGTTCATTGTGTCTGCTACTTATTAATGTCAGGGGGAGGGGGAAACAATTTCAAAAACTTACAGGCTGCACTAGTGCTATTCTTAAAAAAAAAAAAAAAGCCTTCTGTTCTGTATCCCATATTCTGGTGACTTGCCTAATGCCCATCCCTAGTTGTACATAAATGAATGATGCATTTCAAATTTGGAAGTTTAATCAGAGGGATTCTTACCTTTCATAAAGACCCAGATTCAAGTTCGTGCCCTTCAGTGGCTTCCAATGATCTTCAACTAACTTTGAACATCCATTTAGTTGTAATCACAAAACCATTTGCCAGCTCATAAATCCCATCGAAGGCAGGTGGTTGCAGGACTGTGAGCGGGACAGAGCAATCCACAGACCGTTTAAACTGGCACAATTGCACTTAAAACAATTGAGTCACTTTGAAGTCAGTTGCACAAAGATACGGGCAGGCAATGGAAAGAGGAGAAATTCTGTATTAAGCCACAGCGCCAAATCTGGGACAACCATAGCCCAGTGTCAGTTGAAATCCCTTGTAAGTGGCAAGGGAATTCCAAAAACTTACTATAAACTAGCACTTTAGAAGACCAAGATGACACCTGGAAAAACCTGTATTTGTTTGGTGGGACAAATACCTCTTGGACTCTCAGGAATAACCACGTGAGCGAATGGCTTCAATACTGGAGGGAAACAGCAATGTGGAAGCACCAACTGTGTCAGGATACAGTTCTGGATGTTTTTGTCCTATTGTTTGCTGACCAACTGCAGCCTGATTGTCTGCTGGGGCTGTTGAGCAAACCTCCTGGGAAGTCCAGACAACAAAACCCCTTTAGGTGGTGGGCTACTGGTGTAGGTCTCCATTCTGCTCTTCATTCCTCCATTGGTCACCCCTGCACAAGTCCACACAGGTTCCTATCTTAAACGTAGGTTTCTGTTCCGTATTTGATTTTGAAGCCCAAATTATGTATACTGTTTGGCTGTTACTGACCTGCATTGCCATGATAATGTTTTGCTAATGGTGACCTGTGGTTGACAGCATTGTGTCCAGATTTTTTCACCTTTCTGGTAGCAACAACCAAGGAATCCATGTGTGTGGGGAAAGGGGTGAATTCTAAGCACAATGACTTTATCGGTTTCTTTGTAAATGCTGCCATTTAGGGATGTGCAAATCTCTTTCTCAGCCTAACCTACTTCACAGGGTTGTTGTGAGGAGAAACTTAAGTATGTAGTACACTGCTCTGGGCTCCTTGGAGGAAGAGTGGGATATTAAAAAAAATGTAAGTAAGTAAATAAACAAATAAATAAAATATTTGAATCCGAATCAATTTGACTTGAATCTGGGTGATTTGAGTGATTTGAATTTGGATTGAATCATCTCTTAAAAGGGCAATTCTATTCATATGAAATTTTCAAAATTTGATTTGAGAGCCATTTGGCACTTTAAAAAATCATTCAGGCCCCCTGATTGGTTTAAAAAGGCACCCAAACAGGGTCAAATAGATTCGAATTTGAATTGAATTTTCAGACCAGATTTGAATTTAAAACATGTTTTTGGAATTCGATTTGAATTTGAAACAAATCTAAAAATTCATTTCCTGCACATCTCTACTGCCATTAGTAAACAGATTTCAATGTAGCTGACAATTACACACACAAACCCTATAGGGTGACATCCAGACTAATGAGACATTGGTGCTGCTTGAGAATTGGTGGTGCTTCTGATGAGTGTTATATTCTGTCTAGTTATCTTTTATGTTTTGTTGTTGAGAAGTTTGTCCCAGTTTGGATCCTGTAGAGAAGCAGCTATAAAACAATGAGTTCCTGACTTACACAGAAATGGCAGTCATATGGGGAGCACAAATTCTGAAGACCCTCCCTTCCCTCAAAAGTGCTCTGTGCCATATAAAAATATGTTCATGAGGACTGTGCAACCTTCAGGTAAATAATTTCATGTAATCCAGAGAGCTTCTGGGGGAAAAACATTTTAAAGCAACTCATGAAAAGACAAGGCTCAGACCAGAGGATATAGCAAATTTTTGTTTGCTTTCCTAAAGAAGACAGACAGCGAGCAAGCAAGCAAGCAAGCAAATATGTAAATTAAAAAAAAAGAAAATAAGGGGAAAAGGACAAGCTAAGTTTGCTAGGTCTAATCTTTTCTAGGGTTTGATTTCTGGCTGGCTAGGGGTTTGTTCTTGACAGGGCAATTTATCAGTTATGCTTAGAGAGAAGGTGGGTGGGGCATTAGCTGCAGGTGAGTCACACAGTTTGTGGGAGGGGCCACATTCCTGAGGTGGCTCAGTTTGACAGCAGCTCTTGAGAAGACAAGGCTCATACCAGGGGAGCTTTGAGAACAGGAATTTGCTAACAGATATCAAAGGGGTTTTGCAAGGACTTTAACGGGAAAGTGTGCTCACACAAGTGGTCCAACTTTATCACAAGGGAGACACTCAGCAATAGGAGAAGGTAGGTACTAGGGTTGTGCATTTTGTATTTGGCCCGAATACGAAACACCCCCATTTTGTTCTTTGTTCGAAATTGCAAAATCCGAATCCGAAACATTTTGGATTTTAAAAAACTCAGGTGGCCCAGAGCGAGTGGTGGTGTAGAGCACCTAGGGTGCCAAACACCCCAATGGGTTACTAACCCATGGGGTACTGGGATCTGTTGTTTCTGATATGTTTTGAGTGTAGATTATCTGGTAGCAGATGAGAGTGGATTCATGGTTTTTCATCATAAATCTCATATGCTACCAGAGAATCTACACTCAGAACACCTCAGAAACAAAAGAACCTGGCACCCTATGAGTTAGTAACCCATGGGGGTGGTTGGCACCCTATATGCACTACACCACCGCTCGCTCCCGGCCACCCCAGTGCCCCCCAGGTGGACTTATGGGTCTTCTGAAACCTCCATTATTCCCTAGGGGGAAAAACCTTAAAGACGTGTAAACTTCAACAATTCCTAAGAAATCAGCCCTTTGCCCTATTCCTTTGGAATCTGGGTTGTGGCAGGCACCCCTTGGGGCACTGCCACTCAACCCACTGTTTTGCCCCTCAGGCCCCCTTTCTGCCCTGAATCTGCCCCAAAGACATGTAAACTTCAGAAATTCTTTTAAAATCAGCCCTTTCCCCAATTCCTTTGGAATCTGTGCGGCAGCAGGCACCTGTTGGGGCATTACCACCTGACACACTCTTCTGCTCCCCAATGCCCCCCAGTGCCCCAAGGGGTGCCTGCCACAACCCAGATTCCAAAGGAATAGGGCAAAGGGCTGATTTCTTAGGAATTGTTGAAGTTTTTGCATCCCCCCGGGAATAATGGAGGTTTCAGCAGTCCCATAACTCCACCTAGGGGGTACTGGGGTTGCCCGGGAGTGAGTGGCGGTGTAGTGCACATAGGGTGCCAACCACCCCCACAGATTGCTAACCCATGGGGTGCTGAGTTCTGTTGTTTCTGAGGTGTTCTGAGTGTAGATTCTCTGGTAGCATATGAGATTTTCTACAGCAGTCAATGAATCCACTCTCATATGTTACAAGAGAATCTACACTGAAAACATCTTAGAAACAACAGAACCCAGTACCCCATGGGTTAGCAACCCATGGGGGTGGTTGGCACCCTAGGTGCTCTACACCACCACTCGCTCTGGGCCACCCTGGTGCCCCCAAGTGCAGATATGGGGCTGCTGAAACCTCCATCATTCCCTATGGGGAAGAACTTTAAAGACGTGTAAACTCCATTAAATCTTTAAAAACCAGCCCTCTGCCCAATACCTTTGAAATAATCCTGTCAGCTTCCTTGCCCCCACTGGGCACTACCACCCACCCTGCTCTGCTCTGGGCCACCCCTTTCCCTCCGACATGAAGCTATACGTTTGCTGAAACCTCCATTCTTCCCTATGGGAAAAACCTTAAACCTCAAAAATTCACCAAAAATCAGCCGTTTGCCCAATTCCTCTGAAATTTGGGTGGTAGTTTCCATCCATTGGGCACTACCACCCCCCCCCCCACTAGTTTTGCCTTGGGGCATTTTTAAAAATCCAAAACGTTTCGGATTCAGATTTTGCAATTTCGAACAAAGAACACAATTGGGATGTTTCGGATTGGCTGATTTCGAACAAAGAACAAAATGGGGGTGTTTCGTATACGGGCCAAAAACAAAACAGAAAAACAACAAAATGCACAACCCTAATAGATATACTGGGCATAGCGGAAACTGGTGGAATGGCGAGAACCAGTGGGATACTATAATTCCTGGATACAAACTCTACAGCAAGGACAGGGAGGATTGGGGTGAAGTAGGACTATATATTAAAGAAGGGATAGAATCCAACAAGCTAGAAAACCTAGGAGGACCAGAATAATTGTGGGTGACAATACAAGGACTGAAAGGAAATTTGTTACTAGGGAGGTGCTATTGCCTTCCGGATCAAAATGCATAGAGTGTCCTGGAGTTGGGGAAGCAAATCAGAGAGGCGTCAACAGGGGCTAGGGGAGAGGAGGCCCTCTCCTGGGTGGCCCCTCGGAGTGAGGGAAATAATGAAGAAAATAGGGAGGGGTGGACCTGAGGGACCCTCAGGAGCTGGGGGTCTGGGGTTATTTGAACCAATCCGCTCAATTATAGCTATACCCCTGGGCATCAAAGAGAGACAGAGTAGTAATAATGGGTGACTTCAATTACCCTCACATAGCTTGGACAAATTCATCTTTGGGTACTGACAGAGAGGTCAAGTTTCTAGACATGCTAAATGACTGTGCCTTAGAACAACTGGTCACAGAACCAACCAGAGAGAAGGTGACCTTGGACTTAATCCTGAGTGGTGCCAAGGACCTGGTGTGAGATATCAGAGTAGTAGAACTATTGGGGAACAGTGACCATAGTGTGATCAAATTCAGTTTATATGCACATGGAGCATTGCCAAGGAAGTCCAACACAGCTGGGCTGGACTTCAGAAGAGGAAACATTTCAAAAATGAGGGACTGGTAAAAAGGAAGCTGAAAGGGAAAGTCAGGAGGGTCAAATCACTCCAGAAAGCATGGAATGTATTCAAAACCACAATAAGAGAAGCTCAGTTGGAATGTATACCAAGAAGGAGGAAAGGTGCCACCAAATACAGGAGGACACCAGCGTGGCTAACAAGTAGTAGAGTCAGGGAAGCTATAAAAGGGAAGAAGGCTTCCTTCAGAAAATGGAAGTCCTGCCCAAATGAAGAGAAGAAAGAATTTCTTTTTCTGGGCAAAGAAATGTAAGTTGACAATAAGGGATGCAAGAAGAGAGTTTGAGGAACATATAGTTAGAAGTGTCAAGAGAAATAACGAAAACTTCTTTAAATATACCAGAAGCAAAAAACTGAAAGGGAGGTGGTTGGACCCTTAGATGATGAGGGTAAGAAGGGATTAATAATAAGGAGGATAAGGAGATTACATTTTATTGAGATTTTATCTGTTTTATGAATTTTAACTGTTTTATATTGTTTTATGTTTTAATTTGTACACCACTTGGAGATTTCTATATCAGGCAGTATAGAAATACAATCACTCACTAACAGAGAAGCTGAATGTGTTCTTTGCATCTGTCTTCACAGCAGAGGAGGATAATGACCTGCTCCGGCTTCGGCTTGGAGGCTAAAGAACTGGGCCAATTTGAGGTGACACGAGAGGATGTTCTAAACTGTTTTGAAAAACTAAAAATTAACAAATTGCCAGGGCCAGATGGCACCTAAAGTTCTCAAGCAATTCAAATGTCAAATTGCTGATCTCCAAGCAAAAATACTTAACTTGTCCCTACAATCAGGCTCTGTACCAGAGGACTGGAAAGTAGGTAATGCAACTCCAATTTTAAAAAAGAGATCCAAGGGGGATGTGGGAAAACAGGCCACTTAGCTTAACTTCTGTGCCAGGTACATTGATGTGGTGATGGCCACTATCTTGGATGGCTTTAAAAGGGGCTTGGATGGCTTGGGCAGGTCTGTTAATGGCTACTAGTCTGGTGGCTATAGGCCATCTAGCCTCAGAGGCAAGATGCCTCGGAATACCAGTTGCAGGGGAGCAGCAGCAGGAGAGAGGGCATGCACATACCTCTTGCCTGTGGGCTCCCCTGAAGCATCTGGTGGGTCACTATGGGAAACAGGATGCTGGACTAGACGTTATTTTTCTATGTAAACCGTTTTGGAAACATTTGTTGAAGAGCGATATAGAAATGACCATTTAGGGCTTATTTATAAATGTATATCTCTTCCATATTTTTCCATGGAGCTCAAAGTGGCATAACACATACCTGCCAACATGTCCCTATCTTCCCATTCACCTGAATGGGAAAATAGGGACATGTTGGCAAGTATGATAATGGAACTTGCAGGTAGGCCCCCATCGAGGCACTGACCAGGCCCAGACCTGCCTAGCTTCAGCAGCACAGCTGCATTCTCTGCCTCTAGACCAGGCCCGCTCAACTTAGGCCCCCCAGTTGTTTCTGAACTACAACTCCCATAATCCCCGGCCACAGTGGCCAATAGCCGGGGTTATGGGAGTTGTAGGCCAACATCTGAAGGAGGGCCGAAGTTGAGCAGCCCTGCTCTAGACCATAGCATTTGTGTCTCACCTCTCATCTTCCTCATTGAAACATTATCAGGGAGATGTGTATGAGTCAGCAGCAGCCATGCATTCTTCTTGTGGTCTGGGCCTCTATTACATGGGACATGGTTCTAAGCCAGCATGGTGGTGGTTACAGTGGTATCGAGAGAGCCTTCACATGGAAACTCTTCACAGCAATGGCTCTTTCTTCTTCAACTCTTGCTTTTGTTATTTTATTCCCCCTCAGCTCTTGCTTTGGTTATCCAGACTGTCTCTGCCCCCCTCCCCCGCTCTTTTTGTTCCCTCCCTTTTTGTAATTTAAACTCTGCTCCATTTGCTGCCACTGACCTTAACGGCTTAAATTAAAAAGCAATGTTCTGTGTATGTCTTGAAATCACGGCATTCAGTGCCCTATGAAGCTTGACAAGGGTGGTGGTGGGGAGCAGGTACAATTACCAGCCCCCTCCATATCCCCCTCTGTCTCTTTCAGTGCTCTTCCTCTCTCTCTCTCTCTCTCTCTCTCTCTCTCCCCTTCGCTGCTACCTTCCCATTTTTTCTCTCTCGTCATTGTGCAACATTTATGTTTTTAATAACACCCGTAATGGCTTTGACCTTGTGAATTTACATTGGAATCTGCAAAGAATATGCAGCGTGGAAGCACTTGGTTTGTCATTTGTCTAAATCTTCTTCCCAGGAACGGAAGGGAGAGGGAGGAGAATTCTCTCTTTGTCATACAGCTTGTCCGGGCACTGAGACTCAGAGCCTGCCGACTTAATTTGTGTGTGCAAAAGAGAGAAAAAGATGGTGGTGGGTGGGGGGAGAGCAGGGATGGGGGAGCGGTCACAATTAAGGCAGGCATGGTATGGTACAGATCAAGCCCATTTACACAGAAACAGAGAGTGGCCCCAATCCACATAAAGTGCCTAAATAGGAAAGAAGTTAGTCACAACTTCCATGAGCTGAATTAATGCCACTGAGTTCAAGAATTCCTCTAAACATGATTTAATTCATTCCTTTTTATCTCTCCCCCACTGCTTTCTACAAGGAGCCTACAGTAGTCTTCATTAGGTTGTTTTGCCCCCCTCACCTCCCTTAATTTTATCCTCCTATGACCCTAAAAGGTGGAGACAAGACCTATTAAGATGTTAAATAAAAGATACTATACTTATTTATTTATGTATTTGTTGTTTGATTTATATACCGCTTTTCATTTAAATAATCTCAAAGTGGTTTACAATATAATTAAAACAATGCATAATTAAAATACAAAAGTACAGATAATATAAATATAAAAATAATATCTCTATTTAAAAATTTAATAACCTGTTAAAAACAATAATACATAAAACACAAAACTGCAGTAGTAAAAACAATGCTTTCATTTAAATGCCTGGGTGAAGAGCCACGTCTTTATTTTTTTCTTTAAAACTATCAAGGAGACTGAGGAGCAGATGCCAGCTGGGAGAGCATTCCAAAGCCTGGGGGCAATGACTGAGAAGGCCCTGTCCTGCGTGCTGGACATCAGAGCCTCTCTCACCATTGGCATGTGGAGCAGAGCCCCCTCTGATGAACTTGTCAAGTGAGCAGAAACCCTTGGGAGCAGATGGTCCTTTAGATATGTAGGACACAAACCGCTAAGGGCTTTAAAGGTCAAAAGCAGCACATTGAATTGGACCCAGAAACAAATTGGTAGCCAATGCAGCTCTTTCAGAACGAGTGTAATATGATCCCAGTGGGCAGCTCTGGATACAATCCTAGCTACTGCGTTTTGCACTAGCTGCAGTTTCCGAATATTCTTCAAAGGCAGCCCCACGTAGAGCATGTTACAGTAATCCAGTCGCAACATGACTAGGGTGTGGGTAACTGTGGCCAGATCTGCTTTCTCTAGAAAGGGACACAGCTGATGCACTAGCTGAAGCTTTGCAAAAGTTCCTCTGGCCACCGTCTCCATCTGAGCTTCCAAAATTAGAGCCGGGTCCAGCAGTACTCCCAAGCTGCACACTTGCTTTTTCAAGGAGAATGCAAACTCATCCAGAACCAGTCGTATCCCTTCATCCCAATTGGCTCTTCTACTGACCAACAGCACCTTCTTCTTATCTGGATTCAATCTCAGATTAGTAGCCCACATCCAGACCACTTCTGGCACTGTTTAGACACTGTATGCTAGTACCACATCTTTTATCTATTTTCTGAATAGGGCTACAGTGAACTTCCTGTTTGCGGGGGGATTTGAATGCTATTTTGTCCTATTCCTTGTCTGACATTCAAACGACTACACAGCACTGGCTCTCATGATCTTTTCTCTGTTTACAAAGACACCTATCTTTCTTCCTGATTGTCCCTGGAGTGCAGCTGGGGTTGTTGGTGCCTCCTCCCCAGAGAGCGCCACCCTTAGGTCTGCACACTGTACTGTCTTGCCAATTCCATCTACCTTTTTAATTTTATTTTATTTTTTGGCAAGAAAATAAAACTGCAAATCTAGCAGAAAAATTGTTTTTTCTTTCCCTCTCAGGATCTTGGCTGGTTTACAAATACCTTATGCCAAAGATAGTACTGTTGCATTTTCTATCCAGGAACCAGTTACAGAGTACAAAATGTGCATGTGATTTGTAAAATGGCACCTATATGTGTGAAATGTGGCCTTTGCCTACGAAGTACTGTATTTATCCGAATAGAAGGCAACTCTTAATTTAAGACAATGCCTTAAAAGACAGAGGTTAAATACCTGTATTTACCCCAAAGAAAGAGGACTCTGAATTCAAGATGACACCTCCCCTTATATTTACCTGGAAATAATTGGGGGGATGGAATCTTGTCTTGGATTCAGGTAAATATAGTACATGTGTAGCCCATTGGAAAACTTCAGAGCCTTTGCTTATGTATTTTCTAGCATTCCAACTACACATCAAAAAATTTCAGTGTTCTTTTCCTCTGGAAGTCTCTGAGGTTCCAAACAGCATATACAGGCTGGAAGTCTTGGTAGGGCAGGGGAGAATAAGAGAGACTGCTTCACCCTTTTCCATGTGGTTGTTTTCCAGTTCAAAACCACCCTCTCCAAGCTACTTTTTTACCTGCAGGGGGGAAGATACAAGGTCTGAAGCAGGGTCTCCCTGGAGGAGGGGAGCTGAAAAACGATGAGAAGAGAAAGGATAAAGCAAACGTAAAGATAAAGCTGAAAAATGATGCTCCTCGGAGGCAGGGAGCGGAGTTCCCAGTCAGGTACTGACTGGCCCTGCCCCCAGTACTGGCCACACTCCTGCATCTTATGTCATATGTTGGGGTGTGTGGCCACTGTCCAGGAGAGCATGGCCACTGTCCTGTTCAGACCCAATCCCATCCTCCCCACCAGTCAGCATTTCAAATGCTGACTGGCTGGGCTCCCCCCCCCCACCCCAGGGAGCAAAACCAACTGGGGAGGAGAGGGGCACATCTCATGCTCCCAGTGAGCAAATGCATCCTTTTCTATCTGGGTGTGTGAGGAGATAAGGGGGTGCCCTGGCAGAGGGTGAGGGGTTGCTTTACTGGCCCCCAAGACCCTGGTTGCTGAGGGACAGTCATCCCTCATTGTTCTATTGTCTCTTTGCCACTGACTGTAATGTAGAGTCCAAGTGTACATGCTGTGTAAGGGAAAAGGGAATTAAACCCAACTTTCTTCAACACAGAAAGAGAGACACAGCAACCTCTTGAACTGTTACACAGTGATATTTGTGGGCCCATGTAGATCAATTCATCCAGGGAAACAAGTATTTGTTAACTTTCATAGATAATTTTTCAAGATATAAATTTACTTATCTGATTAGTGAAAAGAACCAAATATTTGAAAAATTGAAGGAGTATGTTGCAAGAGTTTGTAATAAATTTGGAAGGAAGCCTCAGATTCTGAGATCAGACAATGTAGGTGAATCTACAGGAAATGAGATAACTGAATGTCTGAAAAAGGAGGGCACTGAACATCAGATGACAATGCCATACACTCCAGAACCAAACAGAGTTGCAGAAAGACAGAATCAATTTTTAATAGAAATAGCCAGATGTATACTGCTGGATGCAGAACTACACAGTAAGTTTTGGGGAGAGGCAATTATAACTGCTACTTACGGAGTTGCCTATGGGAAGAAAAACTTTAGGGTGCAAATGGGTTTTCAAAGTGAAGCATGATGAAGAAGGAGATGTCCAACACTATAAAACAAGGCTAGTAGCTAAAGGATATTCGAAGAAATATGATGAAGGTTATGACGAAACTTTTGCCCCAGTAGTGAAACATTCTTCTATAGAATGCTCCTTTATTCTTTAAGAATGCTCCTTTGTATTGCAGCAGTGAGGAAAATGTATGTAGACCATATAGATGAAAAAACTGCATCTTCATATGGTGATATTGAGGACATTTACATGGAGCAACCATCAGCGTTTGAGGAACCGGTAAGGAGGAACTTGTGTGCAAGCTCCAAAAGAGTATTTATGGTCTAAAGCAAGCAACAAGAGTTAAATCTCTTGTTGCTTGTTGGAACACAAAGTTAAATCAAGTAAACAAGTGTTTATGCAAGGAAAAGCTGACTCTTTTCTATATTCAAGGTTTCGAAACAATAGATGGACGTATATAATAATATTTGTTGATGATTTGATTGTTGTCAAAACAGAGAAGATAGTGATGAAACTGTAGAACATTTAAACAAAGAAACAGAAGTAAAGCAACTGGGGAACATTTCCTATTTTCTTGGAATACAAATAGAAAGAGAACAAGATGGAGGTTATCTTCTTAATCAGAAACAAAACATAAAAGAGCTTTTAGAATTTCTGGGTCTTACAGATGCCAAGGAAGTCAACACTCCAATGGAAGCCAATGAGGCTCATGAGCAGTTGGGGGTCTCCTTGTGAGTCGCTGTGGCACGGAGCCACACCGCAGCGTCTCACAATCAGAAGAACAGGGTTAGTGGAGCTCTTGCTACCTACTGCCTTCTTGGGCTAAACTTCTTTACTACCAGAGCATACTCTCCTGTGTGAGGACTTTAATGTTTCTCCTCACACCCCTAATCAAATACCAGGGTAGCATGGGTTGGGAGAGAGAGGCACAACCAGGGATGCCAGGAAACAGAGGCAGCTGCACCTCATTTGGTGCCTTCCATTCTCATTAGGCTTAGCCACTCCTGTCTGCACAGGAACCCTGTTCTCTGCCTTAGAAGGATGCCTTGCTCTCTAATTATAAGTGCTGGATGACAGGCTGTAGTTGGAAAGTGGGGAGGAGGAGGAGGAAAAGGCACTATGTGGCAAGTTAGTGGTGTGACTGGCCAGAAACAGGCAGTCATGGGGAAGGTAGGTATGATCCTGCCTTCCCCCTGCCCTCCCCAGCCCCAGCCCCAGCCCCAGCCCCAGCCGTCATATGAACAGCCCTAATGACAACTACCTTTAACCACCACTACTACTAACTTTATTTCAGTGACTCACAAATGAACGGATACAATAGGAGTCAAGCTGAGTAGCTTCCAAAGTTCCAATTAACTTTTTTTCAAGGGTCAAGGATGCATGCATGCATGCATATATTCCTGCATATAATGTAAATGCATCACTCTTTGGGAATCCTAAAATTAGTATGTTAAACGGTTTCAGTGTCTTTGTCCTCCACCCCCACTCAAAACATGAACAATGTAATTTAGAAGTATTCCCATAGATTTAGAAGTGTTTCAATAAAAATAATATCCAAGTAAAGCTTTGAACTTGTTTAAATAAAACATTTAACCACATCAAGCCAACTGTTTTTCTACAAAACAAAAACAAACTAAAACCACTCTCTCTGAAGTGGATGTTAAATTGCCCCGAAAGCAGCAGAGATGTATAGACACCCTCTCAAAAATTTCACTTGTCTCATAGAAACTTAATGGCTTTCCTTGAAAATTCATGGATGTTTGTCCTTGGGAGGAATCCTGGAATTTGCTTTGGATTTCAGTTTGTTTGAAATTTCAGTGCTAACTTTAGCAATGTGCAGACACCATGGAGAAATTTCACTGTCTTATAAGAAGCCATTTGGTATCTCTTAAGAAGTCTCAGATATTTTCTTTGAAGGAACCCTTGGGAAGATTTCTGACATTTGTTATGAACTGTAATTGTTCAATACTTTGGTTCTAACCATACAACTGAGACCTGAGAATAGCCAGTTCCAGCTGAGGAAGAATTCATTGTCACCATAGATCCATAGGAAATCATTGATTATGCAAATAATCAATTATTCTGGTGGCCCCGCGGCACCAAACCCAGTGCTGAAACCCATCTCTTAGCCGAGGTTAAGGGCGCAAATGCATCTTTAACTTGGCTGCTGACACAGAGATGGGTGCCTAGAGTGCCCATCCCCTGGGGGAACCCTCCTGTGCACTGCACTCGGCGCATGGTGCACTGTGGGATACCATGCTGCTCCATGCTGCTCCTGACACTGCGAGCCGTGTGGGCGTGCAGCTTGTCCTCAGCAGGGGCTAAAAGTGATCATGTGAGTGAAGGTATGTTGAACCCTGCCTCCCCCCACCACCTGTCTGCGTGCACGTGTGGTCATGTGAATAACCTCAAGTCTTTCACTGGACAATCACCTTTTAAAGTGGTGATTCTCTTATATTTGGCAGGGGGTGAGCAACTGGCCCCATCCAACCCCTGCACAGCATAGCTCCAGTGACTGTTGCTGGGGGTCTATCTTATGTTTCTTTTTAGATTGTGAGCCCTTTGGGGACTGGAGACCATCTTATTCATGTATTATTTATTTTTCTGTGTAAACTGCTCTGATAACTTTGGTTGAAGATTGGTATATAAATATCCATAGCTGTTGTAGTAGACTGCTGAAAGGCAACATCATTAGGTGAATATCCAGCTCTCAGACCCTGGACTAGCCCTGCCCAGTTGGGCTAGCTATTGGATCCTTCTAGAACAGGAAGGATATCAAGGCTTCCTGTCTGGACTAAGACCTTGCTTCAGAATCAAGGTCTTCCTAGTTCTGATGCATAGTTTTCTGCAATTCCTGATTGTCTGCCCAACATTGACCCCTGGCTTTGGTTTTGACTCTTGCGTTGCTTCCCAGTCCTGGTTCCTAGTTTATCTGCTTGGCTTCTACTCTGGCTTTGGGTTGAACTCCCACCCTGTTTCCTGATCTTGGTTAGTCTGTTTGGCCCTTCTATCCACAACTTCAGACTTTGTACTATATAGCAATGGCTGCCAATGACCCAATGCTGACATTGGGTCAGCTGGGTCAATGCACTATCAAGGGCTGAATTCACTCCAGCTCTGGTACTTGGCATGCCACTACCAGCTCACATTCAGGCTGGTTGACCACGGTGTACCAAAGGTGAAATTCCGCCCTCAAAGCAAATTTCAGAACCGTTTTCGTCTTTAGCAGCAAAGTGTACATCTCTTGTGGCACCTTAAAAGGAGCAAGTTTATTGTGGCATAAGCATTTGCAGGCCAGAGCCCATTGCATGAAATACATGAAAAAAACATCGGTAAGCAGAGCTGGAGATTAGTACAAGGGGTATCTTTCTCTGAAACTTCCATCAGCTGAAATGGTAATGTGAATCAGCCCATATTGTAGGATGCCATCTGAGTGCAGGTTGACTTGTAATCTGGTCTGGATTTGTGGAACCGCCCCCAGTTCCTTGAAAAACAGTTGCGTGAATCCACTTATGAATACTTATTTGCATGCACTACTTCTGAATTTACAACATGAGGGGATTAGCAGTAACGGTTCTGAACCTTCCTTCCTTCCTTCCTTCCTTCCTTCCTTCCTTCCTTCCTTCCTTCCTTCCTTCCTTCAGGAAGCGCTTTGATTATGTACTCCTCATACGCTTTCTATGGACACAAATATACCTTCTCTTTTCTGCTAGTCATGGCTTTCTAGCAGAGTCAAGATCAGAACTCTAGAGGGGCATTCTGGGAAATGATGGCACCCATTGCAACAATCCACCTGTTTAATGGGATGCCTTTAGGAGAGAAAGACATGTGACTGCAGACTGAGCTGCACTCTACCCTCCTATTCTTCACTGCCACTGAGATGGCCAAAGAGGGAGAAGGTCCTCTGTGTCTTATCAGCTACTCCTGCTGGAAGGCAAGTGAAGGCCAGAAGTGATGGATGGTGAGGGCCCAGCTTGCCCAGTACAAGTACAGCTAGTCAGTGGTTGGGCATAAATACCCAGTGGGTTGTACTGGGCAATTTGTGCCAATGCAGGCCATTGGGGAAACCAAGGATGCCTCTGGATGTAACACAGAACCACAGGTCCAATGGACCCACGATTCACTCCCCGCCCACCCACCCCGTTCTCCTGTCTGCATTTGGATGGAACAGTGAGCATCCTCTCTGCAGTCAGTGAGACTGCAGAGAGAACTGGCTGTGTGGGCTTCCTTCTTGCTTGAAGGACAGCCTGCACAGCCAATCACACAGGGAGAGAGGGAGGAGCTTCCTCTCTCAACTCCAGTCTGGCAGAATGCAGCCTCCAGTGCTGCATTCAGATGTCCTGGAGGCTCCATGGAACCCCGGTTTAGAGCAGCGAAACTCACTACAAATTAAGGGTTCAAATTGGAGTCTCTGGAGCGAAACCTCTGGCCCCAGCAATTCTGATTCCATATTATGTGTAAATGTGCCCATTGTCTGCCACTACATTTGCTCATTTGCTCCTCAGTGATGTGCAGGGACATTCCTCCCCTAGTCAGCCATGACTTGGCAGTAACAGAGAAGAATAGCAGCCCAAACCATGACATCACATGCCACGCATTGACATTCCCTCCTGCTCCCTTCTCACTTTCAACTCTTCTCAGCATAAGAGTTAATTACAACAGAAGTTTGTGAAACTGTTGTAGAGGGAATCTGGCCTGCATCTCAGCTTGGTTTTGTGGGCTGGTTGTGGTTGCCATAAAGCTCCTCACACATCATGTTTGAGTTCCTGCCTGGAGGGCTGCTTCATCACCCACTCCCAGATTTCCTGTGAACCCATTTTGGCAACTGTTCCTGGGCACTTTGCAGTCTTGCCATGTCTCCTCCCTTGTTTAAAAATAAAATCCATCGGCATCGATCAGAGGGAGAAGCGAATAAATGAAGCAGGTAACTGAGCCATGGAGAATTGCCTTGGACTTTATGGCTCAAGCTCCTCTTCAGGACTATTAAACGGATTCCCACTCCCTCCCCTGGTAGCCCTGTTGCCTCCTCTCCACTTCCATCAGGGCCCACATCTTCCTATGGCATGTGGAAACTGCTTCTACTCTGGAGGCTAATTTCTAAACAGAAGCCTGGGGGTGGCGGCGACGGGTGCGGAGGTCTGTCTGGGAATCACAGACACTGATAGAAGCTTCCCTTCTGGAGCAAATAGCTAGGGGTGGGTGGGTGGGATATCCAGATTTGAACTGTAATGGAGGCAGAGAGGTAAAGCCTCCATCCCCTGCCACCATCCTGATCTGGACTGGGGACCTGTGCAGGTAGTATTTACATTTGAAACAAACAAAGAAATATACTGACATAAAGCATACCATATTAGTTAAAGCTCCCTCCTTGCCATGGTCCTGATCTGGCCTGGGGACTGTTCAGCTGCCATTTATGGCTGACATCCAAAGTAAGGCACATTGGATGTACCAGGAAGACACATCAATTGCTGCAGGAAGATTTCCCGCCACCAATGCACCCAGGTGTGCAGCAGATGAGATTCTTATAAAAGGGCTCACTTGCCCTACAGTGTATGTATCCACCAGAATCTCTGTTTCTCTCTTCCTCATGGCAGCCAGCTTTGAGTTAGCCATCAGTTCAGTCCAGCATCAGGCAAGAGTGTACTGATGCTGCAACTCAAAGCCACAGTCATAGGAGAATGGCAACATGGCATTGATTTCTCTGTTTTGAGGACAAATTGCCAGGCCACTTGGCACATATCTTCTTGGTGGGTACTTGGCACGTGTTTTATTGACTTGAAAATACATTGGTGGGCATGTTCTGGCACTTATTAAGGTTTACTTCAAGGGTTCTCAAAGTTGGGTCCACAGATGCTGTTGGACTACAGTTCCCATCATCCCCAGCCCCAATGACCACAATGACCATTTGCAGTCTTGCACTGACTTCTGTTATATACTCCAGTGAACCCTGAGCACTTCATTGACCAATGTTTCTGATGACACTTGCTACAATAAGGTGGTCATAAATATCGCTCTCGCTCTCGCTCTCGCTCTCACTCTCGCTTTCGCTCACTTTAGGCACCTGATACCTGTGTAACATCTTTAAACTCACATGTACCAAGGAATGTCACTCAATAAGCTTGTTGATTATGAAAGATCATGGATTGAACAGAGATCTAAGTTGCCATCAATTGGACTATACATGACATTATGGATGTCTGAAGTGTTAAATGATACAGTTCTTCTCAAGACCGATGAGAGCGGGTCGGGGAGGGCTGGGGACGGGGGAGAGACAGGAGCGCCTTTCCCTTCCCTCAGAAATCTGCGGTGGTCTTTGGGACATGTGGCCATCTGGAGGCTGGGGGAATGTAGCCCGGCCTCCAGATATCCCTCAGTGCACTATGCAAGGAGTGTGGTGCACCGGGGGACTTCCAATTTAGCCCGAGCACACATACGGCTGGGAACTGAGGCAAGAAGGTGCATGTGCACCCTCTTATCTCAGTAAAAGCCTGGGGGGAAATCCTGGACTACCTGGCAGGGCAGTGCCGGGATCAGCGCTTCAGTCCTACCCAGATAGGGCTGCACAAACCTGGGTATGGCTGCTTGTGTAACAACCTTGATGTGTGATATTTCCAAGCAGTTTAAAAAACACATTAGCAAATAGCTTTGCTTTTGCCTAGCTGAGAAGAAAGTGACTCTTCACCATACCTGATGAAGCCCTCTGGGTAACTCAAAGGTATGCATACACATATCCTGAAAGGATTTGGCCACCTAAAAGTGATCTCAACTACTTTTAAAAACAGTTTTTAAGAAATGGCAGCAGTTTCAGTCAGTGAACAAATTTATAGATATCCTTCCTTCCTCTTCTGAAAGATAGGATTTAGAACCAGTCAAGTGACTACATCAGTCTCATAGTTCTGAGACTCATCCATGAGATTATGGGACAATTGATGGCTGATATCCAGACTAATGCTGCACTAGTGTAAGGTTCTTGCACTATCTAGTTCTGCTAAATTGGGAACTTGCATTGCTGGTGCAACAAATCTTTGTTTATTGCATCAGCATGGAGTTAATCTGGATGTCACCTAGTGCAAACATCAAATACTTCTCATGGGTTGGGACTTTCTGTCTCCACACCTGATGTGGGTCAGGTGAATGCTTGAATATAACAGTTGTATACTTTCCCTTATCGCTCTTTGCTCTGTCTTCTCAGTTCCTGTAATTCTGGCTCCTTTCTATCTTTTCATGGGAAGATCATGCTAAACAGAGCTGAACTGTCTCACTTCCTTGAAATGGGAACTGTGTGTGTTTTTGTGTATGAAATGCACACAGTGTATCTGACCAATAGGTCCCTTGTCAGGAATGCGTTTCCAGCCAGTTCACCCGGCAGACCCCACAAGCTCTGTCCTTTGAGTTGCAAAATCATTGCCACCATAAATCTACAGCTGCCCTGTTATCTGCAGCTTGCCGCCACTGAGCAAATCAGGGTGCATCCCAAATGCCTCTCTGGATGGAGGTCCTTTGCATCTGCAGAAATAAAAGCTGCTGCAGAACAATTGCCTTGGATGTGAACAGATCAGGTCTGGTGGACATGACTGCCCGCACATCTCCCAATTCCTCCCCAGACTGCAGTGTAATGTCCAAAGGGAAGGAGTTAAGCAGGTCCTTCTGTAATGATTGTAGAAGGCCCTTTTTTCAGACCTCGCTGCCCTTCTCTCAAATCCACACAGGAATGTCATAATTCCTACCACACTTGTGTTACCGTAGTTTCTCTAGGAGAGGAAGCTGCCTTGTGCTACTGTAATTCCTCTAGTCACCTCCACTCCTGCTACCTTAATTCCTGGTTGCCTGGGGTTTGGCTGTAATTCATTGCATGTAAGTGAAGGCGATTGCTTTCCTGCTGGCCCTTGGCTGGCTTCGCTGCATGGGAGTGCCTGCCAATTTTTCCCAGCGACATAATCAAAGGCAGCGCAAGGGGAGGCTGGAGTTAATGTTTTGTCTATTTACGACAAGCTTAATTCAGTGCCATTTCCCTTGCCCACTTCATCAAGGGGTGGGTAGGAGTGACAAAGAGAAAGAGAGAGAGGAGGCTGCCAGCTGATGCTTACTCACTTCAGGGCCTAGCATGGAAGGCATTATCAGCTCACCTCAAAAGTCATTGACTTGGTAACAAAGTCTCCGTTTTATGCTCTCATAGGAAGCTTCCTTATACCAAGTCAGACCCTTGGTCCATCTAGTTCAGTACTGTCTACATTGACTAGCAGCAATTCTCCAGGGTTTCAGGCAGGAGTCTTTCCCAGCCCTACCTGGAGATGCCAGAGCTGGTCTTGTGGCAGCAAGCATGACATTTCCCCTTAGCTAAGCAGGGTCTGCCCTGGTTGCATTTGAATAGGAGACTTGATGTGTGAGCACTGCAAGATATTCCCTCAGGGGATGGAGCCACTCTGGGAAGAGCATCTCGGTTCCACGTTCCCTACTGGGGTTCTCCAAAAGAGGGCTGACAAGAGATTCCTGCCTGCAACCTTGGAGAAGCTGCTGCCAGTCTGTGAAGACAATACTGAGCTAGATGGACCAATGGTCTGACTTGGTATATGGCAGCTTCCTATGTTCCTATGGACCTTCTGCATGCAAAGCAGATGCCTTACCACTGAGCTACAGCCCGATTGGTTTCTCTAGTGCCTTCCCATTCAGGAGTGCCTGTAGTACAATTAGTTTGGGGGATCAAAGGAGCGGCAGAGAGCATTATTAGAGGAGTGAGAATTTTGCTATATATTTATAGAGGCAAGGTAATTAATGATTCTCCTACCTACATGGTTGCACTGGCTTCTGCAGCTTGTTCTGGGGTAGTGGAGTGAGTGAAAGAGGCTTCTTAAAAAACAAACAAACCAGAGGCCTTTAAAAAGAATTAATTCAAGCTATAGGACCATAATATTATATGACTGCACAGTCTGACCCTTTGCTGTAACCAGTCTGGTGGACGAGGGAGTGAAAGTGGGAGTGGGAAGGTTTTGTGGGGGAGTATCCACTACCCCTTGCTATTTCTTGGAGTCATCCTTGTTTCCATTATAATCCATATACCAGCCAACGTTCACGTGTCTCTATTCAGAATCACTCCACCAGGTGTTCAGTGAAAACATGAATCAGGAGTGGGATCACAACCACTAACCAGGTCCCTGATGCCAACAAATATTCTGACCAGGTCCTGGGCAACTGCATGTTCAGTGTTCGTCTGAGAGGGGACGAGGTGAACTTGTGTAATACTTTAGAAAATGTAAGCTACAACCATCTAATGGTGGAAATAGGTATTGTACCCATATTGTAAGGGGAATCAAGATGCATTGCAATGCATGGCTGGATAAGGAGTTATATGCATTTTGGGTAGAGCTGCATTACATGTCTAACATGATTGGGTATGATGTGGGAAATATTAGTGCAAGATATATTGGCTGACATCCTGGCTAATGAAGCACAAGTGCTGCATGAGATGTGCTGCTGCCAAGTTCCTGACTAATGCAGCAATGGGGTTCGTGGCTGGGGAAAATTTCGATGACCTCCCCTTCTCGGGAATCCCTCTGTGCCACCTGAAAATATGTCCCTGTGGGCTGCACAACCCTCAAGGATGTATTTTTAAATGGCACAGAGTGTTTCTGGAGGAAGGGGAAGTTGTTGAAACACACACACACACACACACACACACACACACACACACACACACACACACACACCATGTGAGAGCTGGTGCTATGTTAGTTGAACCCATCAGCAGCATTAGTACATCTCATATAGCACTGGCACATCATCAGCCACTGTCTTCTCAAATTAAAGCTTCAATTCATCCTCAAGACCAATGTTATTTCTTAGAAAGATGGATACTGTTCCTCAGTGTTACTGATAGGTCCAAAATATCTTGTGCAAGACCAGAAAGACTGGAAATGGTTTTTATTTTTAAAAAGAGTAGTTCATTTTTAATGCAGAAATTATACCATATATTGATATATTTGGTTGCATATTTTAAATTGCCATTGTGCACTATGAGCGGAATCTTTATTATTAATATTATTTGTCTTTTTTACATTGAAAATATAAAAAAATTATTTGAAAGATTTTAATATGTTAAAGAATACATTGATGTTGGGTTATTTGTGGCTATTCCAGCAACTCTGATTAGTTTCTGAGTCTGACCTTAGTTTATCATTGAGCTTAATGATCATAGGAGCAAAGGGGTGTAAAGGTAAAGTATGCCGTCAAGTCAATTCTGACTCCAGGTGCTCACAGAGCCCTGTGGTTTTCTTTGGTAGAATACAGGAAGGGTTTACCATTGCCTCCTCCCACGCAGTTTGAGATGGTGCCTTTCAGCATCTTCCTATATTGCTGCTGCCTGATATAGGTGTTTCCCATAGTCTGGGAAACATACCAGCAGGGATTCAAAATGGCAACCTTCTGCATGCTAGTCAAGCATTTCCCCGCTGCACCATTAGGTGGCTAGGTCTTAGGAGAAATAGGTGAGAAGAATCCGGGCATTGCTTTTCTTACAGCTGTCAGCTGAAAAAAGGATTGGTTCTTGCTGTATCTTATTACAAGGTCTATATATTTATTAATTATTATTTATTTTTTACATTTATACCTGCTCTTCCTCCAAGGAGCCCAGACATACATACTTGAGTTTCTCCTCAAATTCTCCTAAGTTCCTTATATAGGAACTGAATTGCTGTTAGGCCAAGTCCTTGGTTTCCAAGCCTTGTAGCAGAATTCTCAACTGATAGATTGATCACAAATAGTGAGGCTTTTCCTTCTTTCTGGAATCACTACTGTTGGGAAATGAAAGTCTTAAGCTACTTTAGGAGTTGGGATGCTGACCTACAGTTCCTGTTTGGTTGGGATTACAAGTGAGTGGGCTGCTCCTATTGATAGGGCCACAGGAATCACAGGAATCACAGCTTGCTACTGCCTGCTGGATTCAGCAGTCATGCTCTCAAGTGTTGTATTGAGGCAAAGCAAGCCTAGGAACACGGACTGCACCTGTGGATTACCTGTGAGTAGGATCAAAGAGCATGGACTTGCTTTGGTGTGTCTAGACTTTGGGAAGGGCTTTTGGACTTATGGGATGTCTTGGGGGTTTGTCGTATTCCACTGTGTTTGCTAATATTGAATGAAACTAGTTTGATCCTACCTCAGGGGTGCATGTACTGTGATTACCCGAATTGAAGACTCTAGATTTGAGACGACCCTCTTACAAAGTAGAAGTTAAATACAGGTTACACCTGCATTTACTCAAAAGGAACAGGACTCTGAATTTAAGACAATCCTCTGATTCCTAATATTAGAAAACTTGGAAGAAAGCTAATCTTGGATTCAGGTAAATATAGTATGTGGTAGGGGAGAAGGTGGCTACCCAGGCATCCAAACTGGTGTCTCAAGTTTGCTTGGGTGGGCTCTTGAGCTACAACAGAATAAAAGAAGGGATGCAGACACTTGAACCCAGTCCTTGGTCTTGACTCAAGAGTCACACATCCAGAGGGCTCCTCCACCTGATCTGAAACTCGGGTTGATTAAGGTTCCAGATCATGGCCAAACAGCAGCATGTGCAGAAGGTTCCTTGCCGACGTGCCAAATATGTCACTGCCCAGAGGCATGGCCAGCTGGAGCACTGACACTGGGTGTATAGTTAAGGGATGTTATCCTGTTTCCCCTTTTTGCATTCACTGAACATTTGGATGGAGATTCCAAACAGGGCTTCTGAATCGGGGGGTGGGGGACTTGTTTTACCACTGACCTCCCCTTATTCAGCTTTCTGTTGCTTTTGGCCCCAACAGTCCTCTAGTCTAGGCTGCCATGTTTTCTTACAGCAGCCATTATTGTGCTTGTGCACTTGAATTACATTAGAGTCAAGGCCTCATGAGCTCTGGAGTGTGTGTGTGTGTGTGTGTGTGTGTGTGCATGCGCGTGTGCGTGTGTGTGTGTGTGTGCATGTGTGTGTTTTTCAACATCCAGAGAGCTGCAGAGGTGGGATCGATTGCAGTGGAGGATGATTAATAAAGCGACCTTGGCGTGGGCTTCATCTCCCTTTTTCTGGTTAAATGTTAACCAGGGTTGTTGATCAGCATAATTCCTGCCATTTGGCCTTCCTCCCAGTGCTTCACTTTTGTGTAGCTCCATAACAATTCCAAATCGGTGAGCTTTTAATGGTGGCTCATTCACATTGGTTGTATTCCAAAAGCAGTAAGCATGAGCAGGATATGTTTTATTACCCAGAGAGTTGACCCAAGGTAGGTTGTCAGCTCTTGAAATTAAACATTCTGCTACCTGGGTAGGGCCTGTGGTTCAGGGGATGGAACCCCACCTAAAAGCTTCTCCATTCACCTGAAATGTACAGCTTAAACGTTTTTTTTAAAAAATGCCTTAAGGGAGAATTTAAAAGCTCTAAGCCTTTGAATTTTTGGGCAACTGGATCCAAAACCAGGCAGTAGTTTGTGTGGAGTTCCACTTGCAGACTCAGGCCAGGTCATAGGTTCCAGCTTAGAGAATTCTCTGTCCTGTGAAGCTTTCCTGGCTCTCTCTTTGATGGTTTTCTGCTGTCTTGTTAAAATTGCTTTGCTTTGCTTTGCCATGCATTTGATTTGCTAGGGCAGTTCACATGATCATAATTAGGGCAGGAGAAGCTCCCTACTCTAATTGGGGAGCTCCCATTTGCCAATCATCTGTCAGTTAAAACCAGGATCGAAGATGCTGTGTGTGCTGGTGTGCTAAGCCGTAGCTGGGTTGGAGGGTTCGCTCCTACCCAGCAGCTGTACCCAGCTGCTGAATGAGGTAGGAGGAAAATTATGATCATGTGAACTGCTCTACTGGGATTTCCTCCTCCTCCTCTGGGATTTTTATCCCTGTGCTATTTCTTGGTTTGTTTATTAGCATTGTGTGATTTTATATTATTATATTTTGATTATTTTTAAGCAGCTTCGGGAGTTAAATCTCTCTCTGCAATAAAGAAATAACTAGGTATGGAGACCCATGATAGTGGCACAGCCTCTTGGATGGCAGCTCCCTTATTGACTCTCTGGCCCTGCAACTACTTGACCCTACCAACATCTGGCACCATCTAGTGGCCATACAAATAACTATTGGCCAGTCTCTCTTGCTGTCTTTAAAATGGGAGTAATAGTGACCTATTTCACAGGACTCTGGTAGGGTGAGGAAGGTAAATACTGGAAAGCTCTTTACACATGAAACGCAAAGAACAACAGCAACTAATATTATTATTTGCTATCTGGACTAAAGCTGCACTAGTGAAAACATGTTGAACTAGTGAAGGATACTCCTGGATATAAAGGGCAGGGAGGGGTGAATTGAGGATGGAGTAGCACTGTATGTTAAAGAAGGGATAGAATCTAACAAGCTAGAAAACCTAGGAGGACCAGAATCCTCTGCAGAAACTCTGTGGGTGACAATACAAGGCCTGAAAGGAAGTGTGCTACTGGGGATGTGCCATCACTTACTGGATCATAATGCTGACAGTGACTGGGAGTTGCAGAATCAGGGAGCCATCAAAGAGAGACAGAGCTGTAGTAATGGGTGACTTCAATTACCCACACATAGATTGGATAAATTCACATTCAGGTAATGACAAAGAGGCCAGATTTCAAGATATACTGCCCTAGAACAGTTGGTCATGGAACCAACCAGAAAGAAGGCAACTTTGGACTTAATCCTGAGTGGTGCCCAGGACCTGGTGCAAGATGTCAGTGTCATGGAACCTTTAGGGAACTGTGGCCATAATGTGACCAAATTCAGTATATACACAAGGAGAGAATCGCCAAGGAAGTCTAACATAGACGCTTTGAACTTCAGAAGAGGAAACTTCTCTAAAATGAAGAGTTTGGTGACAAGAAAACTGAAAAGGAAAATCAAGAGAGTCACTTCGCTCCAGAATGCATGGAGTTTATTTAAAACCACATTGATATAAGTCCAGTTAAAATGTATACCAAAAAGGAGAAAAGATACCACCAAGTCCGGGAGGATGCCAGCATGGCTAACAGGTAAAGTCAAGGAAGTACTGTGTACAGTTCTGGTCACCATATCTCAAAAAGGACATTGGAGAACGCCAGAAGAGGGCAACTGAGATGATCAAGTGCCTAGAGCACCTTCCTTATGAGGTAAGGCTACAGCACCTGGGGCTTTTTAGTTTAGAAGAAAGATGACTGAGAGGTGACATGATAGAGGTCTATAAAATTATGCATGGTGTGGAGAGTGTGGATAGAGATAATTTTTCCTCCCTCTCATATAGAACTAGAACCAGGGATCACTCCATGAAACTGATTGCCAAGAAATTTAGGACCAACAAGAGGAAATACTTTTTCACACAACACACAATTAATCCATGGAATTTTCTTCCACAGAATATGGTGCTGGCCACTAGATCAGATGGCTTTAAAAGGGGCTTGTACAGATTCATGGTGGACAGGTCTATCAATGGCTACTAGTCTGGTGGCTATAGGCTACCTCCAGCCTCAAAGGCAAGATGCCTCTCAATACCAGTTGCAGAGGAGCAACAGCAGGAGATAGGGCATGCCCTCACCTCTTCTCAGAGGCATCTGGTGGGCCAGTGTGTGAAACAAGATGTTGGACTAGATTAGGCCTTGGGCCTGACCCAGCAGGGCTGTTCTTATGTTCTTAAGGATGTTGTGCTAGCTGGTTCCACTAAGTTGGCAGCTTGCATCCCAGATTAGCATTATGCACCAGGGTGGACTTGTACAACCCGTGGTATGCCACCTGCTATGAAACCTCTTCTTTGTTCCATATACATTGCAGGGAACTATGCAAAGCTAACTGCTATCTTTGTTGTACAATTGCAACAAGAATAGACTGCAAGAGACTGAACCTTTGAGCATCTGCTCAGGTACATGATCTTCTTATGTGGGTGCACCTTTGTTTGTTGCACTAGCAGAGCATTAGTCTGGATGTCATTTATTTATTTATTTACTTATTTACTTACTTATTTATTTATTTGATTTATATACCACCCCTCCAAAAATGGCTCAGGGTGGTTTACAAAACCTCCCCCCCACAATTAAAATCAATAAACAGTTAAAATCAAAACTAAACCAATTAAACAATTACAATCATTTAAACATTAAAAACATTAACATTTAAATCATTTAAATTAAAACCAGCATTAAAAAACCATAAATCTAATTAAAAGCCTGGGTGAATAAATGCATCTTCAGTGCCTTTTAAAAAGTTGTCAGAGATGGGGAGGCTCTTATTTTGACAGGGAGCGCATTCCAAAGTCCAGGGGCAGCAACAGAGAAGGCCCATTGCAAGTAGCCTACAAACGAATTGGTAGCAACTGCAGGCGAACCTCTCTAGATGATCTCAACAGGTGGTGGGCTCATTGTGAAGAAGACGTTTTCTTAAATACCCAGGTCCTAAGCTGCTTAGGGCTTTATAGATAATGACCAGCACCTTGTATTTTGCTCAGAAACGTATCGGCAGCCAGTGTAATTCTTTCAACACAGGAGTGATATATGGTCTCTCCTAGATGATCCAGAGACCAAGCTGCCTGCCGCATTCTAGACCAACTTCAGTTTTCAGACTACGTACAAAGGCAGCCCCACATAGAGCGCATTGCAGTAATCCAGCCTAGAGGTTACCAGCATATGTACCACCATTTTGAGGTCATTCATCTCAAGAAATGGACGCATCTGGTGGATCAGCCAAAGCTTATAAAAAGCACCTCTGGCCACTGCCTCAACCTGGGACACCAGGGAGAGGTTTGGATCCAGAAGCAGCCCCAGACTACGAACCTGTTCCTTCTAGGGGAGCATGACTCCATCCAGAACTGGCTGATCAATATTGTATCCAGAGTTCTGACCCCACACAATAAGTGACTCCATCTTATCTGGATTCAACCTGTTTGTTATCCCTCATCCAGCCCATTATTGCCTCTACACAGACATTTAGGGAAGTTATGCCTTCTCTCGATGAGGTTGACATGGAGAAGTAGATTTGGGTGTCATCAGCATACTGATAACACACTGCACCGAATCTCCTGATGATCTCTCCCCGCGGTTTCATGTAGATGTTAAACAACATTGGAGACAATATGGAGCCCTGAGGGACACTATAGGAAAGTTCAGATTTGAAAGAACAACAGTCTCCAAGGGACACCATCTGGAATTTGCCTGTGAAGTACGAGTGGAACCACTGCAAAGCTGTGCCTCCCACCCCCAATCCCCTCAGACGTTCCAGAATGATACTATGGTCAATAGTATCGAAAGCCGCCGAGAGATCCAAAAGGACCAACAGAGTCACACTCCCTCTGTCAATTCCCAATTGGAGATCATCCATCAGGCTGAACAAGGCAGTCTCCACCCAATAGCCCACCCGAAAGCCAGTTTGAAATGGGTCTAGATAATCAGTTTCCTCCAAGACTCTCTGGAGCTGGGAGTCCACCACCCTCTCAATCACCTTGCCCAGCCATGGAAGGTTGGAAACAGGCCTGTAGTTGCTTAACTCTGAGGGATCCAGGGCAGGCTTCTTCAGAAGCGGTCAAATGATTGCCTCCTTCAGACAAAGGGGCATCCTGCCCTCCCTCAGAGAAGCATTTATAATCTCTAACAAGCCCTCTACAACAGCCTCCCTGCCAGATAGTATAAGACATGTTGGGCAAGGATCAAGAGGACAGGTGGTAGGCTGCACCATTCAAAGCAACTTGTCCACATCCTCAGGAGTCACAAACTGAAACTGATCCAAGGTCATCACATAAGAGGAGCTGCTGGACACCTTGGCATCTGACTCTGTAACAATTGTGGAGATGGAGTCTAAGTCGGCCCAAATACAAGAGTGTTTTGTCCACAAAACACTAATTAAGAATGTCATCATTAATTTAAGAACTCCACAGAATGTAAGGGCTGTTCTTGATTTCTCGTTCAACAGAACTGCTTAGAAAATACAATAAGGTTGTTCACATGACCAAATTTGGGTGAGGGGAGCTTGAGGGAAGGCAGGAGCCTACCTGCCTTCCCTCATATGACCGGAGGTCCATGTGCCCACATGAGCAGTGTGGCAATGAGCGGGGCGACAATTGGGAGGCAGCGGAGAAGGAAGCCGGGCTGCCAGGTATCCCACAATGCATTGCATGAGGTGCATTAGGAATGCCCAGTGCTACTGGGTCTCTCCTTTCCCCGGCTCTATGACCAAGATGGCTGCCAGCAGTCCAGCAACCCACATGACTGGGGAATGAGTTAGGAGGCACACGTTTGTCCTCCTACTTTACTTTAAGCCTGGGTTCCCAATCAGGGCTACAGGTTCTTCACTCGGCCAGCCCTACTTGGGGTACACCTGTCCTAACCATATAGGGCTGGTCATGTGAATGACCTTACCTAGAATTTACACTGCTTTCCACTCCCACCAGGTGCGGCCCGTGAACACGCCTCCAGTGGCGGGGGGGGCACGGCTTCTTTAAGTGTAAACGGAGCCGGTGCTCCGTGCCATCCAGCAGCCTGCACGGCAGATAATTGCTTCCACTACTAACCTGGCCACTGGCAGGGCTCGCCTCCGTGGGAGCCAGGTGAGTGGTGGAGGTGATTCCCCGCCGTGGGGGCTGCTGGGCAGCACGGAGCACCGGCTCCGTTTACACTTAAAGAAGCCGCCCCCCCCCGGAGGCACGTTCACGGGACATGCCTGACTCCCACTGTAGGTGTTAAATTAGAATAGCTGTTAAGAAGATTGGTGATAATACCATAACTGCTGTAGTGAATGGTCACATATACAAGGTAAGCACAGCATACATGTTAGCTTTCATACAATTATCACAGACTGTGCCTCTTGTGTTTCACAGCCATTTGACTTTACAGTTGAGACTAAGCTATTGTTTGGGACCGAGAAATAATTGGATCATATTATGTTATTCTTGTTTCACCTGCCCTAGCGACTGGTCCATTTCCTGGCTCAATTTAAGGTGCTGTGCTTGACCATGATGGCCAGATTTTGGAATTACAACAATAAGCTGCCATGGGAGAACCAATAGAAATGGAAAGATAGAATGTAGACGTTTTTAATCACAGTGATAATAATAAAATTATGGTGGAATGTATTTGAAGTGCCATTGGTTAAAATTAGAGCTGATACCAAAATTCTCTTAGAAGCAGTTCTGGTGAAATCTGAAGGTGCTGAATGGTTTGGGGAGAAAACAGAGCAATGTCAGGAGGGGAGAACCCCTTGTAAAAATGTTTATACATCTTTGAGGAGCTTTGAGGTAAGTTCACTTGAATAACTAGGTATCTAGAATCCAAAACTGATTCCAGGACACAAAGTAGAAGCTGGTTGTCTGGGAATCTCCCCCTCAAAAACAAAAACAAAAAACACCCCACAAATAGTTATGCTGAATTAAATCCCTACTTGAGCCTCCTAGGAGAAACCTTTTCCCTTGGGTACCTTTAGCCCTGGGTACCTTTTCTGTGCAAATTGTGTCAGAGCAAGGGAAAGGATACTTTGCTCTTATCAGGAAAGGAGAGACTTGTGGCCTGCCCATTTGTTCTCCCTGCTGTCAAAGCCACATGTTATTCCCAAGTGATTGGGATGTTGTCCAGAAACAGAGAATGAGTAGTCCAAGGTAGGGCCAGCCCAAGGATTGTTGATGCCCCAGGCAAAGCTTGGTTTTGGTGCCTCGCTCCCTTTGCCTGCAGGGGCTGGTGCCGCCCATTGTCTGAGTGGGTGGGTGGGTAGATGGCTGGACAGTGTCTGTCATCCAAATGGGTGGGCGGCTGGTCCCCATTTACCTCCCACTTGCCCACTTGCTGTCCTCGCTGCTCTGCTGCCTTTACCTGTCACTCCTGCTTCTCCTGGCTGCGTCTTGGCAGCTGGCCTGCCACAACACTTTATAATGACATTGTGGAACACAGCAACGTGGTTATGATGTGCAGTGGCAGGCTGGCTGCCCAGAAGCAGCCGGCACCGGCAGGAGTGGTGGGTGGAGGTGACAAAGAGAGCAAGTGGGAGGCCAGGTGAGTGACAGGGATGGGGAGCACCCACTCGGTCATTTGCCGGCCCACTTGCCCGCTCAGATGACAGGAGATGTCCTATCTGTGCAGGCGAGAGAAGTGGGGATGCAACAGAGCACCCCACAAGTTGCTGCCCCAGGCAGCTGCCTAGGTTCACCTAGCAGGAAGGCTGGCCCTGCTTTTGGCTTGCCAGGTGACATGTGACCCAGGCTGTTGGCATTCCTCCCCACTTGGCTCCCTAGGAAACCACCTAGTTTGTTTAGAGTACGGGCTGGCCCTGGTCCCAGATCAGAGAAGGAAACAGAGACCTATTTCTGGATTTCTGGAAGGGTGCATTCACAATATCTTAATATTCTTAATCCTGGATAAGGAGACCCTTTTGGATCTGACCTCCCTAACAAATCAAAATCTAGAAGGTAAGTGTGCTAGAAACCCATCCTCCTGTTCAACATTTGCAGCTGCCTTATAATGAGACCATTGGTCCACCGAGCTCAGTCTGGTCTAAACTGAGTGGTAGCAGAAGCTCTACAGGATTGCTGACAGAGGTCTCTCTTCCCTCCTTGGAGGTGCCAGGTACTGAACCCGAGACCTTCTGCATGCAGAGCAGATGCTCTTCCACTGAGCTCCATCTCCAAGTGTCAGTACTCACACCAACCTTACAATTCCAGTTAGTCTGGCACCCCTGTCCTTCCTTTCCCTTGGGCCCTCCTTCCCTAGTGCCCTTCACACCGTGTCTCACTCACTCATTGCCTGTGGGGGAGTCCTTGCAGTCAATTCATTGCCTTGCTTGTTATATTCTCTTTTACTACTCTGATTTCTGAGCTGCTGCTTGCACAACCTTATCCTGCCGATCTTCTGAATGCCTCGGACACCTTGTCTCTTTCTCTCTCCCCCTGCCACTGCCAGCAGGCCCAGTACAGCTCCATTGTTTTAAGGTCTCATGCAAGGTGGTTTCCGTGATGCTGGAAGGCAGCTCATCCCATTGGGGAGCCATTCCAAAAGATTCAGGCTAAATTTCCCCTTGCTTGATTCCACCTCATTGCCTCTGTCCCCAGGATCCTGCGTATTTCCTTGCCGCAGCTACAAAAGGGCAAAGGCAGGTTTCATGGTGCCCAGGGGAGAGGCGGCCTTTGATGCCCTTCTGCAGGGACCCAATCAGCACAAGAGAGGGCAGTTTGGTCCCCCACCTGTAGCCATGTGTTTATCTTGGTGCTCTCCGTAGGATGAGTAATTTGTATGCAAAGAGGATTCTGAGAATGAGAACTGTATGAATAACCTATTGCTGTCCAGAGTGGTGAAAAGAAATGGGGAGGGTCGGGCAAAGTATTTACTAATAAATATACAAATAAAAGCAATTGCTGCTCCAAATTAAAATGGCTATCAATGAGGGGAGGGCTACCCCCTCCCCCCCCGGCGGATATTCATAGTCTTGTTGGAATTCTAGAAAAGCAGGAAGCTCATATGCCAATACTGATTCTGAAAGAGACAAGATCAGGAAAATAGGAGACCTCCAGCTACCTGCCGTGAACGACTTTCAATTCATGGCATTTGTTTCAGATTTTGCCGAGACTTCAGTTGACCATGGGAGGTTATAGGGCACCATACCAGTGACATCAGGGTTGTGTGTGTATGTGTGGGTAGCCACCAGCAGCTACATAAAGCCTAGCCAAAGAATAGATGTCACAGGTCTAGGAGCACAGAACATGCTGGATCAGACCAAGGTCTATCTAATCTAGTATCCTGTGGATGTGGTGATGGTCACTTGCTTAGACAACTTACATTGTGTCCCATGAGGCCGGTTGTCCTTACCTCCGAGGATGCAGTGGTGAAGGGGTCCAAGGAGGCAGGGATGGGTGGCAGCCAGGGAGAAGTGGAGGAAAGACTGCCAACGGGCGGGGACTCAACTCCAGTGGAGGAGGGGCAGAGCCCTGATGGCCAAAGGATCTCCTCCTAGGCACATGAGGATAACATCAGCAGCATGCCTCCCGAAGGGAGGGGGGGTCTGAGCGGGAGGGGGGAGGCATTGGCAGCGGCTGTAAAGGGCAGACAATTACAGGAATAAAGAGGGGCATCCCTGTAATTGGGGATGGGCAATGCATAGCCTGTGAGGAGGCATATAAGGAGCCAGTTGGGGATAAGAGGCTGGCTGGTGGAGAATGTCAGGGCCCCCAGAGAGGGGCAGACACAAGGAGCAAGCAGCCTGGGACGGAGGCAGCACAGGGTGATGCTCAACCCCCTCCCCGTCCCTGCTCTGAGGCCGGACCTGGTAAGCCTAGCCAGGCTTGGTAAAGGGGACAGAGACAGTGTAGTCAGACACATGCACCTGATGCATGTAGCAGTATTTGTTCTGTGCATACTTTGCATGCTTAAATATATAGGACTGCCATATGAAAAAGAGGACAAATCTCCTGTAACTTTAATAGATGCTCAAAAGATGGGATTTAAGCAGATGCAGCTTGCATGCAGGAGAATGAAAAGTTGCACCTGCTGAAATTCTACTTTTACTAAAGGTACAGGAGACCAGTGTTCCCCCTAAGGCATCTGCGCACATTTCTTGATGTCCACTCAGTTAATTTTAGATCCCGCTCAGGTTGACTCAGGAAGGCCCCATTCTGAATGCATGTGTGCACTGCACATGCACTGCCTTGATACTGCCACCTGGGACAAAACCCATTCTGTGCACAGGTGAAAACAATTAGGGGTGGGTCACTGCAGAAGACCTTCCTCTTTTCCATATGGCAGCCTGATGTGTGCATGTGATATTTATAGCCAGGTCTGTCTCATAATCTGTCTTATAAGGGCCACCAAGGACTAATGTGAGTATAGTTAAGGATATATAGGTCTGAACAGACCTTGAGGTGTATCTGGGCAAAATACATACATTATAGCCATGTGCATCAAGGCTTCTTTCTCAGTTTCAGAGATTCAAAGTCGATAAGCCATACCGAATGTGTGTCTTCCATAAAGGTCCTGCCACCCTAGGAAGCTCCTTTATCCCCACTGTGATTTATATGAATAAAAATGAGTTCCCAACATTTCTCTCCACTCTGGCCTGCATTCTGTGACACTCAAGTGAACCAAGGTGCAGAATCAAGGGTGGTACTATATAGGAAGGAGTTGGCTTCAATCTTGGGATGGGGCCATCAGGGAAAAGAAACAGGGTTACCTTCCTCAACCCCCTGGAGTAACTAAGGGCATCTCTTCCCTTTTTTCTGTACAAGTGAATGGCTGCATTTAGGGTCCAGGTTGTGATGGGGCAAATCCTGTCCTCTAACCCTGCTAATAGAGTGGCCTGGCAGGGACACTGTGGAAGAGGACAATATTCCACCTTTCCTTCCTGAAAGCAGTTTGAAGATGGTGATGGAGAAGGGCAAAATGAATGGAATGGATGGCAGAACCCACCTCTGTGCTGAGCACCAGTGAGAATTTGCCAAGTTTTTGCTGCTAAAATGATGGAAATGCTGTGAGGCCAGAGGCAACCCTTCCATGAGGCGAGGTGAGATGAGGTGGTCACCTCGGACGACAGTTTATTGGGGTGTGAGCGAGGCAGCCCAATACCCTCCTGCATCCCCACATTTTAAAAAGGGGAAAGAGGGGAGAGGAGGGGGAGTACAAGGGTGAAACAACATTTGGCACCCTGCCTCAGGTGCACAGAGTTCTCCAGCTGCCACTGTGTGAGACGACACAGAGGGCCCTTCATTAATACCATATTTAGCTCACAGGAAAGCCCTGGGGGCAGACTGGTGAGGTGAGAGAAAGGGAAACCGCAGGATGAACGTGGAGCCATTCTTATTTTCACTTTGCCTCCCTTTGTTGTTAAAATGGGCAGCCCACAGTTTGGTTTGAGAGACGCATGGAATGAGCCTTGCTCCCCCCCCCTCACCCTGTTAAACTGGTGGCTTTCCAGTTTGTCTCCAAAGTGGCCCTTTCCCCAACCCTCCTCCTCCTTTTGCGGTACCTCCCCCTGCCTCTTTTCTACAAGTCAACACCTGCGCTGGCACCCGGAGAACATTAGCAGTCGGTTTGGATCGCCGGCAATAAAGCGGTTAAGGGGGGTGGTAAATCTGGGCCTGTAAAACCGGGGAGATGTCAGACGAGTCATCTCCCATCAATCTGGGTGTCATCTGATAGAGGAGAAATGGGTGATAAAAAGAAGCATTTTCGGAAATTATGTAGAATATTCCATTTGTGGAGTGCTGCAGTCGGGGCCGGAGCAGAATTTTAATCAGGGGGACTGCGGTGATGGACTGCAGTGTGTCTGCCGTTATAGTGTCAGCATCAATCATCCCAACACAAAGGCGTGCACTCCACACGCTAGCTCCCAGCTGCTTGGGCTGCCAGAAGCTGCAGGAAGATTTGAGGGAGGAAGCTAGAGAAGAGGAAGGGAGAGGGGAGGGAGAGAAAGAAAGAGGGGGAAAGAACGGCAGCGAGGGGGGTGTAGCTTTTGCAACCATTATGTTTGGACTCGTCTTGGCAGGTGGCCAGAGGCAACCCAAGACCGGGCTCTTTGTGCTTTTAACAGTAGCATAGAGGAGGGCTTTTTGGCAGGCACAGCTTGTCACGGCGCTTCAGGAAGGAGACGACTGGCACCAACCAAAATGCCCATGCAGTCATTAAAGGTGCAGGAGCCCTGCCCTCTCTTGCTAGGATGGCTGTCTTCTGTGTTCTTGAATGGGTGGGAGGACCACTCTGCTTCTCAGGCAGCGGCGAAAAGGCTGGAAGTGTCTGTTGCGGCACAACCCAGCCTTGGGGATGGGGGAATTCTGGTTTGCTCAGCACCCCTTTGCAGTGAAGACTTCACAGTTGTGGAGCAATGCTGGCATAGTAGGGAGCACTACACACGACATGTAAAGAGAGATGTGGCATCGATGTGTGTTGGGGGGAACTGTTGGGGTTGCTTGTGCAGTGGGGCCAGCCCAGGGCTCATCCTCTTCTACCTTTAACAGCCACATGACTGGCAGACACCAGAAGGTGTCACTTTTCCTGCTATGGTGATTCAGCCATGGGGAAGGTTTCATCAGCTGATTTCTGCCAGCCAGGCAGCAATTAAAGGCAGAAGAGCCTTGCCAGATAAACAAAAGGATGGCAACCTTAACTGCAACAATTCCATACTTCAAAGAAAGTTGGCATTTTCAGGAACTGGTCTGAATGATGCACTGGTTATTAACGACGATATAACTGTAGACTTGCATTATGCCAAAGTATTTACCACAGAGCATACAGAGGCCACTGCAATTCCCTCTCCTTTTAACCAGAGTGTTCATTACAGCAAAGTTAAACAGTAACACCACCTGTAGAAAATTAAATAACCAACTACACATTGGATGTTTGCACTACTTAATCAACTTTAATATGCTATTGAATGAAACCAGACTTATTGCTTAGTAATGTGTTATTGCCTCTGAGGGGAGGGTATATTAATAGCCGTTAAAGAGGTGCTCGTACATTGTAGCACAACAGGAAGTGAGTGAAGCCAAAATAAGGGGCACATTCCACCCAAAGGTTTCCACAAACTGTTTCCTCGAGCCCTCCCCAAAGTCTGTGGTGTTTATCCGTTAGCTCATAGACACCAGGCATCAAAGTTTCTTCTCAAGGACCTTAGTTCACAACAATATCCATAAAGTTGTTTCCTTCCAAATCCTCAAGGACCCTGTATATTTTTCCACAAGGCCTTTTTTTTTTTTTTGCATTATCCTAGTCTCATTCTACTTACAACTCTAATTAAACCTGACTTTCCTCTAAAATTTTCTGTATGATTGTATTGATTGCCAATCCCTCAATTCTTTCATTTTTGTTGAATTTGCCATTAATGTAGGTCGTAATCTTTCTGGGCAGGAACTGTATCATTTAGCATTTGTATAGAGCTTTCAAATGTCCAAAGCACTTCATATGCATTATTTTTGTTGTAATTCTTTCAACAACTCACTAAGCTAAGTGCTGTTATTCCTGTATGGCAGATGGGGGGCCGAGAGGGAGTGGCTTGCCTAAGGCCACCTGGGCCGTTCATGGCAGAGGTGAGATTTGAACTAGGGATGTATTGATTTGTAACTCAGTGAGGCGCTTCACACGACCCATGCGAAGCACTTCACCGGGCTCTGTGGGGAGAGCGGGCCGCCCAGCCCTGGGTGGCCGGATCCTGCCCAGAGCCCTGCCCAGAGTCCTGGGCAGCAGGATTGGCCGTCCACATGACTACTGGTGGGGGCTGCGGGGTCGGGGGCCGCCTGGAGAGACCCTCGCATTCTGGAGAGACCCCCGGGGCTGGGAGGCTTGTTTTAGCCTCTTGGTGATGTGAATTCGGTTCGTCCCTGGGTCCGCCTTTTAGCCAATCAAACAAACTCAGTGGGAATCATTTAGAGGCCTTTTATTGCTACTGCAGTTTAGCAATAGGTAATCATTAGGCTTACGCTCTTAAACTGATTACCGTTTGGTTACAGGTGCATCTCACATTTATACAAACAATCTGAATGATGCTGACACCCCAGACACAGTATACGTGACAACGAAATGGTGGACTAAGTATCTAGTACACATGCAAATGATTCAATATTCATCTGGTGATTACTCCTTATTTGGTTACATCCTGTTTTCTTAACTGTCAGCAAAGAACAGTGAGAACCTTGTGAGAACCAAGTTTCTTAGATACAATTTAGTGGAGAGAGATAACGACGTTGATCATGAGAGGCCGTGATGTCCCTGAGCTGGGCTGGGGTTACTTTGAGTTAGAATGTGGTATTCTGGGCAAACATGGAGTTTCTTTGGTTTTCTAAACACATCATTGGCAAGGGTCTCCTTGTGTTTTGCCGCGGCGTGGAGCTGCGGTGCGGCAGCAGACGAAACAGGGTTAGCAAACCTCGTTTAAGGGGAGGGGTAGTTTGGGTACTTTGCTGCCGGGAGCTGCATGGCTCCCGGGGCAGCAGACAACCAGGAGAGATTGGAGAGATTGGGCTAGGCTCCCTTAGCCCGCTCTCTCCTGGTCATAGGAATAGCTTCAGTGAGGCTAGTCACATGACAGCTCGGAAGTGGGCTAAGGGAGCCCAGCCCGCTTTCGAGTGGTCATGAGAACCGCTGGGAGCCATGTGGCCTCTGGCGGTTAACCTGCCTAATTCTCCCCTCCCAACCGCAAACGAGGTTAGCGGAGAGCTCCACTAACGCAATTTTGGCGATCGTGAATTGCCATGGCGTGGCTCCACGCCGCAGCGACTCATGAGGAGACCCCTGACCGGGAGGCTCCAACAAACCTCTCAGCCTAGGGGGGTCTCCCCAGAATGTCCCACACACTCATGTGGGGCACCCTGGGACTTCTGGGGCCAGGAGGCTCCTGATCCCCACCACCCCTGCCAGCTCTGGGACAGAGCAGTAAATGTGATGGAGCGGCTAAGCCCGCTCTCCCTGCAAACTACCTCTAGGTGCTTCTATTTGATTGTGTCAGTCTCTTAGTTACTATGCCACACCAGCTCTCGGCCTCTTGTGTACTTCTGTGTATTATATTATATTATTATTAATTGGAAATATTACACTATTTCACCCTTCCTTCATGGAACTCTGGGCAGTACATGTGACTATACCCCCATTTGTTTTCACAACAACCCTGTGAGGTAGGATAGGATCAGGGGTAGCCCAAATGAGATTCATAGCTGAGTAAGGACAAATAACAGGTCTCCTTGGACCAAGCCCAGCATTCTAAGCAGTATATCTGGCTATTAACTAAGCAGTTATAGTTAGCAGTGTAACTAACTAAGCAGTCCCCTACTAATTGAGCAAGGAGGCACCTTTTAAAAGTGGTGATTCTCTTTATGTAGCTGGGGGAGAGCAGCTGGTCCTATCCAACCCCAGCACAGCAGCCCTCCTGTGTCTGTTGCTGGTGTCTATTTTATGTTTCTTTTTAAGATCGTGATCCCTTTGGGAGACGGGGAGCCATTTTTTAATTTTATGTTATGTATATCTATATCTATATAAACTGCTTTGTGAACTTTTGTTGAAAAGCAGAATATAAATATTCATAGTAGTTGTAATATACTATAATGGCTCTATAACCTCTGTCATCTCATTACTGAGACAATACAGGTTAAACAATACTGCTTGTTGATCTGCTATGAATAATATTGTGTCTAACTGTACAAGACAGAAATTATGTAGGAGAGCAGGGCACAGCATGGAACTGTCCCACCACAAAGTGTCATCTATATTGACTGTTCTTCTGTTGTGAATATATTTTTTTGTCATCTCAACTAGTATGACTAATTGGATAGAGTAAGGTTTCTGTTGGCTCACTGGTACTACAGAAAGAGGCCTTGAAATCTATTTTCCTCTTCCTGTAATTTTTGGAATGTGGTTCTTGGAGGTACAACCCAATCTTAATGGAGCAGATTCCTGTACAGAGCAGAGGGATGGAGAACATTCCAGTTCCTTTCCAACCCAACTCTGAAATTCTATGATAGCTCTATCAAGGCCAAGCAGGAGGCTAAGAGCCAACCAGCTCTCTCTAGCAGAACCCAGTGCTATAGCTTTTCCTGCATTGTACTACTTCTAATGTCAGGTGGAGAACCACATATTTGAATGCTATGTTACTCCACGTCCACACCCAACAGATTTTTGCCCTGCCTGTGCAAATAGAAAACTAGAGAAAATACTAGTCCAAACCCATACTCTTTAGATCACTGCCTTTCTGTGTGTGAAGGCTTTCCTTTGGTGCACAAGGGAGCATTCAATCATATGGTCTCTCCCTTATCTTCTAAATGGTAAGGCTGTTCCCACTAGCCGCCCAGCCTGGGTTAGGCTGCTCAAGTGGAGTGCCGGGATCGCTCCCAGTCCTGGTGCTCCCACCCAGCCTAACCCTACTTTTTACCCCAGCAATTAGCCAGGGTTAAGGGTGCGAGCACATCTTTAGCCTGGCACCACAGTCGTGTGTGTGTATGCAGCCAGAGGATTCGCCGAGCTAGATGGCAAGAGCACCCAGGGGAGGGAGGATTCCTCAGTGCACCACACGCCCAGGCACAGTGCATTGAGGGATGCTGGAGCACTTCCTTTTTCGGCTCCCTGCTCTACCGCTCGCCGTAGCACTGCTTGTGTGCTGCGACAGGCCACAGAGCAAAGTGGGGAGGAAGATCGTGTGTGGGAAGTGCCAGCCCTCCCCATCATCGGCGAGTATAGTCATGTGCACGACCTCATGTTACAGTGAAAGCCGCTTCACAAACAGGCTGGGGAGGAGTTCCTATGAGGGAACCATTTACAATGGCATCAGGATGGTGGCAGAAGGTGCCCTTCATACAGCCCATGGCATTATTCAGTTTCGCTTCTGATGATCTGCAGTTACTGTGCATTATATGCGTCCTCAAAAAGTAGCACTTTGGTGCAGTGCACTTTCTGCTGCAGTAAAGCCACCCACCTGGGAAAGCTCTAGGTATGACCAATGACAACAACTACTCCTACTGAGTGAGTGAGTGACAAGAGTAATCAGATCTGACCTGTGAATCAGTTAACATGACTTGGTGATATTATTCTCAAATGAGGTTCACACAATGCAGGCCTATCTAGCCTTGTAGTTTACAGCAGGGGTAAGCACTGGGCAGACTTCAGACTTATGGGAACAATTTTGTCTTTTTGACTGAAACCTGAAGGTACACTGATTGGAGCCAGACACAACACAAATGAGTTGCTCAGGGTAGTGGACATACAATTGGAACACAAAAATCTGTTCCTTTGTGGCTCGCCATTCTAGAATTATGCTCATCATGCACTTTGCCCTTCATTTTGGTTTCATTTTGCCTTCTCAGAACGAATGGGGGGGGGGGGGAAGAGAATTGCTTTATTATATGTTTCTGTCCAGAAATTGCATCTGAACCCTTTCAAGCTTTGTGGATCCCCACAGCTATGATGTAGCCAGAGCAGTGGGTTTTGGTCCTTTGTGTGTGTGGGGAAGTGTTTTAATGTTCTCATTAAAACATGAAGCTGAATATGATGAAGGCCCTAATATGTCATCTGGCTAGCACAGCGTAGTGCTCTCAGATTCACTATTGCTTGTAACTGGGGCCCAGTCTGCACATGCAGCAGAGATGGGAAGTAGAGTTGCCAGTTTGTTAAAAAGGGCCATGTTTCTCCAGCTCGTAAAATCCATTTAACCATCTTCTGTTCCATGTGTGCACCAGGCCTAACTCATCTCCTATTCGTACCTTCCTGCTTTTTGTTGAAATGGCAGTCAGTCCATTTTTATCAGGTTGCCATGATGAAATAACATTTCACTTACTTTTAAAAAACTTTTGCTGAGTACAAAAGATCCCTGTATTTCCAGCATTATGCACAATACTTGATCCAATTGCTTCACATGCGCTGTTTTTTGGGAGTGGGGGTGGGAAATCAATATAACTACCAAGATGTTGAGATATAAGATTGGTTATTGTTGCTGGCATGCTTTGCAACATTTCATAGATGAAAACAGGGCCATCCTTACACAACAGCCCTCTTTTCACAAGAATGTGTCTAAACACCTGCTTCTATTGCTACACATTGCTAAAGAATCTACTCTGCCTGCTGTGTCCATTTACTCTTCAATAGCCCTGTCTTCCCCTGATTTAAAAGCCAAGGGGATGGTCATTCTTTCAGTTAAAGGTAAACAAGCAAAACATAATTGTCCTAGAGTATGTTATCAACAGTTCAAGATATACCTGTACTGCTGCAGAGTGTGAAATGGCAGGCTGCACATTGCATGGATTGTGCATGTGCATTAGCCTACTACATGTGCACTGGAGACAAAATGCATCCACCTAGAGAACACCTAGGTATTCTAGAGATCCTGGGGAGGGAGCTGATGGACCCCAGAGAATGACAAGTCCAGCATTTCACACCAGCTAAAGTGTACAATAGTGACACTAAAAGGCAAAAATTGGGATATTTATTTACCAGTGACAGGGTCCAGAAAACAGGGACAGTCTCTTGTAAACAGGGGCAGTTGGAGTACATATAATAGACCTGGACGTGACCCTCCCTCTGGCACCTGAGGTGGCTTCCTGACCATTTCTTCCAATATGCAGAACACGCCAATCTTCCCCCTGTCCAACCTACCCTCCATCTCCTCATCTGCACCAATCTTCCCCTCACCCCACTTGATCACTTTCCTGTGTGATCTGTTCCCCCATCCCATTGTGATCTGCCCCCAACCATAGTTGTTTGGCTGTGGTGGCTGCTGCCACAACCACTCTTCCTTCTCCCTTCTGCTCCTGAGTTTCTGACTTTCTGCCTCTTCAAAAGGCAGGGGACAAAGAATGGAGTGGAAGGAAGGAAGGTAGGAAGGAAGGCCATACTCTTTCTTCAGCTCCGTTCTCTGGCCTCTACCTTTCAGGGAGCAGACAAGGAGGAGGAAGAGCAGCTGCTGCAGCATCATTGCTGCTGGTGGCAGCAGGTAGGACTGTCATCTGCTGACTAATGGGGCAGGCAGTGAGGCAGGCTGGAGGAGACCCTTAATCAGAGGCGTATCTAGGGAAAATAGCGCCTAGGGCAAACATTGAAATTGCGCCCCCTGTCCAAACATCTGACACCCATCCTTCAGATAACTTTACCATAATATCAGCTGAAAAATACAAGTCAAGCTCATTAATCTTTTAATATTTCAAAAACTATTTAGCAGTGGACTTAGCCAGACCAAAAAATGCTGGAAAACTACAAATTTCAGTATGCTGGGGCTCATGAAATACCCAAATACTATGTGGAGGTGTACTTGGAAAACTAAACAGAAGTGCCTGTCTAATTCTCTACTATGCATTGTAGCATCACTATTACATAAGTTTTAAAAATCAGTGGAGAATTTGACCTTTCCCAGGATATGCAGAGTAAAGGATATGCTGAGTAAACTGTGTCACTGCTTGGTATATATTCTAGTATTTCAGAAAGACAGTTAAAATGAGAGAAGGAAAGCAAGAAACTCCCAGTGGGCCTTAATAGTAAGGATTTCACAGTGATTCAAAGACAAACTCACCATTAATATTATTAAGACATCACATTTAACTCGCTTATCACAAGAAGCAAAGTAAGAGCAAATGAATACAATCCTGGCTCATAAGCTTCAGCTCAGTATTCACAAGCCCTGATTCTCTGTACATAGTGCCAAACTAGATATGTGTACAGTGACTTGTATTATATTAATTTTTTAATTTTCTTACCTGTAGCCCCTTCAGGGGGCTTCCTAAAGGCCATGGGGGAAGGGTCTGCAAAGGTTCCCTCTCCCCCTGATGACCTCTAGGGCCTCATAGGGACCATTTGAGCATGTGTGGTGGCCATTTTTAAAAATAATTTTTGTTTTAAAAAATGGCTGCTGAAAACAAAATGGCCACCATGCATGCTCAAATGGCCTCTGCAAGACCTGGCATGGCCTAGGGCTTCACAGAGGCCATTTGAGCATGCACGGTGGCCATTTTGTTTTCGGCAGCCATTTTTTAATTTTAAAAAATGGCGCCCCCTTCAAGTGGCGCCCGGGGCTTGTGCCCTGCCTGCCCCACCCTAGATACACCCCTGCCCTTAATATGCCACTTCTGCTGATCTTCCTCCTTCCTGAGGCAAGCCTGGGTTAGGGTAGTTATACGTCGCTCGGGTCAGCATCAGGGTTTTATTTATTTATTTGTTCATTCATTCATTCATTCATTCGAGTTCTTTACTGCCCTTCCAAAAATGTCTCAGGGTAGTTTACACAGAGAAATAATAAATAAATAAGATAAGATGGATCCCTATCCCCAAAGGGCTCACAATCTAAAAAGAAGCATAAGATAGACACCAGCCGCAGTCACTGGAGGTACTGTGCTGGGGGTGGATAGGGCCAGTTACTTTCCCCATGCTAAATAAAGATTATCACCACGTTAAAAGGTGCCTCTTTGCCAAGTTAGCAGGGGATTGGCATTGCTGGGCAGCTGCAAGGGGCAAGTTGCCTCTAAATACCAGTTGCAGGGGAGCAATAGCAAGAGAGAGGGCACACCCTCACTTCTTGCTTGTGGGCTTCTCTAGAGGCATCTGGTGGATCACTGTGTGAAATAAGATGCTGGACCAGATCGGCTTTGGGCCTGATCCAGCAGGGCTGTTTTTATGTTTAGGCTAGTTATGGGCCTGTCCCCTGAAACTTGGACTGAAGGGAACTGTTTTTCTCATTATGAGTCACAGTGCATTTCACCACTGGGTTGCATTTCTAACAAACACCTTAAGGTCATTCACATGACATTTTTTGCCAGTCGGGGAGGGCTGTCGGGGGTGGGGGGAGTAGGAGCACTCTTACCTCCCCCTCTTACCTCCCCCAAGACAGCCTTGTGGGCTGTGCAGCCCATGAGCCCACATGATCCTTGCTGCTCCTGGCAACTCGGGCATCCTGGAGGTCGGGAAAACGCAGCCTGGCCTCCAGATCTCCCTAAATGCAGCGTGTGAGGAGTGTGGTGTATTGAGGGATCCCCCCTCAGCCGGGCACTCTACAAGGCCTGCAGCCCAATCAAACACATGGCCAGGGACCTGGGGGGAAGGGCATGCTTGCGTCCTTCTACCCAGGTCAAAACTTTGGGCTGCCTGGTGGGGCAGCACTGGGATCAGCTGGGATCCTGACACTTCTTCACATAAGCAGCCAGGGTAGGGCTGCTTCTGTGAACAGCCTCTTTGTTGTCTGAAGACACCAGACTACCAAGCTGCGGTGCAGGGGCGTAGCTAGGGGAGAGGGGGTCTGTGTCCATCCCTCTCTCCGGCGGCCCTAGGAGTGAGGGAGATAATGAAGAAGATAAGGAGTAGTGGAGCTGGGGGGGGGCCCTCAGGAGCTCGGGGTTCTTTGAACCCATCTGCTCAATTATAGCTACACCCCTGGTGCAATGTTCCATAAATCACACAAATCCAGCTTGTTAGAAGAATCACTGTATCACACTGGGGCCAATGAGGGCCTTTTTTCATGGGCAAGTAGCATCTGCAGGGCAGAGGGGAGAACCAAAAGCAGGTCCATGGTGGAAAATACCATTAAAGGTGCTTTACCCTACTGCCATGGTCCTGATTCTCAGGGCCCCCAATCTAGCTGCTATTTAAAAACAAAAAAGTCAAACCTGTCAGCACTGATGATGAACTTAACATCAAGTGCGGTATGGCCATTAGAACCCTTCTGCATGGCAGACTCCCTTTGGGAAGAAATGAGCAATGTTGTATCCCACTGTATTCAGAACATGAGGGTCATAACTCAGACTGCTAATCTTACACTTTGGGAGCGGGCGGGGGGCGGGGGACAAAGTTCTCCCGAGGAGAAGATTTGGCAAAGATTAGTTATCAGTGTGGTGGACCACCTGTGCTGGGGTTGCAGCACTGCAGACTGCAGGTGTGGATTCAGCCATGTGACTGAATACTCTGCTGTCTAGTCAAAGGTCTTCCTCTGCATAGATGTGAGGGAGAAGGGTTCTAGCCTGGGACAGGTAATTTTGTTTTGTGTGAAGGAGCACTCAATCGAATCTACTCACCCTGAGAAGGAAAGGGTGTGCTGTGGTGTGGTGGTGGTGGTGTGCGTGCTGTGCTCTGTATTCTGAATCTGAAGGAATCATGGAAATAATTCAATGTATTTATTTAGGTATTTAAAATATTTCTATACCACCTAAAACTGACATCTCTGGACATTTTACAACCAAAATAGTTTAAAACATTAAATCAATTAACAATTAAAATCATTTAAAAGATTAAAACATTTAAAACCCAGTATTAAAATTATTTAAAACTCTAAATCTAATTAAAAGTCTGGGTGAATAAATGGGGCTATTCTCATGAGCAGCAAAAATCAGGCTAGGAGAGACTAGCCCGAGTTTTGCTGTACGTGTAAACCACCAGGCTTGCAGGTGAGCCCGGTGGCTTACAAGCGGCTAGCCCGCTTTTGTAGCCCTCCCCTAAGCCCGGGTTTGCGGAGCGAGCGCTCTGCAAACCCAGGCTTCCCGATCGTGAGTAGCCGCGGCGCAGCTCCGCGCCATGGCTATTCACGAGTAGACCCCCGGAGGGGAGGCGAAAAGCTGCCTCTCAACTCCAGGGGTCTCCCCAGTATGCCCTGCGTGCTCGCAGGGCATACTGGAGCTTCCAGGGGCCGCGTGGCCCCCGAACTCCCCAGCCCCCACCGGCTGTGTCACAGAGCCAGAAATCGTCACAGAGCTCCCACCTGGATCATGAGCGGGGAGAGCGGGCTTAGCCCGCTCTCCCCGCTCTGCTGCAGAAACCGGGTCTCACTGATCGTGAGACCCGGCTCAATGTGTCTTCAGTGCCTTTCTAAAAGTTGCCAGAGATGGGGAGGCTCTTTTTTCAACAGGGAGCGCATTCCAAAGTCCATATATAACAACAAACTATTATTTCATTGAGCAGGAGCCTGCAAGCAAGCTAACCTCTCAGCTTGTTCTTCTACTGCTTTCTGCCCTTGCCCATAACCCTTAACCTCAACCTATGTCTGTTAGTTCTTGCCAGCTCATCTTTTATAGGAACCTTACCTGGAAGGTGGGGTTACCAGTGTTCTATAACAGAATTCTCAGCATCTCACCAAATTACGGTTCTTAAGATTATTTGGGAGAAGCTACTGACATCATTCACACAACCAAAGACTGCGTCCTACCCAGGTTTGGGAGCTCTGTGTGCTCCCAATTTTCAGTTGTGTGGGTGCAAACAACTGATTCATGGACGTTGGCCCTTCACTTGGACAAAGTGCAAGTGGGATCCTCTCTCTTGTGCCAGCACAGCATGCGACTGATTAGACTTCCCATCCCCTTCTAATGCTGTTCTTCCGTTGGTGCTTTGATTGCTTGTCCACCCAAACAAGCAGCCTTCCCTAAAAGCCTCCTCCTTCTGCCTAGCACCATATGCTGCTTCCATATGGACCTGCTAAGGGAGGGGCCAGGCATTTGCTTGGATGGCTAGAAACTCTCTCTCTCTCTCTCTCTCACTCTCTCTCTCTCACTCTCTCTCTCTCTCTCTCTCATGGCCAAACCTCTCTTGATGGGTTTTTAAAATCTGCATTGGAGAAAAAATTCCCACCCACCTCCAAAAGCTGCAGTTATGACTTCAATTATCATAAAATGGATTGCAATGTATTTATGGCAGCGGCGCGGCGGGCAGCCTCCCGATTGCTCCGGGAGGTAATTCTGATCCAAGTATCTAATGCTTATCTTGTATAATTGCTGTTTCATTCTTCCTTTTCTATTCCACCCCCCCTTCCCAAACTCCCCCCCGACCCGTCCGCTTGTGCCGAACCATTTTATTAAAATTGCTCCGAGTCGGCGGTGAATTCATTAGCTGGGAATAAGATGTAAAAGGCAGGATAGTGTAACATTTTAATTAGGCCTGAACAATAAACAAGCTAAATGAGGAGAGCACAGCTCCCTGGTGGACGGCCACCCGCCTTGAGGTTGTGAAGAATCATTACGTCTTCAGCCAATTTCATGCTGTCTCGGCGGAGAAGCCTCATTATTAAAAGGCAAGGGAGGGGAAAAAAATAAAGAATCCCCTGCTAGACATTTCCTCTCCCCATATTTCTCAGCCTACTTATGGCGTTGGCGGGATTGCAGGGCCTGGCAGGCGGCACTGTGAGAGACGGCTGCATGTCACCTTCTGGAGAAGGGAGGAACCTTGTCCCCAAAGAAGGCCACGAGGCAGGACCTCATGGGACCAAGGCTCCTCTGAGCTGAGCCCTGGCAGCTTCTTTCTCAGTGCCATGACTCAGTCCTGGAATATGTGCAAAGGAAATTATACTGACAATGCTGGTTTTGGGTCTGGCTCTCATCACGTGACAGCTGCCACCCTCCGACATCTAGGATTATGGGAAGTGTTCCAGGTCAGAGAATGTGGGCTCTGGATAATTCTAAGTCCCGAAACCATCCGTTTCAAAATTAAACCATTCATTTCAAACAAGTGACTGAGGCAACATTCTTGGACTTAGCTTCTTTTTCTATCCCCCCCCCTTCCTTCTCTTGTCTGTTTAGGAAGGCATTACAGGTGCATTTATTTCCCAAGGGTGGTTCGGCCAAATTGTGGGACAGTTTGCTGATACAATAGTGAGAGAGAGAGAGAGAGAGAGAGAGAGAGAGAGAGAGAGAGCAGGTCCAAATCTGGTTTCTGCATCCAGTTCTTGGAAGATGGCCTACACCTTTAAGAATAGGAAGTAAGTAAGTTATCAGGTGTGTGCTTTGCTATCAATAGTGCTAGAGTAGCAGGAGTAGCTGCTCACACCTGTCAGAGTAACTCTCAGAGGGGTAGCAGTGTTAGTCTGCTGCCATAAAAACAACTAAGAGTCTTGTGGCACCTTAAAGACTAACAGATTTATTGTGGCATAAGCTTTGGTGGCGTTTGTGATGAAGTGGGCTCTAGTCCATGAAAGCTCAATAAATTTGTTAGTCTTTATAGTGCCAGTAGTTGTTTTTACCTCTTGGAAAGTTCTCTTTTATGAATGTCTTAAAGCCCTTCCAGTGGCTGAACTTGGCAAGCCTACTGCTTCCTGGGCATTTGTGCATACCTGACAAGGACTTTGGCTTGTAGCCCTCAGACACATCCTCTGGCCTTGAGAAACCAAAAAATAGCCAAGATGACTGGGAAACACATTCTTCAGTTGCCTTGGGAGGATAGCTGGTCCTGTGGTAGCAAGCATGAATGGTCTCATTTGCTAACCAGGAACTACCTTGGTTTGCATTTGCATGGGAGACTGCATGTGAACGCTGTAAGATAGTCACCTTATGGGGCCATAGCTCAGTGGAAGAACATCTGCGTGCATGCAGAAGGCCCCAAGTTCACTCCCTGGAGTCTCTAGGTAGGGCTAGGAGAGACCCCTGCCTGTAACTCTGGAGGGCTGCTGTCCATCAGTGTAGACAGTACTGATCTAGGTGGTTCAATGGTCTGGATCAGTGGACTCAGTATAAAGCAGCTTCCTACATTCCTATTTTTCTTCCCCAAAAGACTGACCATCGTTGGGTCTGGGTCAGAAGATGAAGAGCATCAGCTCCTGGGAAGTGGCTGGGGATAGTGATTAGGGATACTCTAGACCAGGCCTGCTCAATTTAGGCCCCCCAGCTGTTTTTGGACTACAACTCATAATGAATATGACTGCACATGCGTTCATTTCAAAAGTGAACCTGGATTCAGACTAGGGATGAGCACGGAACAATATTTGTATTCCGTTCCGTGCTTGGAATGGTATGCAAATACCCAGAACATTCCATTAGAACAACTGGTCGGGTTGCATGGTGCAGATAGGAACTGAGTTGTAATGTTCTGAGCACCATTTTGGTCTAAAGAAATGGCGCTCTTCTGGCCTCTGCACATGCATGGTAGCCATCTCTGTGTTGGTGCTGACCACACAAATGTCACAAATGGTGCTGACCACACATGCACGGAGGCCAGAAGACAGCCATTTGGTGCTGACATCCAAAATGGTGCTTGGAATGTTCTAACTCGGAAAGGGGTCATTCTGTTTTGAGCTCGGAACAGGCCTTTCATTTGGAGAGCGTTCTGTTCTATTCTCGTAACACTTGAAATGGCCTGTTTCGAGTTGGAACGTTCTGCTGACAGAATGTTCTGCACATCTCTAATACAGTCTCTCTCAAATGCAGCATACAGACAGGAAGTGTATTGTTATACATGTGTTCAGTGTAATCTGAATAACTGTGCACGAGTACAGATCTGTATGTTCATGCACTATATACAACTGTATTCACATATTATGTTCAGTGCACATACTATCTCTGTACAATGTACCCATATAAAGTTATTCACATGTTATGTTCAATGAGCATAAAGTAGTATGTTTCCTATCTGTACCATGCATTTGAGGGACTTGTACCCAGGTTCACTTTTAAAGTAAACACATGTACAATCATTCTTACAAAAACATACATGTGTGCAGACACCTGAATGCATGTATAACATAATGTCTGAATAGGGCTAGATTGTATGTGTATTGAATGTAATGTGTGAATAGGGCCTACCTGTTTATGCTCTTTTGGGTCAGTACTTATTTAAGACAGGCCCTTGACTGTCATCACAGAGCCAAGTCATCACAATATGATGGCACATGGTCATGTACATAAACAATCACAAACAAATTTTACGCTTTATTCAAGAAGCCAATCCGTTTTTTTTAACCTACTCTCCTTAAGGAAAATAAGCTTATTAGATTATCTGGCATATTGTGTGTGTGTGTGTGTATCCATATGTGGGTCCCCCCATCAATTTTGTCATGCCGGGTCCAATATGAGCCAAATCAGGTACAGCTGAAGAGACACATGGGAGACCTCAGCGGCATAGTTCGTGATTATGTCATCCATCCCAGTTATTTATTTATTTATTTATTTATTCATTCATTCATTCATTTATTTAACTTGTATAGCGCCCAAACTTTCGTCTCTGTTGTCAATTCAAGTTGGCGGATGCGTAAGCATTTGAAGCACAAGTGGGCTAACTTGTGAACGGCCCTACAGATATGAACCAAATTTGCTACAGCTTAGGGGCACCTAAGTGGCATAGTTTGTAATGCTGTCATCTTCCCCGATTCAAGATACATGAACATTTGAGGCGCAAGTGGGCTATCTGTGACTGCCTAACTGATCTGAACTAAATTGGACTACAACTCATAATGAATATGACTGCTCATCATCATCATTATCATCATCATCATTACATTTATATCCCGCTCTTCCTCCAAGGGGCCCAGAGCGGTGTTCTACATACTTAAGTTTCTCTTTCACAACAACCCTGTGAAGTAGGTTAGGCTGAGAGAGAAGTGACTGGCCCAGAGTCACCCAGCTAGTTTTATGGCTGAATGGGGATTTGAACTCGGGTCTCCCTGGTCCTAGTCCAGCACTCTAACCAGTGAGAGCCAGTGTGGTGTAGTGGTTAGAGTGCTGGACTAGGACCGGGGAGACCCGAGTTCAAATCCCCATTCAGCCATGAAACTAGCTGGGTGACTCTGGGCCAGTCACTTCTCTCTCAGCCTAACCTACTTCACAGGGTTGTTGTGAAAGAGAAATGCAAGTATGTAGTACACCGCTATGGGCTCCTTGGAGGAAGAGTGGGATATAAATGTAAAAATAAATTAAAAAATAAATAACCACTACACCACGCTGGCTCTCATTTGTGTCACTCACATGCAGTGAGTGACACAAAGGGACACCTCAATGGCGTACTTTGTGATGATGTCTTTTATCTCAGTTCAGCATGGTGAACACGTAAATGTTTGAGGTGCAAGTTGATTAACTTGTGAATTGCCCAGCCAATCTGAACTAAATTTGCTACAGCTATAGGGACACTTCAGTGGCACAATTTGCAATGCTGTCATCCACCCCAGTTCAAGATGGCAGACACATGAACAATTGAGGCACAAGAGGGCTAACTTGTGAACCACCTAACTGATTGAACTAAATTTACTACACCTGTAAGGACAGATAGGGTCTGTCAATGGTGTAGTTTGTGATGATGTCATCCACCCCAATTCAAGATGGTGGACGTGTTAATATTTGATGTGCAAGTGGGAACTGATTTGGACCAAATTTGGTGCAGTTGTAGGGACACATAATGGCACCTCAAAGGCATAGTTTGTGATAATGCCACTTACCCTGATTCAAGATGGTGGATGTGTGAACCTTTTAAGCACAAGTGGGCTAACTTGTGAATTGCCTAACTGATTTGGACCAAATTTAGTCCAGATGTAGGGATAGTGAAAGGAAAATAGACAGATTAGTTCTTACCAGAACAACTTTTTTGGGGCGCGCTGGGGGGGGAGAGTCTGATGATGCACTGTCCTTTTTTTTCTTTTTTCTTTTGCCGAGACATGCTAACTCTCATGAGCATAACTTGGTTCATGTGATTTCTGTGGAGGTTCTTAACTACACAATGGCAAGATTTGCTGTGCAATTATGAAAATCCCAGTTTCTTTTGAAACAAAAACAAACCCAGTCTGTATATACCAGTCTGTGTGGTTATGCAGAAACACTTAACATGAGGGTAACAGTGCAGTCAGAATGAAACTAGACATCACATTTGATTTTTATTTTTTTTTGCAAAAAATATATGCATCTAAAATTTGTGTGCTGTTTGCTGACATAACCTATTGTGCTAATTCTTTAAAGCTGTTCATATTCATTTTCATAATCCACTCAAAATGAAGTCCTTTTAGATCCCATTGATTTCAAGGGGGGAATTTAAGCTCATGCTTAACTCTCTCATTGAAATCAATGTAAGCTTCACTGAATGCAGCAGACATCTGTAGGAGTTGGGCTACATGAGAACTTCAGATGGATTGTGCTATCTGTTGGGTACATTTGGGCATGAGCAGGTCCACCAAACAGATCTAAATTGTGGAGTCACTGAGCCAAGTATTTGATGGTGAGTATATAAGCAATTTGGCTCAGTATAATTAGGAATGACCCAGGTTTGTAAAATCTGGCTGGAACATTTGGATCACCTCTTTTATTGCTGCTATTATTTATCACATCTGTATCCCACCCTCCCTCAGGAGGAAGGTCAGGGCAGCATCTTCACAGCAACCCTGAGAGGCTTGGAGACTTGTCCAAAGTCAAGCAATGAGCTCTGTGCCAGAACAGAAATCTGAGCCTAGTCCTCCTTGGTCCAACTCCAACCACTATTCCTTGCTCAATTTCATTTCCCATTGCACAAGGATTGACTCTTTATGACAGCCACAATTTCTGAGTGAGAACATTAACTAGGGTTTTTAAAAAAGTTATCTTGAAACATCTGAACTTAGGAAGTTGCCTTATGCTGAGTCAGACCACTGTTCCATCCAGCTCAGTATTTTTTACACTGACTGGCAGCGGCTTTCCAAAGTTTCAGGCAGGAGTCTCTCTCAGTCCTACCTAGAGATGCCAGAGAGTAAACCTAGGACCTTCTGTGCAAGCAGATGCTCTACCACTGAGCTCCAGCCCTATCCCCTAAGGCGAATACCTTACAGCAGATGGTGCTCAAATGTGGTTACCCATCCAAATGTGAACTAAACCCACCCCTGCTTAGCAAAGGGGACAATTCATGCTCATTACCACAAGACTGGCTGTCCGCTACTTAACTCTCTCTCTTGATCTAGATCTGTGAACAACTGACTTGAATTCCTGGTGAGTTCTCAACTGGATCATATCATTGAAATGACACCTACCTGGGATTGTTTTTTCCTACCAATATTGATAGTTATGAACTAGAAACAAGTATCAAAACCTTTCAGCAAGTCCAGTGTCATCAAAATGTAAAGTTCACTGCTGCAATAAAGAAATATCACGCTGTCAAATCTAATTGCTTACAAAATGTAATGATGTCATCTTTTTGACAAGATGATGTCTGTTTGATTGGGATTAATCCAGGAAGGAGAGAGCAGCAGTCACAATAGTGGTGGGTGGGGAAAGCACTTGGCTACTGCCAAGGGAAAAAGATGTTTTGTTTTATTTATATTTTATATCCTGCTCTTCCTCCAAGGAGGCCAGAGCGGTGTTCTACATACTTAGGTTTCTCCTCACAACAACCCTGTGAAGTAGGTTAGGCTGAGAGAGAAGTGACTGGTCCAGAGTCACCCAGCTAGTCTCATGGCTGAATGGGGATTTGAACTCGGGTCTCCCTGGTCCTAGTCCAGCACTCTAACCACTACACCACACTGGTTACTGAAGAGAACAGAAGAAGGTGAATATTCTCATAATCAAAGTGTTTTTCAGGAAGTATTTCTACTGAAATGGCCAACCTGGGCCAAAAATTGAAATTGGGGGATATTTGGTTCAGCCCTAATTTTAAAAGAGAAATGCCAGTAAAACCAGGAGCACTGGAGAAACAAACCTAGAGTACATCTTAATGTGAGCTTCCTGTATTTACCCTGTTTCAAGTTTTAATGCAGGTGCTGTGCTTCTTGTGGAGACAGCACGCCCTGAACAAGCACATTCCCGCCTTCCCTGCTATGCTCAGTGCAAATATGCCCTGAGAATCTCAGTCTGTTTAGCTTCTGGAAATGAATGTTACCAGGTGCCATGTTTATCTTTCAGAAGTATCACTATGGGAGAGAGCATTAGGCACTAAAAGACTTTTAATCAAGCAGACACAGGACAGAGCAAGAAGCAGGAACGGGCTGTTAAAGCTGGACTAATTCAAATGAGAAGCAAAGCACAAATATTATGAACAGGTGATTAGACACTGGAGTGGCACCACTTTGCCAAGGAAAGGAGGCACCGTTCCTTTTATGTTCATTCTTTAGAACAAGGGTTTATGGCCAGCATTCAGTAGACTTAGCACTTCAAACAAATGAATACAAATATTGTGCACCAAGATAATCCAGATCCATTGCCAAAAAAATATTCATTCTGCAGCCTGTATACATTTATGCTTATTTATCACCTTTGCACATCTTTGCTTATGGTGTCTAATTTAATCTGTTTCTGCAAGTCATAGAGAAGGACAAATGGCTACACAGGGTATCCTTCTGAATGAACTACAGCAGGCAACAGCCTTTGACCATTCTAGATTATGAGCCTTTTTTGGACAGGGGACAATCCTGTCCAAAAAAATAAATAAAATATTTATTTTTCTGTGTTAACTATTGGTGGAAAGCAATATATAAGCACTCTTAGTAGCAGTAGAGGCTGGGGATGATGGGAGTGGCAGCCCACCAACATCTTGGGGAACCAAGTTTCAGAACCCCTGAACGGAGGGGAATAAAACTCCCCCCGCCCCACCATCTGTCTTGTGAGAGTTCATAGGCATTGCCCGTGTCTCCTCTGATGGGTAGTGGCACTCTGGGTCTCACTTGGAAAAAGGCTTTCCCCAGCTCTCTTCTCTGAGATACAGATACTTTAGTTAGAAATGCTAAGATTTGAATTTGGGGACCTTCTCCATGCAAAGCATCTGCTGCGATGTTACAGTTCCTTTCCAGCCAAGCTTAAAGGCTAAAGATGGTGCTTTTAAAAACCATGATAGCTGAGATCCTCAGGATGCTAAATCTTGTGCCCTTTGCAAATATTGTACTTCCATGATGCAGCTGGTGGATGCACCATACATCATACACACAGCCCACATTATATTTCATTTGTAACCATTCTTCCTACTCCTGGCCACAGTGATTGTAATTGCTGAGCTCACCGTGGGTTGATCAGTGATCAGGTTCCACAGTGAAAAGTGATTCATTGTATTTTCAACAGCCAGCCAATGTGCAACAGTGAAAACATCTTCCTTTGAAAACCATTATGGTGAGCCCGGCCTTGGATTCCCTCCCCCCGCTTATTTAAATGTGAAACAATTTAGTGGCAACAAAAGTACCCTGTCTCACTTTAAGAAACGACTGCCGAATCTGCATTTGTATCCTGCTTTAATCGCACTCAAGAGTTGTGGGAATAACACAGTAATAATAAGAAACATTTATTTATTGTAATTAAGCTAGGTTCTATACAATTACAGTTACTATACACATAAATATTGAATGCATTCGCTCTACGCATATAAATTAATCATTTTCTATATATGCTCTGAACTCTGTAGCCCAGGATAAATGCATTTTGAGGCATAAAGCAGGCGGATTTCATGACGCCAGTAGGAAGCACACAATGAAATGGCAGTTGCAATTCATTGTTGATAAGGGCAAAATGATGCACGTTGTGTTTGTGAGTGTGCATGTGTGGTAGTATAAATCCTAACTATATTCGCATACATGTGGGACCTAAATTAGCTGTTGCCAGTGAAGAGATATCTTGGAACCACTTGAGACAGCCCCATGGAAACATCAGCATAAAGCATTGCAGCGTTCAAAAAGTCAAATGGAACTTCTAGTACAATTAAGAAAAGGAGAAAAGAATTTTTAAAATTAAAAAATAAAAATTAAAAATCATACTGCCGTTTCAGTGCTGACCTAGTTCGTCAGACAAAGACTTTCCACTTAAGTTAGTTTGAGAGCTGAATACGAGTAGCTCCTCTGATTCCAGAGGATGATGCTGTACAAACAGAAACCACCAACAATTAGCAGTATCTTTTTTCACCGTGACACCTTAGTCCTATTATTCATGCATTATGTTCATCACTCATATGAATGTACAGTGTTCACAAGTACAGATCTGTGCACAGCTACATTTTTTCACATGTGAGCAGGCACAACATTGTACATCCTGTCTGTACTCTGCATTTGAGGGAGCTATACCCTGGTACACCTTTTTAAATGAATGTATGGTAATTCACACAAAAACATATACAAGTATACAGACATCTGAACACAGTATGAATAGGGCTCTTCTTTCTATTCATTTGCCATACACATATACATATATATTCACCATGCACGTGCCCCATTCAGGCACACAGCCCACTCTCTCATATAACACTCAAATTTTCCATTCATTCACTGAACCTAACTGTTGATCTCTACTGCCATAGTAGTGCTTCCTCTGTCTACCCCTGCCTCCATTGTCCTTACCCAGTGTTGAGTTTAGATTTAAGAGTCTGGGGGCAGCCTTGAATTGAGCCCAGAAACAAATTGGCAACCAGTGAAGTTGGTAACGAACTGGCCTGATCTGTTCATAATTCTTGCCCCCAGCCAGGCAGCTCCATTTTGGACCAGCTGCAGTTTTCAGTTATATAGGTAGGACTGAATTTGTCAAACTGGCACATTGTTTCCTCAAAATTAATCAAAATCTGTTAAAGGTATTTTTTCAAAAGCCAAATTTGAAAATTCTCAGTGCTGAAAAAATCAAATTCTGAAATGTTGTACATATTTTGAATTTGTGAAAAATTTCATTTGGGCTCTATCATAAGCAGAACCACAACATCGGATACAACCCATAGTGGTCATGGATGCTTGTGCTTTCAGGGTAGTCATATTGGCCCTATGCAAAAAATTAGTATTCTACAAATGGTTGGGATAGAGGAGGAGGAGTAACCATCTGAGAAAATGCTTTGAAATTTCTACTTGGGATAAACCTCTGAAAATTCAGAGATAACTGCAGTTTCACCTTGGAAGAATCTTGGCAATCCTGATGTTCGGAGCAAATTTCTACTTTGGAAAAATTTCTCCGTATCTTGGCGGCAGCTCCTGCCTCCTTAGTGTGTCCAGAGTCCACACATTGCACATTGCATTTGTGTATGGGGCCTATATGCAAAGACCAAGTATTGTGATCAACACACTGCAAATGTGGTGTGTCTATATTGCACAATTTGGGCTGACACACATTGGGGTCTACATGCTCTGGTCCCTAAGCAAACATTATGCCATGTGTAGATTTTGTGCACATTGTGAGATGGGGCCATCTGGTGCTGTCTCAGTATCCCACATGCAGGGGCGCACCTAGGTAATTTTGGTGCCTGGACCATCCCTGCTGCGAGCTCCCCCCCACTAAAAGGTCCCCCTGAAACCTACTTTTGGGGGCCACCTGCAGCCACCCCACCACACCAAACCTCTGTTTATGTTTCTCAGAATTTTAGCCACCAGGTGTGCCATGTGGCCGACAGGTGGTGGCCAGAGGAAGAGCCAAGCAGGCGTCCTCCCCTTCACCTGGTGGTGGCCAGAGCAACAACTGAGTCTGTCTGTTTGGCCCAGCTAACTGTTTGGCCCAGCTAACTTGCTAACTGTGAGGTGCTGCAGCATGCCTAAGCAGCTGAGATAGTTTGTCACAAGCCCGTGACATCACGGGCTTGTGAGGAGCTATCTCAACTGCGCAGGCACGCTGGAACTTGATCTTGCATAATGTGTCCAAAGTATGATAGTTTGAGCCTGGTCATTTGTTCCTCAAGTGAAAATTCTGGATCGATTTGTTCTATGGTCCATTTTTTTGTTTTCCTGGCTGTCCATGGTATCCTCAAAAGGCTCCCCCAGCACCAAAGTTCAAAAGCGTCAATGCTTTTTCTATCTTGCTTTTCAAAGTCCAGCTTTCGCATCCACAGAGTGCCATGGGAAGTTCTGTATAGAGTGTCACAGAAGTTCTGTGTAGAACTTGTAAATTATATTAACATATCCATTTTTAGTTACATTCGGAATATTTGGCAGCCTATTATTACACTAGTTTCTTGTTCTGGTCTCTTTTGGGGGGCATTTTCACCCTCATGCCAAACAGGGCCCAGAACTTTGAGCCGAACCCCATTGGGCCGGCTCGGGGGTTCTAAATGTTTTTCCCAAAAAAACCTATGGCCAGCGGCATCCAGGGGGTGCTGTGGGTGTGTTTGTGTCGCCAAAGGTTCCCCCGCCCACCTCTGGCCTACCCTGGGTCTTCTTTGGGACTCTGAGGTCCATTTGTGAGCCTTTTTGGCCTTCTGCCTGCTCACAGCCACCTTTTTGAAGGCCAGTGCACATGCGTGGTGGCCTTCAAAATGGCTCCAGAGAGTAGGCAGAGGGCTGAAAAGGCCTGTAAATGGGCTGAACCGGCCCAAAGAAGACTGAGGGGGAGGCCAGCAGGGGAGGGGGAACCTTTGGCGACTCCCCTGTGGCAGCACCCCGCCTAGGCTGCTGGACCTGGCTATAAGTTTTGAAATTTATTTAAAAAATAAGAAGCGCCCCCCACCTTGAGCCAGGCCTGAACTAGTTCAGCCTTGAGCCGAACTGGGGCCCGGCTTGACATGCATGGAACCAAACGGAGCCCAGTTCAGTTCCAATTCTTTTTGAACCTAACTGGGCTTCCTGGTTCCATGCACACCCCTATAAGTGACCAGTGTTTATTTTGCATCAGGTTTCCTTTACAAATATGAGGCATCAGTTGTAGCTTTGTTTAAGAACAGCTCTATCCACTCCTCTCTTTTTCTTCCCTTTATCTTTTTTCTTTCTTTTTCTTCCCTTTCCCCCTTCTCTCCCCTAACTCCACTCCTTTCTTTCTCCTGCTGAACCTCCTTCAGGACAAATGTCTAGACAACTGAACTGATTAACTGGCAAGCAGCGGTTTATATAAAGAAGAGGATTTTGCACATGGCAAATTTGGGAATATACACAACATCACATACACAATAGCCCTATTCATACTTTCTGTTCAGTGCAGAAACAATCTGTGAACAGTGTATACATGTATAGATCTGTACGCAAATAGTTATTCACACATTATGTTCATTGTACATACAGCAGTACACTCCCTGTCTATAGTCTGCATTTGCGAGGACTGTATCCTGGTTCACTTTTAAAATGAACATGTTAAGTCAGTCAGACAAAAACATGTACACGTGCACAGACACCTGTGCATATTATTATTATTAATGCAAAGTCTGAACAGAGTTATAATCATGCACTGTGGCTACCACCCCCACACTTGGCTCTGTGCTGTAGCAGATTAGAATGCACGGATACAATTGTAGTGAATGTGTCAGAGGAAACTTACTCCTTTGCCAGTGTTTAATCAACTGGATGATGTACAGAAGGCAAATCTGACTGGATTTATTTTGTGGCATCTGGAAAACTAAACATCCCACTACTAAATCTGTTGACTGACAACTAAGTCTCAGTAGGATTAACTTCCAAGTAAAACCAGACAACAGGGCTCGCCCACCACATGCAGAAGGAACTTTGCCCTTGTTGTACACACATTTAAACACATCTATCTGTCTATGAAGGAAGCCCACTATCATGTTTCTATACTGCCTGATGTGCATCCCTAGGCAGTAGTACATACACATGCATACACAGGCATGTTGCAGACGTGTAACTGAATAAACACATGGCAAAGGGCAGAGCCTGCCATCTCCCACCATACACAGAGTCCTTGTATATGTTGCGAGCAAGTCCTGTTGTCTGAAAGGTGCATAGGACTGCAGCAATAGAGAGGTTTTGAATGCTGCATAATGTGAGAGGAACAGGAAGCATGAGAACAGTGTACTTCCTTCCTGGTGTCCTCCACATTTCAATCCAGTACAAAATATTCACATCTTCCCCAGTGGGCAGATGTGCAAGGTCCTAATGGTGGAACAGCTTCTACATCTCCTTGCTGGGAATATGCAAAATATCTATTTTGTATGAGAGATGAGCAACATGAAGCACGAGGCATCAGTGCTGCCACTTGCCTTTGTACTATCATTATGCCCAGCAACATTCTTGGGGATAGTGAGGCTCTGGAATCCCAAAATAAGGATGCCCTTTATGACAAGACAATGGCTTTGAGCTTCTGCTGCAGCAATGTGCCTCAGAGAGAATTTCTTATTCTGTAGTTCACCTTCCAGGATTTGGGCCCACCCCCTATTCTTCTCCTCAACATGTTTCATAAACTGCACATTAAGGCTTATTGGATATTAAATTGGAAACAGAGACCCCAGCCATTCTCCTCTGTTGCCATGGCAACCGATGGGCCTTGCTCATACACCGGGACTGGAGTCTAGGGTGAGCGAGGCAATGCGTGGACTGAATCAGAAATTTCCTGTGGGGCAGTGATGGGTGTAGAGTGGGAGAAACTGTTTCATTTTACTCTGTGTACTTGTGTGGGTGGGATGTTATAAGTTAGAGGACGAGAACTCCCCTGCCACAACTCCTGTCCCACCTCTCTTCTTTCTCTCCCCGGTCTGTTTCCATTATGGACTGAACAACATGGGAAAGGTGTGCCTATGCTAAAACATATTATGGGACCCATGTAGGTTTCTGGCAACTTTTAGTCTCACGAGGTTTAACTCCATCAAACCATTTTTATTAGGCTTGTTCAGCTGTGGTCTTTTAAATATCTCTTGGATACATACAGTTCCATTGCATGCGATGCAAAGAGCACTGTGGCATCTTACAAACTGGTGAGAGCAAATGTAGTCTAGTGGTTTGGGTGTCAGACTAGGTGTAGGGAAACTGAGGCTCAAATCCCTGCCTAACCATAAAACTAAATTTGGGCCAATAGTGTGCACTCTTTCCCTATCTCTGTCTAACCAACCTCACAGGTTTGTTGTAAAGATAAAATAAAGAATGAAAGAACTGTGTACATTGCTGCTTGGAGGAAGTGTGGGATGGAAATGTAGATAATAGTAATGAGTGGTTTTCTAGTATTAGGTCTTTTTCGGGTGTGCAATAAATACACATTTCTTTCCCATTTTAGACTATGCACGGGTTCAGATGCAACGCAGAAGCACGGTTGAATTTCAGCATGCACGGTTTGTTTTTTCATCTGAATGCACCTCTGAAATTCAACTGAGGTTCAGTTTGGCCCAGAAAACCAACCTTTGGAATGAAAGTTTGTAGCTGGCTTGTTTGTTTTAATTGTGATTAAATTCGCCATTGTGTTCGCCCTTCTGAACTGACCCTGGTGTTTTATTCTTGGTTTGTTGCAAGCGCTCTGCCCCTGCCTCTGCCCACAGAGACGCTGGCACAAAGAGGCTGAGAAGCAACCTGATGTGGTTGTTCCCTCTGGATTTGCTCAGCAAATCCTGCCTAGTGACTACTGACATCACCACTACAATAAGTGTCTGCAACAGCAACCCACGTGCTGGGCACAGACATTGACCAGGAGTTTTGGGGTGTGTGGGAAGGATAGGGTGACTACAAGAGCCAAACGAAAGCCACGAATGGCTTTCTGTGTTGGGTGCCATTGGCCAGTGTCCTCCTGCTTTCTCGCTAGCCTAATTGTTACAAGAAAGCTCTGTGATGACAAGAAAGCTGTGGGCTGCCCGTCTTTGTATAGCCAGGCCATGGCTAGATTTCAACCCACTGAGAGGAGCCAAGGATGGGCAAAAAGAGGTGAAGCAGCTCATGCAGCTTTTTAATGCCCATGCCAAGCTGTTGACCAGTTGTAAGGGAGGGAGCAATGGGGTGAAGCATTGCCAGGAGTTGGCAGGCTTGGTACTCTGGGATTGCGTTTGGGAGGCCTGGGAAAAGGGAGGGGTGGAACAAACCACCAGCAGCCCAAACAAACCATGCTGTTGCTGATCACCTGTGGAACAAATCTCTGTTTGTTTTTAGAAGCTCAGTTAAAATAAATTTTGGCTCTGCGTTGTGTCTCAAATTATACTTTAGTTGCAAAAAGCCACCTAATGGCACAGCGGGGAAGTAACTTGCCTAGGGAGCAAGAAGTTGCTGGTTCGAATCCCCGCTGGTATGTTTCCCAAACTATGGGAAACACCTATATCGGGCAGCAGCGATGCTGAAAGGCATCATCTCATACTGCGCAGGAGATGGCAATGGTAAAAACCCTCCTGTATTCTACCAAAGAAAAGCACAGGGCTCTGTGGTCTCCAGGAGTCGATACTGACTTGACGGCACAACTTTACCTTACCTTACTTTAATTGCAGTGAGATGGCATTTTCTGAGCATTAAAAGCACAATATTCAGTAACTGAGAAAATATGGTATTTCCCTCAGATTCAGGGCTGTTAAAACGTGGCCATGTGTGCACCCTAGAAACTTTTTGGGTAGTTTGTGAAAGAAATAGTGACAGGTAAAAGAACTTGCCCTGCTCTGGCCTCATGATAAGTTATTTTATTGATTTATCATATTTTGTGAACCTTTTAGTTTTTAAATCTTTTTTGCCGATTCAGTTTTCAATTCTTCGGAAGTTCTGAATCCTCCTGATGAACAATTCACAATGAAGTAGTGTTGTCAACCAGGGGCATACCAAAGTTGGAGTGGGCCCAGAGATGAGATTTTTAAATGGGCCCCTCGCTGCCTTCCTCTCCTTCTCCTGGCCCCATGTCTCTGCTGCAGAAGAACATTAAGGACATGTGTAATATAGTGTAGCAGATAAACAGAGGACAGGAGACTACAGTTACAAGGTGTAAACAACTAGCAGAACCAAATAATACAAAATAATTGGCTTTTGTTTTGTACAAGAGGGCAATTCATACTTGCTATCACAAGACCAGCTCTCCTCCCCTTCTGTGTGTTCCAAAGGAAACTTCTGTTCCAAGCTTAATAATTTTTGTCAGGGATGTAGCTTGGCGGGATTTTTTTAAACAACAGCAACAACATTTTTCATTTGGAAAAGGCAAGTGAAGGGATATCCAGGCAAACCAGTTTAAAATTAGGAAACAATCAGGAAAGATGCTATGCGAGCTCCACTCTTCCCCAACCCTCAAGTATTGTGAGGCATTCTGGGAGCAAGGAACATTTTTTTCTGAGAACTTGTTTGGTTGAAAAACAATTGAATATATTTCAACAACCACGGCACCATCAAAGAACAAACCAAGAAACCCCCTGCCACCACCCCCTTTTTCCTTTCCACAGAGAGGAAAATAACTCATTGCAAGTTGGAAGAAGATCACTTCCCATGGGTCATCAGGACTTAGAGTGAAGAACCCAATCATTAAAAACCATTTTTTAAAAGTTAAAAATAGCTCAGGCACAAACAATCTCTCTCTCTCACACACACACTCCATAAATATGGGAAGGGAGCGGAGGGGGGGGGAAGAAACCACATACAAAAAACACACAGATAAGAGTTGTTTGACTTTCCTTTCCACTTGAACAGCTTGCTAGCTCCCAGTCCCAGTTCTGTCCTAACTGCAATCAGTTGCTGAGTGGGGGAGGAGCTCAAACAACCTCTCTGCTACTGCTGTAGCCACTGCCGCTCTCCTTTGCTCTGACTGACAAAGGAAATTGTGAGTCACAGAGAACCTGCTTGGGGGGACTGCAGCTCACACTCCTGGCTATGGGACTGGAGAGAGGGCAAAGACTGGCATTGGGGGCCACTCAGAAGCTGTGGGTCAAGAGACATTACTCTCCCTCTGTCTTATTAACGGTACACCCATGTTGCCAACTTGTTTTGTACTGAACCTGTGCCATTAACAGCAGCCAACATGCAGGAAGTAAGCAGGTAAAGTTTTTCCAGTCACTTCCTCTCCATGTATTGTTGCCAACTGACCTGAAAAACAACAGCAACAAAAACAGCCTGGCCTGCCTCTGTTCCCTTCTGATATGTAGAAACCAGCAGGGGAAGCTTTTGGTGGCATGGCTGTTCATCATACTGCTGTTAAGGGGGCATCGGCTGGGCTCATTTCTAAAGCAGGCAGTCCTAACTTCATGCTAAGAAAAGATGTTGCCTATTCTACATGCTCTTAGAGGCACAGGAGTAAAGTCTCTGAAAATGTAGTAACCCTACATGGAAGTCTACATAGCTCACCAGAAATGTTTCTGATCAGCTTTTTTTTTTTTTTTTTTTTGCAGGAGTAAACTGGAAAAAGAATAAGGCAATACTGGCGGAAGGCCTATATTATTTTGCAAACCTTTCCTTTTAGATACTAAGGTATTTCACATGATCCAAGTCGCTGGTGGCTAGGGAGGGCTGAGGGGAAGGCAGGAATATACTTACCTTCCTCCAGAAGACTGCAGCAACCCTCTCGCTGTGCTGCTTGGCCGCACACATGATTGCTGATGCGGTGAGAGACGCAGCATTCTGGAGGTTTGGGAAACACAGCTTGGTCTCCAGAAATCCCACAATGCACAGTACGAAGAGCATGGTGCATTTGTGGGGGAGGGTTCCCTGAAAGCCGGGTAGTCTAGGCTGCAGGCAGCCTGAGCAGACACATGGCCGGGATCCCAGGTAGAAGGGCACGCTTGCCCAAGGCACTGTAGGGTTAGGGTTAGGGCTGTGCAAGCCCAGGTAAGGCTGCTCATGTGAGGCATTTCCACTAATGTTTTTAGAAGCACCACTGTGTCCCCTTGTGTAGGTAAGACTGGCCCACTCCTGTGCCTTTAACAGCAGCCTGCTACACAGAAATTTAGCAGAGGAAGGTTTTCTTGGCATGGGTAAAGGCCCGGCTGCTGAATTTCAGCATGTCAGGCTGCTCACCCCACCCAAAGCACAGCAAGGCTTTGCAGCAAGAGTATTTTCCTCCCTGCAACCATGTATTATATTGGATATCACACTATGGTCAGTGAAAAGTCACTTGTGGGATTATTGCCCATGAACTTTCATGTTTTTGGCATGTTTTCCATGATTGTACAAGACAGACCCTACCTGATTTTATTGCAACAGGTGTGCACCTTAGCAAAAGCCTGTTTCATCAGGTGCAGAGTATACTCTTAAAAAAATAATTTATATAGCATTTTTATAGGCAAAGTGTGTTGCAGTAAGGGTTGCCAACTTTTTTTTACTGGCCCTGCTGTGCACTGAGCACAGTTTCAGAAATTAAGCTGTTAAAATGTTTCCCATAACCGTCTCCCCATGACAGGAAAAAGCTTCACCACCTTAATTTCTGTTTTGAGCAACCCTTGTTATAGTTCTGATGTCATTCACCTGCACAACTATACTGTGAAATCGGTCATTATAGTCCCATTTTGCTGAAAAGTCACAAGCTGAAGAGGCCTTCAACAGAGCGAGAGAGCGCTGGAGCACAGTCCTGCTCAGAAATCATCTTCTTCTGACCTGGAAAACTGTTCCCTGTATGTCAAGTGTGTGATGTGGGGGTGGTTGTGATTATTCTTTGGTGAAGAGAAGGCCTTTTGCAAATGCTCAGAGGCACCCTCTTCTTTATTGCTACTTCTTATGTTCCAGGCTTGAGCTCTGGTAGTCAAAAAGAAAAGAGGGGGTTAACGCTGATTTAGGTTAAGTTACAAATAATATTAATTGGGGTTGCAGCCAGTGTTTTATCCCCTATATTATATTTCCTCAAAATTCTTCAAATAAATAAATAAATAAATAAATTAAATAAATAGAATTCTCACACCCACTTCTGATTCCTGTCCATATACTGACTTCCTGCACAATGCACAGGACTCTGTATGGGTCCCCCCCCCTTTCACATGTGGCTACAAGAGTAGTTTTTGAGTCCTCACAGAACCATCTCAAGGCTTTTGTCTGTGTGTGCTGCTCTGGGAGATGGGAGAGCAGGAGACAGGGATGTCCCGATACAAACTAAGAATGTATCCAAGAGCCCCCTCCACCACACCATATCCCTGTAGGGAAAAATAGGGAGGACCCTAATGAAATCTACAAGTTCCACCCCTTACTCCCCCCAATTTCCAAATAATGGCTACCCTGTTATCCCTCTAAAAGCAGTAGTGGGGGCATCACAAAAGGTAAGAGGGCCAGGCTCTACCTTCTCTCAAGCACCATTTAAGTAAAGCTCCTGAAAGACAAATCAGTGGCCGCTTTTCCTTTGCCCCTGTTCTGCAAAAGCTGCTCATTACACCAAGAGTCTTCACATACCTGTATAGCAACTGTAAGCAGACTTGCCACCAGTGTTCCCTCTAAGGCATGCACACATGTGCACACACAAGCTTTTTGATGTCTGCCAAGTTAATTTTAGATCCTGCTCAGATTGAATCAGGAAGGCCCCATTCTGAATGTCTGTGCGCACACACTACCTTGATACTGTTCTCTGGAACAAACTCATTCTGCATACAGATGAAAAAAATTAGAGGGACCAACCACTGCTTGCTACCTCTTGTCCCAGACATGTACTTTTACATCTCTGAATGTAGAGGAAAACAAGGCCTTTGTGGCTCCTCCTGCCTACCCCACCCCCAGTAATATTGTTCATTATTTCTCATCTGCAACAGGTATGGAAAGGAGCAGGTGACAGGACCGGGGAGGAAACAGATGGGAGGAACCATGTTTGCTTTGTCTGCCTCTGCACCAGGGATGGAATTGTAATGCCTCCGCTGTATAGTGTGCAGGATGGAATCTAGCCACCCTTTTCTGGGCTGTGCTCTCCATTGGTGAAGGCAGCCAGGATCAAACTAGATTCCACTCCACCTTTTCATGTTTAAGAGGCATGCTTCCAACCAGAAATGCTTTTCTTATCTCAATCCTTTTTTTTAAAAGCTTAATCTGCTAAAGGCATAGTGACAGGACACTTAGTTGGCAACCCTAGCCAGATGTGGATTGTAAAAAAAGGGTTCCCAATATATCTGTGAACTGAAGTGAATTGAGTGACACTCTCTGATGATTGATACCAGCTCTGTTTCATCCTAGAAATTAGGGACCAGCTGTGCAAATGTGGTTCTTTCTTCCAATTTATTTCTCATCTTTTATCAAATATTGGGGTTGTTTGCTTTAAAAAATCTCCCCCTCTCCTCCACTTATACCCCCCCTTCAAGCTTTTGCACATCTGGTTGCTGTGGCAACCCTCCTCAGATCAGTCTACCCATAAAGAAGATAAACCCTCACCATTTTCAAGGATAGTGTGGTTGGTTAACTTGCAGTCGGCACCTCCCAGTGGAAGACAGTGGTAATTTTCTGCTTTCAGGCTGCAGTGAAAGGACCAAGATGAGCAGAACTGGCAGTTTTCGCTTTTCTAGGATGCAAGTATGAAAACATGCTGTTGAAAAGAATGAGGACAGGCAGCAAAGATCTGCATAGGATCAGTGCCCACTCCACATTTTAAAAAATATGAAGCTATGTGCGAAGTGCAGAAGACCTGAAAATTGTAGCTTCTTTCTGTGCAATTCCCCCTGTCTATCCAACAAACAGAGGAGTGAAGCCTCAAATTGGCACCCAAATGTCATGATTTATTAATACATGTAGATGATCTGGCACATTATTTTAAATATTTTTTTTTGGAGGGAAGATAATTTTACTTCGTCTTGGACAGTCTACTAGACCAATACAAACTGAAATGTTTTGCTCCTGAAGATTTTTTTTTTTAAATCAAAATGTGCCAGGCAATTTACATATATCCATAAATTGTTATTTCTGAATATTGGCGTAAGTCTTCACCTCTCTCCTTGGTTTTCTTTTAAACTCTGCAGTGCTGCGGCCCCTTCTCTCTCTTTGTCCTAGCTACTTAGAGAGCCTGTGATCACAAACTGGTATTTGAAATTGGAAAGAAGAGGAGGAAGGTGTGTTTGCCATCTCCTGTATTAGAGAGGCTGAGACAAACATTATCATACACCAAATTCTGAATAATCATTCTCAAAGTTCTTAATCTGGGATTTTGATATTCTGCTTCCTATTAGTGGTAACAGGTTCTTAATTTCTAAACTGAGTGTGTGTGTGTGTGTGTGTGTGTGTGAAAATAGTTGTTTAATTCAATTTATATCCAGCTCTTTCTCTGAGAAGCCCAGAGTGGTTACGTTTATTCACACAACAACCCTGTGAAGTAGGTTAGGCTGAGAGAGTAGTGTGTGGCCCAGAATCACCCAATAAGTCTCATGGCTGAATGGGGATTCAAACTCAGGTCTCCCTGGTCCTAGTCCAGCACTCTAACCACCGCACCACACTGGCTCTTACTTGCCTAGAGTTGGGTGTCGAGCCGTTGTTTAGGTGGAGCCGGCTATGGTTATTCAGTTTGCATCTGTTCAGAGCAGGCCTGGCCCAATCCAATGGGCAGTATAGGCAGCTGCCTGGGGCATCAGAACTGAAGAACTGCCGGGCCATGGAACAGTAGGGACTGCAAAGGAAATCCTCTGAGCACAAACACAGTTCCTACCTACCCTTTCGTGCATACAGTAAGATGTGGAGTGAGGACAAGCAGCAAAGCTAATTATATACAAAATTAGCTGTGTGTGTGTATGTGTGTGTGTGTGTGTGTGTATCTATCTATCTATCTATCTATCTATCTATCTATCTATCTATCTATCTATCTATCTATCTGTTTTTATATATAAAAAGTTTTGCTGTAGGTAAGCAGCGACATAGTTTCAAGTAGCTCTGGTTCAGAGATGTTTGCCCCCTCCCCCCTTATTATTGGCTGAGATTTGTGACTTGCTTTGAGCCAGAGCATGCCAGGCTCACCAACAGAATCTCTTCTTAATGCTAGGAATACATGAATTAATAGCACAGTGGGAGGGCATGCAAATGGCAGTAGCAAAATGGCATGCACAAAGGCCATGTGTGTGCCGGTGTTGCACAGGGGCAGCTGGGAAATGCACCTCCAGGACCCGGTCATAGCTGGGGGGAGTGCCACCATTATGGAAGTGGCAGTGAGCAGAGGAGGAGCAGGTACGGACGTGTTGTCCTCCGCTTTGAAGGGGATGTGTACGCCCTTGGTTCAAAGGGATTCGGACTGGTGTTTCGAATGGTGAATGGCGTTTCGAGCACATCCCTACTCAGTACATTTGGCCTTAATGAAGATAGGCACATGGAGTGAGGCAATTGTGTTGACCTTTAGAAGTTCATATGCTTAAAATAAACAAATCACCTTTATTGGCTGCAATGAGCCCTTTGATGGCCTATTTAATTTTTGCTGCACTGAAAGAGTGGACAACCTCCAGACTAGTTAGTCATGATTAAGCACCATTGAAATGAATGAAACAAGTTAGTCATAACTGACTTAGGTCCCATCAATTTCAGTGGGACTTGATCCTGACTAAATTAGTTTGGCTGTTGCCCAGTAAGTGAGTACATGGTACATTTTGAGCTTCATTGCTGAGTGTTGGGTTGCATAGAAACAGGGCCAGGAAAAAGCTGGTAACAGTTGAATGTGAGGTGATTATCTCACCTGGCTCCATTTGCTGCTCTGCATGAAGATGTGAGAAGGAGTCCTTAAGCCACAACTGCTTACACTCCAGAGCTGATGAACCAGCATATTCCTGTTCTAAGTAATATATGTAGGATGTTCTATATGTCTGTATTTCTTTGGATACCCGGGGACCTCTGAGCCATGCTTGCTTGTAAACAAGCTTCCAGAACCCTGCAGTTGGGGGAAGACACTTTGAAAGGGGGGAATTTGGAGAACAGAAATCAAGGGTTAGGAAAAGATTAAGGATTACCTCCTCTGGCACTTCCCCTGCTAAAAATCCCCCATCCTTTCCCAAGCTATATTTTTCCTTTTGAAAAATGTGTTTAGGGCTCATGCACATAACATGTAGAGAGCTTCTCACTGTTCTAGTTTAACTCTCTCCCACATTTGCTTCCAGGGCTCAAGATCTCCCAACCCCCCATGTCTTTCCCTTCTATTTCTATTCTTCCCCCACCAAAAGCACATTTCCCCATAGGCTATAATATGCCAGCACACTTTGCTCTGATCGCAAAGAAATATGCTATTGCAAAATCCAGGTTTCTGAGCTTGTGTGACAGCAAGAATGAAGGTGACATTTATAAATACTTTATTAAGAATTAAATGATTAATTAAGATTGCTCTTTTCTTAATAGACTGGGGCTACAATGTGAGATCATTATGGAAATACCGTGAATGCCTCTTGCAAAGAAAGTGACCAACCCCAGTGCTACACTCAAGCTTGTAAATGAGTAAAAACTGAAGGCAGATCCTAGGGAATGATATATCACACACAACCGTTTTCAACACTCAAAGTGCAACTTTTTAAAAATGCCTATACTGTATTATAGGTCTTATATTACACATTAAGTGGGGAAAGCTGGATCATGCTGCTGGCTGTACGAACAGCACCTTGCTGTTACCATATTGAAGTTGCCATAAATTCCCCCCTCATCTGAACTCCCACCAGCCATAATTATAGCGAAGCTGGAGTATATCACCATTTAGAAAACCTTCGTGTCTGAGGGTTAAAGTAAAAATTCCCCATATGAGACTTAAAATAGGAGCTCCTTCAGATCACAGTGGTTCATTCCATCATGTGCACTAATTGTTATGGGAGATTTTACGGAGTGTTCAGATGATGTTCTTCTCATCCTTGTTTTATTTGTGGTTCTCCCATAAAACACCCATTTATTATCAGACCTCATTTATTTTGACTTGAAAATGCTACTAGGAGAACCATTTGCCTGATAAGGAACATCGGAAGCGGCTTTATATTGAGTCCTGTCTAGCTTTGTCTACACTGACTGTCAGTGGCTCTCCATGGTTTCAGGCAGGAGTTTTTCCCAGCCCTACCGCGAGATGAAAGGAAGTGAACCTGAGACCTTCTGCATGCAAAGCAGATGCTCTACCACTGAGAGATGGCTCCATCCCTTAATGGGAAAATCTTACAACTGACAGCACTCACGTATAGTCAACCATCCAAATGCAAACCAGGATAGACCTTGCTTAGCAAAGGGGAGTTTTTATGCTTGCTACCACAAGACCAGCTCTCCTTCTCAAAAGGTGTATACAGACTATAGAACAACTTGAACAGGAATGGTTTTCCACATAGCTGGTGTGATATATCAGTGGGCTGGCTCCCTGGGTCACTCCCTGGGTCACTGCCCTCGGTAGGTTTAAAAACAAAACAAAAACTGAGGCCAGTTTTATTGCTCATATAATTTTTTTTTAAAAAAATATAAGTCTATTCCCATTCATGTTTACTCAGTTGTAAGTCTCACTGCTTTTAATTATACTTCAGGATCACAGGTTTGGCGGGCTGTGCATCAAAAACAGTGTTCCTGTCCTGCCTGCTCTGATCGACAAAAAGTCAAACCTCAAAGTGTGCATGCACAGAAACTGCTGGAGCTATTTCTTTGAAATTTGAGTGGTCATCATGACCTCAGAAAATCCTATTATACATTTGTGTTTCATCCAATTCTGTGAAGAAATGAACAAGTTATGGGGTGACTCCAAACATTACAGATTAAATTTATAGAAACTCCTGCACCTACCTGTCTGAAATTTTGGTGGTATAATGTTCATCCCATTCTATCACGAAATTTAAAAATTGACATTTTAGTAATTCTTTGTTATATTTAGTGAATATATCTTATATTACTGACAATAATTTTAATTGTATTATAGTCTTGTGTTCTTTGCTCATTTTCTTCACTCGCAGGATTCTAAACCTATCTGGCCTGGCCTTCCATGGTATTTAAATGGTTTTAAATGTTTTAATTGTTAATGGTTTTAAACTGTTTAAATTGTTTTGTAATGACTGCGTTTAAATGACTGACTTGTGGGTTTTATTTTTGCTGCTGTGCACCACCCAGGGCTGTTTGGATGGGGCGGTAATAAGGAGTACAATTTAATGTAATTTAACAACATTCCTGCTCATTGTGCAAGAAGCACCTTTTTGAAGTGGCAACTCTCTTAAATTTAGCAGAGAGAGAAACTGTCCCAGTTTCGACCTAGCATAACATCTTTCCAAAGATTCCTGCTGGGGTGTGTGTGTGTTTATACTGTGAGCATTTCAGGTAAACTGCTTTGAGAACATATTTGTTGAAAATCAGTATCTATCTATCTATCTATCTATCTATCTATCTATCTATCTATCTATCTATCTATCTATCTATCTAGTAATCCAAAAATCTTCGGTTTAAGATGAGAATTGAGATCCTTTACATTTTCACTGGTACTCTAAAAAGAACAGAAATTGCAAGTTTAGGTGCCCAACTGTGGGATATATGTTGTAAAGACTTTGTACCGTCAGGTATATGATGGTGCCTTGATGAGAGATGCATCAGGCAGAAATTCATCAGGGGCATCTCTAGGAAGTGAATAGGGAAATTACACTTGTTAAATTTCTGCCTGGATGCATCCCTCCCCAGCCTTATGTCCAACTGAAAGACCAAGGCAAAGTGTAGGTGCATAGAGCCTCATTTCTAAAACCATCATCATATACGCCTAGAGATGTACATATCAGGCAGTAAATTATTTGCAGCTTATATGGCACAGAAGTTAAGATGGGCACCTTAACTTGCAATTTGCATTATTTTTAGAGAACAAATGAACATTTTCACTCTCATCTTAAATGGAGGATTTTTGGATTACTGTATTTCCAGATGTTTTAAAAAGGAAAATCTAATTAGACACTATGGGCAATTGCTTACCAAACCACAACATAGAACTTTCTGATGTTGAACACTAAAAAGTTTTTTAAACCTTCAACTAAGATAATGTCGCACTCCCTCCGCCACCAACTGAAGAAACACAATTAAATGAAATTAGTGGGTTCAGTAACAGCAACAGTGTGATCTCACCTCATGATTATTCAGCAGTGAATAAGGACACAACTACCACATTTGCACGTAACACAGAACTGCAATTGAAGGGGCCAGAGGTTGTGTGAGCATTATGTGTGAATGCGAGCAATTGGAGTTTTGTATGGTGACAAACCCGTGGTCTCAGATTTGGAACTCTAGTCTGAACCCTCGGGTTGTAGTGACTTTTGTCACCGCAACTCAAGGTTGGATGCAGCCTGCAGTACATCCGAATGTACATCCGCAGGCTGCATCGCCTTCAACTGGAGTTGAGGGAGGAAGCTCCTCCCTCAATTCCGGCTGTGATTGGTTGTGCAGGCTGTCCTTCAGTCGAGACAGAAGCCTGCACAGCCAGCTCCTTCTCCTCTCTACAGTCTCACTGAATGCAGAAAGAGTGCTCTCCGTGATGTCTGCATTCGGACAGGAGAGCAGGGGTGGGGTCAGGTGGGGAGCGGTTCCACGTTACGTGCAGATGCGGCGATCAAGAAGCAGGTAATTTAGGTTCACTTTAAATCTGTACTTCATATTTTCTTTTTCTTAATACACACACACACACACACACACGCAAACTCACTGATAACAAATTTCCCATAAATCTCACAGTGCTCCTTCTTGATTTAAGTTCCTTCAGGATGGTGTTATCAGTAAAAATAGTGGTAGGCCTTAAGCTAATCAATGGAAATAGTAGGCCTTAACCCTCTGAATTGTGCCTTTTTACCATGTATAGTGACTCATACTCTGCTTTAGGACCCCCTAGAGAACAAACGCCACCCCATTCTTGAAACCCCAACTCTCTTAAGGGACGGAAACCTAGAGGAGCCCTTCTATCTTCTTCTTTTCCTCCTTCCTTCACTCGAGACACAGGCCTTGAGCAGCAAGCAGCCCTCCCTACACTTTTCCAGGGCATGTTCTCTGGATACTGTAGAGCTCTGAGGAGCTGATATGAGCTCTTCTGGCCTTGGCTCTTCTTCCTCTTAATAAAGTTATGGCATGTTTTAAAGATACTGCTTAGTGTCTGTCTCTTTTCCTTCTGTCTAGAAAGTCATACGTTTTAAAAGTTGTACACAAGCGACGTAGCCTCTGAGCACAGACGGAGTAGCTTTTCTTAAAAGGAGGCCCTTTTAAGCCTCAGGCCTCCACTTAATGACTAATGTATGACAGGAGAAAGGCTTACTCAAAGTAGTCTCATTGAAATTAAAAAGCCATTAGTCATTTCTTAACATGTTCTTTTAATTTCACTGGGTTTACTTGGAATAATGTTCCTCAGTTACTCTCTCTTTCTTGCTGTATTCTTTACAAAGTAGGAGAGGAGGGATTATTGACCTTTTGTTTTAAATATACTGACAGACCTTGTGCCCTGTGGGATGTTTTGGCTAATGTCAGATTCTTTGAGAACAATCTGTGTGCTGGGTGGGGTGCTGGTGGGTTTAGCTCACAAGATGTTTACATTTTTTTGCACTCACATTTTAAAAAGAACCTTTCCATTATTTTCCCCTCCCCCAAGCACTTTTCAGGGATCGTTCCCTCATTATATGAAAGCAAGTCCCACTGGCCAATGGAGTTTACTTCCTTCTACGTGTGCACATGGAATTGCAGGTTCAGTTGTCAAAATGCTGCTGGAAAAGGCGTGTGTACCCCAGTCCAGCATCCTTTTTCTCACAGTGCTCATCTACATGCTTCCAGTAAGCTCCAGATCAGTGCAGCAAGGAAATCCCAGAAACCATTTCCAGCCAGTGCCAGAATGACGATGCATTCTGGCCCCTGGCCCTCTGCGCTCCCTAGGGCAGCGGCGGACCATCTGGGTGTGCGATCTGTGGTGGTGGGATACCTTTGACATTATAAGCAATAGAATGTCCAGGGCTTATAATGGTGGAATGTTGAAAACACTTCTCATCTTAACTATACTGGCATGACTGTGCCAGTATAATATGTAGCAATAATAAAATAAAATAAAATAATAATAGTAATAATGGTATTACTACTACTACTACTACTACTACTACTACTACTACTACTTCTAATTTTAAAAATAAAGAGGAGGCAGTGCTGGTCTCAACAGCATAATGTATGAATGTTTACTTGGCTATGCTCAGTGGGGCTTACTCCCAGGAAGGTATGCATAGGGTTACAACCAAGTCAATGATTGGGCAGGAGGAAAGAGGAATGATCTGTGGCATTTCAGGAAGTGAATAATTAATGACCAGCAATGGTGTCCAGAGAACCAGGATTCTAACCTACTTAAAACCATATCAAACATTGAGGCTGTTCTCATGAGCAGCCTAGGCTGGGCTAGGGCAACCTAGCCCAGGCTAGGCTGCTCGTGTGGAGTGCCAGGATCCACCAGATCCTGGTGTTCCCGCTGAGCCAAATCTTACCTTTAAGCCTGGCTCTCAGCCAAGGTTAAAGCTTAACCCAGCTGCTGGGATGGTGTGTCTCTGTGGGCTGCACGCAGAGACACAGAGATGGGCTCCTAGAGCGCTCGTCTGATGGAGGAACCCCACAATGTACCACTTCTAGCACACAATGCATTGTGGGATACCTAGAGGCTGAGATGTGTCATTCTGGCCTCTGGAGCTCTGAGCTGTCTGGTGCAGTGCTGCTCCCAGCAACGTTCGAAGGATCGTCTGCGGGGGGGGGGGGGGGGAGTAAGGTTTCTCAGCCTTCCCCCCCACCCCATCCTCCCTCCTGAACAGTCATGTGAATAGCTGCATCATTTCTTTCTTTCCAGGCTTCATGGGAGTCTTGGCAGAAGATGTGGAGGTTGCTATGGAATCTGGATAAACTGGAAATGTTCAAAAATTTGATTTAATTTTTTTTTAAGAGTCTTAGTGTGAAAAGTGAAAGGTGCAGGGATAAATACAGCCAGCTAGTGGGTAGCCTTTCACCCCCCCACCCAGTGTGGACATGAGTACCCAAAAGAAACCTACAACAACTGTTGTGTGTGGAAGCCCCATTTCTCTTCCTTAAGCAGTTCAGTCAGGTAAGTGCAAAAAAGTAAGTGCAAAAAAGCCCTCCATCTGAAAGAGCTCTAGACCTTGCTTCAAATGGATTTGCAACTGACAATTAAAAAGTACATGTTGTTGCTCAGGATGTTCATTTGCATAACAAATGCCTTTACTCTCTCTTTCCTTGCCCATTAACAATGATCGGATAGTAACACATGATCATGTGAACAAGACACAAAGGTATTTTAAGCCTCCCATGTAAAAAATTTTCCTATGCAGCTTGATCTATTAACATACACTGCTCTGTTTACATGTTTACTTCTGAGTCCCACTGTGTTCAGTGTGGCTTACTACCAAGTAAGTACGCATAAGAAGTTCAAGCTTTAATGTATGAGCACATGAGTGTGTGGTGGGGAAACAGTCAAAGCCTGCAAGCTTTTGTTTTAGCCTTGGGGTCACATGCTGTTGTAGCTGCATAAAGTATTAGGTTCTGTAAAGCTCATGTAAAGCGTGATTCAGATAAACTTTTCTTAAAGTCCCACTGAAGTCAAGCAGGATTAAAGAGAAGACCTGTGAATAGTACAGTTGCTTATGTTACAAAACATACACTAAGATCACTCTCTTTATCCCCTCCCTGCCTGCATCCCTTCCCCCAGGGAACTCCCTGTCACTATAAACACAGGCGGCTGCCTTATACTGAATCAGACCACTGGGCCATTTAGCTCCAGGGATGTGTTGCTGACCACAGGTTCAGCGTGCCGAGTGTGGTGTGGTATGGGTGCATGGCAAGTGGCACCTTTAAAAGTGAGGACAGGAAGTCCTTATCTGCTCCACCGCCACTCCATGCAGCTTCCTACTGCTGCAGCATGCACCCATCAGCTCCCGTGGGGCAGAGGCACTTCCCCCATCAGCCCATGTGCTGCACCAGTTCAGGGCCAGCACATGCATGGCAGCCACTCATTTGCATAGCAGCATGGTGTTGCTGATTACGCAAATGGCCTCTGTGCCTGGGCGGTGGCCATGTGTGTGCTGCCATGCTTCTGAGTGTGGGCTGATAGGGGGAGTGCTGCCACTGGATGATGGGTGTGTGTGTGCAGGATCACTTGTAGGATGGGTGTGTGTGTGCTGCTGCAGCAGGAAGCTATGTGGAGCGGTGATGGAGCAGGTAAGGACCTGCTGTCCTCACTTTTAAAGGTACAGCTCACCACCCCCACCCCCACACTGCACTCGACCTGCCGAACTGGTTCGGCTTCGAACCCATGCACAAACTGAGGTTCATGCACGTTCCTAACAAATATTCGAGGAGACTGGCAAGGAAAATAAAATAAAAACATAGTCTCAATTAAAATGAATCAACATCAAAACAAGCATAGAACCGAATCAATAGTAACTCAATAGCAGTATAAAACCACCCAGACAACACAAAAACTAATATTTATGCGTTTTAAAAAACGTGTGAGTTTTGAAGAAACTGTGGAAACCAAAGCTTTTTTTTCTTTAAAACATACAAAAGTGGAAATTCAATCCTTTCTTGCTCTGCATTTATGTTAAGGGACAAAGCAGCCATTTTTAATACACTCATTCACACATGCATGTAAAGGTAAGGTAAAGTGTGCCGTCAAGTCGATTCCAACTCTTGGCGCCCACAGAACCCTGTGGTAGAATACAGGAGGGGTTGACCATTTCCTCCTCCTGCGCAGTATGAGATTATGCCTTTCAGCATCTTTCTATATAGCTGCTGCCCAATATAGTACCAGTGGGGATTCGAACCGGCAACCTTCTGCTTGTTAGTCAAGCATTTTCCTGCTATGCCACTTAAGGTGACTTGCTACACATGTGTACATCACTGGATTTTGCTGCACCAGCTTATGGTAATATATAAGATCAGAAGTGGCCAGCCAGAGACTCTCCAGCGGCTGTTGGCTTGTAACTCCCATCATCCCAGCCACAGTTTATTTATTGAGGCTGGGGATTATTGAAATAGCAGTCCAACAACAGCTGAAGAGCCTCCGGCTGGGAAATTTGGGGAGGGCAACATGTGGCAGAAGATAAAAGGTCAAAAGGGAAGCATTGGGAGAGGGAGAGCCACTGGCCTTATCAGTAGTGTAGCAATGTGGGTTAGATTTTTGTGCCTGTGGTTAGATTTTTTAGTGGTTCCTGTTCCCGCCACCACCACTGCTGGCCTCCTCAGCCACCCACACACCTCCCTCCTGCCCTCATCAGTTCCAGCAAAGAAACGGTGTGTATGGGGCCAGGGAAGCCATCTGCCCCCCTCCCCTCTCTCCCTCTGCCCTTTGACGGTCCCAGCAGTGTGTGGGCTAATGGTGTCATTACCTGGTGACGTGCCAGGCAGTGATGTCATTAGCCCTCATCAGATTTGCCAGAAGCAACAAGGGTGGAGGGAAAGAGGATGGTGGGCAGGAGGATCTCCTGGCCCTGACCCTGGCCACGGCCCCAAGTGCACCAGCTCTTTGCTGGCACCAATGAGGGAGGGGGTAGGTGGTTATGGAGGCAGGTGGTGAGTTTTCCTGGCCCCATTGGGTGGCCTGTGTACAGTGCACATGGCCGCCCAGTGGTAAAACTGCCCCTGGTCCCTAACCAATCCCAGTGAAGCATCTTTCCAGTGGCTGCTGGTGATGTCTACAGTCTCTCTCTCTCTCTCTCTCTCTCTCTCTCTCTCTCTCTCTGTACCAATACTGTGAGCCACCTATAGGTGATTCTCCACCAAAATATTCCAGTATAGGGCTTTGGATTCAGAAAAGTATCTCTGATCCCAACCAGCAGAGGGCAGTGCTGACTCATTTCCATATGGCAGTCCATCATATGGCTGACTCATTTCCACATGGCAGTTCATCATATGGCTGACTCATTTCCATATGGCAGTCCAGCATCATACAAAGTGTCTGGTCAGAAAGGTGAGATGGGAGGAATGCTGGACTGTTTAAGATCCTAGAAAAAGATCTTTCAGCCGTATCTGATTTTTACTGTCCCTGTTGGGATAATAGAAGCATTTTAAAAATTGCCCCGTTTATTATGCAGTAATTTCAGCCATTGGCCTTAAGGCCTTGTCCTCCTGGTGTCTGGTAGGTTAGAGGAGAGGGACCATTAATATCGCCAGCGTTTATTGAGACACTTGTCCTGGGCTGTCAGCATTTTCGATGAAGGGTCAAAGACTTTACCTGCCGGGCAGGATGCCCAGGGGGGAATCCCTTGCTGCTGTTACTGGCTGATTTCTGGCCTCACAGCAGCTCTTCAACAGACAGCGGGAGAGTGAATAGCTGGTGGGGGGAGAGAAAGAAGAGAGATTAATTAGCAATTAATGGACTCTAAGGCAGAGCTTTCAGTGCATTCATTTGCATAAAGAGAAGGGTAATGAACAGCTCAGCTCTCACCCGTTAAGCAGGACTGGGCCTTTTATTTTATTTGGATGAGAAGGAGGTGGCGGCAGCAGCAAGGAGCAGCAACGTAGTTTGCATTTGAACTGTAAGTAAGCCCCAAGGCTCAAAAAGACATACTGGGCACAATCCATCAAGAAGTTACCTTCCACAAGCCCTGCATGAGGTAGGCAGTAGCCACTTGTTTAAACTAGTATAGACTCAAGGGCTTGGGAGGCTATGGTGGGTTCCATTTATTGCAGGGACTGTGGGAGATTGGAGGAAGGAGATATAGGCTGGAACTGGCTGGATGTAGGATCAGGGATGCTGTGCATATCTGCGATTTTCTGTTCCTGGTGCAAAAGCGGCACATCCTTTGTTGCAGGTCAGAGTCATGAGCAGGCAGCAGGCTTGAGAGCATGGCTGATGGATGCAGGGACACACACACACACACACACACACACACACACAGTGGCTTTTGCATAATTGTGCATGCAGTATGCAACAATGATTCAGATCTGCTTTATATTGCTAAGTAGGGATGTGCACGAACCTGTGCTCGGCCAGTTTGGCAGCGGTGGGTTACCTTTAAGGACATGCACATACAAGCACACCAGCGACTTCTGGTTTGATGCTGACCAGGGTGGCAAGGAGGTATGCTGCCACCCTGCGCCCGCGGTTTTGGAGACAACACCAGTGGAGGGAACATGGTGGGTGGGGTGTGTGTGTGTTGAGCACGCTCCCTGCTTCTTAAAGGTAACCCCTCCTGCCACCAAACTGGCCCAAACTCTGGACCGCCGAACCAGTTCATACACATCCCTACTGCTTAGAGAGATGTCTAAGCTTTGGAACAGACCACAACCTAGCCTACTGCAAATATACACCAAATGTCTGACAGTGATTTAGGTCTGCACTGCAAAAACAAATGTCCCCAAACATGCAGTGGTAGCCTAAAAGAAGGTGGAAATATTTGTGGGAAAACAAAGTGCAGGTTTTATACTTGCAGGAGGTTTTTGTTGGTTTGTTTGTTTTTTAAGGGAAGCAGTCAAGCCTGCATAGGCTCTGCGTCTATGTAGTGGCTGGGATTATGACAGGCTTTTTACAGCAGCTGAGAAGGCAGAGAGGGAAAATAGTGTGGTCCTGTAGCCAGACAGAATGGCATTGCGTTTCATTTTTTTAAACATCAGTTTGAAGCAATTTCTATAGAGGCAACAGAGATCCTACTATCACTGTTCTAAGGCTGGGCCTACACATGGTCTGAGGTGTTGGGATGGACCGTGTCATTTCAGACTGACTGCAGGTGAGAGGGGCACCACCCCTGAATGCTTTCACATGTAAGAAAACCAACAGCCACCCTTCCCTGCATATCTTTGCACATCAGAGAGAAAGATTCTAGGCAAGCCCTTTCCAAGCTGTTTTGGTTTTCTGTTTGCTGGGAGGGAATGTTTTATGTGGAAGTGTATTCAAAGATGAGATGTTCCACCTGCAGTCTGAAGTGGTGTAATCCGTTCTACCACTTCATTCTGCAGAATGAAGTGGTAGAAAACCGAGGCAGTAGAATGGACTGTAGCACTTCAGAGTACAGGAGACAAGTCACATTTTTGAATGGCCCCCTCTGTGTCAAAAACTCCTTGCAACAAACAAGCAAACTAGCACAGCACAGCTGGCAAAAATGTTGGGATAGGATCTTTCTCCTTGTTCTAGTTTTCAGTCTGCAGGGATTTTTATACAGAGAGGAGCATTCAAACGTGGCATCCCCTACCTGCAATTTGGAGTGATGCAGTCTGTACTATAACCTCATTCCCATTCCCACCTCATTCTCCGGCATGTAGAGACCAGACCATGATGGAGAATGTGGTCTAATAGCTGAAACTACAGTTGAAATTAATTTGTTCCCCATAATTCTGCTCACAATTATCTTCTCTTTTAATGTCAAATATTATGCAAATACAGTCTGCATACTCAAATACTTGTTGAACTTCTCTGAAGATCTGAGACCTGCTTTTGACATCCTACAATATTTCAGTATTTGATCTCTGGTTTTACTGGCTTTCAGGATTTGATCATTGGCATGCCATGATGTTGGGGGTGGCGGTGGGGGAGGAAGTTCACTTGTCACAATAGCAAGTAGGGTACCACCAACTGCTGGTTCCTGGCCAGTGTGTACTCTTAGCAGGAGCCGCACATTCCCCGCCTCCTAGATCACCTGAACCCACAAAGGTCAGGCTTCCAAGCAGCACTACCCTCCACCACACAACATCTGTAATCCAGATTTGAAGTTGGATGGTGAATGTATGTCAGGTGGCAGAAGGATGTGCTGCTTGGCAATGGCCATGCCTGGGGTCCGATGAAATGGTAGACCCGAAACCTGTGGTTTGCACTGGGAGCTCATGCTCACCAAGAACAACACCTTGCTTGCTGCTGCTGCTGCTGCTGCTGCGTGTGAACCTACCCTTAGTATCTGCTGATATGCAGTACTACTGTAATACTTGACAGTACTTCATAACTTACATTGGCAGGGGCAGGGGGCGGAAAGAAGAGGCCCACCCCAGAAGGATGAGGAGGGGGGAATGAGCAGCATACCCAAGTTGGGTGAGAAAGAGTGGTGGCAGTGGGTGGCAGGTAGGCCCATGAGGTGGCACCCATGGTGGCAGGGGGCTGGTGCTTGCCACCCCCTGTGCCTTTCCTTCGTTACCACAGGCATGGGCACATCTGTCCCATTGAAGGGTTAGAGTGGCCAGGGTTTTTTGCACACTCATACAGCTGGGGAGAGGCGCTCTTACCCGTGGACTTTGGGGCCGAAGTCCAGGGCCTCCTCAGCCCCTGGGGCCCCCCCAATCCTCTTTAGTCTGTCCCGGGTGGTGTGGTTGCCCGGTGGAGCATGATGATGCTTAATGGGGTGGGGGTGGGGGCTCCAATGGCTTTTAGGTCTTACATGCACCTCTGCTGGGACAACCTTATAGTTCTGCCTCTTCTCTGTATTTTCCTCACGGGGCCTGCCCAGTGACAGGAAGGAGTGAAACACTATAAATGGAGGGTTATACTGATGGGAGCCACTACACAGGCTCATGCATGTGAAGTCCTCCTCGGTGTGCTTTAATTGCCTCCTTGGGCGGGCGGTGGGGGTGGGGGTAACTTCAAAAGAAATCTCCCTCTGCATATCTTGGAGTTCGTCTCGTGTGCAGAAAGCTCCTCCTTGATTGTGGGTGACTCCATTTTGCTTGCAAACTGATGGGCGCAAGACCACCCTCTTTACTATTAGAGGGAATTATTACATTATGACAAGATTGTATATGTGAGATTTGCCAAAACAGGAGATGGCAGCAGGTCTAAAGCACTGAACTCTAAGATAAAATGTAACATTCAAAATGCAGATCTGAAATTTTGCCTTTAAAATTTGAGTGCCAACATTGGAAAGGTTGCCAGACCTCAGATACTTGTTTCAGCTATTGCTGAGACTAAAGAAGGGAACACAAGTGCTGGGACCATATGACTGGATATTTTTCAGTCTGCTTGTTTATAAACGATATTTGCTCCTTTTCCTGGATCACCAAGGTTTTAATAATGCCTCGACCTGATATTAGAAGGATTTGGAATAGGGTGGGATGTACCACAGAGAAATTAGTCTGCCAGTCTGTGTGTGGTGAAAGGATCCTTTCCCCACAGTTATAGCAGTTGTCACCAGAGGGTGCCGTTGTACATATTCTTGCTGTTTCTTCTCCCACTCCTTTATGTTCCAGCTAAAAGCCACCAAACACTGTATTGCCTAAAGTGGAATTTTGAAGTGAATGTGGAGATACCTGTTCAACAAAAGATCTGTAAGAATTTCAAGGGAAGCTAAAAAAATAAATAAAAATGTGATTCACAAAAATGTTTTTCTGCACATTTCCATTTGCTACTGAATTAGCCTCAAATGCAATATGAGGCAAATCTGGAGGTTTTTATCCAGGTGAGACAGAGGCTGCTTTCGGATGCAATGCGGAACATTCTGTGCCCCCTCCCCATACTCTCCTGTCTGCATTTGGATGAAATGGAGAGCTATCAGTCATGCAGTCACTGCAGTCACACTGACTGAGAGAGAAGCTGGGACTGACTGCTGGGGCCTCTAATGAAGGACAGCCCCAGCAGCCAATGGCAGCCAGAGTGAGGGAGGAACTTCCTCCCTCAACTCTGGTTGCATGAGGAGGAAACTGCAGTACCAGCATGTGGATGTAACACTGGCACTGCACAACTGGAGTTAAAGGCAACAAAACTTCACTCTGAACCAAAGGAGTTTGGGGAGGGAAATCACAGGTCCATTTTTCTGCTTAACTCCAGTTGCTTGCATTTGGACACATAGCTACCAAAACTGGAGGTGAAGGGACCTCCAGTTTCGTGTTAAATGAGAATGTGGCCATTAACTCAGTAGTGAAGCACAAGCTTTGCATGTAGAAGCTCCCAGGTTCAATCCCTGGCATTTTCAAGCAGGGTTGGGCAAGTCCTCTGCCTGAAACCCTAGAGCACTTCCACCAGTCAGTGTAGACCAGGCCTGCTCAACTTTGGACCCCTAGCTGTTTTTGGACCACAGTTCCCATAATCCCCAGTCACAGTGGCCAATAGCCAGGGATTATGGGAGTTGTAGGCCAACATCTGCAGGAGGGCTGAAGTTGAGCAGGCCGAGTGTAGACAATGTTCACAACAAGGAGAAGCATCTGAGGAATGTCAAGGAATCTTAATCAGTCAGATTAACATGATTTCTCAAGGGAATGGTTTTGTACCTTTTAGTTCCAGGCTTTGTGATGCTGGAAATCAATGTGTGTTGTGCAGGGGCGTAACAAGGCTGGAGTGGGCCCAGAGACAAAATTTTAAAATGGGCCCCTTGCTGATACACACACACACACACACACACTTACTTCACAATATATAGTCATGTGACTTGCCTTTGGGGGGGCCCTCAAGGCGTGGGGGCCCCCAGGTAGCCGCCTCCCCTTGCCTAATAGTAGTTACGCCCCTGGTGTTGTGATATACTCAGGTTCTGCAAAAGATCAGCAGGCAAATCCATTGCCCCAATTGCTTCATCTGACAGGCTCACTTGAGGAATTGCTGGTTTCTAAGGACCATGCGGTGGAGCTGACCTGATATATCTCTAAGGTCTCTTGCTGCTACTGAAGACTACTCAACCTCAGGGACAGGGTTGGTGGCTATAAAAGCTGAGATGCAGAGTTGAGCTGGGGTGGAACTTTTACCTCCCTTATGTACATGCTCATGAGAGGATTTGGCCCAGCCACTTTCTCTCATCTGCATTTCTGTGTGTGTGTGGGGTGTGTGTGTGTGTGTGGGCCTACTTTGTACTGGATTGTTATGAGAATAAAGGAAACGAGGAAATACTGCTGCCTGCAGCTGCCCTACCTGGGTAGAGCTGGTCATGAAAACCATATAGCTTGTTTTACCATATTGCTTACCATCTCTCTCTCTCTCTCTCTCTCTCTCTCTCTCTCTCTCTCTCTCTCTCTAATTTATTGTTAGATTTATATACCTCCTTTCATTTAAAAAAAATCCCAAGACAGTTTACAAAAGTTTAAACATATAATAAAAATGAGTTAAAAGTATTTAGCTAAAAATATAAAAACAAATCTGATATTAAAAAATATAATATACAAACACATAAAACTATACATGGATAAAAACACACAGAAGCAGCAATAAAAAAATCATGTAAAGGCCTGGATAAAAAGCCAAGTTTTAACCAGCTTTCTAAAAACTGTGACAGAGTCCGAGGAGCAAATGGCCACTAGGAGAGCATTCCAGAGTCTGGGAGCAGCAACAGAGAAGGCCCTGTCCCATGTGCACAACAACCGAGCCTCCCTCATTGTCGGCACCCGGAGCAGAGCCCCCTCAGATGATCTTGTCAAGCGGGCAGCAACCCTTGGGAACAGGTGGTCCCTCAGGTATCCCAGGCCCAAACCGTTAAGGGTTTGGGCCCAAACCGTTAATATTCCTCAGTTTTGATTTGCAGGTGAAAATTACCAACTTTGGGGAGGCATATTTCCTTTTTATAAAGTGATTGTGGAAATGTTAACCTATTTTCAGCTTTGTTCAGTGCCATAGTTTTCCGGGGTTTTTTATTATCATTATTCGATTTCTATACCACCCTTCCAAAAATGGCTCAGAAATTGCTTTTTCTCCTTTCTGGTTTACCAGTATGGGTGAACCAAGCCAATCAGGGATCACAAGTGAACCACAACCCCTAGGCAACCGATCTAATTTGGACGGCGAGGAAAAACTGAAGTCAATTGAGAATGACAAGGAGAGAAGGCAATGGAAATGAACAGAAAAATATTTCCATAAGAGCCCAATTCAGACATTATGCTGTAGAAATGTCTGTACACTTGTACGTGTGAATGACTGTACTTGTTTTCATTTTAAAGGTGAACCTAGATACAGGCCCTTCAAATGCATGGTACAGATTGGAAGTGAACTTCTGTACCTGCATTTAATATAACATGTGAATGACTGCACCTGTGTACAGATCTGTACCCATGTACACTGTACACTCATTGTACAAGTGTTGAACATAATGTATGAATAGGCCTAAAAACTAGATGATGAAAAACTAGATGATTTTAAACATGTCATTTCCATTCTAGGGTGTTTTAGTATTACTAAGATGTTGCTTTTCTTCAACTAACTGGTTCAAAATTGAGGCTCCACAGATCATTGATATAGTGCTATAAAGCAATTTCCATAGCCAAGATCCTTCTATAATGTCTACTCATCAGTTCAAGTTATTTCTAATACTAATAGAAAATCATATTTTGTTTGCAGGTTTAGGTCATTATGTAGCTTTCCAGGTAAGAGTGACTGGAGAACTGCTCTTGAATTGTCCCTTACATGGCCAGCTTTTGGTGTGTGTGGGGGGGTGGGGGTGAGTGTGTGTACACAAAAACTGGTTGGCCCACTTCAGTTTGAGTCCAGACCGGACCTGAACCGAACCTGGCATGTTCGGTTTTGAACACCCCCAAGCACCCCCTGGCTTGGCTCGAGTTGGAGCCAGCTTGGGGGTTCTAAATGAGAATATATCTATATCTATATCTATATCTATATCTATATCTATATCTATATCTATATCTATATCTATATCTATATCTATATCTCTCCGCCTGGACCAGGTTGTCTGGTGGCCTCTGGGGGTGCTGCTGTGGCCACTGGTGTGTGTGTGTGTGTGTGTCTCAGAGGGTCCCCCCTCCCCCCACTGGCCTCCCCCTGGTCCTCTTTGGGCTGTTAAGGCCCCTTTTTTTTAGCCTTTCCTGCCCTCTCCCAGCTCATGGTGACCATTTTGAAGGCCACTATGCATGCACGCTGGCCATTTGCTATCCTGGGTCGTGACCAGGGACCTTCAAAATTCGTGCCTGGGTTGCAACCTTCAAATTTGCATGCCTAGGTCATGACCTTCAAAATGGCCACCGCAAGCCGGAAGAGGGCTGGAAAGCCCCCTGAATGGGCCTTAGCATCCCAAAGAAGACCAGGGAGAGGCTGGTGGGGGAGGGAGGACCTTCTGAAATTCCCCCCTCGCCTGTGGCAGTACCCTCCAGAGCATGCTGGATGACCTGCACCTGGAGGTGAGTTTAACTCCTCCCCACATTTAGAATCCCCAAGCCAGCTTGTGGGGGTTCAGCTCGAAGTCGAACTGAACCGAACTGGGCCCTGTTTGGCTCAAGAGCGAGCCATTGAGCAGTCCCAGTTCAATAGCGAACCGGCTTGACCTCGAGCTGGTTTGCACATCCCAGAGAGAGAGAGAGAGAGAATATTAAATTACTGTTCTCTTTCACATTTTTCTCTCTTTTCTTTCATTTATGGTAAAATAACACAACCGCCCCCCCCCGCCGTAATTTAACCCCTCCTATGAAGAACAAAAACTATATAATTAAGGGCAATCACTAATTCCCCAGCCACAGGTGATCTGGGAAGCAATAAAAACAGGCTAAACATACAAACCGGAAGTTTTCAGTTTAAAGGAACAGTTCTGTTTAAATGCCCCAATAGCACTTTGCCTGTTCATGCTAGATAGGCTTATGCAGCAATTTCAAAGTATAGCATTTGTAAAGGCACCGATTAGGTCTTAAATGCAACAATTTGGTAATGGCCTCATGTGGATACACCATAAAAAGTGAGTAAATAAAGAATATCAATTCCAGAGAAAAGGTTTAGCGTGTAGAAATGACCACTGCTGAAAAAGGTTTATGAAAGTATGATTAGTTTTAGCTAAGTCCTAGTTTTATACTGCTTTAACTGTCATGGCTTCCTCCCAAAGAATCCTGGGAAAGATTGAGGAGTGTGTTGACTTTCCCCTGTTCTTGAACTCTCTTGTGTTGCTACTAGGGGAGAGGTGGCCTGTGTTCACCCCTCCCCGGCTGGGTCCTCAGAGTGAGGGAGATAATGAAGAAAAAAGGGAGGGGTGGAGCTGGGGGACCATCAGAAGCTGCCTGGTCCGAGTTCTTTGAACCCATCCGCTCAATTATAGCTAGGCCCCTGGTTGCTACAGTTCCTAACATCCCTCAAGCAGGGAGAATGACAATTAAACTAGTTTAAGTCTGTAGTTTGAATATGCCCTATGACTTTTAAAGAAATTAGACCAATCTCTGGATCAGGAATAGGCAATCCTAGCCTGCACGGTTGTGCTTTCAGCCGTTCCTGGTGCCCTGACTCTTTATCGTTTCTCTCCTGAAGGTTATATCACCCTGCAATCCATATATTCTGAGCTTGAGCACCCAGCCAGATTTACCACTTTGATTTTCTTTCTGTGGTCACATTAACAGTTAATGAGAAATTAGGCATTTAACACACCTGTGAATTATTTAGCACAAAGAAGAGTGGAAGTGGGTCCTGAATCTTAAAGGAGCCTCCCACAAAATGGAGGGGTTGGTTGCAATAGTGAGCTTGCTGCACTACCTGTACAGGTTTATTATTTGAAGAGGGGCAGTTTGGATTCTTTTTTTTGCAAGAGTTCAGGATATTCATCTGGGAATAGCAGGTAAATGAAAATGGGGTGGCAAAGGGACACACTCCTGTGACGACAACTGCACAGCTGACACTGCTCAAATCTTCAACAATGCACTTTGCCAGAAACTGTGATTCAATGACATGCCTTGAATTAACAAGAATCCATTTATAATTTTCTTTTGCCTCTGGATTCATTATGAGCAAGTAGAGCACACGCTGCAATTCATCGGAAAGACACTCCCCCCGGGGAATAGCAGTACTTGTAGTCCACACACAGCAGTCCCGTGGACAGTGGTTCACTGGCTAAGCCATTAGGTGAAGATGAAGGGCCAGTCCACACATGATACTGGGGGTCTGTTTTATTCTCACTTCAAACAGCTGGGGCGGGAGCTCCAAATTCAATTGGAGCAATGGCGCTGGGGGAGGGAGACCTTAACTCTATCCCCACTTTCCCCAATCAAATTATTCCTTTAAAAAATACATGGTGACATCCTGACTAAATTATGCTCTACAAGTCCTGTTGAAATTAAGTAGCTCATTAGAGTAACTCTTGAGTAGTCCTGTTGGGAAAATTAGCCTGGGTGCCAGCCCTCCTATTTTATAGCAATCTGACAGCATCCAGGTGTCTATGTGTACATGAAAGAATGCGGGGGACAACTATGTGGTCCCACAATTGGTAAGTTCTGAAAGGAAATTGGTCTTTTTTCTTTTTGAATGCTGTGGTCCCAAGGCAGGGGGAGGGCAGGGGAGTTTGGCCCTCCAAACCAAACCAAATCAGGGATGGGTAGGCAAGAAGGAGCATCCAGTCACTTACCAATGGAAGGAAGGAAATCTTCCCACAGCCAGGAGGGTTTAGACAAGCCCACAGAGTGTAGCACTATCCTTTGTGTGTGGGGGTGGGGGTGGGCAGGGGTGGGCAGGGAGGAATTGGGGCCATCACTGTGAACCCTGCCCCATCCCTGGCCCTGTGGTGGCAGTGCAGAGATTCCACTCTGGAATCTCCCTGTCCCCACCACCATTGGCCATGGTGCATAGCCCTGCCACAGCAGTTGTGCTTCTGAGGCCACACATCCGTGGAAGCCACATGTTAACTCTAACCCTTCCAGAAATGATTCTGGCGGGCACACACAGTTGCAGCAGTGGAGACCAAAAGTAGCAGGCACAGGCGCTTGAGTCTTACCCCTGGACTTCTCGGCCCACGTCCAGGGCCTCCACACCCCCTGCCACCCACAATCCTCTTTAGTCTGTCCCGGGTGGTGTGGTCACCCAGCCGAGCATGATGATGCTTAATTTGCAGGGGAGAGGGGGCCCCTCCAAAGGCCATTAGGTGCAGGCTCCAGAATTACCTAGGTGCACCTCTGGTGGCAGGGGTGGACAGGGAGACTGCAGGCAGGAATCTCCACACCACCGCTACTTTGCCTTGCCAGGACACCCCCACCCCCAATTTGTCCTGGTTCCCACACCCCTGGCTATGGCCCTGGCTGAGTGCCAAGTGTCAGAGCATGTTCTTCACATATAAATTGCACTAGTGATGTCAGTGAAGTTCTAGACTTATTGGACCTTGGAAAGCATCCCCCCCCAAAAGGAGTTCTCCTAATATGGGGGGGGGAAAGAGCTCATATAATTTCTGAGGTGAGCTCTCAGTAATTCATCCATCTCTACTCTGCACACACAGATGGGGCATTGACAGCAGGTGAGAACTGGAAGATGCCTTACCTTATCCAATGACGATTAACTAAGATGTTGCCTGTTTAGGGACATAGGAGAGGTGCAATAAACGAGAAGAGGCATATATGAAATGGCTCCTCCAGGGCAACTGGCAGACAAAATAGAGTTCCGGCTCTTTTAATAAGCCCTTCTTCTTCACAGGGAGGATTTGGATCCGGAAAATGGTCAGGGGAAAGTGTAAACATTGATTCCTAGATGCCCCACAAAACTTCTACATTGGTTCAAACTGTATTTACAAAATGTTCTTCAAGATAAGACCTCCCATTCCATTCCAATTCTCTGCATTCTCACCTATCTCATGCTGCTACACCCTTTTCTTTCAAGAAGCTTCTCCAAATCTACCTCTTCTTTTTGGCCTTTCCTTTGTGACAACAGCCTTTACATCTCTCCATCAGCAGGAGTTTCCATTTTAGGCTGATTTTATTTTAATTTCTCCTCTCCCTTCCAGTTCCCTATCCCTTTAGTATCTTGTAATTTTAGGCCATAAACTATTGGCAGGGACTTGCTTCTGTTTTGAATGTGGACAGCCCCAGCATGATGTTATACATAATAATTATTATTTTTTTAAAGCGATTGTGAAGGGAAGAGGCTTGTGTGTACACTACAGAACTTTAAGCAGCACCACTTGGGAGGCCTTAGCACCTCAAGGTATTATCTTAGGGAATTGACAATTGTTACAAATTTCACCTTGTATCCTTAATTCTCACTGAGAACTATATCCTTAATTATATTAATTGTATCCTTGTATCCTTAATTCTCACTGATTTCTGTTACCAAGATAGAATTTGACCCAATGGCTCGAGAATCAGGTTTGAGAGGAGAGGGATTGCCTGCGTAGAAATGACCCAGATGCTTCATTGTATTTTTAGTCATCTGCATGAACACAGGCTACTTCGGGGATTTCCTTTGCCAGTTTATTTATTTATTGTCTCCACTTGAAGATGCTGAAAATTTAGTGTTTTCCATCTTTCAACAAGTTTTCATTTAAGTTTCTTTAAAAAAACAAAAAACAAATCTTCCTGCATGTCTGCTTCTGTTATTTTTGCCATTGCCAGGTAGGAGGGGATTTTCTCCCCACCCCGCACCGGATACAAGCAGGATTTATGGCCGCTATTTTAGCTCCAAGGATTTAGATGCACCCTCCCCCAAGCAGTCCGGCTCCTGCTTGTGCTGAGCCTGAAGCACTGGGGAGTTTTCTGCCTCTATAGGAATTCTGCACAAGGGCCCTTGCTGGGAAAACAGCAACAGCTGGGAGACCTTGTGTTTGCATCACTGCCAACACACTCCTCTACAGCTTGATGATCCTATGGTTCTCAGTGGGTTCAGTCAGAAGGGTGAGGCCAATATTCTGACTAATGTGCATACACTGTGTTACACTAGTACAAACAAGTTGCGTAACAGTGCGAGGTTTTCAAAGTTGCGCTCTTGCACAGAAGGTTCATTGCAAAACACATGGGGAAGAGGTTTCACACGAGGAGGCATGCCATCTTGCTGCGCAAGTGCAAACACATTTGCACTAGTGTGGTACTAGCTGGACCGCAGACTCCTGGCTTGGTGGAACTGGCTAGCACAACTTCCTTGCACTCTGACAACGTGATTGTGCAATGCATTGTTAGTTTGGATATAAAAAAGCCTAAATATTTTATACACTGGAGCACTTTTCCTATGAGGTCTGAGTGCTTAATATTCACTAGCCCAACTTACATATAAGGCAGGCAAGTGTTCATGGGTGTCAGGCGGGGGCAAGCGGGGCAATTGTGCCCTCCCAGATTGAGTCAGTCCCATTGGATTCTCCCCCCCCCTCATCCCATTGAATTCAATGGAGCTTGCTGTCAGATAAATGGGTACAGGATTGCAGCCTTTGCCCACCTCCCACCCCGGAAAAAGTCCTGCAGATGCCGATGCAAATGTTACTATCCCTGTATTATGTGGGAAGGCAGAGAAACACTAAGGGAGTGGTGGTTTACCTAAAGCTCAGCTGAATCCCTGCACTGAACATACACACTGATGGCATGGTTTGAATGGCAATAGGAAGAAAGTGAGTTTACATTTGCAGCCTCTGTGTGTGTGTGTGTGTGTGTGTGTGTCTACCTTATTCCTCAGATCCTTATAGATCCTTATTCCTCAGATCCCCACTTCCAGTTTACTTTCTTACAAATCATTTTAAAGCATTAAAGCCTTTGGAAGGACTTGGAATTTTGTTAAGTTTATGTCTATGGCATGCTCAAGACTTGAGGACACTTCTGAAATTGTCCTCATCTCAGATTCTCCCTGGATTTTGAAGTTCTACAATGTTTCCAGCAGGAATTCTTTGTTGTTCCATTAATCCGCCTCTGCTCAAGATTTTGTACAGAGAGCTGTGGATGTACAGTTTACTGCTGGGTTCAGATCCTTCAGTTGCTTTGTGCTTCCATCCCCCACATTTCTGACATACACTGATAAAATACTGTATTGCAGAAAACAACCTTGATGTGACTGTATGCATGACTGAACCAGGATGCTCTCTAGGTGGTGTTTATGCAGGAGCAGGTATGCAGATCAAGAGAAGACTCTGCACAAAAAGAATACTGATGCATCTGTTCACCCAGGCTTTTAATTAAATAGTGTTTCAATAGTTTTAACACTGTTTTAAAACATTGTTTTAAAATTTTTAATTGTAATGTTTTAACTTTTTTGCGGTTGTTTGTTTTAACTAATGTTTTAATTTTTCTGTTCTCATTTATTTTGTTTTGTTGTAAACCCCCCAGAGACCGTATAAGTTTTGGGTGGTATAAAAATATATTAAATAAAATAATAAAATAAATGTTTTCTCAATGTGTACTGGTAATGTAGAGAAAGAGTGGCAGATGAATGGAAAGCTATGATAATGTGTGCATGATGCTCCTGCTCTATTACTACTACTGTGAACATTTATATACCTCTTTTCAACATAAGTTCTCAAAGTGGTTTGCATAGAAAAATAAATGTGATCTCACACTCTGTTAAGATGCTGAGCAGGGACCTTGCACAGTTTTTGCAGCCCCACCTGCTGGCCAGCTCTTGCTGTCTGAGAATAAACCACACGATTCATTAATATTTTTTCTGGTGAATAGGGAAAAAGGATGGGTTCTTATTGGAAAGCAAGAGTTGGCCAGCAGGTGGTGCTGCAAAAATCATGTGAGATCCCACTGGGAAGGAGGATGAGAACCTGTGGGAATCTGTGGAAGGTGAGCAAGTTTGTGCTTAGAACTTGTGTGCCAGTTCTTCACATCACACAGTTTATTTGTTGGAAGTGAAGGACTTTGCACTGTCTCTTGTCTCAATGACAGTGGAGGACAGACTAGTGAGTCAGAGGGCTAGAGGGTCAAGACATTGGTCATCCCTTCTCTACTGCTCTGACACTATCCCTTTGGAATGTAGATTGCTACTCTCAGGGACACTTCCTTCCTCTCTCTCTTCTCTTCCTGTTCCTTCTACCTTGCAACATGCAAGCTCCTCTCCCTGCACCATGTGTGCAGAGATGCAGAATCCATCAGCATCCAGCTAGCTAGCTAGATTAGAGATCCTAACTCCTCACTTTCCTATCTAGAATGGAGTTTTCTAATAAATGCCATATATATTGATTTGAAACTATGAACTGGCTCCAAATTACTTTACTCTCAGCATACATGCATGCCAAACTAAATTCTGCTGTGTTGTGCCTCTGTGCACTCTGCTATAATGAAAAAGGGATTCTCTTACCAGAGAGAATTCCCAACAGGTTATGGGAGCCCAGTATTTTGAGCTGCGTGTCCTGCAACTAGAGAGTTAAGTCTGTTCCAGGAGATCCAGTGAGATCTAGCCATGGACACTTTGAATTGCTATTCTAATCTACAGCAACTGCCCTTTCTTGGAGCTAATGAGGATGGCTACTTACCTAGAGGGAAAGCTCAGGCTGACTATCCTGGACCCAGACAATTACTTGGAATGGAAAACCTGACTGAGGCTTGCATTGAGAGCCGAAGGACTGCAAAAGGTAACTGAGGAAGGACACCCCCCCCACCGCAGATGGAACTACAGCTGCTGAGAAAACTGCTAAGGAGGCCTGGCTACTCAAGGATGCAACATCTCAAGCTTTGATCGCTGCTTCTCTGAGTAAAAATTATCTCTCTACTATATGTGATCCTGAGACCTCAAAGGAAATGCTAAGCAAGCTAGATTCCTTGCATATGAAAAAGGGGTGGGCATACACCTTAAACTTGAGAAGGAAAATGCAGAATCTCCAGTATAAAGATGGGGACTGTTTTGCTACGCATGTTGGACTGCTATGGGACTTTTTTTTGCACAATTTAAGGCTGCAGAGGAGGAATTTACAGAGAGTCAGAAATTGGAAGCTCTGTTCCTAAGCATGCACCCCAGCTATAGCAGTATAATCGGCCAATTAGAAGTCCACACCACTCTAGCCTTTGAGAGAGCAGTGGAGACCATATCTTCTGAAGCAAGCAGAAGAAAAATTTTGAATTCTCGATATGAAGGTGAATTGGCAAGTAACTTTGCTCTTAAAGCAACAATTGGCCATACCAGAGGAGGAAACCCAAGGTGGGGAGGGAATGCTGCAAGAGGAAACTGCATGCCCCCCCCCCACATTTGCATACAAAGAGGTCTGGCTTCGTTGCCAAGGAAACTCAGTCCAGAGAGAGGTCACATGACTGCCAGCAGGGAGACTGCTCCTGGAATAAGGCCAACTGGGACTAATGCCTTTAGATGTTTTCTGTGTAACCAATTTGGCCACAAGGTGGTGAATTGTCCCAAGAATCAGACAAGAAGAGTTGATTTTACTGAAGAAATTTAAATAAGGACTTTAAGTGTACAGATTCAAATAAGAATTTCAGTGTTTGCCTGATGCAAGGCAATGAAAAGTTTATTCTGGACACAGGTTCCACAGTTCATATCTCGAATAATTTAAGTTTCTGTACTGAACTGTTTGATATTCCTGAAGAGACTGCTCACTTGGGAAATAATACTACAATTAAAGCAAAGAAGAAAGGCAAAGGAATTTTGTATTGCAAGTTATTGGATGGATCAAGTAATGAGTTTTTTGTGAGAGATGTTTCGTATATCCCTGACTTCTCAAGCTCCTTGCTTTCAATATCCAAGCTAGAGAAACAAGGCTGTGAACTGTATATTAGAAATGGACAATGTGTTGTTACCCAGAATGGAGAAGTTTGCCTTGTAGGCTCTAAATGCAAAGACCTGTACAGCGTGCGGGAGCAACTTGTATCAAAGACAGACAGAGAAAGACCAGCCTGGTCCAAACCTGAAGCATACCAGCCCAATGAAGTGAAACTTGCTCAGTCATGCCTGCATGAAAACTGCTTGCAACTGTGGTATAGACGCCTGGGACACAGGAGCTATGAGTCAATCCAGAAGATGAATGAAAGGGGATTAGCTGATGGCATTGATTTTGTACCATGTGACATTGTGACTAACTGTGTTTGTTGTCTTGAGTCCAAAGCAGTTAACAAGCCATTTCCTAAGCAGAGTGAAAGGAAGATCAGAAGACCCCTGGAGCTGATCCACAGAGATATATCTGGACCACTACCAGCAACCATAGGTAATTTCAAATATTTTCTCACATTCATAGACGATTTCTTACGATACACGCTTGTATTTCTGCTAAAGGAGAAATCACGAATGCTCGAGAAACTCCAGGACTACGTGGCCATGGCAAGCAACAAATCTGGGTGGAAGCCAAAGATCCTGCACACAGACAATGAGGGAGAGTATATGTCCAGCGCCACACAGCAGTTCCTGAGAGAACATGGAATCGTGCATCAAACCAAGGTAGCTTCCAACCCATCGCAGAATGAAGTGTCAGAGAACAGAAGCCTCCTGGATATGGTAAGATGCATGCTTGCTGATGCACACCTCCCACAGAAACTCTGGGGAGAAGGCATCATGACTGCTACATACATACAAAACAGAATGCACACAAAGCCTGTAGGAACAACACCATATGAACTTTGGCATGGTCATAAGCCGTCCATGACACATTTGTGTGTCTTTGGAAGCATGGCTTACTCATACATCCCAAAGGAAAAAAGGACTAAGTTAGGGACTAGGGCCACAAAAGGGATTTTTGTAGGCTACTCAGTGCAATCCAAAGGCTACAGAATTGTGGATCCTGACACCAAGATAACCATAAGCAGATTGGTGTATTTTGATGAGAATGGAAGAGCTACGTCTCCAGAGGGGGCCTACACCGAAGCAAGCAACCAGACCAAGCACCCTGACAACTGGATGATGCTTCCTGATCTCAGCGGAATTGAGGAGGAGGAGACAGCAGATCCAGATCCAACCACGCTTGACACAGAGACCCCCAGCAATCCACCAGACGCACCTCAGATAATGGAAGGGACCACAGAGGGTAAGGCGAGGCGATCAACGCACTCAAACAGAGGTGTTCCAGCCCCGAGATTGTCTTACCTCGCAAGAATGGCGGAACAACCAGAACCCTCATCATGGGAAGAAATATCCCAGCTACCACAACCAGAAGCCGAGAAGTGGAAACAAGCTGAAATTGAAGAGCTTGAGGCTCTACAGAAAAACAAAACCTGGACTCTTACTAAGTTACCTCAAGGAAGGAAAGTTATAGGCTGCAAATGGGTTTTCAAACTCAGACATGATGCTGATGGTGCGATTCAGCACTACAAAGCCAGATTAATAGCGAAAGGATATTCACAGAGATATGGAGAAGATTATGATGAGACATTTGCACCAGTGGTTAAACATACCACAGTAAGGACTCTGTTAAGTATTGCTGCTAGCAAAGGAATGCATGTTGAATACCTAGACGTGAAAACTGCATTCTTGCATGGTGAACTAGAAGAGGACATTTACATGCAACAACCACCAGGTTTCTTAGAGAAAGGCAAAGAGGACCTTGTATGCAAACTGCAAAAGAGCATTTATGGTTTAAAACAGGCTGCCAGAGCATGGAATACAAAACTAAATGATATGCTGCTTCAAGCAAACTTCAAAAGAAGTGAAGCTGATCCCTGCCTGTACACCAAATTCAGAGATGGCAAATGGACTTACATTTTGGCGTATGTTGATGATTTGATTCTTGCCTATGAGAATCCAGATGACAGCACGGAAATAATGCATCATCTGAACAGAGATGTAGAAGTCAAGCGACTTGGCAACATTGCACACTACTTGGGCATTCAAGTACAAAGAGAGAAAGATGGAAGTTTCCTCATCAACCAAGAACAGAAAATTAAAGACTTGATAAACCTGCTCAGACTGGAAGATGCGAATCCTACACCAACTCCAGTGGAAGTGAACACAAGAAGATCAAACTGAGCCACTATTTGACAATCATAGATATCGTGAAGCATTGGGTAAGCTTCTATACATTAGTACACTCACTAGGCCAGATATTAGTACAGCAGTTGGCTTACTTTGTAGAAAGACTGCATCACCAACAGTCAAGGACTGGAATGCAATTAAGAGACTTGTTAGGTACCTAAAGGGTACTGCACACTTTAAGCTCAAGCTGCCAGCTAACAGTCAACCAAAACTAGAAGCAAACATAGATGCAGACTGGGGTGGAGACCTAACAGAAAGGAAATGCACCAGCGGTCACATAATTTTCTATGGAGATGGAGCCATAAGCTGGTCAAGCACCAAGTAAGACATAACAGCATCATCAACCACTGAAGCAGAATATGTATCAGCTGCACAGGGCTGTCATGAGATACAATGGCTGTGTCAACTACTGAAAGATCTAGGTATAGATGTACCACAGCTCATACCAGTGTATGAAGACGACTAAAGCTGCATTCAACTCTCCAAACAAGAAGATGTGAAGAGGCGTACCAAACATATTGATGTGAAGTATCATGTAGTGAGAAATCTGCAAAAGGATGGACTAATCAAGCTGATCTACTGCCCAACAAATGAAATGCTTGCAGATCTACTCACTAAGCCACTACCAAGACCCTGCTTTGAAAAGCTGAGAGAGAAAATGAATCTTGTGAACTGAGTCACGAGACATTGAGAGCGGGTGTTGGAAGTGAAGGACTTTGCACTGTCTCTTGTCTCAATGACAGTGGAGGACAGACTAGTGAGTCAGAGGGCTAGAGGGTCAAGACATTGGTCATCCCTTCTCTACTGCTCTGACACTATCCTTTTGGAATGTAGATTGCTTCTCTCAGGGACACTTCCTTCCTCTCTCTCTTCTCTTCCTGTTCCTTCTACCTTGCAACATGCAAGCTCCTCTCCCTGCACCATGTGTGCAGAGATGCAGAATCCATCAGCATCCAGCTAGCTAGCTAGATTAGAGATCCTAACTCCTCACTTTCCTATCTAGAATGGAGTTTTCTAATAAATGCCATATATATTGATTTGAAACTATGAACTGGCTCCAAATTACTTTACTCTCAGCATACATGCATGCCAAACTAAATTCCGCTGTGTTGTGCCTCTGTGCACTCTGCTATAATGAAAAAGGGGTTCTCTTACCAGAGAGAATTCCCAACATTATTGACATCTGGAAATGGCCACAATCAAGGCACAATTGGACAACTAGATGATCAGTTACAACGAAGCAGACAGGCTGGGGGGAGATGAATCAAGGGAGGCACAGGTCAGAAGGGCTAATCAATTTAGTGTTTTTAAATCAATGTTTAATTTCAATCTTAATATTGTATTTTATTGTTTTTCTGATGATTTGCTGTCTTGAAGGCTTTCACATCTAAAGGCAGGATATAAATCCTACAAATAAACAAACATCCAAATAATTGAAGCTCAGGTTTCCCACTTCAGTATGTGAGAACCAGGCCACAGTTGTATATTTGATGGGAAGGCAGGAACAGAACTCAGGTGAGTGAAGATGGCATTCTTTATAAAAATATATATTTATATTATTATAAATATATAATAATATAAATATATATTATTTTTCTGTGTAAACTGCTTTAAGAACGTTTGTTGAAAACGGTATATAAATATTTGTAGTAGCAGTAGCACTGTAAAGAGTTCAACCAACAACACAAAAAATCAATATTCCTGTGGCACACTGAAGAAAATAGCTGTGGAAAATCCATGCTAATGTACAAAGATAGAATTATCACCAAAGGTGAATGTGGAAGTGAATTTGGATATTCTGGCTTAGGTGCAAAACATCTGAAGAACTGGATAGAAAAAAATCCCATCCAACAAGAATGGGATGAAAACAATTACAGAACAAGATGGAAACAAGCCATGTTTTAGATGTAGCAAAATTGGGTGAAGATGGGTCAGCACACTTCCATCTGAGGTCCACAGAGAAGATGAATGTGTGTTGTTAGGGGAAGTGTGTTTGTAATGTTTTCTTTGGGTCAGGAAACAGTAGCAGAGGCAGAGCCAAGATGACTGCTAAACAACTGTATTTTTTTTCAAGGTACCACAACTTAGCATTAGCAATAATAAGCCTCAACAGGGATCAGGCTGCACTGAGCTCTCCCCCACTTCCTAGGCATGTTACTTAAGTCCCTTTTGCTAGAGGTCCTCTGAGAAACAGGAACAGTGCTGTAGGTCACCTGCCTCTCACCAAATCTGAATGATCACTCGTGAGTGATTGGTGAAGAAACTCTTGATGCAAAAATTTCCTGCTCAGCATAGACATCCAATGAATGTCAAGGAGTATATAAAATGGGTAACTACATGTGAGCACTGTGCTGTAAGATATTCCCCTTAGGGAATGGAGCTGTAGTTCAGTGGAAGAGCATCTCCTTGCATGCAGAAGGTCCCAGGTTCAACCTCTGGCATCTCCAGGTAGGGCTGGGAAAGGCTCTTTCCTGAAACCTTGGAGCACCACAACTGGTCAGTGAAGATGCTACTCAGCTAGATGGACCAATGGTCTAATTCATTAGAAGGCAGCTTCTTATGTTCCTAACCAATCCCTTGGAAGCTTTGAAAGTGGTATGGGGAGGGGTCAGACTGGTCCCAAAGAGCTGCTTCAGTGGCAGAGGAAGGGGCTATTTTTCCTCCTTGTTGGTGCTCCAGTGATCTGCTGCCTGAAGCAACCACCTCACTTCCTCATGAAAGATCACCTTCCCCGACCTCTTATCCTTTGTAGGAAGGAGCTACAAAGTGGGCAAAGTCAACCATTGTGCCTGGGGCGGGGTGTGGGGGTGTGGGAGAAGGGAGAGCTTCCTCGTATTGCCAGGACAACAGGACACTCCTTATCTTCAGGTGCTGTGTGCCTCCCAGCATAGCATGAGATGGGATGCGAGCATCACACTTATGGAATTAGTGATGCTCCCTACACTGTGCTGGAAATTTTGTCCACACACACACACACACACACACACACACACACACACACACACACACACACACACACACCCTGCTCTTCCTCCAAGAAGCCCAGAGCAGTGTACTTGCTTATGTTTATCCTCATAACAACCCTGTGAGGTAGGTTAGGCTGAGAGAGCAGTGTCTGGTCCAGAGTCACCCAGTAAGTTTCATGGCTGAATGGGGATTTGAATTCGGGTCTCCCTGGTTCTAAAACCATGACACCGTGCTGGGAGTTGTGGAGAAAAGGCCGCCTGCTTCTATTGCCTTACTCCTTCTGGGCAGCAAAATGTACCTTATTTGCTGTACATTTTGTTACCTTATATGTACATTTTGTGGCTGCAAAATGTACAACCTGGAGAAGAAGTGAAAATAAGATACATTTGTGCCGAGTCTCATTCTGTACCCCCTCCAAATTCAAGGCGAAGCTATTGCCTTGGTGATACACTTAGAATGGATCTTGTTGTGCTTAGCATGGTGTTCAGTTTGTGACCACTAAATGTGGTAGCTCTCCTCAGCATGTGATTTGCGGGCTCTGCAGAGATCCCCCAGAGCAGCAAGCTCGAAATCTAGACTGCACAGCCCGCTTTCCTCTCCTTTGTTCTCAGAGCCTGTTAGCAAATTACATGTGCTTCGCAGGGCACAGTCCTTGGCAGGAAATGATATGCAGAGAGAGAGAGAGAGAGAGAGAGAGAGAGATGGATGGATGCAACACCAGTGGCTCCAAAGAGCCAACAGTGGGGGGTGCACAGCTGCAGCGCAAGCTTTCCATCGATGCCGGCGCACAGCTGGAGTGCCGAGGTGTGTTGTCGGTACTTGTGCGTGGCTGGAATGCAGGATGCCTGGCAGCACAGCTGTATTGCAGGATAGCTGGGTTTGCGCGCACACACATGTCTAGCTGGAAGACAAAGAACCTCACAGCATGCAGCTGGATTGCAGCATCCACAAACACAGTGACCATGTGCAGCTGGCACACAAGTTTTCCCTACGCATGTGCATTGCTGGAGGGCTCTGAGTTTATACGCAGACCCCAGGTGTTTTTCTGGACAAGGCCAAACTGCTTGCAAGACAATTGTCCGCTGCCAAATCCTTTGTTCTCAGAGCAGCATAGCCAAGTAATTAAATCTGGGTTGGGTTGTTGTTGTTGTTGTTGTTAATTTCTGGCATTGAATAGTACACTATATGAAAATACAAGCACCAGCATTTTTTTAGAACAACAACAACAACCAACAACAACAACAGCTACTTGGTCTAACAATAGGTATCATTTCATCTATTTCATATTTCTCTGGCTGTGTGAAGGTGGAGCTGTACCGAGAGCAGAATATTTAAGGAATCTGTACACATATACAAGTTCATACCTTTGTACTTTTAAGAACGAATACAGGGTATAACTGGAGAGCTGGTCTTGTGGCAGCAAGCATGAATTGTTCCCTTTGCTAAGCAGCATCTGCCCTGGTTTGCATTTGAATGGGAGGCTACATGTGTGAACCCTGTAACATATTCTCCTTTGGGGGGTGGATCCATTCTGGGAAGAGCATCCTGCTTGCTTGCTTGCTTGCTTGCATGCAGAAGGTTCCAAGTTCCTCCCTGGCATCTCCAAGATAGGGCTGGGAGAGATTCCTGCCTGCAACCTTGGAGAAGCTGCTGTCAGTCTGTGTAGACAATACTGAGATAGACAGACCAATGGTCTGACTCAGTACAAGGCAGCTTTCTATAGCCCTATGACTAATCACTCATTCTTCCTCCCTGTACTTCCTTACGCACAATCACTGATGTAGACTAACATCCTTCCTTTACCTATAAGCACTCACTGGCTGACATGCAGAGCAAGGAATGCACTGGTGCAGTGAGAAAGCAGCCTAACAGAACTTCCCCACGAACTGCAGCAGTACAGCAAGGAAAGGGGCAATCTCCAATGTCTTCCCCTTCCCCTGGAAGCCCTCAGGGACATATTTTGGGGTGGCACAGAGGGCTCCCTGGGGAAGGGAGGGAACCAAAAATAGCCCCTTCCCTGGCGCACTGATGCAGTTGGGAAGTCCTGTTCAGCTGCTTTCTCGCTGCACTGGCACTTCCTTGCTCTGCATGTCAGCCAGTGTGTGCATATAGGTAAATGTCAGCCACTTAATGGGTGGGAAGATCAAACACAGAGGGTGGATAGATCAGTGGCTGCCAGTCATTATTACTAAAATGGAAGCTCCATTTAAAGAGGCAGTGTGTAGCACAGCTCCTGTGAACAAATAACAGGGCATGGGAGTCTCCATCATGCCCGGCTTAGGAGCCCCCAGCAGCATCCGGCTGCCTGCCTTTGTAAGCAGACCCGGATTGGACGGATCTTGATCCCACATGGTGAGATAATACTTAATTTTTTTTAATGGGAAATGGAGAGCTGGTCTTGTGGTAGCCAGCATGACTTGTCCCCATAGCTAAGCAGGGTCTGCCCTGGTTGCATCTGAATGGGAGACTTGATGTGTGAGCACTGCAAGATATTCCCCTCAGGGGATGGAGCCGCTCTGGGAAGAGCAAAAGGTTTCAAGTTTCCTCCCTGGCTTCTCCAAGATAGGGCTGAGAGAGATTCCTGCCTGCAACCTTGGAGAAGCCGCCGCCAGTCTGTGAAGACAATATAGAGCTAGATAGACCAATGGTCTGACTCAGTATATGGCAGTTTCCTATGTTCCTACTGTATGTTCCTACCATTTCTAGCATCAGTGTATGCCCAGATTCAGATATATATTTTTTGTAGCTGCAGCAGTGTAGGAGCTGCACCCTGAGTCTAGTCCCAAATTGCTCCCATAATGTCTGGATGGGAGAACCACTGAGTTGTTCATCATAGTTCATCGTTACGCAAGCCCCATCCTTTCCATTTTGCTCAGATCAGATGAACAGAAGACAAAAATGGCCATTGCCAGGTAAACTGTTGAACTTTGTTCCATAGCAAGTGTGACATAGCATGATCCTGGGAGAGTATTTTTTAAAAAAATTATTTATCATATTTATATACCACCTAGTATATGTATCTCTAGGCGGTGTACATAATCCAAAATACAATATAAAAACAGAATAAAAAAATAATTAAAGCACATGCACATAATAGAAAAGTTTTAAAAAAATTCACAGAATAAAACAGTTAAATAGTAGAGATGTGCACAAAATGAAAATTGTGATTCAATTTGAATTCAAATTGAAGTATCTTGTGGTCGATTCAATTTGGAATATAATCAATTTCATTTGAACCTGAAGCGATTCAACCTGTTTAACAGTTAAAGCCTGAGGGCAGGGAGGATGGAGGGGAGTAGAGCCTCCTTTTAAAATGACAGAAAGAGGTGCTGAGGTGGCAGAACCTCCGCTTGCAAGTGCAGAGAGTGCAATGGGGGGTAGGTGGAAACCCAGCCCACCATCCCCCAGCAGCCTGCTGGCAGCTCATTTCAAAAAGAATGAGTTGCAGAAGTGCCTTTGAACCGCTCCTTGGCAGTGCCAATGGCTTTAATTTTTTTTTTTAAAAAAAAGGTTGAATGGATTTGAATTGAATTGAAACACTGGTGATTCGATTCAAATAATTCGAATTAGCCAGATTCGAGTTTAATTGATTCAAATCTGAATCAATTCACACATCCCTATTAAACAGTTTATAATCAATTTTAATCAAAAGCCTGAGGAACATAGGAAACATAGGAAACTGCCATATACTGAGTCAGACCATTGGTCTATCTAGCTCAGTATTATCTTCACAGACTGGCAGCGGCTTCTCCAAGGTTGCAGGCGGGAATCTCTCTCAGCCCTATCTTGGAGAAGCCAAGGGGGGGACTTGAAACCTTCTGCTCTTCCCAGAGCGGCTTCATCCCCTGAGGGGAATATCTTGCAGTGCTCACACTTCTAGTCTCCCTTTCATGTGCAACCAGGGCAGACCCTGCTTAGCTATGGGGACAAGTCATGCTTGCTCCCACAAGCCCAGCTGTGTCTTAAGGATCTTTTTAAAAAGCAGCCAGAGATGGAGAAGATCTTCTATTGACAGGGAGTGCATTTAAATGCCCTGGGGCAGCCGCAGAGAAGGCCTGGTCCTGAGTTGCAACCAGACAAGCCAGTGGCAACTGTAACTAGACTTCCCCAGATGATCTTAATAGGCAGCAGAGTTCATGACAAAGGAGGTGCTCTCTTAAGTACCCTGGGTCCAAGCTGTTCAGAGCTTTGTAAGTAATAACCAACACTTTGTATTTCACTTGGGAACATATTGGCAGCCAGTGCAGTTCTTTTAAAGTGGGTGTTATATGGTCCCTTCGGGTTTTCCCAGAGACCAGTCTGGCTACTGCATTGTGTACAGTTGTAGTTTCTCTACACTCTGCAAAGCAGCCCCATGTAGAGTGCATTGCAGTAGTCAAGCCTGGAGGATACCAGTATATGTGCCACTGTTTTAAGGTCATTTGCCTCCAGAAATGGGTGTAGCTGATGATGCACCATCCAAAGCTGATAAAAAAGCACTCCTGGTCACTGCCTCAACCTGAGAAACCAGAGAGAGTTTTGGATCCAGGAGTATGATCCTTGGAGAGGGGATCAGCAAGTTGATATCACTCTGTGATATTACTCTGTCATTGTCAGGCCTGCTGCCTGCAGGAGAGACAGGCCTTCTGGTAGCTGGGTTGGAGTCTTGCTCCTTGAATTACTATCAGGAACAATGTAGGAACTCAGGAAGTTGCCTTATACTGAGTCAGACCATTGGCCCATCTAGCTCATTCTGGACCAGCAGTGGATATTCCAGGGGTCAGGCAGGAGTGTTTCCCTGCCCTATCTAGAAATGCCAGGGATTGAACCTGAGACCTTTTACATGCAGATCAGATGCTCTACCACTGAGCTATAGCCCCACCATATTTCCTTCTTAGAAAACCATGTACCTGCTGGTTTCACCAGCCTATGCCAGGCAGCTTCCTTAGCTGGGTGCCTTGACCACTCCTTCCCTACCTGACTGATCCTTGTCCCTCCCAGCTCCTATATAAGCTTCATCTTCCTAGCAGCAGACCTTGAGTGGAATTGGATTTTGTGAAAGCCGCTGAGTTATTGCTAGGCTTGTGCATTTCGACTCGGGCACAAATCGATTTGTTCCCGAAAATGGCAATTTCGGATGATTTGTCTACAAATTGAAACCAGAATTAGACCTCCGATAATTTTAGTTTACAAACTGAAATGACCTCCTCTCGGATCCGAGTTTTGTTTACTTCGGAAAAACGCTTCGGTGCTCCATCAGCATTGCATTGCAAATTGTCCTTTTTGTCTCTCCACACAGACTCCAGCAGCAACTGACTGAGTGTTTGTCAGAAGGATTAGCATAGCAAAAGATATGATATGCAAAAAGGGACACAGCTTCTGAAGACATGTAGTTAAGAGAAATGAGCTGTATTGTGATGCAATTGTGTGCTGAGAATGAAATGATTAAGCTGAGAGCAGCCAATTCATTGCCAACTCTAAGTAACAATATCCGGAGCTTCCCACTCTGTCTGGTGGGGGAGGCTGCTGGGAGCGCCTGGAGGAGAGACTTCTTACAGCTTTGCCCCTCCTTTCCTCCCTCTTTATTATCTTGTGTGTAATGATTAAGATTCCACATGCCCTGTCCTATTTGCATTTAAAATATTTAAGCCCTTGCAGAAAACAAAACAAAATGCCAGGCACAAGCCTGGTTAAAGCAAAAAGCATACACTTACTATTCACACTCTGGGAAGTATATAAGTGGAATATGGGGAGGGGGAGGGTTTGAGAGGTAACATGATACAGGAAGACATCCCAATTGACAGATTTTTAAACTTCAGATTTGCATTGGAAAGGAAACTAGTTGGAGTTTAGACACAGCTGCCTTTATTGAATTGATGGCTCTATTTCCCATTTCCAGAAAGAAAGAACTGAGTTTGCACCAGGAATATATATGCTGGTGTAGGGCACCATTTCCTTCTTACTGCTGCATGTGTGGGTGAAGAGAGAGCTCCATTCATTGCCTGTTCCATCATCTTTTTCCCCATCCTCCACATTGACTCCATTTTCCCAGGGGAGCTGCCATTCTCCAGGATTTACGCCCTTCCTTAGCCTCGCTGACCAGCCTGCTGCTTCTCCTGTGTGTTTAGCCTTTTTTAAAAAAAGGCTTGATGTTGGAATGAAGGTTAAGAATGTGAAATGTTAAAAAAATAAACATTGTGATGCTTGCTGATGCTGATAATGTGATGATAGTAAATCCAATGCTTTGCCAGCGTGGTGTAGTGGTTAGAGTGCTGGACTAGGACTGGGGAGTCCCGGGTTCAAATCCCCATTCAGCCATGAGACTTGCTGGGTGACTCTGGGCCAATCACTTCTCTCTCAGCCTAACCTACTTCACAGGGTTGTTGTGAGGAGAAACTTAAGTATGTAGTACACCGCTCTGGTCTCCTTGGAGGACGAGCGGGATATAAAATGTAAATAAATAAAATAAAATAAAATAAAATGTCTGCTGTATGAGTCTTTTCTTTGTATTTCTCTAAAATAGAAAGAAGCACTCTGTGACTGACTAAAGTGGCAGCACAGAGAGACAGACACACATGCACCAACCTACCCCAAAGGACTCTGTGACTTGATTGACTAAAGTGGCAGCATAGACAGAAGCACATGTGTGCACCCATCCCAACCCGCCCCCACCACCAGCGGTGGCCATTGATGAGCTTGATGCTACTGGTGCCCCCTCACAAATGTCTGCCACTCAGACTTTGAGAGCAGCACATAGCATTAGGCCACAGCACAAACCCAACACCAGGGCTGCTCAACTTCGGCCCTCCTTCAGATGTTGGCCTACAATTCCCATAATCCCTGGCTATTGGCCACTGTGTATGGAGATTATGGGAGTTGTAGTCCAAAAACAGCTGGGGTGCCGAAGTTGAGCAGGCCTGCCCTAAACCCTCTCCAACCCTCTCACAGAGCACGCAGCCACGCACACACAGGTATAAAATGCTAATTTTCACCCACCCATGTCTAGCAGACAGTAATAATAATAATAGTATCATCATCATCATCATCATCATCATCATCATCATCATCACAGTCAGACAGGTGTTATTGATTGGTTTGTTTTATACAGACATCGAGTCTTTCCCAAGGACCTGGGATGGCTGGATATTATTATTATTATTATTATTATTATTATTATTATTATTATTACATTTATATTACGCTCTTCCTTCAAGGAGCCCAGAGTGGTGTACTACATACTTGAGTTTCTCTTTCACAACAACTCTGTAAAGTAGGTTAGGCTGAGAGAGAAGTGACTGGCCCAGAGTCACCTAGCTAGTTTCATGGCTGAATGGGGATTTGAACTTGGGTCTCCCCGGTCCCCAATAATGAGGCTTGGGTCATATAGTGAGTTGTTGCATCATCAGGGTTTTTATTGAAATATTGCTTGAATCCACAAATGGGTGGTGCTGCTACGCTGGGGTACCACAGGCTCCGAACTGCCACAAAATGCCCAAATAACGGCACCAAAAAATTGAGTGCCATTGTTCACCAGTCTTCACTCTTTCAACTTGTTTATGTGGGAGTATGTTGTTTTGTATAGGGTTGTAGGTTTTGTATTTTTTCTGTTTCAATTTGTACCAAATCCGAATCAACCCCATTTTGTATTTTGTCCGAAATTAAGCCTTCTGAATCACCCCAGTTTTGTTTTGTATCTGAATTAATCCAAATCTGAATCTGAATTAATTCAGATTAAAAAATGGGTCATGTGGTCAAAAGAGTGGGTGGGGGTTATAGTGCCCAATGAGTGGAAGCTACCACAAAAATTTCAAAGGAATTGGGCAAACAGCTGATTTTTGGTTAATTTTTGAAGTTTGTGCATCTTTCAGGTTTCCTCCATAGGGTCTGATGTTGGTTTCAAGAAAAGTATAGCTTCACGTGGGGTGGGGGGAAAGGGTGGCCCAGAGTGGAGTGTGGTTGGCGGTAGTGCCCAGTTGGTGCAAGGAAGCTACCATAATTTTTTCAGAGGAATTTGGCAAAGGGCTGATTTTTAAAGAATTAATGAAGTTATGTGTCTTTCAGATTTTCCTTGTAGGGTATAATGGAGTTTTCAGCAGTGCCATAACTCAACTTGAGGGGCACTGGGGTGGCCCAGAGCAAGTGGTGGTGTAATGCACATAGGGTGCCAACCACCCACATGGGTTGCTAACCCATGAAGTACAGGTTTTTGTTGTTCTAGAGGTGTTCTGAGAGTAGATTCTCTGGTAGCATATGAGAGTGGATTCATGATTTTTCATAAGAATCTCATTTGCTACCAGAGAATCTAAACTCGACACCTCAAAACAACAAAGCCCAGTACTCCAATGGGCTAGCAATCCAGGGGGGTGGTTGGCACCCTCTGTGCACTACACCATTACTTGCTTTGAGCCATCTCACTACCCCCCCAGGTGGAGTTATGGGGCTGCTGAAACTTCCATTATTCCCTATGGGGAAAAATCTTAAAGATGCGTAAACCTCAAAAATTCCTAAGAAATCAGTCCTTTTCCCTATTTGTAATCTGGGTGCACCACCCTTGGGGCACTGCCACCCAACCCACTGTTTTGCCCCTGAAGCCCCACATAAACAAGTTGAAAGAGTGAAGAGAATGACCAATGAGCCATCGTGGTGTAGTGGTTAGTGCTGGACTAGGACCAGGGATACCCGAGTTCAAATCCCCATTCAGCCATGGGTGACTCTGGGCCATTCACTTCTCAGGCTAACCTACTTCACAGGGTTGTGAGGAGAAACCTAAGTATGTAGTACACTGCTCTGGGCTCCTTGGAGGAAAAGCGGGATGTAAAAAAATAAAATAAAACTGCCTTGGTACTATGGAACAGCTTCAAATGTTCATTTAACTGAAGTGGAGTGAGCTGTAGCCTAAACAAATCAGCCTACTGTTCAGAATTGTTGAGATTTATCATCACTGCATTTAAGAAAGTGCAAAATCATGCATCATGGTTACAAGAAAGAGCGAAGCAACTAAGATTCCTGGAGATGTCAATAGATTGACAGGGATATTCCCCACCCCCCTCCTTTTGACTCCTGTAGTCCCATGTGGATGACCTGTCCCTGCAATGGCAAAAGTTGTGAACCCCTGCCTTAGACATCATGTCTCACCAAATTACATTGTGGCCTAAATTACATTAGACTGCTCAACTTGGGCAACAAAACTTAGACACCACTATAACTCATAAAAATCAGAAGAAAAACAAAATAGCTCTTCAAAAGAGCCCTGAACAAGTCAAGAGATTCTTTCTAAACCTTTGGAAAGAAAAACCTGTGTAATTTCAGAACTTTCCTAACCAGCTTCTGGAAAAGCTTCTCCACACAATTTATACCATGGCTTTTAGCAAGAGCTTTGGAATTGCATTGAGCTCCCAAAGATATTTGGGTATTTCTGTCTCAAAATACTGTCTTCCAAATCCCTTTGCAAGGTCAGTTTGCATTTCAATCACACTGAATACAACACTTAACTAAACTATTCATGCTCAACAGTTTTTGCATATCTTATCTTCTGCTAATCACTCAGTGCCTCAGCTGGAGTGGAGAGAGTTAGAAAAGGGAATTTGAATTGCAATGCTTTTCCGAAGAACAAAGCATTCTGTCCGGAAACACAGTCATTTTGATTTGGAAACAAAAATCTCTGTTTTTTAATCCTTGATTTGTTTTGGTTACAAAACCTCCGAAATTGCCATTTTCGGGCACAAAACATTTTGTACCTGAATTGAAATGCACAAGCCTTGTTTTGTATCCTTCCCATTCCCTGCTTCACACGCATCACATGTTCTGGAAGTCTCAGTCCCTGTGTGTGGATGACAAATACTTGGGTGGGGACGGGAGGGCAGGGTGCACTTGATGCTGCTGTTGGCTACTAGTCTGCTGCGCATATGATGCCTGCTTCGAAACCTGGCTCTTTGCAAAGCTCTGCTGTCATCGTCGTCGATGTGTGTGCTGCCTGGTGATGTTCTTCATGGCAGATTTGGGGCAGAAAGGGGTCTGCTGGGGCAGAACAGTGGGTTGGGTGGAAGTGCGCCAAGGGGTGCCTGCCACAACCCAGACTCCCATGGAATTGGCTGCTTTCTTAGGAACTGTGAAAGTTGGAGTGCCTTTGGGGCAGATTTGGGGCAGAAAGGGGTCTGCTGGGGCAGAACAGTGGGTTGGGTGGAAGTGTCCCAAGGGGTGCCTGCCACAACCCAGATTCCAAAGGAATAGGGCAGGCTGATTTTTTGTGATTTGGGGAAGTTTGAATGTCTTTAAGCTTCCCCCCCCCAGGGAATAATGGTGGTTTCAGCTGCCCCATAACTGCACTTGGGGGGCACTGGTGTGGTGCTAAGCGAGTGGTGGTGTAGTGCACGGAGGGTGCCAACTACCCCCCCTGGATTGCTAACCCATTGGGGTACTGGGCTTTGTTATTTCTGAGGTGTTGAATTTAGATTCTCTAGTAGAAATGAGATTTTTAATGAAAAACCATGAATCCACTCTCATATGCTACCAGAGAATCTACACTCAGAACACCTCTAGAACAACAAAAACCTGTACTTCATAGGTTAGCAACCCATGTGGGTGGTTGGCACCCTATGTGCACTACATCGCCACTTGCTCTGGGCCACCCCAGTGCCCCCCAAGTGGAGTTATGGGACTGCTGAAACCTCCATTATACCCTATAAAGAAAATCTGAAAGACGAGTAACTTCATTAATTCTTTAAAAATCAACCCTTTGCCAAATTCCTTTGAAAAAATTATGGTAGCTTCCTTGCACCAACTGGGCATTACCACCAACCACACTCCACTATGGGCCACCCCTCCCCAGGTGAAGCTATACTTTTCCTGAAACCTCCATTATACCCTATGAGGAAAACCTGAAAGATATGCGAACTTCAAAAATTAACCAAAAATCAGCCGTTTGCCCAATTCCTTTGAAATTTTTGTGGTAGCTTCCACTCATTGGACACTACAACCCCCACCCACTCTTTTGGCCATGTGACCTGTTTTTTTAAAATCCAAATTAATTCAGATTCAGATTCAGATGAATTCAGATACAAAACAAAACTGGGGTGATTCGGAAGGCTTAATTTCAGACAAAATACAAAATGGGGTTGATTCGGATTTGGTACAAATCGAAACAGAAAAAATACAAAACGCACAACCCTAGTTATTGCTGCTCTCGCTTTCTTGCTCCACTTCAAATCTAGTTTCACATAATGCAAAATGTGACCTCCTTGCAAAGCTCCACCCCGCCTTACATCACTGGTGCAAGCCAATGCAGCACAATGATGATGTCACAGCTTAGATTGTGTTAAACTAGAATCTAGACATTATGAAGAAGAGGAGGGAACAGATATGGGATGGCGACAGCTCCATGCCTCTTGCAACATTTAATTCCATCCTTTAACTGTGCAATGAAACATTTCTTTAAAGCTCAGCCTCTCTCTGCATTGTTGATCTCTAACTTCCTTCCTGGCTGTATTATTATTAAAATATTTATAGACTGCTTTCCAACAAAGGATGTTTTCAAGCCGGAAGCAAACGGAATGAGATGATAGTTCTTTGTTTCTAGCCCAAAGGAATTCCCTCCCTTCCCCAGGAAGCCCTCTGTAAAATAAAGGTAAAGTTGTGCCGATGAGTCGGTGTCGACTCCTGGCGACCACAGAGCCATGTGGTTTTCTCTGGTAGGATGGTTAACCATTGCCATCTCCCGCGCAGTATTATGTCCCTGGGCCAAACGGCTCAGCATTCTTGAGGCAGGGCACCTAATACTGCCTTTCCTCTGCCCCCGCAGGCTTCCTTTTGTTTTATTTTTGTTTTGGTGATGCTGCAACAGTTGCTGCTGGTTCTTCAGGAGTGTGTGTAAACATATACCCACCTTCTTTTCCTCCACAAAAGGAAATGAAATGGAGGAACTGGAAGAGGAAATTATGGAAGGACAGTAGAATACAGGAGGTGCTCTGTTTCTTATGCTCTATTGCCCTTTCATCACTTCCGCTTCACCTTTCCCTTCCCTTTTCATTACTAGCCCAGCAGTGGCACAGGAGAGAGGTAGGAGGCCTGCATCTCTTTTTTTGCTGAGTAGCAGCGACTATGCCACTGGTTGAGGAAGAAGTGCTCCGATGGTGGTGGGTGGCAGGGAGCAGAGGCAGGTGGTGATGATGGGGCATTTTGTTGCATAGCTGGCAGCCCAAAATCCTGTCACTGTAGGCAGCTTGTTTCATGGAAGGCCTACCCAAAGACTTTGTCCCAAAGAGGCTCGCAGACTAAAAAGGAAGTTACACAAGGGAGGCACCAGCGACAGCCACTGGGAGGGACACTGTGCTGGGAGAAATGAGATATTTTGATTCTACAAGAAGGAGCCAGGAGCTCCACAGGCATGACGCACACAAGAAGACACAGGGCCATAGCTCAGTGGTCAAGAACTTGTTTTGCATGTTCAGTCCTAGACTCCTGTCTGAAAATGATGGACAGCTTCATTATTGAAGCGATTGGCTCAATAGTAGAAAGAAAAAGTGACCTCTTGGCTCTAGGGCATTCCTAGCAGAGAGTGCATCAACAGCTAGATGATGGATCTATGACCGCTCATCTTGGCAATTTTTCTCTTTCCTTGACTCAAACCAGGGATCCTGAGGATTAGGTGAGATAAGCTGAGTCCAGATGAATTCCTGGTCCTGGCAGTGTTCCCTGTAACAGGGATTTGCAGATGTTGTTGACTACAATTCTCATAATCCCCAAGCAAAAGCCATTGCAGCTGGGGATTCTGGGAGTTGTAGTCAACAACATCTGGGAATCCCTGTTAGAAGGATCACTGGTTCCTGGATATTTCACTGCCACCGCCACCTCTATTATAAAGTTAAGAAGGGAGATACAATCTGGAACAACAAATGAGGCAATTACTACAGTTGTAAAGACTGGCATTCCACCTGTGCTTCCAGAGCCCAAAACTATCCTTGAGACCACATTTTAAATTCTATAAACGAACATGTACTGTAAGATTATCCATGTTTTAGAGCTTAGAAGATGCAGGGCACATTTACATAAGAACAGCCCTGCTGGATCAGGCTCACAGGCAAAATGTTGAAGTACTTCAAGCATTATCTCTCTATCACTCTATCTCTCATAAAGTTGAATTTAGCTCATCTGCATTTGCTTTTTTTCTTTGATGCTACTTCTATGCCTACATTTCTGATTATATATTAAAAAGCAAATGCAGATGAGCTAAACTCAACTTTGGCTTGGCATGGATGGGAAAGCCAAGGCACAACACTGGAGTTACCTTTACATAACAGTTATGATCTCATGGCTGAAATGATTCCATTTTTTTGAACTAGACAGAAATCCAGTCAAGACTCAGCCCTATCTCCACCACCCCTTTATTGTATCAGTACCATGGCACTTTCAATAGAGCATAAGGCAAAGCCTGAGATCCTGCCTCAACAGATCCCTTGGCTTACTTGAGTTACAGCCCTTTTTGGTTATATTCCCAGTCCATCAGAAGGAGGCATTTTTTGAAGTTGCTATTAATAAGCATTTTGCCAGGGTCTGCACTTCTTTGCATCGTGATCTAATTTTCCCTTAGAATAATCAACTTACTTATATCCAAGCCCTTGAAAGATGCTGTTCTCTGATAAGATGATGATATGATGGGTTTAGTTCTGAGGCTTGGAAGAACCAGTTTCCCTCAGGATTATTGGCCTCAAGATCTAAGAGTCTGAATTCTGCTGGATCTGTCAATCAAAAGGGGAAAAACAGATTCCAGAGAGTGCGGCATATGTATGGATTCAATTCCTGATCCTCTATGGTAATTATCAATTGCATCTACTATGACCATGAGGGGCTTCTATGCTCCCACTCAGATACCCTAAGCCTACATCTTCTCTCAGCTCCATCCACAGGAACATAGGAAGCTGCCATATACTGAGTCACACCATTGGTCTATCTAGCTCAGTATTGTCTACACAGTCTGGCAACAGCTTCTCTAAGGTTTCAGGCAGGAATCTTTCTCAGCCCTATCTTGGAGAAACCAGAGAGTGAACTTGAAACCTTCTGCTCTTCCCAGAGAAGCTCCATCCCCTGAGGGGAACATCTTACAGTGCTCACATGTGGTTTCCCATTCAAATGCAACCAGGGTGGACCCTGTTAGCTAGGGGGGCAAATCATGCTTGCTACCACAAGACCAGCTCTCCTCCTTCATCCTTTCCCCCATTTCCTTCACTTTTGTTTTTGCTAATAAGTTATGGAACTCTGCTTTTCCACAGGGGTTCTCTTGGTACTTTACAGAATATAATATATGTCTAATACTTAGTAAAATCATGAAAACAGCAACCCAATCTTAATTTTATTTCCCTTTTTTCTTGGTTTTAAATTTAATTATTTTTTTACTATTAGTTACATTTTTATCCTGCCCTTCCTTCACGGAGCAAAAGGCAGTGTACAGGATATCTCACCCCCGTTTATGTCCACAACAATCTTGAGAAGCAGGTTAGACTGAGAAACAGTAAAGCTCAGGGGCGTAACTATAATAGGGCAAGGGAAGACAGTTGTCTGGGGGCTCACTGCCTTGGGGGGCCCCCTAGAGGCAAGTCACATGACTGACTCCCCCAGGCTTCCTTCAGTTGTATTCATCCTCCGAAATTAAATGACTTGCATTGTCCACAATTTACAAAACCTTTAAAAAAATAATTTAGGATGATGTTCTATTGTGGCACATAGGATATATGTATATGTGTGTGTGTGTGTGTGTGTGTGTGTGTGTGTGTGTGTGTATATATTAAATTTTATGTTACCACTATTCAGCCTCATTTAAGATTTCTTTACTTCATGAGCTGAGCTTCAGTGAGGGGGGGGGCGCATTTTAAAATATTGTCTCTGGGCCTTGCTACACCCCTGGTAGAGCAGTTCACACAACCATAAACTGGGTAGGAGACAAGTTCTACCCAGTTTTGGGAGCTGAGTGTGCTTCCGATTTTCGATTGAATGAGTGTTAGATAAAAACAAGGTAGTAGGCAAGGAGCTTGATTGTCAGTCGAGCCCCAGCCTTGTAGGATGATTTCCCCGCCTGCCTTGTTCCGAAGCTGAGGACAGAATCTGGGTAGGATGTCCTTGTCTTATCCAGTTGGTGCTTGACAGATGATCAAGCTTCCCACCTCCTACTTTGTTCTTCTCTAACACATGACTGGAAAATGGAGACACACCAAGCTCCCCAAACTGGGTAGGACTCATCTGCTGCCCAGTTTATGGTCATGTGAACTTCCCTTTGACTGGTCCAAGGCCCATTCACTCAGCCAGAAGCTTTTTGGCTGAGCTGAGATGTGAACAAACAGATACCTCCACCCTGTTCAATCAATTGCCATCCATGGACAGTGAACGTGTCAGAGGAGAAGATGGGAGTGGGTAATGCCCTTGGCACTAAAGTGCGCTCCCTCACCATGCCTCCTGTTGCCCCTGAGATCTGAGCTTTTCTGAAGAGGTGAAAAGCTCGGATCTCAGCTTTTCTCTTATGGGGAGAGATCCTCCCTCCACAGGCACCTTGATCACAGGGAAGGGATCCAGAGTGAGGAAGATCTCTGCCCACATCCAGTGCTTGCCTCTGCTGACAAGTGCTGGACCTGAGAAGACCAGGGATGTGGCCACAGAGTACATTGGTTCCAGCGGGTGAGACTAGTTCACATGTTCTTGTTTCCCCAAAAGCTCGATATACTTTGAACACCTTGAAAGGACTGTTGTTTAAAATAACAACAACAACAACAACAACTGCCTAATAAGAACTGCCCAATGGAAGCAATATCAAGAACCTGGAAGAGAAAGAACATTATAAATACTTGGGCATTCTCCAGGCTGATAACATTGCACACACTGAAGTTAAAAGAAAAATGGGAAGTGAATACATCAGGAGAGTTAGAAAAATCTTAAAGTCCAAACTCACCATACTAGCCATGAACACCTGTGCTATACCTGTTATCAGATACACTGCAGGAATAATAGACTGGACCCAGGCAGAGCTAGAGACGCTAGATCGTAAGACCAGGAAAATCATGACCATCAATCATGCTCTGCACCCCCGCAGTGATGTCGATAGGCTATACCTCCCTCGCAGCTCAGGTGGAAGAGGAATGCTACAAGTCCATCAAACAGTAGAGGAGGAGAAAAGAGGCCTTGAAGAATATATCAAGGACAGTGAAGAAGATGCACTTCAAATGGTCAATAACGAGAAACTATTCAACACCAATGAAACAAAGCAGGCCTACAAGAAAGAACAAGTCAAGAACCGAGCAGAAAAATGGAAAAAGAAGCCACTGTATGGTCAATATTTGCACAATATAAGTGGAAAATCAGACATCACCAAGACCTGGCAATGGCTTAAGAATGGAAACTTGAAGAAAGAAATAGAGGGTTTTATACTGGCTGCACAAGAACAGGCACTAAGAACAAATGCAATGAGAACAAAAGTCGAAAAATCCACAACAAACAGCAAGTGCTGCCTTTGTAAAGAAGCAGATGAAACAGTGGACCACCTAATCGGCTAGTGTAAAAAGATCACACAGACTGACTACAAACAAAGGCATGACAAGGTAGTAGGGATGATACACTGGAACATCTGCAAAAAATACAAGCTACCTGTAGCCAAAAATTGGTGGGACCATAAAATTGAAAAAGTGGGAACAGCCTATATTCTGCCTTTACTGGGAACAGCCTATATTCTGTGACAATATCTATAGAACAACAAGAACAATATTGATAACAAAATTCTGACATCCCAGGTCCTTGGGAAGGACTTGATGTCTGGATAAAACAAACCAGTCAATAACACCTGCCTGACTGTGTGAACAAGACATAATGATGATGATGATGATGATGATGATGTGGGTTTTTTTTGGTAAAGAAAAGGACCAGAGGACTTTTGTACCTTTCATGATTGCAGAGAATAGGTTTCCCCTACTTTGGGTCCTCAGATGTTGTTGTACTACAATCCACAATGGCCTTTGGGCTAGGGATGATGGGAGTTGTAGTCCAACAACATCTGCGGATCCAAGGTTGAGAAACCCTGGTAGCTAACATATGAAGCAGCCTTATGCTCAGTCAGTCCAGGTCATCTAACCCAAAATTCTTTCCTCCAAGCTCTCAGACCATTACCCTCACTGTTACCTGATCCCTTTTCTAGGGAAATAGCAGGGATTGAACTTGGCACCATCTGTGGTATGTAATGCATGTAGCTCTATCATTGAGCTACAGTTCCTCTTAAGAGAGTTTCAATGGGTGAAGCAGCTTTTCTGACCTTTGCGACTACATCTGACTACAGACTACATCTTTTCCTGCATCTGCTCAAATCTCTGGTTCCGCACATCTATTAAAAGTGCATGAGGTCACCTTCATGGGATCCCTTACTGGGCAATATGATTCAGCATCAGGGGTATCTTAGCCATTTCTTATGGACAGCCAGTCAACACTGGTTCAAGTCTTAGCCCAGGCCCCTGGAATCTCCTAAAACAATACCTATGCTCAGATCTTATGTTGTACATGCATACAATTATCTGTACCTTTAAAAAAGAAAAAGAATACTGTACAAGCATTCATTTTAGAAGGTCACCTTCACATTTTAGAAGTGAATCTGGGTACAGGCGCCCTCAAATGCAGGGTACATTTACAAAGTATACTACTCTATGTGCGTTGAACAGAATGTGTGAATAACTCTCCACATTCTCATGAAACACAGAACTGCGCCTCCTTGCCCTGCTCTCCCGTCCACATTCAGACATTCAGGAAGGCATCCTCTTTGTAGTCAGTGAGACTGCAGAGAGGCAGGGAAGTTGGCTGTGTGGGCTTCTTTCTTGTTTGAAGGACAGCCCATACAGCCAATCAGGGAAGGAGAAAGAGAGGAGCTTCCTCCCTCAATTCCAATTTGGCCAAATGCAGCCACCAGTGCTGCATTTGGATGAAAAGGAGGCTCCCTGGACCCTCACTTTTGAGCTGTGAAACGCACTACAAACTGAGGTTTCCCCCATTACATGCAAATGTGGCCACTATGTGCATACAGATCTGTTTAACTGTATACAGTACATGGAAGCCATATTTAATTATTACCTTTTTGAGCATTCAAGAGTCTGTACACATGTGCACATGATTGTGTGAATGACTGTACATGTTTTCATTTTAAAATGTAAACCTGAGTATAGACGTCCTGAAATGCAGGACCCAGGTAGGAAGTGTGCTGCTGCCATACATGCATTCAGCCTAACACGCAAATAGAGAAAAATGTGTGAAGAGGGCTAACAACACAATGGAATCGGATCTGTTTGAGACAAACCTGAACTGCCAAATTCACCTTGGGCTCAAACGTCAAGAAACAGTACATCCACCCCTCTCTTGAAGTTGCCTGCCCTCTCAGCTGCCTAGGTGACTGGCATGGAGGTGAAGGAAATTGGCCTGGATGCAGGGAAGGGGGATGGTGGGAAGAGTCTGAGCGGTGGAGAAAGGTGTCGTTTTGCAGAAGGAGCGTAGAGGGCACTGGTGCTTCAGTTATGCTTCCTCTACAGAGTATTGCTCCTTCTCCGGGAAAGCCGGGCACTGAATCAGATGGCAAGGTTTGGATTGCTGGGAGATGTAGTGAGTGTGCACATCCAGGAAAGGACAGAGTGTGATTGATTTCCCGGCACAGAGTACTATGTGTTGCTTTCTGGGAGCTCCTTGAAGCTCTTGGGGGAGGGACGCATGGCCTCCAGCTGTTGGTTGAAAAATATCTGTAAGATGGGAATGTCAACGCCTGGATACAGCTGTGGGGCAGGGGAAAATGCACAGTGGGGGAGGGGGAGAGCGTTAGCACTGGAACTGCCACTGCGATGCATTTTGGGTTAATCTTTAATCTAGAGGAGCTGCATATGGCCCAAATTATCCTGATGCCCACACACACACCCTCCACCGGTGCAGGTGTTGAACTCCATTTAATAACAATGGTTGGCAGTCATTTGTATTCTTGCTGTGCTAGTCTGTATTATGATAGCTTGAAAGATGACTTTTGCACCCAAATAATGTGTGCTTTCAAGCAGAATGTATGTAAAAAAATTCATTTCAGTAATTCGTTCATTTTAGTTACATACAGTTTCATTTACTTGAGACCACTCTTGGGTCCTGCACCTTTCATTTCTGGACCCATTTGCAGGATTCTGGTTCATTTTGTTACCCTCATTTGTTTCAGAGTGCTTTCATTTCTTTAACTTATCTTTGCTGCTGCCTATGTCAGTGGTGGCAGGAGCTGCAGTGCTCAGCCATTTCTTGGTGGGCACCATCTTGAATACCCATTGTGCCCCGGGATGCAGCACTTCTTGAGCAGCATGAGTATAAATACAAAATTGGCTGGGTGTGTGTGTGGGGGGGGAGGCTTACATACCTTGTAAGGTTGCCACTATTATTATTATCCACATATTGAGATAGGGGAGACTGAGGCTGAATGATGGTGCCTAGTGGATTCTAGGGCAGAGGCAAGATTCCGTAAGGGATTTTCTCATTCACAGCATAGCCCTATTTTCCACCAGCTTTCAGGTCTTGGTGGCTCCTGGTGTCAGTGGGAACCCAACACTTTTGGGTCAAGTCTGTTGCAGTCCTGGACATTCTGGCTCATATCCAAAGAATGGAGAAGCATGCGCTGGGAAGAACCACATACACACAGTCTGTTGGGTTGTTAAAGTACTTCCCATTATTGAAGAGACAAGCTGTTTTTTTAAACAGAACAGAGGCTTATCTCTTTGGCAGTGAGCACTGTTGGCAAAAAGGCACCAAAGCTTAACTTCCTATGCAGTTCTCTCTTATGTGTTCAAGTTTCTTTCCCAGATCCTGGCCTCTGTCAGTGGGCTGTAGAACCAGAAATTCATGGATTCCTGCATTGCCCTTCCTAACTGTTCCCCACTTCCTGCCAGTCTTTACTTCCTGCCCACTGCTCCTTACCCTGCCATGGAACTTCCTTCCCAGTAACTCAATTCTTCTTCATTCATGTGTGGCTGTCTAGTCCCCACCTCCACCCCCAGACCTCGCTGAGCTAAAGATGATGCCAGCTTCCATCTGATAGTAGTTTGTGTTCTTGACTGTCAGTCAGTCTCCTGAAACTTTTCTCCTTCGATTATTCATAGAATGGCAACCAATGAAATGATGGTTTTATCAAGATGATAATTTATGGCTTGGGGAGAGTCGCTCTATCAAAGTGTGACCATCTTTATGTGAACGTCAGTGCATCTCAGATTGCACGGGTGAATTGGCAGAGCAGTAGATGGGCCTTGAATGTACAGGGATAGGTGTCCTTTCCTATATAGCAACCCATCTGTTTTAAAAGACAGTCCCTTTCCACAAACTCATATCCCCTTGGAACAAATTGAAGCTTCTGATTCCAGAAAACTCCAGCTTCGCGGAACAAAATAGGACCAGTGATGTAGTCGCAAATTCAGAAGTGCAGGTGCCCCCATGGCCACACCCACTCTGGCCACACCTCAACGGCCCCCATGGCCACACTACCCTGACAGCTATGCCCCATGTCCACATCCATCCCAATGGCCATACCCCTTACTTAGAGAGATGCAATAACTTGGAGGGTTCTGTTATAAGATTTAAAGGACCCTGAAGACTCTAGGGGATGCACTAGAATGAATGATGGGGAATGCCCACTGAAATACACTGGTACCTTCTAAATAGACATTTGAAAATTCAGTGCATTCCGATGGCCATTTGGAAGGCATCAGTGTATTTCGGTGGACATTTCCTGTCATTTGTTTTGGGATGTCCTGATACTAGTACACCATAGGACTTGCATGTGATGGTCCCAGGTTCAGCATCTCCAAGTTGGGCTGAGAAAGACTCCTGTCTGCAATCTTGGAAAGCTTCTGCCAGTCAGTGTAGACAATACTAGGCTAGGTGGACCAGTGATCTGACTCTGTATAAGCCAGTGTCCTATGTTCCCAAGACAGAAATAATAATAATAAATTGTTGGAATAACAAGAGCAGTGCACTATTTCCATGTAGAAAACTGAGGGCTTTGCGTCCCTGCTGAAACACGACGATGACGGAAATTTATATACTGCTCTTCAACCAAAGTTCTCAAAGCGGTTTACATATAAAAATATATAATACATAAATTAGATGGCCCCCTGTCCCCAAAGCGCTCACAATCTAAAAAGAAACGTAAGGCAGATACCAGCAACAGCCACTGGAGGGATGCTGTGCTGGGGCTGGATAGGGCCAGTTGCTCCCCCCCTGCTAAACATAAGAGCATCACCACTTTAAAAGATATCTCTTTGCTCAGTTATCAGTAACAAATCCATTTGTTATATGACACTGTGGGTAACTGTGGGATTTGCTGTAGTGTTTTTTGGCACATTCAGGGTTAACACCACCGGGAAGGACACACCCAGGTCAGCAAGAGGCCATCAAATATCAGAATCACAGGGTGTGCAACAATGAAGCATCTATTATAATACCAGTGTTTCCGATCAGTAGGGAGCGGATGTTGTGCGGTGGTGCCAGCCTGTCTGCCCATCTCAGAGGGATACACACCATCTCCCCCTTCCTGGCTTTTGAGAGCTGAGTCACTGTCAAATGAACTGATTAACCTCTTGGTCATGAGAGGACAGCTCAGCAATGGACAAACGTCAGCAAAGTGTTTGGACTCATTTGTGGCTCATATCTGTCTCTGTCTAGGAGAGCGGAATGACAAGTCTGAGACCAGCCTGGAAACCCCTGGAGTCTCCTTCCATCACAATCCATCTCAACTAGAGTAGGCCCTAAGGTCATTCACACAACCGGTTTACCTGGGCATTAGGAGGACTTGCAGGCTCCTACCTGCATCCTTGCAGATGAGCAGCAGACTTCATAAAACTCCACTGCTCACGTGCTCACATAAGCACTGGGCGGAGAGCAGCAGAGTCCCGGTGGGAGGGGGAAAGCTCGGGCTGGGTGTGTGGGGGAAGCTCGCGCCCCCACTCTGGACCCAGAATGCAGAGTGCAAGCAGTTGAGCCCCTGCCCTCAATACAGCAGCCACTCCACTCGGCGTGGTCACTCCTCCCCAGTTTGCTGGCTAAAATGGTGGTGGGCCAGCCAGGATCATGCACATGATTGCCTACCAAGGCAGAACAACAATAGGTTCATTCTATCTTGGTAAAGAACTGGGTACGGGAGCTGTGCTCCCCAGGTCTTTAGCCACCAGGACAAGAGGGCTCCCAGTGCTCCAGATGACATGTGCTGCCTGGGTTAACCCCGGAAGCTCATGTCATGTGAACAGCCTCCATGTGTTTTCCCAGCCTCAACCTCCAACTGAAAGCTCCATGCTCTGCCCTCTGTGGGCTGCAATACAAAGTGAGTGCAGAATCTCATGCACCATGAGATTGGTTTGATCTAGATTATAACAATTTGAAATGCAGGTAATTTTGTATTTTCTTGCATTGCTGACTATAAATCTGATGAGCTGTTTGAAGTGTAGGGTGGGACAAACATGTAGACATTCCATTGAGGTCCAGTCCATGCATGTGGAACTGAAGTGGTAGATTAGTCTTCATACTACGACTATAGGAGAGGAGAGCTGGTCTTGTGGTAGCAAACATGACTTGTCCCCTTAGCTAAGCAGGGTCTGCCCTGGTTGCCATTCAATGGGAGACTAGATGGGAGTACTGTAAGATGTTCCCCTTAGGGGATGGAGTAGCTCTGGGAAGAGCATCAGAAGGTTTCAAGTTCACACTCTGGTTTCTCCAAGATAGGGCTGAGAGAGATTCCTGCCTGCAACCTTGGAGAAGCCTTTGCCAGTCTGTGTAGACAATACTGAGCTAGATAGAACAATGGTCTGACTCAGTATATGGCAGCTTCCTGTGTTCCTGTGACCTCATGCCTTCATTTCCACATATGAAGAAGCTGTTTATTCAACAGCTTCACAGTTGGGGATGGGACTGTAGCTGAGTGGTAGAGCATCTGCTTTACATGCAGGAGGTCCCAGGTACAGTCCCTGGCATCTCCAGGTAGGGTTGGGAAAGACCCCTGCTTGAAACCTTGGAGAGCTGCTGCCAGTCTGTGTAGACAATATTGAGCTAATGGTCTGACTCGATATAAAGCAGCTTCCTTTGTTCCAAATATCAGAGTCTGTATGGCATTAAAGTCTTGAAACGGGGACTCTGGCAGCAAAGTCTCAAGTGCCTTGTGGTATGCATCACCGAGACAATTCACAAGGAGTTGGATGACTCAAGCCCTTCTGCTCCATAGCACCCTACTCCCAACAGTGGCAGGAAGGGAAATTGCATCTATCCAGCCGAAGATGAATCAGGTGACTTAAGGATCCAGTAGGGTCCTGATGGTCTTATACTGTATAAGAACTGCCTTGGCTTCCCAGTTTGAGCTTCTTATCGATGGAAGACGGTGCTAAAGAGCCTTGTCTTGCCTTGCCTTTCATCTGGTTTTTCTGCTCTGGAACTTGACCACCAGTCCATTTTAAACCTCAGCATTTGCCTCTGGCACTTTTGAACATTTGACCACACTAGGTCTCAATGGGCCCTGACATATTCACATATTGCAAAAGAAGCCACATCAGAGAAAATGCTGGTTTGCTGCAGACTGTGTCGAAATAGCTTTCTTTAGGCTGAAGGATAGCCTCTAGGAGAACTACTCGGGCACTGAAAGGGCCAAGCAACTCTGGTTCAGGGAAGAGAGTAGCAGAACCCACTTGCCAGCTGATAAGCCAAAAGTGAAGAGAGAAGTACTGGAGGAAAAGATGACTCCACATGTTTTCATATGCTGCATCCCAACTAGGGATGTTGAGCAAGCAGATAGAGAAGACACAAATATGAAACTTCTAAACAAACAAACAAACAATCAAACAAACTCAAAGAGCTGGAGTAGGCAGAAAAGGGGACAAGGTTGTAAACTCTGTGCATGGGCTAATTTAGTCACTGGAATTCATAAAGGAAGGAATTCAGGAACACAGGGAGCTGCTTGATACTGAGTCAGACCACTGGTCCATCTAGCTCAGTATTGCCCACACTGACTGGCAGTGGCTCTCCAAGGTTGCAGGCAGGAGTCTCTCCCAGCCCTACCTGAAGATGCTGCCAGGGAGTGAACTTGAGGCCTTCAGATGCTCTATCACTGAGCTATGGCCCCATCCTCCAAGGGGAATATCTTACAGTGATCACATGTAGTCTCCCATCCAAATGCAAACCAAGGTGGACCCTGCTTAGCCAAGGGCACCATTCATTACCACAAGACCAGTTCTCCTCCCTGTGTACTTGCTGCTATTATGCCATCACATCATGGGGAAAGTAGTGGCTCATGCAGTAATGTACACTTGCTGTGCTTGGCCATCACAGTAGAGGAACAACCCAAGAGAGGTAAAGCCCCCATAACTTTTATATGACCACAGTCAGGAGGTGTGTGTGTGTGTGTGTGTGTGTGTGTGTGTGTGTGTGTGTGTGTGTTTGAACACATTTGGGTGGATCTGGGTCGCATAGTTCAGGTATTCTGATGGAGCAAGGCTTCTAGGTGGTTGCACCAGCCTGAACAAATGATTGTCAACCATTAGAGATGGTAATAGTAAGTAAGTACCTTATAGGTAAGTAGGCCTAGAGGCAACATCTTCCCATACTCTTCTGATTTAAGCTCAAATTAATTAAATGATTGTCTGCCAAAGATTTCCCAGTTTTCCAGAAGCCTGATTACAGGTGGCCTTTATTATCTGTGGTCCCAGCACCCACGGTTTCATGTAACTGTGGCCGGGCTATGTACACCTGACGCCATTATTCACAGAAACAATAAGGTTTAAAATTTGCCTAGTCACAGTTCCTAGGTTTTGCTGGTAGGAACCATTTTGTGGCAATTTCTTTAAAGCATGCCTCCCTGCCCCCCCCCCATGATTTTTCATGGGAAAATGGCTGATATGGGGGGTTTGGGGTGGTATTGCTGGACAGCTGGAGACCTGCAAAGCGTGGCATGGTATGTTATTTCTCTAATTTCTGCCTTTTACAGCCTTAAAAAAAACCCTTTTTTGACCCAGAGGAACCTAATCCCCCAATTCCCATTGCCTCAAGGTCTTGTTATCTGCAGTTTGGTTATCTGCAGAAATTGGTAGGGATGGAACCCCTGCGGATAATGAGGGCCACCTGTATTATGCTGCAGTTCCACTGCTGATCAAAGCTGCAGACTTTTGACATTTGTATGTTTAATTGTAGCTGCGCTTTGTAGTCTTGAGCATGTTTGTTTAGCTAGTCTGTGATTTGTATCTTGTGTAATAGATGTTTCTGTGTTTGCATTTACAGATGCACCATCACTTGCATCTTTTGCCAGACTCTATGAGAAAGAGAAGAAGGAAGAGATCTTGGCACATGTGCATATCAGTGCTGCAGCACAATCTGGCATTGCAGGCAGGAGCAGAAGGTGGGCAAAAAGGGGCACTGTTGCTGTATAAGTATACATTCACAACAAATTGTATTTATCTATGGATTTTCCATGGGATTTGGTGAACTTTTATTGTTAGCTGCATTTCTATCTTGCCCTTCTTCCAGGTGCTCAGAGGAGCATTAAGGCATACAAAGTTCTCCAAAAACAATCTTCAAAACAATGGTGTGGTCGGTTAGGTTGAGAAATGGTGACTGGTCCAAGGTCACCCACTAAGCTTCATGGCTGAGTGGGGAACTGAACCTCAATCTCCCTAGTCCTAGTCTAACACTGTAACCCTGACTGGCTTGTAAAAAGGGAGAATTTGTTACAAAAGAGTTGAAATATCATGAGAGTCACCACACTATATCATGAAATATCACCATGGCTTAACACAGGATGCTCCTTTATATCTTTAAGATGTTAATGCTGATTTTCCATAGCTGGGTTCACACAATCACAAAGATCCTGGTTAAAAAGTTAATCAGGACAATCCTGGTCAACCTGCTCCCATTAACCAGCATCTGACCAGGATAGATCACCAGCATTCCATTCTAGTTATTTACCTGGGTTAACTATCAGTGCAAAACTTACTTATTTTCCAAAGATGCCACCACTGGAAAATAAACAGAGACATTATCCAAACTGTAGTAAGGCTTGATCTCAGTATTAATGGATTTCCAGATAGAGAGCTGAATTGAATTTCGGATAGAACAAAACGGAATGGAGCAACAGTGTTGCATTTGCTTCAAGAAAATCAGGCCTGCCACTGCCCACCTCCTTTGCTCATCTGCCTGTAGTGGTAACCAATAGGTGCAGCTCTTCTTGCCTCTCCTTGGTTGCTGCTCTATAGTAGGGGTGTGCACAAAACTGGCTGGCCCAGTTCGGTTTGAGTCTGAACTGGACTCCTACCGGCTCAGGCCAGTTCAGTTTTGTACCCCCTCGACCCCACCCACCCCAGTTCAGTTCAATTCAGGGTGACTTCGCAAATTTTTCTATTTTTTTTTAAAAAACCAACTTACCCCCTCTGGGGTGCTTCTCTAAGGCAGTGGGTATGTGTGTGTCTCTGGAGGTTCCCCCTCCCCCCACAGGCCTCTATTACTGCCAAATTGCTCAGTTTGGGTGGTCTTCGGTCTGTTCCAGGCCTGCCCTAGGTCACAATGGCCATTTTGGAGGCCGCCGCACATGCCCACTGGGCCTCTGAGTGGCTGGGTCATTTACCCCAGTGGGGGTAAGTTGATTACAAAAAAAAATTGAACTTTGAATCCCCCGGACAGGTTGGGGGGGTTCAGCTTGATGCCAAACCGAACCGGGGTGGGGGAGAGTTCAGTTTTATTTAATTTATTTTTTACATTTATATCCCGCTCTTCCTCCAAGGAGCCCAGAGCGGTGTACTACGTACTTGAGTTTTTCTTCACAACAACCCTGTGAAGTAGGTTAGGCGGAGAGAGAAGTGACTGGCCCAGAGTCACCCAGCTAGTATCGTGGCTGAATGGGAATTTGAACCCGGGTCTCCCCGATCCTAGTCCAGCACTCTAACCACTACACCACGCTGGTTGGACATCGAGCCATCGAACCAAACTGGTTCAATGTCAAACAGGTTCTGTTCCGAACCTGTTTGCACATCTCTACTCTGTGGTGACAGCCAGGAATGCACAAGGGCCACTACTGCTACCTGGAAATGATCTCACAAAGATGCCATAAATCTCCAGGGCTCTCCTCTCCAAAGGAAAGTAACCCTTCAGAATGCTAAGGTTGACTGCTCATTGCTTGGAGAAAGATGAAACAATGCCTGCGTGACAGGGAATTTTCCTGGTGCTCTGGGTTAGCCAGTTACCCACATTTGGCTCATACTGGTTTATCTTGCCAATGCCTGACTATGCCATGTCTTTTTTTTTTTTTTTGCACCACTTTAATGAAAGCAGGAGGGAAGAACATTTACCACATTTTTAATGGTGCGACTCCACAGGCCTCTAAGTTCTAATGATGGCCTATTAGAGGGTCTCTGTAGCTTTTAACGAGGCACTGACATTTTTTAATTTTTGCCTCAGCCACTGGAGACTCCTTACAAGAGGTCAAAGCTGGCTGATTTATGCCTATCCTGCTGTCTCGCTTATGCAACCGCCTCCCCCTTTTGCAAGGCCTGGTGATTCACAAAGCCTACAGCTTTGATTCCTGCATGGATGGAGCCCATGTTTGGGAAGGGTTTCCTATTCAGTGCTTGAAGTGCTGGATCCTCAAAGGACAAGCACTCTCTGACCACTGTTTATAGGTTCCGCATAATGTAAAGCTTCCGGGCTGGGCTCCAGAAACATCAAACCCAGACTTGGTTCACAGGGGTGGAGAAACCTCAGGGCCACTGAACAAACCAGAACCAATCAGGTCCCCTTGATATGAATATGTTGAGGCTTCTTGGCATTTTCACCTGATTGTAGTAGGTCCATTGCCAGCTTGTCAACAACTATTCTGTTTGTCCAGCTTTTTTCTCAGGCAAGCAAGCAGCAATGGTTAAATTTAGGTCATCACTGCAGAGGGGTGGTGGTGGTGTCACTACAGGACTCCATCCTTTTACCACAGGGCTCCACCATGATACTAGACTTCCTCCCCACGATATTTAAAAAGTGAAATGTGCTGTCAAGTCGATTTCGACTCCTGGCGCCCACAGAGCCCTGTGGTTGTCTTTGGTAAAATACAGGAGGGGTTTACCATTGCCTCCTCCCGCACAGTATGAGATGATGCCAGCAGGGATTTGAACCAGCAACCTTCTGCTTGTTAGTCAAGCATTTCCCTGCTGCTCCACTTAAGGTGACACAATACTTAAAGGGTTGGCAGTATTGTGGTATTAATACCAGGCCCCATTTCAGAAACCTCAGGTTTTTGCATGCATCCATCCTGGCAGCAAACCTACTAGACAATGTCTGCCCACACAGAGGAGTGCTGGGCCTTGAGCACCATTCTGGGATACTGATTGCCCTCCGCCCCCTGGCTGAATTTTATTTAAAATAAAACGGACCTCCTGAGTTTTATTTAATGGATTAAATAGTGCTGTGGCTGCCAACGTGATGTTATGGCTGCTTTCCTGAGTGCTAGGGAATTCCAGAAGTGATCTCTGTACAGAGTCCCTTTCTTTCATTTGCTCTTTCATACCTTTCTTTGCAACCAAGATTGGCTTCCAAAGCATTACATGATTGAACATCCATCACAAATATATAATATATTATATTATGCTTACATACTATCCATGTTGGATACTATGCAGGGTGGGGGAGACAGTCTCTTCTGATTCTTGGCAGCCGCTTGCCAGGCTCCGCCCATCCTCCTTCCATAGACGAGGCTCCTGGTCAATGGAAGGAGAGCGCACCCGCCGCCCACCAGGAACGTGTGCATCGTGCCTTCCTTCCATCAGCCAGGAGTCCAGCTGATGGAAGGAGGATGGGTGGAGCTGGGCAAGCAGCCCAAGGAGGTGGCTGGTGGTGGCTGCTTGTGGCTGGCGGCGGCAGCGGCTTGAGTCCCGTCCGGGGGGAGCGGGGTGGGGTGGGCGGGCTCAACTGCTCTTCTCAGACACTCAGTGGCTCCTGGCTGCAGGGCGTGACAGGTTCTTTGAACCCACCTGCCCTATTACAGCGCCGTCCCTGCCTCTTTCTCCTGTGTGGCAATAACGCTTGCCACTGCTGTTGCCAGATTTGGCACACGCACCTTCCTGCCTCCTTCGTGCACCGCTGATAGAACAGCATGAAAAGAAGGAAGTGGGAGAAGGATTTTGGCTCCCTCTACTCTACTGCCCTTTCCTCATTTCCTCCTCCACTTCCTTCTTTTCGTTCCTAGCCCGCCAAGATAAGGAGGGACGTGTGTGCTGGGCTAAGAAGAAGGGATGCAGCCGAGAGCCATATCAGAGTGGCTCTCCAGGGGGTGACTTTATGAGGTGGAGGGCAGTGAGAGGCCTCTTGCCACTCTCTGAAAAATCCCCTGCTTGAGGTGACCACCTCATCTCTCCTCATGGAAGGCCCACCCCTCAGAAGTAGCTGAAGCTAAGAGAAAAACAGCTTTTAAAAAAGCAATTTGGGGTGGAGAAGTACAGAAAGGGAAAGATCCTGCTCCCTTTTCCAGCACCCCTGTGCCATGTTTTAAATTGCCTCCCGCCACACACACACACACACACACACACACACACACACACACACACACACCCCAGGTTGGGTTCTGCCCCCTCGAACTGTGCCCTCTCTCCAGGTACCTCATCAGTGCTTCTGAGCTTCTAGGCTGCCTGCTAGGCTGCCTGCCTGCTTTGCTTCAGGTTGTTTTCCTGCCATCTAAGGCGTGGGAGGTCAGACCTTGTCACCACTTGGACCAGAGGTTTAAGAAAGACAAAGCATCATAGTTACACCATCTGAGTGGCAAAATTACTACATGGCTGTGATTGTAAATCCTGCAGTGCAGAGGTGTTTGCCAGATTCTCTCTCACATCGTGAGTCAATCTGTGAAGAACATAACTATTTAGGAAAGGCGTCTACAACTTGATTTGCTCCTGTTGACAGTTTCAGAGAACATTCTGAACATTGGTTTAATGACTTTTGGGGAGGATTAAACAAAACAATTATGGCATATACCGTACAATGCTTTTCTTTTTGGTGGAATAAAATAGCTCAGTCATTCGGCTAGTATCGGTAGTATAAGCCCAATTTACAAATCAGCAAAAGACTTCTTTTTTTTCATTTTCACATATATCTGCAGGTTGGTTTGATAATGTGATGGGCCAGCATCACACAAAATCTAAAGTATTTTCTGGCTGCTGGCAGCTCTTCGGGACCAATCTGATCTTTGCAAGCTTTTCAAGGAGCATCTCTCCTCACTGTCCTTGCAGAGTTTGCAAAGAAACTCCAGGAGAGAAGAGAAGGCTGCTGGCACCCTTCCCTTCTCACTGCCCCCAGTACCATGTTCAAAGCTTGCAAAGATGAATTTTGATGCCTTGCCTTAGGTGCCATCACACTTTGGACCACTCTCTATGGATGAGGACCACAGGTCCTCATTTGAGAGGCATCAGGACAAATTCTCATGCCGCAGCTGCATGAAAGGTTACAAGAGGTGCAGCATGAACATCAACATGCCCTCTCTTTTTCTACTTCTTGGTTTAAACCACAGTACTGTACTCTGACTTTCAGTTTGTTTATGGAATGGGATATCTGTTACTCAGCATGAGTAGTTACTTGTGGTCATGTTGATGTTGGATTTTTTTTTAAAGAGAATCCCACAGGAGATCAATGATAAATGAATATGCCACTCTAACAATATCTTGGCATCAGTGGCAGGCAGTAGGGATGGGGCTGGCGGGGGGGGGGAGGAGAATGAGCCGCATGTGGGGCTCATTCCCATTCTTCTTGTCCTGCCCCAGTGCGCTCTCTCTCGCTCTCTCTCTCTCTCTCACACACACATACACACACGTACACTCACTCACTTTGCCTTGGCACAGCACTAATCCCAGGTATGTGGGCTGGTCATTTGCCAGGTTCCCCATCCTGGCAAACAACCAACTCACATGCCTGGGGTTAATGCTGTGGCAAGGCTGAGTGAGTGAGTGAGAGGGAAGGAGGGGAGGGAGGGTGGGAGGAAGAGCTCACTGGGGGAGGACAAGAAGAATAGGAATAAGCTGCACTTGTAGCTCGTTCTCTCCCCCCCCCCCCCGCTCCTACTGGCTGCCACTGCCACTGCCAGGCATTGGGAAGGGGGAAGAGAGAGGACAGGAAACAGGAAGACATGATTCATTTGGTTCATTGGACCTTAGAGTAGGAAAGGCCACCCATCAATACTCTACACAAATCAGGAACATTGTGTGCTGTAAGCAGTGACTGAACCTACTCCAAAAAGCAGTGAGCCAGCAGAACAAACATCTCCTGCCAATGACTCAAGCAAGTGAACTAACCAAGCCATATGTCTTTAGGGGAAGATGAAGCTCTCAGAGCCACTAACGTGTCTCGTGTGAATATAAGTCTTTCTTATCTCTAAATAAGAGACTTACAGCATATTATTCACACATTATTATTATTATTATTATTATTATTATTATTTGGATGTGTGGAACTAATGTGTTTGAGGTTTACACTTACACTTTCATGCATAAAAACATCAGAGAGCTGGGATTGACAGCTTCCTCTTGTTAAGGGAGCTCTTGGTGGACACTAGGATTGCTATCATGTAATGTGTGAATCACCCCTTAGGCACTGTGTGCAGATGACAGATCCATTTTGTTGTTCCTTCTTTCCCATCAGTATACAATAAAGTGAACAATATCTCCAGGGAATTTTCAGTTGGCACATAGTAGCCTTCATTGGGACGTTTAACACCTGTCAAACTGGATGTGGCAGGCAGCATCCATAGAGCCAAGCATACAGTAACCTCAAGACTTTTGGTATGGTAGGCAGTTGTGGGCTAATCTGCCCCAGAGGTGTATGTAAGTAGTAGTTCTAAGCGCTTTTTAAAACATGTAAAGACTGCTCAATAGTTACGAGGCTAACTCTAGATAATCTTGTTATCTGTATCCTGTTTAATTATTGCTAACTGATAGGAATCAATGACATCCTGCAACAATGAATTAACCATGGTCTAATTACAGGCTGGGTGGGCTTCTCTTTAAACACACACACACACACACACACACACACACACACACACACACACACACACACACACACTTCCAGCCATCAGTCCTGATTTTTACTGCCTTACATTAGCCTCTGTTTTAATCCTACAGCAAAGAGAATGCTGGCATTACATCAACATTAACTCACTAGTAGAAAATGATAGGAAGCTTTTGAGTTTTAGAGCTTTTGCATGACCCAAGGGCAAAATAATGAAACAAATAGAAGGTATAATGTGCCAAAAAGGGCAAAATATTTGTAGTAAAATAAAATTATTGTTTTAACTAATGCATCATTAGAAGCATTTTAAAAGAACTCTGTCTTCTCCATGGTGTGAGGTCTCAGATATATGCAGGCTGGTGACTGGGCGTGTGGCAACCATTGAACATGGGGGGATGAGCATCCCATGTCTACCGTAGCCCCAAGCACTTCCGGGGGCCACCAGAGGCTCACCCTCACTTCTTCCACACCTTTGGGGGGAAGCGCCACAGTCACTCATCCACCTCGCTCTCCCTGCACCGTTGCCTTTTGCACTGGGTGCTTCATTCACGAATCATTGGATTTCGGTTTGGCAATGACCCCAATGGCGCATAAACGAAGCGATAAGTGCAGAAAGCAGATGGTCAGCTCAGCCATCTTGCCAATGGTGACCGTGACCCCTTGTGTATGATGTCGTATGCAGGACATGTGGCTGGTGCATGCCAGTGCACATGCACATCACTAGGGGGCGGGGGCATTGGTCGTCTTGTGGCCACCAGCGAGCTTCCTGTGCCCCTGCTGGTGACTGTGGAAACCGGTGATGTTAGCCAACAGGAAATCAGCATGCTGGGCAGGGGGGATCCGTATGTGGGAAAAGGACTGTTTTTTTCTTTTTCTTTTTAAGAAACAGCATTTGGTCAGACACCAGGAGGATCCCAGCCAATCAGAAGTTTTGTCGGAAGTTTTCTGGTTAACCATGGTTAACCCATATGAAGATAAACTAGGTAGGCAAGCTGAAACTAGGTAGGCAGATAAACTAGGTAGATAGATGTCAGATTAAATCTGATTGTCCCAATGAACCTGTTTCCAGGAAATATTTCTGGCTAGCAGGACAGAATAGTTCTTTGATTCATAAGAAGAGATTGAATGAGGTTTTAAAAATGTCTTCAATGTGTACATTTCAGATTGGCCCAGTCTGGAATTCCTAATCCTTGAAATGGTTTAGGATGGACAAACAAAAGAAGAAATTACAACATTCAAAATGGCCACAGCATTGCAAATACAATTCAAATATATTTCTGTATCTGATACAAGTATATTTTTATATCCCTATCATACCGTGAGGGTTTTAATATTGGTTCAAATGGGACAGCATGCGATCAGGATGTGTGCACAACAGGTTTTTTAAGTGTGACTGGCCGACTCCATTAATCCTTCCCTAGGGTATAACATGTCCATAACACTCCACAGTTCTTCAGCTATCTAACAATCAATCAATCAATCAATCAATCAATCACTCAATAAACAAAACCATCAAATGTTCAGTATGTAATCTGGTTTTCCCTTCTTTCTGCTACCAGTTCTTCTCAACCAGGCAACATCTCCCTGTTTTATTTATATACAAATATTAATATACAAATTAAAATATAAATATTAATTTGTATTCACATCAGCTATCTTGGATTGCTGATGTGAATACAATTTAATATTTGGAAGTAGCTGCCATCTGCAGAATCCTATCTGAGGATAAGAGGAATATGTAGGGGATTCATTTGCCAGATTGTGCAAAACCTCCATGGATAATTTTGCTAGTACTGGCGGTTGAAAATAAGGTAACTTTTGGCGTTTTGGCACGGTGGGGTGGCAAGAGGCCCCCCCAAATGCAGGGGGGCCTTGTGGTGGTGAGGGCAGTCCAGGCACCAGTTTTACCTAGGTGTGCCACTGCTGGGTACTGCTGTACATGACCTATCTATACCCTGCATTTGAGCAACCTTGCTGTATCTTATCTGATAATCAGTTTAGTTGTTTAGAAGTTTGTTCCAGTGGGGATCTTATTAAGAGTGCAGGGGGGTGGAGTCAGAAGGGCAGAGGGAGGGAGAAGGGAAAAAGGAGAGGAATCAAATGGAGTTGTTTCTTAATAAAGTTCTCAGTTATTGTGTTTACAAGGGAAGCAGATATAAAAGGCCTTTTGAAATGAATGCAAGTACAGTCATTCACACAGAAACATGCACAAGTCTTCAGAAATCTGGGTACAACGTAATGTCTGTGTAATGTCAGGGGTTTTTTTTAGAAAGCTTCACCTAAATGTTCTTTTCCTTCCATTTTTTCTCACATATTCATTGTTTCCAACTTTAAACAATTATTCTACGCTTCATGTTGGTTCCTTGTGTTGACTTCTCTTTTTATGTTAAAGAGAAAACTTTATAAAATGTTAGATAGATAGATAGGATTTCTCTATACATCTCCATGATCCATTTTTCTATGATTCCAGATGCAAATTCCCAGCTGCCCTTTGAAAACTACATTTCCCAGCAGACTGCAGAGTAGTTGCAATGCAATAAAAGATCTGCTCTGTCACCTCCCTCCCTTGCTTTGGGCTTTGCCCAGTTTCATGATAGGTTCACTAAACTGCTACAGTCCACAAAGGCCACTATGTGCCTAATAAAGCCTGACAGCTTCACCAAAGATGCCAGCCAACTTGTTAAATTTTCAATCAAGTCCCTGCTTGGATTGTTTCCTTTTGCCTTTGCAAATTAGGAAAAGTGCCATGTACATATCCGCAGGGCCACTTCTTTCTCCTCTTTTCCTTCAGATTGCTTTTTATAACTCCTTTGCTGCATTATCTGCAAAGAAGTTTGGCTGTTATGCACTGATCGCTTGTTTCTCATGCTGCCCAGTTTTATTCTGCTGTTTTGCTTTAGACATTGGGCTGAACAAACACTTGGGTGTGGGTGTGAAGATTTATTTTATTTATAGTTAACATTTATATGCCACCTTTTATAAAAGCATATTCCAAGGCAGTGAATGAAGTGGACCTGATTATTTGCCTTTCTGAAGCTGCCTAGGCTGAATCGGAATCTTAGACATTCAAGCAGCTGTCCCAGATGACAGGCTGTCAGAACTGCAACGTTATCGCTGGAGTAAAGGAACAGTGGGGAAATGACTTGACTAGCAAGCCAGAGGTTGCCGGTTCGAATCCCCACTGGTATGAGAAACACCTACGAGAAACACCTATATCAGGCAGCAGCAATATAGGAAGATGCAGAAAGGCATCATCTCATACTGCACGGGAGATGGCAATGATGAACCCCTCCTGTATTCTACCGAAGACAACTACAGGGCTCTGCGGGCGCCAGGAGTTGACACTGACTCTACAGCACACTTTACCTTTAAAGGGCTCTCAGGCTTTCGACTGCTCCAGCCAGCCAGGCTAGCCACTGGATCCTTCTGGAACAGGAAGGACAGCAAAATGTTCCTGTTTGGGCAATGACTTTGCCTACATTATAAAGTCTCTTTGGCTCTCTGACAGAGATTCCTGGTTTGGCGTATTGGTTCTGGCTCTCGGCTTGCTTCTGGGTCCTGACTCCTGGTAGGGTTCCTCAGTCCTAACTCCTGGCTTTGCGCCTGACTCCCAACTTACCTCCCTCAGTCCTGCCTCCAAGTTTGACACCCTACCTCTGACTTCAGATGTGACCCCAGGCTTGTCTCCTTGAACCCTGGCCCTACTTCTAACGGAACACTCCTTCAGTTGCAGCCCATGGCCCATTCCTCACACAGACACACACTCCCCCTCCCCACTCTCTCAAAGTGTCCAATTGGGCACCTGACTTTGAATAAAAACAAAATGTGTTGTTGTTAGCATCATCATTATTATTGGCTTGCATGTAGTCATTCAATGTTGCCGGAGTAGGGGGTAGGGGGCTAGCTCTGTGGCAGAGCTGCTTCTATGCATGTAGAAGGCCCTAGGTTCAGTCCCTAGCAGCAACTCTAGGTACAGCTGGGAAACATTCCTATAGGAAATCTTGGAGAGCAGTGTACCAGGCGTAGGCAACCTTTGGCACTCCAGCTGTTGCTGAACTACAACTTCCATCATCCCCAGCCACAATTTATTTGAACACAAATTATTGTGGCTGGGGATAATGGGAGTTGTAGTTGAACAGCAGCTGGAGGGCCAAGGTTGACTATCCCTGGTATAGATAATGTTGAATGATCTGACATTAGAAGGCAGCTTCATATGTTCAATTCTTGGAGGACAGGAGGTCTATCAATCGCTATTAGTATGATGGCTATAGGCCACCTCCAGCCTCAGAGGCAAGATGCCTCTAAATACCAATTACAGGGGAGTAAAAGTAGGAGAGAGGGCATGCCCTCAGCTCCTGCCTGTGGGCTTCCCAGTGGCATCTGGAGGGCCACTGTGTGAAACAGGATGCTGGACTAGATAGGACGTGGGCCTGATCCAGCAAGGCTTTTCTTGTATTATGTTCTTAATTTTGGGGATGTGTGTGTGTGTCTGTGTACTTCTGCCTTGGTGCCTCCACAAAGGCTTGAGGGTTCTTCAGAGGCAAGTGGTTGACCACCTCTGGAAATAGGATGGATCCTTGCTTTGATCCAGCAGGCCCCATTTGATATGCCTTTCTTGCCACATTAGAGTCAATTATCATACATACATACATACTTTTCCATAAACAATCTGCATAGGTTCAATGGAATAGGAGATGCTGTGGAAAGAATCCCCTAAGGTTGATAACCACTGTGGCTAGCTAGTTGTGTATTTATTATTCATTATACATCTACCCTATTCTCACTACAAAGATCTCTGAGCAGCTTACATATGTTTCCAAGGTGGCAGCCCATCTAGGCAGTTCGTAAGGCCAGATCGGCTTAGCTTCATAAACAGACCTACACCACATGTCTTTAGACAAATCTAAGAGCCATTTCTGGGCCCTCTTCCCCTCAAGGCCCATCTCTGAGAGCTGGTGCAAAATATTGATGCAAGCATATGGAACCTTGGGTGGAACAAAGGAACACAGGAAGCTGCCTTATACCAAGTCAGACCCTTGGTCCCTCTAGCTCAGTATTGCCTATACCAGGGGTTCTCAGTATTGGGCCCCCAGATGTTATTGGACTTCAGCTCCCATAATCCCCAGCCCCAATGGCCAAAAGCTGGGAATTATGGGAGCTGAAGTCCAACAACATCTGGGGACCTAAGGTTGAGAACCCCTGGCCCACACTAACTGGCAACAGCTCTCCAAGGTTGCAGGCAGGAATCTCTCTCAGCCCTACCTGGAGATGTCAGGGAGTCAACCTGGGACCTTCTGCTTTTCTATTGAGCTATTGCCCCATCCCCTAAGGAGAATATCTTGCAGTGTTCATATGTAGTAATCCATGAAAATGCAGACCAAAGCAGACCCTGTTTAGCAAAGGGGAAACTAACAGAAGACCAATGATGTCTCCTCTCCAAAGGGGATGTATGAAACTATGAGGCTATTCTCAAGTGCAACCTAAACCAGGCTAGGGAGGCCCAGCCCAGGTTAGGATGTGCATAAGAACCATCAGGATCAGGCCCAATCCCAGGGAGGCAGCATCACCTAGCCCCACTTTGAAACCTTAAGTTTCGTGTGAGCCCTTAACACTGCTCTGGGATAATGTGTTCGCTGGGGCTATGTTCAGCCCCTGTGGACACAGAGACAGATACCTAGAGTGCCTGTCTCCTGGGGGAATCCTCCAATGCATTGTGCATGTCACGTGGTGCATTGTGGGATATCTGGAAGCTGGGACGTGTTGTTCCAGCCTCTGGAGCTCTGTGCTGTGGGATGCAGCACAGATCGTGTGGGAGCGCTCACCACAGGAGTCCAGCGCTCATCTGAGGGGAAGGTGAATACAACCAGCCTCCCAGCTTCCGCTCGCCTGCTACCCTGCCCATCCAGTTGGTATAATCATTTAAACAATTTGTAATATTTGCAATGGAATCTCATTGAACTGGAAGCTCTACAGGAAAGGGAGAGACCACCTGCTTCTCAGACAGCCCCCAGAGTGAGAGACTGGTGTTGGCTGCTTGGTGCTGCTGCTGTTGTTGCTGTTGAGTACCTGCCTGCAGGAGAGGGAGAGGGAGAGGGTGAGACCATCTGCCAGCCCCCTGCCTGACCTGTGGGATTGTGGCCTTTGGCAGTGGCTGCTTTGCAGGACTGGGGCCCTGGAGTGACTCAGCAGTCCCTGCTTTCCACCTGACCAGGGAGGCCATCTCTAGACTCTGGCCCTATAAGGGACGCTGCCTGTGGGGTCACCCCTTTGAGGGAGCCACTTCGCGGGACAGCAAGGGCAAGGGTCAGGTTTCTTCGTCTGTTTAATAATGAGGCTTCTGTTTTAATTTGTCCTGGGTGAGGCTCTTTTATAATATGTCTGGGCTTACCTGGAGATGGGGAGACCGGGGGCGTGTCCACTGACTGTGGGGTGGCCATTACTGTGGTGGTGGGGAACAGAAGAAGTAACGTTGGCAGGTCAGCAGGCCATTACAAGGGAAGGGGGCATAGAAATTTAATAGTTGTTTCCCCTTCCGACTGTCCTGCCAGCTCTTTGACCTTGGGGAACAGTGCCGACCACCCTTGGAACCTCACCTTGCTCCTCTGTAATGCCAGGTCAGTCCAGAACAAATCAGAAACCATCTATGATTTGGTTCTGGATGAAGGCGTCGACCTGTTATGTATTACAGAGACCTGGCTGGGAAAGGCTGGGGGCCCAGCTTCTCCCTCCAGGGTACTCTGTTGAGGAGCAGGTGAGGGACTGGGGGCAGGGAGGTGGAGTGGCTGTGGTCTATAAGAATAATATCTCCCTTACTAGGATCCCTGTTGGAGTGTCAGACCATATCGAATGTGTGTACTTACGTTTGGGGACCAGGGATAGACTGGGGCTTCTGTTGGTATACCGATTGCCCCGCTGCTCAACGGAGTCCCTAACTGAGCTGACGGACTTGGTCTTGGATTTGGTGTTGGAGTCTCCTAGGCTTGTGGTGCTGGGGGACTTCAATGTTCACTTTGGGACCAATTTGTCCGGGGTGGCTCAGGAGTTCATAGCGTCCATGACGACTATAGGCTTATCTCAAGTGGTCTCAGGACCGACACACATTGCTGGTCACATGCTTGATTTGGTCTTTCACTCTGATCAGGGTGGTGTTCCGTGGGTGGGGACTCCTGTGATTTCCCCCTTGTCATGGTCGGACCACCATCTGGTTAAGGTTGGACTCACAGTCACACCCCACCTTCACAGGGGAGAGCGACCTATTAGGATGATCCGCCCAAGAAGGTGATTGGATCCAATAGGATTTCAAGAAGCCTTGGAGGGATTTAGTGTTGGCTCTGCTGGCGATCCTGTTGATGCCCTGGTGGAGAACTGGAACAGCAAACTCACCAGGGCAGTAGACATGATCGCTCCTAAGTGTCCTCTCCAACCCGCTTCAAAATTGTCCCCTTGGTAAGAGAAGAATTAAGGGGGCTGAAGTGGCAAGGTAGACGACTGGAGCACAGGTGAAGAAAAACTTGGCTTGAATCCGACGGATTGCAGCATAGAGCTCATTTAAAGATCTATGCTCAGGCAATATGTGTAGCAAAGAAGCTATTCTTTTCTGCCTGTATTGCATCCGCAAGTTCACGTCTGCCGGAGTTGTTCAGGGTTGTGAGAGGGCTAGTATGTGCCCCTCCTCCCTTGAATCAGAATCTGGAACCATCAATTACCTGTGATGTGTTTAATGAATTCTTTGTGGAAAAAATCTCTCGTATTCGGGCCAACTTAGATTCCGTCTCCACAATTACTTCAGTGTCTGATGTGGAGGTGTCCAGCGACTCCTCTTATTCAGTTAGGTTGGATCAGTTCCAGTTTGTGACTCCTGAAGATGTGGACAAGCTGATTGGAATGGTGCGGCCCACCACCTGTCCTCTTGACCCTTGCCCGACATGGGTTATATTATCTGGCAGGCGGGTTGTTGTAGAAGGCCTGGTAGAGATAATAAATGCATCTCTGAGGGAAGGTAGGATGCCTCCTAGTCTTAAGGAGGCAATTATTAGATCGCTTCTGAAGAAGCCTACCTTGGATCCCTCAGAACTGAGTAACTACAGGCCCGTCTCCAATTTTCCGTGGCTGGGCAAGGTAATTGAGAGGGTGGTGGCCTCCCAGCTCCAGACAGTCTTGGAGGAAACTGACTATCTAGACGCATTTAAAACTGGCTTCCGGGCTGGCTATGGGGTGGAGACTGCCTTCGTCGGCCTGATGGATAATCTCCAACAGGGAATTGACAGAGGAAGTGTGACTCTGTTGGTCCTTTTGGACCTCTCGGCGGCTTTCGATACTATCGACCATAGTATCCTTCTGGAGTGTCTGAGGGGGTTGGGGGTGAGAGGTACTGCTCTGCAGTGGTTCTGCTCCTACTTCTCGGGCAGGTTCCAGATGGTGTCCCTTAGAGACCGTTGTTCTTCAAAATCTGAACTTTTGTATGGTGTCCCTCAGGGCTCCATATTGTCTCCAAAGTTGTTTAACTTCTACATGAAACCGCTGGGAGAGATCATCAGGAGATTTGTTGCAGGGTGTTATCAGTATGCTGATGACACCCAAATCTATTTCTCAATGTCAGCATCATTGGGAGAGGGCATAACCTCCCTAAATGCCTGTCTGGAGTAGGTAATGGGCTGGATGAGGGATAACAAACTGAGACTGAATCCAGATAAGATGGAGGTACTCATTGTGCAGAGTCAAAACTTGGGAGACTATTTTGATCTGCCTGTTCTGGATGGGGTCAAAATTCCCCAGAAGGAACAGGTACGCAGTCTGGGGGTGCTTCTGGATCTGAGTCTCTCCCTGGTGTCCCAGGTTGAGGCAGTGGCCAGAGGTGCCTTCTATCAGCTCCGCCAGCTGTGTCCGTTTCTTGAGATATATGACCTCAAAACAGTGGTACATCTGCTGGTAACCTCCAGACTGGATTACTGTAATGTGCTCTATGTGGGGCTGCCCTTGTATGTAGTCCAGAAACTACAGTTGGTCCAGAATGTGGCAGCCAGGCTGGTCTGTGGTTCAACTAGGAGAGACCATATTACTCCTGTATTGAAGGAGTTACACTGGCTGCCGATATGTATCTGGGCAAAATACAAGGTGTTGGTCATAACCTATAAAGCCCAAAACAGCGTGGGCCCTGGGTATTTAAGAGAACATCTTCTTCGTTATGAACCCCACCGCCCATTGAGATAATCAGGAGAGGTCCGTCTGCTTTTGCCACCAGCTCGTCTGGCGGCTACTCAGGGACGGGCCTTCTCCGTTGCTGCCCCGAGGCTCTGGAATGCGCTCCCTAGTGAAATAAGAGCCTCCCCATCTCTGACAGCCTTTAAAAAGTCTTTAAAGACACATCTGTTCACCCAGGCTTTTAACTGATACTGTTTTGATTGTTTTTAATGTTGTTTTAGAGCATTGTTTTAAAAAATTTTTAATTGTTGTGTTTTAAATTTCTTGTTTTGTTTTTAACCATGTTTTAATGTTGCTTTTATCTGTTGTAAACCACCCAGAGAGATAAGTTTTGGGCGGTATAAAAAATATGTAAAACAAACAAACAAACAAATAAACAAACATACTGCCTGGTGTTGTTCCTCTGCCCCCTCCTCCCCCCACCCCCAGTATGTAATGCCCTAGGCCACTGCCTCCATCTAGCCACCATGTTTCCCCACTGAAGCTCTGCTTCAGGCTTCTCAGAACAAGGAGCCACTAGTCCTTTGCGTAGCTGACCCTAGGAATGTACTCGCTCAGAGGATTCCTCGTTGCCCAAGGGTGGTTTCATTCCATGGGTAATTCATGAGTTTTCTCTGCTTATGCCCGACATCAAGGAGTCAGTGATGCTGGAATGACTGAGTCAGAGAAAGAATGTGAGGTTAAATGGGGGCAACAGGACAGAATCATCAAGTTGTCTCCTGAGTCTCTTATGCAATTGACGTAACAGACATCCACGGAGCCTTCTGTCATCCAAGGATTTGGCTTGCAGCCTAGTGCACACGTGTGTGTGTGTCTGTGTGTGTGTGTGAGCGCGCGCGCGCACACACACACACACACACACGAATAGGTCAAGGCAAATAAAATAGTGTGCCATTTGGGGGAGCTGAGCCAGGACAGAGGATGAAGGAATATAAAATATCCCAGATGATGTTTTCAAATTCAGGTGAGGAAATATCATACATCTGTAGCTAATGATAAATTGCACAAAAGTGGTGCTTGTGCTCATTCCATGCATCTTCGGAGTTACCAACTGTCCATCATCAGACTAGATTTAAAAACATGACAGCTTCTGGGGTGAAGTGCCTTTCCAAGCCCACAAGCTGGACAAGGCACCAAATATATGAATTGCCCACTGACAATTCCTAGTTCCCCTATGATGTGATGAAAGAGACATAACCAGGCTCTAAATGAAGAATTGAAAGGAACTCAGAATAGACACAGCCTCTGAAAACACTAACAATTGCAGGGTTCCCAATGCCCGGAGGGTGGGGTGGGGTTGTTGCTCAGTGGCAGAGCATCTGCTTAGTGCGCAGACGGTTTCAGGTTCAGTCCCTGGCAACATCTCTGGGTAGGGACGGGGAAGACTCCTGCCTGGGACCATGGTGAAGCCTCTGCCAGTCAGTATAGACAATGCTGAGCCAGATGGACCAAGGGTCTCTGACTCAGTAGAAGGCAGCTTCCCATGTTCCAATCTATTGCACTGGGTGTAAAAATACAAGTGTAATCTCTATACCTACAGCCACCTAATGGTGCAGTGGGAAAATGACTTGACTAGCAAGCCAGAGGTTGCTGGTTCAAATCCCTGCTGGTATGGGAAACACCTATAGTGGGCAGCAGCGATATAGGAAGATGCTGAAAGGCATCATCTCACACTGTGCAGGAGATGGCCATGGTAAGCCCCTCCTGTATTCTACCAAAGACAACCACAGGGCTCTGTGGTCGTCAGGAGTGGACACTGACTCAATGGCACACTCTACTAATCTCTATACCAAGAGAGCCATTCTTCAAAAGCCATTTTACACTTAAATGCATTATTTGGTCTGGGCTGAGTCGTTTTTAGTGTTTGGGGAAGAAAGAGCATGCGTGCTCTTTTATTTTACTTTTAGCCAAAATTAGAAAAACATTTTCATATTCCCCCGCCCTCCCCCCTATTAAATATTTAAAAATTAAATAATGGCCCTATAACTGCAACCTGAGCCTTTGATGCTTGAATTATTGTGTAATCACTCACACCCAAGTGGGGTGAAAACACACCTAGGCGTAAAATATTGCACAATAAATCCATGCCCTGTTGTGTCTTATTGCTTAATTAGTCCATGTAACAACATGATTCGGAATAACCAAGATGGGATTGTGTCATGTGACTCATTAAAGCGAAGGCGAATTAGTAGCTGCTAAGCGAACTGCGAAGAGAAAGCTATTTTGCTGCCTTGTTTCATAGACCAATAATGGTCAAGAGATTTGATGGGAGAAAGTCGAAAACTCCAAGAGTCAGTGGAGCTGAAACAAGGAAAATTGCATGCTGAATCCTGTAATCTGCTTTTATTTGATGTCTTGTCCTAACATAGTTTGAGACGAGAATGCCAAATGGAATTTTTGCTTGGGAATGGAGCTTGGCTTGGCATTGTGTTTAGATCTGAGAAAAATGTGTAGATCTTGGTTATAGGGAGAGTAGGAGACTGAGACGGGAAACCCTGCTATTTGTGGGGGGCAGGGGGAGGGCAGAACAGAGGGGTATATCAGCAGAGACACAACTATTGAATGTTATGGGCATGCATAGTGAAGAAATCACCTTAGGCTTTTGTTTAGTGAATGCCTAAAGATGTTCTACTTTAATGGGTATCAATGGCTAGAAAATGGTTGCTTAAATAGAGCCCCTGGTGGCGCAGTGGTAAAACTGCCACCCTGTAACCAGAAGGTTACAAGTTCGATCCTGACCAGGGGCTCAAGGTTGACTCAGCCTTCCATCCTTCCGAGGTCGGTAAAATGAGAAATCATTGTAAACCGCTTAGAGAGCTTCCAGCTATAGAGCGGTATATAAATGTAAGTGCTATTGCTATTGCTAAATGAGCCACAGTTATCTTGTTTGAGACACAGTAATCCCACAACCAAGAGTACCTGTTTCACAGAGTTGTACCTCAGTAGCATACAGTTTATTACATAGCTGTGTAGAGACTCTCCTTTATTAATGTCATCATGCAAGGAATTTAATGTTGTATTATTGCTTAGTATACTTATGAATAAGACCGTGAAATGGGTACATTGATCTGCCTCCTGTTGAGTGCACACAATATTGAAATAGATGGGTCTCTTGTTCATGCCCTAAAAGTGATTGTGTTGTATGCAAGAGTGCAAATGGAACACGTGTCTCCATTTTGCAATATGGTATTGAGCATGGTGAAAAAACTAAAGTCAGTGTCAAAGGCAAGAGTGCCTGCTCAAACTTGGCTCTTCATATGCAAATTGTATCCCCCCCCTGTTTTCTGGATTTTTTTGTGGGTGGGGATAATGGGGCTCAGTCTCAGCTCCTTTTCATCCAGCTCTAAAGTTTCAAGAGTTAATGGCTGGTGAGGCGTCAATTTAATGGTTTTTTCAGTATTTGCTGAAGTTGTAAGGAGGGAAAAGGATCATGGAATCGGTTATATGTAATGATGAGTGTTGTTAGTTTATGGTGTGGCACATACAGTGACCAGCAGATTAACAGATTCAGTGCACAACTTCCCTCTTCATTCCTCAGGAGAGTTCACACACACACAGAGTTGTTTTTATGAGGTGGGTTTTTTTTGGGGGGGGGTAACCCCCCCTCCCAACATGAGCTTATATCTGTCAAATATTTTCTCCCTTGCTGATACATTTCCTGCTCTTTTTGTTCAAACCCTCCTTTCCCCTTCCTTGCCACTGAGTTCCATTAGCTCTGTCCACCTGGTTGTCTGTTAAGTGCCCTCTGAGTTCACAAACATTCTGCTTCATTGAGTTACATTGGGACAATTTGGGGATCCCACCACCACCACCACCACCACCAAGGTTTTTTCTTCAGATTTTTGTGAAAGGGGTGTATCTGCAGGTTACCCTGCCTGGGTACCTCCCTTTCACCACAGGTGCTCCAGTAATGCGTCCACAAAGCTAATAATCTTTCCAGCTCTTTCAGAAATAGATATACAGTAAGATTCTGTGAGCTGGGGGGAAATTCTGCAATTTTGAACAGGGTTAATGGTTCTTGATGCTTGCTTGCAATAATACTTTACCAGGTCTCAGTATATTCTTGCATCACTGTTTGTTTGTTTTTGTACATGAATAGAGTTTTATTTTATTTTACATATCTTACATATATTTCACTGGCATACATTTTGGTTTAAAGAATAGCCTTTTCTTGGATGCATAGCATTTTCTGTTTGGATGCTTGCCTGCACGCCCATGCTCAACTTGTATGTTTCTAAATAAACAGAAATCACAAACCTCAATCAAAGTTGCCTCTGGTTCTTCTTACCACTCAGGGAAGTTCAGCATGATAATAACTAGTTAACCTCCCAGTTTAATATTATGGCAGCAAGTGAAAATGATTCTGGCATGATGCTTTCAGAGGGAAACAAAATCAAAGGCATTGGTGAAACCGACAGGCCACTGATTGGGTAATTACCGTATTTTACGGACTATAAGACGCTACGGACTATAAGACGCACCTTAATTTTAATCCAGTTTTTCAGAGTTTTAACATATTAAACTGTTAAAACATATAAGATGCGCCTGAATTTTGGGAGATATTTTTCAAAGAAAAAAGTGAGTCTTATAGTCCATAAAATACGGTAATATCATTTCATTGTCTCATTTATGTTCTACCACAAACCATCAGAGCAGCAGCACCACCACAACCACCACAGCGTTTCCCAATGCATACTTTTGTATTAGATGTTGAAAATGAGAGGTGTAGGGGAAGCAAGCAATACAGTGTGGTGTGGTGGTTAGAGTGCTGGACTTTGATCAAGGAGACCTGGGTGCCCTATTAGTTACAAGACACATAGGGTAATGTTAGGCCAGTCACTCTCTCTCAGCCTAATTACCTCATAAACCAGTTGTGAGGATCAAAAGAGGGAAGGGGAACCATATTCACTGCCCTAAACTCCTTGGAGAAAGGGCAGGATAACAATCTGACAGATACAGAACTAGTTAGATTGGAAAACAAGGGTGTGAAGTACACCCCCTCGTCAGTGAATGATTGCATTGCACTTCCTTGTCTGTGTAACTGGGGTGTGCATCGGATCTGTTAGCAGGCAGATTGTATCTGCTGAGGGTGGCATTTGTTAGGAATAAGTGCAGCATGTGCAATGGGAGTCAGATGCATATCAAGGTATATCTGTTATGTATCCGATTCTAGAGACATGGCAACACAGAGGCGCCTTTAAAGGATGTCCTCCCAAAGTATCCCAGTGGCTCTGAATGTTGACCTCTTTTTATTTTATCCTCCTAAAGAACCCCTCAAGGTACGCTACATGGAGAGAGTGTGAATTGCCTGAGCCTGTCACGTGCATGAGCTTTGTCTGCTCAGTCATGCATTTCAGACAGGTCATCCCACATCCAAATCCAATATCGGTGCTTGGATTATGTAGCTTGGGGAATAGGGGAGGGGCCTTAATGCAGTCACAAGCTTGTGACCAACACAGCTTTAATCATAACATCTCTCCACTCCACCGGCCACCACAACCTGCTCAAAGCAGCAGCTAAACTGCTGCCAAACAGCTAAATTTCATCACAAAATATGAGGGATCTGGCCTCATCTGCTCCCTCTGGAATTCGGGCACAGCTGTGTCAATTGCATGCCAATTGCACCATACTGGATCTCTGTTTATGTGCATGTGCGTGTGCAGTGGTGGGAATTCTCTCTACACCCACCAAACTAGGGGTGTGCACAGAACCAGTTTGTCTGGTTTGGTTTGAGTCTGAACTGGATTTGAATGGAACCGGGCATGTTCGGTTTTGATTGGTCAAGAGAAAATTCAAATATGTGTGGGCACTGCTGTGGCTGTGGAGGGGTGTCTCTGGCAATTCCTCCTCCCCCACTGGCCTCCCTCTGGTCTCAAAACAGCCTCGTTTGGGCAGTTTAAGGCCCATTCTGGGTAGTTTTCGGACTGTTCTGGGCCTCCATGCTGACAGTGGCCATTTGGGAGGTTGCTGTGTATGCGTGTCGCACAGATGGCCAATGTTCATGCACAGCAGCCTTCAAAGTGGCCACCGCCAGTGCTAAGAGGCCCAGAACGGGCTGAAAACCACCCAGAACAAGCCAAAAACTGGCTGAATTGGGCCGTTTTGAAACCGGGGGGAGACCAGCGGGGGAGGGCGAACCACCAGAGACCCACCCTGTGGCAGCGCCCCCAGGAGTGGTGAGTACTTACCACCCACACCCCACACCACCCCCGTTATAACCCCTGAAACCCCCTGGTTCAGCTCAAGAGTGAGTCGGTGGTGAGCCCTTGAACTGGCCAAGCTCAATGTCGAACTGGCTCAAGTTGAGTCAGCTGATTTGCACATCCCTACCAGTGTTTCCCTCTAACAGGGATTCCCAAATATTGTTGACTACAACTCTCAGAATCCTGACGCAAAAGCCATTGTAGATGGGGATGCTGGGAGTTGTAGTCAACAACATCTGGGAATTCCTGTTAGAGGTAACACTGATTCCTACACCAAACCTGTTCAGTCAGAAGTCCTACAGAGCCGTGAGACTGTAGGCAATATAGCAATAGCAATAGCACTTACATTTATATACCGCTCTATAGCCGGAGCTCTCTAAGCGGTTTACAATGATTTAGCATATTGCCCCCAACATTCTGGGTACTCATTTTACCGACCTCGGAAGGATGGAAGGCTGAGTCAACCTTGAGCCCCTGGTCAGGATCGAACTTGTAACCTTCTGGTTACAGGGCAGAAGTTTTACCACTGCGCCACCAGGGGCTCAAAGGAATCCTACAGAATGGGCATAAGATTGCAGTGCCTATTTGGAGGGGTTCAGCTCAGTTCTTGCCCTTTGTAAGTCATGTTAGACTCCTTCATCTACATCCCCCCAAACAGTGAATGCTCAATAACCTTGTTTTATAATTCTAACCGGAAGGTTGAATTACCACTGGAACAAGGTGCCAAAAGAAAAGAGTAGATTATTCGTCATTTGCTCTCTGCAAGCCCAAACCAGTGCTCTTCTGGGGAGAAGTGAGAGAAAAAGTCTGAGCACATTCTTGGGATTCCTGTCTTTTCTTCTACATAAGTAATGCCCAGACAATGGCACCCACTTGATTTTATTATTAAGGACCAATTAAGGCACCCACATTGATGTGATGGGGTTGGATATATTGTTGTGATCACTTCTCCACTTCCAAAGCAACTTCAGTTAGCTTTGCAGTGGGGCAATAAATGGAATTTGAGTCCATTTCCCAATAAATGGCATTTGAGTGTGGGCAGGGCTGTCTCTAGGGTAGATCCAGGCAAATCAAAGCATGAAGGGCTCCCTTCTAAAAAGGGATAAAATCCCATACAATGCAATAATTTCAATATAATCAAATAATATTTATTATGTATTATGTTACTGTTGGCATATTGTGTTTTTAATCTTGTTTTAATCTTTGTATGTTCTCTGTATGGCCTATGGCTGGAATAAATTGATTGATAATAATATTTAATTTCAATACAATTAAATATACATACACTGCTGCTCTGCCCCTCTTCCTCTTCACTTTCCCCTTTCTCTGAGTCCTCTTGCTGCTGGGCGTGCTGTTCTGGCCCCTCCGCTCTAGCATTGCCCTCTGTGACATGGGAAGACACATTGGCCCTGTTCAAGCAGTTTCACAAACCCCTAGATGGACTGGCTGGGCAAAGCTGAATGCTTCCCGAGTGCTTCCAAGCCAAAATGGCAGCAACAGCAGGTGGACAGGCAGGCAGTGCACACCCTGAGAGGCAGGAGGAAAGAGGGGCGGCAGCAGCGGGAAGGCTAGTGAGGCTGGAGCAGTGCTCCTATGATGGAAGGAAAGGATGCCAAGAGGTAAGGCTGGTGAGGCAACACATAGCTGATTGCTTCAGGCATCTGCTCATTGCTTCAGGCCCTAAAACAGCTGAGGCCGAAGTGTGGGGCTTTCTAAGACATGGGGCCTGGAGTAGTCTCCCCAATTTGACCGCTCTAAGGATGGGTCTGAGTGTAGGGAATGGTGAAGCCAACAGACGGCAGCATCATTGTGTATTAATCATCATTGTATATTAATCTTGGAACAAACTGAATCAACTTTCATACTCACCAGCTTGTGTGGCCTGTGTGATGGTATAGTGTGCATTTGTATGCGCGTGCATGAATGCAGGTTCAGGTGAGAGCTTGTTGAGCTCCTTACTAAGCCCATGCCTTAACTGAGGGCCTACAGCCAACCCTTAAAATCCTCCAGGCTTGCTCCTTTTCCTCTTTGTCATTGCTGCCTATTCAACAGCCCTCTCTAAGTGAGTGAGGGAGATGAGCAAGGAGAAGGAGCAGATTGAACCCAGAAGAAGAGGGCAAGTGGTGAGGAGGAGGTACTGGCTCAGGGAGGATGGCCTACTAAGGATATCTTGCACAAGTCCTACCTCCTCCATAGCTGGTACAGAGAGTGTGTGTGCTACAAATAAGGAAATTATTTGTGCTAGATATTGTTTTATAGCTGCTTCCCTCACAAACACACCGAGTGATCTTATTTAACTAAGAGTTTATTCGTGTCCAACAACTACATTCAAAGTAGGGTTGAAAAGTAGGGGTGTGCATGGAACCCTCTGGCCCGGTTCAGTTCAAGGCTGGACTGGCCATGGCCTCACAGAGGGCATTGACACATGTGCGGCGGCTGCCAAAATGGCGGCCACACGCTCATACGGAGGCCTGAAAGGGCCGAAAATGCTCAGTTACCCGGCTGCGGTGGGCTGCGGAGGTGATGAGGAAGACTGGTGGGAGGAGAGGGAACCCTCATGGACCCCGCCCCCGTGGCTTCAGCAAGCCCCCCGAAGGGGCTAAAGGTACTTAAAATCTACTTGAATTTTTTAAAAAAAATTTGTGGACCGGCTGGACCGGACCCGGCAGTCCGGTCCCTGTCTGATGGAACCGGGGTGGTGATTCAGTTCGACCCCGAACCCCTGAACCCCCAGACCGGACTGCCAGACCGCCGGACCGGTCTGAACATCCCTGTTGAAATGATCACCTAAGGCTTGAAGAGCAGCTTCATAAGAATTGGCATCCCCTTCCAAGTTGGCAGGAAAGGGCAAATATTATATATTCTTTGGCCTTCAGGGCCCAGGCAGTGAAGCAATATCTCCTTCTGCTTTGCTGGAGTAAAACCAGGGCTATTTATGGTGAGGAGGTAATTGTAGAAATAGGACCTCAGTTGTTTCCAGGGAAGAGCAGGTTCTCCTGGATGGACAAGAAAAAAGGTGGTGCTGGGATCTGAGCCATGCTGCAGTGGGCATCCAGTGAACAACAGAGTCCAGGATGGATATAGGAAAAGTACTTTCAGGGAGTTGTGCAGGTCAGGGAGATTGAGAAACAATCATCAGCAGCAATACTAGAAAGCAGTTCAGGAATATAGGCCCACTAATGCAATGATATGAAGTTGCAGGAACATTCACAAGCTCTGCAGGCTTACATGCTTAGATGGTTCAAAATCTCATCACTAAATGTTTTATAGCTGCTTCGCTCTCACATACAAAGTGATCTTATTTAGATTTAACTAAGAGTTTATTCAGAATCAACTCCATGTTCTCCTTTCCCTCCCTTTCCCTTTCTGATTCTACCCCTGCCCCCACACACTCTCTACAGGATCCCCACTGGGACAAACTTCTAAATAACAAAACATGAAAGATATTGGACAGAATACAAGAGATATGAGTGCATTTATCTGCACGCGAGTACTTGATTGTTTTATTGCTCTGCAGTCCCTGTTTGTTTGGATCCTGGATCCGGTGCCTCTGGGCATCACCATGGCGCCAAAAACATGGATCTGAAGCACAGGTTCTCATTATTTTTACATCAGTTATCCCAACATGATCACAGATCACATCCATATTCACATACGACACTGTAAAGAACAATTTTTACAGTTGATTCGAGCAACTCCGCTATCAAATCTCAGCTCACGTTTGTGATCTGTGAGGAAGCCAGGCCTCCTCCTCCTATTGCTGCCCCTCCATCCTTTTTGAGAAATCATACTTTTTGTTGTCCCAAAGTGACAGAAGCATTGATGGGTTCATATAGGGTCGCAGAGCATCTGTGTGCTAGTATCTGTTTGTTCCCTCTGGCACCAACCACAGCCCCCTCACCGCAGAGGCTTGCCCACCCTCCACCCCATTGCTTCCAACATGTTATTTCCTCATCTCTGGCGTCCATGTGTTATTCAGCCCCTTGCTCCTGCTCCATCTGCCTCCCACTTTCCATCCCTCCTACTTTTTCTGATCTCCAAACTCCTCAAGTCAAATGCTCTCTCAATCCCTTTATTTTCTATCTTTCTCTCTCTGTCTCTCATCCCCTCTTCCTTCCCCTTCCTTATTTCTTACACACTGGCTCTCCTTTCTCTCTCTCCTTCCCTCTCTCCCCCCGTCTTTCTTTCCCCCTTCTTTATTCTCTCTCTCTCTCTCTCTCTCTCTCTCTCTCTCTCTCTCTCTCTCTCTCTCATTTTTCCTCTTTGGTCTATCTCCTCCTCTCCTCTCCTCTCCTCCCCTCTCCTCTCCTCCCATCTCTCTTCTCTTCCCTCGTCTCTACTTTTCAGTTTCACTCTTTTCTTTCTCTTTCTTTCTCCTTCCTTCCCCCGCCCCTCTTTTGACTCTCTCTCTTTCCCTCCCTTGTAGGGTGTCTTGCAAGCCCTGTGCACAGGGGCTGGCTGCTCTCCTTTGCCCGCAGGGAAGGGAAGGGTGCTTCTAGGAGTGCTGTCATTGCAAAGGCTCTGCTCTGTGTGCACGGGGCTTGTGTCGGTGTAAGTGTGTCTGTGTAGCATGTTAGACTGGGGCCGGGTTACTGGGACTGGGACCATGTGTAGCTGTCTGAAGCATGAATTTCTTTCTGTTCCCTCTCGGCTCCCCAATGCTGTGTGTTTGTGGGGCGATCTCTCAGATGCCGTTATTCTACGTGCGTGTGAGAGAGACATAAGAAGGCAGTTGGTGTGTTGACACTATCGCATTCAGCTGCTCTCCCTGTCTTCTCCCCCCCCCTTGAGTGTGAGGGGAGGGCCATGTGTTTTAGTTTGGGGGCTTCACGGATGCCCCCCGTGTCTGTGTGTGTTGTGTGCTTGCTCTTTATTGAATGCTCCCACCACTGGCACTACTCCGTCTTCTCCCTCTCTCTGAGGACTACATGCCCCAGTATCCCCTGTGGCAGCAGCAGAGGGGCTCAGCCAGTCTGAGGCGACCTTGGCAGTGTGTCAGGGAAAGGATGGACTGGCCAGCAGCGGCGCGGACTCGGCAGCTGCACTCAGTGCAGTCTGGGGATGGCAGACAGAGCGGAGTGGGGAGATTTGGGGAAGCCCCGCTTTGCACAGGTGGGTCTTCCATGCTTAGGACTGGGAGCCGGGAGGGGAGGGGGCAGCATGGCCCCTTAAACTCCCTCTGAAAGAATTTCTCAGTGCTCTGCAGTTCAGAAGATAGAAACCATAAGTAAACACATTGGAAGCTTGTCATTTAGCTGTCCAACAGCATTGTTCAAATCTAGGGGTGTGCATTTTGGAATTTTATTGTTTTGATTTGTATCCGAATCGAAACATCCCTGTTTTGTTTTGTAGCCAAATTTTCCAAATCTGAATCGATTTGGATTTTTAAAAAGGGTCCCAGGGCAAAAAGAGTGGGTGGTGGTGGTAGTGTCCAATGGGTGGAAGCTACCACCCAAATTTCAAAGGAATTAGGCAAAGGGCTGATTTTTTTTGGTGATTTTTTTTTTTAAGTTTACACATCTTTAAGACTTTTCCCATAGGGAATAATGGGGATTCCAGCAAATGTATCGCTTCAAATCAAGGGGAAAGGGATGACCCAGAGCAGAGTGTGGTGGGTGGTAGTGCCCAATGGGGGCAAGGAAACTTCCAGAATTATTTCAAAGGAATTGGGCAAAGGGCTGATCTTTTGTGATTTGTTGAAGTTTACATGTCTTTAAGATTTCTCCCATAGGGAATAATGGAGGTTTCAGCAGCCCCATAATTCCACTTGGGGGGGGGGCAAGTGGTTGTGTAGTGCACATAGGGTGTCAACCACCCCCATACCCACAAGCCTGTGGGGTACTGGGTTTTGTTGTTTCTGAGGTGTTCATTGTAGATTATCTGGTAGCATATGAGATTTTCAGTAATAAACAAGAATCCACTCTCATATGCTACCAGAGAATCTACACTCAGAACACCACAGAAACAGCAGAACCCAGCACCCCATGGGTTAGCAACCCTTCCCCTGGCCAATGTGGGGTCAGTAAAGAGTGGGAAGAAGCAAAAGAGCCAATGGGGAACAAGGAGGGAATTGTCAGCAGGTCAGCCCATGATTTAGGTCACTAATCAGAAGGCTGGAAGGGTGGGAAATTCAAAGAGATGTCAGACACAAAATGGAGACTGACTCAGAGATCACCACAAAATGGAGGTCCGAAACAACAAAACGTTTTGTAGCCGAAACAGGGGCGTTTTGTTTTGTATACAAAACTTTTGGATCTGGAAAATGGGTGTTTTGTTTTGTCTACAAAACACCCGAAACAGGCTGTTTTAGGTACAAAATGTTTTGTATCCGAAACGTTTCGCACATCCCTATTCAAACCACCAACTTAAAGGTTCACAGTGCTTGTATCAATCGTTGGGTAGCAATTTTGTGATAGCAATTTCCCCCCAACAAAGAATGTGTTTTTCTCTGCATTATTCAAAAGAAACAGAACTTCCCGTTATCCCCAGACTGGTGCAAAGCTGCTTTCCTCTCCCTGCCCATTGGCTGCTGCTTTCCTTTTCCCCACCACTTTCCTCTCCCCGCCTGTTGGCCTCCACTTTCCTCTACCCCCACTACTGCTTTCCTCAGCCTGCCTGTTGGCCTGTGCCTTATCTTTGCTACTGCTTTCCTCTTCCTCTCCCAGCAGCTACTCACGAACTCTTGCGAGAGCTGCCACACATGGGATTAGCAATGGGTATGCCTTAGAGAAATATATAGATAGATACCCTTTTGGCAATCACCCTTTCTTTCAGTTCTCCATGGCTGGAAACGCACACAGATGGTTTAAAACAGTAACAATGATTTTCTTGCTTACTGACTTACTGCCTCACCTTTCAATCCAGAAAGATCCCCAAGGCAGCTCCCATAAAATAATACAGTACTATTACACTGTCCAAACAATTAAACGATTCCATTAAAATATGTAATTAAAATCATCTACATATTTAACTGGAAATAAGTTTAGTGTGCTTCTTTGGTGTATTAAGTATTACCAGGTTTGTGTATGTTTATTCCCTGCCCCCCCCCCTTTATATCCTGCCAGCTCGCTCTAATAGGGTTGTCAGCTAGGGACTATTATAGAGGACATGCACCTTTTGTGGGGACCAAATTACTTTTTTTGCATTAGGAGGAATAGAGACTATTTTGGGGACCAGACAATGTTTTTTGCATGTGTTGTGGTGTCCGAAGTTTGGGGAGCCACTGGACCATCTTGTTCATTCAGAGCCCTTTGCTCTTATGCAAGCCCGTCCCTTAGGCAGGGCAAGCAGGGCAGTCACCCCCAGCCCTGTGCTCTCCCTGGTCCCATGGCTGGGCCCTCTGTGCGCTTATTACAAATATCAGAGTTACGACTATACCTACCTGTGGTGCATGTGCAGGAGGTGGGAAGAGCTCTCTGTGGGTTCTCTCACCCACCCACCTGCCACTGCCGTGTCTGAGATATGAGAACCAGCATCAATCAATGCTGAGCCCTGCCAATGCAGCTGGGAAGCAGCTGCCATGTGAGGTGTCAGTGGTGAGCTGGCTGCTGCCCCTGACAAGGCTAAGGTGACCTGGACACCCTGTCAGGGTGTTGCTCTCTATCAGGAAGTCCCCCAGGGTCAGAGGAAGAGGAGGCAGGGTCATCTGGATCCTGGTCAGCGCTGCCTGACACCAGCCCAGAAATAAGTACCTGATAAGAGCAGGAAGGGTGCCATTGTCCCCTCCCCACATTCTCGGTGGGCACCCCCTTCTTTCACCCCTGCCAAGCGGGGCCTCAGCTGTTTTTCTAAGCCGTGAGCCACCTGGAGATTTCTGTGCACCCAGGTGGGAAGAGATGGCCATGAGGAGGGCAAGAGCAATGGTGGAGGGGTGTGGCTGGGGGGAGTGCCGCTCGCCCACAGCCAGGGGCAGATTAACCTCTGCTGCCCATAGGCAAACAGGCTTTTGCTCACTGAAGGGAGAGAAAGAAAAATAAATGCTGTCAGGCAGCAAATGCTGCCTGAAATGAGAGGGGGAGAGCTTGCTTGGTCTCTCTGGAGCCTGGGCCATGCCCCCTTTGTGTGTGACCACACATGGAAAGGGGGCGTGGCCCGGGCTCTGGAGAGACCGAGTGAGTTCTCCCCCTTTCTTTTCAGGCAGAGTTTGCTGCCTGACAAAGTTTATTATAAATAAACATTTTAAATAAATGCTGTCAGGCAGCAAATGCTGCCTGAAAAGACAAGGGGAGAGCTCAGCTTCAGACCCTAAGCAGTGAGCCATGCCCCCATGTGCGGGATGTTACTAGAGGGGCCACTGGCAGGGCCAGAGACAGGTCACTGCCACTCCTGGTGCTGTAAAAGGTTAAAAGGGGGGCACATTTCCCTTCTCCCCCCCCCCGCAGCCAGCCACCACTGCCAGCTGCAGTGATATTTAACGGCAAAGGAGGGGGATTTCCCCTCACATCCCCACCTGCAGCTACCACCATCCCCAGAGAGGCATGGGAAAATTAGAGGAGCAGCAAAAATTGCTGCTCCTCAGATTTTGCTGCTGTAGGCAGATGCCTCCTCTGTCTTGATCCCCCATTGCCCTCAGGGACGACTGTACTCTCATGAGCAGCTTCTCTTCCTCTGTCTCCTTCCTCTTCAACTGACCACCCATCCAATGGGGAAGCCAGAGCAGAGGTTCTGCTTCAGTGGCAGGTTACAGAGCCACATAAGGGCCTTGCTGGATCAGACTATCTAGTCCAGCATCTTGTTTCCCTCAGTGGCTCACCAGATGCCTCTGGGAAGCCCACAAGCAGGAGATGGAAGCATGCCCATCTCCTACCATTTCTTGCCTGCAACTGGTATTCAGAGGTATCCTGTTTCTGAGTCTGGAGGTAGCCTGTAGCAATTAAACTGGAAACCATTGACAACCAGTCCTCCATGAATTTGGCTAAGCCACCTAAGCACAAGTCTGGCTCCAGGATTCAGGAGGCCCTTGGCAGTTTGTCCTCCATGAGCACTCCTATCTGGTTGGACCCGGAGAGAGTTGCTCCACCACCGTAAGGGCAAAGAAGTGATCTCATACCCAGCAGTGGCCCCTTTTGAGAGTCATGGACCCTCAGCAGCTGCCAAACCATGTCGATTCCTGATACCTTCCCTGCCTAAATGATTTTAGAGGATCAGGAATAAGATTCATATTCAATAAATGTATTTATTTGCCAGATATTTGCCAGATAACTGATATTTGCCAGTTGCCAATTAGAAACTCTCATTGTAAATATATAATTGTGCATGTGTATGAAAAATAAATTCCAAAATCGAAGTTAATATTGATCAATAAAATAACCTATCTTCATAAATACATTGGTACTCTTATAATATGACAGAGACCTGGTAATACATTTCAAATTGTAGTATATGATCCAACCATCTTTTCTGCCTCACTCATTAGTACCACTACAACTATTGCAGGCTTATTGTCTTAAGAACTCTCATAAGATCCAAAATATATTCTAATGCCAAAACATCAGTTGTTATACTGTGTGTCCTTTGTTCTTCTTCAACCAGTAGGGCCCCGTCCTAACAAGGCAAGGGGGTGCCAAAGATTCTCCACTCTCTCCCACCCCACCTGAGAGCTGTGCTGCCTACCTGATGAATGGCCAGCCTGCAGGCAGCACAGCCTTTGGGTGGGGTGGGAGGGGAGAAAAGCAACCTGAGCTATGGGGGAAGCAGAGGTAGCTGTGCCTTCTATGCCTCCCAGCAATCCTTAGGACAAGCCAGTAACACTGGGTCTTCCTCAGTGACCTTTTCAAGTTAAATCTCATTCCTACAGAGGTCAATCATATGGTTCTAGTTTAACTCTTGAGATAATTATTATTATTATTATTATTATTATTATTATTAATAATAATAATAATAATAATAATAATAATCCTCAAGTCCAAACTCAATAGCGGGAACACCATACAAGCCATAAACACCTGGGCTATACCTGTTATCAGATACACTGCAGGAATAATAGACTGGACCCAGGCAGAGCTAGAGACACTGGATCGTAAGACCAGGAAAATCATGACAATCAATCATGCTCTGCACCCCCGCAGTGATGTCGATAGGCTATACCTCCCTCGCAGCTCAGGTAGAAGAGGAATGCTACAAGTCCATCAAACAGTAGAGGAGGAGAAAAGAGGCCTTAAAGAATATATCAAGGACAGTGAAGAAGATGCACTGGAAATGGTCAATAATGCGAAACTATTCAACACCAATGAAACAAAGCAGGCCTACAAGAAAGAACAAGTCAAGAACCGAGCAGAAAAATGGAAAAAGAATCCACTGCATGGTCAATATTTGCACAATATAAGTGGAAAATCAGACATCACCAAGACCTGGCAATGGCTTAAGACCTGGCAATGGCTTTGAAGAAAGAAACTGAGGGTTTAATACTGGCTGCACAAGAACAGGAACTAAGAACAAATGCAATGAGAACAAAAGTAGAAAAATCCACCACAAACAGCAAGTGCTGCCTTTGTAAAGAAGCAGATGAAACAGTGGACCACCTAATCAGCTGTTGTAAAAAGATCGCACAGACTGACTACAAACAAAGGCATGACAAAGTAACAGGGATGATACACTGGAACATCTGCAAAAAATACAAGCTACCTGTAGCCAAAAATTGGTGGGACCATAACATTGAAAAAGTTGAAGAAAATGAAGATGCAAAAATATTATGGGACTTCCGACTACAAACAGACAAACATCTGCCACACAATACACCAGATATAACTGTAGCTGAGAAGAAAGAAAAACAAGTCAAAATAATCGACATAGCAATACCAGGGGGATAGCAGAATAGAAGAAAAAGAAATGGAAAAAATCACCAAATACAAAGATCTACAAATTGAAATTGAGTGGCAGAAAAAGACCCAAATAATCCCAGTGGTAATTGGCGCCCTGGGTGCAGTTCCAAAAGACCTTGAAGAGCACCTCAACACCATAGGGGCCACAGAAATCACTATCAGCCAATTACAAAAAGCAGCTTTACTGGGAACAGCCTATATTCTGCGACAATACCTATAACAGCAACAACACTGATAATAAAATTCAGCCATCCCAGGTCCTTGGGAAGGACTCGATGTCTGGATAAAACAAACCAGTCAATAACACCTGTCTGACTGTGTAACCAACAACAATAATAAAATTAGTTCTCCATGATAACTAACAAGCCACTTACAGATGTTCTCTCTTCAATTAATAACTAGTTTCTACTAAATAAAAAGTAGCCTGCAAGACTCCTGACACCTTCCCTGCCTAAGCAGTTTGCCACTTAAAACAGCTCAATGCATCAGCAGTCATAATATGCTTTGCCCAGATAGTGTCCCTTGGAGACTGTTGCTCTTCAAAATATGAACTTGCATATGGTGTCCCCCAGGGCTCCATATAGTCTCCATGCTTTTTAACACTGCATGAAAACACTAGAAGAGATCATCAGGAGATTAGGCATGTGTATGAACAGTTCGGCGCCGAACTGGTTTGCCTCGAACTGGGTAGGTTTGGAGGTTTGATTGCAGACTGAACTGGGGGCGGGTTGGTCCATGATCGAACCAAACCAAGCCCAGTTGGGGGGGACCAGTTCAGTGCTGAAAGGGCAGCTGGGTGCGCGGGGGGGGGGAGGATCCCCCCCTGTATGTGTAAAGGGGAATCCTCACTGGATTCCCCTTTACAAGTACAAGTAAAAGTCGGTTCGACCAAACTGGTTTGGCAGCACACAGTTGAACTGGGTTTGAATTCAAGCCAAACCACCATTTTTTGTTCGTGCACACCCCAGAGGAGATTTGGTGCAGGGTGTTATCAGTATCCTGATGACACCCAAATCTATCTCTCCATGTCAACATCATTAGGATAAGGCATAACCTAAGGATGTGCAAAATGATTTGTACCCGAATCTAGCTGATTCGGGTGATTTGTAGACAAAACATATCACCCTTGTCCTCAATTCAAAACAAATCACCCCAGATTCAGACCCAAAAATTCCAGAGATTCAGATCTCCATTTTCTGACCAAAGTCGGTTGGGTGATAGTGCCTAATGGGTGGAAGCTACCACCCAAATTTCAAAGAAATTGAGCAGTGGTGTTTTTTAAAAAGAATTTTTGAAGTCTCTAAGCTTTTCCCTATAGGGAATAATGGGGATTTCAGCAGTCTTATAGCTCCACGTGGGGGGCACCAGGGTGACCCAGAGTGCATTGTGGTGGGCGGTAGTGCCCAGTGGAAAACATTGGGCACTACCACCCACTCCATTCTTCTGCCCTTGGGACCCCCTTTTTTGCCCCAAATCGATTTGTAGTCAGATTCAGAAACTTTGGGTACAAATCGAATCTGGGATAAGGGGGGCAGATTCAGACCAAAAACAAATCAAGGATGATTCGATTCGGGTACAAATCGAAACAAAAAAATTGATTCATGCATATCCCTAGCATAACCTCCCTAAATGCTTGCCTGGAGGTGGTAATGGGCTGGATAAGGGAAAACAGACTGATACTGAATTCTGAATTCTGAATATTCAGAATTCTGAATTCTGAATATCTGAATTCAGATAAGACAGAAGTATTTCAAGTGCGGGGTCAGAACTTGGGAGATGATTTTGATCTGCCTGTTCTGGATGGGGTCACATTTCCCCAGAAGGAACAGGTACGGAGTCTGGGAATGCTTCTGGATCCAAACCTCTCCCTGGTGTTCCAGGTAGAGGTGGTGGCCAGAGATGTTTTCTATCAGCTTTGGCCGATATGCCCGCTGCATCAATTTCTTGAGATAAATGACTTCAGAACAGTAGTACATATGCTGTTCACCTCCAGACTTGACTATTGCAATGCACTGTATGTGTTGTTACCTTTGCACATAGTCCGGAAACTACAATTGGTACAGAATGCAGCAGCCAGGTTGGTTTCTGGGTCATCTCGGAGAGACCATATTACTCCTATACTAAAAGAGCTACACTAGCTGTCAATAAGTTTCCAGAGACAACACAAGGTACTGGTCATAACCTATAAATCCCTAAACAGCTTAGGCCCTGGGTATTTAAGAGAACATCTTCTTCACTATGAGCCCCACTGCCCATTGAGATCATCTGGAGAAGTTTGTCTGCAGTTGCTGCCAGCTCGTTTGGTGTCTACACAGGGATGGTCCTTCTCTGTTGCCACCCTGAGACTCTGGAATGTGCTCCCTGCTGAAATAAGAGCCTCCCCATCCCTGAAAACTTTTTAAAAGTCTCTAAAGACTCTTCCCCCCCACCCCGCAAGCTTTTAAACTGGACTGTGGTTTTAAATTGTATTAAAGTTTCTATATTATTATTTCTCCAAGATGGGCCATGCGTGGCGACGTGGTAGGAAGGAGGCGATTGGCTGAGTTTGCAAGCAGAAGCACCTGACTGGGCAGTGGGGATTCCATATGCAGATAGGGAGAAGGAGCCTGTGAGAGCAGAAGCACCATGGTGATTGGGCAGTGGGGATTCCCTATGCAGATAAGGAGGAGGGGCCTGTGATGGTTAAGGTCAGTTGGAATGCAGCTGTTACTGGTCAGAAGATGTTCTGGATATAGAAGGATAGCAGGCAGGGGTCTGCAAAAAGACAGGTCCTGAGGGAGGAAAGAGCCCCTTCCGGAGAAGGAGGATGCCGTTGTGTAAATGAACAAAATCTGTTAACTCAGGGAGGGAGGGAGAAAAAACATGAAGGGAGGGGAGAGAAAGAGTGGGGAAGAGCGAGTGGAAGAGAGAGAGAGAGAGAAAGAAGGGAGGGGGAAGAGAGACAGAAGGAAGGACAAGGGACGGGCCTGAGCCTGTAGCAGCCTGACAGGGGAATGAGTGGCCATGGCAGCACTGGCAGCAAGGAAGGGCCCAGGCAACCACTGCTGCTGTTTGGGGCTACCGAGGCCATTGTCAGAGGGAGGCAGGCAGGCAAGGGATGGGCCTGGGCCTGTCAGCGGCCTGAGGGGAACGAGCGGCCATGGTGGTGGCAGCAGCGAGGAGCGGCCCGGTCAACCACTGCTGCTGCTCCTGGAGGGAGGAGCAGGAGCGGGGTTCAGGTGAGGGTGGGGAGGTCTCTGGGGATAGGGGGCTGCAGCTTGGCCAATAGGCGGCAGCAATGCTGCAGTTACGACCAAGAAGGGTGAGGTGGATGGAGGCAACGGGATGGAGGAGGAGGAGCAGAAGTGCAGCTCAGGTGAGGGTGGAGAGATCTCTGAGGTGAGGGGAGCAATCAAGTACTAACAAGCAGATGCTCTAGAGCGTGCAAGAGTTGCAGCACTGAAGTGGAGAGAAAGAATGGCTGCGGTCAGGATGCAGAGGTAGAGGGCTGGCAGGCAAAGCCCCTCCGGCCAAAAGAGGTGGGTGAATGGCGGGCGAAGCCCCGCAGGCCAGGAAGAGGAGGCAGTGGTGGGGAGAAATTATGGCGGTGGTGAGGAGGTGGGCAGATGGCAGGCAAAGCCCTACCAGCCGGGAGGAGAAGGTGGGAGGTGGTGGTGGGATGGCCTGGCCCTGGCCGGCCCAATGGGGAGAGCTGTGCATGGGGGAGAACGAGCGAGCGAGCTGCGGGGGGGAGAGCGAGCTAGCGAGCTGCGGGGGGTAAGCGAGTGAGCTGTGGGGGTGAGCGAGCAAGCGAGCTGCGGGGGGAGAGCGAGCGAGTGAGCTGCGGGGGTTTTTCCGAGAGTGCTGCCCCACTCTTCCTGCCTCCCTTCTGCCCCACACTCTTGCCTCTCTTCCCCTCCCTCCCACCCCACTCTCTTGCCCTCCCTCCCCCTCCCACCCCCCTCTCTCACCCTCCTCTCCCTGTCAGCCTCCTGCCCCAGTCCCTCCTGCCCTCCCACCGCCCCACTCCCTCTTGCCCTTCCCTTCCCCCTGCCCCACTCCCTCTTTCCCTTCCCCCTCCCCCTCTCACCCTTCCCCCTCCCTCCTGCCCCACTCCCTCTTGCCCCTCCCCCCTGCCCCACTCCCTCTTGCCCCTCCCCCCTGCCCCACTCCCTCTTGCCCCTCCCCCTCCCCCTGCCCCACTCCCTCTTGCCCATCCCCCTGCCCCACTCCCTCTTGCCCCTTCTCTCTCCTGCCCCTCTCCCTCCCTCCCTTCTGCCACACTCTTGCCTCTCTTCCCCTCCCTCCCACCCCACTCTCTTGCCCTCCCTCCCCCTCCCACCCCTCTCTCTCACCATCCCCTCCCTGTCTGCCTCCTGCCCCAGTCCCTCCTGCCCTCCCCACTCCCTCTTGCCCTTCCCTTCCCCCTCCCCCACTCCATCTTGCCCTTCCCCATCCCCTTTTCACCCTTCCCCCTCCCCCTCTCGCCCTTTCCCCTCCCCCTGCCCCACTCCCTCTTGCGGCAGTTCTTTAAAATGTCACATGTGAAATCGCCCCGTGAGCCTGAGTAATGACCAACCGCTTTGATAGTCGTCTAACTCCCTCTTGATTTGGCTGGTACTGTCCTTAGGCTGGCTCTAGGAGGCGCACGCGTGTACACAATGGAACACTCCTTTCGTCTTCGGTTTCCAGAGGGGAGAGTGTTTGTGGGAACACCTTCCTCCTCAGCCGCCTCTGCCTACCCCAGCGGCAGAGATGCGCGGCCTGGAGCTGGGACGCCTCTGCGGGCAGGTAAGCAGGCGTGTTCCTCGGACGCCAGCGGGTCTGCTAACCATGCAACCCATAGGCGGGCAGGACTGAACAGGAGCGTTCAGGAGTCCGGCGGTGTATGGTCGAGCTCCCGCCGCCGGCCTCCGCGGCCGGGCTGGGCCCTTTGTCGCCGGCCTCCTCCATCTCTGGCGGGGCCGAGTGTGGCCGCCGCCAGCGGGCCGGGCCCAGTCCTCTAGCCACGGCCGCCATCGGCCCCAGTCGCCCCGCCGCGGCCACCGCCGCCAGCGGGCCCAGTCTCCCCGCCGGCAACCGCCAGCGGGCTCAGTTCCCCCACCACGGCCACGGCGGCCAGCAGGCCCAGTCTCCCCACCGCGGCCGCTCGGACGTACCGTGTCCTCTGGCCTCGGCCACTGCCTCGGCCGCACCTCAGCCAGCTTCCCCCACCACCTCCTCTCCCCGCCCGACTTCGGCTGCAGCTGCTTCTCCTCGGCCCGCCGCTTCTCCTCCTCCCGGCCAACATGGCGTCCGGCGCCGGCGTCCGTGTCTCCCTCAGCGTGTTCTGCGCACGCACTCCGCGCATGCCCAGAACGGCCAAGGGAGACACAGACACAGACACCAGAGACACGGGCGCACACGCAAGGGCTTTATTATATAGGATAATAAAATGTAGAGTAACTCAATCTTCCCCAGATGCAATCAAGCCATCTATGACTGTATTTCACTAAGACAGATTTCACGATATCATTTAACAGGAACAAAGGGATTCATGTAGGCACAGTGACAGTAACAAAACCCTAGATTTCATATTCAGAAAGGGACACCATAGGGGAGAAATTCCAGTGTTTAAGAGACATGAAAAAGCAAGCAAGGATGCCCAAAACATTTTGGCTGCCTTCAAACATCACACCAAAAATGGAGATGACCATGCCAGAAGTTCAGGTTTGTAGTCATCTGAATGCGGGAACTTGCAGTTCCACAAAAAAAGCAACTCAAGGTTTTAGACCCCAAACCTGAAAATTTTGAACCCTAGGTTGCACGCTAGTTTTGCCACCAAAACCTCTGGTCAGAATGTGGCATTGTGTTATCCAAAGGCTGCCGCTGTTTGAAACCAGAGCTGAGGATAGGAAGCTCTTCCCTCTCTCCTTCTCTGATTGGCTGCCACAGCTGTCCTTCATTAGGAAGCCTGGACAGCCTGTTCCTCCCCTCTTTCCAGCTCCCAGATAGGTATTGTCTGGGAGCACGGCAGGGGAAATGGGAGCAAACCGCAGGTCCATTGGACCCATGGTTTGCCATTTTGTGCAAAAGCAGCCTTTGGCACTTGAAGCAAAAAATACAAGTAGTGCCCCCAGTGGTAGAAAATATAACAGTACATTCAATATCTGACATCATCATCATCATCATCATCATCATCATCATTAATTCAATTTCTAGACCACCCTTTCAAAAATAGCTCAGGGCGGTCTACACAGAGAAATAATTAAATAAGATGGATCCCTGTCCCCAAAGGGCTCACAATCTAAAAAGAAACATAAGACAGACACCAGCAACAGTCACTGGTGGAGGTACTGTGCTGGGGGTGGAGAGGGCCAGTTACTCTCCCCCTGCTAAATAAAGAGAATCACCACTTTTAAAAGCTGCCTCTTTGCCAAGTTAGCAGGGGTCATGAGGCTACCTTTCTGCTGCCTGAGTAATCTGCTTCACTATGGCCAATGGTAGGGCCAGAACTCTGCCAGTTCTTGGGGATTAACAAAAGTCACAATCTTGCATTCTTCATGGAGAACAGGGTACAAAATGGCCTGATTGACCCCACCCCCGCCCCCCAGTCACTGTCCTTTCAAGCACACCTCGACTCAGGGTCAAAGTAGATGTGGGTGCACACTCATTTTTAAGATGCATGATTCCAACCAGTCATGGGGTGTCTGAGCCTGATCAGAATCATGGCATGCAGGGAGGGCAAGATAAATTTCCCCACTGCACTGTTTTCCTGTTAAAAATCACTCCCCCTTGATGGAACTAGTTGCTGAAAATAGCCGGGGGGTGGGGTGGGGTGGGGGCAGTGGCGCAAAAAGCAGCTTCAAGGATGATTTTCAGCAAGAAACCAGCATGCAGGGAAAGAACTGAACTTCTGCTCTCTGCATTCTGGATCAGGATCGGACTTTCTGGGTTGGGTTTATCTTCTATATATTTAATTCTCCTAAACGTACCCATCGCTAATCCCATGTGTGGCAGCTCTTGCGAGAGCAGCTGCCTGGGGTATCGCGACAGGGATGGGAGACAATGGCGGTGGCGGCAGGCCGGCCTGGTCTGGCCACCCGCCGGGAGGAGGGGTTGGGAGGAGGTCAGCCCACAAGCCAGAAAGCGCAGGGTGGGGTGGGGGAAGTGGGCGGTGCTAGAAAGCCGTGCATGTCAACATGGTGGTGGTAGGGAACAGTGGTGGTGGGTGGGCCGGCCTGAGGTGCAGATGTTCTGCGCCCAGCCCAGCTAGTTCTATTTTACTTTTTAAAGAAGAGGGATTATCATACCTCTTAGAAGTGCATATCATGCCTCTTAGAAGTGTATTTTGTACATGTGTTGATCCTCAGTTAAGTTGCTCATGACTAGCCCAAGGTCCACTCTGCTCCTGCACACACCTTAGTATCAAGTATCCTGACACCCGATCTTCCCCCAGAATGCCTTGCACATTGCTCTTCCTGACAGTAACCTGCACACCAGATTCCAAGAGTGAAGGCAAAAGGAATGCAGTGAGTTTCTTGGTGGGAAGCTGGGGCGGAATCATCTCTGGGATGGACATAGGACCTGTCATATTCCAGCATGTTCTGGGATCTTTGCCAGAAATAGCAAATGAGGTAGAGTCTCATGAATTGTGGGACATCTCTAGGCCAGACATAACTCTTCATGCACAAAGTGGGAAAGTGGGGTGGGTTCACCTCTGTCTCCACCAAAATTTGGGGGAATGAAACCAAGCACTTCCACTCCTCCCTACCTACATATTCTGTGATTCTAGAATTGTCCACTCCCTCTGCTGTAGATGTTCGTGATTAGTTCTCTTTTCACAACCTGTGGCTCCACGCCTTCCACCATATTGCACCCTGTGACTAGAGCAGCCTGTGCCCCCCCCCCGCACCGCCATTAATCAAGCCACTTCTTTCATCTCCGTCAAATTCCGCCGCAAAGCACATTTTGTCAAAGCCTTCCAGCTGGTCTGTGTTACAGACATCATGTGGAGAATTCTGGAAATAGTCTATGTGTGATCATTTATCTTACATAGCACCAACCTTCACAGCCTAAATTTCCGGCCCTGATACAATCTGTTTATCCATAACAGAGTCCCCTTCCTCTGCTGAAGAAACAGCTAGAAAGAAAGAAAGAAAGAAAGAAAGAAAGAAAGAAAGAAAGAAAGAAAGAAAGAAAGAAAGAAGAAAATTAGTTCTTATATGCACAGACACACAAAGATTCCAGTGCATTTATCTATGGAAATTAGATTAAGTATCTATTGAAATGCAGGGCTTTAATTCCCCGCTGGCCAATCAGATTGCCAGAGACATAAAGTTGTTTCCAAGCACAGAGATCTTTGAACATGCATAGATTACAAATCCGTATGTTTCTATTCTCTTGCAGGCTACATAGATAGGGAACAATTACCATAAGGGATGGGTACTAAAATGGGAGCTGCTGAGTTGAGTGTTTGTCTTGTGAAATATATCTACGTATGTTCAGGGCAGCCAAAAACCTACAGAAACAAAGGCAGCGAGTTTAGTCCTGCTTTTCCATTGTATTCTCCATGCTTCAAACAGAAGAAAACAATTCTATTTCTCATTTCTCCATTCCTGCCCCATCTTTTCCACCACAGAATTCAAGGCAGTGGCTGACAAGCTCTGCATGTGTGTCCTTCTTTGAATGGTGGTGTGCTGCATGGTATGTCAGCTTATATACATATGATTCTCAGGTAGTCTTCCATCCAGAGACTGACCTGACCCAGATCTGCTTAGCTTCAGCAAACATGCTGTTTCATATGCCTTCAGACTACAGCCCATGTCTTCATCAGCTGGTCTACCGGTTACAGACATCCTTTTTGTTCCATGGGACAAAGTAAATTGGCTTCAGTCTGGGACACAGGAGGAGGCAATACCTGCTACTCTCCCAGACACTGAACTGACTAGACCCATTAGACTGAAAAGAGGCGGCTCCAACTCACCTCGGCCCCCAGACAATCACTTAAATGTTGCTGGTAGCACAACTGCTATCCCAGATGATCTGCGCTGCATGGAACTCTGGAGGCTGGGAAGACGCCGTACCGCTTTACATGTGAATGTGGCCTAGGTCCATGGCAGAATCCCAACATTCTCCTTCTCATTGTCTCATTCTTGAATTCTGAGTCCCATGTTTTATTATATGGTGTAATGCAATCATTTCTTTTCCTGATTGCAGCCATTTCTCTGTCTCTGAAACTGGCATGCTTTCATTTTTGTGCCAATCTGTAGGTTCTGGCATTTTCTCCTCTCTGGCTGCCTGTGACAGTCTTGTGAATGGAATCCCTTTATTAACTCTGCCTCAGAGTCTTACTTCTTGTTCTCTTTCAATCTCCCCTTCTTGATTGGTACTCTCTGGTTCTGTCTCAGTCTCCCCTTTTTGACTGAGTCTCTCTATTATATCATAGTCTTCGATTACTTGTTCATTTTGTTGCTGTGGTTGCTGTTTAGCCTTTCCACTTTCCACCTGGACTTAAAAATCCAGGTCACAGTCAGACATCACATTGGCATTTGACTTTTGCCTCTCATCAAAATATGCAAAACTCTGCTGTTTAACACTCTCTGTGAAAGGATCAAGTATTCTGTAGCTTTCGCTATTCAGTGCATAACCTATGAATATTCCTCCTTCACTTCTACAATCTAATTTTCTTCTTAGTTCTTTAGGAATATATACATATGCTTTGCATCCAAATACTCTAATATGTCTTAACTTAGGTTTTGTCCCATTCAACAGTTCAAAGGACGCTACTCCTTTAGTTGTAGTCATTACAGGTTCTCTCCAGTATGTGTTTCCAGACCTGAGTCAAGAAGCATACTTCTAGACATTTAAATCAAAGTTCTGTCTCTGCCACTTCATTTTGCTCTGCAGTATAAAGTATTGTTCTCTCATGTTCCTTGTTTTTTTAAGTATTGCTCAGTATCTTTTCCAGTATATTCCCCACTATTACCACTGTGCAAAGTCTTAGATTTTCTTCCACATGTGTTGCTTTCTCTAGGCAAATATTCTTTAGGTTTTACCAACACCTCATTTTTCTCTTTGAGTAGGTAAATGTGAGTATAGTGAGAAACAGGGGTGTGTGGAACCGGTTCAAATCAAAGTTGGTTCGATTTGAACTGGCTCCGTTTGACCAGTTCAAGCTTGAATCAGACTGGCCCCCCAAAAGAGGGTGTCAGTCCGAATTTGAACCAAACTGGGCCTGGTTTGGATTAAACCACTTCAACCCAGTTTGACTGGCTTGATTGCCCCATTTTTAAAGGGGAATCCAGTAAGGATTCCCCTTTACAATCAAAGGGGGACTGCCTCTCTAAAAATGGGTTAGGGGGCAGGCGAGAGGGCACCTTACCAGCTTTCGTGGTGGTGGCTGTGGTGGCAGCTCCCTGGCGGTAGTAGGGGTAGCTCTGCAGCAGAAGCCCCTCTTGCTCCTACCCACATTGCAACCAGTGGGCATCCTGGTTTTGATCTCTGTGCATGCACAGAGGTTGGAAGGGGGCCACTCATTGGCCTGCGGTGGGGGAGGGAGTGCTGGCAGAGCAGAGAGGGGCTGCTGCCATGGAACCACCTCTGTTGCTGCCAGGGAGCTGCCACCACAGCTGCCACAGTGAGAGCTGGTAAGATGCTCTCTTGCTCCCCTAAACTCATTTTTAAAGAGGCAATCTCCCTTTGCCTGTAAAGGGGAATCATTACTGGATTCCCCTTTAGAAGCAAGGCAGTCGGACTGCGCCGAACCAGTTCAAACCAGTGCATATGTGGCCATTGTTGCTTTTGCTTTAACACGGTCCATTAATTTGACTTCAGATTTGCATGGTTTAATCTGTTGGTTTCTTGCCAATTGTTCTTCTACTAATTTTGAAATGCCTCCTGTGCTTGGCTGCCGAATCATGCAATCTTTGAGTGCACACTCACTTGCAACATTAGCTTGCTCTCTTTTGCAATCTATTTCATGTAGTTGATCATCTCTCAACATGCCTGATGCCTTTCATCAGACGTTTCCCCCCCTTTGAAAATAAAGCAATGGTCCCTCCTGAAAAGAACTCTACATCCACGCCTTGTAGCTGCTTTTACACCCATGAAACTGTTTTGCAAACTTGGAACATCGTATGTCCATGGAATTCACACTTCGTTCATTCTATTTGCACCAAGATTACACTTCAGATAAACTGTCCTTTTCCTTCTGCAAATATTTTCTGCCCATAAGCAAGGTATGTAGGACTTTTATGTTCCATGTTCCATCTAGGATAAATCTTGCAAATTATTGAAGAAACATGAAGTAGCTCCACTATCCAAATATATTTTGTTTCTACTTTGAATTGCATCAACCCTGCAGGTGATTTTTTCTGCAGCGCACAAATTTTCATCTTTCTCAGCATTATTTCCATTACTTTCACTTTTGCCAAGGCAAGTTTCTTAGTTATAAAGTCATTTTTTCTGTAATTTAGTCTTATTCCCTTTTCTCTGTTGAGAATAATTCCCTTGCTTTTTACTAGGACAAGCATTCTTGAAATGCAAAGTGCTTCCACATAAAACACTGCCTACCATCAGAAACTTTGTAGGCTTGATTTTTAACTGCTTCTTCTCTTTCTGTTTGCTTTTCCAAATTAAACCCTTGCTAACATTCCTGCACTAAACTCATGGTCACATTTTCTTTAATTTGTAGAATTATTACAAATCATTACAAATATTGTAGGCAATATTCTCATATTCTTTAGGCATGGTATTAAATAAAAGTCAATTTTTTGCTGATTCATGCCTATTTATCTCTTGCACAGAGATGCACCTAGGTAACTGTGGAGGCTGGACCAACTGACATCCCACTCCCCCCCACCAGTGCCCCAAGATGATAAGCTGCATTTTTAAAGAATATATTCTGCATAAGATACTTCCTGCTAGGGGTGTGCACAAACCCCAAAATGTGGTTCGGTTCGAATTTTAACCGAACTGAACAGTGTTCCAAGAAGCCGGTTCAGTTGACCAGCCAGTCTGGGTTATTCAATTGAACTGGTTTGGAGGTTTGGGCAGCAATACTTGTGAAGGGGAATCTGGTGAGGATTCCCCTTTACAAGTAAAGGGGTGGGGGAGTGGTGAGAAAGGTTGTTTAAAGTTCTTACCAGCTTGCTGCCACTCACCGCCCCCAGGACAAACCAAATTGCTGGCTGGATCGCTCTTTAAACAAGCAGTCCATGCCATGACAGTGCTGTTCTGGCCTCCATGCATGCTCTTCAATGTCAAACCAGTTAGCCAGTGGCTTCTTTAAAGAGCAATCCAGCCTGCAATTCAGCTGAGTTGAGGTGGCAAGCAGCAGGGAGCTGATAAGAACTTGAAACAACCATTTTCACTGCTCTCCTGCTGCCAGCTATTCCTCTTTGATGTTGAACTGGTTCAACATCGAACAGTTTGTGCACACCCCTACTTCCCACTGACTTGCACTTATGACATTTTGCATGGACAATCCTGCCACTTAAATTATCTGAATGCACTATTTTTTACACCAGAACATGCTCAGGGAAAGCTGGAAACCCCCCTCCCCCTTTTTTGTATTTTTAGAATAAATTCTGCATAAGATACTTTGCACTGACCTGAACATACCACATTTTGCATGGACAGTACTGCTACTCTCCCCTCTTTCTCCTTCACTTCCACTCACTTTGTCTTGAGTATGCCAGTGCCAGCCCCAGCAAAGGCAGAGGGTGGGGGAGAAACACAGTGAAGAAACTCTTCTTTGGCATGGCACTTGGCAGTGTGGGCAGTGGAGTTGGGGGGAGAAACATACCAGCAGTGGCAGCAGGAAGCAGTGAATCTTCTTTCATCCCGGACCCCAGCTGGCCCCAATAGCTAGTGCAGCCTTCCTGCTATGGTTGTCTGCAGTCAAGGAGACTGCAGAGAGGAGGGGGAATTGGCTGTGTGGGCTTCCTTCTTAACTGAAGGAGAGCCCTGACAGCCAATCGCAGCTGGAGCAAGGGAGGAGCTTCCTCCCGCAACTCCAGTTGCAGCGGGTGGGAGTGTGGTGCAGCATTTGCATGTAATGCTAGCACTGCCAAACTGGCGGTAGAGGCAGCAAAATGCACGACAAACCAAAGATACAAATTGTAGTTTCAGGAGAAAAACTTTGGCTTCCTTTTCGGTCTGAACGGCAATTGCATGCATTTGGACGTAATTTCAACCTGAGGCCCCTTCAATTCTGGTTTCAAGTTATGTGCGAATGCAGCTATTATCTCAGTTCACATGTGGAACATGCTTATCTATGTTTGAATGTGTCTATGTGCTGCCTTGAGGGTTGGGTCACAGCCTGCTCCTTACTTGCTGTCCTAAATTTCAAACTGAGAGGTTCTCCCTCTCTCTGCATAAGAGACTGTCTCTTTATTGTTTTCTTAGGGTTAAGTTGGTAATAAATATCAAGCTCTTGTTTCTCGTTTAAAGTTGGCTTCCTGTGTAATTACTTATGCAAGATAAATAAATACTCTGCAACAACACTGTGGACTCTTATCTCACAGCCCCATCCTGGATTTTGTTTCTTAGTCACAGTATGTGATAGACTGTTAATTCACTCTCCTGTCTCCTGTCTCCCTTCACCCAGGAAATTAACTCTGTTGTCTGCTTGCTGTCTGGGAAAGCTCCTGGCTTTTGGGCCTGCCTCTCCTTCCCTTCGCTTCCCTTCCAGTCAATATTGCAAATCTGATTGGTTGACTGAGAGGGACCACGGATATGACATTTTACATTTCTTTTTCTTTGGGTGCTCAGGGTTGCTTTTACTTGGCTCTCCCTGTAGTTCCACAGGACAAGGACAAGTCTAGGTTGGTTGGCCTGAGATATGTCAGAGTTTTCTGTGAGCCAGAACCACACCATTGCAACCTGTCGAAACCTGTGATGATGCAAGGAGTAATGGTTGGCATCGCTTAGAGGAGCACACCAAGACATTTTCAGGCACACCTGAAACCCGGGACAAGAGAATGAAGGAATCCCATTGGACTGGCAACCAATAAGGGAGGCGAGTTGACTAGGAAGTGGGAAGTGATGGTGGCTTGTTGGCTAGTACCCATGAATGAGGAGCAGCACTATTATCTCCAGAGCAGCACTATTATCTCCCCTCCTGTCCTGCAGCAACATTCTCCTGGAACACAAGGGTTCTGAGGTTAAATCCTTTATTCAATTGATATACATTTTTGTACAAGCTGCCATTCTGTCACAGGCTCCACCTCTCCAAGCTGCCATTTTGTCACTGGCTCTGCCTCCCCAGGCTGCTATTTTATGCTAGTAACTCTCAAGACTCGGGCCAAAAAAAGAAAGAAAGAAAACCCTCCCAGCAGCCTTAAGTCACCACTGAACTACATTGCAACTCTCTGAAACAAGAGAAAGTACTGCCACCACTCTGTCTCGATCATAGCCAGTGGCTGAGGGCTCTATTAGCTGTCTGGGCTCCAGCCAATTCCTTCAGACTGCCCACACCCAGAATTGCCTCTCTCTCTCCTGTCTTGTGATCGCAGCCCTTTGCCTACCAGCTGCCCGAGTTTGCTTTGCAGCCTGCCAGGGGCATACCAAGGTTGGAGTGGGCCCAGAGATTATATTTTAAAATAGACTCCCCCCCCCCTCTCTCTCTCTCTCTCTGACACATACAGTCTTTTTAACATACAGGTTCTTGAGGGCACAAACAGCAACTGAACTCACAAGGAAGTAAGAATATAAAAACAAATATATTCATGCAAATATGTATTAGCAGAAACATTTCAACACACAACTTAACATACTCCTATCCCACATATTCCCCCTCCCCCCCCTTCTGGCTCTAAAGGTTCCAATATTTAAGCCACTGAATTTGTAGAGATGTACAAGACTCTCTGTGCAGATATACACTAGTAGAAACATCCCAGGGGGTGGAATAAGGCTTCACCTGCATTGGGCCACAGATCTCAAAGAGCCCCTGCCTTCTGCCCCTTCCTCTCCACAACATCATCTCCAACTGTCAGGAAGTGCCATGGAATGCCATGGAGGCACAAGAAGGCAGCAGCCCCCACATCAGCCTGGCTGTTCTTTATACAAATAATAACGCAAAAGTGGTCACCTCTTGAAATACTCTGGCCACATACAGCTACGGTCATGGTTTTCACCACATCACGTTTGAAGTTCCAACTGAACTTATATTCTATTCCAAGCTATTATTGTAGCCTGCATATCAACTATGACAGAGGGAGGTGTGGCAGTGAACACTTAGAAGTCAAAATAACTAACCCATTTTATTGCATGCCGCCCTCCACATATACACACATATATACATATACAAACACATGCTATGGAGGGATACCTATAGTAAGAGGCCTCCTTTGCTTCTGAAAACCCCCAGATACATTTCACTATACTATATTTAGTAAAATTAAATAAAAAATTTTCAGCAGATTCAGATACAGGTGAAACTCGGAAAATTAGAATATTGTGCAAAAGTCCATTAATTTCAGTAATGCAAATTAAAAGGTGAAATTGATATATGAGACAGACGCATTACATGCAAAGCGAGATAAGTCAGGCCTTAATTTGTTACAATTGTGATGATCATGGCGTACAGCTCATGAAAACCCCAAATCCACAATCTCAGAAAATTAGAATATTACATGGAACCATGAAGACAAGGATTGAAGAATAGAACAATATCGGACCTCTGAAAAGTATACAGTGTACTGTGCTTGATTGGCCAGCAAACTCGCCTGACCTGACCCCATAGAGAATCTATGGGGCATTGCCAAGAGATGGATGAGAGACATGAGACCAAACAATGCAGAAGAGCTGAAGGCCGCTAATGAAGCATCCTGGTCTTCCATAACACCTCATCAGTGCCACAGGCTGATAGCATCCATGCCACGCCGCATTGAGGCAGTAATTGCTGCAAAAGGGGCCCAAACCAAGTACTGAATACATATGCATGCTTATACTTTTCAGAGGTCCGATATTGTTCTATTTACAATCCTTGTTTTATTGGTTCCATGTAATATTCTAATTTTCTGGGATTGTGGATTTGGGGTTTTCATGAGCTGTACGCCATGATCATCACAATTATAACAAATTAAGGCTTGACTTATCTCGCTTTGCATGTAATGCGTCTGTCTCATATATCAGTTTCACCTTTTAATTTGCATTACTGAAATTAATGGACTTTTGCACGATATTCTAATTTTCCGAGTTTCACCTGTAGGTAATGCTAAGGATGGGGCAGGGTGGGTAGAGTACAAGAAGACAGGAATTCAAGGAGGTGACGAGAGGCTGTGATTGTGGAAGAAAGGGGGGCAACAAAGAGGGCGGAGACAACAGAGAAAAAGCAGAAGGAGGCAACAGAAAAAAGGGGAAAGAACAAAGAAAGGGGGCAACAAAGATTACAAAGAAAGGGGGCAACAAATAGGGAGAGGGAATGGACAAAGTAAGGGGGCAAGGAGGGGACTAACTGTGTGTGTGGAGGTGGGGGGAAGCAGGTAATCTGGTTTGTTTAAGAGGGGGGAGCTGCAGTCAGCAGATGGTTGTAGCTGTGTGCTCCCCAGTGTTTTGAGCTGCCTGCTAAGAAGGGTGGAAAAACAAGCACAGCTATGTATTGGGAAGGGGGAGGGGGAGGGAAGTCCCTTGATAAGGGGGAAGACGAAGAGTAAGGAAAGGATTAGTTTCAGCTTCAGTATCCTGGGGACTGGGAGGGAGGATTTAATTTTTTCGACCTTCTCCATGCTCCTAACTGACTGAATGATGGGAAGGACGAGGGAGACTGTGAAAGCCCTCAGCCCAGATAGGTGGAATTAAGCTGCTGGTGTAGCACTTCAGACAAGAACTTTCTCTCTCTCTCTCTCTCCCCACCCCCCCGCCCCAGCCAGCGTAGCAGTCGGAAAGCAGCCGAGCCGAGGCTGTTGCTACTCTCTACTGGAGCTTCTTCTTCTCAATCACAACGACAAGGAAGCTCCAGTCCAGAGTGTGGGAATCCCACAAACACTCCTTCCTTGTCTCCTTCATTCAAGCTCTTTGCAGGAGCAAGCAACAATAGGAGGAGAGGGGAAGAGTGGTTGGCCTGCCAACAGCGAGCAGTGAGTCCCTACCCCTGTGGAGCTTCTTGTTTTCGTCTCCAGTCTCCTCGTTCTTTTTTTTTTTTTTAATTACAATGAGGCAGGCACCAACAACATCATTGCTGCCACCTAGCTAAGCTTCCCTTCCTGTTCCCGGCCACGCTTCAGCCTGCCTGCCTGATACTCACAGCTGAGCAGACATAAGGCAAACAGGTGGCTTCTGAGCACCCTGCCTGAGCCCAGACCGGAAGAGAGAGGGCAGGGCATGCATGTGCAATGGGCCAGGACCGGTCTTGTTGCAAGGGAAAGCCCCCGCCCCCTCACCACACCAAGGGCAGCAGTGGTTGTCCATTGTGTGGTCCGCCCAGGCTGGCTGCAACTCGGGAAGGTGCCGACCATGGGTGTGTGTGCATGCCCTGCCGTGCTGCACCATGGGGGAAGACTGGCCTCTTGGGGTGGGGGTGGGGGGCTTTGAGGCAACCAGGCTAGGAGACAACTGTCTCCCCTTGCCTAATTTACCGTACGCCCCTGCAGCCTGCCTGCCTGCTTGGCTCATCCTGTGGGCCTGACTCTGAATGGGATCACAGTCATCCTGAGCTCTGGAGAGTGGTGCCCTTGCTGATCCCAATGTCATCCACATCTGTAGTGCACTGAACAGAGGCAAGGGATCAACCTCAGCCTAGGGTGTGTGTGTGTGTGTGTGAGAAGGGGGGTGGGGACAGTGAATGTGCTGCAGGGGGATATACCATCTCTGGAGAAAGCCCCTGGCAGATGCGTGCTTCAGATGACTTCATATGTATCCCCCAGTCATGCATAGGCACCTGTATATGCACCCAATGAATTTCATGGGTGTGTGTGCATTTTTATGTGCTTCGAAAGCCCTGTAATAGTTTTGAAGGATTAGCTGGGAACGCTGTCCTCTTTATGTTATTTGCAAGGCTATAAACTACATTTATGACTTGGTTAAAATAACAGAAAGCGGAGCACCTCTGCACACTAATGGTGTCTTTACGTTTCCTGGGTTCTCTTCCCACCTGCTTGTCTTTTCCTTGCACTTCCACTTTCTCTCCCCCTCCTGCCACCCCCGTGCACTCAGAAGACCCGTAACCAGATCCTATCTCAGATCTTCCTTAAAAGCTGTCATGTTCAATTGCTTTATTAGATGATAATAGATCACTTTTGCCTCCCTTTGCCAGGACTGCTTTCAAGAGCTTGTATCATAAAAAAGCACAAATAAAATATTATTGCTGTCTCTTTATGCGCGAGCTGGTATTTTCCAGGGATAATTGGGGAGCGTTCCAGGCCTTACGTGAACCTAGAAGCAGGGAGCCAGGCCGCCTGTCAAACAGCTGAACAGCAGGGAGGGCATGGAAGCTGAGCTTTGCCACAGTCTGGTTACTAAACCTCCCTGGCATGCGGCCACCTGCTTCTAACTGCTGGACAAGGGCCGAAGCTGGGAGGGGAGGGGCAGACATCTGGTGAATGCCTCCCTGCCTTCAACCCTTCCATACGCTCTCCTCCAACTATACTAGATTGCCTTTGGTGGGACAGCTGCAGGAAGGGAGGTGCCGGACTGTTCTGCAGGTTTGGCCATGTGGGAGATTGATTTGCTTGAAATTGGGGGCCCTTTGACTCGAGGACACACCACTTCTGCCTCTAAAATAAATATATGTGTGCATATGTATTGAGCACAGAGGTGCTGACCTGAAAATCCGCACTGAAGAGTTTTCAGCCTTGAATTTGGGCTGGCAGGCATAGTTCAGGGGTGGAGAACTGGGGGTGATTCTGAGGTGGGGTGTAGAGAAATTCTGAACAATTTCGGGGACAGCTTACCACTGGCTGGCAGCAGGTGGTTGTCCGTGTTGGTTTTGTTTGTTCCTGCTGCCTCTTTGGCTGTGGAGCTGTAGAGCTCTTCTAGGCAGCTGGTTCTCATTGGCTGCCATGGATTTCCCCTCAGAATGCCCGTGAATGATGCTGCATCATGACATAGTCTCATTCTGAAGGGGTTTCTGGGGGGAAACGGCAGCAGCCAGGAAAATCACAATTGGTTTCCTGTTTTTGCTACCTGAGAATGTGGTGAAGAAAATTAGATGCATGTGTCATTGCTAATCAGTCCTCACACTCACACACACACACACTGTGCAGCACCCTGCTGAAGGAAGAGAGAGGTGTACACACTCGCTCCATGCTAGTCCAAACTGTGTGCCCTCTGCTAGCAAGCGCAGAGAGGCTCTTTGCCTCCTAAGGATGGCACCAGAGCTATAGCACCAATCTCCCCATTGGGAATGATAGGAAAATTGGTGCAATAGCTCTGACACAATCCTTAGGAGCCATAGTGCCTCTTGATAGCAGTGTGAACCCAGTTTGGATGATCACGGAGCCAGTATATGCACCCCTCTCTTCCTTCACAGGGGCACTGAGCAGGATGTAAGTCAGTGTGTTTACACACAGACAGACACACACACGAAAACTGTCACATCACAAGAGTTGCTACCACTCATCCCAAACATGTAACTTTACTTCTCCTGAGGCAGCAGGGGAAAGGGCAGTCACAGCTCTTCCCACTTGCTCTTTTCTCCACCCTCCTACCTCACCTGCTGTGTGACATGCTTGAAGGCTTGTTTGCCACATCAGGTGAGGGAGTGGTGAGTGACAGAATTGGGAAGGGAATGGGTGGGAGGACTCACAGCTGCCTTATCTCCTGTCACACTGTGAGATTTCCAAGTATGAATTCCATAATCTGGGGTAAGAGGTGGCAACTCTAAACAAGCATTTTTGAAACACACACCCCACCTCCCCCACTTGCAGTTTGAGTTTAGATGTGTCTAGCGACAGGCCTTTGGGCCCTTCTTAAACTAAGAGTTTAGTTAAACTCTTAAGTTAAACTTAGTTAAAACTAAGAAGAACCTTGCTGTGTGTGATCAGAAGACCATCTAGTCCATCATCTTATTTTCCGTAGCAGTGTTGAAACTTTGCAGTGAGCCAATATTGATTCTGACTGGTTTACATACTGTGCAGAGAGCCATGCAACCAAGAGGGATGCAGGCTTGCTGTTTCCATGGCATTCACCCGCCCATCAGTACTCTTAGTGATGGTGGGAGAGGCTCCATGCAAATAAGGTGGTGCACCATTGCTGCTGAGATGGGACCAATTCCCATTGGGAATAATGAGCATCATTCATACCTCTCAGGCAGTCGCTAGGACTGTCTAATAAAGAGTATCATTCACACCTCTCAGGCAGTTGCTAGGAGCACAAATGGGTTGGTGGATGCCACAGAAGCAGCTAGCCCACATCCTTCTTGGTTGCACAGCTTGCTGTGTGTTATGTAAGCTGCTGTCATGAAGCATATGTGGATGGGGCTATGGCTCTTTGTTAGAGCATTTGCTTTGCATGCAGAAGGTCCCAGGTTCAATCTCTGACCCTTCAGGGAAGGCTGGGGAAGTCTCCTGCCTGAAACCTTGGAGAGCCACTGCCAGTCAGTGTAGACAATACTGAGCTAGATGGACCAATGGTCTGACTCAGTATAATGCAGCTTCCTGTGTTCTTATTTCCCTGTATAGTACCCTGGGTTTTCAAGGCAAGGCATGAACAATTCTTTCTAAATCTTCTGTATAGCAGCAGCAGCAACAACAACAACAACTTACTCTGACACATACAAGCCACCTTCCTTTGGCTAAACTAACATAAACTGTGCTGAGTTACTTTGGCCTCGGAAGTATCTCCCCATGTGCAGCTGTGTTAGCAAGATATCCCAGATCCCTCTTGGCTTGGATATGACCTTTTCTTGGCTGGGAAGGAGAGGGGCTGACCTCATCAGCCACCTGCTCAGCCAATAGGAGCTGCTCTGAGCTCGCCTTGGCTGGGAGTGAGGTCTCTTAGGTGGAAAAGGTTGTACTGACCTGCTTCCCACCGAGAATGTCCTCCTTTGATAGAAGCCAAGAAGAACCACAACAAGTGCCTCGTAACTGGAAGTCACTTTCCCCTGGGCAGTCTAGCAGAGGTTACTCTGACCAGACGGGTTTTGCAACAGCTTCCTGTTGATGAGCCAGTAATTGACAAGAAGCTGCTGTTGAATATATATGGCTTCTTTGTCCTAGGCCTGTCTGCCCTAGCAACAGACTGAATGGTGCTGATTAGGACTGTCTTTAATGGACATGCCATCTGCAAAGAAAATGTCCAAGAACTGATCTGCCGGATGTCATGGTTCTAGGTCAGAAATAATTTAGATTTACTGTACACATACACACCTCCTCCAAGATCCTATGGATGCCAGATTTGTTAATGTGGAACTTGGGTTATTTATTGACTGAGGCCTCCTGTCTCCCATTGGAGAGCTCTGGACTTTGCTATGTTTGTGTCAGAGCATAATGACATGTGTCAACATGGGTTGAGGATATATTTGACTCACATTCATTTGGCTACTCCAGGCCTCTCAAGACACCAGCTCAGGTTTGATGCACTCATGCAGAACAGTTACATCATCAACCAATATACATGGGCCTTTGATCACCCCAGGACTATCTAAGTTCCATCCATCTTTGCCACAACTGTCCTAGTTACAAGTTTGAAGAAAGGGTGAGCAGTCACCTCCTCTGCAGAAGTGGTGTCTAAGAAGTGTGAAAGGGGATGGGGGAAGGCTTTTTGGATCACCAGCAGCTAGTAAATCCCGGTGCAGAAGTAGACTTTAGACCTCAAAATGTGCCACCACATTCTGCTTATTTCTGGACTTGGGCAAAATTCTAAACATAATGGATATTTCTGGAGTAATGATGTCATTAATCAACATTCATATACCATGCCATACCCCAGGCCTAATGAGGCTTGGTCATTGCTGCCATATCCTCCCTCCCTCCCTCCCTTCTCTCTGTGTAAACTGCTTTGGGAACTTTTGCTGAAAAGCAGTATATAAATATTATTATTATTATTATTTTACACAGTCAGACAGGTGTTATTGACTGGTTTGTTTTATCCAGACATCGAGTCCTTCCCAAGGACCTGGGATGGCTGAATTTTATTGTCAATGTTGTTGCTGTTGTTATAGATATCGTTGCAGAATATAGGCTGTTCCCAGTAAAGCTGCTTTTTGTAATTGGCTGATGGTGATTTCTGTGGCCCCTATGGTGTTGAGGTGCTCTTCAAGGTCTTTTGGAACTGCACCCAGGGCGCCAGTTACCACTGGGATTATTTGGGTCTTTTTCTGCCAGAGCCTATCAATTTCAATTTGTAGATCTTTGTATTTGGTGATTTTTTTCTATTTCTTTTTCTTCTATTCTGCTATCCCCTGGTATGGCTATGTCGATGATTTTCACTTGTTTTTCTTTCTTCTCGACTACAGTGATATCTGGTGTATTGTGTGGCAGATGTTTGTCTGTTTGTAGTGTTTGAAGTTGTATTATTATTATTATTATTATTATTATTATTATTATTATTATTATTATTTATTAACACAGTCAGACAGGTGTTATTGACTGGTTTGTTTTATCCAGACATCGAGTCCTTCCCAAGGACCTGGGATGGCTAAATTTTATTGTCAGTTGTTATAGATATCGTTGCAGAATATAGGCTGTTCCCAGTAAAGCTGCTTTTTGTAATTGGCTGATGGTGATTTCTGTGGCCCCTATGGTGTTGAGGTGCTCTTCAAGGTCCTTTGGAACTGCACCCAGGGCGCCAGTTACCACTGGGATTATTTGGGTCTTTTTCTGCCAGAGCCTATCAATTTCAATTTGTAGATCTTTGTATTTGGTGATTTTTTTCTATTTCTTTTTCTTCTATTCTGCTATCCCCTGGTATGGCTATGTCGATGATTTTCACTTGTTTTTCTTTCTTCTCGACTACAGTTATATCTGGTGTATTGTGTGGCAGATGTTTGTCTGTTTGTAGTCGGAAGTCCCATAAGATTTTTACATCTTCATTTTCTTCAACTTTTTCAATGTTATGGTCCCACCAATTTTTGGCTACAGGTCACTTGTATTTTTTGCAGATGTTCCAGTGTATCGTCCCTGCTACTTTGTCATGCCTTTGTTTGTAGTCAGTCTTCCACCTGAGCTGCGAGGGAGGTATAGCCTATCAACATCATTGCGGGGGTGCAGAGCATAATTGATGGTCATGATTTTCCTGGTCTTACAATCTAGCGTCTCTAGCTCTGCCTGGGTCCAGTCTATTATTCCTGCACTGTATCTGATAATAGGTATAGCCCAGGTGTTTATGGCTTGTATGGTGTTCCCGCCATTGAGTTTGGACTTGAGGATTTTTCTAACTCTCCTGATGTATTCACTTCCAATTTTTCTTTTAACTTCAGTGTGTGCAATGTTATCAGCCTGGAGAATGCCCAGATATTTGTAATGTTCTTTCTCTTCCAGGTTCTTGATCTTGCTTCCATTGGGCAGTTCTATTCCTTCTGTTTTTGTTATTTTCCCTCTGTTCATTATTAATGCAGCACACTTGTCTAGTCCAAACTCCATTGCTTTATCGCTACTGAATATACGGACAGTGTTTAGCAGTGATTCGATTTCTGACTGGGACTTTCCATACAACTTCAGATCGTCCATGTACAGCAGATGGTTGATTTTACTTGATGTTTTAGATGTATTATTAATTATTATTATTTCTTGTTTACACAGTCAGACAGGTGTTATTGACTGGTTTGTTTTATCCAGACATCGAGTCCTTCCCAAGGACCTGGGATGGCTGAATTTTATTGTCAATGTTGTTGCTGTTATAGGTATTGTCGCAGAATATAGGCTGTTCCCAGTAAAGCTGCTTTTTGTAATTGGCTGATGGTGATTTCTGTGGCCCCTATGGTGTTGAGGTGCTCTTCAAGGTCTTTTGGAACTGCACCCAGGGCGCCAATTACCACTGGGATTATTTTGGTCTTTTTCTGCCACAGCCTTTCCATTTCAATTTGTAGATCTTTGTATTTGGTGATTTTTTCTATTTCTTTTTCTTCTATTCTGCTATCACCTGGTATTGCTATGTCGATTATTTTGACTTGTTTTTCTTTCTTCTCGACTACAGTGATATCTGGTGTATTGTGTGGCAGATGTTTGTCTGTTTGTAGTGTTTGAAGTTGTATTATTATTATTATTATTATTATTATTTATTAACACAGTCAGACAGGTGTTATTGACTGGTTTGTTTTATCCAGACATCGAGTCCTTCCCAAGGACCTGGGATTGTTTACCTGTTTCCATTTACTGGCCTTTTCTACTCATATAGGTGTGTTATTGAGGTTTCCTTCCGTTCGAAGCTTGGCTGACTACAAGAACTGGGTGGGGTTACCATCCGGCTCCTTTTATGGGTTTCTAATTTGCATACGTCCTGCCCTGGAGCGAGCATGGGATGTTGTTTTTCTTGTTATTATTATTATTGTTATTATTATTAGCAGTAGATACCTTTCAAGACAAGTGGCAGGAATTTGAAGTGAGTGGATTGCTCCCTTGGCCCTCTTGCTCTGTGTGTGTTTGTGTTTGTGTGTGTGTGTGTGTGTGTGTGTGTGTAAGAGGGAGAGAGGGAGATTGTTCCTGCTTATATATTAGAAAAAGAAAGCTGTGACCTTTATGAACAGTCAAAAAATAAAGACAAAGTTCTGATATTCCTGCCAAACTCCGGAGAGGCCAAGATTAGGCCCTGGCCTATTTCCAAAGTAGAAGAAATGTTGCTGTAATCTCTTCTTACAGCTGTCAGCAGAGTCTTCCTTATCCGGGCCATTATGAAGACTGCTTTCTGATTTTACCATTATGCTCTCACCCTCCAGAATTCATAGTCACAATGAGGCTTTTGGGGAGAAGGCAACTTTCACTTGCTTTGATTCTCCTCTTGATGATACCTTTGTATAGTGAGCGTGCTCGAGTTAATTCAGCTGTCCCCTGGTGCAGATGAGCCTGTGGGCTAGCTTGAGGGAGAACTCTCAATATTTTTAGCTCTTTTAAGGAAAATATAGACTAAATATAGACGCATTTCTGTTTTGGTGTACCACATAGTCCCTATTGACAGGTTTCTGCAGGAAAGTAATCATTTTATTTTATTTTATTTTGGTTTTTTTTAAAAGAAGGTGCTACTGTAAGACCTCAGGAAGGCAAGAGAGGAGGCACCCAGGCCAGGGAGCCCTTGTCCTCAGCTCCTGAAAAGACCAACAGCCTTAGACAACATTTTATTAACATTCTGTAATTTGCTTCTTTTAATATTGTAAACCACTTTGGGTGCCTTTATCAAGGCAGAAAGGCAGTATAAAAATGTAGTAAGTAAGTAAGTAAGTAAGTAAGTAAGTAAGTAAGTAAGTAAGTAAGTCCAAGTTATATATTGAATAAAGTCACCTGGAAGAATCCTTTGGAATTAGCTGACCCGGTGCAGAGCATCTGCACCCCTAGTTTTCCCTGCCTACCCTCCACCCGCTGCCACAACTGATCTGGTACCTGCTCCATCTTCATTTCGTCACCATCCCTTCAGCCACCCCCCCACCATCCCTTCAGCCAGTTTGTTCTCCCCCCTCGATCCCTTCAGCCAATTTGCTCCCCGCATCCCTTCAGCCAGTTTGTTCTCATCCCCATCCCTTCAGCCCCGGTTTCGCCGCCCACATGACCACCTGCTCGGCTGTCCTCCTCGCGAGGAGATGGGCGGTTGTTGCTGATGGGCACTCTCCTGTCGGCTCGCAGTGGTGCCTCCTCCTCCTCCTCCTCGGTCTCCCTCCCTCCCTCCTTGGCAGGCTGGCTCGGAGAGAGGCTCCCCCTGCTGTGCTCTGCTCTTTTATGCCTGGCTAGGAAATATCGCGAGATGTGCCACATACCATGGGATTTGCTACATATGTCCTCAGGCTTTTTAATATAAAGACTGTACCAGTGAGACCACGAGTGTAGAATTGTATTGCTCAATAATTCTGCTCAACTGAAAAAAAGGAAGGGGGGAATTTAAAGAAGCCTTCTGAAATTGTAATTAACACGCACCCATTCATAGCACAAGGCACCTGTGGCACTTCACATGCCCACAGCTATAAAAGGGAAGCACCCAGGCTTTTATAAGTTTTTGCTCTCTACGAAGTATCGGGGGCGGGGGGGGGACTTTAAGTTTCAAAGTGGTCAAAGGCATCGGACTTGAGGAGGTGTGGGCATGGTGCTGGCTATTCAGAGGAAGCACAGACAAAAAGAGCTCTGTTATGACAAATCTGCATTACTGATTTGGAATTTGAACTTGATTGCTTTCTGGGATGCTTAAACAGTTCAGAAGCTCTTTAACGTCCAAGACTACTTTTCATTAAAGATCAGGAACTCTGGCTTCATTAAGAACGCACAAGATTCTATAGGGGTGCATCACATTTTGATAGGCAGCTTTTGCTCAGTCTTTTTGTTGAGCTTTTTGTTCACTCTCTGCACAACAGTGCTGCTTGCTCTAAGCAGAAGCCAGTTTTCTCCTAGCACCAAGTGCCTGTCCTTGCTCTGTTTCCACTGTGCTCTTTAGGAAGGCAAGAAGTGGGTGGAGTGGGGAGAGGCTGTCTTAGAAAATTGTGATAAATTGACACTTAAAAAGGAACAGGGTAGGCACAGGAATACGGCAGTATGGAATAAACATTGTATGGATAATTAGGAATTCATAAGTGAGTTAATGGGGATCAGTACTAAGAAAATGCCTAATAAGGAAGCACACTTGCTTTGTGTTTCTTTAAGCATCTGTATGCTCCTTGAAGGGCCTCCTCCTGCTTAGCTTTCTGACCTGTTTTTAAATAACTTATGATAATGAACATGATACGATAAAGGTCAATTGGCTTCATACCAATAAAGAATCATCATCATTCATTACTTTTGATAACCGTGGTTTAGTTTCAAAGACCCAGCTTCCCTGAACCTGTACACAATGTACACTATTTTACATGTATCCCAGGAAATCCTCTTGCATAATGCTTGTAAGTACATGTTCTCCTAGTGTCTTAAAACATACACACACACACAGGAAAAATTGGAACCTGTCAGTTCTTGCTTTATTCATGGAATATCATGAGGTAGTTGTACAAGGTTAAATGGTGTCACCAACAAATCAGATTTTAACAAAAGGAATTAAATGTATAGCATGGGTATCTGCAGAACATTTTCTAGGGGAAGGATGGGAGCAAAAGCTGCAACTAAGCTCCATTTAATTTCTCAATGGAGGGAATTGACACTTAAAAAGGAATTGCCCCCTCATCCCTCCTGCCCCCAGACGCCCATGAATCATAAGGATGAAACAGAGAAGTAGTGAATAGCAATGTGACAAAGTTGTGGTTATATCAACCACTCCTGTATTTAAGATTGTTGGAAAATACAAAGAGGTCATTCTCATGAGCCTGCGGGAAGGCAGGAACCTACCTGCTCTTCTACACGATCAAAGTCTCCATTGGGCTCTGCTTCCCACGTGCCCACACAAGCCATGTGGCAGCAAGCCCAGAGGCAACTGGGTGGTGGGGAGCAAGCTGGGGCTACCAGGTATCCCACAATGCACCACACAAGCAGTGCAGTGCATTAGGGAAGCTCCACACTGACTGGCTACTTCTTCCTCCCAGCTCTGTGATAAAGATGGCTGCTGGCACAGACCAATGAGTGAGGTAGGTGGTGTGCACTTGCCCTCCTACTCACATTAAACCTGGGTTGCCAATCAGGGCAACCCAGGGGAGGAGCAGCGGGATCGGGAGCAATCCCAGAGCTACAGAAAACTAGTCCTACCTGGGCTTGCCCTGTCCTACCCAAAGACTTTTCTAAAAGCTAGTGGCCATATTTGTCGGTAAAATCACTCAGTGATTTGGGGAGAATGATTTTCGTGGGAGAAGGGAGGGAGGATGTTGTTGTGGTTCTATAAAGGCTGTTAAAGAGTGAAAGTGACTTGACTATGCTACCAGGGGTTAATCTGTGGACGAGTTAGTTGTGGAGGATGAAGTGCTCTCATAGATGCATTGTAGAGATGGTTCTCTCTGGAAAATTACAATAATATTAAAACATTTCCCTAAAATTTGCAAAAACCTTCCAGATACTACTCCACCTACATTTTCAGAATCAATTAAGCTAAATTGCTAGTGCATGTCTGTGATAACATCAAGATATGCTGCCAATGCCTAGAGGCCTATTGGCAGGCTGTGGCCTGCATGGTATGGCTTGGGTTTGTATACCATTCCCCATTATGACTCTATAGGGCTAAGAGTTGACTGTGATGGGCCCAGTCCACATTCTTAAGAGTAAGATACACAAAATGAGCAGGCAGGGCTATTGCTGAGGAATCTCAAGGTTAGGGCAAGGAAGAGAGAGAAACTAATACATTAATTCTTAAGGGGTACACTTATGAACAATTCTGGAATGTTAATCAAACTGTCCCCTCCTTTCCCCTTCCAATACATCAGAGCAAACAGCATAGGAAGAGAGATTTTGTTTATCCATGTGCCCATTTTTTAAAATTTATATTTACACTTATATCCCTCTCTTCTTCCAAGGAGCTCAAGTGGTGTATATGGGTTTTTTTATCCTCACAACAGCCCTGTGAGGTAGGTTAGGCTGAAAGATACATGACTGGCCCAAAGTCACCCAGTGAGATTCATGGTTGAATGAGGATTCAAACTCAGGTCTTCCTGGTCCTAGTCCAACACTCGAACCACTACACTATGCTGGCTCTCAGGAAAAGTCACAAAGAAATCCATCAATTATACTTGTATTCATCTGCCTCATAGAAGCGGTCTCTGCATATTAAGCTTTTTAAGGTTTCTTTTGGTGACTGCATTGTTTATGCACATTAATACAAGTCTATTTCTACATTTGTGTGCATGCCTGGCAGTAAATGAAAAACTTATTGTAAGTTCTAGAAAGTGTCTTCAACTTTCAGATGTAAAACAATCTTTTTCACTTACATTTACAATTACAAGCCTTTTTCAATTACAAATGATTTACTGCACATTTTAATAGTCAACTCTTTTAAAAGACAAGACTTAAATCACAAAATCAATTTTTAACAAACTGGTGCTGCTGGAAGGGCAAGCCAGCACAGCCAAGCCTCCCCACCCCTCCCCTCTAATCCCCTCTAACAACAGAGCACAGAGAAAAGCACATCCAAAGAAAGGAAGGTGGGATTTGAGTGGGATGGGGAGAGGGGTTGCCTGCAGAATGTTGCTTACTGAACAAGGACCACACCTTTGAGTGAAGAGCTGCTTTCACGCAGCAAGCCTGCTCTGAAAAGAGACTGAAGAGCTACCTCCGGCTCTTTAGAGCTTGAGGCTGCGCCCCCTTTGCATGTGATGTGTCATGTGATGATATCACATGCAAAGGGGGCGTGGCCTCAAGCTCTAAAGAGCCTGAGCGAGCTCTTCAGTCTCATTTCAGGGCAGGCTTGCTGCCTGAAAGCATCTGTTTTCCCTTTCTCTACCTCTCTGGAGGGAGAGAAAGGGGAATAGAGGCTTTCAGGCAGCAAACACTCCCTGAAAATAACCGGAAAGTCGGTGCTCGGGGAGGCTGGGAGCGGGGTGCAGCCTCAACTCAGATCTCTGTTGTGCGGCTGCGTGAGTGGGGGCGGCAGTGGGCACCCGGCTGGGGCAGGGATATTCAAAAAATAAAAATTAAAAACCCTCCCCAAACACACACACAACTGTGGTGTTTGGGGGTGGGGCATGGCAGGCACTTGGCGTCCTCCTGCAACTGGCGCCTAGGGCATGTGCCCTGCCTGCCCCACCCTGGTTACACGTCTGCCACCATCAAAGCCTGAGGACCGGTTTTCACAGTCCGGTGATCATAATTATGCTGCTGAATGTTGGGTGGTGGAGGGAGGAGGAGGCATGGATGCTTCCGATTCCCAGTCATCTGTGTGCTGAAAATGACCTGGAAAGAGATCATGTGGTTGTTTGGCATGAGCAACCAATGTCAGCAATCTTAGATTTGAACTATGGGGACCGATGCTGGTTGTCGTGCAAAGCAACCATGGCTGAACCCTTGCACACAATCACTTCCTAGTTGTTTTCACCACACATTAAAATGCTAATCGAGAGTACATGCACCTTTTCTTGCGTCTGCTGTCCAACATTTGCTGGCATAACTATGATTGCTGGATCATGAGAAGTGGCCTTGATTTTGTCAAAGGGGGGTGGACTGTTAACATTAAGATTCCGTGAAGCTTCAGTGTCCAATTTGATTTGATGGAGATTCAGCTGGATTCAGTTGAAGCTTCAAACTGACACGGAACCAGTTTGGTACAAATGGAAACAACCATAGACAAACTGCACAGATTCACTTTCGAAACATTCTGCCATGTCAGCCCATCCCCTCTGTCATTCACCCTTCCCCAACCCCTGCAGGTACTTTCTGGGCACAGGCAGGAGACAGGTTGGATCTATTTTGATTTTTATTTAAGCATCACCATTTAATTGTTGGAGGGGAGGAGTTTGACTAACCCCATTATTACAGCAAAAGTTGAGCCCATTAAAGAGTAGCTTGAGAAAGTTGTTTAAGATCAAAAAGCAAGTAAGCTTTGCCCCGTACCCCAGGAAGACACGAGACACAAAGGTATTGGTATAAACGAGGGCCACAATTTTATTTAAAACTTCAAACGAACTTAATTAACGAGCAGGGATTGGCTCACCACCCCTACAGTGCGGTATCTGGAGGCATGCCCCACCAAGGCGTGTCTCCCCAATAGCCTAGGGCGATGCACCAGGGCTCCAGGTAGCCCCAATGCTCTAGAGCAGGAACTGCCCAACTTAGCCAGCCTAATGCCAGGCCTCTGCCATAGCAGCACCCTCCAGTAGTCACCTAGCCATTCCAGGGAGTTTAGCCTGACAGAGTAGATCAGTCCAGGCCAGGTCTCCCTGAGCCACCCAGCCTCTAGGGAGCTGACCTGTCCGAGCTATAGCCAAACACTTACCTACAGGTACTCACTGACCTCCGATGTTATCCCCAACCGCACTGTATCTGCCAAATTGTGATCAATGAAGGAATGCCTTACTAACTAGCTAATGTCAGTACAGTCCAGAGCAGGCAAAAAAGGACGTGCACCACGGGCCAATCAGGTGAGCGCCCAAAAAGTTCCTGCCCAGCCTCAAAAGACGACCAGCTCGGGCCCAGACTGTACCCAGGGAGGGTGCCTCCAATGAGCGGAATAACGCTGGAGATGCCGGAGCAGACTGGCGTGCCTAGGCCCTGCCCCCGCATGATTAGGCCAGCCAATTAGGCTTCGCCTGCACTTTGGGCTCCTTGCAGGGGGACGGAGGCAAAGCCTCCGCACCACCCAATCGGGTGGCAAGCTCCTGCCCAGTGCTTAGCAGAAGAAGCTTTTCACAGCATGGCAGGAAATGTTATTGCCTGTGAATGCCTGGCATCAAGCTGCAATTGAAGGCACAACTTCAGAGGGTGGTACAAAGGATGGTAACCCTAATTATGTTCCCAGCTTTGGCCGGGGTAGGAGTACGATCTTGACGCAGATGGGGAGATAATTATAACTATTCATATATGATTATTTCTCTGGAGCACCTGCATCTCTGGCAGGCTCAATTGCTTCCATTTTACATACAAAGGGCATTTGCACAGGAGTCCTAAAGTGGCTCTTACTTCCTCTGCTTTGTAATGTGCACACTGCCTAGAGATTTCTATAATAGGCAGTATAGAAATTCATTCAATCAATCAAATAATGTAAATATAAAACCTGCGTTGGGCAGCTTGCTCATTTGCTTCACAAATTCTTCTCCTTCACTTTTCTTTCTCCTGCATGAACGATTATAGATGGTTGTCAGGTGATAACTGATTAAGTCTGATACATTGGTTTCTTTTTTCATGCGATAACAATTATAAACTGCGTAGTCTCTCTGTCACTATATAGGTGTTACCATTTTATTCTGTTGTTGCTGATTGTTATGGCATTGTGGAGTTGCTAAGATACGTGTGTCTTTTAGTGTTGCCAAGAGTTGTGCAGGAGCATGAAAATATGAGTGTCAGGAGCTCATAATCCTTACTTCAAATACAAGGTGGGCATTACAGTCCCGAAATTCTTCTCCAGCTTGGATTAAAACCTGTTGGAGTAGAATTCCCTCCCTCCCTCCTCCATCCAGATTTGGATTAGCTCAGATATATGAAGTGCTGTTTCCCATATTTTTGTTTTTGGAAAATAGCTTGGCATATTTCTAAGCTAATCCAAATTACATAAGAACAGCCCTGCTGGATCAGGCCCATGGCCCACCTTGTTCAGCATCCTGTTTCACACAGTGGCCCACCAGATGCCACTGCGAGCCTACAGGCAGGTGTTGAGGGCATGCCCTCTCTCCTGCACTTGCTACCTTGCAACTGGTATTCAGAGGCATCCTGCCACTGAGGCTGGAGGTGGACTTTAGCCCTCCAACTAGTAGCCGTTGATAGACCTCTTCTCCATGAAGTTTAAAGCCATCCAGGTTGTTGGGTGTCACCACATCTTGTGGCAGAGAATTCCACAAGTTGATTATGCATTGTGTGAAAAAGTACTTCCATTTGTTGGTCCTAAATTTCTTGGCAATCAATTTCATGGGATAACCCCTGTTTCTAGTGTTATGTGAGAGGGTGAAGAATTTATCTCTATCCACTTTCTCCACATCATGCATGATTTTATAGATGTCTATCATGTCTCCCCGCAGCCATCTTTTTTCTAAACTAAAAAACCCCAGGTGTTGTAGTCTTGCCTCATAAGGAAGGTGCTCTAGGCCCCTGATCATCTTGGTTGCCCTCTTCTGTACCTTCTCCAGTTCAACAATGTCCTTTTTAAGATGTGGTGCCCAGAATTATACGCAGTACTCCAGGTGTGGCCACACCATAGATTTGTATATGGGCATTCTAATAATAGCAGTTTTATTTTCAACCCCCTTCCTAATGATCTGTAGCATGGAATTGGCCTTTTTCACAGCAGATGCACATTGAGTCGACACTTTCAACGAACTGTCCACCATGACCCCAAGATCCCTACCAGTCACTGACAGCTCAGATCCCATCAGCATATACTTGAAATTGGGGCTTTTCATCCCAATGTGCATCACTTTACACTTGCCAACACTGAAGCGCATTTGCCACTTTGTCACCTACTCACCCAGTTTGGAGAGATTCTTTTGGAGCTCCTCACAATCTGTTTTGGATTTCACTACCCGAGTTTGGTATCATCTGCAAATTTGGCCACTTCGCTGCTTAGCCCTACTTCTAGATCATTTATGAATAAATTAAAAAGCACTGGTCCCAGTACAGATCCCTGGGGGACCCCACTTCTTACTCCCCTCCATTGTGAAAACTTTCCATTTATCCCTACCCTCTGTTTCCTGTCTTTCAACCAGTTAGCAATCCACACATGTACTTATCTCCTTATCCCATGACCGCTAAATTTCCTCAAGAGTCTTTGATGAGTCTTTAATGATTTTGGAAGTCCAGGTATACTATGTCAACTGGATCACCTTGATCTACACACCTGTTGACACTCTCAAAGAACTCCAAAAGGTTCATGAGGCAAGATTTGAAATTAATCTGGGAGAGCTTGCCCATCACTAGGGGTGTGTGTTCTAGTGGTTATAGTAGTGATGTATGGGAGCCAAAAGGTGCTTTGCTTCTATTCCTATTCCTAAAATAGGAGCACATCTGATTGCCCAGGAAAAATGCTGAAGAGCCAAGAGCCAAAGTCGGTTCCTAGCACTGGTGTGTGAAATCGAAGGTGGATCATCCTACCTCCAAAGATCTGAGCCAACAATTGCTAGACAGAGATGGCGCGGAGGTCTTGAGATGCTTCTTTAATTAACATCTGTGTGATATACTGAGATAAACTGCTAGTTGACTTAATGATTCCCTACGGAGAGAATAAAGATGCCTTCAGATAAGAGATAAACAACAAACCTTTATGCTGCAACAAGTAAAATCATGCTTAGAGAAACAGAGAGCTTTGCTTCAATCAAACTGACCCGAAGAGTCCCAAGTGGCAGGCCATATTGCTGCCATGGTGATCTGCCATCATCTGCAGTGTTTATGGTGCAACAGTTTTAACCCATATCTCACAGGATCCTCTGTAGCTGCAGGCCAGCCTGCCTCATGTTTTATACTGGACTAGAAAGACCAGACTATTATGAGGTGCTAGCTTACTCAGGACTAGCTGGCAACTCTGTGGCATAGTCATGCCTGAAGTAAACAATGCATGGCTGGAAGTGATGTGAGGGTGTCAGCAGCAGGCAAGATTAAAGCAAGTGGGGGGGGGGAAGAGGAGCAGAGGCCTGGACACAGAGCAGGAGAGACACTTTCATTTTTAAACAGGGAGGGACTCCATGCCTGATCTTCCAAGTTGCATGCCTGTTTTACAGACCCGTATCCTACCTGCGCATGGACTTGACTTGGACTGTTGGACTGTTGGAAAGACCAATGCTCTAAAATACTTCTGCCTGGTGAGTCAAAGGAACATAAGAAGCTGTCTTATACTGAGTTAGACCATTGGTCCATGTAGCTTAGTACTGTCTGACTTTCCTGCTCCTAGGGAAGAGGTGGAGGGGCCTCACTTGACTAGACCACCTCAGAGGCCATTTCAGAGGACACTTAGAATGGCAATGGTGCACCCTGTGAGACAGTGGACCAAGAAGGGAGGTTACAATGGAGGTCTATAGGAGTCATTCTTCAGCCTGCTTTCACATGCAGAAAGTGCAAGATGGTAGCCTAGGAAGACCATCATCTGAAGGAGTCACCACATTGAAGCTGTTTCAATTCACTTGAAGATGGTAGCTATAATGTGTAGACCAGCCCTCATGAGCACATGTTATTTCGTAGTACAGTCGTCCCTCATCAATTACAGTTTCCCCAATCGCGGATTTGAGTATCTGCTACTGGGAAATTGTGACTGCCCTTGCCAACCGCAACCCGAGTATCCGCAGTTTGTTGAGGTTCTTTTCTTTTTAAAAAAAGATGGTTTGGGGGGATTTCAGGGGTCAGGGGGTCATTTCTGGGGGTCAGGGGTGATCATCTTCATCTTCAGGGGGGATTTTTTCTGTTTTTTACCTTGCTTTGCGGTATTTTCTTGACCACGATTCCCCTAAACCTCCGTTTGCCATTGCTTTCAATAGATCTCCAACTGCAAATTCGGAATGGAACCCTCGTGGGGACGACTGTACTCAGGGATGACTGTACTCAGGGAAACATACTGTGAATGGGGAACATTTCACTGAATTATTTTTATGTGGCTGTTATTAGGCAGTAAATAACACACAACATTCTAGCCATTTGCCATGCATCATCCAGGGTGCAGCTTGTTTGCCCCAGCCTCATATGAACAGAGTACAAGCCCAAGAGGGTTTTCTAATTGGCTGCTGGGCAGGGAGTGGGCCATGTTAGGCAGCCATTGAGGCTCCTGCCCTTCTTGCCTGGCAGTCCATGTTTGGAGAGTGACCAAGGTGGATGCATCTTGTCACTCCTTTTGGTCAGTGGTAGCAGTGGCAAACTCCCGGGCAGACCAGACATGGCCCGCTTCATCAGCAATGCCTTGTCCAGGCACTTGGTGGTGGTGGTGGCAGCGGCAGCTTTTCTTGCCTAAGTGACCCATTGACCTATAACTTATTTCTGGCATGAGCATGTTCATAGGGGGTGATGGGCATCAGGGCCTTCCCTCTTGTGGGGTCACTGCGCAGCAGTGCTCTATTCTCTCCCATCCCTTTTCCTCACCTGCCCATGTTTCATCTTCCTCCCAAAAAACAAACACGCACCAGTAATCAAGCAAACTAAAACAGAGGTAACAGTTAAGGGGTTTGAGGTAGTGGCTTTTGGCCTGAGCATGGCTTATTGTGGGGGCTTCTGCCTCTTTATAGGCAATCCTGCACCCTGGCCACAGTTCCTTTTCTGATATCTCTGCTCCTTCTTCTCTTTGCTGGGAAGGACTGCTGCGTGCAGGTTTGGTGGCCGTAATTGGGGTCTGCTAATTACACAGAGGAGTTTGTGTTGGCACTATGCCCCCTAAGGAAGCAGGTGGAAAGAAAGGCCCATTTGGCCATCAAGGCCGCCACAAACTTTTCATCCTCAGATGAGGAGGAAGATTTCAGGGCAGTTCAGGCCCTTATAGCCTGACTGGGGGTGCTTGTGAAGATCAAACATGCCTGTTTGGTCCAGGTGCTGGTGAGTCCATCTGGGATTCCTACCAAGCGGAACAGGAATGTGAGGGATACAAAAAAGGAAAAAAAACTGATGTAGACTCTTTTGGATAGAATAGCATGACTCAAAGCTGAAGGTGCCGTTCCATTTGTTCTACCAGCTGATTTAAAAGAGGAAACATGGTTCCTGCACCAAGCCAGCCGGGGCCAGGCCCAGATGACCAGATCACATGGGGACATGGTGAAGTCCCTCTAAGGGTTTGGTCATGGCCTTCAGCCCTATATGGGTTTTACCCCCCACCAATGTCCCAGATTTGGGGTTTAGTAAACTGGGGCTTTTAGCAGGGGTACAGGGTTGGTGTTCTGGCTTCTCCAGGCAATACCTTTTCCCTTACAGGGCATGCAACCAAGACTGGCAGGGTAGTGATCTTCGTGGCCCAATTTCCTGGCCTAGAGCAGTGGCCAGCACTGTTGTTCCTATGTCAAGTTCTCCTCCCTCAGAGAACTATCCTTACGGTCATGGATCCCAGCCTTTGAGTGACCACATTCTCCCTGCCACCAAAGAGTGCATTTGGAAACAGGAGGTATGTTGATATGTTCCAGTTAAAGGTTTAATGAACCAGAAACTTTGTCTGGTGAGCAGGATAGGAAACGTGAGAAGTCCAAATGCAAACCCATTAAACACAATTGGGTAGGGATGTGCGAACCCGCTTGACCTTGAGCTGGTTCACCATCAAGCCAGCCCGGTCCGACTACTCACTGGACGCCTCAGGCTAAGTTAAGTAGCATCAGCCGTAGTGCCATGATGCTATCTGGAGCTAAGGTGTGATGCTTGATGCTTGCCTGATGTGTTACAGGCAAGACTGTCACCAAGGGTGGCAAGTCTCTCGCTACTGCACTGTAGGGGGGCAGGGAGCCAATCCTCATTTGCTTTCATTGGCTGTTTAACTAATAAAGTTTTGACCCTTTACTGCCAAAATCTGCCTCATGGGTGCAATGGATCTAGGAAGGGTCACGCCATGATCTCAGCTTGCTCTAAAGAATGAACAAGACAGGCTGCTTTGAATTTGCATGTTTATATATTTTTTCATGTCTATATATATTTGCTGTTCGCACACAGTTTGTTGCTGGTTTTGGTTTGTTCTTTACACGTGTGGCCCTTTTGTCATATGTTCAAGTCTGGCTGGAATGGCAAGACATGTGCAGCCATGGATGGGACTGTCTCCCCACTGTTCACCATCCCTGTCTTTCTCCCCCACCCTATATTGGGGGAAGGGTGCGCCCAGTTCCCCTTGAAAGCTGGCCAAACACAATACGGTTTTGTTTCTTTAAATTTCCCAAACATATCTGAAGGGGAAGAGAGAGGAGGAGGATGGGGGCATGGCACTTTGGCCAAGATGTAGCCATCAAGAGCTACCTTAGCATGCATAGAGCTACCGTGTCCCTGGGCAGGTCTGGGCCGCCCTCTATTATTGCAGTTCCAAAACTGGCACAAGACCACAGTTATGGCGGCATCTGCGTTCTGATGGAACACTTTGGCTGCCAGACCTCAGTTCTCGGTGGCAAACCTTACTGCAAACTGAAGGTTCAAATTGGAGTTTGGTGGGGAAAACCACAGGTCGCTTTCGGCTCAAAACTTTGGTTCCACGAATTTGGACGTAATGGAGTTCCAACCTCTACCTTGTTAAATTTTGGTTTCGGCCATTTTTTTGTGCTCAATAACTTGTTGCATTGGTTATTGCTGGTCCATTTCCAAGCACATGGCTTGGCACCCAAGGGCTTGAAAAAGTGCCTCTTCCCTTGCCAGCCTACCTGTTCACTGAGGTCATAATTGGAGGCCCTCCTCCAGCCTTTTTAGTGGTGGTGATGCCCTTTTGTAGATATTTCTTCCCAAGGAGACTCACCTAGTGCCAGGAAGACAACAGTGGTTGTGCACCAGGCAAAGACTTTTTTTATTTCCCCAGGTCTTTGAACACATTTTTAAAGCTTCTTATACTGTTTTAGTGCTGCTCTGAAATGGCTGCTTTCTATTACTGTATAATATCTACTCTGTAAGCTGCTTTGGAGTATTGTTTTAACAGAAAGGTGGCCTAGAAATATGTTAGCTTAATTAATTAATCAATTTAATTCCGCACCATCTGATGTTTCTGTCTGCAAAGGGAGCCCAAATATAATTTCTAGGGTGCTTTGGGGAAAGCCATGACAGTTAAACTCATATCAAACCAGTATAAGGTTGTAAAGAGGACAGACTCAGTCTCTTTCTCTCTCTTCTTGTGAATTTTATAGAATGCATAGGGTAATTTCATGATAATATGCAGCTAGGCATTGCTGTTTAATGACAGATGATAAAAACAAGGATCAATTTGGACTATATTGTAATGATCTGTCATATTTTTCTTTTTTTTGTATGGGAATGATCATTTGTTTTTTATTCTTCTGTGTTTATGGTTTGACTATATTTTTGAGTTGTAATTTTTTTAAATTGTGAAATGTAAAAGTCTTTATTTTAAAAATTAAGTATTAAAAAAGGGAGAGATATTAGTGCTTAATGATTCTGCCTACTACATAGTTGCGAATCTGTTGTGGGTGTGAGCCTGAAACAAACTGACATCTATTGGGTCTTTCTACTACTGCTACTGCTACTGCTGCTTGTACTACTACTACTACTACTACTACTACTGCTACTACTACTCATATACAGCTTTTCCACAAGGTTTCCAAAGTTGTTTAAATAGAAAAATAATAAGAAATACATACTGTAAGATAGGTTCTGAATCTCATTCTAGAACACAGGCTGAGATCTCAGCAATCTTCCTGCCCCCAAAATATTCTCCCATATAAAGCACCATTCCTAATATTTATATTTGCTGAGATTGTTAACCTGGAGATGATATCTGAAGACCCAAGGTGATTAGCAAATTTTAAGAACATTTTTTTAAAAGGCCAGCTGTTGAGGTATCTGAAGAATGCTCTATACAATTCAATTCGAGTTTTAAAAACCCAGTTAATTTCCAGTGGCATATTTACACATTTTACCCCAATGTATCCTTCTCCTTATGAAACTTCTCCTTCTCAGACCTTTAAAAAAAGTGCTGTATGATTTTTCTGGGAATCATGTGTATGAGTGAAGGGAAAGTGGAATTGTGATGTCAGAGTTGTCATCACAAGAATGATGACATCACAACAGTGGACCTTCTCTATTTAAACTCCAGCATAGTCCTTTTCAGATGTTAAGCTGTGAAGAATAATTACAACTAGCCAACCCCGCATAGAGCATCTGTGCACTCTTTGGAGCCGGCAGTTACCTCTCCCCCCACCCCCACTTTCTGCCCCAGTCTCCGCTTCCTGACCACAGTTGGTCTGTGCCAGGCCCAGCCACCTCTCTGCCCCACCACCACTTCTGCCCCCCCTCCACTTTCTTTCCTCGCTCCTGGGGTTTGCCTCCGCTGCTGGGCCTGCCGCCGCCGCGGCAACCAATCCTCCTGGGTGCTCCTCAGCCAATCAGGTGCCTCCACCGCCCAGCCAATCAGCTGGGTTCCGGAATGCACATTCCAAGGCACACCCAGGAGAATTAAATATATAGATAACGATGTTACATTAAGGGCTGGCAGTTTCCATCTCCAGCCTGTGTGTTTGTTTTAGGCATTGAAACAAACCTATAAAGCTCAGGGCAATGGTGCCACAATGCTGTCAGCTCAAGCTCTCTGTCTACACACTTATATTTCTTCACAGAGTACTGGGATGGATCTTACCCTCACACTCTGTGAATGGAAGGAGAGTTGTATTCATTGTGGCTCAGGATGATGGGAGTCGTCGTCCAGTAACATCTGGTGGGGACCAAGCTTGGGACAAAGTAGACAATCAGAATTTGCCACATGATATACATGATCACACTGAAGGGAAGCAAAGCTAATTCAGAGGAAGTGCTATGATTGTTTTAAAAAACCCATTCCTCATTCTGAATTAGCTTTGCTTGTCATCCGTGGCATTATCACATTATCACATAATCAAACCTGATGGACTAAGTCAGTGTTCTTCATTACAAGGCCCGAGGGTGAGTGGCGATCCTCATCAGCCCGGGACTGGGGCACTCCTTTAAGGGAAACTGAACCTTCTTGAGTTGCTGCACCTTCTTGGAAGGTGTTCACAGACTGCTGGGAAGTGCAGCCCTTTCCCATTGCTTTCTCCATGGAGCTCAAGAGAGGGTTCCGTTTTTCTTAAAGGGCCCTCCTAGCACTGAGGAAAGTGCAGTATTGTACGCAGAGGTCAGCACAGTGGGAAATGGCTCTCACATTTAAGGATTGGTTTTTTGTGGGTTTGTTGTTGTTGCTGTTGTTGTTTTGGTTTTGCCAAAGTAACCCCTGCTTGGAAAATAGTGAAGATCAATAGACTATGTGATAATGCGGATGCAACTAGAAAGAAGCGCAGTTTTAAAGTGGGGGGGGGGGAGATGTGGAGAAAATGCAGTTGATTGCAGCTGCAAAGAGGCCCACAATGGAGCTGCCCTCTGAATGCCAACTACAGAAGGCGGGAAGAGTATGTGATGCAGGCTGTGACTGAAGGGGGTGCAGGAAACCTTCATTGGTGCTGAGAGGCATCTTCTTTCTGAAGCATCACCCCCCAAAAATCAACAAAAAGGGAGGCACTTCTTTGCAGGGTAAAGAATTTTGCTAAAAGTGTGGCTCCATTTTGGCTCAGTCCTCCTAATTCACTGCTCACTATTCTCCTTTCCTAATTCTGATATTGACTGTTCTCTAGATATTCTTTGGATATTTGCAAAATATCCACAGAATACTTATCTGTGTATTTGACAACCCATGATATTTAATTTGAATATATGATGTTTGCCTTTGGCATTTGATGCCCAGCATTTTATCTTGGCAGTTGACAGTGGCCGACATCCAAATCAATATTGTGCATGCTGGGAAACAGTGCACGTCCACAATGGGCAAGGGGCGATTTTCACTGCTTCCCCCTCCCTGCATGCACATTTTTTTCAGCATGCTCTGTCTGGATGTCAGTCACTATCAGTCACTATTTGATAGTTGCTGTACAGTGGTTTGACAGTATTTGATGGTTGCCATGCAAACATATTTGATGCTTGACTGAATTTAAGAGATAGCATGCAGTGGTATATAGTAAATTTGAAACCTGACAGATTTAGGAATATAGGAATATAGGAAGCTACCTGATGTGGAATTAGAACTTTGGTCCACCTAGCTCAATTGTGTCTACACTAGAGATGAGCATAAATAGTTTTGGTTTTTTTGGTAATTCAATTCAATCTCAAATCAAATAGCAAAAATTCAAATTGATTCAACAAACCAGCCAGCCACTGCTGCCAGTCGAACTAATCAAATCAAAAATTCATAATAATTTGCAATTTACCTAGAGGGAACAATTGGAAACTCAAATCACCCCATTGTTCCGCACAGGTAGGTATTAGGGACACCAAAGGTCCTATGGACACCACTAAAGAAATGGGTAAGTGGATGATTTTTAATTTTTAAAGAAACCACTTTCCCCCCAAACCCCATAGGATCCTAGGGGGTTCAGATTAAAAAAAAATCCTTGCTTTCCCATTTCTTTTGCGGGTTGGGTGATAGGTAGCACCCATCATGCCCTACCACCCAACCCACTTTAGAGTTCCTAAGACCTACCCATGGGGAACAATTGGGTGTTTGGAGTTCCCCATTGTTCCCTATCGGCAAAACAAAGAAGTGTGCACACATTTTGAAACCCTGCCTTGAAAAACACTGCAGAACAGAAGCACACACAATCCCTCCCAACAGAGAACACATTTTGCCAAACACACAGTCCAAAGATGGCCAAAAAAGAATAACTGACCGAGAATCTACTGCCAGCCACAGTGCCAGTGCTGCACTAACATCATTGGTGTGAGTTGCTCTCACAGACAATTATGAGACTCCGTCCTTACTTTCCAGCATTGCAACAGCTGCCACAGCAGCACCCTTAGCAGTAGCAAGCATAGCCCAACTATATGTCTTCAGCCACATTTTGACTGAGTGAGGACACTGGAGTGAGGCACCCAAGTTCTGCCTTTGTCAATCTGAGATCCAGCAAAACCACATAGCTAATACAGCAGCAACAGCACAGAATATTATACTCAGTGCAGGGGCGTAACGATAGGGGGGGCAGGGGGGGCACATGCCCCAGGCGCCACTTGAGAGGGGGCGCCAAAAAGTGCCCCTGCCAGTCCCCTGCTTTTGGCAAAAAAAATTTTTTGTGTGATTTTTTTTTTTTTTTGGTCATTACGGAGATCTCCGGTGGGCGGGAGCTCCCATTGGCTGCCAGAGAACACATGACCACCATGCTGGTTGTCTCAGTTCCTCCCTCCCTGCTTGCTGCACGCAGGAGGAGTGGAGCGGAGTAGCTTGCGAGAGCTGCTGCTGCTGGGGACGTTCCTTGACTCTGTCTGCCTGCTGTTTGCCCACCACACTGCCCTCTGGCTGCATTTTATTCTTCTGTTCTGCATTAACAAAGTAAGTTTCATTGCTCAAATCTCTCTCTCTCCCCTGTGTGTGTTGTGTGTGAGAGAATGCCCCTACTCCCTTGCATAACGTCCTCCTTTTAGCTCTTCTGTGCTTTGCATAGCAGGCTTCACCCCCCCCCCCAAACCGGGGGTAGCTGCCTGCAAGTGGAGCCAGTGGCGCTCTCCTGGCTTGCATTGTGTGAGTTTCTGGCTTGCATTGTGTTTCTGGCTTGCAGTTTCTGGCTTGCATTGTGTGAGTCCCGGTGGGATTGCAAAAGGAAACTCACGCAATGCAAGCCAGGAGAGCGACTTGTGGCTCCACTTGCATTGCCCGAGTTTCCTTTTGCAATCCCACCTCTGCAAAAGGAAACTCATGCAATGCAAGTGGAGCCACAAGTCACTCTCCTGGCTTGCATGCATGAGTTTCCTTTTGCAGAGGTGGGATTGCAAAAGGAAACTAGTAGTACTAGTACACAAGATCTTTGCAGCTCTGCTAGTAATTACAACTTCTGGATCATCCCTTAGCATGGGGGGTGGGGTGGCAAATTTAATTTGGAACTCATTAATATAATTTTTGAATAATGTTCAGTCTGTCAATTAATACTAGGTTTATTCTTTATAGCAGATTTTTATTAGCAACATACAGTCTACAACATTTTCAGCCTTGTTCATTTGGTGCATATTGTAGATGTTCTGTCTCCAAAACATAAGTACAGCATCTATATTTTTGAAGGGGGGGAAATCCCATTTAATACAGTGTGAACAAATTGGTCCAAAAAGTAGCAATGGGAAGTTTTTCTTTCTGCCCCTGTAGCTTTAATAAGATAGAGTGCACAAATATCACTTGATTAACAGCTGCGATATTAATTTCCCTTTTTGGTTGCTTGACTCACAGCGAGAATCATGTCAAGGCAGTGGAGAACCAATTAAATTGATTTTAATCTTTGTTAGGGAAGATAACATGCCTTTCTCTCTCCTTGTTTAAATAATTAAAGTTTCAGTAGGTATTATTTCTGGCTTTAAAGAAATTGGTATCTTAATGTAATGGAATCCTTCTAATTACATACTTAATAGTTTTTTAAAAGTTAATCACGGTTTTTCATTCAATGTGTATTTTGTTTTACATATTAAACTTATATTTTCCTTTGAGAGAGTTTTAAAAATAAGAGGAAATTGGGAAGGCTTTTTTAAAACAAAGAAAAATCTCACCCCTACTTATTCATGATCTTTTTGATTTGCCTGTGTAATTTCAAGCAAGTCAGATGTATGTTGGGGGGTATTTATTTATGTGTATTTATTTCAAACAAGTCAGATGTAATTGCAAATAACATGCAGAAGATCCCAGGTTCAATCCCTACCTCCAGGTAGGGCTGGGAGAAACTCCTGCCTGAAACCTTGGAGAGCTGCTGCCAGTCAGTGTGGGCAATAGTGAGCTAGGTGGACCAATATCTGACTCTGTAGACAGCTTCCTACATAATCAAACCATAACTTGCCCTTACGTTCAGTCCAATTGGATGCATTCACATTCACAGCTTACATCCAATAAACTGCTGAGTAAGCCCTCCAAACTAGGATCACACAGTGTGGTTTGCAATTCTGGTATATGAAGGGCCCAAACCTCAGTTTTGCTGTTCAGGTGCATAGGCAAACGGTGATTTAATTAAACCAGGAGGTTATTTATTAAGACTGTGTATGAGAGGGAAGCAGAAAGAGGAGGAGATCATGGCTCAAATAATGGTGGCTGAATGTGGCCATTGAGTTTCCCAGGAATACAACCAACGTAAAGTGTGCTACAAATAGACATTATTATAGAATTAATAAACATAGAATATCTATGATAGACTAGAATATATGTCTATTATAATTTAAGTCTCAATTATAATATAAGCATAAATCTTGAATAGACTAGAATATCTATGATGGAAAAGACTAGAATACCTGTCTTGTCTTTTCCATTTTGGGACACAAAATCTATTACTATGTTTAAAAGCATTTATTTTCTGGCCATGAGGACTGCAAACTTAGGCTGTTAGTATGCAAGACATTTCTTTAAAATATATATTTCTAAAGAGCCTTGTAGCCTCATGTTTCCTTTTTCCTGTCCCAGTATACTTGCACGGATGCAGCCCACAACCCACATTTGACTCTGACTGTGACACATTTCCATATTTCCGGGGGCAGCCGGGGGGAAGGAGAGTGGGGGGGGGCGCAATTTCAGTGCTTGCCCCGGGCGCCGTTTTCCCTAGTTACGCCTCTGACTCAGTGCAGAGTAAAGAAAACCACAAAACCTAACCATCCTTGATTCCATCCTTCCTCCTCCCCTGATGTATCCTCCTCAAGGGCACACTAAGGGCTATCACTGCCTCCCAGGCCTTTTGAAAACATTTTGAAATTCCCTCCCTTTTTGTTCCCCTTCCCTCCTCACTCTCCTCAGCCAATGGGGGCAAAGTTGCCCATGATAACACTTGATTTGAATGACAAGGAGCCAGCCAAGAAGCAAGGAGATCTCAAGCCAATTGGACCCCAGTGCCAGAAAACCAATCAGCAAGAGGGGGAAATCCACCAATATGGCTGCTAGAATCACGCGAATTGATTCCTGTCAAATCAGGGCTAATTCAATTTAACATGAATCAGCTCCTTTATTTTAAGGGTGATTTGATTCACATTAGAATAACACAAATTGCCTCAATTTGGCAGGAATCGATTCGTGCACGAATCAATTTGCACATCCCCAGTCTGTACTGACTGGCAGTGGCTTTCCAAGGTCTCAGGCAGGAATCTCTCTCAGCCCTATCCAGAGATGCCAAGGATTGAACCCAGGACCTTCGGAATGCATAACTAGTACTCTTCCACTGAGCTACAGTCCCATCTCTATATTAATATTTGATGCCTGCTAAAAACAACGAAGACGTGTCAATACAGCTAAAGCATTAGGATGCTGAACTTCAGGTTACAAAATTTTCACTTAAAATGCAAATATGAAACTTGAGTTCAAAATTTCCTGTTCAAAATGTTAAGGGAACATTGTACTTGTTGCCAGTTTTCAATATTTGTTAATCTTTGTTTCAGCTCTGATTTATCACACCCACACAAGTGTATCTGTTCAATCCATAATGTCCATCATATTCAGAATTCCAATCTATAATCCCCATTTTCTGAACTAATTTCCTTTTTCACACATAAGGAATGAAGTTCCACATTTACTATCGTGGCCCTTGTTACATGCCATTCAACAAACTGACAGGCAAAAATTGGGTATAGTGGCCCACACAGCATTACAACTCTGGGATGATGGGGAAACTTGTGGAAGTTCTGGTTGCACAGCCGCCCATTTTGCACAGCCTCAAAGCTGTCTTTGAAGGCCTCAGCAGCCTCACAGTGAAGTGTTATGGAACGTAATGCTGTGCATCATGTCAGCCATTATTAATAAGTAGCAGGGCCGGGCACAGATCTGTGCCTCTGCCGGCCTGCTTCTTCCCCCTACCTGGCCTGCTTCTTCCCCCTACCTGGCCTGCTTCTCCCCCCGCCTGGCCCGCTTCTCCCCCCCGCACGGTTTCTGGCTGGCCCACCATTTCCTCCCACCCGCCCACCAATTCCTGGGATCTGGGCCAGCCCATCGTCTGCTGCTCCTGGTGCCCAGGTCGGCCCTCCACCTGCTCCCGCTGGCCAGCCGCCCACTGGTGGGAGCAGCCTGCTTCTTCCCCCATCCGGCCGCCCACCCACAGTTTCTGGTGAGCAGGCCAGATGGAAAGCCGGCCCGCCACCTCCTCCCTCTCTCCCTCCTGCCTGCCAACCAATTCCTGGTGGCCGGCCTAGCCCACCGCCCCCTGCTCCCACCAGCCAGCCGGCCACTGGTGGGAGCAGCTTGCTTCTTCTGCCCCCCTGCGCTTTCTGGCTGGCGGGCTGGCTGGAAAGCCGGCCCACCACTTCCTCCCACCTGCCTGCCGATTCCCAGTGGCCGGGCTGGCCGACCGCTACCTGCTCCCGGTGGCCAGCCCACGTCTACCGCTCCCGGAGGCCGGCCTACCCCACCACCACCTTCTCCCACTGGCCCGCCGCCCAACAGCTGGCAGGCATCCGGCATCCCTATTTTCTCCCCGTCCCCATCGCTAATCGGCAGCTGCTCGCGAAGTCTTGCAAAAGCTGCCACGCATGGGATTAGCAACGGTACGCCTAGGAGAAATAAATATCTAGATGACACGAGACCATAATATATGGTCATAATAAGTATATGAGCACTTCCTTAAAAGTAGGCACACCCTGTTAACTTATGTCAGAAAATGTAGTTTCACAAAGTTAATATTTGGTCCTAAAGATATGATCCTATTGTCCAACCTATTTCCAATATATATTTTTTTATTAAGGGGACCTTTCAAAATACATTTCTGTGTTTGAGATCTATCTTTTGGATGCAGCCTTTGACCTGCAAATGAAATATTTCTAGTCTGTTGTGTTACCCAAATCTGTTGATCCAATCATAATGCTCACATGTGCCACAAGCGATCACGTCCCTAATATTAATTGCAGAGTTACTGCTGCATGGTGAGACGCAGCTGAACAGTTCAGATATATTTCCAGAAGAGGGCAGTGTTATCTACCTTCCCATTGACTAGCCCTTCCCTGCTGCTTCATGCCATGTGCCACGGGATCAGTAGAGGCGCCACTTGCATCATGGACCAGTGGCACATGCACCCTGTCTGGACTAGCTGCCTGTACACACTGTAGATGTTGTAGGTTTGTGGTTGATTTGTGGTTTTCTAAAGTAAAAAAATATGTTTGTCAATCTTGATCATCATAGTAATGAGAGCGAGCGAGAATGAGTGCAAATGCCTCAGCACATTCCCATTTACAAATCCCTGGAGTCAGCGTGTCTTATGCATGCTGAGATAAGTCAGCTGCCAAGCCTGAAAGTGGCTTCGTTTCTGTAGCCTAAAACCATATTTAAGTTATGTGAACATCTGCAAATGAATGAAAGTTTTGCTTGTCAAGTTGCTGACAAAGGCACATGGCCCTGGGAGCATTCTCATTATCCTTTGGTTGTTCCAGAGAGCTTTGGTTTCCCCTTGCATGATATTGTTTCACCGTAGGGATCGATTCTGATGTAAACTTGCTCCTAGAGCAAGTGTGTTTTATCATGCTAGGAGTTGGGGATATGGATTTATATTTTTATCTGGATACAGTGATGGAACTCTGGAACTTAGTTCCTGTCATTTGGGTGGAGGGGGTGGCAAAACAAGGCACAGCTAAGGTGGGCCAGAAGTGAAGCAAGGCAGAGCTGAGGGTAAAGGTGATATAAAACATGTAGGAGCAGCAGGGTCTTCTGGGTGCTTTAGCCAATGAGCAAGCCTGACTTGAACAACTTGAATGCTTTTATAGTATTTAGGGAATGATAACCTGGCTTGCACTGGCCTTCTGCTGTATAGATAGATAGATAGATAGATAGTTTATTACGATCATAGACCAGTTAATCTTTACATTTTACAAAATATTTGATTAAGTAATGCAGGCTTTACAAAGCTTACAAACTGTAAAACAAAATTTGGTCACATTAACAGTCATCCCAGGTTTAAAACTGGACAGCAGATACTCCAAGTAAAAAAGATCGGTGTGGCCCAGACAATTCTTTAGCAAAGGTAAAATAAACTTAGAACGACTATCCCTATAAAATTCACAATAAAGAATTACATGAGCAGTGGTCTCTGCTGTTAAGAGGATTCCTTTCCTGGCTGGCTGGTTTCTCTATTCCTTCCTTTTGCCCTGGCTTGGCGCAATGCACAGGCCAAGTCAAGCCCCGATTCACAATGTACCTGCGTCCTGACAGAAAACAGAGAGGAATAAGCTGGGATTGCCCAGTAAAAGCGCTGCAAAGTACTCCTCCCCTCTTTATTTATCTGATAATTGGGTTGCCATGTGGTAATGTGAATTTGTGAAAGGTCAGTTCTGTATCTGAGGCAAATGGAGGCCACACCACTTTTGGAAAGAGTAAACCTCTTGCAAGAGCTCTTAACCTGGGGTCCTGTTGAGCAGGAATAATGTTATTGAAAACAATTATCTTGAGTACTCCCCCCCACACACACACTACCTTTTACTGGAGCCTTATGAAAATATATAAATGGGATGGGTGTGTGTATCCATGGGTAATACTTGAGGATCGGGAAGGATCCGTAGGTGCAAAACGTGAAGACTCTCTGCCCTATTGGGGCAGTGCTTCCAGAAGACCTCTTCAGGTCTGAGAATGTCCAAGCGTGGAGGTGTTATTTCTGCTGTGGGTTTCCTCTCCTTTTATTTCTATATGGACACACCTACCTGCCGTAACACCAGTGCGGACTTTTGTCTTCTCCCCTTCCTACTTGAGCAGGCTTTGAGGAGCCCCCCACCACCACCATCACAACCAGGGAACTAGAATGTTTAGCCATTTGAATGTTTAATCAACACCTTTTTATTTCCCCCGAGCTGTCAGAGGACAAATCCAACAGAACTGCACAAGTATAACTTTGCTTCGAACAATCAGTTCATGAGACATATCACTTTTTCCTCCCAAATGGCAGTTGCTGCTTGCCCACGAACAAGAGCGATCATGTAGAAGCAATGCATACTGGAATTTTCAAATGACTAGAATCTTATATGCAAATTGCAACTATCGTATTTAAAAGTCTTCTAGGGCTAAGCTGAATGTTCTCTGTGGAAATTTTTCTGCTCACCATGTGGGCAGTCAGAGGGAGGAACCCCCACCATTCTTAGCTCACCTTATCCCACCACTGCTTGTTCCACACAGCTGTGGTTGCATATTTCCCTGCAATGGCAACCTGCTGGCTGGAGACCCCACCCCCACCCCACAATTCCCCTAGGAAGAAAGCTAAGTCATCATGTGGCTTCATTCCAAGGGGAATTGAGGAAGTGGGGTGGGGAGATGGCAGCTACCCACTACGGAGAGGAATACTGCTCTAGTTGGCAAAGTCCTCCTTCTACTTCACAGCAAGCCAAAATTTTCTCCCCTATTTTACCACCTAAGAATGGACCAATAAAATTGGGAGGGGGACATTCAACTCGGCCTAACCCTTCAGCCTGTAAAATTGGGAGGGAGACATTCAACTCGGCCTAACCCTTCAGCCTGTTACTGGGCCTATATGAACAGTGAGTTCCTTTTTCGAACCGTTTACTTCCTCTCCCTCCCTCTTCCCCACCAGCTAGTAACAATGTGGTTATCTGGGCTGTTGAGGCTCTTCGTTTTCATGGGAAGGTAGATTTGAACAAAAGAAGATTCCCATATCCTCCGTTGCCAGCCCAGCATAGACACCTTGTGAGTGCCCCTGGCTGGCTCAGAGCCTAGTATGGTTGGACATCACAAGCCTCCAGGGTATGACTGGTCTTGTCTGGGCGGAAGAAGGGATTGGAAATGAAGCTTCTCCCTTGCCTGGTGGCAAAAGACGCCTCCATTTCTCAGCAACAATGAGCTCAGCAAATGTGCAAGGAACAAGGATTGTGTTACACACCGTCCTGTCTCTCCCATCCCCAATTCCCCCTGAGTGTATACCCACCCCCTTTCACCACCATTAAGAGAACAAAGGGTTTGAGTCATCTCCCCAAAGCACTTCCAGTAAAGGGTCTTTGACTCACACTGCCTGTTCCCCAGACCGTGTCAGCACTAAAAAGCATCTAAGGACATAAACATAAACATCTCCCCCTCCCCAGCTTGCAACAGTATCTATAGGAAATGTCTGTCTCCGTGGCATGAGCAACTCACCCCACCTCCCTGCAAGCTGGTCTGTCTCCATAGGAGGGTGAATTGCCAGGAATGTGTGACTGAAGCACAGAGAATGGGAAAGATGTGTTTGCTTGTGGATCAGAGGTGTTGACCAAGTACACATCTGCCTGGCCCTCCTCTTCCAAGCTGTTGGTCAATCATGAGCGCATTGGCCAAAAAAATAAGATAAAAATAAAATAGCCAAGTAGCAACAAGATAATTTATTCCCACTGTAAGTGAGAATTAAGAACCCTGTTTTAAAGGTTAGTAATTGACATTTGTCTCCGTATTGGTTTGGCAAATCTCAGCCTAGGGCTCCCAGCGTAGAGTAGGGATGTATGAGAAATATCATTGCTCTTTTTTTAAAAAAAAACCCCAAAAAACACCCCTAATGTAAAGGTATTTACAATCAAACAATTTGACATTCGTTTCAGGGCTGAATAAGCAGTTGGAAGGAAGTTAGGCATTTGGCTACTGGAGATATGGCTACCTTTGTTTCAGGGGCGTAGCAAGATTAGAGTGGAACAAAAAGTGAAGATAGGCCCCTGACCCCTCATTTCCCTCCTCCTTATTCCGAGAGATAGGAGGAGGAGAGCAAAGAACAGAAAGAATACTCAGCTGGTGGGGCCCCACTCCCACAAGGGCCCAGGGACGTCTGTCCTCCCTGCCCCCATTCAATTATAGCTATGCCCCTGCTTTGTGCAGTAGCACTATGATTCCGGAATATGTTTTAAGAGTTGCTTGTGTAGTGGTAAGTTAAAATCACAATGTTCTCTCAAACCTTTTGCAAATGTTAACATGATGTTTTTTACCTACTCTCCGTAAGGAAAGTAAGCTTTTGAGATCACTTGGCAGTGTGTGTGTGTGTGTGTGTGTGTGTGTGTGTGTGTGTGTGTGTGTGTGTCCCATCAACTTCACAATGCCTGGAGCAATATAAAACAAATTGTTCTAGTAAGAACTAATCAGCCTACTTTCCTTTCTACAGCTGGACTAAATTTGGTTCAGATCAAGGTCAACAAGTTAGATCTTTTGCACCTCAAATGTTCATGCACCCACCATCTTGAATCGGGGTGGATTACATCATTACAAACTACACCATTGAGGTGTCCTTGTGTATCACTCAGTACAAGTGTATCAAATTTGGTTCAAATCAGTTAGACAGTCCTCAAGTTAGTACACTTGCACCTCGAAGGTTCGCACGTCCACCATCTTGGATCAGAGTGAACGACATCACCACAAACTACACCATTGGGACATCACTATGTGTTCATACAGCTGTAGCAAATTTGGTTCAAATTGGTTAAGTGGTTCACAAGTTAGCCCACTTGCGCCTCAAAAGTTTATGCGTCCACCATCTTGGATCAGGGTGGATGACATAATCACAAAATATGCCATTGAGGTGTCCCTGTGTGTCACTCACTGCAGCTGTACGTAATTTGGTTTAAATCGGTCAGATAGTCCACAAATTAGCCCACTTGCACCTCAGATGTTCACATGGCTGCCATCTTGAACTGGAGTGGATGACTTCATCACTCACTATACCATTTGGGCATCCCTATGTGTCCCTGAAACTGTAGCAAATTTGGTTCAAATTGGTTAAGCAGTTCACAAGTTAGCCCACATGTGCCTCAAAAATTTACACGTCCGCCATCTTGGGTTGGGGTGGATGACATCATCACAAACTATGGTGTTGAGGCGTCCCAGTGCGTCCCTACAACTGTACCAAATTTGGTTCATATTGATCAAGGTGTTGCGAAGTTGATGGGTGGGACACACGGACGCACAGACACACACACAGAATGCCAGGTGATCTCATAAGCCTACTGGAAAGTAGGCTTAAAATTGGGTACAGTTGTAGGGACACATAGGGACACCTCAACAGCATAGTTTGTGATGATGTCATCCATCCCTATTTAAGATAGTGGATACATAAATGTTTGATGAGCAAGTGGGCTAAATTGTGTATCGCTGAACTGATTTCAACCAAATTTGTTACAGCTGTAGGTACACTTAGGGATGCCTCAGTGGTGTAGTTTGTAATGATGTTATCCACCCCGATTCCAAATGGTGGACATGTGAACATTTGAGGCACAAGTGGGCTAACCTTTGGACCATCTAACTGATTTGAACCAAATTTGGTACGGTTGTAATGAGTTACACATAGGGGTACCTCAACAGTGTTTGTGATGATGTCATCCACTCCAATTCAAGATGGCATAGCCACTTGTGCCTCAAACATAAATGTTTGAGGCACAAGTGGAGTAACTTGTGAACCATCCAACCAATTTGAACCAAATTTGCTACAGCTAGGGACATAGGGACATTTCATAGGGACATTTCAATGGTGTAGTTTGTAATGATGTCATTCACCCTGATTCAAGATGGTGGACACATAAACATTTGAGGTGCAAGTGGGCTAACTTGTGAATTGCCTGATCTGAACCAAATTTGGAACAGTTGCAATGAGTGACACATAGGGACACCTCAGTTGTGTAGTTTGTAATGATGTCATCCACCCCAATTCAAGATGGTGGATGCATGAACTTTTGAGGCGCAAGTGGGAATCAATTTGGACCAAATATGGTACAGTTGTAGGGGCAGATAAGGACACCTCAATGGCATAGTTTGTGATGATGTCATCCATCCCAATTCAGGATGGTGGACGTCTGAACATCTGAGGTGCAAGTGAACTACCTAACCAATTTGTACTTGTGAACTACCTAACCAATCTGAACCAAATTTGCTACACCAGTAGGGACACATAGGGGACCTCAATGGTGTATTTTGTGATGATGTCATCTACCCCAGTTCAAGATGGCAGATGTGTGAAGGCAGAAGTGGGCTAACTTGTGAGGATGGTAATTATCAAATAAGATTATAGTGAAAGGAAAGTAGGCAGATCAGTTCTTACCAGAACAACTTGTTCTCATTTCTTGCCTGCCTGTTTTGCTGTTGGTTCTGTTACTGACTGACATATGACACAGTGAGCCAGGTATTCAAGAGGGATGCAGGCTCACTGCTTCCATGGCACTTCCACTCACCAGCCCATTGGTGCTCTAGTGAAGGCAGAGGGGTGGCTCCGTGCTAACAGTGCAGTATGCCAACAATGCTGCACCCTACTCCCATCATTCCCAATAGAAGGAGGCCACAACAGTGATGATGCACAGCGTCATTGGTACAAAGCCTCTTCTGCCTTTGCTAGGAGCGCTGATGGGCTGGTTAATGCCATGGGAGCAGCGAGCCGACATCTGTCTTGGATACCCAACTTGCTGAGTGGTACATCAGCCATTGTCTTCAGTCTGATTGTTTTAGCTGATGTGGATCTTTTGGCTGATGCTTTATTTTGGACCAAAAGCACTCCATAAGACATTGTGGTGGAAAGGCAGAGTATAAACATTTTAAATTTAACTGGTGTATACCGGTGCCTGACAGTGCTTTCTCAATGGTTTCCCAAGGAAATCCATTACTTCCCCACTCTTACTGCTTTTGAATGTGCTATCAAGTCTTTCTTGTCTAGCAAGGGTTTATGTTAACTCCTTTTTGTTGTGGTTTTCGCTGTGCTTTAATTGTTAACAGTATGTATTTTATGGTTTTAAGTGGCTGCCGTTAGCCACCTTGTGAGGATTTGGTCCTGAAAGGTAGAATAGAAATATTAAGAAGTAAATGAAATGAAATGAAATGAAATGGAGTTCTTATATAGACTGATATATCCTCATGACACCTAATGGGCCCAACACAGAACGTCTCCAATGCCCCCCCCCCCAACTTTGCTTACCTCTGAGAGGGTCCAAACTGCTGGTAGATAGTACATCATGCTTACAAAAGAAGATTCATGCTGGCTTGCTTACTGCACAGTTCCCCACCAGTCCAAGAGCAGGGCATGCATTCTGGCTCTGTGTGGCTCTAAGTTATGTCCACACTGCTGCACAGCTTGTAGAGGCTCCATGGTTTCTAAAAATTGTATCAGCAGCACGGAAGCAAGGCCGTTGAGGCTCTTGGTTCATTGGAGCACTGCACAGTATGGAAGCCAACGAGTTCTAATCTGAGATATTGGAAGGCCTCTTCCCAGAAAGCCCCTTAACCCTATGCAGACACTAAGGTTGTTCACATGACCAAACTTGCCCAGCCTGGGGAAGGCTGGGAGGGCAGCAGGAGGGCCTTGTGCTGCTCCCCGGCTTCCCAGTGCTGGGCACCCACATGAGTGCTCCAGGAGTGGCAAGTGGGCAGGGGGAAAGCAGGCTGTGGCTTCCTGCATCCCACAATGCACTGCATGAGGATCACGGTGCATTGGGGGATTTCCCCACTGCTGGGTGCTCTTGCTGTCCTGCTCTATGGATGCTCGGACTGCAGGCCGCTTGAGCATTCACATGGCCGAGGAGTGGGGTAGAAGGGCACACAAATGCCCTACTACCTCATTACTAATCCAGTACAAAACCCAAGCTACCCCAGTGCAAGAACACCAGGAATGGGACTGTTCCTGGCGCTCTGCACAACCAGTCCTGCCCAGGTAGGACTATGCAAGTCCAGGTAGGGCTGGTCGTATGAACAGCTTCATTATGTTCATTGTACCTGCATTCAGATGTCTTTGCACTTGTACATGTAGTTATGTGAATGGCTGTACCTATGTTCATTTTAAAAGTGAACCTGGGTACAGGTCCCCTCCAATGCAGGATACAGATAGGAAGTGTACTGCTGTACCTGTGTTCAACATAACACAGTGAATAGCTGTATCTGTGTACAGAACTGAAACTGTGTGCCTTGTACACAGGTTGTATGAGTGTTGAAGGAAAAGTGTGAATAGGGCTCTTGGCATTGCCGTAAGGTAAGGAACTACCTTTGGTGATGCTTTACCATTCACTACCACTCATTCATAATCACATCTTTCTTGTCAAAATATTTTTGGGTTTGATTGCTTGGAATTCTTTGGATGATTGGGGCACACAGAAGCCTACAAACTTTGCTTTGAATCTTGCATTAGGCAAAAACAGGTGGCAAATAGTTGTAAATCAAATGTATGGGGGCTTGTGGTAGTGACTGCTGGTTTCTTTGACCATGGTTTCTCTCTGTTTGTGGTGAATGGGTCATTCATAATGAGCAGTTTAAACCCACAATAATACACTTCATTACTGACTCCCACAGTAGGTGCAGATCATGCATGCCACTTCCTGATTGGTTTTCATCATTCCTGTAAGTATTACCCCTGGCATGGAGGTCCAGAGAATAGACTGCTGAAGTGATAACATCAATATCAATCATTCCCAATGTGAAAAAAATCATCCTTGCTCTTGTAGGTAAGTGTTCCAAACAGGCTGAAGGCTCTAGAATATTACTGCTGAATCTGTAAAACAAAGGCCGGGTTCAGACGTAATATGAAACTGGAGGCTGGCGAATCCATGGTTTCAATTTTTAACTGTACACCTCATCACAGACATTTGTCCAACCACAGTCTGGCAACCTCCAATTCCAGGAGAGGGGAGCCCCTCCCTGTTACCCAGACACCGAGGCCTATCCCATCAAGCTCCATGGCCAGACTGTGGGCAAAGTGTCAGCATTTCAGCAGAGTGGCCACAATTGGCCACAATCTCAAAGGGGCGTGCTGAATGTGGACTTTGAGAGATCCACCTGTCCTAGGCATGGAGGGGGCATTTAAATGCCTTTAAATATCATGCCATGCCAGTGCTTCTTCTGACCGCAAAGGCACCTCCACCCCCCCCCCAAAGATCCCTGCACCCAAATAGTCCCACACAAGAATGATTGGGGTGGGGGCCTGGGGGCATTACTTCCTTGTTAGGGAAGGGAACATGATGGCTTACCAGCAGGGGATATGTAGGTGCGGGAGGGCAAAGGATCCTGGGGGCATCTATCCCGCAATGACCTAGGATTCTCTTGAGAAGGATCACCCTGCCAAAGCAGCCCATGCAGACCAAACTGAACTCCAGCTCCACTGCCAGTTTGCTGCTGGTGGGATAGTCCTCTCATGAGAGGGCCAGTCTACTGGGGAGGACCACAGGGTGTGAGTCCTAGGGCTCCCTTTGGACTGCATGCTCACGAGTTGAGCTAACCCACCAAAGGGGGTTCCGCTTGTGTGCCCCCTCAACTATACATGGTAAAAGATAGAATATAATCACTGCCCCCCACTCCATGGAGCCTTGTATTCACCCAAAGGGGATTTTGATGCTCCATGTGTCAGAGCCTGGTCATGTGCATGGCCAGGGTGGGGGGGGGGGAACGACACACACCAGGTGCGTGGATGGCTCTGGAAACCCTTTCAGAATTCCCAGGTCTGGTCTGGCATTGTGCCATATGCAGATCTGCCGGTGTGGTGACTTGCGGGAGAGGGGAAGCCCAATTTCCAGTGACCCCTGGAGAGCAGGGCCGCTGAGTGGAGGAAAGGGCTGGGCCCTCTTCCCCAGACTTTCTGTGGGAGGGAAATAGAACTCAGCTGCTCAAGGATCCCTGGTTGGGGCTGCCTTTTCAACCTGGCCCTGGGCACACATTCCCAGCCATTTGTTTCTCTCCCAGCACTGTGATGGGGTGCCCTGCTTATATAGTCACCTGGAGTGTTTGTGCTTGTGAACATACATCATTGTTGCTTCCTTCTCGGTGAGCAAAGGACTTTGTGCCCATCCACTCATCCCATCCACTTCCCCTCCTGCTTGTCAAGTATAGAGTGGGGAAAGGGATAGAGTGGAAGCGAGGAACAGAGTGGGAAGAGCGAAGGCCCTTCACAAAGCCCCTGAGTGACTGCTACTTAACAGGCTGACAAGAGGCTGATGCAATGTGGTGGCATCCCTGTTGCCAGGCAACTACATAGGTGTGAGGGTGACAGGAGAGGTGGGGCTGATGCCTAGGAGAGGCAGCCAGTGAGAAGCACTGCAGCTTGGACGCATCTGTGCCGCCGCCTCTATTATTGCAGTTTGAAAATCAGCACAAAACTGCAGTTATGACGGTGTCTGGGTTCAGATGTAATGTTTTAGCGGCCAAACCAAGGGTCTTGGTGGCAAACCTTTGTGCAAACAGAAGGTTCGAGTTAGAGTTTGGTGAGACAAACTGCAGGTTGCTTTTGCCCCCGAAGCATGGTTTCCTGAATTTGGATGTATGGGTGTTCCAGCCTCTGCCCCATTTAACTCCTCTTTCCCATTATATCTGAAAAGGCCATGGTGATGAATGGAAGTGCAAGTTGCCGCCAATGAGCAACAATGTAGGTCTGTATTATACTGCTTAGAGAGACAACTGTGGGGTCATGCAAAAGTTAGCCAGTTGCAAAAAAAATATGCATAGAATCTAGAAAAATTCACTGGATATGCCTTGTGAAAACTGTACTTGCTTTCATAGATCAGTCTTGCAAACATGTGGTGTCAGGTGGAAATAGCCATGAAAATAAAGGGCAGGTGTCAGTTACCCGCATTGTGAAGGCTGGATCCATTTCACATGTGTCATGCACTCACTGCATTTACTCACTCTCTCAGCTTCAGTTCTTGATCTGCAACAGGAAGATAATAGTTACTTCTATTCTAGCATTGTGCTGAGTGAGCTCACTGAATGCTCACTGAGTGATGACATGAATGTCTGAAAGGGTCATCGTCATTCAGAAGCATATCAGCAGTGCACCATACCACCTTCTTTTCAGTTCAGACAGAACTGATGCTTGTGAGCCCAAATGTTGAAAACAAAGCACTTTGCAGGTTAAAGGTGATAGCATGTAGTGTCCATGTGTGAGTGAGTGTGCACGCAGGGGGGTATTCTACAAAAATACCCGTTTCCCCATAAATATCCACAAAGTGGCCTACATTACAATAATAAAAACAACCAACAATAAAAATTGATCATGAAAATAACTAAAAAGCAACTTGCAGCATAACTAATATGAAAATTACACAACCCTCTCATAAATCCCCTAACAGTCATATAAAACAATAAAAAGCTAAATCAGCAGCCAAACAGTGAACTCCAAAACTTATGGGAGAGGGATGTTTTTTTCAAGTCACACACAGTATATATAGAGATGCAACCTGGAGGGTCTTCAGAGGCAAATATGGATATATTTGTGATGCCATCATGGCTGTTTCAAATAGTTGTCAAACAGATATTCTATGTGTGTGGAACCCTCATCAAGGAACCCTGAGAGCGAAACTACATGTTACAGGTTGAGTATCATTAATCCAGACATCCGAAATCCGGAATACTCCAAAATCCGGAAATCACCATGGTGTGCACCCACAGCACTGACTTGACATTATTTTCACATGAAAATCTGAATTTCATCTCCACCTAAAATGACATGTTTGAGTCTAACATGACCAGCAACATTATTGCATTGAAAATTTTCTCACAATTAGTTTTCATTACATTTACAGCTACCTGTAGTTATCATAAATTCAATGCTTATTTGTTTTTATACTTTAAATAAAACTTTAAAAAATAAAATACAGTGTACAGTAACCTTTCATGTTTAGACTTGGATCTCATGCCCAAAATCCCAATACAGTATGCAAATATTCCAAAATCCAGAAAAGTCCAAAATCTGGAACACTTCTGGTCCCAAGCAGTTTGGATAAAGGATTCTCAACCTGTACATGCAAACATGTGCGACAAAGGTTTGATGGCTCCCTTTCTTAGGCTCACTGGGGTAAGTTGTTAGGGGGATCTGGCATGGGGAAGCAGTGGGTGTGTCATCATAGTTGAGCCAAAGGCAGCTGACACGTGTGACCCCAAAACCAGCATCTTGGAGCCAGAAGCCACATCAGCAGGGGTGTGACAGGGGAGGCGGAAGGAAGCAAGCTGCCCCACAAAGCTGAGGGCCCTCAGTGTACTGGTTTATACTGACAGTGTTGGGGGAGATGCAGGAAGAGGGCCCCAAGACTATGTTTTGCTTCAAGCCCTGGGTTACCTCTCTGGCCCTGCACAGCGTTAGTCAGAGCTAAAAGGTCAAGCTAGGAGTAGGGCTGAGAAGGCTAAAGATAACCATGTACACAGCTTTGGACTCCTTGGAGGAAAAGTGAGATTTGAATGTAACAAACAAGCAAACAAACCAAACTGAGGAGTGAGAGTGTGTCATGTCATAGACTATCAAGAGCCAGAATAAACCAGAACCAGGAAAGACTATTTTGCCCAGGCGATGTCCTAGCCTAAACAGGAAGCCTTGCTAACATTTCCTGTTGAGGACACAGGCAATGACCAGTATGGGTTATGCGGTCACCTCAGGTTCTCTTTATTGCCTAGATAAATATTGTAATCCATAGACCTGATGCCTTGCCACAGGGGGCAGCTATGCACAGAGCTGTGGCTCGTATTTTCAGCCCTGGGGGGGCTCCTGACACAGGGAAAGGATTAAGCACCAACATCTCTCCATCTTCACTCCAAAGCACCCCTCCTAAAGTTGCTTTTTCCTAGGAAAAACAGCCATTAAGCGTCCACCACATATTTATGCATGTAACATGTAGTTGGGCCTTGAGGTGACCTTCATTTCCTCTGTCTTAACCAGTGGTCCATAAGCTTTCTCTTTTGTTTTGGGCTGAGGACAAGAATGACTGTTATCTGGCAAACCGATTCAGCTGTACTAGTAAAGCCTGTGCTGGCTGGCAACTCCTGTCATCATTATTACTGACAATGCCAGAAGGGGGGGACTTCATAAAAGGACCTGTATGTGCTGCTGTGCCAACAGGTGATGCTAAGGGGAGCTCTGCTGCAGAGAGTAGGCCATGTGGTCAAATGTGGGAAATGTTATTTTCTGGAAAGCCCTGGCTCCAAAGCCCCATGTGATGGAAGGAGGTGCCTGAGCTGTAAATTAAACCTGATGCCTTGAGCGCTTTGCAGCTACTAAATATGTTAAAGAATGTAATGTGAGATATTAATTTAGATCGGATCAAAAGGTGCTAAGTCAACATGTCTGGAGTAGAAAAGGAGACATCAGAATGTTGATGTCAAAAACGACATGTCATTTCTTTTGGTCTCTGGTAAGATTTCAGCCAGCCCAAAGCTGGAGTCAATAACAACACTGTTGTTGCTTCACTTGCTGGTTTTGGAGTGGCTCCATTGTCCTGGAAGGAACAGCTCTGTAGCTCAAGACCAGGGCTGCTCGGCCCTTCTGCAGATGTTGGCCTACAACTCCCATAATCGTTAGCTATTGGCCACTGTGGCTAGGGATTATGTGAGTTGTAGTCCAAAAACAGCTGGGGGGCCTAAGTTGAGCAGACCTGCTCAAGACTGTCATCTGTTTGCAGTCTTTCAGCAGATGTTCATCATCATGAAAGAAGAAAATGGAGGATAATGGAGGACTCGTGGTGCAGATTAGATCTGGAGGCCAGAGTTTATTGTAAATAGAATATGAATATGTTGTTACTTTCCCAAAGAAAATACCCCACCCCCCCCAGCCACTCGGTCAGGGCAGCTGTGCCTTTAATAGCTGTGTGTTGGGTAGAAATTCAACAGCAGTGAGATCCATTGAGATGGAAAGCTTACCATACTGGCTGTCATGATGCACATTGATATGGCACTACTGTGCATTGCATTGGGGCTGCAGCAGACTTGTAAGGTAGTCCTGATGCTCTAGGGCAGGTCTGTTTAACTTAGGCCCCCCTGCTGTTTTTGAACTACAACTCCCATAATCCCCAGCCACAGTGGCCAATAGCCAGGGATTATGGGAATTGTAGGCCAACATCTGCAGGAGGGCTGAAGCTGAGCAGCCCTGCTCTAGGGGATGCACAATTGTGCAATAATAGAAGCTGTCACAAATGGAAGGAACTGCAGCTGTGCTGCTTATGCAAGTGCCTGTTCTCTACAGCACTGGGGCTGCCTTATGAGTCTGTACCGCTGTGCATCATGTCAGCCACCAAATTCTGACCTGTGTCAAACCGTATTTTAGGGATGTATTTATGAAAGTAAGTGAGCCATAGGGCAAGTAATATGCCTTTTGCTCTGCACAAATAATTTGTTGTCGTGGGGAATGAGAGCAATGAAGAGAGAGGGTTTGCCTCACATCAGTTTGGCGCAGACTGCAGAGGATGAGGCCTTCCTCTGTGGCTCTCTGGCAGTTGCCGTTTGCTGTTTCTTAGAGTGTGTAGAGATTATCCCTTCTTTGGAATGACAGGAGCAACTTACATCGTAGCATTTGCTGCTCTTGCATCCTGCAAACAGAGTGGAGTGGGGTGGGACTTGCTGGGTGGAAAAATCAGGGGGGGGGATTCTAATTGGAAATGCTAATGTTACTCTCCGCTGCCCTCTGGAAATTTTAGGAGGTGGCCAGTGCTGGCTTAATTTTGTAGCCTGGGTGTTTTTCACACAGCAGGCTTTACTGCGGGTTTACTGCGAGGCTTTACTGAAAGTTCAAAGTTGCCGCATAAATCTGATGCAAAAAGGAGATTTTTTAATCCTGTATATAAATCGGGCTACACTCTAATCCTCAATGAAAAACCTGAATTGTTTGTGAAGTGCTCCCCAATAATTCATAGAGACTTCAGGGTAAATCTGGCCGATAGGTGAACGCACACTGTGAATTTTGGAGGAGATGCAGGCTAAAAGCCCTGTGTGAATAACGCAGGGTGTTATAAAGGACCAGTTCTTATGTGGCTGCACTGTGCCATGGGGAAAGCTTTTAAGTGGCTATCACCTGGATCTCAGTAATCAACATCCTCCCTGGGTTCTAATCCCTGAGAACCAGCACCAGGATGTAGCTGGCGAGGGTGCATATGTCTGTGGTAAAGTAAGCGTTTAGTGTGCTTCATGTCTTGGATTCAGTCCCCGACATTTCCAGAGCTGAACACCATCTCCAGAATCTTTGATAGAAAAGACCTGTGCCTCAGGACTTAACCAGGTGAGAAGACAGAGACAGGGGCAAAGCTACTATTGGGCAAACAGGTTCAAAGAACCTGGGCTGTGCCCAATCAGGGGCCGCGCTTCGCAGCCCCAACACACACCTCCCCCGTGTCTGATGTTAGATGTGGGGGTGGGGATGGTTTAGCTCCCGAGTGGGGGACGCTGCATTCACGGCGCGAACAGGAGTGGCTCTTCTCTGCCTTTAAGGCTGCTCCAGGCCGCGCCACAAACGCAGTGCCAGTCTGAGTCTAGCTCCCAAAGGGGCCTGACTTGTTGCCTCCCCCTGTGCCAACTGAGTCCCAAATGGATCTGGGGCTCAATTAGGGAGCCAGACCATGCCCCCTGTGTCTGACATCAGATGCGGGGGCATGGCTAGCCCTGCGTCTGATGTCAGACGCAGGGGCAGGGTCAGTGGGGCCACCACCACGGCTGCACACAGGCCACTGGCGGTCAGGCTCTGCCACTGGGCAGAGACCTCTTATCAGCTCAATTGGCTGACAAGATGGAAGCCCTCCGTCGATGGAAGGGACCTGCAGCACAACTTAAAAGGCAGTTTCAATGGTGTAGCGACAAGACTGCTGTGGAATGACTTAAAACCTCTTCTGGGCAGCAGCACAGAGTTCCTTCCATTGTTCCCAATGAAAATAGTGCTGTGCAACTGCCCTGAAGCAGGTTAAGTCATTCAGCAGCAGCCTAGGGATGTGCACAGAGCTAGATTGCCTGGTTCAACTGGAATCTGGACTGGATTCAAGCCACTCCAGGCAGCTCGGGCTCAATTGAGCCCAGCCTGGCCTGGCCTGGTTCTGCCGTTGAGCTGGCTCGAGGTGCTCAGTGGCTATACTTTCAAAGGGGAGTCCAGCAAGGACTTACAAGTAAAGGGCTGCAGTGGGGTGGAGGAGGGAAAAGGTCTCAGGCTGTCTTTTACCTTCAAAAATCAATCTGCTGCATGACTGGATGGCAGCAGCCTGCCGGCTGTAGGGATGGCAGCAGTGGCAGGAGCGCCTTCCACCCTCCCGCTGACCTCCCAAATGACAGCCCGGGCTGGCTGCGGGCCATTTCAGTCCTCTGTGTGCATGTGCACAGAGGCCTGCAATGGCCTGCAGCCAGCCTGAGCTGTCCTTTGGGAGGCCAGTGTGGGAGGGTGGAAGGAGCCCCGGCCAGCACCTCCCCCATCCTTGGGATGGCAGAGGAGGCCTCTGCGAGTGGCCATGTGTGCATAGAGAGGCCCGAAATGGCCCACAGCAAGCCTAGGTTGTCATTTAGGAGACCGGCAGGAGGGTGGAAGGAGCCCCTGCCATTGCTGCTGCCATCCCACCATGCATTGGCTTGATTTTCAAGGTAAAGGACAACCTAAGATCTTTCCCCTCACCCCTCCCCTGCAGTCCTTTACTTGTAAAGTGGAATTATTTCCAGATTCCTCATTACAAGTATTCCATCGAGCCGGCTTGCGAGGCAGAGGCTTGGCTCATCTTGCCCTCAGACTGCCTCCCCCCCCCCCCAGTTCAGTTTGAGGGCAAGCCATAGAGCCAAGCCGGCTCATTTTTGAGCTGGTTCACACATCCCTACAACAGACCCATTGCTACAGCTTTGGGGCTGCCTTTTAAGTTGGAAGCAGTGTTGACGGGTCCTGAATGTCAACAGAGGGCTGCCTGCCATGTCAGCCAACCCCATGGCTGCTGTTTCTTCAAAACATTTATATACCATTTTTCAAATAATTTCTCCCCAAGGTGGTTTACAACCAAAATATGTATAACTAGCTGAACCAGGCGCAGACCATCTGTGCCTCTATTCCCCCCACCTGGCTTTCTCTCCCCCAAGCCCACCCACCAGTTGCCTTTTCTCCCGCCCGCCTGCCATCACCGCTTTCTTCCCCCTCCCTCTGCCAGCCGCCGCTTTCTCATGCCTGCCACCCCCACCATTTTTTCTCCCCCATCCACCCGCCCGCCACTTTTCTCTCCACCCCATCCGCCCGCTGTATTTTTCTCCCTCTCTCCGCCCACCGCTGCCTCTTTTATCCCCCCCGTATATCCGCTGCTGCTTTTCTCCCCCCCCCATCCATCTGCCCACCTGCCGCCGCTTTCTTCCCCCTCTCCTCCTCCCTCGGCTGGGCCGGGGGCGCCTCCATTATTAATGCTGGAACTCTCGCAGCGTGTTGCAAGAGTTCCACCACCAAATCCTGGGCACGCATGCCAGCTAAGAGAATTAAATATATAGATTTACATACAAAAACATCACCACAGTTAAAACTGGCAGCTAACATCTGAACCCTTAAAAGATTTTGAAGAATAGAAAAGTCTTTGCCTGATACTTAGAAAACAGCAGAAGTGTTTGCCCTTTGCCCTTGCAGAAGCACAGCTTCCTTGTGTGAAGGAAGTGCCGACAATGAGACAGGGCCTTCTCAGTTGTTGCCCCCAGACTTTGGAATGCTCTCCAAAGGGTATCTGCTCCTCAGTCTTCATCAAAGTTTTTAGAAAGCATGTGAAATCTTGGCTTTTTACCCAGGCTTTTATATGATTGTTTCTACTGCTGCTGCTTCGTATTTTTTAATGGTTTTATTGTGCTTGTTTTTAAAATCTTTTTAACCATATCTGTATTTTTGTATTTTAGCTTAATATTTTAATTGAGTATTTTTTCTAGTTTTGTTTTTAACTTTTGTGTGAACTGTCTTGAGATTGTTTTAATGAAAGGTGGACTAGAAATTTGACAATAAATTAACAATAAATAAAGAAGAACCTCTGTATATGGAGAACAACATTATGATTGCATACCATCCATTGGGGAACATCCAGAGCAGCTGCAACATCCAGAGGTACACCTCATGTCAGTGGAAAGTCTCCACACTTTCCAAAGGGCAGGTGTTCTTGTGAAGCAAATCAGTGTTCATTGTAACGGGTTGACTACAGGTCCCATCAACCCCAGCTGCAATGGCCATTGTTTGGGGCTTATGGGGGTTGTAGTCAACAACATATGGGAATCCTTGTTACAGGGAGCACTGGTGCAAATACATGTTAGAGTGGAAACATATTGGTTGACACTCAGTGATGTATTTCTGTTCTAACGGAGGACTTCTGGAGCCTTGGTGGGCTCTGGAATGTATTTGCAGTCTTGCACAAGAGTGTTCAGGCTTTGAAAAGTGTGGAGAGCAGTGTGGGAGCTAGCACTGCATGGGTGCTGATATCTGGAGCACCCCCATCCCATTGCTGTATATGCTGGCCAGTGTGTTGAACTGATATGGAAACTGATGTCCATTTACAGGTGCAAATCCTCACCCGTCTTTGCAGTCATCAAGGGGTGACTGTGAGTCCAAAGGGCAGCTATGATCTGATCCGTCTTCCTCTTAGCTTTGCTTTCCTGAGGAAGGGGAACAAAAATTACAGTGGTGGATTGGTCCCATGGCCTGTCTGTCTCATCAAACAGCCTGGCACTGGCAGCAGCCTGCATTGGAGGAGAAAAGGGCAAGAATACCCTTTATGGACAAATGCAGGGTAATGGGCCTGCAGGGAGGTCCCGTCCCTCCTTAGAGATTACAGCTGCTGTAAGCAAGTGGTATTAGCAATGGCCAAGCCAGCTCTATTACCAAACATTGAAAAGGTCATCATAATTAAGAATAATTTTTATTTATAAAGCACCAGCCAACTCCCATATCCCTTGGCCAAGTCACTGGAGGCTCAGTGCAGCAGTTTAACGGGACTATTAAAAGAAAGTCATGATAGTATAGTTCACACTGTCACCTTTCTTAGCATATATTCTCCATTATTAATTAATGCATACTATCAGGGGGACTATTATCATATGACTGTCACCTTCTGATTGATGTGGGCAAGGGCAGCATCGGCATAGAGAATGAAGGGAAGATCTTACAGCAAAAGGGGACATCTCCATGGGTATTCTGGGTTTATTCATCACAGATAACACAGAATTGTTTTTGTTCATGTACACACATACACATATTGTTAGTTTCCTCTCTATTTTCTGCTGGGATGGTGTTAGGTTCACCAGGTTTAGTGACCTTGTTTGTTTTTATAGAATGTCATCATCATCTGTCAGTCAGTCAATGGCTATTGCAACATAAACAGGTATACACTGACAATCCAGAGGTAAGAATTTAACAGCTTAAAATTATAAAATACCTGTTTCTAAAAGAAATCCTATAGAGGATTACAAGTCTTTGTCTCAGAGCAAGCCAACGTGAGGGGAAGAAAAATGCTCTATCACCCCTCTATGCTTTCTGTACAAAGGTTTCTCCCCAAACTTTCTTGTAATCTTGGTAGGATCTAGGCTGACCCCTCCCCAATTATCAACAGAGTTTAAATCCCCCCCCCCGGCTTGGGTGGAAATCCCAGGGAAACTCTCCTACTTTTGCTACTAGAAAAGTATACAAAACCTTCCACATGCAAACCTACACGTGAGGAGAAAACTAACAGCTGCTGAACTCGTGAGGCATGTGTGTGCACCAGAGTGAGACCCCCTTTCAACTCCCTTTCTTCTGAGTCAAGTATCCACTCAGAGAGGCTTTTAAAATGCAAAGAAAAAGAAAGAAAAGCTTTATTCAAAATACTACAGACAGCTTCCATCTGAGGCGCTCTCAGATTTTAGTTACAGGTAAAAGAAATACTCAGTAAGTTACAAGAATACTTCAAAAAGCACCCCAGATGATGTTGGGGTGGCACACTTTAAAAATCGTGGTTACCCACTTGCAAAGAACATGGATGTAGGAAAATACAAAAGCACCTTTAAAAGCTTGCAGATAGACCATCCTAGAACAGTATCAGGGATTTACAAAGCACACAGAAGAAATATAAGTTTCTAACACAAAATCTGACTAACAAACAGCTCCCAAGGCTGAATCCCCCTTTCCTTGAAAACTCACCCGCCATCTGATGAGAATCAAGCTTCCTGCAATCCTGTCTCGCAAGGATCTGCAGAGGTCCTTCCATGAGAGAAATCTCCAGGCTAGCTTTTGACCATGAGGGAGCAAAACTCCATTGCTCCTCACTAAGCCTTCCGCCTGTGCTTCCCTCACCTCCAGCCTGCTTCTTCTAGCCCTTCTCATCCTCCTCATGGCTCCCTAGGTCCCACCCACATGGTGTGCTGATTGTTTGAGCCCTGGAGTTCACCAGCCTGCCAGTCAGGACAGGGTTCACTTCTGGTTAGATCTTTAGGGGAGCGGAGTGGCTGGTCAGTGACTGATCACTACAAAGCCCTAGTAAAATTCTTTGCAGTTGAATTAGAGAATCTCCCTGATAGTTAACATAAATTATGAGACATAAAATGAGCTCTCAGTTTCTTGCTGCAAATGCAAGTCTGTAGGTGACAAACATATTCGTAACTGCCAACAGACGAGTTTGTGAGACATTCCATTATATATGGTTACATTGGTATAATGTCATAGGATATGGTCTGAAGGCACATTATTCCACAAATTTGCTGAAACCAACCAGATCTCCATGTGGTCAGTTCCTTGTTGGGATACCACCTGTGAATCTTATGTACAACCAAGGGCATAGCCACTATTGTGCGAACAGGCTCAAAGAACCTGGGCCGCCAATGGTAGGGGCTGCTGAAACCCCCAGGGGGGCATGGCTTGGGCTCCGGAAGAACCCCAAACCAGCTCCCCATGCCCAGGCTACTAAGAGTCCCGAGCCAGCACTTGCCTGTCCTTTTCAGGAAGCGCTTGCTTCGGAGCTTGAGTCCACACACCCTTTGTGCATGATGTCACATGCAAAGGGGGTGTGGCCTCGAGCTCTGAAGAGCCCGACTGAGTACTTCCCTGTCATTTCAAGCAGTGCTTGTTGCCTGAAAGCATCTATTCTCTCTTTCTCTCCCTCTCTGGAGGGAGAGAAAGGGGACTAGATGCTTTCAGGCAGCAAATGCTGCCTGAAGGACGGGCAAGCATTCACTCGTGGGCAGGGAAGGGATTTCTCTCAGGGCTCAGGCACGCCCCATGTGTGTGACATCATGCACATAGGACGTCACCAGAGGGGGCCACCAGACAGGGCCGGACCCAGGCCGCTGCTTGGTTGGCTCCACGTCTGTGTACAACATGAGTCCCAAGGATTCTAGACCCCTTCTATAGTTATAATATCAAAATGTCTCATATATTGAATGAGATGGTAGTGGGAGGTGTGAGAAGGATCCCAGGCAAATAGATCTCTGCAAGTTCCACCCATCCAAACCTAAGGAACAGATTTCGTGCAGAATTTTTGGGTCTCCACTGGAACTCAATGGATCTGTTATTGTACATGTGCATTTTGATACATGTATTTCACTGCCTTGAAATTTGGGTGGTAGGTGTCACCCATGGGGACCTACCCACCACCCACATTTGATGCCCCTAAGACCTTTATAAGTGGTACAAATTGATCCAGATCCAAACTGAATCAAATCAAATCCAAATTGAATCTGGGGTGATTTGGAGGGACAGAATCGGACACACACAAAAACAGGGGTGATTTGATTTGGGCACAAATCAAATTTTAAAAAAAATCAATTCGTGCACATCCCTAGTTATAATGCAGAATAAGATTGTTTGCATGACCTCCTACCTGGGTGGGCAGAGAGGGCAGGTGGGGAAGCAGGCTCTTACCTGCCTCTTCACAGATGATCAATGAAGACAAGTGAAGGTTGCCGATCACGCACCCACATACACGCCAGGACAGCGATCGGCAGTGTGTGGCTGGAAGAAGCAAAGTGTGCTCTGGGTCCTTCATGGACCCAGAATGCAGTGTGCGCGCAACGGAGGAGATGCTTTTGGTTTAGCAGCCACTTTGCTCTGAGCAGCTGCTCATCCCCCATGGCTCACTGCCAGAAATGGTGGTGGGTTGGAGGGAAAAGCCCCATTACCCAGGGGTGATAGTACACATGATTTCCTTTCCTTGGTTAAACCCTAGGTACCAAAGGCAGACTATTCTCTACTGGCACCTTCTGCTCCCGGAGCTCCAGACAACATGAGCTGGCTGGGGTAACCTGGGCAGTTCATGTCATGAGAACAGCCCTATTGTCTAGTCAGTCCTTGCTTCCTGCTAGCATCAGATCCCTTCCCCTTGCTTCATGGAATGCCTTTCCTTGAGCAGCCGATGCAGCAGTTTCACTGAGACAAATGAAAACAACAATATCTGTGCTTTCCATGAGCATTCTTTTTGAGTGCTCACAAAAGCCCTTGTGACTTTAAAAATACTTGAAGAGAAAGCTTACAAAACCTGATCATTTGGGGTGGGGGGCAGGGGGATGTCCACCCATCCCTAAGCTGCTTTTCCCAACCACATTGAAGCATCTCTCTCTCTCTCTCTCCACCCCCCACCCCCCCATGTGCGTTTGCAAAAAAAAAAAAAAAGAGGGGGAAAAGCCTGCAATGGACACATGCAATAGCACTGATTCAAAGCCAGTGTTTTCCTTTCCCCTCTTCAAGCCCTAAAAGTGACAAGTAATAATTCCCAAACTTACTATTTAATGGCCACAGACATGAAATAACTCTTTGCCATACCCAGTAGGTAACAACAGCATGCCTATGTCACATGATCCAACAATGGAGGAGGCATGTTTTGCCCTTTGTGGCACTGCACAATAACCTCCATGTTACATTTGTGCCTGGTGCAATTTCGTTCGTTCCTTCCTTTGTGTCTCCCAAGCTCCCAGCCTTTAATTTTTAAGGAAGGGCATAGCATAGCATAGGACATTCAACTCACTCCCCTCCAATGTACAATGCAGGGTTCATGCCACTCAGTCATGTGTCAGATATGTATCTGACCCTGGCACAATGCAGCTGCAGACGACAATTACACACATCCATCATGAAATGACACTCTGGCTCTGTGCTATGGCAGACATTGGCATGGGCTGGCTGAGACAATTATCAGTCCTGGAGCATCCTTAAAACTGCAGCAAACCTCGTATGCTCCCCCTTGGCACACCAGTCAAGGCATCAGGCTGTACTAAGAGAGGTGAAGTGTTCCCATTCTGCTACACTTTGCAAGCCTCATAATAGGCAGGGTCCAGAACAGAACGTAAGTCAAGTTTACACATCCATAACGGAATTAAGTCATGAATTTTGTGGCCCTTGAATAATATCACCCAGCATCAAGCCACTTTATATATCTTGGGCGGTGGTAAACTGGGCACTCGCTTGAGGGCAGGTGGGGAGAGGGGCTGTGCCACGGAAGATAAGAAGGGGAAAGCAGAAATTCGACATGGAACATTCTGGTAATGGATTCCATGGTTACGGTTGCCTGGGCAACCACTGCACATATACATCTCTCTGCACAGGAGTCGAAAGTGAATGACAATTTGGAAAGCAGCAAGCCAGAAGAATCTAGGAGGCCTTAAAGAAGATTGATAGGAAAATCAATGCCTTATAAAAGCCAGGTGACTGATCCACTTTGAAGGAGGGTGTTTATTTGCCCAGCAAAGCCAGACGGTTTAGCAAACAGATGATACATTAATTGCAGCCTGAACTTCTTCCACGCTAGTCTCCATCTTTGCACCCTTCTCTGGAGCACGCCCACATATGCAGGTCCTCATCCATTTCCCCCAAACCCTGTTATATGTACGGGATGAGGGACTAGCCATAAAATTTTACTACCATTGGTTCTCTATTCAGGAAATAACAGGTTCATAAATGGCCCAGACAGTACAGAGCAGAGCAGTCAACTTAGATTCCGGGCAGGCCCTCTCTCTCTCTCTCTCTGCAACAGCTACAGAGGCATTTCCGAGAAGCAGCCAGACTCACGATCCAGTTGCTACCTTCTCGCCTCTCTTCTCCCCCAATTGCTGTTTATGAGGGGAGCTGTTTCTCGTAATCGGGTGTTTTGGAAGGGTCTGCTGATTAAAGAATCATCTGCTGGCATGAGCCCGTGGAAGATGGGGGTAGTGGTGCTGTTGTTCATCCTTCTCCTGGAATCTCGAATGCTGGACAAGTAGTGGGAAAGTAAATCAAAATATGTGGAGGAAGAGTTGGGGGTGGGGAAGGAAGGAGGCTGTGTGTGCATTGTCCCTCCTTGCCTGCTTTCTGAACTGCGCCACTAGACTACTGTGGAGTAATATGTGAGTAGCACAGAATATGTGGCAATAAAATCCTAGGGTCCAAGGACCTGGGAAAGGCTTATGAATTTTAGGTTGCCATTTCAAGGCAACCTGTCCTCCTGATTGCTGCTTTGAGACAGCCTGTCCCCAGATGTCTCTCAGCTTCAGTGAAATGCATGAACCTGCAGAGCTCCAGGAGTGAACGGGCAGCAATGAAAGGGCTATATTGCCTCTCCGATTTAGGGAGTGTGCTCTCTCTACATGAAAACTGATCACATACTGCAGTCCATGCAGCGGTATGCAGCACTGCCAGCTTTTGATTTCAAGAACACTGACTCTGGGGTTGTACCTGTCGTCGTCTTCTTCTTCTTCTCCTCCTCCTCCTCCTCCTCCACCTCCTCCCCCCACTACTACCATTTGCATGCCGCTTTCCAACAAAGTATGCAAACTGATTTACATAGGAAAAGAAGAAATATAAGATGGTTTCTGGTCCCTAAAGTGCTCGCAACCCAGAAAGAAACACAAGGAAGGAAGACACCAGCAACAGCCACTGCAGGGATGATGTGAATAGGTCCAGTTGTTCTCCCTCTGCTAAACATAAGGAGAATCCCAACTTTGAAAGGTGCCTCTTTGCCCAGGTTATCTGAGAGCCAAGGCTACCGCAAAGGGTAGCTGTGAGGACAAAATGGGGGTAATCCTACCTATGATGTTCTGAACTTCTTGAAGGATGAATGGTGTTCAGAAGTGATAGGTCAGAAGCTAGTTAAGAAATGTCTGGCTTCCCAAGATGGCCTGGGGCACCTGGTTCTGTCACACTGTTAAACTGATGGCAGTTTTATCCACCGTTTTAACTTTTTAATTGGCATCATTTTATGGTTTGGCTGTTATTTTTCTCATTATGGTGAGCTACCTGAGAATACTTATATTGAAGAGTAGTGTCAAATCCAAGGGAAAGAGTTGTGCTATGCAAGGACAAAGCAGTGGAGTAGAATCAGGAATATTAATAGTTTAATGAAATATATAGTACTAGCTGGGCCAGGTACAGAGCATTTGTGCCTTTAGCCACCTGCCCCGCTGCCACCTTTCCCGCTCCACCCACCTGCCACTGCCATTTCCCACATCACTGTTGTTTTCTCTCTCACCCCTCTGCCCGGCTTCTTCCTTCCCCTCCCGCTGGCCCGCCCGCCGGCCAGTGACCATCGCCACCTTCTTCCCTGGCCACCGCCACTGCCAATTTGCCCGCCTGCCCACCCGCCCGTCCTCCCTCCCATCCCCACTGTTTTGCCCACCTGTGTGGTGCATGGCCCACTGCCATTTTGTCCTTCCACTCATCCTGCCATTGGCTGCCCACCTGCCACAGTTTTCTTCGGCCACCACTGCTGCTGCCATTTCCCCCTCTCCCATCTATCCTGTGGCTAGCCTATCCAGCAGCTCTCCAAACTCTCGTGAGAGCTGCCAAGCATAGGATAAGCTATGGGTATGCCTTAGAGAATTAAATATTAGGGTTGTGCTTTTTTTTTTCTGTTTTGTTTTTGGCCCAAATCTGAAACTCCCCCATTTTGTTCTTTGTTCGAAATCAGCCAATCCAAAACACCCCAATTTTGTTCTTTGTTCAAAATTGCAAAATCCCAATCTGAAATGTTTTGGATTTTAAAAAATGGCCCCAGGGAAAAACTAGTGGGTGGGGGTGGTAGTGCACAATGGGTGGAAACTACCACCCAAATTTCAGAGGAATTGGGCAAAGGGCTGGTTTTTGGTGAATTTTTGAAGTAGAGGATTTTTTTGCATAGGGAAGAATGGAGGTTTCAGCAAAAGTATAGCTTCATGTTGGGGGGAAATGGGTGGCCCTGGGAAGAGTAGGGTGGGTGGTAGTGCCCAGTGGGGGCAAGGAAGCTGCCTGACTTATTTCAAAGGAATTTGGCAGAGGGCTGATTTTTAAAGATGTAATGGATTTTGCATGTCTGTAAAGTTATTCCCCATAGGGAATGATGGACCTCCATAATCCCTGCCCCATAACTGCACTTGGGGGGCACCAGGGTGGCCCAGAGCGAGTGGTGGTGTAGAGCACGTAGGGTGCCAAACATCCCCATGGGTTGCTAACCCATGGGGTCTGCTGAAACCTCTATTATTCCCTAGGGGAGGGGAAACCTTAAAGAAGCGTAAACTTCAACAATTCCTAAGAAATCAGCCCTTTGCCCTGTTCCTTTGGAATCAGGGTTGTGGCAGGCACCCCTTGGGGCACTTCCACCCAACCCACTGTTTTGCCCCTCAGGCCCCCTTTCTGCCCCGAATCTGCTCCAAAGACATGTAAACTTCAGAAGTTATTTAAAAATCAACCCATTGGGGCACTACCATCTGAACCACTCTTCTGCCCCCAAAGTCCCCCTTCTGCCCCCAATCCACTCCAAATAATATCAACATCACACATTAACAACAGCAGAGCTTTGGGAAAAATCAGGCAGATTTCCAAAGGTCATGCACATCCACATCCCCCCCCCCCGCCTGAAATGCAATTGATCTACACACAACAGTATGAAACAACAACAATGAAATGCACACTGCCCCACTGGGCAATGAGGGTAAATGCACACTGCCCCACTAGCCAATGAGGGTAAAACTTACCCTTATTTTGCTTAAAAGGAATAAGGAGGCAATTGCCAGCAGATCAGCCCATGCTTTTGCTGGCCAATCTGCAGGCTGGAAGGGCTGGAAATTCAAACAGATGTCGAAACTCAAAATGCAGACTGAAGGAGAAAGACTTTTTGCGATTGCAAAATGGAGTTCCAAAACAGCCGAAACAACAAAATGTTTTGTATCCAAAACAGGGACATTTTGTTTTGGCTACAAAATTTTCTGTTTTGAGCATTGGTTGTTTTGTTTTGGCTACAAAACAGCCGAAATGGCCTGTTTTGTGCACAAAACATTTTGTATCCAAAACGAAACGCACATCCCTATTAAATATATAGATGTATAGAGAAGCAAATGGAGTCTGCCTTCAGCGCTCTTGCAGCTGGCTGTTCGTTAGCCCCACCTCTACTCCAGGACTGGAATATAAGGAACTAAAGCCCCATTCAAAAGCTGGTCTGGATCAAGGAATGGATTAACCAATAACACCACAGGTGGCATAGAGATGGTGATGATGATGATGATGATGTTGATGACGACAATGATGGCAACAATGCCTGGTAAAAGCAGCTCCAAAGAAAGAGTAGAATATCAGTGGAAACAAACAAACAATAAGGTTGTTCACACAATTGCTGGGGCTGGGGTTGTGGCTGAGGCTGGGGAGGGCTGGGGGGAAGGCAGGGTCATACGTAACTTTCCCACATGATCTGGAGCACAAAGAGGGCTCTGCTGCCTGAGTGCCCATATGCCTCAGGCATGAGGTAGGGGGCATGCATGCATCCTCCTACTTCACTTTTAGCCCAGGTACAAAAGCTGGGCTACCCGAGGGATGAGTGCCAGGATTGTGAGCAATCCTGGTGCTTCTCATGACCACTGTCCTACCCGGGTAGGGCTGGTCATGCGAATGACCTCAATATACTGTTAGCCTCGCTGCCATCCTTCTCATCAGCAGTTTGATTGTTCTTCTGACCATCCATCCAGCCATTACTTTATCTGTCCAATTCTCTTGTTTGCTCTCCTCCTCTACACTCTTCCTATTCCTACATAAAAGTAGTGGGGAGGTGTCAACCTACTCTGCAGGTGACTCTGCCATTACTCACCTGTGCCTCCCCAGTGATGAAAGTGAGCTATTTGGTCTGGAAAGGAAATGAATGTACCTCTTTAAATCCTTGATATGTATGTATCCTTGATATGTGTGCCTCCCCTTAAATGTTGATACTGAATATTCACCAAATATCCAATGGCAGTGTTTGATAGCTAACCATCTTTAACATTTCATATCAATATTTAATGAGTCACATCCATTTTTATTTTCAGTATTTGAGATTTGACAGTTGACATGCATGGGTATTTAATATATGACAGCGTTTGTTGCAGTTCTGAGAATATTTGATGATCGACAGCTTATGGTGCTTGAGATTTGACAGCTGATATTTGCTATTTGACAATACCCATCAGGCAATGGTATTTTTGATATTTGATCTTAAGAATTTCTTTTGATATTTAGCAACAAGTACATATTTGCTATTCTGTGCAAACATTTGATTCACTATTGCAGTGTTTTTACAACTTTCTACACTCAGGGAACCCTTCTTAGTGGTTTTGACTGCTGAAGAAATGTGCAGTGCAGAGGATTTTGGGAGCACGTTTAGGATGTCATTCTCAGTTCATATTTGGCACCAGCTAGGCCTGTTGGACATTGTTGTAGCTCCATAGGAGGCCATCTTAGAACACAGTCAGCATGACAAAGGAAAAATATCTGAGAAGCTAACATTGAAGAAAAACTTTTAAGGAACCCCAAGATTTCTGGAAACAATCGGAACAGGCAAATGAGCCCAGTTCAAACAATATGTTGAATGCACATACAGTCTGTTTGATGTACAGATCTGGACATGCACACACAGTTATTCACACACATATTGTATGTTTTGTGCACATACAGTTTCATGCACATACTTCCTGTCTGTACCTTCTGAGGGGGCCTGTACCCAGGTTCACTTTTAAATGAATGTATGAACAGTAATTCATATATGTAAAACCATATATGTGTGTAGAGACACCTGAATGCATGTACAGCATAATGCCCGAATAGGGCTATGGTCACTGTCAGATTTGCCAGTTCTTTCCATTTGAGAGAAAGCTGCCCAATTTAACACTCAGTTCCCAGTATTTGAAATTTGACACCCCCACCCACTTCAAATCTGAGGTTGTTCTGAATCAATCATCAGTGAGATTTTCTAGTCAATGTCATGGTAGCTATAAACTGCCCTGAGGCTGAATGTGCTAGGTCAAAAGAGGCATATTTGTAGCACAGCTTTGCTCCTCTCAGCTCAGTCTGTTGCAAACACGCTTTGTAACTGCTTATACTGTGGTCTATGACTGCAATAAAGATTGGATTGGATTGGATTGTAACTGCCTAGTTCAGATTTTTCAAGCAGAGATGCTCAAACGTAACAGAGATGCTCATCCAAACTCCACTGAAATGACTGGATTGGGGATGCTTCTCTCTGTCCAGGCCACTGTCAGTTGCATGCATCACAGCAGCTTCATTCATAAGGTGAACTGTGGTGATGGCCTCAGGCGTGGTGGGCTGTGGGGCAGCAAGTGTGGACACTTTGCGACCCCGCAGCACACCCAACCTGCCTGCAGCTGCTCTGTTGCTGCTCTCTCTCCTCCTTTCTGCAGCTTCTTCCTCCTCTCCCTCCCTTCCCAGTGCTGCCTGCTCTTGCCACAGCTCCACCCACTGCCACCGCTGCCATCCCTCTTCCCTCTTGCCTCCTCCTCCCAGGAGCACTCCACCTACCACTTGATCATATGCTCACTAGCAGCAGCAGCATGCAACCAGCTTTGTCCCCATGGCTCTTCACCCACCCACCCCCTACCCATGCTGCTGCTCCAGCAGCCATCACCATCACCTCACCTGCCACACTCTGGTTGCCACTGGCTCCCCAGGAACTCTGCACTTGTCCACTTCGTCAAGAGAGCAGTTTTTTGGCTCACACACCTATGTCTGTTGCTCCGAGGCTGCCGCTGTCTCTCCAGCATGGAGGCGAAGTGGACAAATGCAATGCTGCTGTGGAGTCAGCAGCAGGCAGAGAGCAGCAGGCCGGTGAGTGAGGTGATGGCTGCTGGAGCATAGCAGTGGCATGGGAACCTCAGGAAGGTAGGCAGAGTGCACCCTGGACAGGGAGGTGAGAGGGAAGAGGCATGGCATCAGTGTGCTCTACCCCCCGCCCCCGGGTGGGGCTGCCTCTGGTGTGTATGATTAGTTGTGAACAACTATTCACTGGTCAGGGGCATGCTGAGAAGGGTAGGCCCGTCTCTATTCTGTTTGGGCAAACTCCCTGTTCGTGGCAAATGAGTTGTGCTCCTCATTCAAGCGCAAGCTGCAATTTCCTCCCATGCTAGCCCTTCCAAGATGGATTGAGGAGTGCAGCATCTGCTTGTGGCAAATGAGTCAGACCGCCTTTCACCGCAAGCATGAGCCAGCGGCAGCCAGAGTGTGGCGGGTGGATGTGATGGTGATGGCTGCTGCCACAAGCAGTGAGTTGTCATAGGCTGAGGGGGGAAGTGGCTGAATTTGTTTGCTTGCTTCTGTTCCACTAACTAACCTTTTGGTCAGATTTTTACATGTGCCTCTACAATTATGATGGGGTTATGAATGATACAAACCAATGGACCATAGATACAGCCTCTTCTGTAGCCTACTTCTCTTGAATGAGAATATTAACACTCCTTTGTTTTTGATTTGGCTATGCTTGTTATAATAGTGGACAATGCACACCCAAATGGAGACACAGTGGCCGCATTTGCATGTAATGTGAAACTGGAAGTTGCTGGACCCGTGGCTAATTTTCCTAACTGTGAACTGCATCACAGACATTTGTCCAACTGCAGCCTGGCAGCCTCTGGTCTCAGGGCAGCGGAGCCCCTCCCTCTTCTTGGTCTGCCCAGGAAGCTCCATAGCGCTCACATCAGCAGACTGTGGGCAAGGCGTCAGAATGTCTGCAGGGTGGCAGCCATTGGCCACGATCTTCAAGGGAGTGTGCCGAGCATGCTTGTGGCTTTTTGGAATGGTCTGCCTGCCCTCGGCAGGGAAAGGGCATTTAAATCCCTTTAAATGCCTTGCAAGCCCTTAATTAGACAACAACTGAACCGCCACCCTCGTAAGAGCCCTGCAACAAAACTGTCTTGCACAAGTACAATTTCTGGTGGGTGGGGGGAAGATGCTCAGGGGCACTATTTGCCTGTTTCCCCTGGAAGGGAACATGATGACTTCCTAGGAGGGGATATGTATTTGAGGGAGGGCAAAGGATCCGGAGGTCTGGCCTGCTGTGACCGCATGCTTTTATGATGGCTCACCCTGGCAAAGCAGTCCATAGAGACCAAACCACACTGCTGTCCTGTGGCAGCTGCTGCCTGGGCATTAGCCCTCTTATGGGAGGGCCAGTCCAATGGCTCAAAAGCCTTTGGTCTTCCATTGTATTGCATGCTTGTGAGTTGAGCCATCAAAAAAATGGGGGGCTGCTTGTGTGGGCCCCCTGTTCTCTCTGGTTAATGATATAACTTTTGCATAGCAACCCCCCCCCCTCTCCAGAAAAGCCCTTGATGCTTCCCAAAGGGAAATTTGATGCTCCATGTGTCTGGGTGCTGCCAGGTGGGCAGACTGGGGAAACTCCAGGTCCAGGGACAGATCTTAACTCTCACCCAAATTTCTTAGGTTCAGACCGATGTTGCAGCATCTGCAGATTGGCTGCCATGGGGAATTGTGGAAGAGGGGAGCCCCAATTTCCAGAGACCCCAGGAGAGTGGAGTCGCCATGCTGGGCAAAAATTAAAATGTATATGTCCTGATGGATGAGTGGACTGGCAGAGGGTCTACTTGGACAGCTTCCCTGTGGCAGTCTCCAAGACTGGGAGAGATGTTGCCAGGGTACCTGCCCACGCAACTTTCTTGTGTGGAGCAAGCAGGCTAGGTGGTATCTGCTGTCCGGTCTGCATGCGTGTCTCCATGGCCTGACATTCTCTTGACAGAGCAGTCCATGGGAGAAGGGGGATTGTCATCAGACATGATTAGAGATTCTGCCAAACACCCCTGTCCTCACATACGGTTCCTCTCATGAGTTGTGAATGGGTATCCTCATGGTCTTCCACTCTCACAAGAGAGTGGTCTTCTCCAGAGCAGCATCCGTCTTCATCACACATGTAGAATTGCTCCTTCTGGACGGTTCCTAGTAAGCTTAGGGTCTACCCACATTAACCTAAGGGGAAGGGGCCCCTCTTCCCCAACATCATTGTAGAAAAAAATAGACCTGAGTCATTCAAGAATTCCTGGGAGGGCTGCCTTTTAAACCTGACCTTGGGTATCGTTGCTCTGCCATATATTACCTTCTTAGCTATCGAATTGGGTTGCCAAGTTTACGATGCCACCATGACTGCATGTACTTGTGAACATACATGTTTATTGCTTCATTTTTGGAGAGTGACAACAACAACAAAAATATTTATATACTGCTTTTCAACAAAAGTTTCCAAAGCCGGTTACATAGAGAAATAATAAATAAATAAGATGGCTCCCTGTCCCCAAAGGGTTCACAGTCCAAAAAGAAACTTAAGATAAATACCAGCAACAGTCACTGGAGGTGCTGTGCTGGGGGTGGATAGGGCCAGTTACTCTCCCCCTGCTAAATAAAGAGAATCACCATGTTAAAAGGTGCCTCTTTGCCCAGTTAGCAAGGGCAAAGCACACATTGCCCATCTTGCCATCCCATCCCCTTTCTCTCCTGATTGCCAAGAGGGGGAAACAAGGGACAGAGTGGAAAGAGGGCATGCCCCCATGTGACTTTCCCATTTGACAGGCTTACAAGCTTGGAATGGGACATGGCAGCATTCCTGTTGCCTGGCAACTGCTTTATTAGATCAGAAACGGGGGACCAGGGCAAGTGCTCAGAGAAGCAACCAGCAAGAAGCACTGCAGGCGTGGAGAGGCCATGATCCTGGGTAGATCTGGGTAGCCCGCTCTATTATTACTGTTCCAGAAACAGCACAAAACTGTGGTTATGGTGATGTCTGCATTCGGGCGTAATGCTGCCACTGCAAAACCTCAGGTTGGGACAGCAAAACTCACTACAAACCAAAGGTTCAAATGGAGTTTGGCGAGGGAAACCGCAGGTTGTGTGTGCCATGAAACCGCATTTGGATGTGCATGAATTCCAACCTCTGAGCCATTTAACTGCAGTTTCACGTTACGTGTGAATGTGGCCAGTGTAGTGTAGTGGATAGATTTGAGCTGGGGAGACTGGGATCAAATTTGTGCTTAGATATGGAGTTCACTAGTGGCAGGCTGCTCTCCATCTTGCTCACAAGATTAGCTCATATGATTGTTGCCGGGATGGCCCACAGATCTTTCCCCCTGAGCTCTTTGGAGGCAAATTGGGATAAAAATCTAATAAATAAGTAAACTTGCTGTATTCACACTTAAGGCCATATGATAGAGGAATTAAGCAGAGCCTTTGTTCCAAAAGTGCTTTAGCAATGGTATTAACGGTATTCTGCAGTGGTGACTCAAGATCTCTGTGTGCCTGAGCCTGAGGCAGGGCGTAAAATGCAGCTCCTTCTCTGTGCACACCCTTCTCCCTCTCTTTCCCTTTGTAAAAAACCGGGGATCAGGAGAGCACCTTCCTGCCTTGCTTGCAACCCAATAATCTGCAGCCTGCGGTGATCACCTCACCGTGCCTTATGGAAGGGCTGTCCTTGGTTATTTTGGATCGTATCAGAGGCATGGCTGAATTGCTGAATGCCTCCGTATCGGAAAAATAGTCACAGAACAAAGGCAAGTAGCATAACAGAGATAAAGTTAGGTTGGATTCTTCTTGGCTTCTATATATCTAGGGGCTTTTGTTTGTTCTATTTTACAGTTATTGTTGTTTTTATTTAGGAGCCCACAAAACATGAATGGTCATCATCAAGAGTCCATGTCTATGTATTTCCTGGCTCTTCTTGCGCTTCTTAAATTCCTCAATGGATGGCAGGGGTGAATAAGCATGGGAGAAAACAATTCTGTCTTTCTGCATCTCTGTGTAATTATAAAAAGAAAGCCAAGTGCCCAAGCTACCTCTCTAAAACAGTAGGGTTCCTATTTGCTCTGACTTTAACCCTATTCTAAATTCTAAACATTTTACTCTCCAAATTTCCACCCCTGCTGCCTTTTTTTGTTTTGTTTTGTTTTGCTTCACTCAGCTGTTATGCTAGGAAATGAGATTGGTTTCGCCAGCCAAAACACAAAAAAAGCAAATACTGTATGTACCAAGTTCCCTTTAAAAAAATGAATGTCTGAAATAGAAGGAAATCCATTAAAATAATTTGATTTTTATTTCCATTATGGGTCATTAAATCAGCAATGGGTCAATTGTCTAAGCGTTATTAGAGCAAAAAGCTTTTACTCCAGATAAAATAATAATCCCACAAACAGCAATATTGCCAGATGAACTTTGTGACAAATGAGTGGTGATTAATGACATACGATTCTGCTCTTAATAGGCTGCAGCAAAAAGGCAATCCTATTGTAACAACAGTGGGTTCTTGGTTTTTGCTGAAGCTCTGGTGTCTGTCACTAAGGGTTGCTAATTGAACAGAACTTTCGCCCCTGTCCAGCTGCCAGAACAAGATGATGCTTTCTGACATGGGGAACTCTGCACATGCTCAGATGCAGTCTCGCTTTACATTGATTAATATTAGGTTTGGGAATCTGTCTAAACATTTTAGCTGATTTATCATCTTCTTGCTAACTTAACAATATATTAAATTTAAATACGGTTGCATATTACATAAACTGTTATAGATGCTTTCCTGACATATTCAAAAAACCAAGATAATTTGCAGTTTAATAAACATTAGCACATGCCATTAGAAAGAATAGACTTTTTTTTTGCCTTTTCATGTTGCATTAATATAGCAGACTAAGGCCAAATATCCTCCAAAAATAAGAATGTATGCCCTTAACTTGCAGTCCCTTCAATTAAAAATTGCCCTCATTAATTAAGCAATGAATGTTTTAACTACTAGTTACTTATTTATTTATTAATTTACTTACTTACTTACTTATTTAAAATATTTCTACCCCACCCCTCCAGTACACTAGTGATTGGGGTGGCTCACAACATTAATAAAATAGATACAATATAAAACAATTAAAAAATAAATTTAAAAAATGTAAAAGACCAGGCTAAACTTCACATTAAAAGTTACAAAATTTAAAAGTTTCAAATTAAAGGTTATAAGAAAAAAGCTAAAAACTAAGAAACCTGCCAGAGATAAGTAGCAGATAAAAGATTTTAAAAGTCTCTCTAAAAAGATGTGTCTTTAATTGGTTTTTTTAAAAAAAACACTGTGGGAGGGAGCATGGTGAAGCTCTTCTGGAAGGTATTCCAAACTTTCACAGATGAAAAAGCCCTATCTATATGAAAAGGGTCTGAGATGCAGAAAGGAGGGCCTGGTCAGATTTATATGAGTGAATGTGGTCCAACAGGTACCCTGGCGTCAAGTCATGTAGGGCTTTAAAAGTCAGGAACAACACCTTGAATCTAGCCCAGAAGCAGACTGGTAGTCAGTAAAGGTGCTGCAGGGTGGATGTGACCCCATTAAGCAACTTGTACCCACGAACATCCTTGCAGCGGCGTTCTGGATCAACTGAAGCTTCCGAACCATCTTCAATGGCAGTGCCATGTAAAGCACATTGCTGTGGTCCAATCTGGATGTCACCAAAGCATGAAGTAGGGTTGATTTGAAGCTGGCACTTCTGCACACGGCGACAACCTGCACCTTCAAGGACAGCATTGGGTCCAGAAGCACCCCCAAGCTATCTTTCAGGGGGAGTGTGACTCCATCCAAGACCAAATCTACCTCACTACTCAGATAATCAGTTTTACCAATCCAGAGCATTTCCATCTTCTAAATTAAATTTCAGCTTGTTTGCCCCCATCCAGCTCAGAATAGCCTCCAAACCCCGGTTCACGACATGCACTGCTTCCCGGATAGCTGCTGATGTAAATGATAGGTAGAGCTTGGTGTCATCTGCTTATTGATGACACTGCAGCCCATACCCATGGGTGACCTCTGCCAGATGTTTAACAGCATAGGGGGCAGAATGGATGCCTGTGGCATAGGGATGTGCCAAAAGGTGGTTTGGCTGGCTGAATTACCGGCACCTCCCTTTTAAATCGAGGGCTTACACAACCCCTTTAAAGTGAAGGAGAGCAGGTCCATGCTTGCTCCTCCTCCATCCACTGCCATTGCTGCCATCCTGGAGCTCCCCTAGCTATTCCCACATGCCAGCGAGGCGTCTCCCAGCTGCCTCAGTGCAGCGCCAGTACGCACATGGGCTCTGTGCATGCACGGCAGCCAATTCTATTCAAGGTTCATCACTGCAATACAACATGGCAGTCCTGTGTTATTGCAATAACAGGAACTGGGCTGTCCCTGGACATCTCGGTGGTCTTGGAGAGGAGAGGGGTTGTAGCTCAGTGGCACAGCATCTGCTTTGCAAACAGAAGGGCCCGGGTTCAATCCCTGGACAGGTAGGGCTGGAAAAGCCTCCTGTTGGAAGACTTAGACAGCAGCTGCTAGATGGAACTGATCTGATACAAGGCCATTTGAAATGCAAATATGACTGGAAGTCAGATTATACTGGGATTCTCAGCCAAGCACTGTCAGCAAAGTTTGTTTGTTCAGTATATTTGTTTGTTTGTTAATTATATTTATTATTTATTTTATTGTTTATATTTATATCCTGCACTTCCTCAGAGGAACTCAGAGCGGTGTACATGATTATTTTTATCCTCACAACAACCCTGTGAGGTAGGTTAGGCTGAGAGATACATGACTGGCCCAGAGTCACCCAGTGAGTTTCGTGGTTGAATGGGCATTTGAACTCGGGCCTTCCCGGTCCTAGTCCAACACTCTAACTACTTACTAAGATATCTATTTAGTTATTTACTATTTATTTATTTATTTAACATATTTAAGAGGAGAGGAGAGCTGGTCTTTTGGTAGCAAGCATGACTTGTCCCCATAGCTAAGCAGGGTCTGCCCTGGTTGCATATGAATGGGAGACTTGATGTGTGAGCACTGCAAGATATTCCCCTCAGGGGATGAAGCCGCTCTGGGAAGAGCAGAAGGTTCCAAGTTCCCTCCCTGGCTTCTCCAAGGTAGGGCTGAGAGAGATTCCTGCCTGCAACCTTGGAGAAGCTGCTGCCAGTCTGTGAAGACAATACTGAGCTAGATAGACCAATGGTCTGACTCAGTATATGGCAGTTTCCTATGTTCCTATATTTATTTTTATATCACCCAAAACTTACAACTCTGGGTGTTTTGCCACAAAGCAAATTAAATGACAACAGAAAAGGTTAAAACATTCGTTAAAACAAAATAAATGACAACAGAAAAGGTAAAAACATTACAACAATTTAAAATTTTAAAACAATATTTTAAAACAATGTTAAAATGATTAAAACATTAAATATTAAATAATAATAAATATTAATTATAATAAATAAATTATAATAAATAAATATTAAATAATATTAAATATTTAATTAAAGTCCAAAAACCACTCTTGCTTTTGGCGTTTAATAGCCAGCTATATGAATGAGGGTGTACCTAGTGTTGATCCTCAAATCCCTGACGCAGTATGGGAAGAGCATTTCACTAGACTGTATAACAGGAATGCTGAACCGTCTAGGGCAACACTTATAGATCCGGAAGATTTGCCAGCATGGCCACCGGTATCATGCTCAGAAATAGCTTCATTGGTCAAACAAATGAAAGTAGGTAAGGCCCCTGGAGTTGATTATATTTCAGCAGAAAATATTAGAGGAAATATGGAATGGTGGGTCCCTGTCCTGGCATCCCTGTTTTCTTATATCGATCGCACAGCCCAGATTCCTAAGGATTGGGGGGTAGCGATTGTCATTCCAATTTATAAAAAAGGACTAAAGAACCATGCGGGAAATTTCCAACCTATTAGCCTCATAAGTGTTATAGGCAAGTTATATGCCAGACACTTGCTTGAGGAATGGATGGAAGTGAATCAAATCCTGGTTGAGGAACAGAATGGTTTCAGAGCAGGTAGGTCAATTACGGATTCTATAATCGTCCTACAGCATTTGGTGGAAAAGTACGCGAGGACTCCCAAGGAGGCCCTATTTACTGCGTTCATAGATCTAAAGTACGCATTCGACCTTATCTTTAGAGATAAGTGGTGGGAAAAGCTTGCCCTGTCCTCTATAGATAGAAGACTTCTTTACCTCCTGTTTAAGTTATATGAGGATACGTCACTTAAGGTGAGATTAAATCACAAGGGCCAAGTAACTAGTTTGATCCCCACGGGGAGAAGAGTAAGGCAAGGGTGCATTTTGGCGCCCACGCTCTTTAACTATTATATTAACAGTGTAGTAGTCCCTTATATGAGAGGAAGCTGGAGTTCCATCCCCCGAAGCTCGCAGGCAAACATGTAAATATTCTTTTATATGCGGATGCTGCCGCTCTGGTTTCGAGGACTCAGATTGGCCTTAAGAGAGCCTTGCGGGCGTTAGTAGAATACTGTGAGACACAAGACCTTACTTTAAACTATGATAAAACTAAAATCATGGTATTTTCAAACAGACCTAAAATCTTTTCCTGGACTCTTAATGGCCACAAATTAGAAGAGGTTATGCAATTTAAATATCTTGGTACAGTCCTTCAGGCAAATAAGACCAATAATGCCCACAGGGATTATATAACGCAAAACACCCAAAGAGTAGCTTCGGCACTCTATTCCTTACAACGAGCACAATCAGTACAGGTGGTTTTTGAACTGTTTAGGACTAAGGCCCTTGCCCTGTTGCTGGTTGGGGCACAGTTGGGCCCTTATGCGGACGTACGGAAGGTAGAAGCGGTTCAATCTAAATTCCTTAGGGGTATGTTGAGGGTAGCTCGATCGGCTCCCAATGCTTGTCTTAGATTAGAAGTGGGATGGCTTCCTGTCGAAGCCAGAATCTGGAAAGCCATTTTTGGCTATTGGCTTAAGTTGGTTTTTCCCCCCAGCTGGCCTCGCCCCACTGGTTCTGCTGGATGATTATAAGACCAGATGGAAAAGTGCAATTGACAGGAAATTAAGCTGGTTGGGGTTTTCACTTCCGGCAATAAGGGAGTTAGGGTTTACCAAGGCCAGAGATACTATAAACCAGCGTACAACTGACATAGCTAGACAGAGCGATATAAGTAAAGTGGGGTATGGAGTACGGATGGGAACCCAAATAAATAAATAGACAATGTTTGGCACGATACTGACGAAAGATAACTTATGCGGAGCACCGTAGGGCCTTAACAGCGGCTAGGCTGAATGTGTTGCAGTCGGCAGTGATGGAAGGGCGATTTCATAAGGTTCCCTATAACCAGAGATTATGTCCACGTTTGGCAGGAGAAGTGGAATCTACTGAGCATATGTTGTTGAAATGTAGTTTCTATAGGGATCTCAGAGAAGAGTTAATACAGACCCCTGTATTAAGTCAGTTTGGGTCAGCTTCAGAGCAAGTGAAAGTAGATTTTTTATTGGCAGATTTGAATGATTCTATTTCCTTGAGAGTTGCAAAGTTCTGCTTTATAGCAGGCAAACTACGGCAGAGGAGGGTCGAAAGGAGTGATGCAGGGTTTGAGTAGCAGAAATTTGGTGAAGGTTTACTGTATTAGTATTTGCTTTCTTTTTGTTTTATTGTATTATTATCTGCTTTTACTCCGTAACCTGAATTTATTATTCTGTAGTTGTTTTATTTTATTTGGCTGTTGGCCATAATAAAGTGGATGATGATGAAGAATATTTAATTAAAAGCATGGATGAACAGATGCGTCTTTAAAGACTTTTTAAAAAGTTTTCAGAGATGGGGAAGCTCTTATTTCAGCAGGGAGCATGTTCCAAAACTTCGGGGCAGTAGTGGAGAAGGCCCAAACTTGAGTAGCCACCAGAAGAGCCCGTGGCAACTGCAGATGGACTTCTCCTTATGATCACGATGGGCGGTGATGTTCATGACAAAGAAGACATTCTCTTAAATACCCAGGGTCCAAGCTGTCTAGGGCTTTATAGGTTATAACCATCACCTTGTATTTTGCCCGGAAACATATCGGCAGCCAGTGTAGCGCTTTCAATATGCAAGTAACATTGTCTCTCTGAAATGACCAAGAGACCAACCTGGCTACCGCATTCTGGACCAACTGTAGTTTCCGGACTACATACAAGGGCAGCCCCATATAGAGCGCATTGCAGTAATCCAGTCTGGAGGTTACCAGCATATGTACCACTGTTCTGAGTTTGTTTATCTCAAGAAACTGATGCAGCTGGCATATCAGCCGAAGCTGACAGAAGGCGCTTCTGGCTACTGCCTCAACCTGGGACACCAGGGAGAGACTTGGATCAAGAAGCACCCCTAGACTGCGTACCTGTTCCTTCTGGGGAAGTGTGACCCCATCCAGAACAGGCAGGTCAAACTAATCTCCTGTGTTTCAACCCCACACGATGAGTAAGGTGGTGCCCTCAAGTCAGTGTCAACTCCTGGAGATCACAGAGCCATGTGGTTTTCTTTGGTAGAATAAAGGAGGGGTTTACCACTGCCTCCTCCCGTGCAGTGTAAGATAATGCCTTTCAGCCCCTTCTTATATCGCTATTACCTGATATAGGTATTTCCCATATTCTGGGAAACATACCGGCAGGGATTTTAACCAGCAATCTCTTGCTCGCTAAGCAAGTCATTTCCCCACCATTAGGTGGTGTGTACCACGATGAGTGCCTCCGTCTTATCTGGATTCAGTCTCAGTTTGTTATCCCTCATCCAGCCCATCACGGCCTCCAGGCAGGCATTTAGGGAGGTTATGCCCTCTCCCAATGATGTTGACATGTAGAAATAGATTTGGGTGTTATCAACATACTGATATCCCCCAGCACCAGATCTCCTGATGATCTCTCCCAGCAGTTTCATGTAAATGTTAAACAACATCGGAGACAATATGGAGCCCTGAGGGACACCATAGGAAAGTTCAGTTTTAGAAGAACAACAGTCTCCAGGGGACACCATCTGGAACCTACTGGAGAGGGTAGGAGCAGAAGCACCACAAAGAAGTGCCTCCCACTCCCAACCCCAGATGCTCCAGAAGGATACTATTGTCAATAAGAGGGATGTGCCCGAATAGTCTTCGGCACCGGCAGGGGTAGTACTTTAAGGGCGGGGGAGGGTGTACTACCCCCCCCCCGCTGCATTTCCCCTGCTGGCGCTCTCCAAATTTTAAGCCCCTCAGGGCGGCAGCGTTCCTCCCTGCCGCCCCGTTCCCCCAGTCGGCCGGAAGTGGCTGGAAGTTGCGAGCGCGCGTGCGCCCGTTGTGTGCGTGCACGCCCGCCCGACTGCTGTGCGCGTGCACAACGGGTACACATGCACTCGCAACTTCTGGCCACTTCCGGCCGACGGGGGGAACGGGGCAGCAGGGAGGAACGCTGCCGCCCCGAGAGGCTTGAAATTTGGAGAGCGCCGGCTGGGGAAATGCGGCGGGGTGGGTTGGGTGAGTACACCCTCCCCCGCCCTTAAAGTACTACCCCCGCCGGTGCCGAAGCACCTAATCCTGCCCCAGCGCCGAAACGTTTTGGAGGCCTTTATAATGGCCTCCGAAACATTTCAGGCACAAGCCTAGTCAATAGTATCGAAAGACGCTGAGATGTCGGATGCAAGGAGGCATCTTTCAAAGTGGTGATTCTCTTTATCTTTAGCAGGGGGAGAGCAACTGGGCCTATCCAACCCCAGCACAGCATCCCTCCAGTGGCTGTTGCTGATATCTGCCTTATGTTTCTTTTTAGATTGTGAGTCCTTTGGGGACAGGGGACCATCTTCTTGATGTATTATTTATTTTTCCATGTAAACTGCTTTGAGAACATAGGAAGTTGCCATATAGTGAGTCAGACCATTGGTCTATCTAGTTCAGTATTGCCTTCACAGACTGGCAGCGGCTTCTCCAAAGTTGCATGCAGGAATCTCTCTCAGCCCTATCTTGGAGAAGCCAGGGAGGGAACTTGAAACCTTCTGCTCTTCCCAGAGCAGCTCCATCCCCTGAGGGGAATATCTTGCAGTGCTCACACATCAAGTCACCCATTCAAATGCAACCAGGGTGGACCCTGCTTAGCTAAGGGGACAAGTCATGTTTGCTACCACAAGACCAGCTCTTCTCTCCAGACCAGTGGTATATAAATATGGTAGCTGTGGTAGTAGTAGTAATTGTACTACTACTACTACTACTACTACTACTACTTTAGTAGTAGTAGAGAGGTCCAAAAGGACCAATAGAGAGGTCCAAAAGGACCAACTGAGTCACACTTCTTCTGTCAATTCCCAATTGAAGATCATCCATCAGCCTGACCAAGGCAGTCTTCACCCCATAGCCCACCCAAAAGCCAGTCTGAAATGGGTCTAGATAATCAGTTTCCTCCAAGACTGTCTGTAGCTGGAAGGCCACCACCCTCTCAATTACCTTGCCCAGCCACAGAAGGTTGGAGACAGACCAGTAGTTGCTCAACTCTGAGGGATCCAAGGTAGTGGTGTGCATGGTCTGGAATTCCTGTGGTCTGGCATGGGGGGGGGAGTTTCTCTTTAAGGGGGGGTGGTAGTACTTGCCCCCCCCCCCCCGCCACTCTTCCCCCTCCGGCGCTGGCAGTTTTCAAAACATTCTTGGGGCGGCAGAGTTCCTCCCTGCCGCCCTTGCCCCGTCGTTGTCCTTGCTAGCTTAAAAGGAGGCAGAGCTGGTGGCGCGCATGCGCCCTTTGTGGCGCGCGCTCGTCTCCGCTGCTGGCGTGCGCGTGCCGCATACATCATGCTGCGCACGTGCGCCAGCAGCGGAGACAAGCGTGTGCGCCGCAAAGGGCGCATGCACGCCACTAGCTCTGCCTACTTTTAAGCTAGCAAGGACAATGACGGGGGCAGGGGCAGCAGGGAGGAACTCTGCTGCCCCAAGAACGTCTTGAAAACCGCCAGCACCAGAGGGGGAAAAGCAGAAGGGGAGTAAGTACTACCACCCCTCCTTAAAGAGAAACTCCCCCCCGCCCTTCCGAACCGAACAGCGGGAATTCCGGACCAGTCTGGAGGCCTTGTCAATGGCCTCCGGACCGAACCATGCACACCACTAATCCAAGGTAGGCTTCTTCAGAAGCAGTCTAATAATTGCCTCCTTAAGACAAGGAGGCATCCTGCCTTCCCTCAGAGAAGCATTTATAATCTCTACCAGGCCTTCCACAACAACTCCCCTTCCAGATAGTATAAGCCATGTTGGGCAAGGGTCAAGAGAACAGGTGGTAGGGCAGTAGTGGAGCCAGACCAGGGGTGGCCTCTGTCAGATGTGGGAGGCATGGTCTGGCTCCTGTTCAGGAGTTCAGGCCAGTGGCAGCCAAGAGCAGCCAAGAGCAGATTCAGGCCAGTGGCAGCCAAGAGCAGCTCTTCCCTACCTTAAAGGCAGGGAGAGCCTCTCCTGGCCACGCTTCAAACACAGTGCTGGCCATCTAACTCCCAAACAGGGCCCCGCAGCCCCACTCGGGAGCTAAACCAGCCCCCCCTGCATCTGACATCAGATGTGGAGATTGTGTTGGGGCTGCAGCCCAGGTTCTTTGAACCCGGTCGCCCAATAGTGGCTACGCCCCTGTGGTAGGCCACACCATTCCAATCAGCTCGTCCATATCCTCAGAGTCACAAACTGGAACTGATCCAATCTAACTATACAAAAGGAGTCACTGGACACCACTACATCAGGCACTGAAGTAATTGTGGAGATTGTGTTGAAGTTGGCCCGAATACAAGAGATGTTTTTCACAAAAATTGAAACAATTAAAAACCATTCAAATCAATGTATAACAAACAATGTTGACGCCACGTACCAAAGCTGAGTGTACCACCTTGAGGAACTGGACTGGTGAATCAACATTGCTTTGAAGTGTCCTGAGGCTGACTTGTCCACTTTTTGTGATTCTGTTCCAAACGATCATAGAAACAACTCATCGCAGAACACTAGCAGAGGAGCAAAGCACCATGTCTGTGAAGGCAGATAATGATAACGGAATCTGGAGAAGTCACCCCCTATATGTCTATTTAAAGCCAACTGACACATGTATGGAAACGTTGGATGGTGCAGATCTTCTGGGACTGTGTCACTACAGAATGCAGATGGGAGATGGTAAAAGTCATCCTTGAAATAGAAAAAGCATTAGAGAGAAAGATTTCATCTTCCTTCTTCCTTGATGTGCTGCTTCCTTATGTGCAGGATGTTAAGAAGCAGCACATTCATACATTCTGTGCCACATGATTGTTCTGAACATGCAGCTGAGTTCTAATTCAGATCTATCCCCACCCCTGCCACTCCTGACAGAGGCATCTTGTTAAGACACGTGGCTGTAGCACACATTGTTCCTGTGTTGTTTGTGTACTTTCACAAGAACACTCCAGGGCTAATACTGGCACCCACATTTTTAAAAAAATCCAAAACAAAACAAATAAAATAAAATATAATAATAATAAAAAAATCTCCAATCCTGCCATTTAGATTTCCCTTCACTTTGCCAGGATCAGCTGATACAGTATTATCGAGAGAGATAGCAGTTAGAGTCAAACCTACTTCACGTTTGGGGCCTGTGTGTTTATCTTTTTAAAGATAAATAGCAAGGCCTCCATCTGGATTGGGACCACAGTGGAAGGGGGCAGTTTATCCCTTTGTTCCTGATTTAGTCCTGACCTGGATCAGGGCCCTGCACAGCTGCCTTGTCCTTGTTTTTTTAAAAAAGCAAACGTGAAGGTCTCAATCACACAGTGAGGTCATTCACATAAGTTAAACCTGTGTTGTGCCCGGGTTTGGGAGCTGTGTGTGCTCCCAATTTTTGGTTGCATGGGTGTAAAACATGAGGTAGGAGGAGGGAGAAATGATTGTGTGGAAGGAAGGAAGGAGGAAAAGCTACCCAGGACAGATTTTCCTCCTACCTTGCTTCCATACAATCACTTCTTCCTCCTCCTACCTCGTTGTTTGCACCCACATAACTGAAAATTGGGAGCACACACAGCTCCCAAACCTGGGCAGAACACAGTTTTTGCTTGCGTCAGTGATCTCAGTTGTAACTAGAGTTTAGTCTGTTGCAGCAAATATAACACATGGTCCAGTTCCCACAATCAAAGCAATATCAGTTAGACAACAATGGGGGATTATTCCATGGAGAATGTCATGAGCACTCAGTGTTTTTTGTTTGTTTGCAATCTCTGCTTGGCTATGAACCAGGGGTGTGGCTATAATTGAGAGAATGTGTTCAATGAATGCGCCGCCCCCTACCGGCAGCTCCTGAGGGCCCCTCAGCTTTACCCCTCCCTATTTTCTTCATTATCTCCCTCACTCTAAGGGGTCACCAGGGAGAGGGGTGAACATGGGCTCCCTCTCCACTAACTACACCCCTGCTTTGAACCACATGGAACCAAAGTCCACATTCTGTGATCTGAAGTCGACTTGTCCATGTTGATTCCATGTGGGGTTGCTCATTGCCAAGCAGAGATAGATTTTTTTAAATCCTGGGTTTCCGCACTGCATGGGAGCGTGCACGCCGCAAAAACCTCCCATTTTCATCAATAGCTAACATTGCTTTGATTGTGGGAACTGGCCTTATTGCAAAGCCTATAAGATGCTATAATAAATGTGTTCATTTTCAAGGTGCACAGGGCTCTTTGTGGTTCTTATAATAGCATGGGAATTTGCAGCCGATCATCTTCTCTCTCCTTGAAGCCTTGGAATGGAGGAGGAAGAACTGCAGGAGATCAGTTACCATTAGAGAGCCATTTCTCTCATTACACAGCAGCAACCCTGGTTTTGCCACTGCACTCCCAACTGGGTCCTGCATCCAATCTTGGCTCCTTTATGAGCACTCATTTAATAGCTGTGTTTAAAAACACTTAAAATGCCTAAAGCACCTGAACAATACAGCACTGCAATATAGTGAGAGAATCAGCCCTGGACATTTAAATAAGCCAGACATGTGGCACATCATTCAGAAAAAAACTCTTCTCTTTCTTTCTCTGAAAAAGACTGATTTGAAAAATATGTTTTGCTTTTTGGAGCCGTGAAGATGGAGACTAGGGGATGAATTGATTATGTTAATCATTTTGATAAAATGTTCTTCAGAAGTGTGTGTGTATGAATCAATCCTAAATTAGTTTAAATATAACTTGATACTGCGGGAGAGAAGAATGGATGAAGCAATACAGTTGGTGAAATTACTTTGTATTGGGGAAGCAGGGAGAAAGAACTGTGCAGTAAATTGATTGAAAACAGATAACCATAGGGTCATATAACTGGAATGCAATCTCTCCCAGCCCCTTAACTGAGACAGAATTATCTGCACACAGGAATAAAGACTGCCCTGGACGAATCTGAATTTGAAGGATGGACCTCAGAAGAGTTATTTAATATAATGTATCTCATGGGTAATGAAAATGAATCTTATGGCAGCTGGTGTGGGGGTGGGGCAAACATGCAAGCAAAACTAGGGGAGAAGTAATTACAAAAAACATAAGAACAGCCCTGCTGGATCAGGCCCAAGGCCCATCCAGTCCGGCATCCTGTTTCCCACAGTGGCCCACCAGATGCCTCTGAGAAGCCCACAGGCAAGAGGTGAGGGCATACACATTCGCTCCTCCTGTTGCTCCCCTGCAACTGGTATTTAGATGCATCTTGCCTCTAAATAAAAGGTGGTACCTGTGGCAAGGGTTGTATATATCGATACGGTAGCACACTGCAGACCTCTTCTAAATTGCCCAGAGATGTGAGTTTTGGGCGGTTTATAAATATGTCAAACAAACGAACAAACTCATCTATTTATTGCTTATAACCTTTGGAAAACCCAGTGCATAACCGAGCACAACCTGTCTATGGACTGTGGGGCTGTTCTCATGCACCGGCAAAACGGGGTTAAGGGAGCTCGGCCTGGTTTTGCTGGCGCATGAGAACCGCCGGCTGACAATTGATCAAAAAAGCAAGGTGAAGGGAACGCTCGCTCCCTTAACCTCGTTTAACTAGGTGGTCAGTTAGGCGGGTTTGCTGCCGTGTAGCCACCGGGATCGGGTGCAATCGCAGTGGTTCACATGATTATGCAAAACCGAGCTGGGCTCCCTTAGCCCCGTTTCGCACACTTGTGTGAATAGCCTCATTGTGAAACAGTGAGGTCATTCACACAATCAAAAACTGAGGCGGGTCTCACAATCAGTGAGACCCGCTTTTGCCGCTATTGCGGGGAGAGCGGGCTAAGCCCACTCTCCCAGCAGACTATTGCGGCAGGAGCCCTGGGTGGCTGGATCAGCTGCCCACACGATTGCCGGCTCTGTGACGGAGCCAGCGGGGGCTGGGGAGCTCGGGGGCCACACAGCCCCCGGAAGCTCCAGTATGCCCTGTGCGAGCATGCAGGGCATACTGGGAAGACCCCCAGAACCGGGAGGCAGCTTTTCGGCTCCCCTCCGGGGGTCTACTCACAAGTAGTGGCTACTCACAATCAGGCAGCCCGGGTTTGTGGAGTGCTCACTCCGCAAACTCGGGCTAAGGGGAGGGCTACTAAAGCGGGCTAGCCGCTCGTAAACCACCAGGCTTGCCTGCGAGCCCGGAGGTTTACACGATCAGGCAAAATTGGGCTAGGCTCCCCTAGCCCGATTTTGCCTGATCATGAGAATAGCCCCACTATGTTCTACATGGGATTGGGAGCTGTGTGTGCTCCCAGTTTTTGGTTGTGTGGAAGCAAGGTAGGAGGAAAACCTGGGTAGTTTTCCTTCTACCTTGCTTCCACACAATGAGGCTCTACACATGATCCATGTGTAGAGCCTGGGAGGGTTCTCCCCACAGGTGTGCAGACATTCATTGCTGGGTGGCTGGTAGGGGCTGCAGGGATCGGGGGCCGCCTGGCCCCCGGAAGTCCCAGGATGCCCTGTGTGAGTGTGTGGGGCATCCTGGGGAGACCACTGATACTGGGAGGCTCATTTTACTCTCCCAGCAAGGGTCTCCTCATGAGTCACTGCAGCGCAGAGCCGCACTGTGGCAACTCACGATCAGGAAAACAGGGTTAGCAGAGCGCTTGCTCTGCTAATCCCATTTAAGGGGATGGCTTCTTTGGTGGGCTAGCTGCCAGAGAGCCACTGGGCTCCGCTGCGAAACTGGTGGTTCTCATGATTAGAAAAAACTGGGCAGCCTGGTTTCCTCCCATGATGAGAATAGCCTCAATCACTTCTCCCCAGGTTTTCCTCTTACCTTGATTCCACACAACTGAAAATTGGAAGCACATGCAGCTCCCAAACCTGGATAGAACACTGTTTTTGATTTTGTGAATGACCTCAGTGTTTTGCACCAATGGGAGTTGTTAATCCCAGGATAAATAGCTGTCATGGGAATGTGTGATCCTGATCAGGCCCATAGCAGGGCAGAAAGTTAACCCTTTTCCAATGCTGTGGTCCCAATCTGTAGAATAAGGAGGAAATCCATCAGTTATTTACTAAGGTCACTCACATGACCAAATGGTGGGGAGCAGAAGGGAAGACAAGTTCTTACCTTCCTGCTCCCACAGGACATTAGGGATATGCGAACCAGTTCGGGGGTTCAGGGGTTTGGTTCGGGGGTTTGATGGTTCAGGGTTGAACTGACAGCCCCCGGTTCCGTCTGGACCGGAACTGGTTCCCCCCTCCAGTTCGGAAATTTTTTTTACCTCTAGCCCCTGCGGGCGGCTTCCTCTAGGCTGTAGGGGGGAAGGGGGTCTTAGAAGGTTCCCCCTCCCCTCGCCGGCCTCATTTATCACCGCTGCAGCCCATTTTAAGCCCTTTTTTGGCCCATTTGGGCCTTGGTAAGCTGGTGCAGTGGCCATGTTGCGCGCCGCTGCAAATATGCAAATGGCCTCTGCGAGGCCTGGCATGGGCCAGGGCCTTGCAAAGGCCATTTGCGCATGCACAGCGGCCATTTTTTTCCAAATAGCCACCGCGCATGCGCAAACGGCCTTTGCAAAGCCCTGGGCCATGCCATGCCTTGCAGAGGCCATTTGCACATGTACGGTGGCTGGAAAAATGGTCGCTGCACTGGTATATAATTTTTTTAATTTCCCCCCCCCTGCGAACCCCCCTCCGGACCGAACCGAACCGGGTGTGGGGGGTTAGAAGGGGGGTCGGACCGAACTGGTCTGGTCAGGTTCGAGTGCAGTTTGCACTCAAACCGAACTGGGCCAGCCAGTTCCATGCACAGCACACCCCTACAGGACATGAGCCTTCTCTGGGCTCTGTTGCTCATTTGCCCCCATGAGCAACATGGTAGCGAGCCCCAGAGCTCAGATGGGAGGGGGAACCCTTACGCTCGGTGCTCCAGGATCCCACAATGCACGGCTGCTCTCAGCATTGCAGCCGCTCTGTTCTGCCTGGCCCTTCTTAACCCCAACTTTATGGTCAACCTGGCCACTGGGCCGGCACCTGGAGCAGTTTTGCAAGCGGTGGCGGTGCAGATGACCAGAGGAAGAGGTAGGAAAGGCTTGTTCTCATACTACTCACTTTTAACCTGGGGAGCCAATCTGGGCTACCCAGGGATGGAGCTTCTGGGTCGGGGCGCTCCCGGTGCCACAGACAACCAGACTAGCTACCTGGGGTAATCCTCTCCTACCCACGTAGCTCTGGTCATGAAACTAGCTCCACTGATTTTTTTTTTTTTTTTTTAAATAGCCCCAGACATTTGTTCCAAGTACAGGCTAGTCTAAAGTCTCCTGTCCCATGGAGGTATCCCCGTCACCTCACTCCCAGAGGCAAGCAAGAACACTGGGCAGATCAATAATTGATCCTGTGCTGTCTCCTTGCCTTGGATGGGTCATTAGGCAGCAAAGTTAGAAAGCAGCAAATGCAGGTTCCTATGGCAACCACAGAAATCTGCATTTCCTCCATTTCAGTGGAAAGGCCGCAATTTGTATGCAAAAGGCACATACCACCTTTGAAATTCAAGCCATAAAGTCTCTCTCTCTGTGTGTGTATGTATGTGTTGTGTGTGTGTGTATCTGTCTGTCTGTGCTTGTGTTAAAAAAAAAAAAATCCTCCTCCTCCTCCTCGCAAAGAAGCAGGGGTTTGGCTTTCAAGGTAGCATATTTAACAGAGAACAATACCACCTTTTATTTACTGCCCTCCTCTAAGTGACATAGGGAAGCTTTGCCATAAGAAGGAAGGCACTGAATCAGAAAAAGAAGGAAACAGAGAAGAACAAAGAAGATCAGGATCTTGTCACCAGTGACAGGATTCAGTGGCTGACATCCTGACTAACACTACATATGTGCAGCTAGAAAAAACCATGCACACACTGCTAGCATTCCCATTCCTGAAGCATGGGTATGTATGCAGTTTTCATGGAACACCCCTTCCCCTGGAAGTGCTCCATGTTACCCAGAAGTAGGTTGCTGGGTTTCACACTTCCCTCAGGGACTTACCTCTGGATCATATAAAGTGGTTCCAGGGTAGAGTTGCCATGCCCCCTGGAATTTCGTGTTTCATCCGGATTTTAAAAATCTCATTCAGATTGCTTAGCCCACCCAGATTCACCTGGATTTCAGCTTTCTTTCTTTTTTAAAAAAAGCTAAGCTCTAGCCCTTGTAGAAGTGGAATTATGGAGCAAAACGTGCAGTCACTATTCTGCTCAAAAATTATTTTCAAGCCAATTTACATAATATTCAAATTAGGCACCCGGATTTTGAAAGCCAGAATATGGCAACCCTATTCCAGGAGAAAGGGGGATTGGTAACCCCCTGGCCCAATGCAAAACCCCATGCTTCATAAATGGGGCACTAGAGTTGTATGCGCATGGTTTTATTAGCTGCACATGTGCAGCATTAATCAGGTTTTCAGTCAGTGTATCTGAGTCAGTATAGCCAATGGCATTATTCAGCTTCGCTCCTGATAATTTTTTAGGATTTTATGTATCCTAAAAAGGCAGCACCTAGGGCAGTGCTCAAAACATTAACATTACACACTTTCTGCCGCAGTAAAGTCATCCATCTGGGAAAGCTCCTGGAGCAGGCTTCTTCTATCTCACAGGGCTGTTGTGAGGGCAAAATGAGATAGTCTCCTTATTAGCCACTCTGAGCTTCCTGGAGGAAAGTCAGAATACAAATCTGGTACAGAGAGCCAGCGTGGTGTATGAGAGCCAGCATGGTGTAGTGGTTAGAGTGCTGGACTAGGACCGGGGAGACCCGAGTTCAAATCTCCATTCAGCCATAAAACTAGCTGGGTGACTCTGGGCCAGTCACTTCTCTCTCAGCCTAACCTACTTCACAGGGTTGTTGTGAAAGAGAAACTCAAGTATGTAGTACACCGCTCTGGGCTCCTTGGAGGAAGAGTGGGATATAAATTTAAAAATAAATAATAATAATAATAATAATAATAATAATTAATAATAATTAATGAATAACTGCAGTCCATCACTGTAGTCCTGGGATTATAAGGAAGATGTCAAGGCCAGAACACATGGCATCTGTTCCAAGTTGTGAGCACAAGAATTTCTTTTCTTGTAGTAGTAGTAGTAGTAGTAGTAGTAGTAGTAATAATGACAGTGAAGAAGATGCACTTAAAATGGTCAATAATGAGAAACTATTAAACAGCAATGAAACAAAGCAGGCCTACAGAAAAGAACAAGTAAAGAACCAAGCAGAAAAATGGAAAAACAAGCCCTGCATGGTCAATATTTGCACAATATAACCAGAAAATCAGACATCACCAAGACCTGGCAGTGGCTCAGGACAGGCAACTTGAAGAAAGAAACAGAGGATTTAATACTGGCTGCACAAGAACAGGTACTAAGAACAAATGAAATATGAGCAAAAGTTGAAAAATCAACAACAAATAGCAAGTGCCGCCTCTGTAAAGAAGCAGATGAAACTGTGGGCCACCTAATCAGCTGTTGTAAAAAGATCACACAGACTGACTACAAAGGCACGACAAGGTAGCACGGATGATACACTGGAACATCTGCAAAAAATACAAGCTATCTGTAGCCAAAAATTGGTGGGACCATAAAATTGGAAAAGTTGTCGAAAATGAAGATGTAAAAATATTATGGGACTTCTGACTACAAACAAACAAACATCTGCCACACAATACACCAGATATAACTGTAGTTGAGAAGAAAGAAAAACAAGTCAAAATAATCGACATAGCAATACCAGGAGATATCAGAAGAAAAAGAAACAGAAAAAAATAACAAAATGCAAAGATCTACAAACTGAAATTGAGAGGCTGTGGCAGAAGAAGACCAAAATAATCCCAGTAGTAATTGACGCCCTAGGTGCAATTCCAAAAGACCTTGAAGAGCACCTCAGCACCACAGGGGCCACAGAAATCACCATCAGCCAACTACAAAAAAAACTTCACTGGGAACAGCCTACATTTTGTGGCAATACCTATAACAACAATATTGATAACAAAATTCTGGCATCCCAGGTCCTTGGGAAGGACTCAACGTCTGGATAAAACAAACCAGTCAATAACACCTGTTTGACTGTGCAAACAAGAAATAATAATAATAATCAAAATTTAAAAGGCCTTTAAAGGTAAAGTGTGCTGTCAAGTTGATTTCGACTCCTGGTGCTCACAGAGCCCTGTGGTTTTCTTTTGGTAGAATACAGGAGGGGTTTACCATTGCCTCCTCCCGCGCAGTATGAGATGATGCCTTTCAGCATCTTCGTGTATTGCAGGTGCCCAATATAATACCAGTGGGGATTCGAACCGGCAACCTTCTGCTTGTTAGTCAAGCATTTACCTGGCATCTAAAAGGACCAAGTGATGAAGCCAGGCAAACCTCGCAGGGGAGGCTATGCCTTAAACGGGGTGCCACCACCATAAAGGCCCTCTCCCTAGTAGCCACCCGCTTTGCGTTTTTTGGCAGGGCCACTCAGAGCAGGACCTCTGAAGGAGATCTTAAGGCCCAAGTCGGGACATATGGGGCAAGTAACTGCAGATTCTATAGATTCTCCACTCCACACACTCATGAAATCTTTTGTGAAGGTGGTATGTTTACAACAAGCTTTAAAATGCTCCTGCGGAATCCAGGCATTTCCTCCATTTGTGGCTGTCATAATTTCGTAAGGAATACTTCAGAGATACCTCCCAAATTCTTTGCAAATAAGAGAAAAGAAACAGAATGGTCACTGAATAGCATGTATAATTGGACCACATTATAAAATTTGCACTCTCATAGGCTCCAACTGACCCTATTGATCAGGGACAGTCTCTATTTCTAGGATCTGTCCCTGGTAAATTACTGTCCCTATTTTGTCCCTTTTCTTCCCTCTTAGGAATGCCTTGTACAGGGTCCCCCACCCCCGCCGCCTCGTCCTGCCCTTCATTTCAGTTGCTAGGCTTGTCATTCTTCAGGATTCAGCTCCCTCCCCAGAATCTCTAGAAATGAAACCTCCAAGTGGGTTGGTGGATGCATCATGTCTCTAGTGCGCCTGTGTTTTCATGGATGCGCAACTCTCAGTTGTTATGCAGTGCACAGCGATAGCAGGTGGAATCCAGCTTTCCCTTCACTAATGTGTAATAGTGGGGTGGAGGCGGTGGCAGAAAGCCATGGTATGAGAACTGGTTGTTACCCATATATTCCTAGTTTAACCTATATTGTTCTGCAAAATGTTGGAAGGGATGGGCTTGGCTCATCTGCTTTAGAAATCTGAAATGATAAGCTCTGTCCTTTATTGCCTGTTTTCCATTTGTGACATGCTGCCAGGTGGCTTGGCCACACCCCCCACATATTCTACACCACGCCTCCCAGGTTGGTTGGTCATGCATCCTACACATTCACAGGCGTGACCCTGTTTTCATCAGTGAAACATTGGAGGGTATGCAGTGAATCATGTTGAATGCTAGCAAGCATCCTCCTTTGTGTGAGTGGGTAGTTCAGGCTCACTGGAGGTGTTTATTATTTTATTTCTCACAAGAGAACCTTGGCATACCGTTTCAGAATAACTGGCAGTGTGGCAGCAGAGCACAAGAGCTGCCTCCTGAGGACCATGTAGTCTTCCATTTGGTCCTGCAGTCCACACAGGGCTCCTCCAACCTCTCTTGATAAGCCATTCCTTCCAGGTGGTTTCAGTCCTTTGAAGGGAATCTGCCAGGAATCTATAGGAAAGAGCCTTCAGGGACGGCCTCCACCTTGGCCCTCTCAGTGTGCCTGGAGATGGCGATGTAACTTTTCATGTCCTCTTCCAACATGATTTGGCAACGTGGCTGCATTCCCTTGAAAGAGGGTTCCTCTCTTTATGGGTGTTACACCTCCAGTCTGCTGTCAAGGAAGCAAGATTCATGACTCTTGGAAGATGTATTTGTGATGACTCAGTGTGAGGAGATGTCAGCAATGATGGCCTTAATAACAGCTTGTTCGGTTTAAACAGCCCAGAGCCACAGAGGAGGGCTGGGGTACTAAAGAGGGGCTAAAACAAAGTTCCTCCTTTCCTTGCTCACACACAGCATCTCTACAACTTGAGAGGAGCCCATTCAACAGAAGCAGCTAGCTGCGGCTTTCTTTTGCATATCAGCACTCTGTGGACTAGGCTCTTTTCCTTAAAAAAAAAAAAAAGAGGAAAAAAAGACTGTGAGCCCCTTGGGATCAGGACTAATTTTTTTTAAAATGCTGTAAGGCACCTGAGCCTATTGTAGAGTGGGATGCAAATAAATAAATGCCCTGGCGAGTTGCCCTGGGGACTACAGGAGGGAAGCATTCTCTTGCTTCTGCCATCGGACAGAGGACTGGGGTGTTGTACCACTTGCCTCCAGGAAAAAACATCTATTATATTAATTCTCCTGGGTGTGCCTTGGAATGTGCGCCCCAGAGCCCAGCTGATTGGCTGGATGGCGGATGCGCCTGATTGGCTGAGGCGCACCTGGGAGGATTAGTTGCCGTGGCGGTGGCCCAGCCGTGGAGGCCAGAGGTGGTGGGCCCGGCCGCAGAGGCAAGGCCCAGGAAGGGGGAAAGAAAGTGGGAGGGGCAGAAGTGGCAGTGGGGAGGTGAGGTGGCTGGGCCCGGAAGCAGAGACTGGGGCAGAAGCGGGGGAGAGGTAACCGCCGGCCCCAAAGAGAGCACAGATGCTTTGTGTGGGGTCGGCTGGTCATCAAAATAAAAGGAAGATGACCAGAATAGTTCCATCCATTGGCTAGTGAAGGAACAGGAGTTTACTTCCATCTCCCTGCCAGGAAGAACTCTACTTTGTTGTTCTCTGGCTGCTTTTTGCCCAGGGACTGTGTACCTACAGGGAAGCACCCTTTATTTAGCTTCTGCCATAGGCCAAGGACTAAGGGCCACTGGGGATTTGCACCACTTGCCTCTCAGAAAAAACCTCTCAGCAAGGGGAAGACTGGTCTGGCCATAGTCACTGGCTAGAGAAGGGGCAACTATGGGACACTTGCTTCCCTTCTCCCTGCAGGAAAGAATTTTGCTCTGTTGCTCTCTAGTTGTCTTGGGAACTGCAGATCCAAAGGGAAGCACCCTCTGGACTTTGCCATTGGCTAGAGGATTAGAGGCAATGTTCCCTCTAACAGGGATTCCTAGATGTTGTTGACAACGCCCAGAATCCTCAGCAGCAAAGGATTTTGCTTGGGGATTATGAGAGTTGTAGTCAACATCTGGGAATCCCTGTTAGAGGAAATAATGATTAGGGGCTGCTGGAGGGTTGCATACGTATCTGCTTTGTGCTGACTTGGGATCATTTTTATTATTTGATTGTAAATGTTTTAAACAATATCTCAGTAGTAGTAGTAGTAGTAATAGTATCATCCTCATCCAGATTGCAGAGGGTAGCTTTGTACCTGTGCTGCTGAGCCAAATCCAAGTTGGTATTACTCATATTAGGTCAAACTGAAATAAATGTGGGACATGAAATCCAAACACAGACCTAGGGAACATCCATTTGGATGCAAACCCCCCACATTTTAGTTTATAACAAACCACATGGTAGGATACAGGCACCTGTCTTTCAATCACATTTATGAGTTTGCCTTTCTGCAAGCACTTAAGGAATGTAAAAGGGGGGAACCAATGATGAAATCAATTACAACCGTTAAAATGTCAGAAAAGCAACCAGTGTGAAATGTTTTTTTTTAACTAACATCGAATATATTTAAAGAAACAAATTTAAAAACACATTTAAAAACTACAAAACACTAACAATCACCAGTATTAACAATTCAGTACATTTAAAGATAAAAGGGTTTTAATCTGGTGTCTAAATGGAGACAACGCAGGTCCTGGTGGGCTGCTTTGGGGAGGCTTTTTCATATCTAAGGAATATGAAATATTCCTTTTCCAGTACTGAAAAAGCCCTGCCTGCTCTGAGAGCCACATAAACTGATCTCACAAAAGGAAGGCATATAGCATATAAACTGGGGGAGAGGTAAGAAGCAAGACAATATTATGCTAAGTGCTGCACATTTTTAAAAAATCTTTTTTTTTTAAAAAAAAGGCCACCAGGAAAAAAATGGCCACCACACATGCGCAAATGGTCTCTGTGAGGCCCTGGGCCATGCCAGGCCTCACAGAGGCCATTTGCGCATGTGCGGCAGTCTCCAAAATGGCCACCGCGCTGATTTATGGAGGCCTGAATGGGCCAAAAAATAACACTCCAGCAGGCCACGGCAATGATTTAGAGGCTGGCGGGGGCAGGGGAACGTTCCCAGACCTCCCCCTGCAGCCTATAGGAAGCCCCCTGAAGGGGCAGAAGGTAGTTAAATTTAATTTTAAAAAAAATGGCAAGCTGGCCGGGGTGGTTTGGTACCAGTCCAGATGGAACCGGGAAGGGGTTCGGTTCGACTCCGAACCCTCAAACTGAATCCCCAAACCCCCGGACCCCTGGACTGGTTTGCACATCCCTAGATATCTCACCATGTTGTCCAAATGTGTGCAGCTCCAGTTCTGTGAGGCGACCCACCCAAAGTTTGGATCTTGGAACTGCAATCTGAACCCTCGAGTTGTAATGAGTTTCATCACCCCAACCTGAGGTTCCATGCAGCCTGTATGTTGTCCAAATTTGGAACCACAGGCTGCGTTCAGTGTGACTGGAGTTGAGGAAGGAAGCTCCCTCCCTCCGGCCATGGTTGCCTGTGTGGGCTGTCTTTCATGACAGAAGGCGGCCCACACAGCCAGTTCCCCCTTCCTCTCTGCAGTCTCTCTGTGACGTCCAAATTCAAACAGGAGAGTGGAGGGGAGTAGAACTGCAGGTCCATGGGACCCACTGTTCTGTGTTATGTGTGAATGAGGCCAATGTGTGGTTTCCTCACAGCTGGTGTTCTTTTTTTAGAGACAAATTCAAAACTGCACAATACCCCAACATACACCTGTGCATTCCCTTGTCTGTGCACACACATACTCGGTTGCCTAGAGTCACATTCCATGACACTGAGAAGCCTACAAAGAATGGAGGAATATCCTCGGAACTGAGCATTTGACAGCACTGTTGCAGAAGAGTGTTATACTCACTGGTGGATACTCTGTGGGGAGAAGCAGCAGAGTCTGCAGGAACCATTTTAGCAAGGGGTGGAGAAATTGATGCACTCGATCAGGGTTTTAGAAGAGCCTGGACAACTCACTTAACTTTTCTCATTGCTATCAATCACTTTTTACATCACCCTACATAATACAACTTTTGCATGACTTGACTGTTGGAACTGCTCACATGTTTGTTTGTTTGTTTGTTTGTTTGTTTTTACACTTATATCCCGCTCTTCCTCTGTGAGGTAGGTTAGGCTGAGAGATACATGACTGGCCCAGAGTCACCCAGTGAGTTTCATGGCTGAATGGGGATTCAAACCTGGGTCTTCCCAGTCCCAGTCTAGCACTCTAACCACTCTGTTCTCTTGGAGCTGCACATTTTATTTTATTTTATTTTATTTTATTTTATTTTATTTTATTTTATTTTATGGAATTGCACATTTTGTGCCTGGTTGCACATTTTAAAAAGTGCTGCTCTCAGCCAAAACAATGGTAAGGCTAAAACCATGTTGCTGAGCATCTTGGAGGAAGGGCGGACAATTGTAACAAAAATAAATCTACTCTGAGGCAACAGCCTGCTTTACATCTATGTAAACTTCCATCCAAGTGGAAGGCGCTAGAATGCAGTTAGAAAGGTTATTATTACCTCCATCTGAACTGATTTGATATTCAGAAAGCATGAGTGAAATGATTAGGTTTTCCAAGTGCTTGTGCTCATGCTCGCCTCAAATGCTGATCTAAGTGTGAGTAGTAATAATAATACACAAATATTCTCTGGAGCCAGAGTCATTCTTGGTTGTTCTTCAGTCCTGGTCAAACAGCACAGAAGGAATATATCCAAATATATTACAGATGGAAAAGAGCCTCACTATTATGTTGTTTAGTGTGGTTACACACATTCCATTTTTGGGAAAGGTGCCCAGATCCATCCTGACCTGCCTCTTGGGGGAAATGAGCAAATATGTGGATTAAGAACAAAAGAACTTTTAACCATTTCCCACATGCTTAACATTAGCCATGAGATGCACCTTTCTCAAGTGTGTGGGAGTAAATCCACCTGCTGTATCTGATAGAAATGATTTATTTCTGTTTAGGTTGCACAGTGAAAAATGATAGTAATCTTCTACAACCGAGAAACACAACATGGGGCAATTGCCTGGGGCCTCTCCCAGGCAGATAAGCTTGTCTTTGAGAAAATTGGCATTAGGTGAGTGAGAATAAACTGCTTTTAACCATCAGACATTTATATGTGTCACAAGAGTTAACCCTTCTTCTTATATAACATGGGAAGACATGACAGAGCTCTGTCAGAGAGGAGAAGCATCTTAGATTTCAGCAGAGGTAGGGGGCAAGGAGATGTCAGTGTGCTGGCCCAAGATGGTCAGAGTGGGTTAAATGCCCACTCTCAGACATATTCCAGATTTAATTGCAAACAAACAAAACCCACTTTAAAAAAAAAAAAAAAAACACAGAGGTGGGTCTCACAATCAATCACGGAGCTGGCGGGTGCTGGGGGAGCGGGTAGGCTGGCAAGACCCCCAGAGCCAGGAGGCGGCTTTTTGCCTCCCCTCCAGGAGTCTCCTTGTGAGTAGCCGCGGCGCAGAACCACGCCGTGGACCCACGCTGTGGCTACTCACGATTTTTAAACCTAGGTTTGCGGAGTGCTTGCTCCACAAACCTAGTTTAAGGGCTGGGGTAGTTAGGTGGGTTACCCGCTTCAGAGCCACTGGGCTCGCAGCCGAGCCCGGTGGTTCATACGATGAGACAAAATCGGGCTAGCCTCCGCTAGCCCGATTTTGTCCCATCATGTGAATAGCCTCACAATTTGTTGTGGCTTGGTTACTTTTTACATCTCTCCAGAATGTCAAACAGCCGCCCTGTCACTTTAGCAACAGGGTTTTGGTATTTAGGATACACACCGAGTCCACATTCTCACAACCATGGGTAGTGTGGTTAAAGAGTTAATCGGAATAGCTGAGTCCCAGGTGCTGCCATGGAGCATGATGTGAGGATTTGGAATTTCTGGGCAATCCAGATCAAACTGCTGTGGTTAAACAGCATTTAATTGGGATCAGCCATTACGGCTAACTCTTTAACCATGCTCCTTGTGGGCATGAGAACACAGCCCAAGTAGATGCGTTCATTAAATTCTTTATAATGATAGTCTCTTGATGTGAAGGGAGTGAAATTCTCAGTTGAGAATTATAACTTGAATTGGGGGTGGGGCTTCAAAGCAGGGAGAAGCTGCCACCCAGTACCTTTTTTCACAGGTGTTGATGCTCCTGGTGACTGTGGTCTGGTGGCTGCCATTTTTATCTCCCATAAGCCTCCAAGTACAATGTTACATGAAGGCAGAAATAGCTGGCCCTGTTTCTGCCATCACATAGCATGGTTCTTGGAGATAAAGACCCAGAAGACTTATATAACCTTTGACCAGTTTCAAACCTCCCCTTCTTGGGCAAGGTGTTGGGGACAGGGAGCATTGTGGCATTTCAGCTCCAGGCAGCTCTGGATGAATCTGATTACTTAGATCCTTTCCAGTCTGGCTTCCGACCTGGATATGGGACTGAAACTGCCTTGGTAGCCCTGGTGGATGACCTACGCCAGGAGATAGACAGAGGGAGTGTGACTCTGTTGATCTTCCTGGACCTCTCAGCTGCTTTTGATACCATCAACCATGGTATCCTTCCCCGACATCTCTCTGGGTTGGGACTTGGGGGCACGGTTATACGGTGGCTCCGTTCCTACCTAGGGGGTCATACACAGGTGGTGCTGGGGGATGCCTGCTCTACCCCTTGGCCTTTGGCCTATGGGGTGCCACAAGGATCTATTCTGTCCCCATGCTGTTTAACATTTACATGAAACCCCTGGGAGAGGTCATCCGTAGGTGTAGGGTGCGGTGCCATCAATATGCTGATGACACCCAGCTCTACCTATCTTTTAAGTCAGCAGGCACCAGGGAGGCAGTGGATGTTCTGAACCAGGGCTTGGAGGCTGTTCTGGACTGGATGGGGGCAAACAAGCTGAAACTTAATCCAGATAAGACAGAAGTGCTCTGGGTTGGTAGAACTGATCATCCGAGTAATGAGGTAAATCTGGTCTTGGAAGGGGTCACGCTCCCTCTTAAAGACAAAGTCCGCAGCTTGGGAGTGTTTCTGGACCCAAAACTGTCCTTGGAGGCACAGGTGGCAGCGGTGTGCAGAAGCACCTGTTATCAACTACGGCTGGTACGCCAGCTGCGACCCTACTTGGAGAAGTCAGACCTGACCTCAGTTACTCATGCATTGGTAACATCCAGATTGGACTACTGCAATGCACTCTATGTGGGTCTGCCCTTAAAGACTGTTCGGAAGCTTCAGATGGTTCAGAATGCTGCCGCAAGGATGCTCGTGGGTGCAAGTTGCTTCATGAGTATTACACTCATCCTGCGTCAGCTTCATTAGCTACCGGTCCGCTTCCAGGCTATATTCAAGGTGCTGGTATTGACCTTTAAAGTCCTACACAGCTTGGGGCCAGGGTACCTGTCGGACCGCATTTGCCCATATGAATCTGCCAGGGCCCTTCTCCCATCATCTCAGGCCCTGCTCATGACCCCACCACTAACAGAGATCCGGTTGGTGGGGAGAGACAGGGCCTTTTTGGTTGTGGCCCCTCAGCTTTGGAATGCCCTCCCTGAAGAGCTTCGACATGCTCCCTCCCTCAATGTTTTTAAAAACATCTTAAAATGCACCTTTCTAAGGATGCCTTTTAATGCTCCATTATTATTATTTTGTTATATCTGGTAGGTTCTTTAGCTTCTTTAGCTTTTTATAATTTTCAGTTTTAATTTGAACCTAATGATTGCGGCTTTTAATCAGAAAACTTTTCTTCTTTTTTTCTTTTCTTGTTTAATATAGTTAGTTTTATTACTTTTAGTGTATCTTGTGTCTATCTTATTGTTGTGAGCAGTAGTGCACTGGAGGGGCGAGGTATAAATATTTTAACACAAACAACGCACAGACTGACTACAAACAAAGGTATGACAAGGTAGCAGGGATGATACACTGGAACATCTGCATAAAATACAAGTTACCTGTAGCCAAAAATTGGTGGGACCATAAAATTGAAAAATTTGTCGAAAATGAAGACGCAAAAATATTATGGGACTTCTGACTACAAACAGACAAACATCTGCCACACAATACACCAGATATAACTGTAGTCGAGAAGAAAGAAAAACAAGTCAAAATAATCGACATAGCAATACCAGGTGATAGCAGAAGAAAAAGAAATAGAAAAAAATAACAAAATACAAAGATTTACAAATCGCAACTGAAAGGCAATTTGAAAACTGAACTGAACTGAAAGAAGAAGACCAAAATAACTGAAAGAAGAAGAAGAAGAAGAATTGAAAGAAGACCAAAATAATCCCAGTAGTAATTGGCACCCTAGGTGCAATTCCAAAAGACCTTGAAGAGCACCTCAACACCATAGGGGCCACAGAAATCACCATCAGCCAATTACAAAAAGCAACTTCACTTTGGAACAGCCTATATTTTGTGATGATGTCTATAATATATATATATTATATATATAATAATAATAAAAATATTGATAATAAAATTCAGCCATCTTAGGTCCTTGGGAAGGACTCGATGTCTGGATAAAACAAACCAGTCAATAACACCTGTCTGACTGTGTAAACAAGAAATAATAATTACGTCTAGTTCAACTAGAAGAGGTTATTTTAAAAGAATGTACCAAATTTGGAAAGAGAAGCATCCAGTACAGAAATAACAGAACAAAGGCTAGCAGACCAGAGAAGATTCATAATAAGAAATAAAGTATTTACAGAAGTTGAGCTGGAAGAACTGCAAAGAGCAACACAGGCTCAAGATATGGAAGAAGAATTACCACCAAGTAAAGAAGTTGCTCAGGCGCAGGTGGAGGAGGTTTAGAAATAGAGGATGCCACTGTTGCTGAACTGTTTCAAAATCAAAACCAGGCAACCGCCCCTTTGCCCTCACCTCAAAAACCCGAATGCCATTTAACAGAAAAGCAACAAGAACTAAAGCAAAAAATAACTGAGCACATGAACCAAACAACCACCAGGTTTTGACTTCCAGCTCTAAAAAGAGTTGCCAAAAAACAACTTGCTCAGGCATTAAAAGATGTCAATGCTGCACTTGCAGAAATAACAACCAATTATTTGCAAGAAACAAACCAACTAATGTACAGTGCAGCAACAATAACAACACAAGAGCTCGGATATAAGATCAGTGGACCTGATAAAAAAGACAGTAGTACATCACCTAAATGGAAGATTAGATTAGAAAATAAAATCACCAGGCTTAGATCAGATGCTAGTAAACTGAAAGATATGAAAGACAAGAAGCTGAAGAATGAAAACACCAAACAGTATCTGATCCAAAAATACCACCTAGATTCAAGGAGAATTAGAGAAGTCCTGGAAATAATAAAGCAGCAAATAACAGCAGTGTCAAAGAAGATTAGCAGATATGAAGCCAGAACTACACAACACAGGCAGAATCTCCAATTCCAGTCGAATCAGAGACGTTTCTACCAAAGCATAGAAGGAGAAACTCAAGAAACCTAGAAACACCAAATAAAGAAGAAACAGTGCAATTCTAGGAAGAATTGTAGATTATAATAAAAAAGCAGGCTGGGTGAAAGAGTTCGAAAAATGTAACCAACAAATGCAAGATCTAATAATAACACCAGAATTAGTAAGTGAAAGAGCAAAGAAAATTAAAAACTGGACTGTACCAAACCTAACAAGCCTCCATAAACAACTATCAAAACAGTTCAATCACATTTTGCAAGGAGGTGATTTGAACAATGGCTAACAACTGGCAAAACTCATTTCATAATGAAAGACCCAGCAAAAGCTGTAGCTCCAAATAATTATAGGCCAATAACCTGCCTGCCAACCATGTTCAAATTATTAACTGGAATAATAGCAGATGAAGTAGTGCAACACTTATTAACTAACAAACAGCTTTCAGTTGAACAGAAAGGAAATTGCCCGAACACCAGAGGCACAAAAGACCAGCTGCTGATTGACAAAATGATTTTAGAAAATGGCAAGAGAAGAAAAACAAATCTAAGAGTTGCATGGATTGACTACAAGAAGGCCTTCTACTCATTGTCTCACGCATGGATACTAAAATGTTTAGAAACAACTGATGTCAGCAAAATCATTCAGATATTTATAAAAAAGCAATGAGCATGTGGAGTACACAGTTAACGATAAATGGCGAGACACTTGGACAGGTTAGCATTAGAAGAGGCATTTTCCAAGGGGACTCACTATCCCCTCTGTTGTTTGTAATTGCCATGACTCCACTTTCACAAATACTAAACAGAACAGGCCTCGGATACCAAACATCTAAAACATCAAGTAAAATAAACTATCTGCTGTACATGGACAATTTGAAGTTGTATGGAAAGTCCCAGTCAGAAACTGAATCACTGCTAAACACTGTCCATATATTCAGTAGCGATATGGCAATGGAGTCTGGACTAGACAAGTGTGCTGCATTAATAATGAACAGAGGGAAAATAACAAAAACAGAAGGAATAGAACTGCCCAATGGAAGCAAGATCAAGAACCCGGAAGAGAAAGAACATTACAAATATGTGGGCATTCTCCAGGCTGATAGAACCCAACTGTTCCAACAAAGAAGACACCAGGGACAAACATTGTTTTTTAACAAAGTCCCCCAACCACTGCAACTCACCGGCTGACAAAGCTTCATTGTTAGGGCTGGTAATAGTCTCAGGCGTTTCTGAGCGCACCCCCTGTAGGAGTGCAGCAGCAGCAGCGAGCGGCAAGGCCGAAGGCAAAGCCTTATAAACAGGCACGGGCTGAGGAGAGACATAATTGCTGCTGTGGTTTTGGCGGGAATCTCAGAGACTGCCGTTGGTGATAGCCGCGCCCGTACTGCCTGTAGCTGAAGCCTCTCACAAAGTGGAGCCCCACCGGAGGCCAGCTTGCATTCCTTTTTCTTTTAGGCCACGTCTGGCCATGGTTTTGGCAGGAATCTCAGAGACTGCCGTTGGTGATAGCCGCGCCCGTACTGCCTGTAGCTGAAGCCTCTCACAAAGTGGAGCCCCACCGGAGGCCAGCTTGCATTCCTTTTTCTTTTAGGCCACGTCTGGCCATGGTTTTGGCAGGAATCTCAGAGACTGCCGTTGGTGATAGCCATGCCCGTACTGCCTGTAGCTGAAGCCTCTCACAAAGTGGAGCCCCACCGGAGGCCAGCTTCCATTCCTTTTTCTTTTCGGTCACGTCTGGGCCATTTAAGTGTTTGGTCTTCTTTGCCACTTTTGGGGGCAGAACGAGCTCTAGGCACGGAGCCATCTCAGAGCTTTTAGCAATGGTTCCCTCAGAGAACCCAGCAGCGCACACGGCAGCAGTCCCAGACACCGCATAGGTGGGTGCCAACATAGCCTCTAAGAGGATAACCAAGGAAAAACAAGCCTAAGGCAGCTAGAAGCTAGAGGAGACTGGGCAGCTTGTGGACTGACTTGAAGCAAGACAGGACCGGAACTGGGTTGGGTGTGGCTGGAGCAGCATAGTATATACAGATCTGAAATCTGATTGGCCCTGTCTTGAAGCATGAGAAGGCTGACAACCCGTCAAGTTAGGATGCCCTCCCCATTCCTCGGAAAAATCCTAAGGTTCAAACTCAATGGTGTGAATACCATACAAGCCATGTACTAGCTGCAGTTTCCAAATATTCTTCCAAGGCAGCCCCATGCAGTGTGTATTACAGTAATCCAGCCGTGACGTGACCAAGGTATAGGATCTGCCTTATGGTATCTATTGCTAGAGGGAGGGACAGTTTGGGCTAGTACTGCTGTCCGTGCACAATGGTAGCTATGTGACTCATGCTGATCCTGCTGGTCCATTTAGATTTGCAGCAGTCACCATGAGAATAAGTACTTTCCCTGTGTGGATTTCAAGTGTCAGGAACGCTTCAGCACATTCAACAGGCGCAAACACACTCAAACTGCTGGAGAAAATCAACACCAGAAGTGCCCGTAGAAGCATCTCTTCTATTGTTTTTTGAAAGGGCATATCTACATGACAAACTTAAACTGAGTCAATAGTTCCCTCTCCGCAGAGAACCTGGATGTTGTACATTCATGAGAGGGCAATAAAGAAGTACACTTTCCAAGACACAATTCCCAGGATACTTTGGAAGTGTTGACTGTTAAAATGGTATAAAACCAGTAACTCTAGACTAGACTAGACTAGATATGCCAAAGAGACATACAGATGAAAGACTAGACTAACGTATTTATTGTGGCATAAATTTTCCCAGCGCAAGAGCTTATTATTTCAGTTGCATGAAATGAAAAGGGAAAGTATTGGATATATGCATGTGTATAGGTCAGTGACTAGGGGGAACAATTATGCAACATGAGATCAAATGGTAAAGAAGCATCTTATGAAAACAGAAGTGCCATACATGAATCAATCTGCTGAAGTAAATAAGATTTAATCAGTGGGTGATTTGGCACAGCTGTGACTGAGGCAGCTAGCACCAGAAGACTTGTTCTATGTAGGACAAGAGCTCCATGGGGCCCCATCTCTGGAGCTGTGCTTCCATTAATGCAGGACTTTGTTCCTTATGGGAGCCCAAAGGGCCATAATAGGGAGGCACGAAAAGAGCAAATATGGCTGAAGGGAGCCTGAGAATCCAGATGTGACTGAGTGAGCTTCTTCTTGTTGTGTTCTGGCTAGAGGTCACTTCTTTTGCACGTGTGCACAGAGAGGCCCGAAACGGGACATTGTCATTTGGGAGGCCAGCGGGAGGGTGGAAGGAGCCCCCACCCCCCAACTCTGCCCCCACCCCCATGGCCACGCCGTCATCCCACCACACAGCGGCTTGAGGTTTAAAGTTAAAGTTAAAGCTGAAAGAACAGACAGAGGCCTTTCCCCTTGCCACCACCCCCTGCCGCTGCTGCCATCCCACTGCACAGCAACTTGCATTTTAAAGGTAAAAGAACAGACAGAGACCTTTTCCTCAACCCCCTCCCCCCACTTATAGCCCTTTACTTGTAAAGGGGAATGCTTGCCAGATCCCCCTTTACAAGTATAACTGTTGCACCCCTCAAGCTGGCTCGATGGCAGAACTGGACCATGCCATACTCAATCGAGCCTGAGCCTTCTGGGGCGGGTCGAATCTGGTCCAGATTTTAGCCGCACTGTGCAAGTCGATTTTGTGCACACCCCTAGTACATATGCTGGTAATCTCCACTTGACTACTGCAATGCGCTCTATGTGGGGCTGCCTTTGTACATAGCCCGGAAACTGCAGTTGGTTCAGAATGCGGCAGCCAGGTTGATCTCGGAGAGACCATATTGTTGGGAATTCTCTCTGGTAAGAGATACCCTTCTATTACAGCAGAGTGCACTGAGGCACAACACAGAGGAGTCTGCCCAGGCATGCGTGTATGCTGAGAGTAAAAGAAACCTGGAGCCAGTTTCAAATCAATATAAGGAGTCTTTATTGGTGAACTCCATTCTAGATAGGAAAGTGGAGAGATAGGATCTCTAGTCTAGCTAACTAGATTAATCTAGCTAGCAGAGGGATGGTTTCTGCATCTCTGCACACATGGTGCAGGGAGAAAGGAGCGTAGGTGTTGCAAGGGAGAAGGAAAAGGGAAAAGGAAGTGGCAGGAAGGAAGGAAGTCCCTGAGAGTAGCAATCTACATATCAAAGGGATAGCGTAAGAGCAGTAGAGAAGGGACAACCAACGTCTTGACCCCTCTAGCCCTCTGACTCACTAATCTGTCCCCCTCTGTCACTGAGACATGAAACAGCGCAGAGTCCTTCACTTCCAACACATATTACTTCTATACTGAAAGAGCTACACTGGCTGTCGATAAGTTTCTGGGCAAAATATAAGTTTTGCTGGTTATAATCTATAAAGCCCTAAACAGCTTAGGCCCTGGATATTTAAGAAAATGTCTTCTTCGCCATGAGCCCCACTATCCACTGAGATCATCCAGAGAGGTTTGTCTGCAGTTGCCATCAGCTCCTCTGGTGGCTGCTCAGGGACGGGCCTTCTCCATTGCTGACACAAGGCTTTGCAATGCTCTCCCTGCTGAAATAAGAGCCTCCCCCTCTCTGACAACTTTTCAAAAGACAATTAAGACACATTTGTTTGCCCAGGTTTTTAATTAGATTCACAGGGTTTATTTTAAACAGCTTTTAACATTGTGTTAAATTTTAAATTGTTTTAATGTTTTAATTTAGTTTTAATTTGTATTTTTTTTAATTGTAAACCACTCAGACACATAAGTTTTGGGCGGTATAGAAAAATGTTAAATAAAATAAAATAAAATAATTAAAATGGCCACCATAAATGGCTCCCATGGGAGTTAATATTAAACATAAAGTTTATACTTTAATGACAAGATGGCATGTAGTAAAACATCCATTAGAAAAATATATCAATGATATGCTATGGCAGCTGAAAACAAACCTCAGCATTTGCAGTCAGTGGAATAGCAAGTTGTGCCCTGCATGATGCCTTAATGTCTATGCATTTACATGTACATGCATGAGTGCTAGAAAAATATAGATAGATGCATCCATCCTAACACACACACAAACCCCATTTGGAGATTTAACTTCCAAAGACTCTGGGGAAGGAGCTGAATATAGAGAATGTCAACTCCAGCAACCACAGCATTAAAAGTACTCCCTAAAAGGCAAACATAAGGACAAAACAGGGATACTGATTTACTAGAAACAGATAACAGAAAGTAAGGACTGCTCCTGCTAAATGTCAGGCCATTTTTCTCAGTAGGGTCTCACGCATCAGCAGCTCCTCTCCAAATGACCCTCTGCCTCTTTTAGTCGTCCATGCATCCAATCACCGTTTTGTTCTACAGCTTATTACATTTTTATTGAAATGCCTTTTATGAATCGCTAAGGATGTAAGGGAAATCTCACCATTCCTTTTGGAACATACACTGAAATGGGTGGCGGGGAGTCTCTTTCCACCGCTTCTGTGCAATGATGACTTTGTTTAATTGATGGGTGAAGGAAATCCTGTAAACTGCATACCATTTATTAGGTGTTTTAAACTGTCTACTAAAATGGAGCCTGGCTTGGTGGTTACTGCAGATGCTATCATAGCCAAAGTAATCCTCAATAATTTTAGCAGCTAATAAAACCCAAGCCTCAATCTGGATTTACTTCTGTGGGCAGCAGGCAGTAGGGATACTTATGAGTTTTAACTATCTGTATCTTTAAGTGATCCCTCAAAGCCCTGATCCGAAGCAATATTTGCTTCATATGCCTGCTACAACAAATTCTGATGCCAGATAGTCATAACTAACATTTCGGGATGGGTCGTGAGGGGCTGAACTACAGGATTGTTGAAATCTTAAAATTGGGGTAGCACTTAATGGTGCAGCGGGGAAGGAACTTGTCTAGCGAGCCAGAGGTTGCCAGTTTGAATCCCCGCTAGTATGTTTCCCAGACTATAGGAAACACTTATATCCATCAGCAATGATATAGGAAGATGCTGAAAGGCATCAGCTCATGCTGCGCGGGATACGGCAATGGCAAACCACACCTGTATTCTACCAAAGAAAACCACATGACTCTGTGGTCACCAGGAGTTGACATGACCGCACAACATTACCTTTACCCTTAGGTTGAATTAAGTGTCCCATAATGATATTTGCTCTCCAACTGCACCTTTTTAAAACAGTGAAGCTATGCCCACGATCAGTAGAAAGCAGGCCAAAGGAGCCTAGCCCACTTTCTACTGAATCATGGGGACCACTGGCTCGTGGGCGAACCTGGTGGTTTCCAGGTGGCTAGCCCACCCAATTCCCCCTCTCCTTAAACAAGGTTAACGGAGCGAGAGTTCCGTTAACCTCGGCTTTTTGCTCGTGTGCTGCCAGGGCACGGGGCAACTCACGAGTAGACCCCCCGACCAGAAGGCTGCAGCCCAGGGCTTGGAAGCTGCTCGTGTGTGGGGAGAGCGGGCTCAGCCTGCTCTCCCCACACAAACCCTCCTGGCACTTTGCATGTGTCATGTGAAGTGCCTCAGTGCTTGTCATCCACTAAATACAGAGGTGCTACATGCAAAAAAACCCCCACCCCTCCATAGTGTTTAGTAATCCAGAATTGTGCGGCATGTGTCCGGGGGTTGTGTTTTGTGTGTGTGTGTTTTGCTGATCTCTCTCCCCACCTCCCGAAGCAGGGGCGTAGCTATAATTGAGCGAAAGGGTTCAAAGAACACGGGGCCCCAGCTCCTAAGGGCCTTCCAGCTTCATCCCTCCCTATTTTCTTCATTATCTCCCTCACTCTGGGGGGCCACCAGAGAGAGGGATGAACATGGGCCCCATCTCCCCTAGCTACGCTTCTGAGTGTATCCTAAAATTACTTGCATTCTCAATTCAGTCAAAGCCCATTCTTTTATCACAGTGATGTGCAATTTCAATGTAGAACTGATGTAGAATTTTTATCCTAGTGATGTAGAATTTATTTATTGGATTCAGCTCAAAGAGAACTTTAAAAATATCATTGTGCATAACCCAGTAAGTGAATTTGCCCTCCCCAGTTTCCTGATCAGTAAGAAGTTCTAGGGGCAGTACTACCTGTGTTTGGTTATCTTTGGATAAGAGAGAACTACAGATTTTGTGATATTTGCTTTATTTACAGTTATTCAAGCAGAGTATAAGTGGAGACAAAGAGGAAGCACTTCTGCAAAGTGGCAGATCTGTTACCCCATGTTGATCCCCAGAGAGTGTCCTTGCACCAAGTGGTATTTTTAGCCTTTCTCTCCACCTCTCTCTTTTCCAAACTACAGACTGGTTTTTCTTCACACATACTGTACACACCCAATCTGCCTGCTCCATACAGTAGCGGGTGAGGTGTCACATTCCTCAAGCTCTGTTGGTTATCTCATTCAAAATACTCAGGAGAGATCTCCAGTTATCAGGAGACCTTTTCCTAACGTGGGACACCTATCAGCTTACCATTATGAGCAAATAACATGACAAAAGAATAACCAGTCAGAAGCAGAGGTGGTATCAGGAGTTGCCAGGCTAAGCCTGAGCATGAACACAAGGGCCTACTAGGCTGAACCCTCAAGCCCCTACTGCTGCCACGGCTGACCAACACCGCCACACAATGTCCTTAAGCAGTGCCCTCACATTAGCACAACGCTATTCTGGAGTCTGCCCACTGACTTACTGGTGGTGTAACTGGAGTCAATCAGTGTGATGTAGTGGTTAGGGAGCTGGACTAGGAGTGGGGAGAACAGGGTTCAAATCCCTGCTCAGGCCTAACATTCACTTGGAGCAGTCACTCTCTCAGTGCAACCTCTCTTACAGGATTGTTGCGAGCTACCCCATGTATGCTACACTGAGCTCCTTGAAGGAAGGGTAGGATATACATGTAAATAGTAAGTAAACAATAAATAAGTGTACGTTCTTGGGTCATTGCTGGGGACTTGGGACAGCCAGCTGCCCTTACCTTTACTGTTTGCCTGTTGCTCAGTTACCCATTTCAGCTACCCCTCTCTTGCCTATAACTTGTCCTTCTTTGTCCAGAGACCACTTATCCATTCATTTACCTCACCACCACATTGCAACCATCAGTTGGACTAACTTACCACTGGATCTGGCTGCTCTGATGGACTCTGCGTTTTGAGCCCCTGCTCACTGAGCAAAGAGGCGCCTTTCAGAGTGGCGATTCTCTTATATTTAGCCGGGGGAGATCAACTGTCACTGTCCCTATTCAACCCCAGCACAGCATTCCTCCAGCAGCAGTTGCTGGTGTCCACCTTGTGTTTCTTTTTAGCCTATGAACCCTTTCGGAACAGGGAACCATCTTATTTGTTTATTATTTATATTTCTATGTGAACTGCTTTGGAAACTTTACTTGAAAAGTGGTATATAAATATAAGTAGTAGTAGTAACATAGTAGAAGAACATACCACCATCTGACGAATGGATGATATTGCATATATCTATATCTATATCTATATCTTGTTTTTCAAAACAATAATAAAACATCCCTGGCCGTCAGTGTGTGATTCATGCCTCTGGTAGAGTTCATCATTGCTGATTCAATCTTCAGAGAAATGAGATGATCCACCTACTGCATGACCAGGGCCTGCATGTTAGGTTTTAAAAATGTAATTAGCAGCCACGCATGGCCCAGCCTTACCTTCTGAACTTGCTATTAGCCCTTAAGCGGAATACAAACAGGTACCTGTGTGTTTTCTGCTGTGGGACTAACAGTAGCTTGAGGAGGAGGGCTTTTTAGATCACAGAAATGGCACGAGGGGTATAGGTTAAAATAACCCGTCCTCCAGTACTGCTGCTCCAATCAAATGTGGAATCCCCACAGCTTCTTTGAATTAAAAATGAAAAATATGGTTCTCCTGCATCACATTTGTTTTGGCCCTAGCTGTTCTGATGATCTAAACCTCCTATTCGCTACTTGCATTTCTAGAATGAGGGAATATGTAACCCTGTTAACTGGACAAGAAGCCGCTTTTGAAAGTGGTGCCTGTAATGTTTAGCAGGGGGAGAGAAACTGCCCTTTTTCAGTCCAGCATAATGTCCATCCATTGGCTCTTGCTGAAGTTTCCCTTGTGTGCTTTATTTATTTATTTTTAATTGTGAGCCCTTTTGTAATGGGGAACTATTTTCTTTTAACTGTTGCCATGTAAATCTTTGAGAACTTTTGTGTTGAAAAGTGGCATATAAATGTTGTTGTTGTTGTTGTTGTTGTTGTTAATAATAATAATAATAATAATAATAATAATAATAATAATAATGTACAGTCATAATGATTAACTTTTTCTAGAACTCAAGACCAAGGGTTACTAACCTCTTTATTCTAGAAATGTCACTATAACTGTCCATGTGAATTAATTGAAAAGGTCATCTTGTTAATCCTTCTGCTTAAATATAGACAATTATAATTACGGTTAGGTTCTGCTTTAAAAGCCCTCTTATAATAAGGGCTTGATAAATCTCTTTGTTGAAGTATAGAGATACAAACATCAGTTCTGGTCCTATTAGTGAGAAGACGGATCCAGAAGGTGATAGTGAACATCCAGTGATAAGATGGCTTCCATAAATGGGATGTGCACGAAACGGATTTTGCATTTTGTTTTGAGCTCAAAACAAAATGCAAAATGCTCAAAACATTTAGTTGAAACAGTTGCCAAGCTAAATATTTCAATAAAACAAACTCAAAACATTTCGAGTGTTTCAACTTTAGGGAACAATGGGGAACTCAAAACACCCCATTGTTCTCCATGGGTAGCTCCTAGGGACACCAAAGTGGGTTTGTGTGGTAGGGCATGATAGGGGCTGAACCCACAAAAGAAAAGGGCAAGCAGGCGATTTTTAATTTTTTTACTTTTCCCCAAAGCCCCCAGAGGATCCTGTGGGGGGTTTTGAGGAAAGGTTAAACATTTGTTTGAAACTGCCTGCTTGCCCATTTTTTTGTGGGTTGGGTGGCAGGTAGCACCCACATTTCAAGTGCAACACATTTTGCACATCCCTACACTGACCAAATCACTGTTCTTCAAGTGCATCTGGTGAACCAAGAAAAACTGTTAACAGATACACTCCTGTCCACACCTACCACCTGCATACAGGAACAAAACTGGATCCAGATGCACCTTTGGTTCCCCAGGAGCTACCCATGGTGAACAATGGGGTGTTTCAAGTTCCCCATTGTCCCCTATGGCTGAAACAAGCTGCACTCACAGAGTGCACACAATAAGTTTTGCCTTGCAATTTGCAATGCTTTTTGTGACCCTGTCTTGCAAATCACTGCAGATTAGAAGCACACAGTAAAAGGGAATCTGTCCCTTCCAACACAGAACACACATTTTTTCAAACACAGTACCAAAATGGCAAAAAATGAATCACTGACCCAGAATCCAGTCCACTGCCAGCCACAGTGCTTGCACTGCAGTAACATCACTGGCAGAAGTTGCTCTCTCATGCACAATTATGAATCCTTACATTCCCAGCATTGCAATAATGGCAGCAAGCATTGCCATAAGCTCAACTAAAGCAATGTATTTAGCCAGATTTTGACTGAGTATGCCTTGCAATGCAGAATGCAGATTGCAGATCAGATCAAAGCAGTGAGTGAAGCACAAGTTAGTTTCAGGGCCAGACATGGAGCCCATCTCACAGCAGTCACCAAGAAAATATTACACAAACACACAGCGCTAAGCTACCACTGTCCATTTCTTGCTACAGCACTATCTCACAAACAAAACACAACTCAAGGAAGGCAGGTAGGCACCCAGGTTCTCCTTTTGTCAATCTGAAATGCAGCAAAAACAGATAGTTAATATAGCAGTAATAGCACAGCATATTATATTCTCAGTGCTAATGAAAGAAAATCAAAAGAGCAAACCTTCCTTGACTCCTCCCTCCCTTTTATCCTGATGTATCCTCTTCAAAGTCACACTAAGGGCCCTCTTTGCTTCCCAGGAACTTTGAATACATTTTGAAATTTCCTCCTTTTTTGTTCCCCTCCCTCATCCCAGCCAGTGGGGGCACAATTGCCCATGACAACACTTGATTTGAATGACAACAAGCCAGCCAAGAAGCAAGGAGATCTCAAGCTAATTGGAAGCCAGTGCCAGAAGACCAATCAGAAATGGAAAATCAGCCTGCCCAAACGGTGCCCCAAACATGAAATGTTTCATGTTTGAAACACAAAATGTTTCTAGTTCAAAATGGTGTTGTTTTGTTCCGAGCTCAAAACAGGCCCTTTATTTTAAGGGTGTTTTGTTTCAAGCTTGAAACAGCCCATTTCAAGTGCAACACATTTTGCACATCCCTGCACTGACCAAATCACTGTTCTTCAAGTGCATCTGGTGAACCAAGGAAAACTGGTAACAGATACACTCCTGTCCACACCTACCACCTGCATACAGGAACAAAACTGGATCCAGATGCACCTTCCAACTGGATAGTGGAGATTTTGAATTTGTCTACATGTGTTTTGATGACATCATTGTATATCTGGAGACCTATAAGATGCCACCTACAAGTGGTTTTAATCCAATTGACCCAAAACAAGTTAAAAGAGAGATGCTGCTGAGCTCTCTCTGGCGTTGTAACCCAGCAAACAAGCTGTGCAACATAACTTTCTTTTCCTTTAACAGGCACTATTGAAAACATTTAACTCAGTCCTACTGCTAAAGCCAAGCCCAGGAGAGAGGGATAGAAATTTAGAGGGTTTGCAGCCCTGTATCCCTGAGATCAAGAGTTTGAACTGGAGGCAATAATGCAGCATGCCAAAGACACTGCTTTGTCATAAAAGTCATATGCAGTGTTGGATAAATTGTTGCTTTTGGATGATAACTGCCATAATTCCCAGCCACAATGGCTGAAGGCCAGGGATGATGGGAATTGTAGTCCAAAAACAACAAGTTATCCAAGACTGCATATGAAATTTAAAAGCACTGTTTGCTGAAGTTGCTTTATTCATCTTGGTGCTGGTGAGGCACTTTTTTAATTCCCCAAGTATTATAATTCCTGAAACAATAACATCTTCAAGTATGTATGTTAGGCTTTGTGTATTTTTATCAAGCCTGGCAATCTAGATGTCTCATATTGCCTGCCCATGATTGCCTGCCCATGATATTCTGCACCCTTAGACCTTCCTGTGTCTGAAGAAGGGTCTGAGCATTTATGGTTGTTCATTAGGCCTCCCCTCCAAAGACTTTCCAGTTCATACCCTGGAATCCCTGATACCTACATAAATGCTATGCCCTGCCCCGCCCCGCCGCCGCCCTAGGTCTTGTTGATCTTCACACAATCACCTTAGAATGGGGGTTGGGAGGTAAGCCTTGAGAATGTTTGAATCAACCCTACAAAACCTCTATTCTTACGCTTCCAAATATGGGGTCCTTTCTACATGGCAATAAAATGTGCGATATTAAGAGCTTGCACACAAGTTCAAAGCGAGAGCTTACTCACTCTTCTGCAGGCTTCCATCTTCTTTCCCAGTGGAATCTCACACAGTGATCAGATGCCTAGCAGGGGCCTTGTGCAATTTCCATAACGCCACCTGCTGGCCAGCTCTTGCTTTCTGACAATAACCCACCCTTTCCCCCATTCACCCAGTAAAGCAGCAATTAAAGAGGTGTGTTGTTGTCAGAAAGCAAGAGCTGACCAAGAGGAGGTGTTGCGGAAATTGTGCAAGGTCCCAGCTGGATGTCTGAAGAGTCTGTGAGATCTCACTGGGAAACAAGCTTGTGGGAGTATGTGGAGGGTGAGTAAGCTCTTGCTTTGAACTTGCACACAAGCTCTTCATGCTGGGCATTTTACTGCTGGCTGGAAGGACCCATGTAATAATTTATATTCCCTCTTCCTAGTTTGTCAGAATCTTTTAAAGAGGAAAAACTCCTTTGCATTCCAGCAGATCCACCCCCCCCTCCAATATCAGACATCTTTTGTTGTGGTAGTTGCTGCTGCAGCCCCCCCCCCGCCCCGCTTTCCCCTTCATATAATAATGCAAAGACAACTTGATGTCTGGTTCATTAGAAAAAGAACTGGGGGGTTATAATTTCTTCTAGGGCTCTCCAGATGTCCCCAAATTCCTCTGCTAGTTTTGTGCTTTTACAACTACTAATACCAATTTTTCTTTCCCTAGTGATTGTGTGAAAAAGCCAAAACAACAGGGAAATTCAATCAAATGCTTAGAGGAGAGAGTAGGAAGCAGCAAAAATTAACAACAATCAGGGGCGTAGCAAGGTTGGAGTGGGCCCAGAGACAAGATTTTAAAATGCCCCCCCCCCAAAGTCCAGGGCCTCCGCACACCCCAGGCCCCCAAGGATTTAAGTCTGATATTCCAAAATAAGTATGCTGCCTGCAAATACATTTCACTGAATACACACACACACGTCACAATATATAGTGATATACATTGAGTACTATACATTTGTATTACTTTTAATGCCTAGAACACACTAGAAAGATGAATTATTAAAATGGGCCCCTCGCTGCAGATTAGCAAAGGAGACTTTCAACCATGCAGGGTGAACCTATGTTTGTTTTCTCAGAATTCTGAACAAATTCAGTCAAGTTTGATTGCAGGAAGTTTTTCACAGGAGGCTTTTAAAGCCCTTTAAGACACATCTCCTCTGGAATGGAGGTGCTGCATTCACATGTTGGCCAGATTTACCCTGAAGTCCCTGCAAGTTATTGGGGAGCAGTTCACACACAAGAAAAATAAAATAAAATAAAAGCACCACACATGCTTCCCAGTTCTCACTCAGACCTTCTGGGTTGCAAAACAACTTGAACATAAGTGCATTTATAAATGAATGAATAAATAAATAAAATTAATAAAATACTGTTCCAGAAGTTTTTGCAATTTTCTGCCATGAAACAAGCCACTTATAGGACTTTTTAGATAGTTTTTTTTAAGTCAGCAAATTTTCCAAGCTGTTTCAAAATAAATATTCAGAGACTTCTCGGTCCCTCCTCCCCGCCCCCCATATCCAAGCCCTATGGCAAGCAGATCCCTATATATGGGGGGGGGCGGGAAAGGTAACCACAAAAAGGAGTTCACACTCTACCTGGCAAATGCTGGTCTGGGTTAAGCAGGGCAGCAAAGGGTCTTCTGCTGCAGAGAACACTCTGGCTGCCTCCTCCTTCCTGGCTGGCTTGGGCCCTACTCGAGTTCAGGCTTCACTGCGGCCTACACGGAGGCCTCCGTGGAAGCCCCGCCCACCCGCCGATCAGCTGAGAGGCGGGAGAAAAGGAGCTCTTTGCAGCTGGGCTGCTGCTTCGATTGCGGCCAGCAGAACAAGCAGGAGAGACGGCAAAGAGGGCAAGTGGCTGAGGGGCCTTGGGGCTGGGCAGGGGGCAATGGGGAGTCACATGAGGTGCCCCTGGGGTGCCCCTCCAGGCAGTGGGGCCCCCAGACAACTGTCTCCCCTTGCCCTATCATTGTTACGCGCCTGACAACAATCCACAACTGCTGTCAAGCTGAAGAAGCAAACAAGCTGAGAAAAACCTTTTCCCTTCTTCTATGGCCTCTTTTCCATTAAAAAACAACAACAAAACCACCACCCAAAGTATTTCTTGTTACAAAAGCAGGTAAAACATTTTCAGACAGGAGAATGATTTTTAAGTTGGCAGCGTCCCTTTAATATTTCATTTTTATTTCCTGTTGTAAATGACAAATTGTTCTCTATTTTATATCATATCCCTCCTGGCAAACTGGTCATGGGATGTAGTTTTTGTCCTTTTTTTCTTTTGGTTTTACTTGGAGAAAAGCAATAAAATAGAATAATAAAAAACTTAAAATACTCAAATAGATACTACAGTAATGAGCACCTTTGAGACGCCAATAAAGAGAAGAGAAGAGAAGAATCCAAGTCTGTCTATTGTGCCACCAACCAAATTCTAGAGAAGAACTTCAGGATTCTGTGATTGTTTTGATATTATTCATACAAAGAGAGAGAGGGAGGGGGAGGGAGAGAGGGAAGCAGGCATTTATTTATTTTCACATTTTTATCCTACCTTTCTATTTTAAAAAAACTAAGGTGGCAAACAATATAACAGAGAATGAACACAACATAATAATATTATTAATATCCATAACATCAAACTAAAAGAACAATAAAAATCAGAATCAGTATCGACATAGTGGCAGTCCAGGAAACAAGTTAAAAAGCAACACCTGAAAACATCTGTTGCAAGAGGTATGTCTTCCCTGCAGGGAACCAGTGGTGGGGAGTTTGGCAGACTTCCTTCAGCAGGGCATTCAAGATAGTTTTGGTGAGGTCTCAGAAAAGGCTTTATCCCTCATGCTGGCCTGCCCTAATTCAGACAGGGGAACATAAGGCAGGGTCTCATGGGCTGGTCAGATTCATATGGTAGGCTGAGGTTCCTGAGATGTCTTGTTCTTGGGCTGTTTATTGCTTTAAAGTTCAGAAACCACCAATTTGAACTGAGCCTAGAAGCAAATTGTTTGGTAACTGTATTGCCACTGGTGGCCAGCTGGTATGTACAGGTTGTTTAGGATTCGCAGACAATAGGCTCAAACTAGTAACAGAGGTTTTATTAAGCAAAGCTCAATAATAGTTTAAAGGGGATTACAGATGAAATGAAACTAAGTAATAGTCAAAAAAGGACCATAGAATAAAGAGAAGATTACAGGTTAAAGAGCAGTCACACATCCCTGGTCCTTCAAAGACCCTGTCCGTGGGGAGCCTGTTCTCGCTGGACAGACATAACCCCATTGTGCCCCTACACAGAACTCCGATTTTAGGGTGTCTGTGTGTCTCCTTATATACCCTTAAACAGCATTCAGAGAAGGCTGTGTCCCCCCCGCAACTGTATGCGTGTAAAATTTGGGTACTTTATTCCTTTCATCTAACAGGAGATGAAGGGAGCAATGGGCTTTCTTATCAGCAAGTGTGTGATCGGATGCCAAGTGCATTTCAAGCCTGGGCACAGCCTGATTCATCTGCCCCAGATGTTTTGGGAGACACGATCTGTGTCTTGGGCAAAGTCTCTCATCCTTCCCAATTATTCTGAGAAGCATTGCCGGTACCTAGCTGTGCTAATTGGCAAGATAGAAACATCAAGTCTGCACCTGGTCTGGGAGAGCCAGGGTCATTCATAGTTCACTTCTTCTAGAAAAGGCCCAAGCAGAAAGGCCTAAAATTAACATTCTATATGTAGAAATGTATGATTATAAATAGCATACAATTATTAGCATATGTAGAGGGCAGGAATGGGTTTCACCACTAAAACTCCTCGCCAATCTTCCGTGGTGCCACTACAGTAACCAGTGCGCATAATATACAATCAGAATTGTTTGTTTGTTTGTTTAATATACCGCCTCACTCCGAAGGCTCTTACACATTTTGAACTGCCCACTCCAGTAAGTGGTCAGGTAACCACATGGATTTATTTATTTATTTATTTATTCATTCAGAATATCCCCCCCATCAGTCAGAAATTGTGCTTGTGTGAGAGAGTTTTGTTTGGGGGCTCTTATGAGGGCAGCGGTACAATCGCTGCCAGAAGAAGGGCTGGCATGGCATGGTATATCAATGGATTTCAATGCCCTTTCCCTGCTGAGGGTGAGCATTCTGAAAAGGCACGATCAAGCTTGGCACACCCCCTCGACTCTCGTGACCAATGGCTGCCACCCTGGAGATTTGCTGACGTCTTGCCCACAGTTTGGCGACACGTGCTGGGATGCAGCCTCAGCAGACCAGGAAGACGGAGGGGCTACCCTGCCCTGAAAACGTGGTTGGACAAATGTCTGCAATGTCACTGACGGTTTGAGAAATTAACTGCGGGTCCAGCAACCTCCAGTTTCACATGATGTGCGAATGCGGCCAAGGAGTCACACGAAGCTGCCTCAGCCTGAGTCAGACCTTAGGTCTACCTAGCTCATTCATTCATTCATTCATTCGATTTCTATACCGCCCTTCCAAAAATGGCTCAGGGCGGTTTACACAGAGAAATAATAAATAAATGAGATGGATCCCTGTCCCCAAAGGGCTCACAATCTAAAAAGAAACATAAGGTAGACACCAGCAACAGTCACTGGAAGTACTGTGCTGTGGGTGGAGAGGGCCAGTTACTCTCCCCCTGCTAAATAAAGAGAATCACCACATTAAAAGGTGCCTCTTTGCCAAGTTAGCAGGGTTAGCTCACTATTTAGCTCACTATTCTCTTCTCACTCTTGCAAGGAGGTTGACGCTGATTGGTAGCAGCTCTCCAGGGTTTTAGATCAAGGCCTTTCCTTGACTCCACCTAGAGATGGCAGAGATTTCACTTGGAATCTTCTGCATGCAAAGAAGATTGCATGGTGCAGAAGACCACCCACTGAGCTTCAACACTTCCCCTCATGTACGTACGGTATATGTACATATATATCTGTATTATATCCATTTATAATGAATTTGTTGTTAGAAACACATGTGTAACACTGGTGTTTTCTGTAGCAATTGCCATGTGTATGTGTGATATGCTGAACAACTGGACATCACATGTATGCATGCCACCCTACATAACACAGAGGCTGCCTTCTCACTTATGTTTGCTCACTGTCTTTAAGATCAGCCAAGAATACATTCTTGCTCTGTGCACCAGGTCTGTTCTCTTCCCTGAAGACTCCTCTGAGTCTAGACCTGAACATTTTCAGGAAGTGCTGCAGCAGCGTGTTCCATTTGGTTTTTAATGGCAAAGATTAAACAGGTATCGTGTCATTTTAATACAGTATCGAACTGAATATTTAACATTTTAATTGGTGTTTTAATGAGCATTGCATTGTTTGTATTGAAATGTTGCTTGATGTTACTAATGCTAAGTACATGAGATGGGCTAGAAATGATTTAGCAGCTATTGTGGGAAGTGTTAGATACTTTGAATTGTTTAAGGAATCTGCAGTTAGGAGTACATGAGGACTTCATTAATCGCAGGTCCAGCACTCACGGTTTTGTGTATCCACGCAGTTGGGTAAAGGCACCCAACCTTGATATATGTGATAAAAAACCGGAGGAGAAAGGGTTAACCCCACATTTCTGTGGGTTGGGGGTGTCCGGAAATTACTTTGGAGGTCATTTCCAGCCACCATTTTGAGTTAGCCAGAGATTAGGAGCCATTGTATGGCTCTCCCTCTTTTTTAACCTGGAAAAAACTTGATTTTTAGCCAATTTTTGGCCAATTATTTCTTCTTGGGGAAGCATTGCTGGGATATGTGGAATGCATGGAGCATGGATGGGCTCTTTATTTTGTGTATTTTTGTAGTGTTTAGCTCTTTAGCCCATTTTTAGCCCATTACCCTGCCCTTTGGAACCTAACCCCCAGATTCCCATTGCCCCATTGCCTCAGGTTTCACGGTTCCAGTATCTGCAGCAGTAGCCGAGAAGCGAACCCCCACAGATACCAAGGTTTTTCCTTATGGCAAATCTGCCAAGCTGCTATATATCTGCTGGTTTTACTTAGTGTGAAATGAAAATGCTGTATTAAGAGTTCTGTGTCTGCCTGGAGTTATTCTGTGTAAATACTACAGAAGAAGGTCATTCACTTGAACAGGTTTACCTGGGCTAGCATAGCCCTATCCAGGTAGACCTGGTTGTGTAGAGCACCAGGATTGAGACCGATTCTGGTGCTCCTCCACTGGGTTGCCCAAGCTTTGTGCCCAGGCTAAATATGAGGTAGAAGGGCATTTGTGTCCTTCTATCTCACCCCCAGTCGTGTGGATGCCTGGGCTGCCTGCATAGTGCCCATAGAGCTGGGTATAATGAGTGCCTGGCAGAGGGTAAATCCCCCAATGCACCACACTCTGTGCATGGTGCATTGTGGGATTTGGGAGGATTTCCTTCTCCAGAAGACAGCTCTGCCGCTCACTGACCTGGCGCTCATGTGGGCGCATGAGTGGCAGAATAAGAGGAAGCCTGCAGATTGCCTGTGGGGAGGCAGGTTGGAGCGGTGAGAGAAGTAGTAAGATTCTTACTTGGCTGGCACTGCCGCCAGTGCTTCCGCTTCCCCCCCTTGGTGCAGCACCAAGCTTGCGTGATGCCTTTTTAGGAAGCTGCCCTCATGGTAGTGTCATGATTCCAGTCTCTGCACATCTGCGGAGGCTGGAACTGCACTATTGCCACGTGGGCGGCTTCCTAACAAGGCATAGCCACCCCGGTGCGAAGGGGCGGTGGCACCAGCAGCCACACCGGGCAGGTAAGAACCTTACTACTTTTTTTGCCGCCACACTCAGCCTCCCCTTAGGTTGATTCAGGACCTGCTCCCCTTTACTTGTAAAGGAGAATACTCACTGAATTCCCCTTTACAAATATTAGCCACTCAAACTGCTGAATCGGTTTGGTCAAATGGACCGGACTGGCCGGCCGGTTCAACCAAACCGCTTCAGTAGCACATGGTTTGGTTCAAATTTGAATCGAATTGGAACTGAACTGTGATTTTTGGTTCATGCACACCCCTAGTCTTAACCCCTAATGCCCTTAGTGGTCAATAGGATTGCTGGTGCATGGAGCCATGCAGGAGCTGCATCTCCAACATTAGGAGCCACAGTTGTGAGTCGCTCTTCTTCTTTCTCCCTCCTTCCCTGGACATACTGAATTCAGTCAACATGAAGCCAACTGGAACGTTATATGGTGGTCGTCTCTGTTGCACCGTCATTTGAAATGGCTGTTACTATAGAAAACAGCACTACCAGGATCCACAAGAACATCTTTGAGACAACTGATGGCCTTCTGCAAACCAGGTTCGGCACATGGCTCTCAGTTAGAGATATACATGTGAATACAGCTCCTAGAAGTATCAGAGCATTTTTTAAAATGCAACTTAAGTTGTGGGAACAAATGTGATTAATCTATTATATATTTCAAAGAGATTGCTTGTGGGTTTATTTGTGTGAAATAAAGTCATACTTCCCAATGACCTACAGAAACCAAATTTTGCATACACAATCCTGCCACTTACATTAGCTGAATGTGCTACATTTTACACTGGAATATGCTGGGGGTGGGGGAGGGTTAAATAATCTTTGTGTTTTTTTAAAGAAGAAATTCTGAATATAATCCACAGATTTTAACTGTTATTGTTCTCAACAGATTTTTAACACTGAGCCATTTTTGGAAGGGCAGTATAGAAATCAAATAAATAAATAAATAATCAGATCAATTATTCAAAAATGGCTTCATTCCCAAGAGAAGCAGAAGATCTTCCTCAGATTCAAATGTGTGATTATTCAAATGTGTCATAATTATTCATTGAAATGAATAAAGTTTGAGGTTGAAACCCTACAAATTTCAAACCGTTCTTTTACTTCTTTTGCAAACACATTAATTTTAAAAAATCATATATATATATATAATTTTTGAACTTTCCTAGCAGCATAATCCATGCAAAATGACTTGGCTTTGCCCAGTAAACGATGGGCTTCATGTACTAGTGTACTATTTCTTATCTCAAATGTTTGAATGCTCCTATTAGAAACATCCTGGACCTAAATATTAGTTAAATCCACTCTTCTCTATTTCTTACCCTTTCGCTGGCTTTGTTGTTTCATCTGCATATATTCATGCTTTAAATATGTATTAATTTCATTGGTAAATTTAAATAGGAATAAAGCTCCTACTTTGCATAGTGGAAGGTGAGTGCTCCAGGAATCAGACACACTCCAGCATCCTCCACCATCTTAGCACAGCTTAACAGTAAATATTTGCACCTTTGCTGTGCCTTTTTAGAATGATTGGAGTTTACAGTAAAGGTTAGCCAGGAAACGAGGATCTGACAGTTGATCTAACAAAGACAGCTCTAAGAAATAAGAGGTGAAACTAGATTATTGAAAATGTAATTCAGTCACACTTTTCTCTCGGCCTGCCTGCGGCCTTCCTGCTGGCCTGTCTTTCTTGAAAATAGCAAAGACAAGCTGCTGTTGAACTTCTCAGAAGTATGAACAAAGTCTACATCATATGACAACTGGCAAGTAGCAACTGAGCAGCTTTATCAGGTGTTTGTTTTAATTAAATATTATTATCTGCACCAGCACTGGCAAACTTATACGTGCTCTTTTAAAATGACTAGGAGGGGAGGAGGAAGGTGGGAATGCTGATTAAACTCACAAGACTTGTCCCTAATGAGAGGTGGAATGGAGAAATGGCCATGCAGCAGACGCCTGTGTTTTGTTTCATTTTTAAAATTTCATTCGGATTTATACATGTCTAACATCTGCTGACTTGTCCCCCTTTTCTCTTTGCAAAGTCAAACCTAGATTTGGACAATCTTTTACAACAGTTTCTATAGGCGCACAGACACAGAAAAAGAGATGTTGGCTGATATCCAGTCTAACACTGCATGCACAATACGAGGGAAGAACAATTTTTGCTGACTCCCTCCCTTCCCTCTGAAGCTCACTGTGCCTCCCGAAAATATGTCCCTAAGGGTAGCACAGTCCTCAGGGGCATATGTTCAGGAAGCACATGCAGTGTTATTGATTGATTGATTGATTGTTCAATTTATATACCACCTATCATAAAAACTTTCCCACTTACCTCATTCATTATTCCCAACGTCAGCCACTGAAACACAGACCATGCAGATTTTCAGAATATGAGCCTTTTTTTTAACTTTCCTTAAAAAAAAATCAGGTAAACAACAAAAGAAGAAGCCCTAAGATAAACCTAAAGGTTGTTCACATGGCCATGCTGGGGAGGGTTGGTGGGGAGGCAGGCTCCTACATGCCTCCCCACACATGATCCCCCTTCCCCTGGAAGCTCTGCTGCTTGCATGGCACATGAATGGTGCCACAGCAAGTGGCATAGCCAGGAGCCAGATAAGCAAATCCTCTGGCATCCCACAATGCATATGGCGATTTCCCCACTGCTGGGTGCTCTTGTCGCCTGGCTCTGTGGATGCTGGCGCACGCTTGCTCTTGCACCCTTCTACCGCACTTTTAGCCCAGGGGGGAAACCCAGGCTGCCCTGGTGCAGAACACGGGGATCGAGACCAATCCTGGCCCTCCACACCTGGGTAGGGCTGTGAAAGCCTGGGTAGGGCAGGTCGTGTGAACAACTTCCTAGACTGCTGTGCTGTGCTTTGAACCTCTTCATTAATGGCTGTAAGGATAAATGGGTACTCACACAACCCACCAGGTGGGCAGGCAGGGGAGAAGGCAGAGTTTCGCCTACCTCCTCCCCCGCCACCAGATGATAAAACAAATGTTGCCTTGTGTTGCACCAAGCAGGTCGGATCTCTGGAGGCTGGGATGCCGGCCTCTGGATAGCCCACGATGTACTGCAAGATGAGCACGTTGCATTGGGGGAATTCCCCAGGAGACAAACACTCGAGGTGCTCAAGGAGTCCAAGCACACAGCACATAATTAATCTAAGGAATTCCTTGCCATGGGAAGTGGTGATGGCCACCAGCTTAGATGGCTTTAAAAGGGGCTTGGACAGATTCATGGAGGACAGGTCTATCAAAAGGCTACTAGTCTGACGGCTGTGGGCCATCACCAGCCTCAGAGGCACGATGCCTCTCAATACCAGTTGCAGGGGAGCAACAGCAGGAGAGACGGCATGCCCTCACCTCTTGCCTGTGGGCTCCCCAGAGGCATCTGGTGGGTCACTGTGTGAAACAGGATGCTGGACTGGATGGGTATTGGGCCTGATCCAGAAGGGCTGTTCTTAAGTTATGTTCTGATGTTCTTAATTCCGGCAGCTGGGTTAAGGACACGCTCACACCCTTAACCTCGGCTAAAGGCTGTGCTACCAAGTGGGTTAGGCTGGGCAGGAGCACTGGGATATGGAGCAATCCTGGCCCTCCACATAAGCAACCGAACCCAGGCTGGGCTGCCCTAGCCTGGGTTAGGCTGCTCGTGAGAACAGCCTTTAAGTGTATCCCAAATAAGACCTTCCCAGACATTGTCTTAGCTGCTGAGATGCTATAGAATGTTTATGGACATTCCAGCTCTTGGGAGAGTAATTACTGTCTCATTGGTGGAAAGGAGCTTAACATCATTACTGTTGTACTGTTAGATTGTGTGTATGTACAAGAAATGCACACAAATGGAATGAGGGAGCAGCGCTCTCCTATGAGTAGTGCATGCCTCAGTTGTGCATGAGAGGCTTAAGATAGAATGGACACAAACAAGGTAATACATGCAAACAGCCCCACCCCACTTTATGAACTTCTATGGATTTCTACTTCTGAATAGTCTTGTGAGGCTCTGGTTTGGCGAATGCATCAGAAGCTATGCTCTGACCATTGGACAGCATGTAAACTAGACTTGTGCGAATGTAAATGCTGTTGCATTAGTATAAAGATGTAGCAATTGGTCACTTTATGAAGACATTTGCCTCTGCTCCAGATGAGGTTTTGCACTTATGCAAACTCTTGCATAAGCTGAAGAATTCTTTGCACAACATGCACTCAGCCTTTCCTCTTTCACTGGTAGTAGAAACAACTTTCACTGGTAGTAGAAACAACTCCACAACTTTGTAGAGCTTCAGAACTGCAAAAAGTCCTTCTGTGAACATGGTGTGGATGCTGCTCATTGACTGACACGGCTATGTGTTCTCTTGCTTTTGTGTGGAAGGTTAGTTACATTGGCTGACATTCTGCACAGTGTTAGGAGGGCTGCGTAACAGGAGCTGCATCGGTGGATGATTCTGCATCGCAACTCTGCCCAGAGTGTTGCCCATCAGGAAAATGCATGTGGAAGGGGAGGAGGCTGCACAGACCTCAAGGACATATTCCGGAAGTTCAAAACGTCCTTTGGGAGGGGGAAGAGAGCAGTGGAAATTACTCCCCTCCCCCTCCACACATGTCCCCCTGCTTGGCAGCAGACTGGCTGGAGCTGTGGTGCAGTTCTAACACTGCACAGAATGTCAGCCACACACTGGTGGTAAGTAGATTCAGTGCTGCATGTATAATCAGGATTTGTAAACACTACAAAGCTCATTAACAGATCCATGGAAATATGCAAGCAATTGAAATGGAGGGAAACTGGCAAAATCTGGGGTTGAGTTAATTTCAGATTCTGGAAGAAGCAGCAATTGCCTGGAACATTTGACTAAGGATACATTATTATGCACACTTATTTTGGGTGGAAGCCCCGTTGAACTCAGAGCAGCTTACTTACTTCTAAGTAAACATTCATAGGATTGTTCTGGGCATCAAATCCTCTAAGAGCCCCTGAAAGTTAGTACACACATTATTTATTTACACTCTGGGAGTCATAGTGAAAGACCAACACAAACTCCTGATTTTCAAAAGCATGATCAATAGCATAGGACATATGTGTGTGTGACCTTACACCAGGGCTGTACAACTTTAGCCCTCCTGCAGATGTTGCACTACAACTCCCATAATCCCTGACTATTGACCACTGTGGCTGGCAGTGATGGGAGCTGTAGTCCAAAAGCAGCTGGTAGGCCAAAGTTGTGCAGGCCTGCCTTACAACAAAGTCCTAGTTCCTAGTCCGATACTAGTAACGGTATGTATGATGAAGTATCCTATATGGTAATTCACAGATGGTCAAGAATATTTAATGAATAATTATTGGTGGTGGAAAATAGCAGAATAATCTTTGTGTATAACAGATGCCTTTATAACTATGCCAGCCATGAGCAAAATAGGTGGGGTTCATGGATATCCTGAGTCCATGCCAAATACAGAACAAGAAAAAGGAATCATCACAGAGCTGACTTGGCACAAGAAATCTGGAACATGATGTGCCTTTGCTTGTCCTTTCTGTATGTAGGCTAATATGACTAGGACTGCCCCTAGGCTAACTAACACTCTGAGCAAAAACTGAAATTGCTGCCCTCCCCAATTAAAAAAAAAAGTATTGTGTGGATTTTGTTTTTAAAGTAAGAGGATACATTTCTCCACTCCTTTCAAAGCATTGCACATAACAGCAGATATGTCTATTATACATTGTCTATGCATTTATATTACTTCATCATAGGAACATGGGAAGCTGCCTTATACTGAGTCAGAGCATTGGTCTATCTAGCTTAGTATTGTCTTCACAGACTGGCAGCAGCTTCACCAAGGTTGCAGGCAGGAATCTCTCTCAGCGCTATCTTGGAGATGCCAGGGAAGGAACTTGGGACCTTCTGCAGGCAAGCATGCAGACGCTCTTCCCAGAGCAGCCTCATCCCCTGAGGGGAATATCTTTGCTCATATATAGTATCCCAATCAAATGCACACCAGGCTGGACCCTGCTTAGCAAATGGGACAATTCATGCTTGCTACCACAAGACCAGCTCTCCTCCCTGAACTTTGCAAATTTTGTGTTTTTATAGCAAAAAGGAAAGGGGGAGAATCCAATTATCTTTCCGATATTCGTAATAATATTGCATGAGAGAGGATCCCAAAATGTAACACTGAATCACATGACAGTCCTAACTTCATTTTGCAATAAATAAAACTTCTTGGGTTTTTTTGGCTGGCATCCGGACAATGGTTGCTTGCACCAAATATGCCCCATGCACACGGTGGAGGTGTGCAATGAGCTATTTTTGCTGATTTCCCCTTCCCTTGCAGCTGCCTCTATCTCCCCAAAATATGTCCCACAACACCAAGAGTCATATTTATGAGAAGCACAGTGGGCTGCATCGGGAAGGGGGGAAATCAGCAAAAATAGCCCCAGCTCCAGTGTTTGAATGGAACATTTTTGGTGCATGCAACAGTAGTTTGGATGTCAGCCAATAAAAATCATCCCTCCCCTGTTGTCGCATACGGATCATGTTTTAGTGCACACAACATTTGTCTGGATGTCAGTCATTATGTATCACTTAATTACTGTGTTGTAGCCTTTAATCAATAATAGCTTAGAGTCCTCAGCTCTGTCTGGAGCTTCCAGGGTTTGGATCAGCAAACTTCCAAATCTGTTGCCACTAGTGATGAGCCATCCAGGTCTGTGGACTGAAAGGGCTATGATGTCCTCCCAAGTACCCCTTCTTGGTACTTCACCTATTCAGTCATCTTCTTGCTCTCCTCTGACCTGGTGGTTCTAAAAGCTTCTAGGTCAGGTCTGGGCTTTTTCAGGACAAGATCCAGGATCTCGTCTGTCAGGCTACTATACTTGCCCTCAGGCCCCAGTCTTAGGGACTCCATGTCTCCTATTTCCCACCCTGCCAGCTCTCTAGACTGCCTACGGCTCAGTATCCCTACAGTCTCCAGGAATTATTGGTGGCTTTGAGTCCACATTCTTTCATCACAAATGAACCTTCTTCATTACACCTTCTAATCTGCCTGTGTGGGTGTGTTGTGTTTGGCCTGAGTATGGGAAAAGAACCAAATCAATGACCATGACAAAAAAAAAAATCCCAAAACACCCCGGAGCAATTGAAAAATATTTTTCCTTCTCCTCACTTTTTTCATTAATATACTAGAGAAAATTGTGCTGTCCCACAGGATGGACTAGACAAGACCTGTTTCCATCCTAATCCACAGTGATTCCTTACCCACTCCTGGAAAAAAATCTATAGATCTATAGATCTGTCAAAAACCCTTGAATAAATGAGTGTCTGAGAGGCATGTTCTCAAGTGCCAGCGAGTCATTAACTGCATTGCAAAACCCTCATGAGAATTTTCCAGCTCAGAATCTTCTTGCTCACCCTTAGCATAATGATGACGATGTAAAAAAACTAATTATATTTTATTTGCCCATCAAAAGAAAATATGACTTGCCTTGGGCAAGAAAGTGAACAGTCTTCAAAGGCTTCTTGGGGAAAAAAATAGTTGTATTGTGTGCAAAACTTTGCATAACCCACTGACTGCTTTATCTCTTCAGGGTGCATTTTCCAGCAAAGTTTTCTAGTATGAACCATGCTTAGACATTCTTGACTAGTAACTACGGACTGGATACATCCAGGTGTCACAGGCATAATGTTTGTTTGCTTGTTTATCATATTTATATACCACCTGATATGTACATCTCTAGGCGGTGTACACAATTTAAAATATTTAAAAGTTACAAATTAAAATACATGACAATAAAAACAATAAATAGATATTAAAACTAGTTTTAAAAACCATTAAAATTAATTCTAATTTAAAAACCTGAAAAAACAGAAGAGTCTTGAGGGTCTTCCTGAAAACAAACAGAGAAGGAGATGCTCTTATTTCAGCAGGGAGCACATTCCAAAGCCCTGGGGCAGCCACAGAGAAAACCCAGTCATGGGTCACCACAAAAAAAGCCATTGGCATCTGGAACCGGACCTCTCCAGAAGATTGTAACAGGAGGCAAGGTTCATGACAAAAGAGGTGCTCTCTTAAATAGCCTGGACCTAAGCCGTTAAGGGCTTAATATGTAAGAACCAGCACTTTGTATTTCACCCGGAAACATATCGACAACCAGTGCAGTTCTTTCAAAACCAGTGTTATGTGATCCCTTCATGTTGTTCTAGAGACCAATCCAGCTGCCACATTCTGTAACAATTGTAGTTTCCAGACTATGTACAAAGGCAGCCCCATGTAGAGTGCATTACAGCAGTCAAGTCTGAGATTACCATTATATGTACCACTGTTTTAAGGCCATTTGCCTCTAGAAATGGACGTAGCTGATGTATCACCTGAAGCTGCTAAAAAGCGCTCCTGGCCACCACCTCAACCTAAGAAACCAGGGAGAGCTCTGGGTCCAGGAGCACTCTCAAGCTACGTACCTGATCTTTCAGTGGGGAGTGTAACCCCATCCAGAACAGGCAGATCTAAACCATCTCTCGGGTCCCATCCCCCGACATTCAGTACCTCCATATTATTTGGATTCAACTTCCGATTGTTAGCCCTCATCCAGCCCATTACTACCTCCAGACAGGCATTTAGGAAAGAATGAAGAGGTCGGCATGGAGAAGAAGATCTGGGCGTCATCAGCATATTGATAACATGTTCTACGGAAAGATGGGAAACAGCAAATATTAACACAATTTTGGAAAGAACAGAAACCCCTCTGCTGAGGGAAAGTTATGTCATGCTTTGGGATCTTGAAGTGTTGAATCAGATATTGTTATGTGTATATCTGAAACAAGGAAATATCCATATTAACAAGTCTGAGGAAGAATGGGAGCCATGAATCTCCTGGAATGCTAAACAGGGCACTGTAAAAGGGCCTTTATCTTCTGTCATGCATCTATACTATTCTGGGTTAGCTACTGGGTAATTAAATGTTTTTAATTTCCTTTCCTCCACCCTGATGGTTTGTTTTGTAACGGCTGTGTTTGAAAGGTGATTTTTATAATCGTTTATAAATAATGTCATTTTATGGGCATTTTTGCTAATTGTTATGTTTACTGTACATGTTTTCTTTCTGTTTTTATGAGCACGGATAGCACCTTATGTATGCTTCTATGATGGCTTTATATTGTGTTATTCAAACTAAACTAATAAAGGGTTTAAAAAATAAAAATGGCTAATGATGATTAGTGTTTGACTCAGTGCAGACAGAAGGAAGGAGGAGTACAGAAATCTGAGAGATGCGTCTGCTCCCTTAAGCATGCTAAAGAGATCAGGAAATGTTACAGCTGCACTAAGCCTATTTAATAATGACATGGAAGAGAGCTGGTCTTGTGTTAGCAAGCATGACTTGTCCCCTTAGCTAAGCAAGGTCTGGCCTGGTGGCATATGAATGGGAGACTAGAAGTGTGAGCACTGCAAGATATTCCCCTCAGGGGATGGAGCCACTCTGGGAAGAGCAGAACGTTCCAAGTTCCCTCCCTGGCAGCTTCTCCAAGATAGAGCTGAGGGAGATTCCTGCCTGCAACCTTGGAGAAGCCGCTGCCAGTCTGTGAAGACAATACAGAGCTAGATAGACCTATGGTCTGACTCAGTATAAGGCAGCTTCCTATGTTTCCTATGGTTTATTTTATTTTAATTAATTTATTACATTTTTATACAGGCCAGTCCAATAGCCTTAATGCAGACGTCAAGTCATTTCAGCACCAGGTTATTCACAGGCACCAATTTAAAGAAACTTAAACAAACATTTCAATGGAGGGGTGGTTTAAAAAAAAAAAAAGCCCGAGACTGACCTGTAAGCAAACAGCACACACACCTTAAGGAATAGGTGAGTATTTTGAGTTCAGCCCTATAAATAGAAAGTCTTTGGACCGGGTCTCACGATCAGTGAGACCCGGTTTAGGGCACTGAATGGGAAGAGCAGGCTAAGCCCGCTCTCCCTGCTCATGAGTGGGCAGGGAACCCTGGGTGGCCGGATCGGCCACCCACACGATGGCTCGCTCCGAGACGGAGCCAGTGGGGGCTGGGGAGCTTGGGGGCCGCGCGGCCCCCGGAAGCCCCAGTATGCCCTGCGCAAGTGCGCAGGGCATACTGGGGAGACCCCCAAGCTGGGAGGCTGCTTTTAAGTCTCCCGGCTGGGGGTCTACTCACAAGTAGCCACGGCGCGGAGCCGCGCTGCGGCTACTCATGAGCAGATAGCCCGGGTTTGCAGAGCGCTCGCTCTGCAAACCCGGGCTAAGGGGTGGGCTAGAGGAGTGGCTGCAAGCCCGGTGGTTCTTATGATCACAAAAATTGGGCTAGGAATTTCCTAGCCCGATTTTTGTGATCGTAAGAATAGCCCCAATGTGTTGTAGGGGGCTAGGACTGTAGAGAAAGCGGGGGCGGGGGTTCAACTTTCTGCTTAGCCACAGACATTCCTGGGTGGGCCATTTGTGCTCTCTCAGCCTAACATGACTCACTGGGCTGTTATTGCTGTCTGCTGCTTTTTTAAGAGGCAAGCCCAGAAGGCCTCAGGATGAGAAGGCCATGTGAGTGAACTGGGGGAAGCATTTCAGTGTTGCAGTAGAAGCCCAAGTTTTCCCAGTCTTATCAGGAGTTTGAATGGTACTAGTCTAGATAGACTAGAAACTTGACACAGATAAGACCACAGATCACATGCTTGTTCTTTTTTTTTCCGCCAATCTAAATTTTATGCACTGAGCTTTCGCAGTGCGTTGGAAATAAATGGTTGCATTATTGAACCTGTTTGCGCAGGCTTTTAATTATAATTAATTTTAATAATTTGTTTTAATAACGGTTTTATGCTATTGTTTTTATTGTGTGTTGTGGTTTTTAATCTGTGACTTTCATATTATTTTAAGTTTTGTACACTGCCTAGAGATGTATATATCAGGCCGTATAAAAATATGATAAATAAACAGACAGACAGACAGACAAAGAGGGGAGGGCTGAGAGGATGGCAGGCGCCCAGCTACCTTCCTCCTGCAACATCAGTGACTCTGCCGCCCATGCACCCACATGAGCAGCATGGCAGCAGATGGCGTGGCAAGCAGGAGGTGGGAGGGAGGAAGTCCAGCTACCAAGAATCCCACAATGCATCGCACAAGCAGCGTGCTGCATTGTGAAGGTTCCTGCTGCCAAGTCTCTCCTTCTGTCACGCCCTCAATCTCCAACAGCGAGGAGGAAGGGGAAGCTGTCCACTTTCCTGCCGATTCAGGAGTGTCTGAGGGGCAGAGCCCGGCTGTCAGCGTTCAGGAAATGGCTGTGGTAGATCCAACTAATGATTTAGAGCAGGCACAACAACCTGAGTCAGCAGAAAGCATGAGGGACCAATCTGAAGGAGAGCTATGCAATGAAACACCACTGACTCCACAACAGCGCAGGATCACGAGGCGTAGGACGCAATTAGAGGCTGTTAGGAGGAGCAAACGCCTGTTGCTGAGGCTGACAAGCCTTGAATTCCTACCAGCTGGGAGCTCTCGGCTTGCTCTATAAATCACATCTCCAGCCTCCTACTCATTGCTGAGAATCAACGTTCATCAACATTCCTTGTTGACAGCGTTCAGCCAAGCCATATCCGATTTTAGCAGCTCCGCTTGCTTCGTGAACTTCCCTAGCAGCTGGCCAGACCTTGACACCTTCCCCCTGACTCTATGCTTTTGATGGCTGCCGGCAGCCCAAAAGGGGCTTCAGGCAGCCTGCTCACCCACATGACCAAGGCAGTGAGGTAGGAGGCACCCGTGTTTCCCCCCAGCTCACTTTTAGCCTGGGTTTCAAACCCAGGCTATCCAGTGGATGAGCACCGGGATCGGGAGCAATTCTTACCACCAGCCCTACCCGGGCTGGCACTGACCTACCTTGGTAGGGCTGGTCGAGTGAAAAACCTTAAGGTCTGCTGTGTGTTGTTTCCCCCCTCCCATATACAATAGTTAGGAGGATAACATGTGTGTAGGGAGCCTTATGGGCTGCCCTGAGAGCCTTGGAGAAAAGGTGAGTGGGATACAAATGTGATCAATCATACTATAACGAAGACAAAATCATTCAAATTAATCACATTCAGGTAAACACATACTAACTGATTCTGGCACCAGAAATTCAGGGTTTCTGGTTGCAAAATTTGGGGGGGGGTTAGCATAGGATATTATACCACCTAGCTGTCACTGTCCTGCTTGTTTTCCTCTTTCTGATTCTAGGCAACATTCCTTCCGAGAGCCTCAGTCATTAAAGAGGGAGGAAGGGAGAGAACAGATAGTACTGAGTCATAAACTTGTCCAATGCAATTCTCCCAGTGGCACTTGCAGACCAGAGGAAAGAAGAGAGAGCAGAGTGTGGGAGCGGAGGGAACTGAAGGCAGCAAGAGAGCACAAGCGCACCATTGTTCTGTAATTGCTATGTTCCACATTCATATTGGGTGTGTGGCGCGGGTGTGGGGGAAGGATATATACTCAGGCTAGGCATCCTCTGAGAGGGAAGTGTGGCAAGGTGAGAGTGTGGGAGATGGTCCAGCTGCAAAGACGGGGAGGGATGGGGGCTCATAATGCTTGCCTGTGCATCCCGTTTCCATCTGCTTCAACTAAGGTTGCCCACACAGCCAGACATTTGCTGGCCTTGTCAGACTTGTATCTTTTGGGTCAGTTGCCAGAATTAGAGGATGGAGTGCCGTTCATTATGTCAGCAGGGACATCGGTGCATTCATAGTGTCTGCCTATGCACTAATATCCTCTGCGGGAGGGATTGTTGCATCAGTAGAGTGCACAGAACTGTGAGTCTGCTGCATGTTAACAGGAATACCTTCTGCACCATTTGGCTTTAAGGGCTGCTCTTACAACCAGGAATAGGGTAGAAGAAGAAGCCTCCAGCTGTCATTCAGGAGCTGGCCAACTGGCCATCATGAGCAAAGTAGGAGGAGGGGGAAATGGTTGTCTGTGAGCTGGGTATGGAGGTGGGAGACGCGGGGAGTGGTTTCCCTTCACCATCACTCTGGAGGTGGGTACAAGTTCTGGGCTCACTGCTGCTGCCCACCTCTGTACCCAGCTCACAGATGATCATTTCCCCCTCCTCCTACCTTGCTTGTAGAATTCTCACGATGACCAATCAGGGGCGCACATGGCTCCCAAATTAAGGTAGGAGGCTTCTCCTACCCTTTTCCTAGTCGTGAGAACAGCCCTTGAGGCTAATCATTTGTTGGGACTGGAGAATAAGAGGTAAACTCTATGATGCCCATAGGGTTGTCAGCTATCTACGTAATAAATCCCACACAGGAAATAAATACACAGAAATATGGTGAGGAGAAGGCTATGTGTGTTTGTACAGTACTATTTACTACAAGTATTTATATAATGCTTTTCAGCACAAATTCTCAAAGCAGTTTATACAGAAAAACATAAACAAAGGAATGAGATGGTTCTCTGTCTCCAAAGGGCTCTGTTGTATTCTGTCCAGTGAGGCTCTTCACACAACCTCCCAAAAGCGGGCTAAGGGAGCCCAGCCCGCTTTGGGGAGGTTGTGTGCTGCAAAGGGAGCCACGCGGTTCCTGGCAGCAAACCTCCCAAAGTATCCCTCCCTTTAAATGAGGTTAGCGGAGTGAGTGCTCCGGTAACCCTGTTTCCAAGACCGTGGGATGCCACGGCAACCTGAGAGTAGACCCCTGACCGGGCGGCTGCAGCAAGCTTCCTGGCCTCAGCCCCGCCCCCCCCCCCCACTGCCCCAGAATGCCCTGCACACTTGCATGGGGCATGCTGGGACTTCTGGGGCCCAGGCGGCCCTCGATCCCTGCCGCCCCTACCAGCTCCATGACGGAGCTGCTAGCTGTGTGGGCGGCTGGTCCGGCTACCCAGGGCGGCTCCTTGCTCGTGTGCGGGGAGAGTGGGCTAAGACCGCTCTCCCCGCAAACCACCCCAAGGCGCTTCACTTGGCTTGTGTGAAGCGCCTCAGTATCTTTTATGGTTTGTTGTTGAGAAGTTTTTCCCAGTGGGGGTCCTGTAGAGATTGTGGGGGGTAGAGCCAGAAAGGAAAAGGGGGGAAGGGAGGAGGAGAAAATGGAGTTGTTGCTGAATAAACTCTTAGTTAAATCTACATAAGGTTACTTTTTGTTTGCAAGGGAAGCAACTATAAAACAGGCTCATAATCTGCAAAGAAACCTAAGGCAACCAGCAACAACCACTGTAGAGATGCTGTGCTGGGGTTGTATAAGGCCAGTTGTTTCCTCCCTACTACATAAGAGAATCACCGGTTTAAAAGGTGCCTCTTTGCTCCATTAGCAGGGCTATATATGGGGTGTGTGTGTGTGCGTGCGCACGCGTGCACATGTATGTGTAAGCTTGCCACTTTACCTGTTATATTAAGCACACCATTGGCACTTATGTGCTCCCCCCAAAATAGCAGATGTGGGATTATCGGGATGAGTACTTTGGCCCAGGAGAGAGGAGCTTTAGCCCTTTGTTCCTGCAATGGTCCTGATCCAGATTCCTCCTCCACCTGCTCCTCCTCCACCTGCAGGAGCGAAGCTTCTGTTTATGCCAGTTACTGAACCCTGACCATAAGGAGCAGGGCATTCTTAAAGCAGAAGGGGGGGGGGATTAAAACAGCAAAAAATCATGGAAATGGAAAATGAAGTTCACACATTTCTAGGGGCATGTGCCTAATTTAAATAAAAGTGCTGCTGTTGCTGTTGCTGAAGGCATGGTTGCTTATCCATTTTTTGTAATCTTGATGTGTGTGCCATTCTTCTTCTGAGCTGGTTACTGTAAGCATTGCTGAGAGTCATGGTGTTGATGTCTGTGTTATTGTTGTTTTCCCCTTCCCATTGATAATGAGATTTTCATTAAGATGAAACAGCTCTTTCAGTTCATTCCAGGGGGGAATTCTGCTAGGAGGCGATGTCTCAGGCTTCACTTATAGAAAATCATATTTTGAAATATTATGAGATTCCCATGCCCCTCTTTAAGGAATAGATTACCTCTGACAGCTGATCTCTGGAAACTCTTATAAAGGATTTGGGGACAGGTGGATGAAACCTCAGACATTTAAAAAAAAAAAAGTCAGCTAATCTCCTTCTGCCATCTCAACTCACCTCAGTCTTTTATGAAGTGTCCGTCACCTCTATGGAATTTCATCGGGTCTGGGGGTGACTCCTGAGGTTATATGGAAAGCGTTGTCTTTTGCTCCATTTAAATACATGCACCCAGAGATTTTGCAGCATGTTTGTGCGTGTGTGTGAAAAGGGATTCAGAGAATCTACATCAGGGGTATTAAACCCCCAGCCAGCAGAGCTCCAGTCATGAGTGAACCTCTCCTTCCTTCCCCCCCCCCATCCCACACCACGCTGTGTGGCACGTTGTGCGGATGGCATGCCTGGCGGGATGGTGAACTGAACCTTTCCCCACTGTGAGCTGTTCCTTCCCTTTCCCCAAACACTGAGCTGCTCCTTCCTTTTCCCTTCCTTTCTCCCCTCCCACCATGCGACACGCCAATGGCATGCCTGGTGTGCTTGTGGGGAAGATGAATTGAACCTTCCCCTGCTCCCGGCAAGTTGTTATTGGATCATTATTGAGTGCTAAAAATCTGTTGAGAACAATAACTGTTAAAATATGATATTCGGATTTTTTTTTCTGAACAAGAAAACATATTTACATTTTCTTTTGGCACATTCTGGTGTCAAAAGTGGTACATTCTGCTAATAAGTGCCAGGATTGTTCATGCAATGTTTGGTATCTGTAGATAACAGGAAGTATGATATTCAGAATTTCTTCAAAGAGCTAAAAAAAAAAAAAAAGGTTTTCACTAAGCATATTCCAGAGTAAGGAGTAATGCATTCAGGTAATTTTAGTGGCAGGCCAAAGGAGGGAAGAAGAAAAGAAGAGAGTGAGAGAAAGAGGGAAGAGGAAGACAGAAGGAGGCATGAGATGGGTACAGGGTAGGCATGAGGCATCAGAAGGCAGCATGAGGCTATGTGCAGACCCCAGAAGTACATCAGAATAAAATCTGGCCCACCACCCAATTGAGTTTGACATCCCTGATTTATGTGATCTGTTGTTTCAAAACTGGTGCTAGAATCAACCAAGGTAGCAATCATAAAGTTAATGATTTCAGCCTTCATAATACAGGTAGTGAAACGCTGGAGGCGCTTCTGGTAGGCAATCATTTGACTTCGTCTTTGCTTGTTCTATCTTGCTTCGTTTGTGCTTTGTTTGTGTCGTGGCCTCACTTCATCTGCTTCTTTGATCCTAGGGCTTCTCTCAGTTTGGCTGCTCTCTCTGGTATAATACAGAAGAGGGATTCTCATAGGCGCTTTTGTACTGCCTTTCAGCGTCCCAAGGAGAGTTCCTGGTTGCACTGACACATGCGGCAGAACAGGTGGTGGATTGCTGAGATGCTAGAATGGACTGTACCACTTCAGACTGCAGAAGGGGAGTGGGCTTATATTTTTAGTGCAGCCCTCTGTAAACAACAACAACAATACTTCCAAAGAGGCGATGCCCCTGTACTTCTCAGCCTTTGTCTGCTCACAAATTCAGCTCGGAGGTATTGAAACTGGTGGACTTGGCCATGCAGGAGAATGCACTCCTGGAGAAAAATAGATGGGCTGGAATTCTATCTGACCCCCATTTTGATGCCTTACGGTCTTCCCTGGATCTTTCCTGCACATCCGCTACTAATAATGCCCAGGCAAGCCTAGACACTCGGGTTTCCCGTGAGGATCTAAATCCCCACGCTGATCTTCCAGAGGCCTCTCTCCAGGACCTTGTTCTACCAGAGGCTTACTCCCAGGACCTCGTACTAAGTCCTCCTCCCTCAAGGGTCATACATTCGGCTACAAATTCTGAACGTCCATCTAAAACTCACCTAGCCTTGGAGAGTGCCCTTATGATGAAGGAAGTCCACCCTCAGTCTGACCCTTACTAACTCACGAGGTCCTCTCTTTTGCTTAGGGTTCTTTCCTGGAATGTCGCAAGTTGGAAACATAAGATCTGTGACCCAGATTTTCATGCCTTTATTACTGCTTTTGATATACTTCTATTAAAGGAAACTTGGGTCATCGGCAATATTCCTTTGCCTGGTTATTTGGTTCATTTCCTTGATGCTACACCGGGTTTAAAGAAGGGGAGACCAAAGGGAGGATTGGCTATTTTTATTTCCACCTCGCTTAAGTGTAAAGTATCCTTAGTTGGGCAAGTTGACCACTTAACTCTCGCAGTTCTTATTAGATCTAAATCTTTTGAAATAATTGTCATTTCTGTTTATATCCCTCCAGCAGGTGCTTGCTCCAACATAGCTGAGATATGGCATAATTTAGAAGATTTTATATCCTCCACTCAGATGGCTTTCCCCGGGTCCTTTGTACTCTTGGCTAGAGATTTCAATGCTGCCTGGGCCCTAATAATGACACATTTTGCAACAAATTTCACTGCCATCTTTTTGATAATTCTATTCCTTCCCCTCTCCGCTCAGGACATTCCAAGGACCTTAAGTCCAATAGTCACGGGCTTAGTCTTCTAACACTATGCCACAAGGAAGATCTTCATCTCCTCAATGGCTCTGTCCTTACAGACTTTCCCGCTGAATTTTCTCACTGGTCATCCATCTTTGATTGACTATATGACCATTTCTCATAACTTGGCCCTTTTTGTTAGCTCTTTTCAGGTAGTTCCTCATCCCAAAAGTGATCACTTTCCCCTCGAGCTCTCTCTTCGGATGACTGGTCCATTCCATTTGGAAGATGGGCAGCTTTCTCTTTCAGAAGGGGTCCATGGGCCTCTCAGAGCCAAGTGGTCAGAAGTTTGTTCTGCACACCTCTCTTTACTATTGAATTCTAAGAAAACTTGTGATTTGCGTGAAGCAATATTAACCTCGCATGTCACCCAGGAGATGGATGTTATCCTATCCAGTTATCAAAGTATTATGGCTCTTGTATTTCTTGTGCTGACCAAACTTCGTTCATATCATAGCCACTCCCCTAGGATTCCATCTAAGCCATGGTTTGATAAAGATTGCCTAAATGTGAAGAGGGATTTGGTTAGGGCTTTTAAAAGACATGTTGCTGACCCCTCAATTACTTCCAAACTTGAGATTTCAAAGAAAAAATTCCAGTACGAACAGTTAATAAGAAATAAGAAATTTAAAGTAGTCAAACAGAAGTGGGCTGAACTCATCAAGGTGGCCAGATCCAGACATAAACCAAGTTGGTTTCTGGAGGTTGGTCTCTCCTGCTATGGGTAAAACTATGTCTTTTCCTTCTTATTGTATTTCAGCGGAAGTCTGGGAAGCACACATTCGCTCTCTGTACAAAATGGCACCTGAGTCGGAGCATAACACCAGCGTTATCAGGGCACTACATAGCTCTGAGATTCCTACTTGGGAGCCTGTATCGTGCTCCGAAGTAGAAAGGCTTATTAATTCTTTTCCTCGTGGTAAAGCCCCAGGTCTTGACTTTGTTACCATTGATGCATTGCAGGCCAACTTTAATTGGTGGGTGTCCCTACTAGCTTCTCTTTTTACATACATCGATTCCATGGCCAAAATCTCCCACGACTGGGGCATAGCCATCATCATTCCAATCTGCAAAAAAGGCAATAGGGACAATCCAAATAATTATCACCCTATCAGCTTATTAAGTGTTGTCAGTAAGATCCATGCCAAACATTTACTTTTAAAACTTACGGATTGGATTGATGAGAATAATATTCTGGCTCCAGAGCAGGCTGGTTTCTGGGCGGGTCGGTCCACCTTGGAACATGCCCTTATCCTGCAGTTTTTATCTGAACAGTACTCCACCAAGCCATCTTCTGGTATATTTGTTGCTTTAATTGACCTCAAGTCTGCTTTTAACTTAATATCTTGAGAGAGGCTTTGGCAAAAATGGTGGGATCTCGTGATAGATAGAAGGTTGTTATTATTGATAACTGTCCTGTATGATGGTGCCCGGCTGAAAGTCCACTGCAACGCATTGGGGGCTATGTCATCTGAGATTCCCACTTGTAGGGGTGTATGACAGGGCAGCATATTAGCCCCCATGCTATTCAATCTTTACATTAATTCTGTAATTGCTCATGTTTCCATCCCTTCTATCCATCCCCCTAAAATTGCGAATAGGCATATCTTTGTCTTGTTATATGCTGATGATATGGCAATTTTATCTCAAAGTCCAATTGGCTTGAAACATGCTCTCAGTCTTTTATCAAAATTTTGCAGTCAAGAGGCTATTGAGATCAATTATCAAAAAACCAAAATTATGTTTTTTGCAAAATGGCCCAGACAGCATAATTGGTCTATTAACGGTCACAGGATAGCACAAGTAAATTCTTTTAAATACCTAGGAGTGGTATTTCACTCTTCAGGCTCACGTAGTCCTCACCTTAATTCTACTTTGATGACGGCTCAGCGTACTACTAATCTTATTACTTCTATTTATTATTCAAGGGGAGCTTCTTTTATCCCCGCAGCCGTTAAATTATTTGTCATCAAAGTCCATCCCCAATTGTTGCATGGTGCTCAGTTAGGACCGGCCAGAAATTTCCCGTCTTTAGAAGCTCTGCAATCTAAATTTCTGAGATCGATATTAGCGATCCCTCTCTGTGTTCCTATTGTTGTGTTGAGAGGTGGGCTTGATTAGAATGGTAACCTGTTACTGGAGAACCATCATCCTATTTTGGTTAAAATTTGTGTTTTCCTGTGTGGGTTTGGCCTCTCTTACAAAAATTGATTCATTCAGGTTTAAATGGCCCACCCTGATCAGTGGCAAATTAACACATTATGGGTTCTCTACAGAGGAAATCCTTAAAATGGGTTATGACTGGGCCAGGAAGGAAATTGAGCAACCTATTATAGCAATAGCAATAGCACTTACATTTATATACCGCTCTATAGCCGGAGCTCTCTAAGCGGTTTACAATGATTTAGCATATTGCCCCCAACATTTCTGGGTACTCATTTTACCGACCTCGGAAGGATGGAAGGCTGAGTCAACCTTGAGCCCCTGGTCAGGATCGAACTTGTAACCTTCTGGTTACAGGGCGGCAGTTTTACCACTGCGCCACCAGGGGCTCCTTATAGATATAGATCGCGAGGAGGAAGTTGCTCTTCTGCCTAAGAATGTTCATTTGGAGGAGCAAACATTTAGTTTTAACCCTGCAAGTTATCTGTGTCTTATTATTGTCCCTAAATTTAGACGCGCTTTGACTTTAGTGCAATTGGATGTGCTTCCCTCCACTGTTTTGGAGGGTAGATTTAAAGGCATTCCTTTTCCCGCCCGCCTATGCCCCTGTGGAACAGGCCAAGTGGAGACCAGTGCACATTCTATATTATATTGTGATTTTATAGGGATGCCTGTTTCGAATTAAGCTCCCCTTTGTTGATTGATTTTATAGGGCATACCAATGATTTTTATTTGAAGTTTTTATTAGCCAATCCTGATGGGAATGTTATTAATAAAGTGGCCAGGTACCGTTATATAATTTGTAAAATCCGATCAGGTTTTTAAATGTTTGATCTTGATCTACTTGTATATATGTTCCTTGTTTTCATGTGTTTGTTTCTTTTTCTGGTTGTTGTGGGGTTTTTTGGTACTCTGGTCTATCACCGTAATAAAGATTGGATTGGATTGGATTGGACTGAAAGAAGCAATGGCAACTCTTCCACAGAGAGAGAGAGAGAGAGAGGGAGAGAGAGGGAGAGTCCTGAGACCAGGGCAGGATAATCGGAAGGATTGAGTCATAGCCCACAGCAGGGAGTGCCTTGTGTTGCTACCTAACCCGGTAAAGGGTGGCATCAGCGACACACATGCCTGGTGCACCCAGAGCTGGTCCCAGGAGGGAAACAGCGAGCTGGAGCTAGTTGCTGCTATAGGCTCGCAAGGACTCAGGACTGTCTCACAAGGGCTTGGAGAGGTCTTGTGTGATTTCAGCCTGAGGTCTCACAAGAATTGCTCCAAGTGCCAGGGCCTATATAAAAGACAGCAGGCCAACAATGAAGGGCCAGTTCTCAAGGAGGTCTCAAGCTGGCTAGAGCCCTGTGACTTGGATGAAGACATTGGACAACATCTCCCCTAAGGGTCTTGTTCGAGAAACAAGCCGTTGTCACAAGAGGGAGCGCCTGCCTTCAAACATACCCTGAGGCCTGTCTGGCCTTTCCAAAGCCCAAATGGGTGCTATGACCTAAAAGGGAGGCATTACACACATAAACACACACACATACACCACTCACACACACCTTTATAGAACCAGTATATTGTTTTATCATCTCCCTGTACTCACTAGATGAGCATTGTGAACATGGCACCCTTAATGTTAAATGACACTAGCACTTCATCAGAAGTCCCTCCCCATTTCTGCTGATTTGGGTGTGTGTGGTGTGGGACCAGAAGCGTTTTTCTAAGTCTGCACAGGTTAGGCAGGGGCTTACCTTAAAGTGTCCTTTTCTTTCTTTAAATAATGAAAAAGCTTCTGCCACTGTGCACAACAGTGCTAGAAGCACTGCTTGTCTCCCAGCATCTGACTCATCTGTCAGCTGCTGGCTCCATTATCATTCCCAGAATTCACTAGGAAGGACAGAATATTATTTTATTTATTTATTTTATTTTTTACATTTATATCCCGCTCTTCCTCCAAGGCGCCCAGAGCGGTGTACTGCAAACTTGAGTTTCTCCTCACAACAGGAGGGAGAACACACTCTCCTTGAACACACTGGGAAAGGATACAATGCCTCCCACACCACTCCTGCATGAACTCTGAAAAACATTCATGGGTCTTTCTACAATAATGAAGGGTTTATAGTTCCTGTCAACCAATCTCCCCACCACCAAATTTTTGGTGAATTGCTGGGGTCAATGTTTTCTACCCCAGGCCCAGATTATCATGATATGAGACAGAATTTGTATGGGCATCAGAGACTGCAAAGTATCAGGAAAACTACAGTTAAATGTTTTCTAAAAGGCAGACACCACCGTGAGACTGCATAGGAAACAATAACTGGGCCTCCTCAGCAGCAGCAGCAGCATCTCCCAGGTGGACAGTATTTATATCCAAAGAGAGCAAGTGAGGTCCAAGTATTCAGGTAATATTGGGGCAGCTGAGAAGGTGACCTCAACTCAAATCAAAAGGAGGGAACTCACAAAAGGGAGGGGGCGCGGGACTCATATAGTTTAATGGGAAGAACGAAACTGAAACAACTCCTGTTAGAAATGAGAGTATGTGACAACATGGAATTAGTTATGTGGAGACATGGAACTAGTTACATGCCTAGCACAAGTGACATCTGGCATTAAGTCAGCAGTCAATCCACAGAAGACTATCCTGCACTCTTCCAAGGTTTGTCTCAGATGGAGACCCCTATCAGATTAAACTGAAACCAGACCTAAATATTTCCCTATCAGTGTTCCCAGATGAATACTGATTCCACTGCTCAACAAAGTAAAGAAGAAGCTTGAAGAAGTTATTAAATTGTGGACAAGTCCACAAATTGATACATTCCAAAATCACTAACAAATCCCATGAAGATATGTACATCTGTGCTGAATTGTTGATTTGACCCAAATGAATAGAAGTGCTGAAAGAGAACTGCATCCTATGCTAGCAATGAAACATATGCTCTTGGGCAGCTAGGCAAAGTCAAATTCTTCTCCAAATCAGATGCTAACAATGAATTCTGGCAAATTCGACAAACATAACTCCAAGTCTGTCACTCCCTTTGACATTACTGTTTTAAAAGACTACCATTTGGGATTATGTTAGCCCAAGAGCACTTCCAAAAGAGAGGACACCATCTACTTAAAGATATTGAGACTGCCATTAGGCACATGCTATAATCTCAGAATTCCTGATAGAAAAGCATATGTAACTGCAGTAGGTCCTACAGAAGGCAAAGGTGACAATAAGAAGAATGTGAGTTTGGAATTAAATGTGTGTGCTTCCTGACATGTGTGATTGATAGAAATAATATACCAGATCCAGAGAAAGTAAAGGCAGTAGAGAAGTTTCCAGTCCCAAAATCAATCATGGAAGTGTGCCAATTCCTGTCTTGTCTATTGGACCTTACAAACCCATTTAATGAACCGTTGAGATCCAACAATAAATTTGTCTGGGTCCCAAGTCAGGAACAAGTCCTTCTGTGGGTTCAAAATGATTTCAACGACATCATTCATACTAGCAACGTACAGTCCAAAGAGGCAAACTATCATTTTGGCTGATGCATCATCTGAACGATTGGGCAAAATATTCCAGTGTCAAGATGATAACCAACTTTGTCCATTTGTTTTTGCCTCACAGATCTTGTTATGCCAAGATTGAAAAAGAGGTTTTGGAGTAGGGATGTGCGAATTGATTCAGGTACAAAACAATTTGTACCCAAATCTGCCTGTTTTTGGCAATTTGTGGACAAAATGAATCGCCCCTGTGATAGCCAGAGGCATACCTAGGGAAAATAGAGCCTAGGGCAAGCATTGAAATTGCGCCCCCTGTCCAAACATCTGACACCCATCTTTCAGATAACTTTACCATAATATCAGCTGAAAAATACAAGTCTGAAGGTCACATACAAGTCACATATCTGAATATGTGCACAGTGACATATATATATATATAAATTTTACCTGTAGCCCCTTTGGGGGGCTTCCTAAAGGCCGTGGCTGGGGGTCTGCAAAGGTCCCCCCTCCCCCCTGCTGGCCTCTAGGGCCTCACAGGGACCATTTGAGCATGTGCAGTGGCCATTTTTTAAATTATTTTTTTTTAAAAAAATGGCAGCTGAAAACAAAATGGCCGCCATGCATGCTCAAGCGGCCTCTGTGAGGCCTGGTATAGGCTAGGGCCTCACAGAGGCCATTTGAGCATGTGCGGTGGCCATTTTATTTTTGGCAGGCTTTATTAAAAAATATATATTTTAAGAAATGGCGCCCCCTTCAAGTGGCTCCCCGGGGCACGTGCCCTGCCTGCCGCACCCTAGATACGCCCCTGGTGATAGCTGGCCAGATTTGGGTCCAAAACAAATCATCCAAATTTTGGACCTCAAAAATTTGTATATCCAGACCTCCATTTTGTGGTGATATCTCTTGATGTTTCAATTTTGTGTCAGGAAATATTTTTGAAAATCCTGCCCTCCTAAGCTTCAGGTTGGTGACTTACAGTGTACAATGATTGGCTGGCGCAGGCAGCCAGCCGCCTTTCTGCCTCGTGGGAGGAGAGAGAGAGAGAGAGGATCAGAGGAGCTTTGCTTTGCCTTGCCTGCCTACTGCCTGGAGTGGATTCTCTGCTTTTTGTACCTGCTTTCCTGATTGAAAAGAGAAGAGTGGTTTTTTTTTCACCCCCTTTCTGCTGCTGAGAGAATCACTACCTGTGCCTGCAAATCACTACCTGTCTCTGCGAATCACTACCTGTCTCTGCGAATCACTACCTGTCTCTGCGAATTGATTTGGGTATAAAATGATTTGTACTCAACTCTACCTGTTTCGGGAGATGTGTGGACAAAACAAATCTCCCCTGTGCTAGCTGGCCAGATTTGGACCCAAAACAGATTGGGGTGAATCGATTTGAGTACAAATCGAATGGAAAAAATCAATTTGTGCACATCACATAGGCCAGTGAAAGTTTCTGAGATTATATTTTAGGAATACATTTCATCATGGTTGAAAAAGGTCATAAATCCCTGATCCCTATCTCAACAACTAAAAGACATCTAGACTGCAACATTTTGATGTGGTATTCATTTGATATTCATTTTGACATGTACCAGGGAAGGACTTGAAAATAACTGACATCCTGCTAGATAGCTATCAACAGAAAGTGGAAACTAGGAACTAGAACAGGAAATTACAGCCCATATCCATTCTATTGTTGCCTGTCTTCTAGCATTGGATGCAAAGCTACAGGAAATCTGGGTGAACCAACAGGAGGATGTAAACCTGTGTGAGGTTGCAAAATATAGTGGAGAAGGCTGGCCTGAGAATTGCAAACTACATTGAGAGTGCCAGAACTTTTGCCAAGTATTATGAGACATTAGTTCAAAATGAATTGCTAAAGAGAGGAAATTGCTTGATTATCCCAGCTAATATGCAAAAAAAGAGATCTTTTCTAGATCTGCAGTAGGCTTTTCCAGTGAGGGTGGCAATAAACAGTTGAGCTGTTGGACAAGGTTTTCTGTGTGCCACTGTATTCCAAAATCCCACTCTCAGGACTTGAACTTGTGCCAGGCTGTAAGCCTGGGGCCTGAATTATCTGAGCTAGAACAAAGAGTGTAAAAGAAACTAAGCAAAGCACACAAACACACAGTTTTTCTATGAACATTACTGTGAAATTAATGAGATGGCAATAATAATTCAGTGATGTAAGCCAGGTATTTTAACCTATAATTAGATATGTGATGAAACCCAAACATGGAGCAATTCCATGAAAAGTGAATAACTCTTGTCTTCAAGCAAACCGTTTTATTTGCTAATTATTGTTAAAAGTAACATAAACACAATTAGTATATTTTATATCACTCTTCTGCTTTCCAAGTGATTATGATATTTTTTGGAAGAGATTTCTGGAAGGAAAAAGTTGCTGCTGAACTACGCTTGTCTAGCACTTTCCAGCTGTTGCTCTGATGGGAGTGTCAGAAACATTCATTTGAACAAGGGGAATACTCCCAAGCACATATTCGCACAATGATTTCATGAGCTGCAAACGGGCTCTGTGGTGTGGAATACATTTGTCAAGTTATTCTGATTTTGATTTTGGTCTCAATGGCCACATTTATTTATTTATTTGTTCATTCATTCATTTATCTCATTTATATACTGCCCCATCCAAATGGCTCTGGGTGGAGCACAGCAGCAAAAATAAAACCTGAGAATCAGTCCTTTGAAAACAATCATTACTAAACAATTTAAAAACAGTTTAAAACCATCTCTCTCTCTCTCTCTCTCTCTCTCTCTCTCTCTCTCTCTAAAATTCTCTAAGGCATACCCATGGCTAATCCCGTGCGTGGCAGCTCTCGTGAGAGTTCGCGAGCAGAAGCACCGTGGTGACTGGGCAGTGGGGATTCCATATGTAGATAGGAAGGAGGAGCCTGTGAGAGCAGGAGCACCATGGTGATTGGGCAGTGGGGATTTCATATGCAGATAGGGAGGAGTCGTCTGTGCAGATAGGGAGGAGAAGTCAGTTGGAATGCAAGTGTTACTGGTCAGAAGATGTTCTTGATTGTAGAGGAGAGGGATAGATAGATAGATAGATAGATAGATAGATAGATAGATAGATAGATAGTGGGCAAGGGTCTGCAAAGAGAGGGATCATGAGGGAGGAAGGAGCCTCTTCAGGAGAAGGAGGCTGCTGTGTAAATTAGATGAAACAAGTTAAACAAGATCTGGTAACTCAAGAAGGGGGGGAAGGAGAAGAAAGACAGAGGAGAAGAGTGAGTGGAGGAGAGAGAAAGAAGGGAGGGGAAGAGAGAAAGAAGGAAGGGCGAGGGACAGGTCCAAGCCTGTCAGCGGCCTGAGGGGAATGAGGCCATGGTGGTGGTGGTGGGGGGGGGGGGCAACAGCAGCAAGGAAGGGCCCAGTCAACCACTGCTGCTGTTTGTGGCTACTGAGGCTATTGGCGGAGGGAGGCAGGCAGACAGGCAGGCAAGGGACAGGCCCGGGTCTGTCAGCAGCCTGAGGGGAACGTGTGGCCATAGCGGAGGGTGCAGTGAGGACTGACCCGACCAACCAATGTTCCTGCTGCTCCTGTGGGGAGGAGCAGGAGTGGGACTCGGATGAGGGTGGGGAGGTTTCTGAGGATAGGGGGCTGCAGCTTGGCCAATAGGCACCAGCAAAGCTGCAACCATGACCAACAGGGGTGAGGGGGATGGAGTAAAAGGATGGACGAGTGACCAAGAGGGGTGAGGGGGATGGAAGCTCCTGGATGGAGGAGGAGCAGCAGGAGTGCAGCTCAGGTGAGGGTGAAGAGATCTCTGAGGTGAGGGGGCAGTGGCAGGGGGTGAGGGGAGCAATCGAGTACTAGCACACAGATGCTCTGCGCGGGTTAAACTAGTTAACAATTAAAATATTTAAGACAGTTTAAAAATGCTGGATGGCCAGGCCAAACAGATAGGTTTTAAGGGCAGACACTTTTAGTCTGCAGCACTAGTTTTTGAACTACAACTCCCATCATCCCCAGCCACTGGCCTTTATGGCTGGGGTGATGGGAGTTGCAGTTACCCAAAACTGGTCTGCAGGTAAGGTTCAACTGTTGAAGCTAAGGATTGGCCCCAGTGGCATTGTTGGGGGAGGGCCTGGGGCACGGGCCCCCCAATGTTTTGAGGGTGCCCCAACCTCCCCTGCCTCACCTCTCACCTTGCCTCGCTCCTCCTCCACCACCGCCACCACTAAAGTACAGCAGCAGAGGAGCAAAACAGTGGTGCACTGCTGTGTAAAAAGTGAACAGGGAAGTTGCCGTGATGCATGGTTTAGTTTTTCTGCTGCCTTTGAGGTGGTGGTGGTGGTGGCAAGTGGTGGCAGGCAGTGGCAGGAGTGGCAAATGGCAGTAGTGGCAGCGACAAAGGCCACCCCCTGCCCTGGAGAAACCACAATGGGTTTTTTTGGAAAAAATGTAGTGGTGCCTATGGCACCACGACAGTCTGAGCCCAGACCCAGATCCCCTGGAACCATAGTAACACCCCTGATTGGCCCTAAACAGTGTCTAAAGGGGATTCTGCCTGGGAACTGTGTGTAAGATACTTTATTCTCCTGAGCAGAAAAGTGAGTTATAAATATAAACAAGTAACTAACTAATGAATGTTTTGAGCCCTGTTTTTTCAGGAAGCAATTGGCCATTTCTACCAGTTTGTTATTTGTGCCATCTAGAGCTGAAAAAAAGTCAGGTTTTCAGCTGGTGAGTGGCAATGGTACTCACATTTACAAATATATTGAGGTCATGTGAGAGTCTTAATGATACCCAACTGATTTTCCCCCGAATTGATTGTATCTAATGTGGCTTATCTCAGGTGTCTTTTTTGGTTTTTGGTTTTGGTCCTAAGAATGATGATGTGATGCCCCATGGACCCAGTGACTGGCTGATAGCATCAGGCAGTCATTATGCTAGTCTATTGTCTTGCTTCAATTATTTAGTCACTCAGCATGTTGCAAATGGCTTCTTCAGACATTTTGTCTGTTAAACAGCTTGGAGAAATCCCTTCACAAAAATAAAGAAAACTTTCTATCAGGATGAAGATTACGTGAAGCGGCAAAAAGCTAAGTGACACAACCCATTGTCAATTATGTGTAATATGTGATGTCAACCCAAGGTGACATATTCCAGATATGGTCTGACTAGTGTGGAATAAAGTGGGAGTATTACTTATCCTGGCTTGAAAACTACTACCCTACAATCACAATAGCCTTGTTGTTCTTGTTGTTGTTGTTGAAGCTGCATCACACTGCTGACTCGTGTGGTTGAGGCTGACTGCAGTTCCAAAATCGTTTTCACAGATGCTACTGCCAAGCCAGGTATCCTGTAAGGATATGCACGAAACAGATTTTGCATTCTGTTTTGAGCTCAAAACAAAACGCAGAATGGTCAAAACATTTCGTCAAATGTCGATGAAACAGCTTGAAACGTTACAAGTATTTCGGTCATAGGGTACAATGGGGGAACTCAAAACACCCGATGGTTCCACATGGGTAGCTTCTGGGGACACAAATGTGGTTTGGATGGTAGGGCATGATGGGCACTACCTACCACTCAACCCACAAAAGAAGTGGGCAAGTGGGAAATATTTAACGTATGTTTAACCTTTCCCCGTAGGATCCTAACGTTTAATGTTTAACCTTTCCCCATAGGATCCTTTTGGGGAAAGGTTTGAAATCGCTTGCTTTTTGCATTTTAGTATCCATGTGTGAGGCAATGAGTCGAAGGCTTTCTTGTAGTCAATCCATGCAACACTTAGATTGGTTTTTCTTCTCTTGCAATTTTCTAAAATCATTTTGTCAATCAGCAGCTGGTCTTTTGTGCCTCTGGTGTTCGGGCAATTTCCTTTCTGTTCAACTGGAAGCTGTCTGTTAGTTAATAAGTGTTGCATTACTTCATCTGCTGTTATTCCAGTTAATAATTTGAACATGGTTGGCAGGCAGGTTATCGGTCTATAATTACTTGGAACTGCACCTTTTGCTGGGTCTTTCATGATGAGATGAGTTTTCCCAGTTGTTAGCCATTGTTCAATATCACCTCCTTGCAAAATGTGATTGAACTGTTTTGATAGTTGTTTATGAAGGCTTGTTAGATGTTTAAGCCAAAAGCCATGCAGTTCATCATTGCTTGGTGGAGTCCAATTTTTAATTTTCTTTGCTCTTTCACTTATTAATTCTGGTGTTATTATTAGATCTTGCATTTGTTGGTTACATTTTCCGACCTCTTTCACCCAGCCTGCTTTTTTATTATAATCTGTTGGATTGTCCCATAATTTTCCCCAGAATTGCACTGTTTCTTCTTTATTTGGTGTTTCTATGTTTCTTGCAGTTTCTCCTTCTATGCTTTGGTAGAAACGTTTCTGATTTGACTGGAATTGGAGATTCTGCCTGTGTTGTGTAATTCTGGCTTCGTATCTGCTAATCTTCTTTGACACTGCTGTTATTTGCTGCTTTATTATTTCCAGGACTTCTCTAATTTTCCTTGAATCTAGGTGGTATTTTTGGATCAGATACTGTTTGGTGTTTTCATTCTTCAGCTTCTTGTCTTTCATATCTTTCAATTTACTAGCATCTGATCTAAGCCTGGCAATTTTATTTTCTAATCTAATCTTCCATTTAGGTGATGTACTACTTTCTTTTTTTATCAGGTCCACTGATCTTATATCCAAGCTCTTGTGTTGTTATTGTTGCTGCACTGTACATTAGTTGGTTTGTTTCTTGCAAATTATTGGTGTTATTTCTGCAAGTGCAGCATTTATATATTTCAATGCCTGAGCAAGTTGTTTTTTGGCAACTGTTTTTAGAGCTGGAAGTCAAACCCTGGTGGTTGTTTGGTTCATGTGCTCAGTTATTTTTTGCCTTAGTTCTTGTTGCTTTTCTGTTAAATGGCATTTGGATTTTTGAGGTGAAGGCAAAGGGGAGGTTGCCTGGTTTTGATTTTGAAACAGCAAAACAGCAGCAGTGGCATCCTCTATTTCCAACACCTCCTCCACCTGCGCCTGAGCGACTTCTTCAGTTGGTGGTAATTCTTCTTCCATATTTTGAGCCTGTGTTGCTCTTTGCCGTTCTTCCAGCTCAACTTCTGTGAATAGTTTATTTTTTATTATGAATCTTCTCTGGTCTGCTAGCCTTTGTTCTGTTATTTCTGCATCTGGATGCTTCTCTTTCCAAATTTGGTACATTCTTTTTAAATAACTGCTTCTAGTTGGACTAGACTTGTAATAGCAGATCATTATTTCCTTGTCGGCATTTTTCGTATATTTTTTCCAGTTAAGTGACGTTTCTTCCAGTAACCTTGTAGTCTCCAGCCCTGGTTGCTCAACTGAAGATCCTGAGTCCTGTAGGCCACTTGCCACCAGATGTCCAGGTACTCCAGCACCTGGCGCGGTCCTTGTTGACCCGGACAATGACCGATCCACTATAGATTTATTAAAGTTACGCCTCACCATATTGTTGATGGGAGAGGCACTCTTTGTTTGGCTCCTCTGGTGAGACCTGTCTGGTAAGGTTGGACCTCTGGCATAGCTCTCACTTTCCTCAGAGCACACAATCCCCACAACAATGCCAAGGTAGTGCCTCACTGGGGGAATATTATTATTATTATTATTGTTGTTGTTGTTGTTGTTGTTGTTATTTTAATAATAATTAATAATAATTAATTAATAATTAATAATAATTACCAAGAAATATTACAGAGATAGAGAGAGAGCTGTCACTGTCCATTTCTAGCCACTACACTATCTCACAGACAAACCAAACCACAACTCAAGGAAGGAAGGCACCCAAGTTCTCCCTTTGTCAATCTGAGATCCAGAAAAATAGTTAATAATAGCAGCAATAGCACAGTACATTATACTCAGTGCTGAGAAAACCACTAAATCAAACCTTCTTCCCTTCCATCCTTCCTGCCACAGAGAGACAGGAGGATAGAGCAATCATGGTTTGGGCAGCTCAGGTCTGAGCTCAGCTGTCTGAAGACTCTGATGGAAGGAGCAGGAAGAAATGTGAGCAGCACTCTTAAGATATTCCCCCTGGGGGAATGGGGCCACTCTGGGAAGAGCATCTGCATGCTTGCATGCATGCAGAAGATAGGGATGTGCAAATTGATTCAAATCAATTTGACTCAGATCTGTGTGATCTGAGTAATTCAAATTCGAATCAAATCATCCCTTAACAGGGTGATATGAATTCGATTCAAATTTTTGAAATTCAATTTGAATGCAATTTGAGAGCTGTTTGGCACCTTTAAAAAACCATTCAGGCCCCCTGATTGGTTTAAAAAGGCACCATAACAGGGTCAAATCAATTTGTATTCGATTTGGATTTGAATCCACTTTTTGAATTAGATTTGAATTCAAAACAAATCAAAACATTCATTTTGTGTACATCTCTAGTAGAAGGTTCTAAGTTCCCTCCCTGGCATCTCCAGATATAGGCCTGAGGGAGAGAATCCTGCCTATAACCTGGGAGAAGTCTTACTCTGTGTACTGTAAACAATACTGAGCTATTAGATGGACCAATGGTCTGACAAGAAACAATGCTTCTAGACTCTTACCATGAGAAGAATTCTTCTTTCTTCTCTGGCATATATCTCACAACATTGCTGCCTGCTTGCCTGCCTGTGTCTAAATAACACCATAGCCTCAGATTGGTGCTAGGCCCTGGCTGACAGCCTGACACATGGGTCAAAGCACCAGTCCATCTCATCATGGGCCATGGTAGTGGCATGTGTGTGTGAGCAGCACTAATGGGCAGACTGTGACACATCTGGTTTTGAGGCTGGCCAGGGTGGGGAAAACTACCAGTGGGTAGAGATGACCATGAGTCACTCACCCTCCATGGCCAGCATGGTAGCCCAGAAAGGGGAGGCTGGCCTTCACCATCTGCTCCACCAAATCAGCCTCCAAGTGTGAGTGATGGGGTATCACCACATCCATGGCCAAAGAGAACACCCTCTCGCTCTGGGCACTGATTGGTGAACAAGAGTGGAACTGCCTGGCAACTGTCACAAGTCCAGCCAGACTTGGCAATGCATTGCCCAAAACTGGATTGGCTCCGTCTCCCGGTCTACCATTGGCTCCTGCAGGTACTGCAGAACACACCATTCAGTGTTGCTGCAGAGTTTTGTGGACTCCTCGCGTACCCCTGGCAAAGCACCAAGGAAGCCCTTTGTGTATCACCAGGTGGAACACTAAGGCGGAACTGCTCCCTTTGCCCTGCCAGGGACACCACACTGCTGGACTGGGAAGCAGTGGTGGTGCTCCTTATGGGGTGAACTGTAGGGATGTGCAAACAGGTTTGGAAACGAACTTGTTTGACACTGAACTAGTTTGGTTTGATGGCTCGATATCGAGCCAAGCCCCCCCCCCCGGCCTGTTCGGGGGCTTGAGAGTTTAAATTAATTTTTAAAAACAGGAATAGAACTCACCACTACCACTCCAGGGGCTTCTCTGAGGGCACACGTGTGCGCGCGCGTGTGTCCAGAGTTTCCCCTCTGCCCGCTGGCCTCCATTATTTGCCAAATAGCCTGGTTTGGGCAGTCTTTGGCCCATTCTGGGTCTCACTCCTGTGGTAGTGACCTTTTTGGAGGCCTCACAAATGTCCGATGGCCCTCTGCATGGCTGGAGCTTTGCCCTTCATCCTTGGGTCATGGGGGCAGGACAAAATATGCTCTGCCAATGCACCCAAGGGTGTCCTGAGCCAATCTGCCACTTCAGTCCTCAGCCAACCTGCCAAGGCCATTGCTTCCTCAGTGTTCAGCATGGACTGGAGTTCACCCATTGTCTTCGCAAGGAGACGTGGGGTGGGCAAAGCCTGACTCAGCACTGCTGCCTCAGCACACAAGCTGTTAGTGGCAACAGAGAGTGCCTTGAATGTCAAGACAACCACGGAAATGAGCACCCAGGAAATGAACCCGGGCCAGCTGGTTCCGTGCACACCCCTAGTTAAAGCCATGGGGGCTACTGGTGCAATTTAAAAACCCAAAACAAAACAGGGGGTGGGTGGGAAGCAGTTGGTTGGTACTGCAAAAAGAAAAAGAAAAAAGAGTGCGAGAGAGAGACAGATAATTCAGCAGGTACTCTCTGTCTTTCTCTCCACTGGGTCAGGCAGGCCCCAGGCCACCACCACCAGTCTGCTATCTGCTGCTACAGTCTCTCATGATCCTTCCTCCTCTCCTGATGTATCCTCTTGAAGAGAGGCACACTATAAGGGCCCTCTCTGCCTCCCAGTCCCTTTAAATACATTTTGAAACTCCCTCCTTTGCTCCTTCCCTCCTTCCTCCACGCCTCAAGACAAGTGGGGCACAGCTGCCCTTGACAACACTTGATTTGTCTGATAACAAGCCAACCAAGACGAAAGGAGATTGCAAGCCAGTTAGAAGCCAGTGCCAGAAAACCAATCAGCAAGGGGGAAACAGGCATCCAAAATGGCGCTCAAAACATCAAAATGTTTCAGTTGAAACAGGTTGTTCTGCTCCGAGCTCAAAACAGGCCCTTTATTTAAAGGGTATTCTGTTTGAGCTCAAAACAGCCTGTTTCAAGTCAAAACATTTTGCCATTGAAACATTCTGCACATCCCTAGTATCCTGCATCCTACCTAGGGTTTCAACTCTGACTGAAGCTATTCCTGAAGATGAGGTGTACCCCCCCCCCATTTTCATAATACTAAGACATTAACATCTCCAGAATTGCTTTCAATAATCCCCTGGGGATTGTTGCCTATTCCTGGAGGTTCCAGGCCAATCCTTGAGGGTTGATAAATCTACCCATGCCTGTGCATTTGGGGCCTAAGTGCATAGCTTTGCATTTTTCTCTGTTGAGTTTCATTTTGTTGGCTTAGCTGAGTTTTCCATTCCATTCCATTCATGTCATTTTGAATTTTATTTCCATCTTCTGCGTTGTTAGCTATCCCACCCAGTTTTGTGTCATTTGCAAATCTGATGACATTCTACCCATCCCTTCATCTAGGTCAGCATGATAAACATGTGGAAGAGTAGCAGATCCAGGGCAAAGTCCTGCTGTGGCACCCCACTCGAAACATCCCTCTAGTTCAGGGATGAACAAACTTGGCTCTCCAGCTGTTGTTGAACTACAACTCCCATCATCCCCAGCCACAATTTATTTTGACCAGGCAAGGTGGGAGTGCTAGTTCCACAACAGCTAGAGGGCCAAGTTTGCCCAACCCTGCTTTAGTTTGAGTACAGCTCTCCTTGCCCTTTCCCAACCAGTTGTGATAGTGGTGTCTCAAGGCATTGTGCACCTGAGGCAAGGTACCAAATGCTGCTCCCCTAAAAAATGAGATAAGATTAATCTGGCAGGATTTATTATTGAGTTACCTATTTTGGCTTCTACTCATCACTGCATTGTTATCTAGTTGCCTAGTGACTGCTTTTTAATCCCTATGAGTGTCTTTCCTGATTCTGAAGTCAGACTGTCCAGTCTGTCATTCCCTGGAACTCCCCACCCCCACCACCCCCCCACACACTTTAAAGACTGGGACAATATTAGCCCATTTCTTGTGGCACTTCACATGTCCTCCAGGATTTCTCAGTAATGTTAGACATGGTTCTAAGGGTACATCAGCAAGTACCCTAGGAAGCAATTCACCCGGCCTTGAAGATTTGAGCTCATTTAAGGCTAAATAAGTGTTTCCTGACCAACCATTTATCAGTCTTGAACTGCAATCCTGAACTCTCATCATATACATTGTTTTTGCAAAGTTACACACAGTTTTCCTTTTGGGAGAAGACAGAAGCAAAGTAAGAGTTGAGCAGTTCTGCCTTCTCTTTATCACCCATTAGCATTTCAGCATTGTTACTGGGTAGTTGGCCTACCATTTCCATCCACTTTCTCTTACTCTGAACATACTTCTAAAAGCACTTTTTGTTGCTGATAGCATCCCTTGCCAGTCTCAGCTTGTTATGAGCGCTAGCTTTCCTGACACTGTCCCTGAAAGTCTGGTCTGCTTATCTGTATTCATCCTTGATGACCTGTCCTTCCTTCCATTCCTTATACATGCCATTAAAAAAAAATTCAGTTCACTTTGTGCAGCCACATTGGTTTGTTTAGACATTTTAATACAACTTCACACTGCAACTTACCACATCCTTGATAAGGTTCCAAATATGACTTATGAGTTATGATTTGCAGATGTAATAGAATTGAAACAGTCACATGAAAGGTTAATCATGTCAACTTGAGCTGACTTCAACAAATCTAAAAATTAGCTGAAAGAGCGAGTCACCAGGATATTTAATAAACATGATCAGTGCTGTGTACTGTTCAGTTTTGTAAAATACACTACCACTTATAGCCACACATCTGTATGTTGGCTAAACTAAGCTAGAAGGAGGGTAAGGTTTGCCCTTTATGAATCTTTAAGAGTCATATCAAACGTTTGGCCAGACAAAAAGAATGTGTGGCCAGATAACCAACTAAAATTAACAACTTCTGATAAGAAAGGAGGTCTGGCTTTTTCCTGCCTTTGGGCTGTGTAAATTACTCTTATAAGTTATGGTTCTCTAAAGAAAAGGGAAGTGTAGGTTATGATTTCTTCACCCTCTGCGTATCTTGCTAAAGAAAGAACTAGAAGAAACTATGATTGGAAAATTGCCATTCTTAATTGATTATAAAAACATGTAAGGACTCTTAGAAATCTCTGTAAAATTTTCCATGGTTATTTTACTGCAAAAGAACTTCAGGCAGGCATCTCATGGAGTTTAGGTCCTAGAGATAAAGAAGAACACATGCAGGGTGAGGATAAGGGATGTTTTTTTCTCAAGGCTCTCCCCTTATTAGGTATCTAGATTTGATGTGGAGCCACCTTAAGTGGCGCAGCAGGGAAGTGCTCGACTAACAAGCAGAAGGTTGCCAGTGTGAATCCCCACTGGTACTATATCGGGCAGCAGCGATATAGGAAGATGCTGAAAGGTATCATCTCATAATGTGCGGGAGGAGGCAATGGTCAACCCCTCCTGGATTCTACCAAAGAAAACCACAGGGCTCTGTGGGCACCAGGAGTCGAAATCAACTCGATGACACACTTTACCTTTAGATGTGAGGTGTGGAATAGCACAAAGTAGCCAAGTAACTATAGGTGTATATTGGAAATGACTACAATGTCTGTTCAACATTGGAAAGCCTCCAAAGGGATGGGTTGTGGATTCAAAAAACCGATGGAAAGTTTTGTTTCACGTGGTCCCCTGCAGAGTGAAGAGCCAATAGGTACAAGGATATTTGCAGCAGGAAGGAGATGCTAACAAAAGGCACATATATGAGACCCTATATGGTGTCTGATATTCTGGGAAGTGTTAGAAATGCATAACAGGAGTTGTGTTGGTGGTAGACTGCATCACAACTCGACACTGCATGTTGCCAAGCAGGGAAAGGTGGGCAATGAGGAAGAGAGGAGTTATTTTTGCTGGTCTCCCTCCAAACTTTTTGACATTGGGAAATATGTCCTTGAGGGTTGCACAGTACTCAAGGACTTATTTCTAAAGCCAAAAAGTCCTTGTGGAGGGAGGAAAGAGCAGTGAAAATCCCTCCCGCTCCCCTTCTGTCTACATTTTCCTGTTTGGCAGCACACTGTTTAGGGTTGCAATGTAGAGGCCACCACTGATGCAGCTCCTGTTACGCAGTTCTAACATTGAGTAGAATGTCAGCCTCTGTTTTTACATTTCATGCAACTAGTGACTTAAGCAGTGTTAGGGATAGACTGCAATATACTTGCAATAGCTCAGGTGCTCTACAACTTAAGGTGACAATCTTAAGCTTTACAAAAGTTCCTCCACAAGTCAATTAAAACTTACAAAACTGAACAAAAAACCCTGCAATTCTGTCTTAAATAATGCAGACAGATGTGTCCTGAAGTTGATTTATACAACCATTTTCTGGTCTGCTTTCAGGCTAGGCTTATTTTGTCTTTGTCATCATATGTCTGGTGCATGTGAGGGGCAATCGATTGTTCCCAGAGAGAGCCTGAAAGACATCCATATGCATATGCTTATTATGGGGAGTGCTGATTTTTTGCCCCCATTTGTCTATCAGTGCCCCCATTTTGTCTCAGTGTTGTCTCTTGAGGATTTGTTGGGATGCCTTTTTAACCTGGTACTAGTATTTATGCACACACACTAGAGTTCCATTAGTCCAGAAAGCAGCAGCAGCCTTCCTTGGAAGCATTAGTCTGAATGTCAGCCCACATTTTTGGATCTGTTGGGGGAAAGTGTTTTATGTGTCATTTGAGTGTTGAAAATGGTAACATATTACAAAACTAAGGCCAACCTCAAATAATCCCAGACATGCTGATATGAAGTGCGGGAAGAAGAAGGTAGAACGTGTTCAACATCGAACCTGTTCGGTTCGGCTGTTCAGGGTCGAACCAAACCATCCCCTGTTCAGTCCAACCCCAGACAGAACACCCCCTGACTGCTCAGGGGGGTTGCAGATTATTTTTTTTTTAAAAAGGCCACGCAGAAGCCAATTGCGCAGGTGAGGCAGCCTCCAAAATGGCCACCACACTGGAGGGGGAAGGCCCAAACGGGCTGAAGAGCTGGCTGAATGGCTGGTGGCAGCATAAAGGGAGGCCAGCAGGAGGAGGGGGAATCTCCACAGACACACACACACCTGCTGCCTCCAACAACTCCCCCAAGGGGGGGGGAGTTTAAAAAATTCTTTAAACATGTTCACGAAACCCCCCCCCGGACCAAACTGAACTGGGGGGATTCGAAGGGGCGCTGGACTGAGCTGGTCCGGTTTGGGTCCGGTTCGGACTCAAACCAGACCGGACCAGCCAGTTCCATGCACACCCCTAGAAGAAGGGGACGTGCCCTGTGCACATGTGTTCCTGACACTTGCGGCTGTTTCCTTGTCATCCAAACCTGCCAAAGTTGAGTGGAGGATGTTGGCTTCCTTCCTCTGCTCAACATTCTCTCCCCAACTTCAATTCTTAGTTACAAGTTGGACAGAGAATGATGGGCAGAGGAAGGAACCTCACATTTTCCACTCTCCCTGGAAGTGCTAAGTGTTGGAAGCCTTAAGTGTTAGAAGCGTGCATGTGCTGAGCACATCCGGTTCCCTATCTTGTACTTGGTACCAGTTTGCCAAGGATGACATGAAGCAGGCCTGTAGGTGGAAGAGTAGTTTAACTAAACTATGTAAACAAAGGGAAGAGGAAAAGCATTATTTTGGGATTTTAAGACATTAAAATGACTAAGAAGAGACTTGAGGCAGGATGCCTCTGAGTATCAGTTGCAGGGGAGTAATGGCAGGAGAGAGGGCACGCCCTCAACTCCTGCCTGTGGCTTCCAGTGGCATCTGGTGGGCCACTGTGCGAAACACGATGCTGGACTAGATGGGCCTTGGGCCTGATCCAGCAGGGCTGTTCTTACGTTGATGTTGGTGGAGATTGGGCAGGCAATGCACGGGTGCCCACAAACCTCCGGCCTTTCTAGTCTGGCTGTATAAATATCTGACTGGATAACTCAGGCCATGGATCCACAGGAGAATCAGAAGTGGGAGTGGTGCTTGACAAATCATCACCACCACTACCACCACCACCGCCGCCACTCACATTGTCACTAATCACTTCACACATGCCAATGCCGCATGGAGGCTGCAGGGAACAGCACCGCAGTCTCACACAGCCGTTTGGAGAGTGGGCGTTGATGGTGGGAAAGTGGAGTGAAGGGGACAAGCACGTAAGAAGCTTCTCACCTGCTTTTTAAGGGAACTGCTCCCTGTCCTGTTAAGCCAGTTCAAATGCTGGTGCCTCAGCTGGTTCGGCGCTTTCCAGAGGAGATGCCAAACCGGCTCTTGCACATCCCTAGTGAGTTGTTCTATGCACAGGCCCCGCTGAGACAGTACCCTCCACAGCCATGAATCAAAGCAGCAGTTGGATCTTTGGGACAGCCTACCCTCAGACCTTAGGGATCTCCCTCAGGTCCTGAGGGGAAAATCTATGTCCCTCAGCTAGGTAGATTCCCTAAAGTGCCTCAGGGCAGCCTGCTTCCTTCTGTATGGATGGCTCAATGGTAGGGTATGAACATCACAAAAGCAGACTTCCTTTTCTCCTCTCTTGGACACAGCTGTTCCTAACTTACCACTATTATCTTGTACTACAGCACTGATATAGGCTACATTCCCTACAAAGTCTCAGGAGGCCAGTCGCTGTAGGAGGCACTTCCAGAAAGATTCACACAACTTCTGTTGCAACTTCCGCATCACATGCAAACACGGGGAGCATCAAACCCAGCAAGACTGGGCCTTTCCTGGGGGACTGTGTCTGGCAGCTGGCTCACTGTGCTGCCCTTCTTGCTTTGAATGGGCCTCTAGAAAGATCAGAAGAGAGAATGAGTTATTTCACAATGCCTCTGACCTTTCCCGGGGCCCCATGTGAGCGGGACAGCCCTCCCTTCTTCTGCGTTCTTGGCACATAGCAGAAGACTCATGCACAGAGAATGTGGAGATCTCTGGGGATATTGAGCACAAATGGAGATGTCTGGGGATATTGAGAGATCAACCCCTTCCTCGGATGCTCAGTGATGTGCAGATAACTCAGGGGTAGGGTGGAAACAGTGAGATGAGTCTCATTATCAGTGAGACTCGCTGTTACAGGGTTAGCAGGGAGATGAACAGAAGGCAGCCCTGGGTGGCCGGATCAGCTGACTGCCGGCTCCGTCACAGAGCCGGCGGGGGCTGTGGGGATCAGAGGCCGCACGGCCCCCAGAAGTTCCAGGATGCCCCGTGCGAGTGCGCAGGGCATGCTGGAGAGACCCCTGAGCTTGGGAGGCTGCTTGCAGCCTCCCAGCCGGGGATCTCCTTGTGTGTTGCTGTGGTGCAGAGCCACACCGCAGCAATACACGACCAAAAAACCCAGGTTAGTGGAGCGCTCGCTCCACTAACCTGGGCTAAATGGAAGGGGGAGTTAAGTGGGTGACCTACTTTGGGGAAACTGGGCTCACCTGCAAGCCCGGTGGTTCCCACGATCCATGGGAAGTGGGTTAAGCTCCCTTAGCCCACTTTCCACTGATCGTGAGAATACCCTCAGTATCATCTCTGATTGAGTTTGGAGGCACTCAGAAGCAGCATGAGTCATTCTCACTTCTTCTTCTGCAATGCCAGGTGTAAAAAGCAAGAGAGTCACCATGCCAGGCATTGGGAAGATCAAAAACGGATGCTGTTTCTGACAATCTGTAGAGCCTGGCCAAAAGTGAGAGTGAGGCTAGTATTGTGCCAAATCTTTACCATTTCACTTTGGGGGATCTTTTGGATAGCTTCTCTTCAGGCCTTACGGGTAACCCATCTTCAGGCTGAAAGCATTTCCCATACCCACCAAATACTCACCTTTCTTGTTTGTGTGATGTTTCTCTGATCTACTACTGCTTTTGTATCAATTTGTTTGTTTTTGGTTTTCTTCATCCTGGGAATGTGACTCCAACCAATCAAGGGTCATGTTGTTAATGTTACATAAACAATCAAATCTGTTTATGTGATAATATCACACAGCCAACTGAGAGTGAGGGCACTGCTTCCCACCCTTGCTCTGAATGGATGAATACTTATGTTCCTTTTTGCAGTACCTCGCCAAGTTACCAAAGTGAAACTGCTTAGAATTTTAACAAAAACACTAATCAAGCCCTAGATGAGAATTCACACCTCCTCTAAGTTCCTTGCAGATCTCTAGCAGGAGGGCAGGGACTCAATCTCTCACACCCAGCACGAAGTAAGATACTCCCTTCTTTTCAGATTGTTCTTTGACATAAGATGTCCAAGGAAGGTCAAGGTCTCTAACTCTGTGCTGTATATTTTGGGGAGGGGCAGATAATCTCTCAGAGGGGCATATAGTGGCAACAGGCTTGCTGCTTTCAGTAAGTGCATGGAAGGATCTGGCACCTCATCTTTATAGCTTAAGGGTTATGGAGGTCATCTTGCCTAAGGAACTCCCAAATCCTGCAGCTGGCACTGCATCCAAAGTCATGAGCAGTATGTATTACAGTGATGCCTCCATGTCTTCTTTTTCCATGTCTTCTGTGTACTGAGAGGCCTTTTGATGTTTTGCATGGGGCCTGAAATGTGATGGGCCAGGCAAAGCCATACTACTGATTCTGCAGATTGTACAGACCAGCCCTTAATAGTCTAGGAGTTGGAGGTGTGTCTGTTTTCCTTTGCTATGTGCTCTGGGTGTCCTGCTATGCATGATCTGATCACTAGATGGAGAGATAACAGTTTCATAAGAATGGCGCCGCCACAACCCTCAGACAAAGTTCAATCCTTTGTGTCTCCTTTGCCGACTGGCGTTTTCTGCCTGTTTTCTCTGCCTTGCTGTTTTGCTTCTCTCAAAGAGGAGTTCCACTCCTATTCATGATCCTCTGCCAGTGAAGGTAGAAATTCAGTACTCAAGGCTTTTAAGCCATCTTCCTCTGCACAAAACTTGCATGGTCCCTGTTTCATATTCATATATTTGGCACCATCAAGATCCCTGAGCAGTTCTTTCTAGTGCAGAAGATGAAGGGTGTTTTCACAAGCGAAGCGAACAACACCTTTTAGTCTGTTATCTGTCTGTGCTGGGCATACAGTACAGAAAGTAAAAGAGAGCCAGGTTTAAACTGAAGGTATATCCCAGCATCTCAGTTTGATTGTAGACATGGGAAATGCCAAAACAAAACAAAACAAAAACCCAACCTTTAAAAACCCACCTGCTTAAGGGCTCATTCAAATAATGGCTTGGGAGTGGGGTGGGTGGGTTCTGGTTCCGTTTGTTAGCTCTCAGCCAGGAGCTGTGTGGGGCATTTCCCCCTCTGAGAGACACCTGTGAGCACAGGAGGAAAGCTGGCTGTTTGCTCAGTCTATTCAGTTAACACATCCCAGTTCTTCCCTTTTCCCCCAAATCTCTCCCCCTTCTTTCCTTTCCTAATAGGAACAGAAAAGTAGCATTCACAGTCTTTCCTCTGCAGGCCATCAGTTAGGAGGCGAGGGTGCTGATTGTGCTGCCGTGCCACCAGTGTTCCCTCTAACAGGAATTCCCAGATGTTGTTGACTACAACTCCCATAATCCCCAGACCCCAGGCAAGGGCCACTGTAGCTGGGGATGCTAGAAGTTTTAATAAACAACATATGGGAATATTTGTTGGAGGGTACACTGCGTGCCACTCCTGGGAGCTAGCCAACAATCTCCCACTTGGAGTCTGCTTCATGCTGCTTTGGGGTAGGGTCAGCCCTGAAAGGCAGGACCATCTGGACAAGACCTGATGTATTTCCTTGACTGTTTGGCCCTCAGAAGAGGCACACTGAAAGACTGACTCCATACATTCACTAAGACCCTGTTCGCACATGTATATTCATCACTTGTCATTGCTGTGGTGTTTTTTTTTGGGGGGGGGGGTTGGTGGGTGGGGAGGGATTACTATTATTACTTAGCATAATCCAGACTGGCATTGTGCTGGCATAACACTGTTCTGCTACTGTAAGGACATTAATACATCAGCCGCATTCACATATAACATGGAACCGGAGTTGCAGGGGCCAGAGGTTACACTACTGTTATGTCCAAATGTGTGCAACTCTGATCCCATTTGTCAAGCAGCCCGAGGTTGTGCTCCACAGACTCCATTTTGAACCCTCGGTTGTAGTGAGTTTTGCTGCTCGTAACCAGGGTTCCAGTCTCAGAGCATGTTGTCAGAATGCAGTACTGAAGGCTGCATTCACTTAAACCGGAGTTGAGGGAGGAAGCTCCTCCTTTACTCTGGCCATGGTTGGATGTGCTGGCTGTCCTCCAAGCAAGAAGGAAGCCTGCACAGCCAGTTTCCCCTCCTCTCTGCAGTCTTCCTGCCTGCAGATAGCCTGCTCTCTGTTTCACCCAAATCGGACAGGAGAGTGGGTGGGGTGGGGTGGGGAGCGGAACCATGGGTCAGTTGAACCAGTAGTTCCATGTTATGTGCAAATGCGGCCATTATATGAAAAAGTAACCTCAGGCCAGCAGGCCAGCAGCACAGCTATAATATAATATAAATATATAATATTTTTAAAATGTCTTTTGAATTGTTTTGTATTGTATTTTGTATCCCCCCCCCCCCGCCATTTTTGGTATGATATGATTTAATCTGTTGTGCTTTTTTATTTCATCTTTTAATGTGGTGTTATAAGCTACCCAGAAAACAATTTGTTATAGGGAGGCTAACAAATACAGTTGTTTTATTATTACTATTACTATTATTAAGTGGACAGTGGACACAGCTAAAGAACACGTGCTGCCCTGCCTCCATGACTGCCTCACTTGCTTCCCCCCCCTTTCCCTCCAGCTCCCGGCCAGCTGGCCAGTCACTCTTGCCACTGCTGAACACCATGCCACTCGCTCACCATGCTGCCCGCTTGCTGTCCACTCACCTCCCAGGTGGTAGAAAGTAGGAAAGCACTGAATGGGCCTTCATGCTTTGCACAGGAAGCATTCCTAGAGTTGGCTAAGAATGCACCTAAGGCTGGCTAGGAAAGCAAGACACACATGCACCCTGTGTCTTTATCCGGCCCTGCCTGCAACCTCCTATGGGAGGAGAGCTGGTCTTGTGGTAGCAAGCGTGACTTGTCCCCTTAGCTAAGCAGGATCCACCCTGGTTGCATATGAATGGGAGACTTGATGTGTGAGCACTGCAAGATATTCCCCTCAGGGGAAAGAGCCACTCTGGGAAGAGCAGAAGGTTCCAAGTTCCCTCCCTGGCAGCATCTCCAAGATAGGGCTGAGCAGAAGTGTAACTATAGGGGGGCAGGGGGGGCACGTGCCCCGGGCGCCATCTTTTTGGGTCACATGGGGGGCGCCGCCATGACCAATTTTTTTTTAAAAATTTTTTAATACAAATTTCTCCTGCTCAGTGCAGCAGCGCTGCAGCAGTCAAGGGAGCGCATCGGCACCCCCTCCCCCATGAGCGGTCCCTTCTGCACCGCCCGCGCCCCCCCATTGCTTTGCTGGCGGCCAGTCAGTGGCCTGGCTTGGTGGCAGCTGGTGCCGCGGCGGGCGCCTTTCATGCTGCTCACTGCGCCTGCCCTTGGCTGAGGCTCGCTCACTCTGTCACTCGCTTAGTCTGGAACAGCCAGAAAGAGGCCCTCTAGTGGCTTGCCAGCCAGAGGGTCTCTAGTCAGTGACGCACGCATGCGCAACTCGGCCGGCGTGCCGTGTCGCGCTGCGCATGAGTGCAGTGCGTCCGTTCTCCTCTGTTCGCCTGCACATGGTGGCATGGTCGCCGTTGCAGAGGAAAGCGTGGTTGCTGGGGCTGCACTGCAGCAGGCGCAGGCAGGATGACGAGGACACACGCGGACACCCACATGGAAGAAAGGATTCGGCGGCGGGCGGGTGGAAGCAGCAGACCAAGTGTCAGGGTGAGAAATTGAATGAGTTGCAAAAACTACAAAAGCCACATGTGGGGAAAAAAACATATTAAAGAATCAGGCTTTTATTTAGCTGCCCAACTATGGTTCTCAGATGCCTAACAGGTGTTAATGTTTGCATTATATGCTCCTCTCTCCGCCCCCAAAGAAAGAAAAACGATCATAAAGATTCTTTGGCACTCAATCTTAAATGCATGCATGTATATGGAACTGACAGTCAATTCCCACAGCCTGGGTAGTACAGCAGTGTGAGTTGACTCAAGCAGTGTAACATAGCTGCCTGTGCATTGTTACAAGGTGTTTCAAGAGAGTTTTACCATGAGTTCTGCTTGCTGGCATGCTTGTTTTTGCACTGTGAAAGCTTGCCTTGTGATCTCAGTTTACGCTGAAGTGCTCCTATAACAGCTCCATCTCAGAAAAACCTGCAGTGTTAGCTTTAACAAGTGCCTGTGGTATCCTGCTAAAGACACAAAGTTTGGCAAGAAAAATGGGGGAGGGGGTTATATGCCAGGACCTTTGGAGATTGTCTCTTGCTTGTGAGGAAAAACCTAAGTATAATGTGGTGTGTATCATCAATCATTGCATCATAATTCTGTTGTTTGAGATACAAGCCAACTCCACAGGGTTGTTGCTTGTGAGGAAAAACCTAAGTATAATGTGGTGTGTATCATCATTGCATCATAATTCTGTTGTTTGAGATACAAGCCAACTCCACAGGGTTGTTGCTTGTGAGGAAAAACCTAAGTATAATGTGGTGTGTATCATCATTGCATCATAATTCTGTTGTTTGAGATTCAAGCCAACTTCAGAGGGTTGTTGTGAGGAAAAAACACAAGTGTATCAGTCAGATGTATGCTGGGGCGGCGGCGGGGGGGCGCAATTTCAGTGCTTGCCCCGGGCGCCGTTTTCCCTAGTTACGCCTCTGGGGCTGAGAGAGACTCCTGCTTGCAACCTTGGAGAGGCCACTGCTAGTCTGTGTAGACAGTACTGAGCTAGATAGACCAATGGCCTGACTCAGTATATGGCACCTTCCTTTGTTCCTATGTTCCTAACCCAGGAGGAACCTGGTGGGCAGGCAGTGGGCAGGAGAAGGAGCATGGGTGGCAGTGGGTGAATGGGTCCCCACCACCGGGGGTGAGTGGGGGTGCATGTGCAGCCTGGTGCTATGCATTGCAGGTGAACACAGGCCTCCCATGCACTAGCTGCACCAGTGTTTCAGACTAGTGTTTGCACTAGCAGAAGATGTTGCACTACATCTAGTGCAACATGAGGCACCAGATATTTTTTGCATAACATGTGCCCAACATTGCGGGGTAGCACAAGCCATTGAGAGGCATGTATTTTCTCACATGATGCAAGTGCAACACTAATCTGGATCCTGTCCATTAAGATTTATCATGGTTTTTAAAATATTGCTTTTGATAGTTGCCTTGTGGGGCCTAAGCCTGATCGATGAGATATAATTATTTTAAAATAAGTAGATACAATAAATGCTTACAATATAGGGTTGCTGATTCTGATTGAAGCTGTTCCTAAATTATTTCCCCCCAATATTGTTCATAATATAAAACTGTTAAAATTTTCAGTGACCTTTCACCTGGAGTTTAATGAGATTGACGCTGATTCCTGGAGATTCCAGACTAATCCTGGAGAGTCCACAACCCTCCTGCAGTATCAAATGGTTTGTGTACAGACGCACAAAGACTCAAATATGATCCCTTTCAGCTGAGGCTGTTTACACATCCAGCTGTGGGCAATCACGTGCTTAGTCACTGAGTGATGCAAGATCAGTGGAGTATATGCATGTGCGAAACAGCCCCCCTAAGTTATAGGAAGCAGGCTTTTGAGGAGCCTAACCCCCATATTATTATTATTATTATTATTATTATTATTATTATTATTATTATTATTAATTCAGTTTCTATACCGCCCTTCTAAATATGGCTCAGGGCGGTTTACACAGAGAAATAATACATAAATAAGATGGATCCCTGTCCCCAAAGGGCTCACAATCTAAAAAGAAACATAAGACAGACACCAGCAACAGTCACTGGAGGTACTATGCTTGGGGTGGATAGGGCCAGTTACTCTCCCTCTGCTAAATAAAGAGAATCACCATGGTAAAAGGTCTCTCTTTACCAAGTTAGCAGGGGAATAGCATACTGACTAGCAAATGCTCAACTTCAGTTTACAGATTCAGTGCAATATATTACTGCAAAACATCTGAGATACACTGGATTTTCCCCTACCCCTCCTGTCCAAGACCACTTGGGACCCTGCACTCTCCATTGTTCCTGGGGCCCCTTCCCTTGGAGCAGGAAATGGTGGAGGCTCAGCAGCATTGGTAGAATTGTGTGTGTGTGTGTGTGTGTGTGTGTGTGTAAAGGACATCCTAAAGTTGTGATAGCTTTAGTACTGTGCATGCTCTTACATCTGCAGGCCTCCAGAGGAAAAGCTCCGCCCCTGGAAATTTTCATCTACTTACAGGTTTCTTCTAGAGGCCATTTTCCTGGGGGTTATTAAGACTGGACCTCCAGCAGATGTAAAGATGATGGCATATGGGAAGCAAGCAAACCACCTTTGCCTTTCAGACTTTAATCAAGCAAAAGTGTGGCTCAAAGGTAATTACAATCCATTTCAGATGTTCAAAGGAGCCCAAGTCTCTTGAGCAAGAGAAAATCTCAGTCCATACTTCTGGATAGAAGCTGGCCTAAGTGTAGCTGCCGCTGAGGAAAACTGCCCCCAAGAAATCCCCTCCTCCTCCGTTTCCAATCTACCTGCAGTGGCGGGTGTGTGTGTGTGTGTTCAGGGGGCGGGGGTGGGGGTTATGTGAAAATAGAAATACCAACACACTGCCAGATCTGAGGGGGGAAAGGGAGTCCATGTACCTTCTAAATCAAAGCAAGGGTGCTTTCAGGTGCAGGATAAATAGAAGGTTGATATAAACAAAACACCACTCCATGTTATTTGCAACTACATTTAGAAATAGTCACTGCTATAGTGGGCTCTGGACACTTGGGCACACAAAAATAATTTCCATCCATGAGAGGTGCCATGTTATGTAACCTAAGCCATTTAGTCTCACTACACCGCTGTGAAGCAGTGGTAGATTAATTTAGAAAGAGGGAATTTAAGATAAAGGCCATCTGGCAACTTGATCTATTCCACCCCTGATATTCAGAGAAGCCGCTGCAGAAGAAACCAACCTCCATCTGCTCAGCTGGAGGTCTCACTTGGCCAGTGCATCTCCCTGTTTGAAAGAGCCCAAAAGCACAGAGTTTCAGGCCTTTACTGGCTTTGTCTGCTACTGTATCCAACAGCATCTAAAGATAATTGTTGTACACAAAAATTAGCAGTGAGTGAGTCAGTGCTGGATTAAGGAAGCTACAGTAAAGGGCCTCACATTAGAAGGGGCCTCTAAATTAAAAAAAGAAAAGACTACATTTCAAGTTTTTCACAATTGGTTGAAAAATAAAGGAGAATGGGTGGGGAAATACTCAAAAACAGACATGGTTCTGAGAAGACAAAAATATACTTATATGGTTGCCCAAATATTTATCATCAGGGCACCAAGCTGTCAGGAGCATAGGTTACATGGGACCCAGGGTTAGCCTGTGCCCTTTGTCCATGTGGGCGGGCCTTGTGGGTGGGCGGGTGAACCTTGTTGGTGCACACAAGGGCCAGTGGGCACTCCCTGTTCCTCTCTGTCCTGCCCCCACACCACCCCTGCTTTCATGATTAGCTATAATGATGTAGCTGTGTTGTGAGCAACGTCATTATAACTCACCATGAAAGTGACATGCGGGGAGGTGATGGTGGGGTGGGTGAGGGAGTGAGTGGTGGGGAGCATCCGCCTGCTCACCATCTCTCCCTGCCACCACCTTCACCCACCGCTATAATGACATCATGGGGGAGGCGGGAGCAGCAAGGAGGGTAGGAGAATGAACTGGTGGGTGTTCCCCATCCACCTCCACCTGTTACTTTTGCAGCAACCTATAACAAAATCATTATAGCTTGCTTATGAAAGTGGAAGGTTGAGGAGGCCGTGGTGGCGAGGAGGGCAGGTGCACACTCCCCGTCATCTGCTCACCCTCCGGCCGTATTCAACCGCAGGATTCATCAAAGGTGGTGGCCGGGAGGGAGGGAGGGAGGGAGGGCGGCAGTGTTCCCTCTAACAGGGATTTCCAGATGTTGTTGACTACAACTCCCATAATCCCCAAACAAAAGCCATTGCAGCTGGGAATTCTGGGAATTGTAGTCAACAACATCTGGGAATCCAAGTTAGAGGGAACACTGGAGGGTGGGTGACAGGGGCCATTGGGGTTACCTTGGTGGGCTTCATCTGGGGAGCACCTGACTCTTGGGCCAGCTCTGTTTATCATCTTGAGTTTATACATCTATGCAGAAAAAACTGTAAATTATATCAAAATTTCAATTAGACCAGGGCCTGGTTTTTCGAAAGTCTGATCCTGGACCAGAAACTTGATCCATGGTCAGTTTGGTTCTGGGAACCTGGAATCCTGAGATCAATTTGGATCTTTACCAAGAATAAATGTAAAAATAACACTTTTTTATTTCTATTTTAATTGTCCTTTTTGTTAGAATAGTATCTTTTGTTGTGCTATGGAGCCTTTTAAGCTGTTAAGCTTGACGTAGCTTAGGGCCTAAGCAGGTCATAATCCAACCCTGGACAGGGTCTGTTTCCCCACAAATGGAACCAATATAGAGAAGCACACTAACATGATGGTAGCAGTAACTATTCCAATTTTTATTATTGTTATGAACTTCAATTACAGTAGGGAAGTGCATGAATTGAATTCTCAGATTCCATTCAAATTTGAATTGAAATTGGCTGATTCAATTTGAATTCAAATCGAATTGGCCCAAAACAGGCCAATTCAAATTTGAATAAATTTGATTCAAATCCAGATCTATTCGAGTTGTTTTGGCACTTTTTTGACCAATCACGGCTACGGAATGGTTTTTAAAGGTGTTCAAAATGTCCCTAAAATGTCCTTGAATCAATTTAAATTTGAATCTGGCCAATTCAAATTCAAATCATGAGAATTGGCCAGATTCGAGTTGAAAAAATTTGAATTGATTTGCACATCCCTAGATTGCAGCATGGACACAAATGGTATAGCCTATGGTATGAAATACAAATAGTATGAAAAAGTAGGTACTTTGGTGGAAAATGTCTGTGGTACTTGGAAAGGGTGTTTCCCTTTCTTGGAAAGGGTGAGGCAAAGGCCAGGAGAGGATTTATGAAAGCCTCAGAGGAGGTGTAGTTATGGGTCTGAGAGGCAGCTGTAAGATCTGGCCTTTCTGGATAGTTCCAAGTGACTGGTAGCTTTAAATTGGTCAACTAGAAAGCCAAGGTTGCAGGTTCCAGCCTTGTGGTGGGTGACCTGTGCCTTTTACATTGTGGGTGGGGAAAAACAAGGCAAGAAAAGCTACTTAAAAAACAACAAAAACCTCATTCTTTGAGGCACGGGGTGGGGGTGAGAATTCTACACATTGCACTCTGAGATGCCAGAATTTTTGTAAACAATAGGTGACAACCCGAATGGTGTCTGGAGGAGAAAATATCTCTGCTGACATTAAACAGAAAATAACAAGCCTTGGAAAAGTGTATCAGCCCTGGATATGTTTATGCTGCCTTATATGATACAAGAACAAAGGGCCACATCGTGAAATCAACAGTGAGCAGTAAACAGCAAATTGGCTAAAAGGGAGCACTGAGTCACTCGCTGAAATCCAAGGCTGTTACAGACACATGCTACTCGCTCGCTCGCTCCCTCCCCTAACAAAGGGTTGGCAAATTTTATGACCAATAACAGTATCTGTAGTTATGCATATTAAGATAATGATATCCAAATCGCAGGTGCCTGGGTGGAAGCCAGCTGCCTGTAGGGCTGAGAAAATGATGTTCCTTTGTGAAGAGCACTGAACAATTGGCTCAGGCCATATCTCTGTACATTATTGATATGTTGCTCTCTGTCTCTTTTCCTCTGGCATGAGTTACAATGGGCAATAAAAAAGGAAAATCGGTACACGGCAAAGTTATCAATGCCAGTCAACCTGACTAATACAAGAACCCTGCCTAATAACAGAGAGAGAGAGGGAGAGAGAGAGCAGCTTCGCTCTCATTAGAACTGGCCTCCAAGCCTAGGCAGCTGCCCAGAAGACGTGCTGTATTCTATCCAGTAATCTTTTGCAGTCTGTTTGTTTGGACATTTGTCCTAGCAGGGATCCTGTAGAGAGTGTGGGGGAGGAGTCAGAAAGGAAAAGGGAGGGGAAGGAGAAGGAGAAATGTAGTTGCTGAATAAATCTTTAGTTAAATCTACAGAAGATTCCTTTGTGTGTATGAGGGAAGTAGCTATAAAACGTTTGGTAATGAGATTTTGAACCAGTTAAGCTTGTGAACCTGCAAAGCTTGTGGCTGTTCCTGCAACCTCATTTAATAGCATTACAGGACCTACATGCTTGAACTGCTTTCTACTATTGCTGCTGCTGATCGTTTCTCCAGCTTCCTTACCGGCTGCACAACCCCTGAAAGTACTTTTCCCGTATCCATCCAGGACTCTCTTGTTCATTGGATGCCTGCTGCAGCATGGCTCAGATCCCACCACCACCTTTCTTCTTGCCCACCCAGGAGTACCTGATCTTTGCTGGAAACAATGGAGGTCCTAGAGGTCCTATATCTGCAATTAGCTCCTCACCATACACAGCCCTGATTTTACTGCAGCAAAGCAGAAAGCTCTATTGTTTCACTGCCTGGCCCCTGAAGGCCAGATAATATATAGTCATTTGCCCTTTCCTGCCGACTTGGGATGCCAGTCCTATGAAGCTGTTTTTGATGCTTTAGTCAGGGATTCTCAACCTTGGGTCCCCAGATGTTGTTGGACTTCAAATCCCATAATCCCCAGCCCCAGTGGCCTTTGGTTGGGGATTATGGGAGTTGAAGTCCAACAACATCTGGGGACCCAAGGTTGAGAACCCCTGCTTTAGATGATCATTTCAACCCCGCTTTGAATGTGATTGCTGAATGTTACAAGTTCTATTCCAGGTCCCAGCTGCCTGGTGAATCTACTGATCAGTATGTCACAGCATTGCGCGCCTGAAGTGTAACCTGTGAGTTTGCCAACTTTGCTGATGGAATGATCAGAGATCAGGTTGTCATGAAAACAAACTGCTCCACACTTCATTAAAAATTGCTATTGGAGTGGAAACTTATCTTGGATAAAGTTTTAAAGATGGCTAGGAGGGTGGACAATGCTCTTCACTATGCTGATTCACTCTCTATGGTACCCTAAAACTAACCTTCTGAAATAGTGGCTGGTCAGTCTAAAGTCCTTCCAAACCCAATCTTCTCATATGGCATTGCCCCAGAAAGTGGCAGCACAAGAAAGGAGGAACTACCAATGTGGAGACTACTCCCACAAAGCCAATTTTGCTCACTTTCCTGTGTGGAAGGTCACTTGCAATAGGTGCAAAAAAGGGGGACACTTTGCCAAGTTTGCTGTCAGCTCCATTACTGATTCATCATATGATAAGGATGAAGCAGCTGAATTGCTTTCTGGCAGTGTTTTAAGTGTGACAGAGTCAGACTTTTAAAAAAGTAATAAAACTCACCGCTGCTGCTCCGGGGGCTTCTCTGCAGTGGCAGGAGGTCTTCAGAGGTTCCCCTTCCCCACCACCGGCCTCCAGTTCAGGGGCATAGCTATAATTGAGCGAAGGGGTTCAAAGAACAAGCCCCCCAGATCCTGAAAGCCGCCCAGCTCCACCCCTCCCTATTTTCTTAATTATCTCCCTCACTCTGAGGGGCCGCCAAAGAGAGGGGTGAACATGGGCCCCCTCTCCCCTAGCCATGCCCCTGCTTCATTTAGTAAACAATTGCCCAGTTTGGATGGTTTTTGGCCTGTTCCGGGACTCTCCTCTCTGGCTGCAGCCATTTTGGAGGCCACCATGCATGCCCAATTGGCTTCTGCATGGCCAGGTCATCATCATTTGTGCAGTCATGCAAATGGCCTCCACAGATGTGTGGAGGTCACACAAATGACCTCCATGCATCCGTGGAGGCCAGAACTGCACCAGTGCCATGCGGGCTACTCTGTTGGGGGAGGAGTGTTGAGGTTTAGAGAAGCTGCTGCCAGCACCACCAGTAAGGTACCCTCTCACTGCGCCCCTCCCCGGTCACCCTTAGAAACTTTTAAAACCTTTTACAAGCAAAGGGGAATCCTCACCAGATTCCCTTTTACAAGCATCGCCCCTCGAACCATCAAACTGAGTCGAACCGTTCTGTAATGGACCAGGCTAAGTTTGGTTCAAACCATTTTTAAAGGCTGGTTTGGTTTGGGTTTGATCTAGTCAAACTGGTTCTGCACACCTCTACTTTGGAACCACAAGCAGGGTAGAATATGCCAACATTGGCAGGTTCTGACGACATGCCCAATGTTGACAGCAGAAGTTGAGTTTCCGCGCGTGCTCCAGGGATCACAGTTTGGCCACTCTTCCATTTTTCCATGTTGTGCATACCTACCCAAAGATTGGCTTGATTTCTAGCAGCTGCAGTGAAGGATCAGGACTGAGAGAAAAGCATAGCAGGAGGGTGATGCAAACCCTTTGCCCCTCCACCTGATCTGCAACTTATCTGTCAAAGGAGAGGTCTTCACTTCTCAAAAGACAGCTATCAGAGAAGGAGTGAAGCAGGTTTCCCTAGGCAGCGAGTTCCACAGGTGGGAACTATGTTCTTCTGCTCCTGACTATAAACTATGGAAGGCATTTAATGTTTAGGAGTTCTGGGCCGATTCACACATGCACATCTATCACTTCATGCATTGCAAGGGTGAAACACCACATCAAACACCACAGTTGCAACTTTCATAACACCTCACAACTGGTGGCCCAGCTGAAACACAGAACATAAATAGGAAGGGACCTTGGAGGTCTTCTAGTCCCATGGCTTGCTGAGTGCAGGAAACTGGTGATGCAACTTCTGTTTGAAAACCTCTGGAGAAGGAGAGCCCACCATTACATGAGGCAGACAGTTCCATTGTCAAACAGTTCTTATAGTTAGGAAATTCCTCCTGGATCTGCTTCCTTGTAATTTAAGCCCTTTGGTTCTAGTCCTGCCCTCCTTTTTCTGCTCCTTTTTCTGTGAAAGCCTTTCAGATGTTTGAAATTGGCTATTTTATTCCCCCATAGTCTTCTCTTCTCCAGGCAAAATATATTTAGCTCCTTTAGCTGTTATCCATAAAACATTGTTTCTGGACCCCTCACCATCTTTGTTGTCATCCTCTGAACCCATATCAGTTTATCATAATGGTGGCCCCCATGTGACTGTCTGTAGAAATGTGCTGGAAAGGGAGCAACTGCAACTTTTCAACATGGCTGGGTCATGTGAAAATACTGTTTGTATTTTCCAGGGTGTCCATGTGTCGCCTGCAGCCTTGGCCATAGCTATTTTTCACACTACTGTGATCACACAAAGTTGTTTCCCACCTTTCAGTAGACAACTTTCATGGCGGCTTACAACAAGGTCTAAAAACAATTAAACATTCAAAAATGCATAAATTAAAAGCAACAGCGCACGAAACCTATATGGCAGAGATTCCTAAACATGGGCCCCTTAGATGTTATTGGACTACAGTTCCCATCATTCCCAGCCACGATGGCTAAAGGCCATGGGTTCAGAGAAAAGCAACAAAGATGCTGAAGGGTCCAGAAGGACTGAGGGGTGCTGTAGTCCAAGAACATCTGGGGACCCAAGCTTGAGAACCCCTGCTATATAGTATCTCAGTCTAGCAAGCTATTTAGCAAGCTGGTTAACTAGAATGTCTTCACCTGGTACTGAAAAGACATGGAGGAGGAGGTGGTATATTGGGTTCCTGGGTCCCAAGTCATAAAGGTGGTCATATGCTTCGGCCCTATGTAGAGATGCTGCTTTATCCAACTGATGCCATCTTTGCCAGGTTGATGCCGGTTATATGATACCATATAAACAATCACATGGGGGCCACTGATGACTGGCCCCATACTTTCTTTTCAACACACACCTGTGAATTAATATCTGGATTCTGTTCTCAAGTTGTTGGCTGTATTCCTTGGTTGAGAAGAGCAGCAGGATTAGGCTTCTTTGGGAATACATAGGGACCAGGATTCCTGGCTTCTCTGCTCAGAAGCCAGGAATGGTGTCTAATAGTAAGAACGTCTTCTCTGTTTCCAAAGGACACAACTGTTTACCTAAACTCATACCTTTCACATGGAAGCTTTCATTGCTTTTATTTTCTGCTCTATCCATTAATCTCAATAGGATTCTCCCCCTGCCCTCCCCTCTTTGACAAGCTGAACTGGAAAGGTCTCCACCTTTTTATAGTGCAATAAAACACATACAATGAATAGGATTACTGTAGATTGGCCAGACATAAAGACCGAACGAAGGCCTGTTGCTTCCAGAGTTGAAGCTGTGCTGTCTGGTAGTGATGGAATAGTAGATGTGTGCTTGGGTTGGGGTGAACAGCCTTCCTTTCTCCCTAGGGCTATTGCTACACACACTAGAACCCTAGCACAATTTGGTAACCCTCTAAGGTTCATTGACTTCTTAGATTCTGAATGTGGATTTCTACTTGCAGATTTGGAATCTAAGACTTTAACATTCTTCTCCCCTCCATACATACACACATTTTAATGTTTAAATATTTAAATATTAGTTTAAATATTAGAGTCCTGTAACTGGCACATGGATCTGATTTAGCAGCGATGGAACAGAATGACACAAGAGAGGGACATGGAGAGAAGTAGCCGAGCCAATATTCATATGCCAATTGGTGTGAGAAGAGCTACTGTATATAGTGACCCAAACAGAGATAAATGAGAAAAAAACATTAAAAGAATTAATGACAAAATGGGGCATCAAAAAAGAATGGGAAGTAGCTAAAGAAAGCAATCTTATTGTTCATTGTCCAGTGGTGTTTCTTTTTGGAAAAGATGATGAATGATGAATGCATCCAGCAATGGATATGGGTGGGTAGCATGCAGAACTGGGTTGCCACAGTCATCAGATTAAACAGCAGTGAGGGCAAATGTGCTCAAGAACAGTGTGGGCCAAAAAAATGGAGGAGAATGATGCCAGCAAGAACAGCATTAAATCAACACGAATATTCTGCTAACTTGGCAAAAAGGCTCCTTATAAAGCGGTGACTCTCATATATTTAGCAGGGGGAGAGCAGCTGTCCCTAACCAGTCCCAGTGCAGCGGTTGTTGTTGCTGTTTCCATTTTTAAAAGGAAATGAACATAAATACGACGAATATTCATATACCACTTTCAACTAAAGTTCCCAAAGTGGTTAACATTGGTAGGTAGGCAGGCAGGCAGGCAGGAAGACAGACAGACAGACAGATAGATAGATAGATAGAAATAATGATGGCTCCCTGTCCCCAAAGGGCTCACAGTCTAAAAGGAAACATAAGATAGACACCAGCAACAGCCACTGGAGGGATTCTATGCTGGGGATGGATAGGACTAATTGCTCTCCTGCTGCTAAATAAAGAGAATCGCCACTTTTAAAAGGTGCCTCTTTGCTCTCTTAGCAGGGAATAAGTATAAACTGATTTAAGAACTTTCTTTTGAAAAGCAGTATGTAAATATTCTTAATGCAGCATAACTCAGGTGATTCAGTCAGCACCACCTCTGCCATTGCGTGTGTCTAACAGTTCACCGGCCATGTTCCGGAACAGGAGAGTTCTGCTGCAGCTTAAAATTGTGCAAACACAGCGGCATGATGATGCAACGTTCAATGGCTGTTGCAATGTGCAACTGTGCTGGTGAAGTTTTAAGCTGCAGTGAGACTGCCCTGTTCCACAGCACTGCCAACAGTGGGTTTTTTTTGGTGTGTGGTGCTTTACACTGTGTGGAATGTGGACTGTCTGTATTATGCTGCATGGAATGTGAGCCCAAAATATTGTGTTTGCAACAAGAGCTGAAAATACTAGGGCACTTTTTGACGCTCACGAAAGCAAACATAAAATAAGCTTCAGTTTAGTCCTGTTAGTGGGAGAATTCCCAAACTGCTATGAAGCCACACTGTGAAAGCTTGATGAGTAGTTACAGAGGAAGACAGGAAGCTGCCTTATACTGAGTAAGACCATTGGTCCATCCAGCTCCGTATTGGCTGCATTCACACCTAACACAGAACTGTGGGTCCAATTGACCTACAGTTCCACTCCTGCCCCGCCCCGCCCCGCACCACTCTCCTGTCTGAATTCAGACATCACAGAGAGCACAGAGGGGAAACTGACTGTGTGGGCTTCCTTCTGGTATAAAGGATTGCCTGCCCAGCCAATCATGGCCAGAACTGAGGGAGAGCTTCCTCCCTCAGCTCCAGTCTCAGTGAACGCGGCCTGCGGTTCCAAATTTGGATTACACACAGGCTGCGTGGAACCTCAGGCTGGGTCGACAAAAGACACTACAACCTGAGAGTTCCGACTGGAATTACAAAATCAAAACCTAGGTTGGGTCACCTTGTGGAACTATTGTTGCAAGCATTTGGAGGACACGGCGAAGCAGCCCCTCCCCTCTGCTCTTGGGTTTCCTTTTGGTGCAGGTACACATCACATACCTCTGTGTTTTCCTTCTAGCCAATGGGGTGGGTGGGGGTGAGGAGAGAGCGATTACTAAAGAATAGTAATCTGCATTTCTAAAGAAAGTATCCCTCTTATCATGCTAATGATTCTAAAGAGAGTATCCCTCTTATCATGCTAATGATTCTACATCAGTGCCTCTCCCTATTTGCTCCAGTGTTTTCAGAAAAAGTAGCTTAAAACAAGCATTTACAAACCCTGGAAATATATCGAGATAAGCTAGAATTTGCAAGACAAAGCCCGACTTGTGTGTGGAGTGGGTCCACGGATCTCGAAGGGACTTCAGGGTAAGCTTGGCTGGTGTGTGAATGCACACACTCTCTTCCAAAGGAGGTAGAAGCCCTATTAGGACCAACTAAAATGTAACAAAATAGTGAGCAAGCTTTCAAGTTCTTCAGAACTCTGTTTCAAGGTGGACATTAAGCAAAAGAACAAAAGGCAGGGGTGGGGGAGAACAGGCTGGTCCTGATGTTGATACCACAATATCTGTTGAAACCCCCTATCTTAAAAGAAGTGCAGGAGGTGTTATGTAGATTAAATTAGATACGGCCCTGCTAGCATGGGGGGTCCACAAGGATTTTTCCGGGGCAGCGGGGGACAAAGCCAGCAATCCTTTATCCTCCTCCCTGGGAGTATGCCCCATTGAATTCAACAGGAACTGCCTCAATCTGGGGAGGGGGCAAATGCCCCCTCTTACCCTCCCCCCCACCAAGTTGCCCATACCTGCTAGATGCAGAATGGATTTCAAGTTGCACTGAAGGCTGCTGGAACACTGAAACATTAATGGCTGTCTCCCTCCTCCCCTGCCATATATAAAATCTATCAGTTTCCTGGATCTTCCACTACTAAGTGGGACACGTGACATGGACTCTCGCAAGGCAAGCGATAATGAACTAGACTTCCATTCTAGCATTAGACAGTGAATAGCCTTCACTTACAGAGAGAATATAATCATTAAATAGCATGCGAAAGTATCACATTTAGAAGAATATCTCCGCTTGATTTGAAAACTGTAAATGATGAAGAATCCATTTATGTTCACATTAACTTGTCTGCTTCTCCAGCCAGATAAAACAATACCTTATTATCTTGTGCTCATAGCTCCTGTAAGCCATGGTGTCACTCTGGCAGGTCTTATTTTCCAGGGCCATTTTAACAGCATACGCTAGTGCTTTACCTTTTATGTACATATTAATAAGGATGGATGGATAGATAGAGAAAATAAAGAACAAGGCTTTAAATCTTTGCAAGACACATAGCTGGGGCACCTCATTCAAATATTGTAACAACCATATTCGTTCTTCATAATTTGTAATTACTTTTTTACAGTGCCAGCCATAACTCTGTCAATCATGTTCATAATAACACACACAGCGGGCCTCTGCTCAATATTGGAATGGGAAGCGATACAATGTGAAAACAAAAAGCTTATCTTCTGGGCTATTAAAGTATGGTTAAAACATCTCTTTTAACACCCCCCTCTAGCTATCTGGCCAATTAATCCTTCCACGCCTGCACACACACACACACACCCCTACCTATATATCTATGTATCACAGCTTGAGCCCCACTTATTGTTTCCCAGGGATGTCAAAATTGTAGGATACTTCCACATGATTTAAGACATGTAACTTTCTTTAACTGAGAAAAAAGAGTTTGATATGTATAACTAACTAAAGCGCAGGCTAAAAAACAATAGATAGACTAACAGTTTCTTATGCAGAGGGAGAACCTCTCAGTTTGAATTCAGGACAGCAAGTGAGGAGCAGAGAAACAAATACAGTGACTCCACCCCCAAGCCAGTACACATTCAAATATATACAAGCATGCTCCATATACAGAACTGAGACAATGTCAATGGCAAATCCCAACACCATCATCCTCAGCCAAAGGCCATTGTAGCTTGGGATGATGGGAGTTGTAGTCAACAGTATCTGGGAGTCCCTGTTACAGGGAACACTGATTGCAGGAGGATGTCCCAACACACTCTAGGGGTATCCCTTAACTCAGGAAGGGGACATTCATCTAAATGAATGAACACCCCCTCATGTGATTAAGGAGCACCCCAAGAGCATGTCAGGATGTCCTCTTGTGATGTCACAGCAGGCGCACTCTCAGTGCATTCCTGACCTTATTGTGTGTGCCAGGTTACATTCATCTGAACCTGCCCATATTTGAATTAAGTATGTATTTGAGAAAAGGGATTTGCAGTGGCATCCAGAAAAGTCAGTCGAAAAACTGCAGAAAGTTATGGGGACTTCCCCCTTCAAACACTTAAACAGTTCTTGGTTGTAGGAAGAAGACTTTTCCAATAGTAGCCAGGAATATGTATCTTATGTTTGCAGAATGCAAGCTCCATTTACCAGTGTACATATATGTAGTTTTGCAAGCAAAGCCAAGATACTAGGGTAGTTAATTGCAAACACATGATCTCTAATTGTTGTGATTTATGGTGTAATTCTAAAGGTATGTGGCTGCACCTTAACATATTTTGTAAGTAGCAACTTGGGAGAAGTCCAGAGGAACTGGAAGGAAAATGTGTTTCTGGAGTCAATCTTAAGCAAGGAAACTGGTGGAAGGGAAAATATGGCTGCCCTTCTTTCTTAGATTCTGAAGCTCTTTTTGTGGTTCTTTAAAGTGGAGGGAGGGAACTGAGACTGGAGAACCCACAGTGCCTTGTAAAAACAAAGTCCTTAAAAGGTTGAAAAGATTTTATAATGTTCTGTTCTCTTGGCCTAGGCAAATGGAAGGCAGTTTTGTCTCTCTTGGCTGCGAAGTAGAAGATCCAAGATGAAATATTGTGTTTTTCCTTTTCCATTTTTTGGAAGACATGTCAAAAGGGCGGAGAGGAACAAGGAGGGCATTGCCCCCTAGAGAGGAAGCCAAAGAACAGAACTCATAAAATGAATATTTTGGGAAAGCTTTCTCAGTCAATGGCGTTGGAATGCACCTTTGTTTTTCCAGATGAGAAGATGGAATCACACCAAAGAAAGCAAGTAGGGTTTTTTTGGACCCCCTAGAACTGTGAGTCTAGATCAGCAAGGTGAAAGAAGGAATGCTCTGGAGCTGAGGAGGCATTTTCTTCTGTCACATCTGGAGCTGTTAGATACCTTTTTATTGGGGATGCTTCTGTGCTTTTTACTGAATTGGATATACTGTCAAAACAGTCATAGAATACCTTTGTTATGTAGTCTTACGTAGGGATATGCAAAGTGATTTGACCATGAATCAATTTGGGTTGAATTGGGGTTGATTTGATAATTCTACCCCAAATCAAATCACCCTGGGCAGCGGAGGGGGGTGGAAAGGGCCAGACTGAGGGTAGAATAGAATTACTCACAATTTGACTTGAATCAATTTGGGCGATTCAGGTGCCCTTTGGAGGCCCATTTTGCTTGGAAAACAGGCCTCAAAATGGTGAGGAGAGCAGGTCTACCAATTGGGATCAGTGGATAGACCAGCTCTCCAAGGTAGGCTGACGCACCAAGTCTGGAGTGGAGAGCTGGTCTACCTGCTGACCCCAATTGGTAGACCAGCTTTCCCCACCATTTTGAGGCCCATTTTTCAAGTAAAACAAGCCTCAAAATGGCACCCAATTTGCCTGAATTGATTCCGGTCAAATTGGGGTGATTCCTTGAGGCAGCTGGCCAAGCCAGTTGCTTTTGACAAATCAGTTAGTGGATCTGCGATTTGATTCAACCTCAAATTGAATAGCAGATATTGATTCGTGCACACCCCTAGTCTTATGTAGAACTACAGAACAGCTCAAAATAAGATTATGATCATACAATACAATAAGTCTACTGAATATGGATTTGGCCACTGGCTAGCACAATGTGCAAGATTACTGGTACAAATGCAGTGATATTATTTTCATTGAGACTTGCTTCACACCTTACATTACTTCCTCTACATGAGCAGTGCAGCATCAGATGAGGTTAGCATCTGAGTCCCCAGACTGAGATCTCAGCTTCCATGAGCAAGAGGTACTTTGCATTAGGTACATATAGCAAGCTACATTCTACTGAGTCAGAACCTTGGTCCATCTAGCTCAGGATTGTATACACTGACTAGCAGCAGCTATCCAGGGTTTTCAGACAGAAGTCTTTCCCAGCCCTACCTGGAGATGCTAGGATTTGGGCCTAGGACCTTGGCCCCCATCCCCTGAAAGCCCCCTTTTCAGAGGCTGGTCTGCAGATGTCATCATTTCCCACTATCAGCCAACCATGCAGAGAAACAGTCCAATGCATAAGAGAGCTTGGAAAAAATAACTTTTGCTCAAAGTTAAATTGCCCTGCGCTGTGTTGTTCTTCTTCCTTAAATAGGTTCTTAGTATCATGGGACAGCTTGTCCTATGACAGCAGCAGTATGTCTGCGGTTGCTTTATTCCAGGACATGTTAGCATGGGGATTTGAATGGGGTTGGGTTGGGTGTGTATATTCAGCACATTTCTCACCCTTGAGGTCTATATTTTTGTATGATGATCCCTCTCCTGTCCATACTACAGATAGTGGCATCCCACCCCTGCAACATTTCCCTTGTGGAAAAACACTTGTGTGCTAAATGAAGAGTGCAAGAAGATCCATCCTCCAATGCAGTGGAGAACATGCGGAGCAGGTGAGGCAGCATCTGGGAAGACCTTCATCTGAAGACCCAGGGCAGTTAACAAGAAAAACAGGAATATGACTTAATTAAGAACAAACTGCTAAAACAAAAACACAGCAACATTAAAAAGAGAGCCGGGGGCTACTCATTGGCCAAATGACTGTTTAAAAAGGGCAGTCTTCAGATTCCACCATCTTGCCATAGGGAGGAAGGAGGGTGGGCGGGTGGGGACTGAATCCAGCCCTTCACTCCCTTCCTCAACAGCTGATCACCAGCATTTTAGCTCTTTTTTAAAAAGGGGCTCTATGTGTTTATGGTCGGCAGCTCTGGCTGCTGGAGCAGAAGAGGAACTACATCACTGTACTTAGTGGTGCAAATGATTTCCCATCCAGCCAGTGGATGGGATATCCATGGAAGCTCTTAGTACCCCCTCGCTGGATCAGATCGATGCTGCATCCTTAGATTGAAGGAAGTGGCTTTTAATGTCCTTTCTTGGTGACTTCAAAGGATGCATGGGCAGGAATCTGCCATGGTTTTCTGTGTATTCTACAATGGAGACTAAAAGAAGATCCCTAAAAGCCCACTATGGTCAGCATGATGCCTCCAGGAATATTAGGAAATGGGGCTACAAGGCAATAGCCTTCTCCTGCTGCTGTTCCCTAATTCTGCAATCATATCACACAGCATGCAGAATTTGGGTACTGGATGCAAAAGTCAACATCCTGAGAATATTTATTTTAAAATGAGGCATATTATCTGCCAAAAAGAATTAAAATAAAATATATATTTATTTATTTGATTTCTATACCACCCTTCCAAAAATGGCTCAGGGCAGTTTACACAGAGAAATAACAAATAAATAAGATGAATCCCTGTCCCCAAAGGGCTCACAATCTAAAAAGAAACATAAGATAGACACCAGCAACAGTCACTGGAGGTACTGTGCTGGGGGTGGATAGGGCCAGTTACTTTCCCCCTGCTAAATAAAGAGAACCACCACGTTAATAGGTGCCTCTTTGCCAAGTTAGCAGGGGTATGCTAACCGAAGCAAAATATGCCCCCAGAGCAACATGCAAGCAATAAAGTCCACAGAACATCATTTTAAAAAGACAAAAATTTGAATCATAATAATATAAACAAGTTGTTCTAGTAAGAATTATCTGCCTACCTACTTTCCTTTCACTATAATCTTAATTCGTATGCTATCCATCTTAGATCAGTGTGGATGACATAAGCACAAACTATGCCGTTGAGCTGTCCCTTTGTGTCCCTGTAGCAAATGTAGTTAAAATCAGTTAGGCAATTCACTTGCAACTCAAACATTCACACATCTGCCACCTTGAGTCAGGGTCGATTACATCATTACAAACTACACCACTGAGATATCCCTATGTGTCCCTACAGTTGTAACACATTTCAAATTAGTTAGGTGATTCACAAGTTAGCCCACTTGTACCTCAAAATGTTCACACATCCTCCATCTTGAATTGGGGTGGATGACATCATCACAGACTAAGCCATTGAGGCCTCCCTATGTGTCCCTACATCTGTAACCAATTTGGTTCACATTGGTTCAGGCATTGTGAAATTGATAGGGGCACATACACACACATACACTGACACACAGACAATGCCTGGTGATCTCATAAGCTTACTTTCCTTAAGGAAAGTAGAGTTAAAAAAAAATTCCAGCCCATTAAACAAAAGTTATAAAATCAACACCCACTAAAGGAGTGACAACATCGTAAATTTGATGTTGAACATCAGTACAATGACAGCAGAGTTCAATACAGGAAGTCAGTTGCTAAGGGATGCTTTCTTAAAACAATCCCTCCACTTCACACCAGCAGTAGGGTTAGATCAAGAAATTTTAGTATGCAAACCATCTTCTGAGAATCTAAGTGATCCCCCAACGGGATTCCCCAATTGTAATTTCCAGTTGCCAGGCTTCAGTGGCTTGCATAGTTTCTTATTTTTACCTATGTCTAGAAGAAACCCAAGAAATTATATAAAATAAGGAAACACAGGCAAGTTTGTTTAATTGGTGTAATTTGTACAAATTCCACCTTTTTCCCCCACTGGAGAGTTTGGGTTACCTTGTGACAATTTCTTATGTTTAGAGCATCTGCTCTGTTCACTTTCTTTTACAAACCAATATGCCACACCTCTCCCTTCTACAGTTAGCACAAGATGGCTCATAATAACAATTAAAAACAGGAACGAATGAATTCAACAAATTTAAAAATAATAAAACAAAAAGCGGGGGTGGGGGAAACAATCCATAACATCTAAGAGTCAGCAGAATAAGAGCTCACAACTACCGTAGTTGAAAGCTTGTCAAAAAGGCTGAGTCAACTAGAGTTGGGAAATGGGCAGACTGGCCACTAAATGAATCTCCTGGGATAGGGAGCTCCACTTAGGGCCATCACAGAGAAGGCCATCTCATATGTCACCACTAGATGAGTCTCTGAAACAAGGGGAATATGTAAAAAGTCCTCTCAGGAATATCTTAATTTAGCAAGTGGTTTCATATGGAGTGAGGCAGTCCTTTCGGAATCCTGATTCCATAACACATAGGCCTTTAAAGGCACTTGTTCCCAGAAATGACCTTTTAAATAATTTATTTATATTTATAACCTGCTCTTCATCCAAGGAGCCCAGAGTGGTGTACATGGTTGTTTATCCTCACAACAACCCTGTGAGGTAAGTTAGACTGAGAGGTAAGAAACTCACCCAGTGAATTTCATGGCTGAGTGGGGATTTGAACTTGGGTCTCCCCAGTCTTAGTCCAACGCTCTAAGTACTACACCACACTGGCTTATATATTGGCACTAGCCAGTATAACTGATACAGCAAGAGAGCTACATGCTCTCCAAAATTAGCCCCGGTCAAAAACTGGCCAACATTTTCCACTATTGCAGTTTCTGAATGCTTTTCAAAAACAGCCCCTGTTGAAGTAACTGAGATGAGATGTGACTATTGCTTAAGCCATGGGTTACTCTAGGAATACGATATCTTTATCAGCTTGGGGTAAGTTGTGGAATGCTGGTCCACATCCTCTCTTTAATGGAAAAGTTTTGCACTGAGTATAGTAACAGGAGAAAAAATTACCCAGCCAACATTTCACTTTACAATTTCTTGCTCTCTCTCAGCTTAATTTTCTCTCAGTGACATTATTATGTAATCAAATCTGATTGTGTAGTATAGTGATATTATCCTATTTGGTGTGTGATCCCTGATTGACTAGGATCACTTATATGACTGATCCCAGAAGAAATGTTCTCACTTTCCATTGTCTTGAAATTAAGTTGCTTACACTGATATAATTATGTTGTAGCCAAATAATTCACTACATGATTTCCAGCTGGTTGGGATCACCCATGTTACTAATCAAGATAAAAGAAGAAGAAGCAATAAGCAAAAGAAAAAAACTTCTGAGATAGCAGCAGAGATAGGAGGGACAATAACACCAAATGCGACTAATGAAGGTGAATATTTTCACCGTGAGTATTTCAGGAAACGAATACAAATACAACGTATATTTATATACCTCTTTTCAACAGAAGTTCCCACAGCAGTTTACATAACAAACAAATAAATTAAATGGCTCCCTGACCCAAAGGGCTCACAATTGAAAAAGAAACAAGGCAGATACCAGCAGCAGCCTCTGGAGGGATGCTTGCTGGGGCTGGATAGGGCCAGTTGTTCTCCCCCTGCTAAATAAAAAGAATCACCACTTTTAATAGGTGCCTCTTTGCCCAATTAGCAGAGGAAACATTTCAAACCTGGCCCTCACTGCAACACACCCCACCCCCTCAAAATGACCAGTTTTAGCCTGAAAATCCAGGGACACGGGAAGGTTATAGTGGGGGCTGGAACAAAATGTGAAGATGGGTCCCTGTCACCTCCCACATTCTTCTTCCATGAGGGGAAGAACGAAGAGCAAACTGTTACTCATCTTGTGGGCCCCCTCTCCCTCAGGGGCCCAGGGACATCCCTCCCCCCCCCCCACACACACTGTTCAATTACAGCTATGCCCCTGTACAAAGCTAAATATGAGATTAGTCCATACAGCTCAAGAAAATACCCAAAGAAAGATGACTTCAGATTTCAGAAGCAGCTTGGGGAGAAAGAAATGATCATCATTTTCAAGATATATTAAAGAGTACCATGAAGAAAGCAGAGAAAAACTTTTCCCCGTCCCTTAAGGAGCAACAAGAAACAGTGTGTGGGTAGGCTGCCACAGTCCAGGGTGGGGGTGAGTTTTATGACAATCATATTAAATTATTAAACCAGAGCAGCTAGGCAGTGGAGCAGGTTGCCTGCAGAAACGATAGAATATCCTTCTCGGGGGGACTTTTAAGGAGAGGCCGGATCCTCTTCTGTTATTATAGGACAGCTCAAGTTTGGTGCAGAAAGTTACACTCAGTGACCCTCCCAGCCCCACCCAGCCCTAGGCTTCTATATTTGTGGCTGCTCTGAGACATCAGCTCTTTTCACACCCATCCTGCAGCAGCCACCAAGTCTGGTGACGCGAGAAGGGAAATTCCATCTGATTAGATCACCTTGTTGTGCTCTGCCTTCAGCTCTTAACATGACCCTCATAATTACTAGGCGAGGTGGACATGAGGCAAGATGGACATCTGACAAGCAGGGCTGGATAGAAACATTCGGGGGAACTATGTGCAGCTATACTCTGGGAGCCCAAATATCGCTGTCCCTGTAAACCTTGCTTTTCTTCTCAGTCAAGCGTATTACATTCAGCCAAAATGATTTCTCCATTACATTCCTCCTTTGTGCACTCCACCATCCCATCTTCTCCCTAGACATCATCTGTATTACAAGCAATATAAGGCTGCCTATGCCCATTAAGTTACCAATGTTCTCAGTGGTTGCTTTGAAACATGATAAGTAGTTGTACTTAGGCCTCTTTGGAATCCGTGCACTCAGGGGTGAATTAATGCATAGGCAAAATAGGCACTTGCCTACAGCAGCAAACTTTGAGGGGTGGCAAATTCCAGTGGCTGGGGAAGGGGCCAAAGGGAAGCCTTTCTTAAAATTACCTTTTTAAAAGCACCGCTGTGCTGTTTAGAATGAAGAATGAAGAGCAGCATGGAGAGGAGAGCTGGTCTTGTGGTAGCAAGCATGACTTGTTCCCATAGCTAAGCAGGGTCTGCCCTGGTTGCATCTGAATGGGAGACTTGAAGTGTGAGCACTGCAAGATATTCCCCTCAGGGGATGAAGCAGCTCTGGGAAGAGCAGAAGGTTTCAAGTTCCCTCCCTGGCTTCTCCAAGATAGGGCTGAGAGAGTTTCCTGCCTGCAACCTTGGAGAAGCCGCTGCCAGTCTGTGAAGACAATAGTGAGCTAGATAGACCAATGGTCTGTCTCAGTATATGGCAGTTTCCTATGTTCCTATGTCAGTAGTGGTGTTCAAACAGCTTTGACGTCAAACATGTTTGACATTGAACCAGTTTGTGTCGACCATTCGGAGTCGAACCGAACCACCCCGTTTGTGATTTGGATTTGTGATTTTAAAAATATATATCACTTACCTCCTCCGGGGGACTTCCTCTAGGTGGCAGAGGGGGGGGGTGGGGTCCACCTAGGGGTTCCTCTAGGTGGCAGAGGGGGGTTCCACAGGGGTTCCCTCTCCCCCACTGGCCTCCTTGCCATCAACTCTTCAGTGCGTTCGGGCCTTCCTCCTCCAGCGTGGCAGCTGTTTTGGAGGGCCATGCAGAGGCCCATTGCGCAGCCAGTTAGGGTGGCAAGGAGGCTGGCGGAGGGAGGAGGAACTCCCACGAACCCCACCACCTAGAGGAAGTCCCCTGGAGGGGGTAAGTGATATATATAGTTTTTATTTTATTTTTTTTAAAAAAAATTCAGACACCCCCTCCGGACCGAACCAAACTGCGGGGGTCGGGCTGAGGGACTGCCGGACCGAACTGGCCCAGTTCCATGCACAGGCCTACCAGTCAGTTGGAAGTGAGGGTGGTGGTCAAGACTCCTTCCTCCATCCCTCTGCCCTCCCACATGAGAGTCCAGGCAGCAGTGTGGAGGTGGCGGCAGTGGCAGAAGCTCCTTGGCCCATCCCTCTGCCCACCCTCCCAAATGAGCTAATTTGAAAAGACCATCCCATCCATCCCGGGGATGGGCCGGCAGGGATGCCAGTGGCGGGAGCTCCTTCCCCCATCCCTCTGCCCTCCCAAATGATTGCTCTGGCCACTGCAGCCCATTTTGGGGCCTCTCTTCACATGTGCTCTTCATTCTTCATTCCGTGCCGCACAGCGGTGCTTTTTAAAAGGTAATTTTTCAAAAAGACTAAGAACTCCTCCCACCCTGCCACCCCCCCCCAGTCCTGCTGAAGGGAAATCCATCTCTGGGGACAAAGAGGGACAGCATATCTTTCATTGCCTATGGACGGCAGAAAGCTTAATTTGCCCCTGCATGCACTATGTTACTAAACCTCTCTAAACCTGATATATGGGAATTGGCCCAGAGACTGGGATGGTCACCATTTTGATGCCTTTAAGAGCTGTGTGGCTGTTAAACATTAAATGCTCTGCTCATTGCTGCACCCGTTGAATTTCCACTTGGGCTGCCGCTGAGGAAGACATAGGCGCTGCCCCCCCTCTCAAATGTGGCAACCTTGTAGCAGAGTTTCTCTTGTCTAGCCACAGTATGGAGGATGAGGGTCAAGTACCCAGCAATGCCTTCTGAAGCAGTTCCTAAACAGCAACTGTAAGAAACCCTTGCTGAGACATGTTTATTCTTGCTGCAGCTGAGAACAGGACCTGGACTCACAGAGACACCCCAAGACATTTGGCATCTTAGCAGTAAGGCAAGTCAGCAATTTGCTGCTCATTCTCGGTATCTTAAAGTATGCCACCTGTAGCAGGCTTCCTCTGTCTATCAGCAGGGCCAGCCCTATGGCCACACAAACTCACTAAAGGACCCTATATATAGCATCGATACAGGGCAGACATGTAGGATTGTTCAGCCCGGCCACCTTAGTCTTCTTCACTTATATGTGGCTCTCCAGTCACACCCATGTACATCCTTCCTTCCTTGCCTTGCTGATGCTTCCCCCTTTGCTCAGCCCTCCATCCTATTCTTCTCCCCTCCCCGCCCCTCCGCCCCATCATTCTGCATCTGGGAGCTTTTGCGAGGTTGGGGTTTTCCTCGAATCCCCACAATTCCACTTATATATTTCTTTTAGGCGTACCTGTCGCTAGTCCCATGCATGGCAGCTCTCGCGAGAGTTGGTGAGCAGCTGCCAGATAGCAACAGGGACGGGCGGGAGGGAAGAAAATGGCGATGACAGCAAGCCAGCTGGCCAGATGGAAAAAAAATGCAGTGAATGGTGATGGGCGGGGGGGGGAGGGAGGGCGAAAAACAGTGGTAAACAGTGGCGGTGGGCAGGAAGAAAATGATGGTGGCAGCAGGTGGGTGGGCAAAAACCTGATGGTGATCGGCAGTGGCGGGCGGGGGGCGGGGATGGTGATGGCAGCAGGGTGTGAACTAGAGGTGCAGATGCTGTGCACCCGGCCCAACTAGTTCCACTTATTTCTATTTCTCCATTTTTAATTTATAAGCTGGTCTGAAGGGGCCCATGATTAGGAACTAAACCCCACCCCCCTTTGGTGGGGGGGATGTGTGTGTGTGCCATGGGTGTCACCAATTTTTAAAGGGTCTTTCCTCCTCCTGCTCCAAGGAAGTACTGCAGGGCTTAAGCTTACCTTGCTGCTCACTCGCCCACCCCTGCCGAAACTCACTGAATAAGAAAACAAAAGTCTAGGCTCCGAGAGTCCCGCCCAGCCCTCGCCTTGCTGCCCACTGAACAGCTGATGATTGTGTAGGCCCACACAGCAGCATGCACAGTAAGACTCCAGCATCCCAACTGTACCAGTGCCAAAACCAGCTGCTTGGCGTGTGTGTGTGTGTGTGGTGGCCAAGGCAGCTCCATGCTGTGGAGTCCTGGAGGGAGGCTGATGGTCTGCTCATCCTGCCTTTCCTTCGGATGCTCCCCATCCACCCCAGTACGAGGCAAGCCCAGGCAGGTGGCGCTCACGCATGGCCCCTCTTCTCAGGCAGCCCCACCAAGCCCCTCTCTGTCTGGTGGTTTGTGGTCCTTGAACACATCCACCCAGTTGCAGAACTGAGCCTGATGGCACCCAAACATTTCGTGTATTCCAAGACAGAGTCCTGGCGCTGAAGATTGTTCCCAAGATTGAACCCTCCTTCAGATCAGGTTTTTCCATCTTCTGTGAATTTCTCTGAATTGCTTTTCCTTTGGCGGGGAGAAATCTGCATCTGAACCGAACTCTATTTAATATTTACGGTCAACGACCAAATAAGAAATCTGTATCAAAATGATTCAAATGCTGATTTCTGTGATGAGACATGTATACAGTGTGCAAATATGCATGTGTTTGCGTATTTTACATAATTTATGTAGCAGGAACAGCTGGTGCGGGTACCGCCGGGGTGGCAAATTAATAAGTGCTTACCTCTGCTCCAGCTGCAACTGCAAACTACTCCAAACAGCAGTGCGCTGACCAGCACTCCCTGTGATGATGGATCATTCTGCCACTCACCTGGAGACCAGTGGGGGAAGGGCTTCGTGGAAGACAGGTGAGTGGCAGAACCAATCTGCTGTTGCAGGGAGTGCTGGTCAGTGCACTGCTGCTCAGAGTAGTTTGCAGCTGCAGCCAGAGCGGAAATAAGCACCTATTAATTTGTGCTTAAAGGTGCCTCTCACCTGCCTTGGCCGCTCCTGTTATTTGGTTTCTGAAAGACATGGGGAGGGGCAAAGAGCTAAGCAATACACTGGCCATTAGACCCTTTGCTAAAACCCTGTGCCTGGCGTTTGACATCATGTCAGGCAATGTCCACATACCTTCAAGTGTATCCACAGTTGTGGGAGGAGTGCTGGTCTTGTGGTAGCAAGCATGATCTGTCCCCTAAGCTAAGCAGGGTCCACCCTCGTTGCATATGAATGGGAGACCAGAAGTGTGTAAGATATTCCCCTTTGGGGAATGGAGCCGCTCTGGGAAGAGCAGAAGTTCCAAGTTCCCTCCCTGGCAGCTTCTCCAAGATAGGGCTGAGAGAGATTCCTGCCTGCAACCTTGGAGAAGCCGCTGCCAGTCTGTGAAGACAATACTGAGCGAGATGGACCAATGGTCTGACTCAGTATATGGCAGCTTCCTATGTTCTTATGTTCCACAGCCAGCTCCAGGGTGGAGGGGGCTCTGGACAAAGCACTCTCTGATGGGCTCCCTCCTATACTGGTGCACCCTGGCAGACTTACCAGGTGGCAGCAACAGGAATGGCAACAGGCAGAAGCTCTCCTCTTAGTTCTGGGAGTAACCCTAGCAGACCTAACAGGCAGCGTGGACAGTAGCAGGCTTATCAGGCGGAGGCAGGTAGATCTAGCTGCCATTTTAATTCTACCTTGGGAGCACTGTGGGGACAAGAAAATGTCGGCTCTAGCTGCATTGGTGCTGAGGAGCACCTGGAGGAAGACGAAAACCTGGCGGGAGGGGGGGGAAGCTATGGCAGTGCAGGTGTCAGCAGCAGGGACTGGTCATCAGCAGGGGGAGAGCAGCTTTCAAGTGCCTGAGGGTGCTGCATGCTAACTCAGAGTCTGAGTCTATCACTGCAGTCTTAAGAACTAGAAACAGTTTTTTAAAACCCGGAAGTTCTCAAGATGCTGTCAATTCTGCTTTAAGCCTATCATGACAGCCTTAAGAGCTAAGAAATCTTTTTAAAAGCAAAAGCTGAAATTCTCAATATTAGTTTTGCTTTTGAATGAAAGCTGAGCTTCTGAAAGGGCACATGAAAAGTGCACGGGAGGAATGCACACAGCCTTGAGTGTATGACATACAAATGTGTCTGCAGGCACATGATGCAGCTATCTTGCTGGAGCACAGACCTGCTTAGCTCCAGCAAGATAGCGGCATCATGTGCCTTCAGACACATTTGTATGTCATACAAATGTCTAGTTAGTGTCTGGAGGGGAGACCCTCCTGGAAATCCTGGCTGTGCTGATTTTGGTTCTGTGGGGAAAGGGTGGGCAACCGTGACCTGAGTATCTGTGGTTTGGTGAGGGTTTTTTTGTAATTTGGGGGGTGTTTCATGATTTTGGGGGGTTGGGGGTCATTTTCAGGGGTCCCTTACTCACTCCTGGTGATTTGGGAGGATTTCCCCCCCTAATTTTTACTGTATCATTCAGTCCTTTCGCAACCGCAATTCCCCTACACCCCTGTTTGCCATTGATTTCAATGGCTCTCCAATCGCAAATTCGCCAACTGCAAGATTTTCCTGGAACTGAACCCTCGCAGTTGGCGAGGGATGATTGTACATAAAGTACCTGCCTGCTATGTGTAGAGGGATACAGTGTTCTGTGTTCCAAGGGAAGTCTAGGGAATTGTAATGGATAGAAATAGGACAGGCTTCTGGTCTGCACTGGAAAACTCCTAGATATGTATACAATATAGTTGGGGTCCTATGCTGAAGCACATTTCCCAAATGTTTAGGGCATTTACCCTTCCTGTACTTGGAGCTAGGGTTCTGCCTCTGTATGGATAGGAGCCTGATAAAATTGGGGAAGGGTAGTTCAATTGGGAGAAGATTAGAAAACAAGCCCCCTGCCCCCAGTTCAGAATGCCTGATACCAAAATGAGGTGAGCACAAAGTCTGCCAGACTAAGGCCAGACCTGGCCTCATATGGTCTCTCATACAAAGGTTTCCCCACCACTACTGCCACTCAACCTTCTCTTCCTTTCCCCAAACTTTCCTAGCTGTGGGACAACAAGGGTGACAGCTAGACGTGTAAAAGAATATTCTACAAGGATAATTCTCTCGGAATATTCTTCCTTAACAGCAAGAAGAATTGCTAAGAGAATGACTGACATGACGAAATCCTCCTCCACCGAATATCTAAAAGAAGCTAAAATTCTAATTCATCTTGCTTTAAGACACAAAACTGCTCTCTGGTCAGCTTAATTTATGCATTCAAGAAAGTGATTATACCCAGCGATCAACAACTTTACACTTTAAAATTGTGTGAGGCAGATCTGCTGGCAGGTTTTTCTAAATATTGCCTTTTCAATAGCAGCATTTTAGAGATTTAAAAGGGCTTGACTGAAACTCCAGAAAGGGTTTGTTGCAGGGAAATTACTTATGCTCTATAAGTAATTGAACAGGAAGCCAACTTTAATTGAGAAACAAGAGTTTGATATTTCTTACTAACTAAAACATAAGCTAAGAAAACAATAAATGGACTGACAATCTCATGCAGAGAGAGGGAAAGATTCTCAATCTGAATTCAGGACAGCAAGTGAGGAGCAAACAAACACTGTGGCTTCATTTGCATGTAACATGAAACCAAAGGTAGCTTCACTTCTGGCTTCGGAAGCTATACGTTCGAATGCGGGTTAACCGAGAAAATGGACCTGCAGTTTCCCTGCCCGGACTCCAGTCTGTACCTTCAATTCAGAGTGGAGTTTTGCTGCCTGGACCTCCAGTTGCTCGGTGCTAGCATTACATCTCAACACTGGCACTGGAGTTTCCCCCCTCATACAACCAGAGTTGAGGGAGGAAGTGCCTTCCTTACTCCAGCTGCTAGTGGCTGCCGGTGCTGTCCTTCATTCAAGAAGGAAGCCCTGGTAGCCAGTTCCCTGTCCTCTCAGCAGTAAGTGAGACTTCTATTAGATGGCTCTCCATTTTGTCTGAAAGCATAGGGTGGGGGGGACGGAACTGTGGTGCCATTGGACCCATGGTTCCGCGTTACGTCCAAAGGTGGCCTGTCACTCCACTCCCAAACCAGTATATAGATGCATTCAAATTAAAGAAGAATGCCCCATAAAAATAACTGAAACAATGAGGCTGTTCTCATGACCAGCCTAACTCTGCCTAGGCTGCCTCAAGCAGGGTTAGGCTGGTTGTGAGAAGCGGAGAGATCCTCGTGGATCCCTCTGCTCTCCGCCCCTTAACAAACCTGCCTTTTAGCCAAGGTTGAGGGGACTCTTGCCCCTTAACCCAGCTGCCAGGAATTGTGTGATTCCTCGGGTGTGCAGCCTGACAAGTCACAGAGACGGGCACGTAGAGCACTCGTCTGATGGGGTAATCCCCAATGCAATGCACATGCTGTGCGGTGCACTGAGGGATGCCTGGAGGCCAGAACAACACATTCCAGCCCCGGATCCCTCCACCCAGGTCCATGCTTCACGGAGCTGCACCGAGCAGGGCTGACCATGTGGGTGCACAGGAGGCGCGCTATGAAGGAAAGTTCAGTTGTCTGAGGGAAGGTAGATGAAGTTCAGCCTCCCCCACCCTGTGCCGTCCCAGCCCACCCAGGACAATCGTGTGGCTTGCCCCAAGGTCTATGGAAAAATCCCAACAGGCTTTATTAAATACAAAGTATTATGTCACTTCATGAGGTGCAGCTGAATTTGAAAAAAGCGAGCTTCAGTCTCTATGCAGAGTGAAGAATCTGTTTTATTAGTTTGATTTTTGATTGTCTTCAGCATGTCCAGACTCCAGAATTGTAACAGCATCCCATCTATGGAGCAAGTGGCTAGCACGAACACAACTAGCCCATGAAGACACATGCACCCCCTCCTTTGTCTGCAAGCTCACCAGAAAGGGGGGAAAAGTAAAGCCAACATTGCGAAATGTAGAACAAACACCACACAGCATTCTGCGTGCTTCCTTGTGTGGTGCTGTGTCAGGAGACCTGAGTTCACAATCCCTGTTCAGCCCTGAAATGCATGATGTGACTGTGGACCACTTGCTTCCCTCCTAGGCTAACCTACCTCACGGGGTTGTTGTGTGAATAAACATAAGCATGCACACATCTCTAGGCTTTAAAAGGTATGGTCATTTTGCTTTGTGTCTGATCATATGAAAAGTCTACAGAGGCATTAAAAGAACTTATTTTCCAGTGGGGAGCTCCAGGACTGCAGCAATGCTGCAGAACTTCAGCTCCCTGAGGAGTTGGACTATAACTCCCATCATCCTCAGCCACAGGAGACAAGTGTCCTTATAGGAGTTGAAATCCAGGGGCAGAAGGTGAGCTTCCCATCTTCCCCCACTGCAATGGCCTTTGGAGCCCAAGGAGCCCAGAGAGGTGAGGATGGTTATTATTGTTATCCTCACAGCCACCCTGCCGGGTAGGTTGGGCTTCATGGTGAAATGGGGATTTTGAACTGAGGCTTCCCCAGTCTAGTCCTATTCCAGCTGTCTTGTGGTGGGCACAACACAAACACCACATAAAATGTGGTATTTTACATTTCACAGTGCTGGGTTTAATTTTACTTTTCAACCAGGGATTAATAAAAAGTCAAATTAATTTTTTTAAAAGTTCTCACTGAATCAGGCACATCTCAATCAGGTCAAGAGCCTATTTTGCTGTAATTTGAAGTGGGGAACTGGAAGTCACAGTGATAATGGGCAATTATTGCTGCACAATCAACCTGATCTGCATAATTTACACGTTAACAGGGAGACCTTCATGTGCAAATGAGACTGCAGGGAGAATCATTTGGAGAATATTTTAAGGCTCAGCAGAATCTACTCAGAATCGTCCACCTCATATTCCTCCCCACCCCCGAGAGTGTGAGGATAATATTTGGAAGCACATTCTCTGCAAGTCTAGTGACATTCTTTCACTGGGGCACTGAGAAAAATGCAATAGGACTAACCCAGTTTCCCCCCCTTCCTTCCTTCCCTTCCCTTTATACCCCACCTCTCCAAGATAGGGCTGAGAGGGACTCCTGCCTGAAACCTTAGAGCAGGCATCCCCAAACTGCGGCCCTCCAGATGTTGCTGAACTACAACTTCCAGCATACCCAGTCACAAAAAATCGTGTCTAGGGATGCTGGGAGTTGTAGTTCAGCAACATCTGGAGGGCCGCAGTTTGGGGATGCCTGCCTTAGAGAGCTGCTGCCAGTCTGTGTAGACAGTACTGAGCTATATGGACCAATGGTCTGACTCAGTATAATGCAGCTTCCTATGTTCCCTCTAGTGTACTACTGCTCGGGGCAGAGAGAAGCCACTGCTTCTGCCCTGTAAATACCAAGAATGCTTGCAAGAAAAGAATGGGATGGACGGGGTGTCTTGGGGTTGACTGGAGTTGAGGTATTCATGCAAGAGGCAGGTTTGGACTGGCCCACAGGGCATATTCCTGGTGCGCCCTACCCGCGGGGCGCCCCCGCACCCCAACTCCCACCATTAATTGCCTATTCTGTTCAAAACTCGGCACCCTCCCCACACACATTCCACCACCCTCTCAGTGCCCCCAGTCCGGCCCTGGCAAGAGGCAGGAGCAAGGAGTCTTCTAATCCACTCGCTTCTTATGATATTTCCTTGTGAGTTCCCAAAAAAGACTTGAGCCTTTTTCAAGCACTCACAAGGAGAGATTGCAAAGAGTGGGAATCAAGGTGGGACAAGAGAATGAGGAGCTTTGTTGCAAAGCAGGAAATTCATTTGAAGTCCAAAGTGTTCGGCTAGAACCCCTAGCCTTTCCCCCTAGATTATCTGCCTAGGGCAACAGTTACACAGTTTCCATAGCTTAAGCCAGTGAAGCTTGGAGATTACATCTTGCTGGAGACTGCACAGACTTGGGCAGTGGATGAGACAAGTGAACTATAAAAGCTGGATATTGCTTTGGTGTAAAATCTTGAAAGATTTTCTTGTATTTGAAAAATTATTTCAAAGACGTGAGGGGGAGAGAGAAAAATGAAATAAAAACTGACTATGGGGCGGGGGGAGAGGCAACGGGGGAACTCTTGTGAAACATCTGCATTGCATTATGGACATGTGGATCCCTTCAAGCAAGCCATGCACTTCTGAAGGCTGCTAAGTTCACCCTTTTCCAGAGGGTGTGCAAGCACTCCCCCCCACCCCCGCCCCATATCATGCAGGAGACAGCTTGGCTCTATTAAAAGCAACAGCCGTTATAAGTAGCAGTTGAAAGGGTTTGGATGGGAATTCACCTTACTTAACACTGCTTGATTTAGACTAGGGGTTTGGCAACTCAACTCTATGAGAAACATGCCTATTCCCAAACTGGTGGTGTAACCATTACTGCAAGGTGACAACTTGCCAGCTGTCGTGCTTTTGTCTGGCTCCTCTAGAAAAATCAGCATCATCTTTTGAATATAAACGTTAAAAGCCACCTTTCAGCACACTGAAATGTCCTTAAGGCTAAAGGCGCATGTACATATGTGAAACCAAAATGCTGGTGCAATGCAACGTGATGTATAGTACTTAACTCTTACCTGTTTGGGCCAAGGGGTTTTGGATCATGTTGTTCTGCATTGTGGGAGGAGCAGAAGCAATGGCTTGGCTTCTTCAGAGCTCCTCAACAAGAGCAGGCATTTCAAAGCACCTGTCTGGGAATTAGAGCATTGGAAAGAGCAATGTCGCCTAGTAGGCTCGCTGGACACAACAGCTCATCACAGGAACATCACTGTACTGAGTACTGTGTCCTGTTCTGGGTGTCGCACTTTAAGAACTATGTAGGCAAAATGGAAAAGATTCATAGGAGGGTAACTGAGATGGTCTGGGGCCTGGAAAGCCCTTTGAGGAAAGGTTGAAGGAACCAGGCATATTTACCTTGGAGAAGAGAAGAGGACTACTCATCTCCAAGTAGAAACCTTTTAGATAGATAGATAGATAGATAGATAGATAGATAGATAGATAGATAGATAGATAGATAATAAAGACTAAGGGGAGACGTAGTCGCACTTTTCAAATAACTGAAGAGCCGTCACACTGATGACAGCAGAGTCTTGTTCATTGCTGACTCAGAGGGCAGGGCTGGATTGAATGGGCTTCAAAGGATTGATTTTGGTTGAACACTAGGAGAAACTTCTTAACTGCAAGAGCAGTAAGTGTGCAAGACTCTGCATAAAGAAAATGAGATGGGGAGAAGGGTTCTAGCCTAGCCTTTTCTGTGACATGCTAGTTTTCCATGTGTAGGACTATTCTGACAGGGGGAAGGATCCAGAAATATCGGTATCCCACCTGGAATAAGTTGTACAGTCCAGGAGCAGTTTTACAGCGTCCTTGTTTAGATATTTGCTGAACTCCTTTGTGAGAAGGCCTAGCACAGAAAAAGGCTATTCATAAAAACATCCCCATGTGATTCTGGGCTCAGCATCACCAGTCTGATAAGCACATGGTCTCCAGCCATGTGTTCATATGGACCAGATGCAGCACCAAAGCCTCACATGTGACCCTGTGCCACGTCCCAGGGGGCATCCATAGATCGCCTTCATGAGTGCCAACCACAGAGGAATATTTCTGGGCTAATGTATGGGCACATCCATTTGATCTCTCTGTTGCAGACATGCCACACGATGGCTCCATATCAACCCAGTCCATCAATGTGATCTTAGCCCTAGAGGGCAAGACACTCAGCTGCCCAAGGATTCAAAATTAGCAGCATAGCCTGATGACCAGCAGCAGATGTAAGAGGTCAGAGCAAAGTCAAACAACACGGATTGGGGGGAGAAAATGTCATGCTCCTTATTACTACTTCTTTGTATATTTGAAAAGCTTGATGTGATTTACAAAACACTGTGACTCGTAGCATTGTCTTTTGTAGTGGCGCCAGTACTGTTGGATCTCTAATAAATAGTGTTGGTTTTTTACCTATTTATTTAAATTGTTTGTACCCTGCACTTTCAATCTGTTTATTCCCAAGTTAGCTTGAATGATAGCATTAATAACAGTTTTAAATCTATAGCTGAAACATTTTATTTATTTATCATCATCATCATCATTATCATCATCATCGTTATCGGCTTACAAAGTCCAGAGCATAATGTGGATGGTTCAGAACCACCCGCACTGCTGCAGATGCCTCAGAAGTCTACCCTTAGTGCTGTGTGAGGCTGTTCTGGTACCGCTTACCCTTGTTCAATGATACATTGCAGTGCTACTTGGCATGGGGAATCATGCAAGTAGCATCCAGCCACATGTGTAATTGCATAAGGATGAGCAGTAGCAGAAGAACCTTGTTGCACCACCACCACCCCGCCGCCCGTAGGTGTGTGTGTTTGGCATTCGTAGCTGTGCCTAGAAACACAGGAGCATAGGAAGCTGCCTTATACCAAGCCAGACCATCAGTCCATTTAGGTCAGTACTGTCTCTCTACACTGACTGGCAGCTCTCCAAGGTTCAAATCTTTCCCAGCCCTACCTTGAGATGCTACCAGGGACTGAACCTGGGACGTTCTGCATGCAAAGCAGTGCCACTGAGCTACAGCCCCATTCCCTATGGGGAATACTTTACCGCAGATATTGCTCACATGTAGTCACCCATCCAAATGCAAACCAAGACAGATCCTGCTTAGCAAAGGGGACAATTCATGCTTGCCACCACAAGACTGGCTCTCCACTCTTTGTTAAACTCCCGCCTGCAATGGCATGAGCAGTTCTGAAGCTCCTGTACTTTGCTGTGCGGCATGTAAGCCATAATGAATTGTGTATTCGTTTACTGTTCATTATATTTATACTATTCATACTGAGACCTCAGGGAGGTTCCGAGTTGGAATGGAGTTATTCTGTTGGGACAACCGACTTAACCGCTTGTTCCGACAGAACATTCTGGGGATTTTGCATTCCATTCCGAGCTCAGAATGGAAAGCAAAATCCCTACAATCATAAAACATCCCTACAATCATAAAACATCAATAAAAACATCATCAAAATAAAATAGATACATCTACAACCTAAAAGAGAGAGCAGGGTGGCAACTCATTGACCAAACACCTGGATAAAAAGGACAGTCTCCTACGAAAGATTGGGAGGGAGGGAACCATGTGGATCTCAACTAAAAGTGAGTTCCATAGCCTGGAACATCATCATTAATATATCACTTTTCAACAGATAAGTTATCAACATGGTTTACAAAGAAAAGAAGAAGAATAGGAAGAGGATGGTTCCCAAATTCCAAAGGAAACATTAAACAAGTTGTTCTAGTAAGAACTAATCTGCCTACCTTCACTACAACTGGACTAAATTTTGTTCAAATCAAGGTCCACAAGTTAGATCTCTTGTGCCTCAAACGTTCACGCATCTGCCATCTTGGATTGGGGTGGATGACATCATTACAAACTACACCATTGGGGCATCCCTATGTGTCTATACAGCGGTAGCAAATTTGGTTCAAATTGGTTAGGCAGTTCACAAGTTAGCCCACTTTCAGCTCAAAAGTTTATGCATCTGCCCGCTTGATTTGGGCTGGATGACATCATCACAAACTATGTCGTTGAGGTGTCCCTTTGTGTCCCTACAACTGTGCCCAATTGGTTCATATTGGTCAAGGCTTTGCAAAGTTGATGGGGAACACACACACATGGACACACAGAATGCCGGGTGATCTCATAACTGGAAAACAGGCTAAAAACAGCATGCTAGTAGATGATTTATAGTTTAGCAAAGTTTAAAACGGGAGCAGAACAGTTAACAAGTTAAAATGCACTTATATAGCATGTTTCAAGTGTTCAAAATGCTTCGGATCCTCTATCTCAGTCGTCTTTACAAAAGCCTTGTAAGGTAGACCAATATTGTTTCCCCCATACAGGAGAGGTTTGGCAGTGAGGGATGCTGGTTTGCCTGTCACCCATAGTTTAAAACTGAACTAAGGGTTTCTCTGACTTAGTCCACACACTACACCAGCTCACAAACACGGTTGAATTATTATATTATCATCATCCTCTCCTGCTTTTCCTCTGAGGACCTCAGGGTGAGGTGTGTTGGGGTTCTCCCTATTTTATCTCCACAACAATCCTGTGAGGGAAATCGCAGCTGAGATAAAGTCAGTGGATCTATTCACACATGTAGGCAAAGCCGGTCTAAGGAAGACCAGCCCAGTATTGCTGGTGCGTGTGCTGGGAGGCATGTAGCTCCCAGCGGTGACACAGCAACAAACCCGCTTAGGGAGTCCACCACTTAGCCCGGGTTTGGGGCATGAAGACTCACATGGTGCATTATAGGAGTTCCAGGGGCTGGGAAGACGCATCCTTGACCCCAACCCTCCATGCAGCCAGCAGCAGTGGGTAATCGTCTGGGCGGGCAATCCACCCGACCATGAAGGAGCCCTCAATCATCTGACAGAGAGGTAAGCGTTTCAAGACTTTCTCCTCTACAGATCAGAGCCCTTTTTTTCCATATCTGGCATAAGGACACCTGGTGAGCAGTGTTCCCTGTAACAAGCATCCCCAGGTCTTGTTGACTACAACTCTCAGCATCCCCAGCTGCAAAGGCCTTTGGTTAAGTGCCAAGAGCTCAACAGAGACTCAGAGGCGATTCTCACGATCGCCAAAAAGCGGGCTAAGTGAGCCTAGCTCGCTTTTGGCGATTGTGTGCTGCAACAGGAGCTGCATGGCTCCCAGCAGCAAACTGCCCAGAGTACCCCTCCCCCTTAGCCAAGGTTAACGGAGCGAATGCTCCGTTATCCTTGGCGTTTTGATTGTGTGTTGCCGTGGCGCAGCTCTGCGGTGCAGCAACACATGAGGAGACCCTCAACTAGGAGGCTGCAAGCAGCCGCTGTGGCTCGGGGTTCTCTCCAGGATGCCCCAAACACTTGCACGGGCATCCTGGAACTTCCAGGGGTGGCCGGCTCCGTGACAGAGCCAGCAGTCATGTGGGCGGCCCATCTGGCCGCCTAGGGCTGTCTGGTGATCGTCTGCGGGGAGAGCGGGCTAAGCCCACTCTCCTCGCAAACCCCCTTATGGCAAGTCTCACTGATCATGAGACCCGCCTCTTTGTGTGTTCTCTCCTCTCCAGTCTGAATACAGTATACACTTCACCACAATGGCTGTAAACATGTTTAAAAACACACACACACACACCATAGGCTTAAAGGAGAAGATAATTTTTGCCTGATTTTGTGGCTTAATTTTTCTCCAGTTTTTGGAACTTTGACCATAGGAACAGCTTTCTCGGCTGTAGAGGGAACAAGCCACTGCACTGTGTCTGTGATCCTGTCAAAGACATGATGTTTCATCGCTTTGGGTATGTTGAAGACATAACTGATTCATCACAAGTACTGTCATGAAGCTGGTGAGCATGACCCAGAGAAATCAATTGTTTCCACACTGGTTTCCAAACCAGTTTAGCTGCACAGTAATAGATTCTCTCACAAAGAACTTCAGGGACGACAGGTCTGTATGAGTGCAGAAAATGCTCTGTTAGACAGATTTCACATGTGCCACTTTTAAAGAGCCTTTGATTCTCACTTCTGCTAATGGTATGGTATGCCTATGTCAAAGACAGAAATGTGGTTTTTAAAGTGGTTGTATTGGGTTTTTAGATTGCTTGATGCAGAAAGGTGGATTTCCAGTCTCATTTCAGTCTCACCTGTGAACAGGTGCATTCTATCTGAAGGACATTTTTAGTCTCCCATCCAACATTTCCCCCCACAACACTACATATTTTGGGATGGCTTCCCCCCTTACATTTTAACCACTCTTCCCTGTCCAGGAGGTCACTATTAACGGGCACAGCATAATTTCCTTAACTCATTCCTGCAGCCTTCTCATGAGTTCAGGGCTGGCTCTGGTATCAAGGAGACCTCAGCAAATTACCCTGCATGGGCCACCTCTGACCTGGGTCAAGCCCAAGAGAGTTCCTCCATCATCACCAGCACACAAAGGTTCTGGGCACAAAAGTGGTCTCAGCTACCCACAGTGGGCCCTTATGAAGGCCCTGAGCTCTCAGCAGCTGCCTAGTGATGCTGATCCCCAATGCCAGCGGTTCCCGGACCCTTGGTTTTCCAGAACCAACCCCTTTTCCAGTTTTGCCCCCAAACCTAGGAATGAACCCTCGGTCTGTAGTGAGTTTCAGTCACCCAAACAAGGGTCCATTCCCTTCACCATTACATCCAGATTGGGATTTCAAAAAACTGGAATTAAGGGAGGACGCTCCTCCTGCAAGCTGCCATCCCATTGGCTGGTTCGGACTGTCCATCCAGGTTTGGAGGAAATCCACACTACCAGCCCCGCCCCCTTTGCCACCTCCCAGACTTGAGATTATGATTGTCTTGGAGCGCACAGGGCAGTTTGCCATTGTATCCAAAGTCCCTAGATTCCAGTGACGGAGGAGTCGTCAATTTTACAGATGCCTCTTCAGGGTCCCGCCCCCCCCTTCAAATCAAAGTATTCCTATGAGCACCTGCCCTGGTGTACATACACATGTTGTTTTGATGCCAAAGGAGTGGGATGCTAATGTAATTGACAGGGTTTTCTCCTGGCATTCGTTAATTTCACAGGTGTCCAAAGAAGTCAGTGGGGTGGTGGTGGTGAAAACTGACAGGAATTTTCTCTAACTTTGTCTGTTTCACTGGAGATCAGAGCACAGAGATGGTGAACGAAATGATAGGTAGGAATGAGGTACACAAAAAGGGCAATTAGAAACTGTTAGTATATTAGATGAGACTGCAATTGAATATCATTACAGGGCAGTATGGGCCAGGAGTCCTCTCTCGGGCTTTCCCCTCACTTTGAGGGAAAGTGCTGACATTTAAAGGTAGAAAACCATAACTTTTGACTGGTGTGATGCACATTAACTAAAGCAGAGAAAGATTCCTGAGTGATCATTAAAATGTTTGAGAATGTATGTGTGATTGCAGCCTTAGAGAGCTCCTAGTCATGTTACAGAGTATGTTCCCGGGCTTCTATTTGGGGAAGGAACGGCTGTTAATTTAACAGTGATCCCGAGGACAGAACACAGCATCTGTGCATGCTGAATCAGAGACAAAATCAAGTGCACTGCCCATTAAACAGGATTCTGCATATTCTATGCTCCAGTTAAAATTTTGCACCACAACTGAATCCTGTGGCCAACAGAAATTGTGTAAACTGGGCAGATTTGGCTAATTTCTCTTTTTTTTCATCCTTTGTTTTGTATTTGTTTACTAGTTTGTATAATTTGTGTTGGTGTTGTTTGTTGTGAGGAGGGGAAAGGAACAGTACAGGACAAGAAAGCCTTAACCCTAAGTCTCTGGAAATCTTATTCAGCTCCCCCTTTGAATTCTGAGATTACAGCTGGCATTAATGCTCACAGTTGCAAGCATCTCTTCAAAACCATAAGGGTCAGAAACTTCTTTTAAAATGAAGAGATTCTCAGGAAGTGGAATTCATTGCCAAATGTTATCTACTTTTTCTGAACTATTGCAGAATCTTAGATAGTTCTCTTGGCAGGGGGAAAGATCTGGGTTTGGAGTCCAGTGATGGGAGGGACAGGGCAGAGCCACCCTTGGGCCAAAAGGTTCAAAGAACCCGGGCTGTACCCAATCAGGGGCCACGCCTTGTGGCCCCGACATGCCTCCCGTATCTGACATCAGATGCGGGGGTGCTGGTTTAGCTCCTGAGCGGAGGCCCCTTTGGGAGCTAAACTAAGGCTGGCGCTGCTTTTGCAGCACAGCCCTGGTTCTTCCCTGCCTTAGCAGGGAGTTGTAGTCTAATATCTCTAGGAGGCCAAAGTTGTGCAGCCCTGATTTGCCACAACTTTCAGCCACAACTATTAACCCCCTTACTCCAAGTTTTCCTAGCTGAGTGATGTTCACGAACTGAAAATGGCTGTTCGGTTGAAATTCGGACTGAATGTGTACTGATGGTACCCGAACTGGTGGCAAGCGCCAACACCACTGCTCACCCCCCTGGCACAGCCCAAGTGTGTGGCGATCCCTCTCCAGCAACTTGCTCACGTGGCGGCAGCACAAATCCGGACTCTGCAGAGGCGGAATCGTGCTGCTGCCATGCAGGCAGGCTGCTGGAGAGGGAGTGTCACATGCTTGGGCTGTGCCAGGGGGGCGAGCAACAGTGCCAACAGCCAGCAGTGGGCCAGTAAGAACCTTAATCGACTTCTCTCGCCACCCCCCTCAACCACCCTTCAGAACACTTTTAAAGGATCCCCGCACCACTTGGCTAGTATAAGGGAACCCTCACTGGATTCCCCTTTACAAGCATAGCTCTTTGATTCTGAACTGGTCCACCTAAGTCTGGGCTTGGTTCGGTTTGATTGCGGACTGGACCAGCTCCGGTCTGGTGCATGATTGAATCGTCAAACCAGCCCAGTTTGAGGTGAATCAGTTCAGGACTGAACAGTCCATGCACACCCCTAGAGTACATCTTATTCTTTTCTCTTGTACTTTTTTCATCAGTCTTGTATCTGCACTCCCCCACTAATTTTAATCCTATATTCTGCAGTGGAAAAGATTCTCAATTTAAAAGGTAAAGAACTGTGTAGATTTGAAATTGGATGCTGCTGCTTTGTACAGATATGCTTATTTGCATTTTCCCTTCCACTGGCAGGTTTTTTGCAAGCAGAATTGTAAAGTTACAGAATCCCTGAGCAACAGGAGAGTTCTCATTTGGGTGTTTGCTTGAGTAAAAGGAGAATCCCCATTAGTTGCTATCTGTATTGGGTTTATGACACAAGGTTGAGCAGCTCTGAGTCTCTCCAGCAGAGAACTTCTCAGGCTTGTAACAGCTGTCATCTCACCACATTATTAGGTAGGAGAGCTGGGATGTTTTATCCCCCTGGCAAGTATCTTTGCAAGAAGTTTGAGCATGGCTGGCCGTCTTCTTTCCACCCTGGTGATCTCTGAGAGTAGCTACATGTTTATAGTGCATAGCCTTGCCCTCAAGGAGGCCATATATAACTTTTTATTTATGGCCGATTATTTGCGTAGACTGGTTCTGTGTATTGAAGGAAAATGATATTGCAGTACTTTCACATGCTGGTTAAAATTGCATCTGGTTGCTTATTATGAGTTTGCATGTTTATAAAGCTACTTGGTGTTATTTTAAGGAGCCCCTTTCTGCTTGTAAACGTGTGGTTGGATGAATCTTGAGAAAAGAAAACCCTTGGCGGTGTATATTTTTGTGATTCCCCTACAGGTCTGGTGTCAAGAGAGCAGATTCTTGTTTTCCCATGCATGGAGGCAATTGATGGCAGGCATATTCTCAGCAGTTGTATTGTGTTAGCTCTGGCTGTCCTCCGCCAAGCCTCGCTCTGCTTGGCATATTGCGGCAGGGAGGGATGGTCTGGAAAGAAACACAGAGATGATAAAGTGAGCTGTCAAATTTTATTTTATTTTATTTTAAACTGGAGGCAAAAGACTTTGCAGCTCCTCTAGGCTGAGCTCATGCTACATGCATAAGCAAAGCACAAGGAAAAAAGAAATGAGATCTGAGCAGTTGGAGACATATTGTGGAAAGCAGTTTATAAAGTCCTATTTGTTGCCCAGTGTCAGACCTAGTTCTTGTTATGTCTTGGTGGCAGTGGTGTAGCAACCCTTGAGCAAGCGGGGACAATTGTTCCCAGGCCCAGAGGGTCTTGGTGCCCCTCCTTGCCCAGGGTGCTTCCTTGCCCCTATCCTGCACCCAGCTGGCGAGCAAAGCGCTCACCAGCTGGGAGCATGAAGCACGCCCCTCTCCTCTCCTCACCTCTCCTCTCCTCTCCTCTCCTCTCCAACTCTCTGGAAGACGGATAGACCCTCTCCCGGGAATTGGTCCTGTCCCTGCATCTGATGTCAGACACAAGGGGTGGGGCCAATGCTGAGAAACCCAGCAGGGTTTCCATTTTGAAGTGAAGGTGAGCTGTCAGGAAGAACTAGTGGTGGCTCTTCCTGTCTGCCTGGTGACCATGCTGAGCTCGGCCCGCGGCCTGCTTTTAGGGGCCAGTGCAGAGCTGCTGCAGCAGGTTGGTGCTGGGTGGGCTGCTGGCTGCTGCAGAGTGGCCGTGGGTGAGTGGTATCCGAGGAGCCAGCTGAGTTGACCATGGCAGCGGCATGGAGAAGGCGGCGGCGGTGGCGACGGGTCCCCCAGTGTAAGGACAGTAGGTGACCCAGGCCTGGGAAGACATTGCCCTGCCTCCTTGGATTGCCCCATCTGACATCAGATGCAGGGATTGTGGGTTGGGGCGCACGTGCGCTTTGCACGCACAATGGAGAAATGGGAGGGTGCACTTTGTCCCCCGGCCACCACAAAGCTTGCTACGCCACTGGTTGGTGGTGTTGGTAAAGATGATGCCAAGGTGGATTATCATGGGGAATACATCAGCAGAGTTCCTTTGTTGCTTAAACCAGTCCACAAGTCTGCTGCACAAGCTTTTAATCCAGGAGTATCAAGTGACCCACTCTGGTCTATTGCTGCAAGAGACTGCCTTGCCAGAGTTGAATGCTAGCACATTAGCTAAATCTCGATTGACTAGCCTTCTGGCCTGGTCCCAGATTCAGGACCTGCGGCAGACTCAAGCCCTCCTGACACCTAAATATTATGCTGCGCTCCACCACCTGTCAATGAAAGTTGGTGCATAGGAACATGCCAGATACTCAGCTCATTCACACAACCACTTTGAGGTGGGTAGGAGCCCAGTTGAGATGTTTTCCTAAGTGGTACATGAACACCACCCCTGCTAGGCTCCACCAGCCCAGCTGGCACACAATTACAGCAGGCGGCCAGTCCACTTCTGAAATCAGCAGCTTCAAGTACCACCCACACACAGAAGGTCCTCCAAGGGCCGGGATGCATTCCCAGCATCCCCTTCCCTGCCAGCAGATTGGAAAAGCTTAATTACATAAGCAGCTGCCCTCTCATTTGGGGGAAAGGTTGAAAATTTGTTTTAAATTGCCCTCTTGCCCATCTCTTTTGTGAATTGGTGGTAGGTAATCATGCCATTCCAAACAACTCACTAACCCATGGGGAACAATGGGGTGTTTCGAGTTCCCTGTTGTTCCCTATGGCCAAACACTCAAAACTTTTTGAGTTTGTTTCATCAAAACAGCAGGCATTCTTCTGTTTCAACGAAATGTTTCAAGCATTTTGTGTTTTGTTTCGAGCTCAAAACAAAAAGCTCAATCCATTTTGTGCACATCCCTAGTAGGAGGACTCTGCACTCCACCCTTGGTAAAAAGCCAGGTACAGAAGCTGAGTAACCCTGCCATGAGCAACCTGAGCTGGAAAGAAATGTTCAAGTTCTCACGATCATGCAAATCTGGGTAGCCCACCTCCTAGCCTGGTTGTGTGAACCTGCCGGCTGAGTCAGACCACTGGTCCTTCTCGTTCAATATTATTCTCACTAACTGGCAGAGGCTCTGCAGGTTTTCAGGCAGAGGTATTTCCCAGCCCTACTTGGAGATGCCAGGGATTGAACTTGGGACCTTCTGCATGCAAAGGAAGTGCTCTACTAGGGATATGCAATCAAGACGTTAGCCTGGTTTGGCACAAATCTGAATTGGATTTGAGCCACCCTGGGCTACTTGGGTTCAATTAAACCCAGCCGGTTTGGGGCGGGGGGAGGGGTATACTTGTAAAGAAGAATCCGGCTAGGATTCCCCTTTACAAGCACAGGGGATTCCCTAGCCTAAAAAGGCTTTCTTTTAACTTTAAAGCAAGGGGGGAGGAATTCTTAACTTTTACCATTAACTCTCAGTGCATTGCCAACATATCAACTTTTACCGTTAAAATGAAGCCCTGCCGGTGGCAGGGGTGGCTGCTGCTGCATCCGGAGACTCAAGAGGTGAGAGCGGGGGCTCCGCCAACCACCCCACCGCCCTCCCATTTGGGAGGGTGGCAGGGTGGTTGGAGGAGCCCCCGCTGCCACCTCCTCCGTCTCCGGCTGCAGCAGTGGCCACCCCTGCCACCGGCAGGGCTTCATTTTAAAGAGAAAAAGTAAGCATTTTCCCCACCAGCGAGGCAGCTGGAGGAGCCCCCTCTATTGCCTCCCCAGTTTCTGCCGCTGCAGTGGCCATCCCCCACTGCAAGCGGGGCTTCATTTTAAATGTAAAAGTCAAGAACTGCCCCCTCCCATACACCAGCCACCACTTTAAGGTTGAAAGAAAGCATTATTAGGCTAAGAAATCCCCTGTCCTTGTAAATGTGAATCCTAGCCGGATTCCCCTTTACACCCCACTCCCCTGAGCTGAGCCACCTTAAGTGGTGCAGCAGGGAAATGCTTGACTTTACAGCAGAAGGTTGCTGATTCGAATCCCCGCTGGTACTATATCAGGCAGCAGCGATATAGGAAGATGCTGAAAGGCATCATCTCATACTGCGCGGGAGATGGCAATGGTAAACCCCTCCTGTATTCTACCAAAGAAAACCACAGGGCTCTGTGGGCGCCAGGAGTCGAAATCAACTTGATGGCACACTTTACCTTACCCCTGAGCTGGCCCACAAGCCAGTTCTGCAAACTGGGGGCATTCAGGTTCAAACTCAGACCGGCACCCTCCCTTTGGGGGCCAGTCCAGTTTGAACTTGGACCACACATCCCTCTGCACTGCCACTGAGCTACAGCCCATCCTCAATATTATCTTGGTACAGAGTTGTTACGTCAAAGTATTCCGCTGATTTTTATCTAGGACAAATGACATCGCAATGAAACGTGCTTTCAAGTTAATGGATGGAAATTCATTTTTGCGATTAGTACACAAACAACCTGTAGAACTTTGAATAAACTTAGACTCTGTTTTTCCTCCCTAGATCATGAAGACAGTACAATCAACAAACAGTTAATCACCAGGCTCAGCTTCATGCCCACTTCAGTTAGGTGCCCTGGGCGACTGCCCAGAGTGCCCACCTCTGGCTCTGAGTAGACAGCACAGAGTTTTTGAGGAATCACATTTCACATCTGAAGTGGGAGGCGAATGGGAGGACTCACCTTCATCTGCACTGTGTAGGGGTGATACAATCGTAGCCAGCATGGCATAGCCCCATCCACATCTGCTTCCATCAGTCGGCTTTCCTGCACACAGTGGCACAGGCTGTCAACATATCCATACAAAAAGGATACAATCAAACCTGGCTTTTCCATCCACAGCACAACAGGATAGGGAGGCAGATTTGGTTGACAGAATCCTGTTGTGCTGGAGATGCCGCAGACCTGTTCAACCTATGCAGGAATTCCACTTGGCTGCAGCACAGGGAGTGGTCAGAGAGCCAAGCCCCCTCCATTGCCCTGACTGGGAGGACCAACTGTGACCTGGCTTCTCCCCTCCAAGAGCTGTGCTCATCTGCAACCATTCCACCTGCAGCCAATCCGGCTGGCACCCTCCATCAGATACGTTGATGGAAGTTTAAATGTATGAGGTCACTCACACAGCCATCAGTGCCGGGGGAGGGGGGAGGGCTGCGGGGAAGTCAGGAGCCCACCTACCTTCCTCCACACGACCCCTGACACTCCTAGGCTCTGCTATGCCTCACGCCCACACAGTTGGCAGGGCAGTGAGCAGCACAGCAATAATGAGGAGGAGGGAAGGCTGCCCAGCTGCCAGGAATCCCACAATGCACCGCACAAACAGCATGGTGCACTGGGGAACTTCCTGCTGCTGGGTCACCCCCCCGCCCCCATCTCTATGGTCTTAATGGCTGCTGGCAGCTCAAAAGGAGCTGCCAGAAGATTGAGTGCCCACACAACCCAGGCATGAGGTAGGAGGTGCACATGAATCCTCCTACCTAACTTTTAACCCAGGTACAGAAGCAAGGCTGCCCAGTGGTGGAGCACTGCAGTTGGGAGCGATCCCAGTGCTGCACATGACCAGACCTTCCTGTGGCAGCAAGCTCTGTTCTATGTGAATCTGGTAGCTCCAATCATGTGAACAACCTTTATGTATTGCTTTTGTTAACGCCGTAATCTGCTTTGGGAATTCAGGTTGAGAAGTGTACTCAAAAGGGAAGAGCAACTGGACCTGTCCAACCCTAGCCCCAGCATCCCTTCAGTGGCTGTTGCAGCTCTCCACCTTGTGTTTATTTTTAGATTTTGAGCATTTTTGGGACAGGAAACCATCCTATTTATTATTTATTTATCTTTCCAAGTAAGCTGCTTTGAGAAGCTTTGTCAAAAAGCAGTGTATTTTGTAGAAGTAGTAGGAAAAAATTCAAGAATTTGTATGGAGGGTGGGGGAAAGTGCCATGGGTTGCATGGGGGATGCTTAAAGGGGCTTCTGATTCACACTTGTGTTGCAGGTAATGCTTTATAGGCAAGTGTAGCTCTCCTTGCTTTGCCCCCAAATGCCCATTGAGAACAACTCTCAGCTGCAACAGCACTATTCTCAAATGTTCCAAAACCACAAGCCAAGCCTGCCTCCAAAAATATGTTGAGGTTTTCAAATATTATATTTTGGGGCTTTGTTTTCTTTGTTAATGTGGTTTCTGGTTTAAGATTCACTGCGGGCATGTTTTCAGACCTTTCTCAGACACCATGAAACGTCTTCTTTTAAAAAACTGAAAGCCACCAACATCCTCATAATTTTGGCTAGTGCAGTTTTATGGAACAACCTACAGTACCACCTAGCTACCCTCACTGCTTCTGCTAGCAGTGGCAAGTTCATAGCAAGCTTTCCAGGGCCCGCTTCCTTCAGAGAAAGAGTTTATGGCATCTTTTGACTGTTTGTTTAAATCATAGCTGGTAGAGGGGTGGCGGCGAGTTTGTTTATTTTTTATTTCTCACATTTGTATACTGCCTCATATATAAATCTCTAGGTGGTTTACATAAAATTTAAAAATAGAACAAACAGCTCAAACCACCTAAAGCAATTTAAAAATTTAACTAAAAGCCTGACGGAACAGATGTGTCTTAAAAGGTTTTTTTAAAGGCAGCTAAAGAAGGGAAAGCTTTTATTCTGACAGGAAGTGTGCTTCAAAGTCTTGGGGCGGCTATAGAAAAAGTGAGGGATCTGCAGACAGGGGTGGTGCTTCCATGAGGTGAGCTGAGTCGGTTGCCCCCGGCAGCAAAATATCGGGCCACCAGCGGAGGGGGGGGGGGCAAGATGTCCTCCTCTGCCACCTCACCAGCCTCCCTCTGCCATCCCCCAACCTCCAGGTAGTGCTTCGTCAAGCAAGAGCACAGCCACTTCTCAGAAAAGAGGCACTCCTCACCACCACCATCACCACCACCACCTCCTCCTCCATTTTCTTGCCACTGCCTCCCTCATTTGCTGCTGCTGGCCTGATAATACTAAGCGGCCACTCACATGACCTACCGGGCAGGCAGGGGGAAGGCTTCCCAAACCTTGCCTTCCCCCCAGACGGTCAGTGTTTTCCTGGTGGAAGTGTGGAGCGCACTCCCACACGATTCCTGCCACTCTGGGCACTGCGGGGCAGTGCAGATTGCTCTGAAGCCGGGACCCTTTGTTCCAGCCTCCGAGAATCTCATAGTGCACCACATGCCGAGCACAGTGCACAGGCACAGTGCACTGGGGGATTCCCTCAGGGGATGGGTGCTCTAGGTACCCGCCTCTGTCAGCGCAAGCAGCTTGTGCTGACACACAATCCTGGAGTCAAGGTTATGGGCACATTTTCACTGAAATACTGAAGAGGGCAACAAAGATGGTTAGGGATCTTGAAAACAAGCCCTATGATGGAAAGGTGAAGGAAATGTGTATGTTAGCCTTGTCACACAGAAGAAAGTAAAGGGGCTATTCTGATGATCAGCAAAAATCGGGCTAGGCTCCACTAGCCTGATTTTTGCCAATCGCCAGAACCACCGGGCTCAGCTGCGAGCCTGGTGGTTATGCAGTGAGTAACCCGCTCAAGAACCCCTGCTCCAAAACCAGGTTTGCGGAGTGAGCGCATGCCCCCCACGAGCTCCCCAGCCCCTGCCAGCTCCGTCTCGGAGCCGGCAATCATGTGAGCGGCCAATCCGGCCTCCCAGGGCTCCCTTCCCGCTCACCGCCCCAAACCGGGTCTCACAGATTGTGAGACCCGACCCAAAGTCTTTAGGCCTCTTCACACAATCATTTGAACCTAGGTTTAATGTGGATTACCAACATTAGTGTGATTGTATGAACGATGCCATAAGCCACCTTAGCATGGGTTCACACAATTGCTTCAAAGTTGGTAACCCACATTAAATCTGGATTCAAATGACTGTGTGAACAAGCCTGTTGTCAGATTCCCCAGAGAGCAGGATTAAATCTAATGGGCTTAGGAAGGGTAGAACTGTTCAGCTGAACATTAGGAGAAACTTCTTAACAGTAAAAGCAGTTCAGCAATGGAACCAATGACCTAGGAGGGTGGTGGGCTTTGCCTTACTGGGGGTCTTCAGGCAGAGCTAGACAGCATTTGATGGGGATGTTCTAGCCGTAGTTTCCCTGCATAAAGCTGGGGGTTGGACAAGATGGCGTATAAGGATCCCTCCATGAGTCTGCAGTTCTATATTCCACCTTATCAGAACATATATGAAGGCAGCCAAAAACTGATTGCTTGCAGCCAGAGAAAGTGAATCTTGACTAAACATCATTGAAATAAATGATACTAAAATCAGTCACAACTAACTCATCTAATTGATTTCAATAGTGTTAGTCAGGATTAATTTGCTTTGGAATGGATACAACTGCTAATTATTATAAAATGTAACAGAGAATAAAAACATAAATATACCCCATCAACCAACCAAACAACCAAAGTTGTCTATCCCTGACCTAAGGAAAGCTCTTGAAATCTGAGAAAAGCAAAGTACAATGTGCCTTTCACCAAATCTGATCTTGTCCATTGGGACAGTGAAGCAAACAGGACTCAGGATGAACTTAATATGACACATACAAATACCTAACCGCCTTACTTTGTTGAGCCATTTTGAAAAAGAAGCGTAATCCAGTGAGCCTATTTTGCAAGTATCTTTGGAACAGGGAAATGTATTATTAAAATAATTGCCTGGTGCTAATTATAATGATTAGCATAATAACCATCTTGTTGTCATACCAGGCAAGTGCATTACATCATTTGCCAGTGGCAAGCAAAGACTTCAATGCGGGATGGATGAAAGGATGTAAGGTTTCTTGCTTGCATAAGGTGGCTGATGTCTGAGAAGGCCTACTTTCGCTAGCAAAGTTCAGGGATTGTTACTGTAGGACATCATCCTCTCTGGTCTGCTTATCTAGGCATACATAAGCCAGTTTCAGAGCATCAAATTCACATATAAGGTGGAACCGCGGGTCCAATGGACCTGCAGCTCTGCTCCCCCCACACTGCTCTCCGGTCTGATTTTGGATGTAACGAAGAGCAGGGAACTTGTAGTTAGTGTGATTGCAGAGAGGAGGAGCAACTGGCTGTGCAGGCTTCCTTTTTGCATGAAGGAAGCCAATCGAGGCCGCATAGCCAATTAGGGCCGGAGAGTGGAAGGAGCCTCCTTCAACTCTGGTTGAAGGCAACTCAGCCTGCAGTTCTGAATTCAGACACAATACAGGCTGTGTTGACCCAACACAGGCTGGGGTGATGAAACCCAGTACAACCCGAGGGTTCAGATTGGATCTCCAGAGAGAAAACCTTGGGTTGCTTGTGTCACAGAACTGGAGTTGCATGCATTCAGACATAACAGTTTGCAAACCTCTGGCCCCTTTAACTCTGGTTCTGCGTTACGTGTGATTGCGGCCTCTGTCATATTCTAGTGTGGCCAAGAAACAAACAGCAGTAGGCTTGATTCTGAATGGGTGGGATCACCAGGGCGTGGACAGCTTTATTCCAGTGCTGCTGCTGAGTTCACCTCCTGACTTTCTCCCATATTAGTGAATGGATAACATTCATTTTATGGGAAATAGCAGTTCAACACTTGGGAGTGCTGCAGCAATGAGGGCAACACTTGCCTTACAGCCTTGTTACAGGGTGCCCTAGTTCTCACTGGCCTGCAGGATGGTGAAATTTGTCTCTGAATGCAAGGGAGAGGGAGAGGGAGGGAGAGAGAGATTGCATCCCCAACAGTACTCACAATATAAAATCCTCTCTACAGGCACAGTTCCTGTTATAATGGCAAGCATTTTGCTAGTTCTAAGAGCAGGCCTACTGATTACACAAACCGTGGGCTGTTTCAGCAATGCACTCTTGCCAACTATGCTGATTTCCAGATAAAGGGATCAGATTTGAAGGCTGTGCTTCTGTGCACACCTTCATGTAAGGTTGCCCTAGACATTACCTGCTTTAACTGGAAGCAGCTCTTCAGACTCTCAGGGGGGAAAGAAAAAAAAGGGGGGGGGGCTTTTCCTAGTTCTGCAGCTGGAGGTGCAAGTGGAAATGCCAGGGATTAAGTATAGGATCTTCTGCATGCAAAGCATGCATTCTACTCTGGGACTCAGTGGAATTTGCTGCTTATTAAACATGCATCGGATTGGGTGGTGCTTACCTGATTAGTTAAGTTGTGGCCAATGTCAGGAGCAATGGTCTTGCAATGAATTTGACTGAAGCTGAGTTTTTGCAAAGCTGACCTTGTTTCTCCTTATAACTGTAAGGCACTGATGAGAAAATTCTGTGGAAGCAATAAATATTTGTGCAATAGATGCAAAATGACCACACGAAAACCAAACCACAAAATGCTAGATTAAAAAGGCAGACAGGCCTTCATAATGGCAGCCTGTGGTAGGTTTGCTTAACAGATACAAATCACCACCGCTGTGCTGAAACCTTGGACAGGGAGCTTTCACCAGGAATGGGGATGGGTGGGGTTGGGAAACCTGGTGTATATTTAATAGACAGCCACTTCCTCATTTCTATTAAATCCATCCCATACCTGCCAGCATTCCTAGGCAGCAAACCTAGAAGATTTTACATTTGAATAATGAAATATAGTGTGCACATTGATGAGATTTTCTCTATGGCCTCATAAATGTAATGGAAGAGAGCAGTTTTTTGCTCAGAATATCAGTACAGTTGGCATCTCCCCCTTCTACATTGCCTCAGAAGTACAGTATGCCTTTAGCGTGAGTCTGCTCAGAATGATTATACAGTATTGGCATCTACTCTTTGTCCCTTTAATACTGCTGCATTGGGAGTAAAGGGCATAGCTCAGAACCAGCTACCAAGATTTTGTTTCCTTTTCTGAATAGAACTCTGCAAATTCTCCTTATATATATATGGAGTCGTCTTGTAATATACTATAGCTCAAAAAACATTGTTATGTATATGGTGCCATGACCATACATGATGCTTTACAGAATATTATCATTAGTAAATAAGATGATGATAATTACTATAATTACTATTTATTATTAACAAATAAGACAGGTCCCTTCCTAAAGGAGTGTGCAATCTGAATGCCAAACTGGGAAGAGACATAGCAAAGATGCACTAGTGCAGTGAGAGAGCAGACTAATGGGATTTCCCAACTAACTGCACAATTGCAGCGGGGAGCAGCAATTTATGATGCCCTCCCCTTCCCCAGGAAGTCCTCTGTGCCACCCAGAAATATGTCCTTGAGGGTTATGCAGCCATTTTTTCAGGTGGCACAGAGGTCATGAAACATTGAACTTTCATTCTGTTCATATTTTTACTCACTTCTAATATGCATCTTGTTATTGACTAACCTCTTTGTCCTTTCTCTTCCTTCCTTACAGATCTTCATTCACATTTACTCACCATTCTCCTAAGGGACTAATTTGGCCTTGACTCTTCCTCTAATTTTCCCATCCAACAATCTTCTTCTCTCCTTCCTTCTTATACAATTATACACACTTGGCCTTCAATTCATTTCCTTTTATGCAAAGAATGAAAACTTGAGTTATTATATGATGCACATTCAAGCTTGTAAATAAAACGCACTCTTACTGACAAACACAGAACAGAAACTTATTTTCAAAATACAAGTCACAAGTTGGAAAAGCATAACAACAGTTCTTCCTAGTGAGAGCTGATACCAAGCCCCAGGCAATCTTAGTCCCATTTCTTTGCTGGGTGGAATAGGTGTGGGTTGGAATGGTCCGCAGCTATGGTTCCAGTTCTAACTCACCATCTGCCTTGATTGCAAGTTCAAATGAGAGTAAAATCCTCGTGAAGGACACCACCTCATTTTTTCACATGGAGGGGTCATATGAACATTGAAGTGTTATAGTCCCCATGTGGCACATAGGAAGCTGCCTTATTCAGAATCAGACCACTGGCCCATCTAGCTCAGCACTGTCTACACTGGTTGGCAGTGGTTCTTCAGGAGCCACTGATATTGGGTATTTCCCAGCCCTACCTAAGACCTTATAAGCAAAGCAGATGCTCTACACCTGAGCTGTGGCCTCATCCCTATGTGACAACTACTATATAAAAGTTGTGATTGCTATGCTCTTTCCCTCCCCTTTCCTGAGCTATAGGAAACTCCAAAGTCACCCATCTTGTAAGGAGAAAGACAGGACCAAAGACTTATGTTGGGTTGTTTTTATCTATCAGTCTTGTCTGTCTGTCTGTCTAGGGGATGGGCTGTAGGTCACTGGTAGAGCATCCGCTTTGTAGGCAGAAGGTCCCAGGTTCAATGCTTGGCATCTCCAGTTAGGGTTAGGAGAGACTCCTGCCTGAAACCTTGGACAGCCACTGCCAGTCAGTGTAGACCAGTGGTTCCCAACCTGGGTTCCTCCACGTGTTGCTGAACTACAACTCCCAGCATCCCCAGCTACAATCTATTATGGATGGGGATGCTGGGAGTTGTAGTTCAGCAACATCTGGAGGAACCCAGGTTGGGAGCCACTGGAGTAGAAAATACTGAGCGAGATGAACCAAGGGCCAGCCTGCCCACTAAGTGAACTAAGCGCCTGCTTAGGGTACAAAGCGGGCAGGGGCGGTGACAGTCTGGGTCCCATGGGACCAAGAGTTGGCCACCCTCCACCCTCTCCCTGCAGCCTCTGCCTCCACCCACACTTTTGCTGTGCTGATGAGTGGGGCAGATGAGCGGGTGGGTGTTCCCTATCACCCGCCCCTCCACTTTCCCTCTTTGCCGCCACTGCCACACAAAGCAGCAGGTAGAGGCGGCAGTGGCAAGGAGGACAGGCACATGCTCCCCGTCACCCACACACCCTCCTGCGAGCTGCCTCCACAGCATTTAACCGCCACAGAGGCTGTGGCCAGGAGGGCACCCAGGCGGGCAATGAGGGCAGTGGTGGGTGCCTGGGCTGACTTCTCCTGGGGCGCCCCTGAGCCTTGGGCCAGCTCTGGTCTGACTCAGTATAAGACAGCTTCCTATGTTTCTCCTCTCTGTCTGTCTGTCTAAATATTTCTGCTCTGCCTTTCTGCCAGAAATCCAAAGGACTTCTCAAAAACTCTGAAAATACAACATAAACTAGAAAAAAGTAATTAAATTGAAAACATTCAAGGGGTTGGAGAGGAGCCCAAGCATCCAGCAGAGTGACACTATTCACCAAAGGTTTTGACCACCTATAAGCAATTGCTTGTCTGACTTTTTTGCTGAAGTGCAAGTCCTTTTCCATGCTGATGGGGTCACTCATGATTACTGAGTACACAGAACACTTACAGCTTTCCAAGATAAATACCATTTTAATGTTAGAAACATGCATGGAATTAAGACTCAATTTACTTTGCCAACATATGCAAATACCTTCACCAACAGTCAGCACTGGGAATCAGAGAAAATGTTTCCAAGAACAGAAAATGTTTTTGTATCCCCCCCTACCCCCCAAAACCCCTATCTGTGAAATACTTTCTGCAACATCTCTGAAAGTTTGTTTTGCTTTGTTTTATTGACTTTCATACATTTCCAATTCAGGGGAAAAAATTGGGGTGTAAATGAGAGGCATTAAGAAGGGCAGAGGGTAGAGCTGCAATGTCCTCTGAAATTTAGGGTAGCCCCCAGATCTTTGCTCCTCCACCTGGCTACTAAATTCCACCTGGATTTACACAGATTTAAAATGCGCTGCCTGGATTGCCCGGATTTTACTCTGGATCCAATCACATGGGAGGGTAGAGGAGGAGGGGGAAGTAAACAAATCTATCAAATAAATAAATAAAATGCAAAATAGTTGACACATAATTTGCATACTATGCAAATTAGGCCACCCAGATTTGGGAAGCTTGAATATGGCAACCCTAGCAGAGGGGGGGAGGTGTAGTTAATGCCCCTCCCCCAGTGTTTCAGATTTAATACATGTGATTGTTACTCAGCAGAGCCTACATCTCTGTATATGATGAAGCATTAAAAAGAAATGCTTCATAATAAATACTCATAAAATACATTTTTTTGCAATTCAATCTTGATATGATATCCAAGCAAAAGGCTTTGAATCTTGCTGTGAGTCTTGCTGTGAATTCAGCAGCCTCCCCGGTGTTGATGCTAAGGAAATGCCACATAGTAAACGCAATGATTTCTAGAAAAAAAAATTTTTTAATTTCCAGGTATAGAAAGTATATCTTGAAATTTTGGTATACCATAATATATTTATGTTGTTTGTTGCCAGACAAGTGAGGTGTCGATTTCAAGGTTAGATTTGGGAAGGTTTATTGGATATTCATTGTGCTGCTCTATGCCTTTTTTCCTTTTCAATTATGATTTTTTAATATTACCATTTCTAATATATTTTCTGATTAAGAGTTAATAAGTTCTCATTTAATGCTGTTGAAAATTTTCTTTAAAATTTTTTTAATCCTATATCTGAAAATCAATAAGATATGACCAAACAGGATGGCCAGCCAAACAAAGAAAAAGAAAATAATTCTGAAATTTACTTGGATGTTATCAGAGAAATGCAAGGAACATAGGACAAGTTGCAATATACTGAGTCAGAGCATTGGTCTGTCTAGCTCAGTATTGTCTGCATTCACCGGCAGCAACTCCCCAAGGTTATAGGTAGGAATCTCACGGTCCTACTTAGAGATGCCAGGGAATGAACCTGAGACTTCAGATTCTCTTCCACTGAGGTATGGGCTCATCCCCAAGGGAAATATCTTATCGTCTCCCATCCAAATGCAAACCAAGGCAGACCCTCCTTACCAAAGGGAACAATTCATACTCGCTACCACAAGACCAGTTCTCCTCCCCCGGGCTCCTAATGTTTTCAGTTGTTTCCCTTGTCATGCTAGTACAGGGGCCGGTGTCATTTGGAGGAAGAACTGGTAGGCTGGAGGAGCTGCTGAACCCTTCTGCTTGTCAATTATCTCCTGTAGGTGCCCCTGCCCCAATGGTTGTTTAGAAGTTCTGCTCCCCAGCCAGGCTCTACTACTACAAGTACTGCTACTACAAATATTTATATACCGCTTTTCAACAAAAGTTCCCAAAGTGGCTTACATAGAGATATAATAAATAAATAAATAATAAATAAAGATGGCTCCCTGACCCCCCAAAAGACTCACAATTGAAAACGAAACATAAGGTAGACACCAGCAACAGCCACTGGAGGGATGTTGTGCTAGGGTTGGATGGGGCCATGTGCTCTCCTCCTGCTCAATAAAGAAAATCACCACTTTTGAAAGGTTCCTCTTTGCTCAGTTAGCAGGCTTTGAGAGTTCTGCTGCCCAGCCTGGGCTCTGAGCCTAGCTAAGTGGAAATCAGTGGCAGGGGGATTTGCAGGGAATGACTGCTGAGAATGGGAGAAGTTCAGCATGTCTCCTTTCTACCTGTCACGTCCTTTCATTACCAAAAGATGCAGCTCTCTCAACATTGTGTGAGTCTGAGAGCACCGTCCTCTATAATGCTGTACAGGCTCCAAAACTCTAAGAGCATGTGGAGTACCAGCTATGCCAGTAGCACCATGCAAGCCAGAAAGCACCTGGACTCTTATACAGCTTCCAGCAGTATGTGACTCGCAAAGTGTTCAGAAGTAACTGCACGAGTTGACGTGGAGAAAGTTTCGCCAATTCACGAGCACCAGGAAATGATGTTGAGGAAATTCACAAATCACAGACTTGTAGTATGAATGCTCACGGCTTGTAATGTTCAGTTTTATTACACTCCTAATCTGAAACTCCTGCTCCATTTTAAATTAATGATGAGCCATATTTAGAGCTGATGTCCCACTTTTGCCTGTGCTTGGTTGGTTGGCACTCATCAGACTAGTCTGGCAAGACCAGTAGCCGCTGTTGGCACAAGCTCAGAGTCAGAACTAGATTACTTTAACCCTTTATTCCATCTCAACAAGGAATTGTCCTTCCTTCCTGATTGTATTTTTTTAAAATTAAAAACCAGATTTATAGATGAGTCCATAAAGAGTTACTCTGTTTGCATAGGTGTAAACCAAATTTACCGATGAACGTTATCAGCAGATTTAACATTCCATTAAGCAACAAGCCAAATCCAGTTCTTAATGAACTTATCTGGATCTCCCTTTTCTTTGGGCTATCTGCAACTTCACTGCTGTTAACACAGCTCTATATCAATCCAATAATTCTAGTATATGAACAAAGCATTGCACAGTGACAATGAGGGTGGCCCTGGGATGAAATTTGGGGTGGCCCTTGTCACTGCTGCCACTGCCAGCTGCCACCACCCTGCAGCTCATGCTTTGCCCAGCTTCCCTTTGCTGGGCCGTATTGCAGACCAATGACATCATCGCACCGGCACAAACTGGTGGCATGATGTCACTAGATTCCATCACAGCTAGCCAAGAGAGACAGGCTAGCCACAGTGGCAGTGGGAAGGAGCAGTGCGGCTTGGTGATATGTCTGGGCAACCCAAGAGAAGAAGCAGGGGGTGGGGTGAGGGTGAAGGGACGAGTGTCATGTGGCTCCTGGCAGCTCCCAGAGGTCACGTGGACACTGGTGGCCTGGAGACAGTTGTCCTTGTCCCCTTTGCTCCACTGTAGCTCCGTGCCTGCTAGCAGCAGTTAATAAGCAAACTACACTTTCTGAATCATCTGTTGTACATTCTTTAAGTACTAATTAACAAAACTTGGGGGAAATAAGTAAAGCTATGTCTCATAATCGTGGAACAGAAGGAGGAACTAGCTGATGGAATCTTGCTATGCTGATTAGTAGAGACCGAAGATCTCCTTCTTTACAGGGAAGAGATGTTAAAATGTGAAAGAAAGCATTTCCCAAAGGTATACATCTCTGTGGGGGAAATGGTGGGCGGACGAGTAAAACATGTACTTCAGATAGAAAACAGCTGTTCAAAACAAAACATGCAGAAAACTTGAAATGGAATTGAAAATCCTCCTCCCTCCCATCAACCTTAATCAACTTCAGATTTTTCATCTGATGCAAGCACATTTAAAACTACAAAAGTGTTGGCTTGTACACATGCACCCCAACAGTGGGAAAGGGGTCCAAAAGGATTTTGAAATGGGTCTGAGCTTCTCTTACCTCCTCACTGACAGAGGCGGCAGCAACAGCAGCAACTGGATACTGTTCTAAATGCTATCTTTTGCCTCCTATGTCTTCCCACCTCCACCCTCCCAGCATGTGATGGAGCCATAGCTAAGTGATAGGTCATCTGCGTGCACACCGAACAGAAGATCTCAGGTTCAGTCTGAGGCATGCCCAGATAGGTCTGGGAAAGACGCCTCTATGAAATCCTAGAGAACTGCTGGCAGTCAATGTAGACAATAAGAAGAGAGAGCGGCCAGTGGTCTGACTCAGGAGAAAGCAGTTTCCTATGTACATTCCATTTCCCTCAAGAAATTACGGGAAAACCTTACATCAGCACATATGACTGCATTTTCTCACATCCATTGTTTGCTATATTATTCTTGCCTCTCCCTTTCCTCTGCTTTCTCCGATACTCTCATCCCTCCCCTCTGTTTTCCATGCGTACTGTCAACGTTTAGACTGTAAGCTCCTTAAGACAAGGACTTGTTTTCTTGGGCTGACATCCACTGCAGTGTTGTGTGTCCACAACAGTGCACTGCAGGGCTGCTGCATCCTTCAAAAGCAGCATCAAGTCTCCACCAAAGAGACAGTTGCACAGAAAGAACGTTTGCAGATTTCTCCAGTCAGGACAACATGGACACCTAACTCTGCGCTAGGTGTCAGCCTCTGTGTATACTGTAAACCACCATGTACACTGGCTGATTGTGGTGCAGTATCATCATCATCATCTCATAGGAACATAGGAAGCTGCCATATACTGAGTCAGACCATTGGTCTATCTAGCTCAGTATTGTCTTCACAGACTGGCAGCGGCTTCTCCAAGGTTGCAGGCAGGAATCTCTCTCAGCCCTATCTTGGAGATGGCAGGGAGGGAACTTGGAACCTAGATGCTCTTCTCAGAGCAGTTCCATCCCCTGAGGGGAATATCTTACAGTGCTCACACTTCTAGCCTCCCTTTCATATGCTACTAGGGCAGACCCTGCTTAGCTAAGGGAACAAGTCATGCCTGCTAACATAAGACCAGCTGTCTCATCGTAATCAAACATGACTGTTGCCTGCAGTTAGGGGTTGGAGTTATCCTGTTCCAAAGGGCCTTGCGGGGCGGGGGGAGCCATCTGAGGGCTGGGGACTGCCTTTCCTGCCTGGCCCTCTTTCTCCCACTGGCCAGCTGCTCTTGCTGCCCCAGCAGCCAGATTGGGGGCAGTGGTGGTGGGGCGGGTGTCTCCCAAGTCTTGGACTGTCCCCTTTGGAACATCCTCCTGTCAGAGGCCTGCTTGCTCCCATGCTGTACTTCTTCAGATGCCAGGCAAAAACATGGCTTTTTCAGCAAGCTTTCGTATTTCTGTACTGGCACCAACTCTAAGGCTCCCTCATGGTACAGTCTTCGACATGTAGCCCAGGCTTGGCTTTTTAAACAGGGTTTTGGCTTCAGGTGATGTGATTTGTGGTGGGCTGTGCTTTTATCTCTGCTGTCTGTACCAGATGCTTTGTGTTTTGTTGCCAAATTTATTTTGAACTCTTAAATATTGACTATGCTTTATTGTTTTACATTTTGTTGTAAACCACCTCTGTTTTGCTGCTTTTAATTCTACTGTTTTCTACAAAGCTGCCTTTGCTTGCATTTGCAAAAAGGACATAGTATAGAGGCTTTAAAATAATGCTTTTAACATTCCTTTCTTTTTAAGTAAGAGGTCACTCTTCACAGCAACCTGTGTCAGTCTCAGGATTGCAAATTCTCAGCTCCAGGACCCCCATACACCACTTGTGAAGTGGGGTAGGGGTGTGTGTGTGTGTGTGTGTGAGTGAGAGAGAGAGAGAGAGAGAGAGAGAGAGAGAGAGAGAGAGAGCATGCCTTTGACCCCATGCTCTTACTGCAAACCCACCAGACTGAGCTCTGTGCAGAGGGTGCCATTTAGGTTACAGTACCAGCCCACCTGAGCATTCAGTCAGCTGACCCCAAGGGCCAATCCCTGTCCACCAGGCCCTGTAAAGCCCTGGCTTCAGAGCTTGCTCCTGAATCCAAGCAATATCTCTGCTGTGAGCATACTGGTTGCTTAAGGTCTAGCTTTCTCTACTTGATTGCTGCCTTGGCTCTTAGCTGCTTCTTCGTTTGGATTATGCATGTGCATCTGGTCCCTCTGATCCTTGTTTGCTACTGTGGGTCCTTGCCTGCCTGTTTGGGGCCACACACCTGCTTTCACTCCAATTGGACTGACCACTAACAATCCCAGGTCCCAGAACCTGATTGCTGAAGGCTGGCATGACTTGTCCATGTCTCATGAGTCCTGTCCAAGGGCGGTTTTAGCAGGTTTTCACATTGTCATGGCAACCAAACTCTTGCCTAAGGCAATGGATGATTTAACCCTTCTGTCCTCCTTGGCCTATCCCTGCAATTGGTGAGGCGGAGCTTTGCCATGGAGCCCCCAGGCTTCTTTAAGAAGGGATGTTTGAAAACTTCACAAACGAAGGAGAGGAGAGCTGGTCTTGTGGTAGCAAGCATGACTTGTCCCCTTAGCTAAGCAGGGTCTGCCCTGGTTGCACATGAAAGGGAGACGAAGTGTGAGCACTGGAAGATATTCCCCTCAGGGGATGGAACTGCTCTGAGAAGAGCATCTAGGTTCCAAGTTCCCTCCCTGGCTTCTCCAAGATAGGGCTGAGAGAGATTCCTGCCTGCAACCTTGGAGAAGCCACTGCCAGTCTGTGAAGACAATACTGAGCTAGATGGACCTATGGTTTGACTCAGTATATGGCAGCTTCCTATGTTCCTATGAAGCCAATTGCCTGACTCTGGGCTCCTTCCATTCCAGTATTTACATACAGAGGTGAACCTAGGTAATTCTGGAGCCTGGTCCTGAAGGCCTTTGGAGTCCTCTCTCCCCTGCAAATTAGGCATCATCATGCTCAGCTGGGGCTGGCCACACCAGCTGGAACAGACTAAAGAAGATTTGGGGGCCCCCAGGGACTGTAGAGGCCCTGGAATTCGGCCCCAAAGTCTAGGGGTAAGAGCACCTCTGTATACATATGAGGTGCTAAACTGCTGATTCATTGTTTCAGTTGCCAAATGCAAATATCAGAGATAGCAGATTGTCTTCTTAACATCCTGGTGACGAGGCATGTTCAAGTCAGACCAGGGACGGGGCGCTGGTACTTCTCAGGTTCTCTGGCTGTTGAGGTGGGCATGGTCATGGGTGATGTCATGGAGATCACCTGCACTTCTGAATTTGCAGCTACTTCACTGGATGTCAGGCATATTTGCTCCACCAAAGAAACTAATGTAATCGTGTAATGTAAAACTAGCAGGCTTTTAGTTTGCCCTTGTTCCTTGTGGCACGGGGTGGGGGCAGCTCAGGAGAGACAGACAGCACAACAGCCCTAGCTGCTCTCCAAAAGAGGAGCAGAACTTCACAGAGCCAAGTAAGTGAGGCTCACTCCGCTTTTCCTCTTCCTCCCACAACCCAACCCAGCTGCATTACATTCATGGGGTTATGTATCATTGTTGTATCAAACAGATTTTTGTTCAGACATCTCACATCTGTGAACTTCAGCTTTTTAATACAATTAAGGACTTGTTATAGCTATATTAAATGACTGCATTCTGAAAGTACTAGCACCTGTGTCTCTTATTTTCATTAAGCAACATTAGAACGTTTTGGCTTTTTTACCCAGAGGTATTTTATACAAGGCTGATTTGTCTGAAGAATTATGTTGCCACAGATCACACAGCATGTCATATGGAATGTTTTGCTAGGTATAGTTTGAGATCTAATATCAGGAGGTAAAATTCCCATCTATGTAGTTTGAGATTAAAACATAGGAAGCTGCCATATACTGAGTCAGACCATTGGTCCCTCTAGCTCAGTATTGTCTTCACAGACTGGCAGCGGCTTCTCCAAGGTTGCAGGCAGGAATCTCTCTCAGCCCTATCTTGGAGATGCTGCCAGGTAGGGAACTTGGAACCTTCTCTTCCCAGAGCAGGCCCATCCCCTAGGAGGAATATTTTGCAGTACTCTCATGTAGTCTACCATTCAAAGGTTATAGCAGTGGCACAATCTGGTGCCACAACACAATGCCGCCTTCAAACCTTAGGCTGGAGCGGTGAAGCTCACTACAAATCGAAGGTTCAGATTACGGTTTTGGCTTGAAAACCTTGGGCCACTTTTATGACAAAACCACAGTTTCATGCATTGGGATGATCATGAAATTGAACCTTTTGCTTGTTTGCCTACAGTTTTGGCATTATGTGTGAAGGTGGCCTAATTTACTTTTACAGTACAGCCAGGAAGTCAAAATACTAACTTTTTGCAGTAAATTGGAGCTACTTGGAGAGTTTGTTAGAAAATTAATGTTAAAATAGTAGGGGTGTGTAAGCAGGCTCGGACTGAGCCAGCCTTGAGTTAGAGCCGGCTCAACTCAGAATGGCTCCACTTGTGACCTCAAAAATTGCAGTTCTTCACTGGGTCTGCGTTCCTGTGCTCACCCTGGAGCAAATCCCATTGAGCACAATGGCGCTTACTTCCAAGAAGACTTGTACAAGTGAACGTGTAAAACCACGGAACAAACCCCAAGTGCAGGTCGGTCAAGCGCTCTCAATGCTGGCATCCATATATTGCATATTGGCATCATGAACAGTTTCCTGGCATAAGTTTATTGTCGCTATAATTATGTATGTTAGTGTTTACTATTATTATTGTGTCCTTGAGCAAGAGTGGGTCTAAACATAAAAGTAAAAATAAATTGTTAGATATTATTGCTTATTATTATTGCTGGATGATTTCAACATGCATAATACACATTTACTAGGGCAGGGGGCATGATTACATATAACTGTGAAAATGGGAGGGGACTGTAGACTGAACAGGGACAGTGAGCCAAGGTCCCTGATCTTTTAAGGACCTAGCAGTGCCTCTGGTTCTGCTCACCTTCTTCTCTGCTCTGAAGCTCTTTTGCAGTGAGGGCAGAAGCCCTAATCTACCCCAGGGTGCACTGCTTCAAATAAATGTCTTCCATTTGCTATTCACGATGAATGGTGTTTGGCTCTAATAAATCAAATTTGATTTTACAAGATTAGACAATAAAAATATTTGCATCGTGCAATTTGCATAATTTATTAGGCTTGCAGCAAATTTGTTGAGTGTAATCAATTAATTAAGAGTGGCTATTCTGCCCTATCTCGAAGTTTCAGAGTGGGGGTACAACATGGGACCATGGGGAAGCTAAAAGTGTATGGGGGGGGATTGTTAGTCAATGTGAAACAGCAATAACCTAAATGTGAGCACCCTAAGGTACTTCAGTAAGAAGTTGCTTATTAAATAATGTTGAAAACATTCACTTAAATCAGTGTCAGGTTCTTGTCAGCCATTCTGGTGCCTTTGAATGCAATGACCAGTGCCCTGGAAGGTGGGAACAGGTTAATGTCTTACTGAGCGATTGGGTAGCATATGACCCGCATCTTTTATCTAATGTCCCTTTAAATAAAAGGGTTATCTTTCCTTTATCAAAGGCTGAACATTTAGGGAAGTGTCTTGGAATAATGGCTGACATACTGCACAACAGTACATCAATTTAGCAACTCTGCATTCATGCAAATTCCACATGCTATGCAAATTGTGCACATGCAAAATTTGCACAAATTGTGTTACATGAGCATAAATTCTTATTTAACGTTATTTAACGTATTTTTATACCGCCCAAGCCTTGCGAAGCTGAATGGAAATAAACTTGTGTCTCTGAATGGAAATAAATCCATTCTTTCCAATGGATTTACACTTGTGTAACACTATTGGCACACATTTTGCATTTGCACAACTTGCATGCACACAGCAGCATTACTTGGCTGACACACCATTGCGCAGTATGCCAGCCACTATCTCCAGTGTATCCGGGCCCCATAGCCCTCTGCTTAGGTGACTTGTCTGCCCTGGTGGCGCAGTGGTAAAACTGCCGCCCTGTAACCAGAAGGTTACAAGTTCGATCCTGACCAGGGGCTCAAGGTTGACTCAGCCTTCCATCCTTCCGAGGTCGGTAAAATGAGTACCCAGAATGTTGGGGGGCAATATGCTAAATCATTGTAAACCGCTTAGAGAGCTCCGGCTATAAAGCGGTATATAAATGTAAGTGCTATTGCTATAGTGCTATTAGATTAATAGCTGACTGTTCAACCAATCAAAGCATTGTCGACATGGATCCCAGGTCCCATAGATGCACTTCGCTGCTGCCATTCCATTTTTCTTTCTCCCTTCTTCCAGATAACATGCAGAGTGACTCAATGTATGACCAGAAGTCATCACAACATGCATTTCCCTGCCTCTGATGCCAATAGTAAATCTTAGCACTGCCCACAGCCTTCCCTGCCTTTTCTTTTGGTCCTTGTTTCTCATGCTGTCACTTGTGCCCTCTGCTCCTCCAGCTCTACCACCCTCTGTGGTCCAAGGGTCTCCTACTTCTTTGAAGTATTTGGTGGCCGATTTCCCTTGGCATGGAACTCTCTCCCTGAACATGTACCAGCTCCCTCCCTTCCTTCATGCCCCCCTCCTCAAAATCCACCTGTGGCAATCCTTGGCCTTTGACTTATCCTCTGGATCCTCCTTGCCAAATATGCCTAAGCTTTAAGTACAGCTCTCTCCAGATTATCCTTGCCTTACATTCAGTGATGCGGGGAGTGAGATTGTGCCTATGGCCACACCTACGTTCAGCTGAACACACAGACGTCGGGGCATGGCCTCGCCAGCCAGAATGTGCATGGTCCCACTCCTCCATCCATGCAGCCACTGCATGTATGAAGAGGATTGTCTGAAGAGTGACACCTGCAACTTCATTTGCCCACATTCCTCCCCCTGGCTTTGTGTCTCCCTCCGCTCCCTCTTCTGCATTCCCTATTGTCTGTTTTAGGCATTTTGTAAGCTCATTGGAGGCAGAAGCCTATTGTAGCTTATGCAACTCAGTAAGGTGCCATGTACACTGATTGCACAGTTAAAAATAGTAATGATCATGTTCCCCAGCATTAGAAGGGCAGAGCAAGAGCTGTGGCTTTGCAGAGAGCTCAGCCAAAGGCTTATACTGCAGCAGAGTGCATACACACGGGGAGGGGGAAATTTCCACTGCTCTCCTCTCCCTCACAAGCCTGTTCAGCTTCGGCCTTCCTGCAGATGTTGGCCTACAACTTCCATAATCCCTGGCTACTGTGTCAGGGGATTATGGGAGTTGAAGTCCAAAAACAGCTGGCGTGGGTGGGTGGGGCTAAGTTGAGCAGGCCTGCAAAGAACATTTTCGCTTCCAGAAATATGTCAAAGGCTGTGCAACCCTCGGGGACAAAGTTTTAGCCCCTAATGCACCACTGCAGTGGTAGTCTGGATGTCAGCCAGTAACTGCTGCATCAGGGCTGAAAAAGAAGTTGGAAAGTTTTGAATTCACCTCCAAGCTTAGAATCTGCCTGAACATACTTCAGGTTCTCCTTCCTGTCACATCAACATTACAAGGAATTGCCTCACATGTTGGTGCTTTTAAGACAATCGTAGGAGATGTCACAAGGAAATTAACGTCTCTTAGAAGTGATAGAGGCTGGGCTTATATTCCGAGTGAAATGCAATCTTTTCCCATTTCGTTGTTTTTGGGGCGGGGGGGGGACAGGTTGCATACTGTAAGAGAGTTTTTTTGACTAGGTTGATATTGGTGAACAAACCCCTGATGTAATGTCTGTCTTGAAATGTTTACATTATGCTGGATTGTCTTTTGCAGCAGCTGCAAGATCACTTTGATGTTTCCGAACAGATCATGAAAGGAATAGATACTTTCTATTCTCAGAAGAAAAAAGCAGGCAAACGCAAAGTGTTCCAATCAGTGTTGGGGCATAGGGGGGTTGCTGGCAGCCCACCCCACCCACTCCACCACTGCTGTCTTGCAGCCCCGCAACCACTGCCTATGTGCCTTCCCAGCTACCTACTTCTGGGAGAGGGCAGCAGGCGACCCTTCTGTTGCCAGTGCTGGCCATGCTCAGCATCAAAGCACATCCATGCAGGGGGCATGTCCAACATTGGACAAGGCCACTCCTCCCATTGCTGTATCCCAGTTAGAAAGCAGCTGGGTGCTTCTTTTGCCAGCTGGGTGCTTCTTTTCTCTCCCTTGCTCCAAGTGAGGCAGAGAAAGGAAGCACTCAATTGGCGAACAAAGTGCTTATCTATGGGGGCATGGCCAGCAACAGAATACAAGAGTGCCACTCACTCTCCTCTCCCCGCCAGTGAGCTGTTCGTGCATTGGCTGGGTGCTCTGGGGGTGAGATGGTGCCCTGGGCGGTCATCAGCAACCCAGGGACATTTGTCCCCCACCTGTCCAATGGTGGCCACACCACTGAATCAGTGCTAGTGATTAGGGGTGTGCACAAAACCTGTTTTTCCCATTCGGTTTGAGTCCAGACCAGACTCAAACCAAACCAGGCATGTTCAGCTTTGTGCCCCCCTGCGCATTCCCCCAGCTTGGCTCAAATTAGAGTTGGTTCAGGGGGTTCTAAGTTTTAAAAGATTTTTTTAAAAAACCAGATTCACCACTGGAGACCCAGCCATACAGAGGCCCATTGGGCATGTGTGGTGGCCTCCAAAATGGCCACTGCCACCGGAGGAAGGGTTGGAATGGCCCCAAAATGGGGCAAACCGGCCCTTTTTAGAGTGGGAGAAGGCCAGCTTTAGAGAGGTAGATGGCAGAGACAGACACACCCCATGAGCATGGCCACCGCTGCCACCCCAGACCCAGAGGTGAGTCTGGTTTAATTTAAAAAACCAACCAACCAAAAAACCTTAGAACCACTGAGCCAGCTCAGGGGGGTTTGGCTTGAGGTGGAGCCGACCTCGAGCCAGTTCACACATCTCTACTAGTGATGTCTGTATACTGAGTGCGCAGCTTGTAAGCTAGGGTTTGGAACTTCATGCTGGCAACAGAACTTAACACCTTCTTGTATTTGTACTTACACATGTACTTATACATTGATGGGACAGATCTCTTTATTGCCAAGAGGAAGCAAACACATTCACCCAATCCAAATGAGGAAAGTGAAATGGAACATGAAGATACAGTGACTCAAAATATATAAAAAGAGACAATTGTGAATTGCCAATGGTTTCATGAAGGCTTTTCAGCTGACAGCACAGATTTTATCATCCCCCAGCATGGCTCTTATGTACCAAATCTTGATTATTCTTACTGTTACAAGTTCTTCTGCAGAGCATGGATTGAGCAAATGGTATAAATATGAAGAGACCAAGGAGGAGTACTATGCTTGGTAACTGGATGTCTAGCATGATGACTTTGGCAGCAAAAACTCCGGGGCTGTTTGAAATAAAACAATAAAGGTATAATTGACTAGGCTACTTTTCCATCAAACTTTTTTTTTTAAATGAGTTTTGTGGCATTGCACCAGCATCAAGAACATTGTCTCCAGAATTCAGCTCCCTGAGATCCATCAATAAAAATGGGTCTTCTGACCACCTGTTTTGCCTGCTGCTTTTACTCAATAATCCAAAGAGTTTGACCAAGTTCTGAATGTGTACGTCTTTGTGATAGCCCCCTGGAGCTCATTTTACACGAAGGCAACACAGGTTGATGTATTTTTAAATGGCTTGATTTTATCACCCTGTTTAATGATTTGTCACATTATTTATTAGATGGTCGGATATCCAGAGGGATCCATCGCATTAACGTATAAATAATGTGGCAAATAGTTCAATAGGGCCATAAAAAAGAGATTTCAAAATAAATTGACCTATGTTAGCTACATGTAAACTAAGGCTGTGAATGATAATGCATGTCGTGTCCTTAAGTCTGAAAAATGGGGTCCAGGGAGGAATGCAGCAGAAAAGTTCACTTGACTAGAAAGGCCTTGTGCAAGCTGCTCTTCCCTCTGCTTCAATTGCCCACCTGTAATATGGGGATAATAAGACCAGTCAGGTTTACAGGGGTATTATAAGGATAAAATCATAACATTAACTAGAGTGTCACTGGATTGGACCAAGGATCCATTTAGTCTAGCATCCTGTTTCCAGAAGTGGGCTTGGAAGCCCACAGGCAGGAACTGAAGAAAACCACCTTGAGCCTTTTTGGAAGGGTGGTACCTGTATATAAATTGAATCAATCAATCAATAATAAATAAAACAGCACCCCTCTGCCTAAGGGCTTAACTATAACTGAATAAGCAGAGGGGAGACCAATGTCCCTGGGCCCCTGAAAGAGAGGGGGTCACTGACTGGAGGGCAGTTCATTCTTTGCCCCCCCCCCACACACACACACACCACCACCTCCCTGACTCGCTGGTATGCTGTTGGCTCCTGATTGGAAGACTCATTGCAGCTTCAAGCCAAAGCATATATTTTATCGCATTTCAGAGGCAGGGAGAGAGAGAGAGAGAGAGAGAGAGAGAGAGAGAGAGAGAGAGAGAGTCCATGCATGGAGTGTGTGATATTATTTACATAGGAGTGAGAGAAAGGATATGTCTTTCTCTCACTTCTATGTTTTGTTTTTCACAATGTCCTTATAGTTCTTCTGCAACAAAGATACTGGAGGGCATTATCTCTTTGGCAGTGGACCCAGGGTGGCCCAAGGGGCGCTCACCTTCACTCTGGGGCCCACTCCAACCTTGCTACACCCCTGCCCATGCTATCTGCCCTCCAGGAACTTATTTTCAGAGATATTCTAGATAACATGTCTGACATCTTGCTGACTAACGAAGCACTGCTGCAGGGGCATAGCTAGGGGAGAGGGGGCCCGTGTTCACCCTTCTCCCTGGTAGCCCCTCTGAGTGAGGGAGATAATGAAGAAAATAGGGGGGAGTGGAGCCGGGGGGCCCTCGGGAGCTGGGGGGCCTGTGTTCTTTGAACCCATCTGCCCAATTATAGCTACGCCCCTGCACTGCTGCAATAAGAGCAGCACTGGTGCTTCTAAAGAGTTCTAGAGTACTATAGTGCTAGTGCAGAGATCCTCAACTTTGGGCCACCAGATGTTCTTGGACTTCAACTCCCATAATCCCCAGGCCCAGTGGCCTTTGGCTGGGGGTTATGGGAGTTGAAGTCCAAGAACATCTGGGGGCCCAACGTTGAGGATCCCTGTGCTAGTGTATCATTGGTGGAGGATATTTGTTACCTCTCCTTCCCCTGGAAGCCCTCTGTGTCACTTGAAAATCTGTCTCTGGGGGCTGTGTGACCCTCAAGGACATATTTTCAGGTGGCACAGAGTACTTCTTCAGGAAGAGGAGGTTGTTGACATATCCCCCCATCACTGAGCCAGCAGTGGAGCTGAGTAAGCTGAACTTTTCAGAAGTACAAGTGCTTCTCCAATTGCACCGGTGCTTCATTAGTCAGGATGTCAGCCAATACTGTTAATGAAACTGCCCTGGGGTGATTGGTGAACACACCTAAATCTATGTACTAGCTAGTTTCATACGTCAGGGTCTTGCATTCCAGACTAGTGTTGTCTAGACAGGGTGCAGTTGCACAATTTGTGTCACTCCTCCTCCTGTTAAACCTCTTCCTCAGTCCATATATATTTCAGAGAATGATGCAAAGCTATCCACTGTCATAGTTCTGAGCAAGAGCACACAAGATGGAACAGTTTTTACTTGCATCCGCTCAGCTATGTGATCTTGTGTGGGTAGATCATTGCACTGGTGGAGCATTAACCACCTTCAGATTATGTTAATGAAAGGCGGTATCTAAATCTATCAATCAATCTATCAGCCATTTTTCTTAATTATGTATTGACTCTTTTAAACATGCAAAGTGCTTAAAAAACCCCAGCAAACTGGTTGTCATGACAATCCTAGTGAGTTCTTTAACAATCCAATTTTAGAGATTAGAAAGCAAAGGTCCATTCACACTGCCGTATTCCTCCATATGACTGTGTATACAACAGAGTCTGGCAGAGGGGTGGTAGATATTATAAACAAGGCCTGGTAGATGTTATAAATGCTTCTCTGAGGGAGAGCAGAATGCCTCCCTGTCTTAAGGAGGCACTCAGACCTTTTCTGAAGAAGCCTGGATTGGATCCCTCAGAGTTAAGCAACAATAGGCCTGTCTCCAGCCTTCCATAATTGGGCAGGGTAATTGAGACGGTGGTGGCCTCCCAGCTCCAGTCTTGGAGGAAACCGATTATCTAGACCAACTTCAAACTGGTTTTCGGGTGGAGACTAGGGATGTGCAAACAGGTTCATCGAATGTGTTTGACATTGAACCCAGGCCACGCAGAGGCCAATTGCACAGGCACGGTGGCCTCCAAAATGGCCACCACTCCAGAAGCGGAAGGCCCAAATGGGCTGAAGAGACAGCCAAATGGCTGGTAGAGGCATGAAGGGAAGCTGGTGGGGCGGTGTCCGCAGACACCCCGAAGGGAGTAAGTAATTTTTTTTTAAAAAAAGTTTCTGAACCCATCCACCCACCTGGACCAAACCCAGGGTTCTGTACTGGGACAGGTGCTCTTTAACTTGTCCATAAATGATCTGGAGGTTGGAGTAAGCAGCCAAGTAGCCAAATGTGCAGATGACACTAAACTATTTAGGATAGTGAAATCCAAAAGATATTGTGGAGAGCTCCAAAAGAATCTCTCCAAACTGAGTGGACAAGAGACAAAATGGCAAATGTGGTTCAATGTAAGCAAGTAAAGAGTGATGCATATTGGGGCAAAAACACCCCAACTTCACATATACACTGATGAGGTCTGATCTGTCAGTGAGTGACTGACTAGGAGAGAGATCTTGGGGTTGAGGTGCACAGCTCATTGAAAGTGTCAACTCAGTGAGCGGCAGCTATGAAAAAGGCAAGTTCCATGCTAGGGAACATCAGGAAGGGGATTGAAAATAAAACTGCTAATATTATAATGCCCTTATACAAATCTATGATGTGCCCACATTTGGAGTACTGTATGTAGTTCTGGTCACTGTATCTTAAGGAGGACATTGTAGAACTGGAAGAGATACCAAAGAAGGCAGCCATGGTGATCAGGGGCTTGAAGACAAAAATATCTGGTTAGGAAAATGGTGTGTTTGTTTCTGTCCCTTGCCTTCCTTTTGTCCTCTCTGTGTAGGCCTTTTCCTCTCTCTGTTGCTTTCTGTTATTGAGAAGGTGGTTTTGTTGGTTGGTTGGTTTATGGAGGGGTTCTTAGCCACTCTCGTCACCAGTGTAGAATCCAGAGGAGAAAGCTGTGATATGTAAGGACAAGAGTGTGGAGTTGAATCAGGAATATTAATGCTTTAATGAGACAGATATTATGTACAGAGAGGCAAGTGCAGCCTGCCTTCAGTGCTCTTGCTGATGGCTGTTTGTTAGCCCTGCCTCTTCTCTAGGACTGGATCTAGGTTTTTGGATTTAAGAAGAGAGCAGGGATAGGGAGCCCAGAGGGATGCAGTGATTACTATACAACCTCGTCCTTCCTTCAGTGGTGGTTGGATCCTCATGGCTCTGGTGCAGCAGAAGGACCTCTTTCTTCAGGGATGGATCGGAAAGTAGCAGGCAGAAGCAGGAAACCAAGTGTGTTAGGCAGCAGAGATAGATCCAAAAACTGTCTGTTCTTGAGCAGCCAACTTCTGGTGGCAGCAAGGCTGGCTGAGCAGATCAGGCCAGGCAAGAGGACCAATCTGGAGACTAGAAGCATTATTATCACACAGAATAAGACATGGCCAAGTGTAACGGCGGGTGTCAGATCTAGCGTCCAAAGTATGGGCGACTCTGAGATGGAGAAACCATATGAAGCACACAAGGGAGCACCAAATGGATCATACTGGCTCAAGGAACCAGGGGCAATTAATGCCCAAAATGTGTTCTGAGGCAACATTCAGTTGCTCTTCTTTCTTGAATAGGGCAGTTACATGGAATCTCAAAAGGTTCTATTGTTTGTGTTTGCTGTGCTGCACTACTACACAATGTTTGAATGGGTCAGTTGTACCCTGTTACATAAATGGACATGCAAACAATATTCGTGCAGAGAGAGACCTTGAATAAAAAGTTAACTTTCTTGAGTTAACTTCCAGAAGTCTACTTAGGTATTCCAGGAAAGGGAAGATGTGAGTCTAGTTCCCTTTCAGTTTGGCTTTGGTAGCTGCTAAATCTGGGGGTAACTGTCCCACTGCCTATTAAATGACTGAACCCCATGTGCCAAAAATAGAGAGCTCACGATCCTGTGAGGTCCCTGAGCATATTGAGAGTGAGAATTCACAAGCTTGTGGTCTCAAGCATAAACAGAAAGGCTTCTTGGAGCCCGCAGAGGAGCAGTTCTAGTGCTGCAGGAGATAGCCCAGCCACTGGTGGGCTAGCGATGCTGGAATGATCTAGAATGGAGCAGTCCCATATCAGAATAAGTTTGTACCAAGTTCTGGTTCTGGGGAAATGAACTGACAGGGTGTAAGTTGAGGTTCATGAATACAATCTGTTTATAGAAGAGTTTGGGGGCACAGCATGGGAAAAAAGTTGATTAAGGCAATATTATTGCTAAAATATGTTGCAGAGATTAACCAAGTAACTTGCAAAGAGGCAATTTGAGCTTGGTCCAAATTAGATCAAATCCAGGCTGGCTAGAGATAAGGCAGCTTTAGAGAAACAGGTTTTTGGATTTAGTAAAGAACAAGGATAGCGAGAGCCCAGAGGGGCATAGTGGTTATCCTACAGCCTCACTCCTTATGGCTCCGATGAAACCAAAAGGAACTCTTTTCTCTGGAACAGACCAAGAGGATTCAGGAGGCAGCAGAGAAGAATGCCATTTGAGGGTTAGGCAGCAGGGGTAAATCCAAAAGGTGTTTGGTCTCGTGCAACCAGTTCTCGTAGCAGCAAGGCATGCTGGGCATATCGGGCCAGCAAGGAAGGCCGATCAGGAGGCTGAGCACGGGAATGGTGCGAGAAGCAAGACACGGCCAGATGTTATGTCTGGTGTCAAGTCAATCACTAAAACAGCAGGTGGCGCCAAGGTGTAGAAACCAAAGGTAACACACAGGTTCATGAAACCAATGTGCCCTGAGGCAAAATGCCAGTTCCTTCCTGAGGGCAGGCAGGGGGCGGGTTATACCTGTGGATCTCAAAAGAATCCATTGTCTTTGTTGGGTGTTGTAGCATATGCACAATGGCATGCAAAGGTCAAGAACAACCTATATGTAAAATGACTACACAGATATTAATGGTCAGAAGGACCCAGTAAATCAAACAGCATTTTAATGAACGCAGCTCCTGAGTTCCAATGGCTCATCAACCTCTTTTGTTGGTGAAAGGAGCAGTATTTGCAGTATCTTATCTGCTCTCTTGCTGAGATTATGAGTTTAGATTGTTTGAGGCAACCAAGGATGGGAGGTAACAAGGTCAGTCCTTGGATAGACCAGGGCTGCTCAGCTTTGGCCCTCCTGCAGATGTTGACCTACAACTCCCATAATCCCTGGCTATTGGCCACTGTGGCTGGGAATTATGGGAATTGTAATCCAAAAACAGTTGGGGGGGCCTAAGTTGAGCAGGCCTGGGATAGACACACCTTGGAAGCCAACTCAGGTCTGCTTAGACATTTCTAGTAGAGGGAAAGGCATGAGGCTAATTCCCTTTCAATTTGCTTGATAGCTGGTGAACCTGGGGGCGATTGTCCTACTGCCTGCTAAATGACCTGTCCCCATATGCCACAAGCGATGAACCCATGATCCCATGAGACTGAGCATGTTAAGAGTGAGCAGAGAGGCTTCTTAGAGCCTGCAGAATGGCAGTGCTGGCAACAACCCATGTAAACGACTTGTTATGTAAGCTCCCATTGGGCTTTTTCCTAGTGGGAAAGCTTTCTGACAGACCATATTGCCAATAGAGCCTGATTATAGTGACTACACATGCAAAAAAAAAAAAAAAAAAAGCCAGTAAAACCAAATACTGACCAAGCAGATGCAAGCCTCTGGAGCAACCAAGCTTGAATATCAAAAACAAGACTCTAATGGAGGAGAGGGAGGAGAGGAGAGGGAGGTGGACAAGAACTAACTAGGGATGTGCAAAAAATTTTGGGCACAGAATGATCTGTGCCCAAAATGAGCAATGAGAAAAAACTTCTGAGGTGTGAATTCTCATTCTATCATAGCAAATGAGATTTTTTTTCAATTAAACAACTCTCATGACCCCTTTCACTTTTTCACACTCTCAATTACTATGAATATGAGGAATTAATCAATTTAGCACACTTCACCTTATGAAGACAAACCTCAGAAATTCACCAAAATTCACCCCTCTGCCCAATCACTCTGAAATTGGGGACGGGTGGTAGCCTCCACCCATTAGGCACTATCTACCAGCCCACCCCACTCCTTTGGGGCAGATCCACTTTCTGCCCCCAATCTGCCCCAAAGACACCAAAACTTCAAATATTCCCAAAAAATCAGCCCTCTGCCCAATCCCCCTGAAATTGGGGTGGTAGCCTCCACCCATTAGGCACTACCACCCCACCCCATTCTTTTGGGGCAGATCCACTTTCTGCCCCCAAACTGCCCCAAAGTCACTAAAACTTCAAAAATTCTCAAAAAATCAGCCCTTTGTCCAATCCCCCTGAAATTGGGGTGGTAGCCTCCACCCATTAGGCACTACCACCCCACCCCACTATTCTGCCCCAGGCCCCAATTTCTGCCCCAATCTGCCCCAAAGACATGAAAATTTCAGAAATTTCCCAAAAATCAGCCCTTTGCCCAATCCCCCTGAAATTGGGGTGGTAGCCTGCACCCATTAGGCACTACCAACCCACCCCACTCCTTTTGCCCAGATCCCATGCTATGCCCCTGAACTGCCCCAAAGTCACTAAAACTTCAAAAATTCCCCAAAAACCAGCCCTTTGCCCAATTCCCCTGAAATTGGGGTGGTAGACTCCACCCATTGGGCACTACCACCCCACCCCAAAATTTTGCCCCTGGGCCCCTTTCCCCCAAATCGATTCGGATTTGGATTCGGATTCGGATTAAATCCGAACCCGAACCGAATCAAGGGTGATTTGGGTAGCCCATATTCGGGCACAAAACAGAACAGGGGTGATTCAGTTCGGGTCCCAAACCAAATCACCGAATACCCAGATTGCACACCCCTAGAACTAACTTCAGCCTATCTTCAGGACAAGAACTATCCCAGAGATGAATGACCACATACTATACAAGCTGGAAACTACATTCAGAAAAGTTCCCAACATGGCCATGTATTTTATGGACATGGCAAACAAGTCCAAGACCCAGATCCAAGAACAAGACCCAATATGAGGAGACCCGACCAGAAGGCAACACCATCACAGAGCCAGTAGGTGTGGTGGGGATTGGGTGGCAGGGATGGGGGCCCTTACCGGCTCCATGACGGAGCTGGTAATCATGTGCCACCCAGGGATAGCTCCCTGCTCCTGTGCAGGGAGAGCAGGCTAAGCATTTAACCCCTGTGGAGCCAAAGTGCTCAATTCCAAAATCCACAAAAAACCAAGAGATCCTCACCAGACTGACCAATGAGGGAAACACAAATGTAGTCAAATGATTCTATAGTGTGATGCAAACATTAGGCTCAGCTAGCTTTAATCTGTATCAGGCACACAGTCAAATTTAATCTGTATCAGGGACACAGAAACCTGCTTTGGATCCCTCAGAGTTAACTAATTACAGACCTGTCTCTAATCTTCTTTGGTTGGGCAAGGTGACTGAGCAAATGGTTGCTTCTCAGCTCTAGGCAGTTTTGGATGACACTGATTATTTAGATCCTTTCCAAACTGGCTTTCGACACAGGGAGTGTGACTCTGCTGATCCTTTTGGATCTCCCGGTGGCTTTTGATACCATTGACCATGGTATCCTGCTGGGTTGCTTGGTGGGCTAGGGTGGCACTGTTGTACAGTGGTTCTGCTCCTGGCAGTTTCCAGATAGTGTCACTTGGAGACTATTGCTCTGAAAAGCAAGAGCTGAAGTGTGGGGTTCCACAAGGCTCCATATTGTCTCCAATGCTTTTTAACATCTACATGAAACTGCTGGGAGAGATCATCAAGAAGTTTGGTCTGGGATGCTATCAATATGCTGATGATACCCAGATCTATTTCTCTATACCAACTTCATCAGGAAATGGCATAACGCCCTCTAAGTGCTTGCCTGGAGGTGATATTGGGCTGGATGAGGGATAACAGACTGAAGTTGAATCCAAACAAGACGGAGGTACTGTCTGTAGAGGGTCGGGATCCAAGAGATGGTATAGATCTGCCTGTTCTGGATGGGGTTACACTACCCCTAAGAGATCAGGTTAGTAGTCTGGGAGTGCTCCTGGATCCCAAACTCTCCCTGGTTTCTCAGGTTGAGGCTGTGGCCAGGAGTGCTTTTTATCAGCTTCGGCTGATACACCAGATATATCTGTTCTTGGAGAGTAGTGACCTTAAAATGGTAGTACATATGCTGGTAACCTCTAGGCTTGACTACTGTAATACACTCTATGTAGGGCTGCCTTTGTACATAGTTCAGAAACTACAATTGGTACAGAATGTGGCAGCCAGACTGGTCTCTGGGTTTACCCGAAGGGACCATATAACACTAAATTCTAAAAGAACTGCACTGGCTGACAATAGGTTTCTGAATGAAATACAGAGTGCTAGTTATTACCTATAAGACCCTTAATGGCTTAGGTCCAGGGTATTTAAGAGAGTGCCTTCTCTGTTGTGAACCCTGTCGCCTATTAAGATGATCTGGAGAGGTTCAACTACAGGTGCCGCAAAGTTGGTGGCAACTCAGGACCGGGCCTTTTCTGTGGCTGCCCCAGGGCTTTGGAACGCGCTCCCTGCTGAAATAAGAGCATCCCCTTCTCTGTTTGCTTTTAGGAGGACCCTGAAGACGTACTTGTCTTTCCAGGCCTTCAACTGAGATTCAATTTTTTAATTTTAATGTGCTTTTAACATGTTTTTACCTTATGGGTTTTAAATGTGTTATATTTTATGTTTTAATTCTGTATACCGCCTAGAGATTTTTATACTAGGCAGCATATAAATTCAGTACATACATACATATTCACCTAAGATGGATACCAGGCCTGTTCATAGAGCAGGAGATTCTTTGGGGAGCTCTGAACTTTGAACTCTTGTCTCTGAGAATGGGGTGCTTATGCTGATGGAGAGACTTCTCTGGGAATTATGTGGCTGTGCTGTTCACACAATCTTTTGAAACTCTGATCAAGATACCATTCTAAAAGCTTAAAGGCCATTTGGGCCTGAGTTCTGCAATAATCATGCTAATCAATGCATATCTACCTGTATATTGTAACCTGAGCTGGCAAGGTTTATGTAACAGAGATATTAGAGATGATTGTCAATAAGGACAACTAAGGTTATTTTGCATCTCTTGTTTTTCTTTACTCTCACCTCCTTCACCCTCTGACATCTCTGGAACTGCAAAAATTGCTATGCTTTAGTTACTGAGAGATAGCAAAACTTATGATGTCTTGGCTGCAAGACAAGGCAATAGAGGTTGTATGAAGCTGGCAGAAGTGATCCTTTTTGCAGTGATAAGACAGTAAAGTTCTGTGTGAAAGGCTTTTCCGAAGGGAGGGGCAGAAACAGATTTTCACTGAAACAGCATAAGCAAAATGGCTAAAAGGAGAGACACAGAGATTTCGAAGGAAGACAGGCTCTTGGCTTTGTCTTCTCACTTTGTTGGATGGTGCTGTGGAGCATGATCCAAAAAGAGTTGGTTGTGAGCCAGACACTATCCAAAGCACAAAGTCTGTTTGTGAGCTCTGCAGAAGGGCAGAGTTCAGAGTAGAGATTTTACCTGGTGCCTGATCCTGTGTTTTTTCTGGCCTACAGTCTCAAAAGCTTCAAGACCCTCCTGCATCTTTGGCCAATTTCCAGTTTTCAACAAGACGAGGCTTTAGCCTAGTCTGAAGCCTGGTAATATGAACTTTCCCTGGAAAATCTCAGTTCCATTCCCTCCCCTAATCCAAATCTCTCCCCACCTTCTTCCTTTTCTTACATAATTAAGATGTTCTTAGTAGTTTATGTATTATTGCTAATCATTAAGGCAACACATATACGCACCACCTGCCAACTGTTATTTCTCTGTTAATGCTTCTATTAGTTAAGTAAACATTTAAAAGACAGTTTGATGTCTGTGTCATGTCTCTGCCAAGAAATTGCTATATCTCGCTAGAAAACAAGAGAGTTCCCGGGGGTAATGTTCAGTTCCTTTGGCTGTGGTGCTCTAGAGCAGGGATCCTCAACGTTGGGCCCCCAGATGTTCTTGGACTTCAACTCCCATAATCCCCAGGCCCAGTGGCCTTTGGCTGGGGATTATGGGAGTTGAAGTCCAAGAACATCTGGGGGCCCAACGTTGAGGATCCCTACTCTAGAGCATTTACAGAGTGCAAAGTGACTGAGAACACAGCATCTGAGGTATTTTGTCTCAGAACAATGTATGGACTCCAAGTTGAAGAACTTGGATTGCATTCACTGGAACTGGACTGATCCTTGGAATAAGGAACTAAATTTGTGACACTGGAATTGGGCTGGTCTGGCTCTGATCTGAGATATTTGGATATTTAAAATTCACCCCAATATATATTAGAGATCAATTGGACAAGACTTTTAGTGAAGGTTTGTTAAGTGATAGTCACATTGACACCTAGTGACATAAGCATATTCACATATAGAACCAGTACAAACAACAAGGTCTTCTGAATCCAAATTACTCCTGTGGGCACAACAATAGTAGAAAAATTATTCAGTATAAGTAAAATGGAAAATATTCAGAGAGGAGCAATAATGTGGAAATAAGTACAACTCATGAATGAATGAGTCCACACGCTGTATATAAAAGAGTCGAAAATGAAATATGTACAAAAAAAGTCCAAACATACTCTATGGTGATCCAGTGACCTCCATTTCAAGATGCCTTTTTCAAGTGGAAGTTGACCTTGTTAAACAACTTTGGTCAACATGACCCAATGTCCTAATTGTCTGAGATATAAAACTCAGTTACTATATAAACTTCAATCATATTTCAGATTATACATCCCCATTTTTCCTCCCACTAATGGTACCTTATACCAAACATCACAGTAATGAACAAAACAGGAAGTTTGTACAATATATGAACTGTTTGTATTACAAGAAGATTTATATATTTATTTATTTATTGTTAAATGTATATACTACTTTTCATTTAAACAATCCCAAGGTGGTTCACAGAAAAATTAACACAAGCCTATAAGAATATACAATTAAAATATTAAGCTAAAATTTAAAAACATGAGTCCAACTAAAAATTTAAAATACAAGCATAAAATAACCATACAAAATACAATATACAGAGAAGCAGCAATAGATACGATCATATAAAAGCCTGGGTAAAAAGCCAAGAATTAACACGCTTTCTAAAAACTGTGATGGAGACTGAGGAGTGAATAGCCACTGGGAGAGCATTCCAGAATCTGGGGGCAGCAACAGAGAAGGCCCTGTCCCAAGTGCATGACAGCTAAGCCTCCCTCATTGTCAGCACCTGGAGCAGGGCCCCCTTAGATGATCTTGTCAAGTGGGCAGCAACCCTTGGGAGCAGGCAGTCCCTTAGGTATCCAGGGCCCAAACCGTTAAGGGCTTTAAAGGTCAAAACCAGCACTTTGAATTGGACCTGGAAACAAACTGGTAGCCAGCGCAGCTCTTTCAAAATTGGTGTGATGTTATCCCAGCGGGCAGCTCCAAATAAAATCCTAGCATTTTGCACTACCTGCCATTTCCGAATATTCTTCAAGGGCAGCCCCAAGCAGAGCATGTTACAGTAATCCAGCCGTGGCATGACTAAGGCATGGGTAACTGTGGCCAGATCTGCTTTCTCAAGAAAGGGACGCAGCTGGGTCACAAGCCAAAGTCTTGCAAAGGCACCCCTGGCCACTGCCTCCACCTGAGCTTCCAAAAGCAGAGCCGGGTCCAGCAATACCCCCAAGCTGCATACTTGCTCTTTCAAGGGGAGTGCAACCCCATCCAGAACTGGTAGAATCTCCTCATTCCAAATGGCTCTCCTACTGACCAACATTACCTCCATCTTGTCTGGATTCAGTCTCAGTTTATTAGCCCACATCCAACTCATCACGGCCTCCAGCCCCCGATTCAGGACATCCACTGCCTCCCTAGGATCAGGTGACAAGGAGAGATAGAGCTGAGTGTCATCCACATATTGCTCACAACTCAGTCAAAGTCCCCAGATGACCTCTCCCAGCAGTTTCATGTAGATGTTAAACAGCATGGGGGACAAAATCGAAACCTGCGGGATCCCACAGACCAATGGCCACAAAGCTGAGCAGTAGTCCCCCAGCACCACCTTCTGGACCCTCCCCGCAAGAAAGGACGAGAGCCACTCCAAAGCAGTACCTCCAATTCCTATACTCAAGAGAAGATGTTGTGAAAACTTGCCCCTATCTCATTCCCAGAGGTAAAGCGATTTCTGAACTACATAAACACTCAATTAGTAATAAATATAAGTACAGAACAACATAAGAGCACCTTCTCCACAGGCATAACTATAACAGGGCAAGGGGAGACAGTTGTCTGGGGGCCCACTGCCTTGGGGGGCCCCCAGAGGCAAGTCACATGACTGACTTCCCCTGCCACGCACCCGCCCAGGCTTCCTTCCATCCTTCAAAATTGATGTGAGTGTTAAGACCTGGAGCTACCAGAACAGCATGTCTTTCTCTAGTACAATTAAATGACTTGCATCATCCACAATTTACAAAACATTTTTTAAAAATGTAGGATGATGTTCTATTGTGTGTGTGTGTGTGTGTGTGTATCTATATCTATATCTATATCTATATATACGCTTTGTGTTACCACTATTCAGCCTCATTTAAGACTTGTTTACTTAATGAGCTGAGCTTCAGTGGGGGGGGGGCATCTGGGCTTACTCCAACCTTGCTACGCCCCTAACCTTCTCAAAAAATGTGTTACAACAAACCAAGCCAACAACTTGTGTAGTACTTAGTCTTATACAATCTCTTTAACTGCTTCTAGCAACTTCTCTTGAACAAGCAGGTACAAAGCTTACTCATACACCAACAATCTCAAACTGATCTTATATACCCACTGACAATCAGTTGTGATTGCAAGACTGAAGGTGTGCTACCAATGATAGGTGAATCATTGATCTAATCCTGAAGGAACTTACAATTATTGTTGCAAACATTATTATTATTATTATTAATTCGATTTCTATATCACCCTTCCAAAAATGGCTCAGGGCAGTTTACACAGAGAAATAATATATAAATAAATAACATTGGTTTTACAATGCTGGACATATATTACAACCCAAGTAATTTTCACCATGATAATAGACAATTTGGACAATTAATAGACAATTAATTAGATTCATGGACAATTAACTAGATTCATGGTTTTAATTTTTAATGTTGGTTTTAAATGGTTTTTAATGTTTGTTTATGTTTTAAATTATTTAACTGTAAACTGCCCAGAGATGCAAATTTTGGGAGGTATAAAAATATGTTAAATAAATGCATACATACATACATAAATTAGATATTCTACGATAGCCCATTCCTGGTGGTTTATTACAATCCAGAAAAGCTTGGATTATATGTGAATGTCTCTTAATGATCTGTTTAATCCAACTAACTAAGGGGCTAAACACCATAGACTCAAACAATTTAGACAGAGTTACACAAAAGGTTTGTTTTCAAACAGTGTATGTCTTGCTATTCCTTCTGTCCATCTCTCAGCAAAGTCTATGATACATTGGGGGAAACCCCTTTCCCCCCCAAAGGGAGTATGTTTCCCTTTGTTGATAAAAAATGTTACCACTTGTACAATTTCTTTTTAATCTTAAAAATTGTCCAAATGGAATGTTATATTTAATGTGTCTGTGATAGAAACCCTTATAGTGTGAAATAAAAAACCCTGTCTGTAGGTTTATGGTATCCTCTCACCACCAGGATGTTATTGGCCTCTTTGTACACTATGACATTTAAAAATGAGATGGAATTATCATTGACATGTCCAGTAAACTGTATGTGTGGGTCAATCGAGTTGATCCAATCAAAAAATGAAGGTATTGATGTATGGTATGGATATTGAAGTGCACAGCTTAACATAAGCAACCCTATTTTGTTTAACTAAGCTCAAGGCTTTGCAAGGAGAGCCTTGTCAGTAGTTTTTGAAACTGTTTACTGGTACTTTTCCATGTTCCCTAAAGTCAAAGCAACCCGCTAGTGCTGGAAGATAAGGCTGGAATGAACTGGTTGGCAGTCTGCACACATTCCCTAACTTTGGCCAGTTATTGCTATGCAGCTGCATTTTGAGGAATACTTTTGACTATAAATGTGTTGCTTTCTGTATGGTTCTTTGTCCTGCTCTTTGACATTAGTCGAGCAGTACCTATGCTACTTAAGAGCATAATAAAGCTTTGATTGTAAGTCCTCTCGTCTGGGCTGATTATTGGACTCCATCTGCCCAGGAACGAACCTCCCCTATTGGGGTCAAGGCTACCCCAATACATCAGTATAAGACAATCAGATTGGACAATGATGAAAATGTCATCAACGAATCTACCACAATTTAAAAAATACTTCTTGTACAGATTATTAAATGAGCCATATATAAATTTGTGATGCTGGCAACAACTGGGCTATTCATAGCAACGTGTGTGTGTGTGTGTGTGTGTGTGTGTGTGTGTGTGTGTGTCTCATTGACCACTCTGTTGGCGGATCTTCCTGTTTTTTTTTTTGAAGTATGCCTGTATAGATCCCAGTATGCTACATATTCTTGCCTGCAATTCCAAAATCCACCATGCTTCTTTCTTAAGTAGAGCTTTATCATTTCCATGTATACTTTTTTCAATTGTCTCAAACTGTACATCCCTAAAGGAATGTGTTTTTCTCCCAAAAATGAACTACCAAAGGGGCACCACTCACATTTCTGCTCAGATGTTCACCGATATATCTTTTCAAAGGTCTAGATGTCTTACCAACTCCCCCTTACGTTTATTGCACCATTCAAACTTCAATATGGATTGGGGAATCATTTAATCACCTTAAACAATTTACCCTGGAAGAAAGTGCATGCATTTCATGGAACTGGCACCTTGTGTTTTTGGTGCTGGAAGTGAAGGACTCTGTCATGTCTCAATGACAGAGGGGGACAGATTAGTGAGTCAGAGGGCTAGAGGGGTCAAGACATTGGTCATCCCTTCTCTACTGCTCCAACACTATCCCTTTGATATGTAGATTGCTGCTCTCAAGGACTTCCTTCCTGCCTGCCACTTCCTCTTCCCTTTTTCTTCTCCCTTACAACACCCACACTCCTCTCTCCTTGCACCATATGTGCAGAGATGCAGAAACCATCCCTCTGCATCCAGCTAGCTAGCTATATTAGAGATCCTATCTCTCCACTTTACTATCTAGAATGGAGTTCTCCAATAAAGACTCCTTATATTGATTTGAAACTATGAACTGGCTCCAAGTTTCTTTTACTCTCAGCATGCACGCATGCCTGGGCAGACTCCACTGTGTTGTGCCTCAGTGCACTCTGCTGTAATAGAAGGGTATCTCTTACCAGAGAGAATTCCCAATATTTGGAATATAGGAAATAAAAAATTTGCAACATTAATTGTTTTGTGGTCCTTTAACTGATACTGTGAGGATGAGATTTCTTTACAAACTGTTGAAGGGGTGCAAGAAAATTGATTTTATGTTTTCAAATGATAACAAAGTAGTTATCTAGAAAGTGGCAACTTTGGCAGTGTTTTGAGAAAATAAAAACAAAATATTATGGTTACCCAGCAAAAATAAAAAGGCACCTTTTAAAGTGGTGTCTCTCATATATTTTTATCCTATATCTTATAAATAGCAAGGAGAGAGCAACTGCCCCTGTTCATCTGTGACGAAATGCAGATTCCCCATCTTAGCTCAACAGTTTCTTACATTTGTTATCGAGGCGACAGGGCCATCAATCTACAGGCCTAAGCCTTTTTCACATTAGGTAACCAGTTCAAACTGGATTCAGCTTAGACATGCTAGTTCAGCCCCATTAAGGAGGAAGGATCTCCAGTTTGGAGGGGAAACTTCTACCCTGGATTGGCCAGCGGCATTACATCAGAGCCACACCGGCTCTTTTCATTGGATCCCAGAGCTGTCTATCTCTGGAAGAGTGGGAAAGCCTTCCCCCTTTTGTATCACTATAAAACAGGGAACAAGAAGCCCTTCATTTTGTTACTGGGGTGGTTTCCAGATAGTGAGGCTTACAACGCAAAAAGTGGTGTAAACTGCAAAGTTTTGTGTGCTGAATTCAAACCACAGTTGAAATCCATTGTAAGCTACAATGGGGAAATACCGCTATTTTTTGCGACACATATGTGACGTTGTAGGGCTACAATGCAGCAACAAAATCCGAAAGAAGGCATTGGAAATGTGAACGGCATCTTGCTTACAGCGCAGGGACAGAGCAGGCAGTGCGGAAGCACCCTTAAGGGATATGTTGTGACACTGTGGTAGTGTGCAATCTGGAAAGTGCCCAGTACAGTCTTGAGTTGCCAGCAACTGGACACTTTGTCCCCAGCTGCTTCTTGTGTCCAGAAAGGGAGAAGCTGTAAGGATTAATGCTCCCTCAGCCAAGGACCAGTCTACTGCTAGTCTTAAAGCTCAGTGCTAGCTAGTTAGTTAATGTTTTTGTATTTTCTTTTGAATTCCTGTGTGCCATGTTTTCCCCAATTCCTTGTTCTGTGTGCAACCCTAGTTTCTTAATAAAGTTCAAATACTTAGAAGTGGCTTCAGTCTGATTTAAGAGGTTCTGGAGGGTTACTTGCAAAACTCTTCCTCATGTGCATCGTAAAGTCATTTGCTACTTTTGAGTTGTTTCTGAATAATATCTCATTGTCTAGAGCTGGCTGGTGTAGACTCTGGCTGTACAGTGCCTGTAAGTCACAAGCCAGACAGGTTGTTGAAGCCATGTCTGAGCCTGGTCAGTGGCTTTAGATCAGTCTTCAGCTGGTGGCAGCCTACACTGAAGGTGCGCGTTTCTCCTAGATTTGGGATCAGAGCAATTTCTCTACTGAGAGTAGATCCCTGGAAAACACAGAGTAGCCCCCATTTTATCACCTCATCCTAGTATAACATCTCTCCAGTGGCTCCTGCTGGTATCCCCTTTATGTTTATTGTCAGCGTTTCGGGGACAGGAAACTATTTTCTTTTTACATACCTTCAGCTGTGTAAACTGTTCTGAGCATTTCTTTTTCTGTTTCTAAAGTGAACATAAATATTTTAATAACAATAAGAATCATGATATCTGTATCAATTGTATTTTGGGTTGTGTAATTATGATTTGGCTTGATTTTCTCTTGTGCCTTTTTATCTTGGGTTGTCATTTTTTAAATGTCAATTGTGTTGTGGGTTATGACTAGACAAATACATTTCAATTATATTTACTGCCAGATCTGCACTTTCAAATTCATTTGGCAGGCATTCATAGTATGATGCTGAATCTGAGGATGAAATTTAGAAGCATTCTTACTCAAACAATGCCAAACTTTCCATATTTCAGCTTTGTTTGCTGGCGTAAAAGTGGATGCAAATAGTAGGATAGTGGCTCAGGTAACCCAGCAGCCCCATTTGCAGAGAAAGACTAGTTCAGCCAGCTGGTCCTGGGTTGGGCATCCAGATTTCACTGGATCAAGTGAGTAGCAGGGGCGGAGCCACCATTGGGCAAACAGATTCAAAGAACCCGGGCCACCACCAATCAGGGGCTACACCTTGCACCCCAGACATACTCCTGCATCTGATGTCAGACATGGGGGGGGCATGACTTCGCTCCCAAACTGGACTGCACGGCCCCATTTGGGAGCAAAATTGGCCAGCACTGCATTTGCAGTAGGGATGTGCACAGAACCGACTGTCCCATTTCTGTCTGGCACCCCTTAGAAATCCTCCCCCCAGTTTGTTCCGTGGGGGGTTCATGGTGCAGACCCCTTTGGGAGTAAAACCATGGTGCCACGTCTGATGTCAGATGCAGGGGGCGGGGCGGGTGTGGAGCAGAGGCAGCACCCGGGCTGCCGCTTGGCTCCCTCCATAGCTGGTGAGTAGCTTTGAAAAGCTGCACCTTTGTCTTGCGCTGAGACAGAGAGGAAATGCAGCCCACTCCCTCCATCAGCCTGTGGCGCTCCAAGTTTGGAGTGCTTCCTGGACCTGCTGGGCCACTAGCGGAGAAAGGAAGCAGGGAAGGCCAGGCTGTGCACATGGCGTAGAGAGGAGATGTGGCCTGCTCCCTCCGTCAGCCAACACTGGGCTGCTGACAGAGGCAGGTGGCAGGAGAGGCCACTGGCTGATGGAGGGACCAGGGCAGGCTGGACTGTGCATGAGGCTGGAGGTGTGGGCTGCCAACTGATAGGTGGCACAAGTGTCGGAGAGTTGGTTCTATGAGCGGCACAAAAAACAACATTCAGGGGCCAGAAGGAGCAGCTCACCCTCCACTGCCCCATACAACCTCTTACTCACCACCACTATGAAGTCCAATATATAGATTGCAAATTCCAAAAAAAGTAATAAATAAATATTCAAAGTAATAAATAAAGTCACACACACACACATTATTTGAGAAGAGAGCAGTTCCTACTAGCACTGCTTAACCCAAACGCCGATTCATTCTGTTTGCCTTGCCTCTCAGTAGCAAAGACTTTCCCCCCCTCTGGCCACTCTGATTGGCTGCCAGAGTAGTCAATCAAAATGATGAAATGTAATTGGCTGGAAGGTCATTCCCAGCTCTGCCCATCTTTTGAAAACAAAGGCCAGCCTTTGAATTGGCTGCTGTCTCATGGATATTTAAATGAGCCCAATGAAATATGTGGCATTTCAGTACCCACCCATTCTGTGCAAACATTGCAGTAAGCAGGCTGCAAGCAGGAAACATGGCAGCACAGACTGAGATGCAGAGTCAGTGAAGCAAGCAGCTGCTGATTTGGGCAAATTTTTGGGCCCACTCTGCGCTAAGTAAGGAGCCTCCCCCACTTCAGAGAGAACATGAGAGTGACAAAAATTGTTGTCCCCTCACAAGTACCCGTGCTACTTTAGTCTGGATGTCAGTTATTGATTTAAGTGGGAGAAATTTAAGGGAGAAATCAGTGTGACTTAAAAATACTTCAGGGAGAGGCCATGAGGCCTCTTCCATTAGCTTGCTTTGACTATTAATAGTATATTCGTTAGCAGTCTTGAGGTTTTTCTATCAGATAAGGAAGGTGGGCTGAGTCAGTAAGAAAAAATAAATGGATGAACTGATGGATGGATGCTATAGTTCAATTATTGCATTCCTTTTGTAGTATATATTTATGTTAACATAATTTATGTAAGTAACAAGTAAATGCAGGTTTCAAATGCAATCGGCCCCAAATATCTACAGTCATAGGCATAAAAACTTGCTAATAAACATGCCTTGAATCTGTAAAACATAAATACAATTGAAAAATGCTTAACAATATCCTGGAAAGTACAGGCCATGGAGAGAGACAAATTCCTCATACAAAACACTGTGACATGTGTAGCATTAATAGAAAGCTGCTTTGTAATTGCTTTGTAGAAAGTGTGTTTGCAAGTCAGTGCCTCTGTGGGATGGAAAAGTACAGACCAAACGAAAGTGTTAAGTCAGCTATCTGCCCAGAGCAAAATAAGTGGGGGTTTGCAGCAGCGGGGAGAGATAGTAACTGCATTGTTCTAGGAATAGTAATAGTAACTGCATTGTTCTAGGAATGTGAAGGCTTCTCCTATTAATTAATTATCTCTCTGCTGTGAAATAGAAACTTAGAGCGCAAAGTCCAGCCTCTATGCAAGCATATGTACGAATGTAATGAACTGATTGGTTCTTTGGGGCTGAATGTTGATGCCTAGGGGTGGAGGAAAATCTTTATAAACTCTTGTTAGTCTGTAAGAGGTACGCTCCTTGGACTTTTGCCAGAAGGCACCAGGGGTCGTCCTCAGCGCTGAGAAATAAACCTTTGTCTCTTTCACTATCCGTGTCAATGGTCATTTGCTCAGGTAACATTCTGGTGCCGTGACTCGGATGGTCAAGCTGGTCAGTTGGCCTACCCGAAGTGGACTCGAGGTCTGTCTTCCCGCCCCGCGAGGAGCGACCCCTCGGCGCCACTTCCTCTATCTGGAAGGAGAGGCTTGAAACTCGCGGGGCCTCAGCCAGACTCGACTTCCTGACTGGGTGCGGAACGAGACACAACACAACGCAGGAGTGTCCGGACAGGTAAGGGCTTCTCGGACACAGGGGTTAAAGTCCCGGCTGAGTCCGAGAGGAGAGGGTTTAACCATCTGAAGTCCCTCTGGTTAAAGTCCCCCTTGGGGTAGAACGTCGTCCAGTCTACCCGAGCCACCGTGAGAGGCGGCGGACACCGTCTCGCTAACGGCAACGGCTCGCCCTGGGAGAAGGGCGTATCTGGGAGGTCGAGGGTGGAAAGTTGATGAATGTTGAGTGATTGTGGAGAGAGTTTGCGTGGGGACCCACTAGGGGAAACCTAAACTGAGTGTGGACCTTGTCACTGGCAAGGCGGGACGCCCTATTAGGTTCATAAACCCGGCGACGGGAGTGAACTGAAACAGGCGGCGCGAATCTGGTGTCGGTGTCTTCCTACAAACGTCTAGAGTGAGTGAGAGAGTGAAATCCAAAGACGTCTTTTGGTTCTCCTCAGCCCAAGAGGGGCAAAGGGGGAGAAAAAGTCCAAGCAGGGGCGGTTTAATCTTTCAGCTCGAGGAGGGGGAAAGAGAGAGAGAAAACAACAACAACAACAACAACAAAAAACCCACAGCCGATGTAGGGCTGCCTGGGAAGGAGTGACTTAAGCCAAGAGCCCAAGGAGGGCCGGCTTTGAGTCAGAAATAAACAGTCTAAGCCCGACCAACTCAAAGGGGGGGCTATGGGTAGCAGAAATAGCAAGTACACAAAATCTGAACGGATTTCATGTACACCTTTGGAGTGTGTGTTGAAAAATTGGGTGATTATCATGGGAGCAAAGAGTGCTCTTAGAAAACATGTTTTGAAATGCCTTTGTATGAAAGTTTGGCCACTATGAACTCGAGTCAGAGGCCTCCTGACTCTGAAAATAACATCCTTTTGCACTTGCCTCTGTTTTATAAGTGTTAAAGAAGGAAGAATGATTTGTCTTTTGCAAAAATCATTTCTCTCTCTGTGTTCTGTTTCCAAGTTGCTTCCAGGCTTTGCCCTTGTGTTGCAAAAAAATAAAATAAAAATAAAATTTTGCTGCTACTGTCCTGTTGTCACGAAGCCAAAAGATAACTGTCCTAGCTGCAAAAGTTTCTCTGAACAAAAGGCTGCTTTTGTTCTTTTTCTTTTTCCATCTCTCTTCAACTATTTGAGTTGGAAAAGAGGAAAGAAAATGGAGTTTTGAAGGAATGCATATGGGAATTGCAGACAAAAGAAGAAGGAAAAAACTAGAAGGAAATACGTAAAAGGGTTTTTGTTGGAGGTTGTTAACAACAACAAAAAGAAAAATGCTTGAAAAGCACCAGTAAGTTATAAGATTGTGATGTGGAAAGGTAATATAGAATTACAGGTTGTTTTCATGGATAACTGTGATAAGGTTGTTCTGTTTAAACTACTTTCTTAACTGAGTTTATGGCTGACATATTTAAAATGCTATAAAATTCTTTGGGATTCATATGAAGTTTTCTTTGTTTAGTCCTTTGTTCTGTGAAATACACAAGACGAGCCTCTGTGTGTGTGTGTGTGTGTGCGCGCATGTTTCTGAGAGGGAGCCCAAAGCTCTGGTTCTGTATAGGAATTCAACCCACATCAATTTTATAGCTCATCCCTGTGAAGATGAGGTTTCTGTTGTATTTATTCTGTTTATTCTGTTGTATTTGTGAATGTATTTATACCAGTGACATGTTTTGTTTTGTTTTTCCTTTCTGTAAACTGTTCCAGACCAAACTTGCTCTGACATTGAATTCCAAAATTCACAATTATTATATTAATTGAACATAAAATTGGTCATGGCCTGAGCAACACAGGGAACTTTCAGCGGTCGGCTGGCCAACTGAGGGCTGAATCTTCCCACCTCTGCAGAAGTGCTACTTATGGCTAAATGCATTAGGCATGAGAGCAAGCTCTAATTCATTCATTCTTATATCAAGTTAATTGTGATATTTCTGCCACTACTGAGTATCATAAGCCTTTATATGTTATGTTTACTGAATTCCTTGACAATGATCTATCTTATCTTACCTATTTCTGTGAACTCAAGAGGTTCTCTGAAAAGCAGTTTGTGTTCCAGCCAGATTAATTGTGGGTGAGAAGGAAAAATGGATTTTAAGATAAATGAGTCTAATTGTATTACTGTCATGTTTTGCAAAATCTATGCAATATTTCTGCTAGTTGAATTTGATGTAAACTGAAAGCTACTAATCAAATGGTCTAAGGTTCAAAAAAAATTTTTTTAATTTGACTCATCCACCAGCCCTGCTTTGCCTTCACAGCAGCTGAATCTTAAAATCCCAGACATGAGATTTAATGAAAGGAATTTTGTTTTGCCAATCCTGCAAGTGGCAAGGAGTTCCAAAGCATCGGTTTGCAATTCACCTTGGAAATTTCCCAGCTAAAAGGGATTAGTCTGGGGCAGTAGATGGCTGACTCCCTCACACATGACCGAATATCATGTGACTTTGGTGAGGATCCTGGGGTTTCCATGGCTACTACTTTGTTCTTAATCCAGCTAACTTACTTCCTTTTGAGTCTACAGAAGACCAAGAACATGATTGCTTGCAAGCTGTGGACTGCATCTATGTCAAGCCATCCTGATCTTAAAGATGAACTGTACACAGATGGAGGCAGCTTCATGTAAGATGGACAAGCTGGCTATGGAGAAGTGACTGACCATGCTCTTTCTCCAGCACAGCTTGCAGAGCTCATCACCTTCAAGGTAATTTTTACACAACCCATGGGGCCACTTGGAAAGAAAGAAGATTTTAACAGTGGGAAACAAGGAAGTAAAATATGGGACACAGATATCAGAACTCTAGACTGCTGTTACACTACTAGAAGAGGTTGCAGTCATCCATAGCAGAGGTCACCAGAGGAAAATGACCCAGTGACAAAGGGTAATTGGATGGCAGATGCTGCAGTTAAAACTGCTGCTCCTTCTATTCCTGTTTCCAAGCATCTTTGATTCCTGTGCTAACTATCTTGGCACAACCCCCCCACATATTCAAAAAAAAAAAAAAAAAGGACATCGACTTTGCACCACAGCAGGGGGGCGCACTTAGAAGAGGATGGCTGGTAAAGAACAGCAGATGGATGTGGAATTATTGCAGAACCAATCCTTTGGTTTTTTTCCCTAGTCAATACAAAGACACTTTTGTGCCTCTTGGATGTACCCTTTTGCAGAACATGTGGCAACAGCCTGTGTAATTTGTGTAGTAAACAATCCTACTTTACCAAGGTATAGTATCTCACTGGACATACTGTGTGGGCTATCTTTTTCCTTGTCTCGAGAGGTTGTTTTCACTTTACAGAAATGTCAAACCCAAACTTGAATCCATCAGTGACTGGTTAATTATGAGGCTAAAGATGGAGAACTGGGACACCACAACTATCTACACGTTACTGACGATGAAGTCAGTTATACTGGATGGAGATTGATTGCCCTGACAAAGGACTGTAAGTATGATTGTCAGCCAGCGTGGTGCAGTGGTTAGAGTGCTGGAATAAGACCGGGAAAACCCGAGTCCAAATCCTCATTCAGCCAAGACACTTGCTGGGCGACACAGAGCCTACAACTCAAATGATTTGGCCTGCCTCACAGGGTTGTTGTAAAGAGGAAGAACAGGATGCAGAAGAGAATGTGAGATGCCACATGGAAACTGGACTTTGTTAGCAGTGACTGTGATTGACCTGAAAGGCTTTAATGCCTCCTCAAAACCCCAAACTCACAAGGGGGGTGAAAAATGTGAATGCCTTTTTTCTTTTTGACTTTATAGCACTTACATTTATATACCACTCTATAGCCGGAGCTCTCGAAGCGGTTTACAATGATTTAGCATATTGCCCCCAACATTCTGGGTACTCATTTTGCCGACCTCGGAAGGATGGAGGGCTGAGTCAACCTTGAGCCCCTGGTTATTGCTTTGCTATTGCCCAGGATTGCTGTTTTGTTCTCGTGATCAAAAACCAGCCTACAACACAAGCCAGCCAGCCTCCAAGAAGCACCGGCCCCCACACACAGCCTCACGCCTGGCCACCAAGCCTCAAATGAAGACATCATCCCCTGTTCTGGTCTTCAGGGAAAGGGGGGGCCCAGGGCAAGCAGGAAAATAAAAATATAAATTGGAAAAAGAAAAAATGCCAAAAGACCAAATTGAAAATAGCCTCAGGTTTTATCCATCCTTTGTATTATTTGCCTTGAAAACTTGACTTTTCCTTTTGTGCTAACGGTTGGCACCCAGAGACTTAGTCTCAGGATGCTGTCCCTACATGGGGGGGGAGGGAATTGGCAACTCACTTGCCTGTCTTTCTCTCAAGTAAACAGGTTTGCAACCAACAGTGCCTTGAATTGTCTTTCCAAGAAGGATTGTTCCTCCCCAGATCGAAGGAATACCTGGATCCATCGCCAGAATGTGATCCCAAGGGAGTCTCCATCAACAGTGACCCAGGAAAACTAACAATCAGCAGCAGCAGCTACCCGGGGGCAGTCCCTATCTGCATTTCCAGTCCAACCCAATGGTGACAGAACGTCTATCTACTACCCTGTCCTGTGTTCGAGGAAGAAGGCCTAATGCACAGTTCATCTTCCTGCTTCCAAGTGTTATAGGAGAAGGATAGACAACAAATGCCTGAAGACTGCCTGATAACAAACAAGCAAGCCAATTTGTTCACTTTTCTCTGGAGTCATACACGTAACAGCATTTCCCCAAGCTGTAAAGCCCTGGAACCATCCTAGCTGGGTAAGATACCTTGCCAAAGACACTATTTCTAATTCTGCCAAAGACACTATTTCAGATTGCCCACAAGGGGAGGGAGTCAAGGCTCCCAAACACATGAACATTTAAGCTTGTCTGTGGACACTAGCCAAACAAGCCAAAACAACACGGATCAGGATAGCCAAAATCCTGCAACGTTTTACAAGAGCATTTGGTTCTCAACTGAAGGACTAAAATATATTTTTCCTTACCAAGGACTTTTAGATTTTGAATTCTAAAGCTCTCCATGGCTTCCTTTTTGGCCATGACAGACTTTAGAGGACACTAAGGGGGGTGGGAGTTGATGATTTGCACCACTTTCTTATATTACTTTCTTGTAGTGACTATGTGCTATCATTATGTTGAAACCTTGCTATCTCCTGTGCTGTAAGGTCATGGGCCTCACATGCTTGCTCTCCAGTCATTTCCTTATTGTTTCACTTATATATTGTGCCAATCATCTCATTGTTTCAACCAGAGCATTTACCTGCAAGTCTGCACCTATCCCCAAGTTACTGATCCCTTTATGCTCTAAGACATTAAGCTGGCCCAAGCCTTACCTAAAATTTTATAGACACTTGTATTAATCAGTGTGATTATACATGACTTGTCATTGCTATCGCTTTCCACAAGCTGATAACCCATTAATCACCAGAAGCATCTGGTTCCACAATGCAAGACTGTTATTTATACTTTATTTGGGATAAAGATGGGTTAAAATCATGTTGCTTGCTATAAGTTGTATGATCTTTATATGTACACTTTGCTGTTATGTGTAAAATTTTTATATATATATCAAATCATGCCAGATATGGGTGGTTAAGGATATGTGTGTGTGATGTATATGAAAATTGCGACTGAAGAATTAAGGAGGCTTGAGGAAGAACCTTGAATTTTATAATTAGAAGGTTCTTAAGGGGGGAGATGTGACATGTGTAGCATTAATAGAAAGCTGCTTTGTAATTGCTTTGTAGAAAGTGTGTTTGCAAGTCAGTGCCTCTGTGGGATGGAAAAGTACAGACCAAACGAAAGTGTTAAGTCAGCTATCTGCCCAGAGCAAAATAAGTGGGGGTTTGCAGCAGCGGGGAGAGATAGGCTCCCCTGAATAGTAACTGCATTGTTCTAGGAATGTGAAGGCTTCTCCTATTAATTAATTATCTCTCTGCTGTGAAATAGAAACTTAGAGCGCAAAGTCCAGCCTCTATGCAAGCATATGTACGAATGTAATGAACTGATTGGTTCTTTGGGGCTGAATGTTGATGCCTAGGGGTGGAGGAAAATCTTTATAAACTCTTGTTAGTCTGTAAGAGGTACGCTCCTTGGACTTTTGCCAGAAGGCACCAGGGGTCGTCCTCAGCGCTGAGAAATAAACCTTTGTCTCTTTCACTATCCGTGTCAATGGTCATTTGCTCAGGTAACAACACTATAATAATAAAAAGCAAAACTGGAGCATTTACATTAACCAGGGTAATTTTTCTCCCCCAGTGGTGAATGAACAAACACTAGTCATCTCTGAATATGTATGTCCCATTTGTTCTTCTTGCCCAATCATGCACAATGGCTGAGACTTTATTCACAACCATGGCAAACCAGACATTTTGCAACCACTTTCTTGGTAAAGGGTTTTTTGTGGACTCCCCCCCTCCCCCTCACTCTCTTTTTTTGCAGCTTGCTTTCTTGCAACACGGATCATATTGGTCACAGGGACCCGATGTTCCTTCTCAACAGTACCCCTGGTGTCACTGACGAATACTTATTTCGGCATCAAGAGCCTCCTCCTCCCTAAAACTTCCTGGATGGCTTTTTCCGCTGCTTCTCCTAGTGTTCTTCCTTTGAACAAAGATATGACAATTTCTTTTTCACATCCAAAGTGCTTTCACAAGAGGAAAACCTAAAGGGCTCTTTAACACACTGGGCTTTTATGGGGAGAAACCATAGAGGAAGATTGAGAAATGGCTGTTCCGAAGACGCCTGCCTGAAAACCCTCTAGCAGTCACTGTGGATATCTGTCCATCCTGTGACTCCCTCCATCTTGCCAGACAGATATTTGATCTTCCCAGGCCTTGCCAAATGATTTTATCCTCCAGCTGCAAGATGCATCAATTTTTATTTTATTTTTACTATGTGCCACAGCTTAATTATTTAACACCACTGGGTTATGCAAGTTGATGCATATGTTTCCAAGGGACAGAGTGGGAGTGATTGATTGGCTGACTGACAGACGGAAATAAACAGCAGAAATGGGTGGTGGTGGGGGAGAGGATGCACCAGTTTTATTGCGAGTGTCAAAGGGACAAAGCAGAGAAGAAAGTTAAAAACCGGCTGCCGGAGTCTCAAGCACTCGGGGGTACTTATGCCAAGCCACTCACTCCTTCCGCTCCCTTGTCATTGGCTCAGAAATCATTCTGCTCCGAACATGATCTTGCAAAGCCGTGACCATTGAAAGAACAGGAACACGCTGCTGAAATGCCTTCCCCGAATATATCTAGACACAAAGCCATTAATACATGAAGGCATGTAGCCGTCATTTGTTTTTCTTCACATTTAATGTTGAAGGGAGAAGAGGGCTGTGCAGCTGGAAGCAATGGAAGAGTTTCCCTAGGGACCTTGTGGAATCACCATCACTGGGAAGGATTTTTTCAAGGTCAGTCTGGCCTTTGGTAGTTCCTGCCAATCCGACAGATTCATAATATTAGGACTGCTTGGTTGGTTGGTTGGGCATCAGTTTGGTAGAAGCAACAACAACGACAACAAAACGAGTACCCAAAACTTGTTGAGCATCCCATCAAACCCATTCAACTGATCAGCAAAGAAAATGGTGCATGATGGTGCAATGAGTGTATGATGAGTGCAAATGGTGTTATGATGGTGCTTTTCTGTCCCTGTAGAAAAGCATCACCGCATCTGCGAATAAGTTGCAGGTCCTCTAGCACACAGAAGCCCGATTCACACACTATGTTCAGTCCAAATACAATCTATGTGTACAGTGAATGTGTATACAAATTGGTACACACAGGTACAGTTATTCATATGTTATGTTGAATTTGGGGTACTGCCGTGCACTTCATATCCATACCCTTCATTTGAAAGGTTTTTCACTTTTAAAATGAATGCATGTGCTGTTGTTGCCACAAAAACATGTACATGCGTGCAGACATCTTTATGCACATACAACATAAAGTCTAGATAGAGTTAGAACAACTATAGGCAAAAGAGCCAGTGTGGTGTAGTGGTTAGAGTGCTGGACTAGGACCGGGAAGACCCGAGTTCAAATCCCCATTCAGCCATAAAACTAGCTGGTGACTCTGGGCCAGTCACTTCTCTCTCAGCCTAACCTACTTCACAGGGTTGTTGTGAAAGAGAAACTCAAGTATGTAGTACACCGCTCTGGGCTCCTTGGAGGAAGAGCGGGATATAAATGTAATAATAATAATAATAATAATAATAAATAATAATAATAAAAATGAGGGAAGTTGCTTCCATGCATGTACAGTTCACATAAGTCAAACAGCAAGGCGTACACATAGATGATAGGGGTGTGCAAAAAGCCACCTGGCCCAGTTCGGTTTCAGTTCGAACCAGACCTGAACTGGACCAGGCCAGTTTGGTTTTGCCCCCATTGAACCCACCCCACCGCACTGTTTGGTTCGGTTCGGTGGGGTGGGGGGAGGTTCGTCGAACATTTTTTTAAAAGAATCCTTCCTTCCTTCCTTCCTTCCTTCCTTCCTTCCTTCACTTACCCCCTCTGGGGGACTTCTCTGAGGTGGCATGGGGGGGTGTCCCGCGGAGGCTCCCCCTCCCCCGCCGGCTTTCCTTTTTGTAAAAATTGCCCGGTTTGGGTGTCTTTGGCCCTTTCTGGCGCGGTGGCCATTCACTGGCACAGTGGCCATTTTAGAGATGCTACACCTGTGCAGTGGGACCCTGCGTGGCCTGAGTCAAGACCTGGCCATGCAGGGTCCCATTGCACAAGCACGGTGGCCTGCAAAATGGCTGCCGCACTGGGGAATAGGCTCGGAAAGGGCCAAAGATGCCTGAACCGGGCAATTTTTAGAAAAATGAAGGCTGCTGAGGAGAGGGGGAACCTCTGCAGACCCCCACCACCACCTCAGATAAGCCCTCTGGAGGGGGGTAAAGAAAAAAAATTCAAACCCTTGAACTGGGGGTGGGGTGGGGGTAGGCTTTGGTCCAGGGTCGAGCTGAACCAGGGGTGGTTCAGCTCAACCCTGAACCTTTGGACTGAACAGGTTCGATATCAAACCATTTCAGTTTGATATCCCCCAATATCCCAATAGATGATAAAGGCTCAAGATTTGGGTGGTGATCCAGCAGGCTTCTTTAATGGTCTCCATGTGCCTAGAGATTGATTATGATTGTGATTATTGTCGTCACAGGCTTTGTAGACTATATCTCAGTTCTGTAGCCACTGCCCTGGCCTCCTATCTGTTTTAAAGCACAATTCAAGGTACTGAACGTAATCTATTGAAGGCCGATATAGCTTGAGGCCTGAGTATCTCAAGGACTGTCTGCTGCCATACAAACCTGCTTGTGCTTTAAGACCATCTGGCAAGAGTCTTCTCTGTTTCCCCCCACCTGCTGAAATCAAGAAGGTGGTGACAGGACTGAGGGCCTTTTCAGTAGTGGCACCCAGTCTGTGGAATGCCCTCCCTAAGTCTGACTACCTGGCACTTCCTCTTATGGCTTTTTGGCACTAGGTAAAAATGGCTGCCTTTGCCCAGGCATTTGAACTTGTTCCATTCTTGTTTTATTACAGCTGCTTTTCGGTCTGCTAGCCTGGGATTTTACCCAGATTGTTTTACTGTGTGCTGTTTATGTCTGTATAGGTTGCTGTGTTCTATTTGTTATTTATTTTGGCCGGCTTTATTTTATGTTGTCTTGTAAGCCACCTCAAACAGTACCTGAAAGTTTTTTTTTAATAAAGCAAGCATTTTATAAAGTGCTTTGGAGTGCTCAAAGTGTTCAAGTGCTTCACACACATAATCTCAGAAATATGGCTGGTGTTTGGGATGCTGCTATTTGGGGAGAAACCCTAGAAAATGTTCCTCCTTGTAGCTTGTGGGTGGGGGCATTTGCCTTTCTATTCTTGCTATGGTGCTGCCTCTGCCTACCTCCCCTGACAACATTCTGAAAACATAGGGCAATTACACACACACCATATATTGAACTGAATTTTTATTTATTACTTATATGCCTTTTTTCCTTCCTGAAGGAGATTCAAAGTGGCTACCCACAGACACAATCAACAATTAATACAAAATACCAGAGTAATTATCAATATAACAAAACAGTACAATATATCAAAGCCAGAAACCATTTTAAAAAAATAGAAAATAACATCATCAATATATCAAAGCAACAATTCAATACATCAGAAAGCGATACAGCAATCAAATTTCAAAGCAATCCAAATAAGTTTTATTTGTTGTTAGATTTCTATAACATCTTTCATAAATTTATCCCAAGGCAGTTTACAAGGTTAACACGCAACAGTAAAATCCATAAAATCACATTAAAACAACCAGCTATACAATAAAAAACATAAAATACACAGACAGAGCAGCAAGAAATCAGAGAAATCAACATGCCCTAATAGGCAAAGGCCTGAACAAAAAGCAAGGTCTTCAACTGCTTCTTAAAGGCAGCAAGGGACACCAGAGAAAGCATACTAAAGCTTAGGGGCCAAAACCAAGAAGGCCCTGTCCCACCTGCACAACAATCAGGTCTCTCTCACTGTCGGCACATGGCTCTTAAGTACAGCATCACAAAATTATCAAAGTACGTACAATACCAAAAATAATTCCAGGAGCAATGTTACAATAAGATTAGAAGATGTTAAGAGCCAGCTACAAAATAATAGAGCAATCACTCCACAAGAATAAAAACAATATGTGGCAGCTGTGAAAAAGGCCAATTCCATGCTTGGAATCATTAGGAAGGAGATTGGAAATGAAACTGCTATTATTAGAATGCCCTTATACAAATCTATGGTGCAGCCAAATTTGAAGTACCCCGTACAGTTCTGATCACTATCTCTTAAGAAGGACTGTAGAACTGGAAAAGGTGCATAAGAGGGCAACCAATCAGGGGCCTGGAGCACCTTCCTTACGAGGCAAGGCAACAACACCTGGGGCTATTTCGTTTAGAAAAAAAATGACTGAGGGTAGATATGATAGAGGTCTATACAATCATTCATGGTGTGGAGAATGCTGATAGAGATAATTTTTTTCTCCCTCTCACATAACACTAGAACCAGGGGTCATTCCATGAAACTGATCGCCAAGAAATTTAGGACCAGCAAAAGGAAGTATTTTTTCACACAATGCATAATTAACTTATGGAATTCTCTGCCACAAGATGTGGTGACAGCCAAGAGCCTGGATGGCTTTAAGAAAGGTTTAGATAAATTCTGGGAGTTCAGGTCTATCAATGACTACTAGTCTGAGGGCTACAGGCCACCTCCAGCCTCAGAGACAGGATGCCTCTAAACACCAGTTGCAGGGGAGTAACAGCAGGAGAGCCCTCAGCTCTTGCCTGTGGACTTCCCAGAGGCCCCTGGTGGCGCAGTGGTAAAACTGCCGCCCTGTAACCAGAAGGTTACAAGTTCGATCCTGACCAGGGGCTCAAGGTTGACTCAGCCTTCCATCCTTCCGAGGTCGGTAAAATGAGTACCCAGAATGTTGGGGGCAATATGCTACATCATTGTAAACCGCTTAGAGAGCTCCGGCTATAGAGCGGTATATAAATGTAAGTGCTATAAATGTAAGTGCTAGTGCTATCTGGTGGGCTGTCCTGCGAAACAGGATGCTGGAATAGATGGGCCTTGGGCCTGATCCAGCATGGCTGTTCTTGTGTATAATATCAAAGCAGCTCTAAAAAACAATGGAATGCAGCGTGCAGACTAATGCTCCATCAGCATAAACCTTCTGTCAATGGAAGGAGTATTGAGTAGGGGTGTGCATGGACTGATGTTTGTGATTCAATTTGACCTTGAATAGAATTGCAAAAATTCAAATTGATTCATCAAACCAGCTGGCCATTGCTGGCTGGTTTGACAAATCAAATTGAAATAAAAAATAAATAAAACATGATTTGCCCATAGGGAACAATGGGGAACAAATTACCCCATTGTTCCCCATAGGTAGGTCCTAGAGATTTCAAAGTGGGTTGGGTGGTAGGGTATGATGGGTGCTACCTACCAATGATCCCACAAAAGAAAAGGGCAAGTGGGTGATGTTTAATTTTTAAAACAAGCTTTCAAAAAAACACCCTATAAGATGCTATGGGGGTTTAGGTTTTTGTTTTGTTTTTAAATCGCCTGTTTCTTTTGTAGTTCGGTGATAGGTAGCACCCATCACACTGTACCATCCAACCTACTTTGGTGTCCATAGGACCTACCATGGGTAATAATGGAGTGATTCGAATTCCACATTGTTCCCTATGGGTGAAACGAGCAGAGTGCACAAATTCTGCAACCCTCCCTTGAAAAACACTGCAGAACAGAAGCACAAACAGACCCTCCCAACACAGAACAACACATTTTTCCAAACACACAGTCCAAAGATAGCCCAAAAAGAATCACTGACCCAGAATCCACTGCCAGCCACAGTGCCTACGCTGCAGTAACATCATTGGCACAAGTTGCTCTCTCACACACTTATGACTCCATCGTGCTTGCAACAGCTGCCACAGCACAGCAGCACCCTTAGCAGCCAGCAAGCATAGCCATAAGCTTCAGTCATATTCTTGTGATGCAGAATGCAGGTTGCAGAGCAGACCAGAGCAATGAGTGAAGCACAGGTTACTCTCAAGTCCAGACATGGAGCTCATCACAGCAATCATCAAGAAATATTACTTACACACACACACACCAACACACAGGGTGTGCACAAAACCCCTGGCCCGGTTTGGTTTGAGTTCAAACTGGACCCGAACTGGACCAGGTCAGTTTGGTTTTGCCCCACTTCGAGCCCTGCCATTTAGTTGTGTTTGGGGGGAGGGGTCATCGAACTTTTTTTCTTTTTCTTTTTTTTAAACTTACCTCTTCCAGGGTGCTTCTCCGAGGTGGTGGTGGGGTCTGCGGAGGATCATCCTCCCCCAACAGCCTTCCTTTATGCAAAAATCGCCCAGTTCGGGCAGTCTTTGGCCTACCTGGCTATGCAGGGTCCCACTGTGCATGTCAGCAGCCTCCAAAATAGCCACCATGCAGGGGAATAGGCCTGGAAAGGGTCGAAGACTGCCTGAACTGGGTGATTTTTGCATAAAGGAAGGCCAGCCAGGCAGGGGGGAATGTCTGTGCACCCACCAGCACCTCGGAGAAGCCCCCTGTAGGGGTAAGTTAAAATAAAAAATAAAAATAAAAAATGGCTCAACAAACCTCTGGAAGGGGGTGGTGGTGTTCAGTCTGGGGTCGAGCCGAACCGGGGGTGGTTCGGCTAACACACACCTAACACACATACCACACACCTGAGCTGCCACTGTCCATTTCTTCATCACAACACAATCTCACAAACAGACCAAACCAAAACCACAACTCAAGGAAGTCAGGCAGGCACTCAAGTTCTGCCTTTGTCAATCTTAGATCCAGCAAAACCAGATAGTTGTTATAGGAGCAATAGGTAGCACAGCATTATACTCAGTGCTGAGAAAAGAAAACCATAAAATCAAACCCTCCTTGATTCCTTCCTCCTCTCCTGATGTAATGGCTCTCTCTGCCTCCCAGTCCCTTTGAATGCACTTTGAAATTCCCTCCATTTTTGTTCCCCCTTTGTCAATCTGAGATCCAGCAAAACAGTAACAGCAGCAATAGCACAGCATATACTCAGTGCTGAGAAAAGAGAACCTCAAAATCTAACCTTCCTTCCTCCTGTCCTGATGTATCCTCTTCTTCATAAGGGCTCTCTCTCTACCTCCCAGTCCCTTTGAATACACATTTTCAAATTCCCCCCAAAAGTGCCCCCCTGCCAGCCGATTCAGCATGAATTGAATTACACATCCCTAGTGTTGAGCTTGTGCAAAGACATCTTCCACTCACACAATGAACCCTTGATGAGTTCAGGGCCTGTACCATTTACAAAATGAGTTTATACTGGCAAAGTTTTCATCTGGATGCTGCCTTGTGTTCTTTCTAGGGGATAATCAAGTGGTTCTTCTGTGTCACTGAACCTAGGAACATAGGAAGCGGCCATATACTGAGTCAGATCATTGATCCATCTAGCTCAGTATTGTCTATTTGGGATGTGCGGACCAGTCCGGAGGTTCGAGGGTTTGCGGGTTCGGCCTGGAGGTTTGGGGGTTCGAGATCAAACTGGAACACACACACCCCGGTTCTGTCCAGACCAGAACCAAACCTCCGGACACGTCCGCCAATTTTAAAAAAAATTGTTTTTTTGAAAAATAAAATAAAAATACCTCTAGCTTTGGGGGGCTTCCTGTAGGCCACGGGGTGGTGGTGTCCCACGAAGGTTCCCCCTCTCCCCACTGGCCTCTTAATTCACCACCGCAGCCTGGAAAATGCTTGTATTTGGCCCATTCGGGCCTCTGTAAGTGCATGCGCTGCCACGGTGCATGCGTAAATGGCCCTTGCGAGCCCTGGCATGACCCAGGGCCTCACAGAGGTCATTTGCACATGTGCAGTAGCCATTTTTTTTTCAAAGCAAGTTCTGTGTGCATCAATCAATTTCAGACTGGAAAGTGACGTCTCTGCAGTCATTGTCTGCAGGCTGGTCCCGTAGCCTTTGTAGGAAATGCTGGCATCTAATACTTGAACTTGCTTAGTGGAAAGATGATAGACATCCCATCCAGTAACAAGTAGGGCTGCAATATGTTTAATCCATTAACTCTGTGGCTTTCAGCTCAAGTATTGATTAAATTTAAAGACATTTACAGTCTACACAACCTCATGGAACACTTCTTATTATAAGGAAAAGCTATGGCCTGTGGCTTTCCACCATCAAATTTGGGAATTATGGAATGGAACCTACCTATTATGGTAACACATAACAAGAAAAAATGCTTTTGAAAATAAACAAGCTGTCTGTGGGCCCTGAATAGCCGACCTCAGCGGGAAGCCACTGCCTCAAAACAGGAGGGAGGAGAGCAGGGGTGGACCTTTCCTGTGGAAAGGTGAGGTAGACTTGCATTTTGGGCAGTATACAAATATGTTAAATAAGTAAGTAAGTAAGTCACCTCAGGTGGCAGATTGCTGATGCATCAGCAGGTGTTGAGATACTCCCCCCTCCTATGGCCATTGGAGCAGCTCTTTGGGGCACTTTGACCCTTGCAAACTTGGCAAGGAGCACCTCTCCTCACAATCTTGGCAAAGCTTGCTGGACACACAAGGAGAGTATGTCCTCCTCCCTGCCTCCCACACAAGTGTTGGTTATGAAACGGGACCGGTTCCCACCAGGATCAAGGGGCAAGGCAGCATTTTGCACCTCAGGCCACCCCTGAGGAAGAGTGTATCCTGTACCTCCTCCACAGAGGCGTATCTAGGGAAAATAGCGCCTAGGGCAAGCACTGAAATTGGGCCCCCTGTCCATACATCTGACACCCATCTTTGAGATAACTTTACCATAATATCAGCTCAAAAATACAAGTTAAGCTCGTTAATCTTTTAATATTTCAAAAACTATTTAGCAGTGGACATAGCCAGACCAAAAAATGCTGGAAAACTACAAATTTCAGTATGCTGGGGCTCATGAAATGCCCAAATACTATATGGTGGTGTACTTGGAAAACTAAACAGAAGTGCCTGTCTAATTCTCTACTATGCATTGTAGCATCACTATTACATAAGTTTTAAAAATAAATGGAGAATTTGACTTTCCCCAGATACTAGGGCCTTGCAGAGGCCATTTGAGCATGTGTGGTGGCCATTTTATTTTCGGTGGCCATTAAAAAATTTTTTTCATTTTAAAAAATGGCGCCCCCCTTCAAGTGGCGCCTGGGGCATGTGCCCTGCCTGCCCCACCCTAGATACGCCCCTGCTCCTCCACCTTCTGGAGAACATTTCTCATTGGGATCCTCAGGTCTCCAATTGTTGCTCATCATCCATGCCTGCTTTGCAAAGCTTTGTCCTCACCCTCATTTCACAGTCGGGCTGCATCTCCCCGAAGATGTGCTTTGTGTCTAGATGGCTGGCTGCCCCTCACCCTTTCCAGGCCCCAAGTAAGCCTTCCCACATTTCACAAGCCCAAGCCCAAATTTGTTGCAGTTCCAGCCAAGATAACAGGATGCATTGACATTAATCTCAGCTGGGCGCTGCTACTGTCTATTGCCTGCTGCTACTGTTAGAAGGGAAGTCACCCTGAACTGACACATGCTGATAGCTATGAGAGTACTAATGGGAAGGGAAAGTCATCTGTGAGGTTTCCCTGCTCTTCCTGTGCACCATACGGTGGTGGAATGGAAGATGTACAAGAACTAAGAGAGATTACCTGGACTAGTTGAAGGGCGGGCCATGGCTCAGTGGGAGAGCACCTGCTTTGCATGCAGACGGTTCAGGGTTCAATCCCTGACAGGGGTTAATGGGTTCTCAGGATACAGTTTGTAGTGAACCAGACTGCTTTCAGGGTTTGAAGGGAAATAATTTGGTTTTCCACGCCCAGTTCAGAGCCTTGACTGGGATAGTTTGCTCCATCCCACCTGCCCCTGATATTACATATGAGCCTTAGTTGGTGGGTTTTTTATTTTGTTTGTTTGTTTGTTTTGTTCTTGCTTAATCAATTAAAGCTTCAGCCCTCATAACAAGGAATAGTACTGAGCCTGAAACTGACTCCTCAAGCTCCAAACAGTGAGCTCCAACAGTTGGGAAGGCAATTCTGTTTGTTATTTTAAAGATAATGGGCTTGTTCTTATAACTGACAGATGGGTGGGCGAAGCATCCAGCCAGGCTCCAAACCGTGTACACACTTCTAAGAAATGGCCATGTGTTGGCAAAAACTGAGGCAGGAGGAGAGGAAAGTGACCATGTGCTAGCCCTGATCTCAGTAGGGCGATGGTGCCCAAACCACATCTTGCACTCTATCAAAGTGGGAGGAAAAACACATCCCACACTGTCCTACCTAGGCTGCAATTAGCAGCCAATCACTTTCCCCTCCTCCTACCTCTTTTTTTTTTTTTTTTGTAGATGACTGTTTGCACACACAGGGCCAGGAACCTGGCTGGACAATTCTCCTGGCCAGCTGCTGGTTGAGAGAACAAACCTAATGGCTCTTAAGTTTCCAGCATTACAGCACCATGAAGGAACCTTACAAGAGTCAACACCGACACTTGATGGCACTTAATCAATCAATCAAGTTAGGGATGTGCAAAAACCGAGGTTCATGGACAGGCCACCGGGGGCAGCAAGCAGGATCTTTAGAAAGGAGGACAGCCGGTCCTTACTTGCTCCCTCCCGCCCCATGCAGCTTCCTGCTGCGGTGGTGCTCCTCCCAAGAACTAGCGTGTGGCACCTGCATGCACATGGCATCCACAGTTCGTACACATCCCTAGTCTAAGTTACAATTTTCATTGCAATGGTAGTGTATGTAACAGGGTCCTTGGTTTCCTTCATGACTCCTACACAATGGATTTCCATCCATCCACTCTCAAGGGTGTGCTTTTGAGAGCAACCTGTGAGAACTAAACTGCACATTCCAATGGAGGTGAAGCCAGAGCTGTTCTTGTCCTGCACTATAGTTCACTCTCAGGAGGACTGCAGAGGTTGGCAGTAGTGTCCAAAGGTGTCTGGCAGTCACTGAACTTCAGTGTGAGTTGGAGGGGTTGTAGCTCAGTGGAAGAGCACATGCTCTGCATGCAGAAAGTCCCAGCTCCAGTCCTTGGAAGCTCCAGGTAGAGCTAGGAAAGAACCCTGTCTGAAACCCCGGAGAACTACTGCCAATAACTGTAAACAAAACTGAGTGATATGGACTCAGTAACTCACAAGACAGCAACTTAATATGAGTGGTGTGATACTGTGTGTGTGTGTGTATTAGTATGTGAAAGTCTACAGCTTAAAACCTCAACTCCTCCTCTATCTTATGGGCTCAATATCACAAAATTGGAAAAATTGATATCTTAGGGCAGTTGAGTAAATTGAGACTTAAAGAAGTCATTATCATCACTTCTGCTGCTAATTCCATACAATTTCCACAAGCAGTTAATGACAAAGTTGTGACATTGTTGTCTCTGTCCTTCTTCTGGCAATCTTCCTTCCTTCCTTCCTTCCTTCCTTCCTTTCTCCTTCATCTTATTTAGCTTGCCCTGCAAAATCATTTTTCCAGCATGGAAGTTCTTTCTGTGCCTGTTGGTTTTTAATTTCCCCCCAGTGGGAGAAAGAACCAAAACACAAGCAAGGCTGGTTGCTGCTGCTGGGCCGGCAAGTGAACGAAGATCCTGCCACTTCCCATGCAAGTGACACACTCTCTCTCTCTCTCTCGCTCTCTCCCTTTTTTTAAAGGAGCCAATTTGATTCACTTTTCAAGGAACAGGTTTTCATGCTTTGTGCATTTATTTCCTAATTTTATTATGCCATTTAATTAGATCATGCACATTGGTTTTATTGTTAAAACATGTCCTTGTTTTCTTTATAACGAGATTTCATAGCACTACAGGGACGTTTAGGAAAATATCACATGAGCTGCATTCCAGCATCCACTCTCGAAGATGGGCCTGAATCGGAGAGAGTCTGCTGAGCCATAAATCTAGTCACAGATGGAAAAAGCAGAATATTATTTGCAGCATGCAGAGCGCTGGCAGCTCCAGCAAGGGATTCAGACCCCTTGGAGCACTTAAATTACAACACTGGGCGGAATGGTGCTGCGCGGTAACCTGCCTTGGAAGGACACCGAAAAGTTGTTTGCAAGATTCCATTTTACAGGCTGACAACATCTATGAGTGCTCCCTGGAGACGCCATATTTCACATTGCCTACAATGCTGCAGAGCGTGTGCTTTTCCCGTTTCCGATCTTCTAAAACTGCAGGTCAAGGGATGCTTTGCGACCTGGTTGGGGGTGTTGGCACAAATGTGTCCCACTTCCACTCCTGCCAGAACAGAGTCTTCCTTGGAACTTCCTTGCCGAGATCCTGTCCTGTAGGGGAGCCATTCCCCCACATCCTCTGCAAACCAGGGGTCATACATGATGATCAGATTAATGATGGGCGTTTTGAGGCATGCTTCTTTGGACTGAACAAAGCACAGGGCTGATGGGATGGATCTGAAAAATGGGGGTGGGAATGGAAGAGAAATGGGCTTTGAGAGATTTATCGGGGGGAGGGTATGTGTGTGTGCTTGGGTGGGGTGGAAAACTGCAAACATTTGGCCAGCTGTTTGTTAGGTGAGGTCAGGAGAAATGGGCTCAAATGTGGGGATTAGTGAAAACACAGATATTGAGTTCTAGCAGGGATCTGAAAAGTTTGGTACCAAACCAATTCGTGATGGATGAACACCAAATGGTCCAGGTGGAAGGGCCTTTGAGGGGACATAAAACTGAAGCTGAATACTTCTTTGCTTGGGGTTGTGCACAGGAGGTGTGATTTACATGTCCCTGTTTAAAATTATGCCATGAATTACATGGGAGCCTGCAACAGTATTAAAGTTTATAAAAACTACAGAAGCCCAAGAGAGCTGGGAGCCCATCTGAAATTTGTGCTTCATAGGGGTCAGATTCTTGGGTGCAGTTTTCTATCTTTTCTTTTTACAAGGTGAATGACATGTAATCCAGTGGGTTAGATCCAAACTAGATGTTAGCAGGAATACATTGTTAAAAGGTGTGCTTCCAGCTGAAATGTGTGTGTGTTTGTACACATGTGTGCTGTGCGTGTCTATCTATCTATCTATCTATCTATCTATCTATCTATCTATCTATACACACAGCTAGGGAGTCTGATCCTGATCAGGACTACAGTGCAGAGGGAGGGATACATTATTTCCCCTTACACCATTATCCTGCTGAAAATCACACCCACCCACACCCAAAGTACTGCCATTTCTCCCTAAAATGACTATTTGCAGCAAATAGCAAGGCTGGGACACTTTTTCCACTGTGTGTGTGTGTGTGTGTGTGTGTGTGTGTGTGTGTGTGTGTGAGAGAGAGAGAGAGAGAGAGAGAGAGAGAGAGAGAGAGAGAGAGAGAGTTAGTTAGTTGGAGCCATGCCTTTAAACAAATGCATTCCTGTCAATGTTTAGCTTGGCTCCTAGGATCAGCCAATCAGAATAGATATTAAATCAGAAACAGCTAACTTCTGTATTCTTGGGGACCCTGCTCCAGACAGTAGTTTGAGGCCTGTTACAGATGATCAGGTTCTGTTTTAAAGCTAGCATTACCTACTACAAAGGGCTTCACAACACAAGCCCTTTTGTATCTTGGAAGATACAAAACCATCAATTGTGTAAGGGGAGGGGGGTTGAGAAGCTAAAGTGCTTCTTGAAGATCCCCTCAGGTGGCAGACTGGCAGTGTTACTCTGCCTTTCCATAATGTGCATGAGATAACGATGCAACACAATTTGTATGACATTTACCACAGAGACTCACTGCTTCTTTTCCTTGCAAATTGAAACTCTGAGCCAGAATGTTTACCGTGGTTTGATTAATTTTTGATGGGGTTACTGGGGGGGCCAGATAAAATTGCTCTAAGGACCAGAAGAACTGTACCATGAGCCATCGGTTGGTCATCCGTGATCTAAATGCATCCCTCATCTTAGGCCTTTGTAATATAATTAGAAACAGTGGCTGACATCCAGACTAATGAAGCACTGGTGCTAAGGGAGAAACACCAGTAGAGCATCATGGCTTCTGAAGAGTTCTAGACTAATGCTGCACCAGTATTTGCATGGGTGGAGGGAGATTTTTGATGGCCTCTGCTTCCCCTGGAAGCACTCTGTACCCCTTGGAAATATGTTCCTGAGGGCTGCATAACCCTCAGGGACATATTTTTGGGTGACACAGAACACTTCCGGAGAAGGGGAGGTTGTCGAGATTCCCCGCTACCTCAACCATGCTTCAAGAGCAGTGGAGCTGAGTTAGCTGAACTCTTAGGAAGCAGCAGTCCTTCTTCCTTAGCACTGGTTCTTTGTTTTTCTGGATGTCAGCAGGTTATGTGTACACCACTGATGTATGCAAATTCTGTGTATACCTTTACACAATGCACAACTGACGGTGATGAAACTAACTCTGGGGGACTTTCCAAACAAAGAGAACTGTTGCAACATTGTCAAAAGGTGAGAGGGGGATCACTGTAGACTGAACCAGCTTTGTAAAACTTCAGCAAAACAAGCTGTAACCTATTATACAATCATCAGGATTCTGAAGTTGCCCAATACCTACAGCTAGTGTGGTGTAGCAGTTAGAGTATCAGACTTAAACTCAAAAGACCTGGGAGTTATTCACATATGGCTTCATGCCGTGTGGTAAATGTTGAGTGAAGCCACTTCGAATCACACTCGTGGCATTGAGGGAAGCGGCCCCTCCCCCTGCTCTTGGATTCTATTTTGATGCAAGTTCACATGTTTTCCTTCCGGTTGAGGCAGACTAGGCAGGGTTAGGCTAGTCGTGAGAACAGTTCCACAGTCTCTCCGCCTAATCTAGTTCATGTTGTGACGATAAAAGTGGGATGCTCCTTGGAGGAAAGGTCAGATAACAGGCAGGGAGAGAAAATGGCTGCTCTGTGCAACAAGATGTTACATAACATCAAAGAGTTCCTTTTTTCTTTTATTTTTTGCTTGACTAAGAGGGAGTAATTCACAGACCATAATTTATCCACGTTTTTAAAGTGATCATCACTTGTTCATTTTAGGAGAAGGAATGGTAGACTGTTTTCAGTGGACTCTGGAACAAGGTGCCATTTTAGGATTGCGGAGTATTCGACGTTTGATTTGGTGGCCAAGATTCATGGTGATGTGGACAGTTTTGGCTGAGCTGAGTCCAGGTTTGGAAGGAATCAGATCTAGGGAGGCCAGCTCAGGCAGGCAGGGAAGAAGCAAACCGAGAGAAGAAATATGAAGGCAGAAGGGTGAGGCAGAGCAAGAAGGATGCTCTGGTCAACTTGAAAAAGCACTATTGTTTGTTTGTTTTAAGGTGCGAGAAGAAACAAAGATGAACAGGTTGAGAGATACAATGAGATCATTCTAACGACGGGGAGCTGTAGCCCTGGTAGGGCTGGCCGTGACAACCACTGGGATCACGCCCAATCCTGGCGCTCCCCCACTGAGTCACCTGGGTTTTAAACCCGGGCTGCAGTTGAGGTAGGAGGACGCAGACACATCCTACCTCACCACCCAGTCGTGGGGAAACCCGGGCTGTCAGCAGCCGGAGCTTCCATAGAGCCAGGGGGAGGAGCGGACCAGCAGTGGGGAATTCCTCAGTGCACCATGCTCCTCATGGGGTGCATTGTGAGATATGGGAAGACACAGCCTGCTTTCCCCCTGCCCTCTCGCTACTCCAGGATTGCTCACATGCCAGTTGTGTGCAGCAGAGCTCAGGAGTGGCAAGGATCATATGGTGGAAGGTAGGTGATGTCCTGCCTTCCCCCCAGCCCTCCCCAGCCCGGTACTAATGGTCATGTGAATGACCTTAAAGTGTGATTAAGAAATTCTCAAGCAAGAGTCATTGATAAAGCTGCTGGCATTCCTGAGAGCCTCTGACACAACAAGGCAAGGATGTGATACTTTGTGATCCTACACTGAGTTCCCACTGTTAACAGCTGGGCAGATAAATTTGGATAGCCATATCATTGGCATGGAAGTAGCCACTGCAATAGACCATTTCCGTTCCTAGGGGCTCTTTGAAAAGTCCCAGATCCCGCTGCAGTTTGCCAGATGGCCACTCAAACACCACATCAGCTATTTACATAATCAACGCTACCAATTATATAGCACCGATTGAGTGTTCATAGCATTAGGAACATAGGAAGCTGCCATATACTGACTATAGGTCTATCTAGCTCAGTATTGTCTACACAGACTGGCAGCGGCTTCTCCAAGGTTGCAGGCAGGAATCTCTCTCATCCCTACCTTGGAGATGTTGCCAGGGAAGGAACTTGGAGCCTAGATGCTCTTCCCAGAGCGGCTCCATCCCCTAAGGGGAATATCTTACAAAGCTCACACTTCTAGTCTCCCTTTTGTATGCAACCAGGGCAGATCCTGCTTAGCTTAAGGGGACAAGTCATGCTTGCTACCACAAGACCAGCTCTCTCATTGTCTCAGCATCCATTGTTTCGGTACTCTTACTACAGCTCTGTATGGTAGGTGGATGGTATTTTTATCCCCAGGTTGCACATCGAGAGTTGAGACTGACAGACAGTGGCTTGCCTACAGTGTGCATGTCACTGAGACAAGATCCGAGCCAGGGCCTTTGCCACTCACAGTCTTAACCACGACCTGACAAGAGTAGCCATGTTTTTGGGAGGCAGAGAGGCCATCGAGGCCCAGCTTTTTCTCTTGCAGCGAGCCATTGTTGCCACAGCTGCACAAAGGAGTATCGTGCTCCACTAGAGGGCTCACAAGCCACTTGTATCTGACACCACTCTTTGCTTTCATATTCAAATAACATAATCAGAATGGCAATTGTGAATTTCCTTATAGGGCCCTTATGACCCAGGTAAAATTCTGGGCCTATCCCAGTCTGCAGCAGTGGCTGTTGACTCTCCCAGGTCCATTCTTGTTCAAACAATCATCAGCTGCAGGGTGCATTGAAATGACAGCCTGCTGCCACTGCACAAATGGAGCCCCCCTCCACACACTAGTGTTTCAGAAATGTTGTTCTAATGAGCATCTCAAAGTCTAACCAATGGTTCACCCCTCTCCAAGGGCCAATAGATATGCAAATTGTTTAGCAAATAATGGATGTGGCTGAATGTTGCAGGGCTGTAGCAATACTTACTACTAGCAATACCTAGAGAGCCCATTCTCATGGACAGCCCTACCTGGGTAGGGCAGGGCTAGCCGAGGTAGGCTTGGTCATCTGGGGCCCTGGCATTGCTCCCAATTCCAATGCTCTTCTCCTGGGCAGCCCTGATTGGCTACCCAGATTTAAAGTGAGGTAAGAGGACAAGTGTGCACCTCCTACTCACTCTCTGTTCCTCTGGGTTGCCATGCTGCTGGCAACTGCTCCTGAGCTGCCAGCAGCCATCTTTATGATGGAGCTGGGAGGAAGGAGTGACCAGGCAGTGCAGAGCTTTTCCAATGTACCACTCTGCTCTCCAGCATGATGCACTGGGATCCCTGGTGGCCCTGACTTGCTTCCTTCCCGATCTCTGCTTGCTGCCACTCCATTTGTGTGGCTGCCCTGATGGGCAACTGGTCATCTGGGGGAAGGCAGGTAGGCTTCTGCCTCACCCACCCCAGCCCATCCCTTTGTGGTCATGTGAATGACCACAGCATGTTTTAGTGATGGGCAAATACTGATGAGCAGCATGGTTTCCTTCATTTCTTCCTTAGGTGCAAGCAGAGCAAGAGCCCCGTAGGTGACCAGCATGGCATGGGGTATTTTTAAACCCCACCCCAACAGTCAAGATGGGAGTGCATTGTTTCAAAGGTCACATTTATATGGCACCATGTCTTTGGGGTGTACCTGACTTTTTGAAACTTAAAAATCCCCAGGCCACTTGATTTCTCAGGAGCCAAGGAACTGGTCTGTAAATGACTTCCCCAAAGTTCTAGTTAATATCAGCAATCCATGATCATTTCACGGAAAGTAAAGGGTTAGAGCAGGCCTGCTCAACCTCAACCCTTCTGCAGATTTTTATTCATTCTTTCATTCATTCATTCAATTTCTATACTGCCCTTCCAAAAATGGCTCTGAGCGGTTCACACAGAGAGATAATAAATAAATAAGATGGATCTTGTTTATGTTGGTCTACAACCCCCATAATCCCTGGCTGTTGGCCACTGTAGAGGGGGTTTATGGGAGTTGTAGTCCACAGACAGTTGGAGGGCCAAAGTTGATCATACCTGGGTTAGAGTGATATTGCAGCAAAAGCAGCTACTAGCTTAGAGTGCCCAGTTTGATGCCTTTGCAGGTTCAAAATTGGCATATAAACTCACCATAAAAATTCAGGAATTACAAGCACCCTCGGACAAGACTAGCAAAACTGCATTATTTTGAACACTGGAGAATGACTCATACTTTTTTGCACATGCCTGCATCCTTTCTGGATGCATGCATATTTGCACAATGCTTTGGGGAAATTGTAATATGGCGGTAGGGGAGGATAGCTCTGTCAGTGCTGGCAGCCAGAAGTCATTCTTAGGATATATCCAGGCATTATGCAAATAGGCGTTGTGGAAATCCATGACTTGAGCCTTCTGAACTTTGGCAGCATCACTAGCATTTATGTAGCTAGTGAAAAAGTGTGTTTTTCAGTACCTTATCGCCTTGATTCTTGTAAAGTAGACCAGTATTATGATTATCTCCATATTGCAGGTATAAGGATGAGCTGAGAAAATAGGGGCTTGCCTAAAGCTATCTAGTAATAGCAATAGCAATAGCACTTACATTTATATACCGCTTTTATAGCCGGAGCTCTCTAAGCGGTTTACAATGATTTAGCATATTGCCCCCAACATTCTGGGTACTCATTTTGTGTCTGTGGTAAGATGGGGCTAACATAATAAATTTGTGTCTGTGGTAAGATGGGGCTAACAAACCCATCCACAAGAAGGCTTAATTCATACACATTCCTCAGTGGCATGAGATTGTACCTTGGGAACCAGTCCCTGTGATGCTTCTGGGTATGTGTCTTCATGTGGAGAGGGCCTTTGTCTCACACACCTTAATTGCAAGGTATGGTATTCTGTTGTCAGGCCATTTGGTGGCATCCTTGCTTGCATTTCTATATATCATTTCATTTGTCCACACAAATTTGCCATTTGAGAGGTAGTTTATAGCTCCTGATGGCATAGATACCGAGCTGTAAACCAGGGAATCTTTGATTCCACTCTCACCTCAGTTACAAAATGGTCATAGGCAAATGACAGTCCCTCTGCAACATGGTGGTAATAAGGGCCTGGTAAGGATTATGGAGATGATAAATAGAGACCCACAATCAGGGGCAGAGCTACAATTGAACAAGGGGATAAATGCCCCTGGCAGCCGTTGAGGGAGGGGGCCCACCTTCTGGGTGACAGATAGCTCTTTGTTCTTCTCCTTTCACCTCTCTGAAGGGGCGGCAGGGGGCTATCTTCATTTTTTGTCCCACAGCCCACTCCAACCTTGTTCCACCCCTGACCACAACAAAATTTTGCAGTAGTGTGTGTGTGTGTGTGTGTGTGTGTGTGTGTGTGTGTGTGACCTGAATCTCTGCCAGAGCATGCTGCCAGGCACATTTCCCTCTCAGAAGTGGAAGGAGTTGTCTTGAGGGAATATTTTTCAAATTGAGAAATTTCCCACTCTGTTCAAGTCCTCCTTCTCTTCCCCTCCTTGCCACTGAGTTCCATTAGCTCCACCCAGCTGGTTGTCTGTGAACTGCCTTCTGAGTCTGTGAACATTCTACTTTATTGAGTTAAATTGGGGTAGTCTGGAGGTTTTTTGGCCCAGTTAGGTTGTTTTTTCTTCTTCAGATTTTTCAATCCCCCCTTCCCTCTGAAACCAAATGTGATTCCCAAAAATATGGCCCTGAAGAGTGCACAGCACCTTCAGAGGGAAGGGGAGATCAACAAAAACCACCCTTCCAGCATAGCAGCAGTCCAACATCATCAAAACAGCACTTCATTCATCTTGATGTTGGCCAATATATCAGAAATGCTTTGAACACAAAGTGCTGTGGCGGATGGGGTAAAGAGAAGGAGATGATCCTGATCCTGAACAGATGACGTAATAGGTTTAGATGGGAGAAAGGTATGTGAGACCAGAGACTGCAAGTAGTCTCATGATAACCAGGAGGGGAGTGAAACTGGGGTGGGCAGACACAGGGGCTGCCTTCAAACATCACACAGAATGGCAGGTCCAATTGACCCATGGTTCCATGCCCCACTTCCCCCCACTCTCCTGTCCACTTTCCGATGTTCGGGAGAGCTGCCTCTCTACAGTCAGCAAGACTGCAGAGAGCCAGGGGAGCTGGCTGTGTGGGCTTCCTTCTCGACAGAAGGACAGCCCTCCAATCGGGCTGGCCAGAGGGAGCAGCTTCCTCCCTCGTCTCCAGTTTCTTGGAGCCGAAACTGCAATGCCAGTGTTCAGATTTAATGCTGGCACCACAGAACCAGAAGTGAGGGCAGCGAAACTCCACTCTTACCAAAGTTTCAGAATGGAGTTTGGGAAGAGAAACCACGGGTCCCATCTTACTCTGGTTTCACCAATTCAGACATGCGGCATGGGAAACCAGAGGTGAAGGGACCTCCGGTTTCCTAGTACATACAAATTCAGCGAGGGAGTATAGCAACCATGCCTGGCTGACAAAAACTGACAAAGAAGCAGAGCTGACAGGTATGAGAGAATGCATATATCTCTTGCCATATTGATGAAGCTCCTGCCTCACATGTCTGTGGCTGGGGATTATGTGGGGACTGTAGTTTAGGGATGTGCAAACAGGTTCAGAAACAGGTTTAGTTTGATGGCTCAAAATTGGACCGAACCCACCCCGCATTTGGTTCGATACTAAACCAAAACCCCTGGCCTGTTTGTGGTGGGGAGGGGTTGGCAAGTTAAAAGAAAAAATCTTAATTTTATTTTTACAGAAATAGAACTCACCGCCACTACACTGGGGGCTTCTCTGAAACCGCAGGGGGTCTCCAGAAATCCCCCCTCCCCCCACTAGCCTCCATTATTTTCCAAATCGCCCAATTCAGTGGTCTTCGGCCCATTCTGAGCCTTATCCCTGTGACAACAGCCATTTTGGAGGCTGTTGCATATGCCCAGTGGGCCTCTGCATGGCCAGGTCTGGAGAACCCCTGCTGCACAGCCTTGGAGAAGCCCCTGGAGCAGCAGCAACGAGTTCCATTTCTGTTAAAAAAATTAAAATAAAATTTTAACTCATGAAGCCCCCAAACCAAACTGGGGGGCGGGGTTGAGGTGCACAAAACCAAACATGCCCAGTCCATTTCGAGTCCAGTCCAGACCTGAACCAAACCGGGCAACCCTGTTTGGGGCACACCCCTACTGTAGCTGCAACACTGAGGCTATGAGGCTCTGCAATGCCTGATATACATGTGATTTGACTGCTGCTGCTGCTAGTGATTTGCCCGGATCGGTCCGGAGGCCATTCTACAGGCCTCCGGACCGGTCCAGACATGGGCAGTTTGGATTGGGGTGGTTTGGGGTGGGGGGGTTCCTTTAAGGGCGGGGGAGGGTTAACTTACCCCTCCCGCCACTTTCTCCCATCCGGCGCCCGTATTTTCTTTAGTAATTGGGGCGGCAGGATACCTCCCTGCCACCCCTTCTCCCACTTTGCTGCAACCAGGAGAAAGGGCAGCAGGGAGGTATCCTGCTGCCCCAATTACTGAAGAAAGTACGGGCGTGCGCGCAAAAGGCTTCTAAAAGCCTTTTGCACTGCAGCAGGGAAGGCCTTTTGCACTAAGCGGGGGAAGGGGTGTGAGGGAGGTATCCTGCCACCCCGATTACTAAAAAAAAGATGGGCGCCAGATGGGGGAAAGCAGCGGGAGGGGTAAGAAAACCCTCCCCCGCCCTTAAAGGAACCCCCCACCCCAGTGCCGGACTGCAGCTCCGCAGTTCTGTGCACACCCCTAGCTGCTGCTTCCCTTTTGATAGCTGCTTTTAGATTATTTTAGCAAATTATGTCAGTTTCTATTATTTCATTTTATGATGATGGCTGATTTGTTTTCTTAGCTGTCTTGATTATATTTTTTTATAGAAAGGTAGACTCTCTATTTGAGAATTAATTGCACTTTGGATAAGGTTTTGAAAACAGCAAGCACTTCCCATTCCAAAATCCAGTGAATATGAAGTCTGCTGCAGAATCAGTTCAGATGCACCCTATCTGCTAAAATGCAGAGGCCACATGGATTCCCATCCAAGCTGCATAAATATGTAACGGGCACTTCTTCCCATCTATATGGGAGAGTATGCGAACATTTAGCCCAACCTGTTCAAAATTCCTTTCTGTGCCGACAAAGCAGTTTCTCACAAAGTGTACCCCTGGGGAGATTGATCTCCCTAGCTTGTTCCTAGAGCAGAGGCCATCTCAAAGAACCAGAGGTGCATTCTACATTCCACCAGCTGTTATGCGATATAGAGGCATGCCAGCATTGAAACCATCAAACAGCCAATTTCCATCTTTCTAATTACTCGAGGAATAAAGTGTGCCTGGAATGGAAAAACATATCATTCCATTGTGCCTAAGAACCGGAGCCAAAGATGTTGAGGTTCCCACCCACCAAAGAGACGTTTCCTGATCAAGCTAGGGTAAGCCACGGAGGGCCCACATCTCTGCTGACCCTTCTCTGCAGACACATGCACATATCTGGATGTTCATCTCATAGAAGTTTTGTTTTGTTGCTAAAATAGCAAGAAGCTCTACACTGAATGGCAGCAACTCTCTAGGGCAGTGGTTCACAACCAAGGTTCCTCCAGATGTTGTTGAACTACAACTCCCATCATTCCCAGCTATAACATATTGTGGCTGGGGGTAATGGGAGTTGTAGTTCAGCAACATCTGGAGGAACCCTGGTTGGAAACCACGGCTCTAGGGCTTCGGTCTTTCCCAGTCCTGCCTGAAGAGGCCAGGGATTGGACCTGGTGTTACCTGCTGAGCTCATTCTACCCACTCCCAGAAGCCTCCCTGGTTGCAGCTGCATCTCCAGGCTTGGAGATTGCACTTTTGCTATGCTCAGGAGCTGCACTGCAATGTGAGCTCCCATTTTATGTTATACATGGGGACAAGTTGCTTAGTTGACAGTAGATTGGTTGCCCCCAAATTTGGGCTGCAAGTAACGCAAATTGCAAAGGGGATTAGCTTCACACACCCTCTCCCTATGTGGGGGTCCGGCTAAGCACACTCCAGAACTAGCTACTGTGAGTTATCTGGCATCCAAGGTCATTTTGGGCATAGGATGAACTCTAAAACTCCCCTCATCGTCTCACAAGAGGGATAACACCTGATGCTAACAAAGCAATTAGGCTATGAAGGGAAGGCAGACTCCATTACAACAGGGATGGGTTAGTGATGTAACTTTGAAGAGGTGCCCATCAAAACTGTTGATAGAACTATTGGGAAGCCCTTCCCAGCACAGGATGCTGTTGGACATACCTGCACACTCTAATTGTCCTCACAATCAGCTTTGAATACGTGATTCACACACCTTCCTACTCAGGAAGGATGATCAGACACAAGGCATTCCAAAAAAGCCTGCCTGGACTCCCCTATTCAGCAGAGCATGACAAGAGCCAAGGGCCCTCAAGGCTTGTTTTGGGATATAAGTATTCCTAAGCCCATGACTCAGTGTGCTTCCTCATGTATTATACACTTGGGACTCCACTGCTACATGTGCTCCCTTGTGCTTTACACTTGGGACTCCATTTCAAGAAAAACTCCGGCAGACCACCTTGGTGTTCCCCTTTCCTCTGGGCCACCCGAAGTGAAATCACTAATCACTACCTGGATCGGTCTGTGTGCCCTTCCAGCCAGCATCCCTAGCAGGCATAGGAGCTGGGTCCATTGAGACACTTATCTTGTGGGCATCCATCCCTTCACTAACATCTGCAACCCCCCTGCCTTTCACCTCACTGTCTCTGAAGGACATGAGTTTCCTGCTGCTCAAAGTCCTGTTGCCTAGAGAGAGGTACAGTATAGTGGTTGTCTGGCTCTCAGGAACCCAATCTATCTCTTTGATTCAAACTTCCACCTTCCCCATCTTTTAGTCTTTCTCTCTGGCCTGCCTAGGAATTTACACACGAACTGGAACTTTAAGCTAAATGTGCCAATAGTCTGTTTTAAAACATATTTGTATTGTGTTTACGTTAGGACCACCTAGGAACTTAGTTTATTGCTCTTATTATTTTTCTCTCAATAAACTCCTTTTTGTTAATTAAAACCTCTCTTGCAAGCTGATTTTCTTGAGTTCATTCATTTGGACAAATTAAGGCTGATTGGAACTGTCTCACCTTTTGAGCTAAATTCCCACATTCACCCAAACTGGGGGTGTTGACCAATCATCCCTGAGGGAGATCCATCAACACTGGGGTCTTCTGCCTGCAAAGCAGATGTCCCTCCACTTTGCTATTTGCAGTGCTGTCTGCATTGAAATGCTCGTGTGGGTCCCACTGACCTACCAGATGCTTTTTGAAGAGATGATGCTCATCTGCAACTAAAGCCCCTGGTTGTTATTTGCAGTTAATTGTCTATACTGAGAGGTGGATTAGGACCAGAGTCCAGTTTATCTGGGATTAGAAAATACAAGCAGATGCCTCCAAGTCAGGTTTAGAATGAGGCTTGGAAAAATGAACCTTCCTCCTTTAGCCTAGAAAATAGCTTATTCTTTTTGTACCCAATTCTGAGTCTGTTTCAGAGACACTATCACACCCCTGCTGATGCCAAGAGGAGTGTGACAAAATTGAATCAGATCCCCCCTCCCCAAAATATTTAACACTCCACATCTATATGTCACATGCTTGCTGCCTTGTCCCCACCATCTCCTTCCATCCACATAATTTTTGTGGCTCTGGGGATGGCAGCAGGAGAATGGAGGGATGTCTTTCCCCCCTCCACTTCCTGATGACTGCACACCAGATGCAAGGTATACTGGGAATTGTAGTTTTTCCAACATTACTGACCCATTGCACTAGAAGTGGAAATCTCTGGAATGGGAGACAAATGATAGGAGAAAATTATCTACTGTTTCTCCTTGGGAGAAACCCAGAAATTTTCATCAGATGCCAGTTTCTCTTTGGAGGAACCCTTAAATTCTCTTTCGAATTTCACTTTGGATAAATTTTGGTTCAAAGACCAGAAAAAAATACAGTTCCTCCTAGTGCTCCTTGCATCTGGCATGCAACCATCACATGATGCCAGACATCAGGGTGGGAGGGGAGGAGGGAAAGAGATAGCCTTTATCTCAAGAGAGATAAGTGGGGGTAGAGGAGGCTTGAAGACAGGAGAGTAGCTACAGAGCCCATTCCAGGTTTGTAGGGATCACCATCAAAGACCCCTTTATGGGCCTCTTCATACCAGGGTGGCCTTCCCAGGTAAGTTTGTGTTGGGTCTTACCTTGACATTGTCGGGCACAGAGGCGCTCTTACCAGGGTCTTCCAGGCCAAAGCCCAGGGCCTCCACATCTGCCTCCACATCCCCCAAATCCTCTTCAGTCTGTCCCGGGTGGTGTGGTCAACATGCCACGCTGTGCCAGGAGGCTGAGCATGACCTCTGCTTTAGAGACAGAGGGGGAAGTGGGGTAAGAAATATGTGGGATGGGAATATGTTAAGTGCACCTGGTCTTTACCTTCAATAGGACCTCTCTATCTGCACTTCATAGAGGAATCAAAAAATACTCTGCTCCTTCATTATCTCGGTACAGAATGCAAATCTCTACCCCCATCCTTTTTACACAGCATCTTTTGTGTTTCCAGGTGAATCCAATAAAAGCTTCCCTGATACTTACCACCTAACCCCCCTCTCTCAATCTTTCCATTGTCACGCGTTTTGGTTAAAAGACCCCACAAGCACTATTCTGCAACAGGACATAGCAAAGAAAACACAAATACAATGGATTTCGGGTTTTAAACCCCTTTTCCTGCCAGCTACATCTACCTGAAGCCATCACAGCCCTGTGTGGCACTTCAGCTGGTTGCCATGGAAACTATAACATCACAAAACAGTAGATTATGACTTGGAATGGGAAGGGGGAGCAGCAGGAAATGTTTCATGCAAATATCCTTAACAATAATAAGATAGTCACGCACACATGTGTGTACATACATACTAAACAAAGCCAACCTCTTGCAAAGGCCAATATTATTCATTGGGCAGATTGCCACAACATGTGAAAAACCAAATCTCTGGTTGCAAGATTGTGGTGGCAAGCCCAGCTCCTGGAGGGTGGGGGCATAGGTGTCCACAGGATTCTTTTTTTTTCCAGAGGAAGAGGACAAAGGCTGCAATTCTGAACCCATTTAGCTGAGAGTAAGCCTTATTGAACTCAGTGGGACAGACTCAATCCAGAGGGACAACTGTCTTCTCTTGCCGGCCCCCCGGCCCCCACTAAGCTGGGGCATGGGAGGAGGGATAAGCTGACATTGGTTGTGTTGTCTGAACCTGTCAGGGTTGGCTTATTCAGTTCTACTTACAATTCTAGAGTTAACAGCTGTAACTAAGAGTTGAAGCCAGTTAGAAATGGCAGCTCTGGAACCATATGTACTAGGGCTGAATTGGCGGTTTCAGACACCACTGAAAATGTCTGCGTATCTCCCTTCTCTGAAACTGGAAGTCAGGCTTGCTGCTGAATTCCAGGTACTGGAGATTTGGCTTTTCATGTTGTGTGAACCTACTCATTGTAAATTTGATGTTCTGAGGAGGTCAGCGACCTCCTCCTTTCTCTTGCTGACTTTTGTGTGTCATCTTATGATATGCCAGATACTTGCCACAATGCTAGAGTTGCCATGCCCCACAGAATTTCGGGTTTCACCCAGATTTTAAGCATCTCACCCAGATTGCTTAGCCCACCCGGATTCATGTGGATTTCAGCTTTCTAAAAAAAGGCTAAGCCCTTGTAGAAGCGGAGTTATGGAGCAAAACGTGCAGTCACTATTCTGTTCAAAAATTATTTCCAAGCCAATTTACATCATATGCAAATTAGGGACCCAGATTTGGAAAGCCAGAATATGGCAACCCTACCCAATGCCCATCTGCACCCATCTTCTCTCTCTCTCTCTCTCTCTCCCTCTCCCTCTCCCTCTCCCTATAACAATAAAAGCATTTAGGGAAAGCAGGGGGTTCTGCTATGTGGCCACTCCCCCATAATATCCTGAGCATCACTTTTGCCCCCAACCTACAGAGGAAGAGGCTGAAAGACGAAGGGGAAGTGTGGAGATCAAGGTGTAAGTGAATACAACATGTGAGATTCTAGAATGTGTTTACTGCTTGGATGGTAACGAAGTTAAGGTGGGCGCCTTAACATTTTTGGGGGGTGGGGGGACATGAGTGAATTTGTAAGCACCTTAACTGTTCTCTTAAACTGAAGATTTTTTTGAACCTAGGAAAAAATAGAAGAGGAGAGAGAGAGAGAGAGAGAGAGAGATTCATGCAGGGCTTTCAAAAGATGGAAGTCTTGATCATTGCTCATCAGTTGTCACTCATTTTTCTTGCTCTATAAACCTTAAGAAAACCCATTCTGCTCTAATCGATCACCATTGCTTTGCAGAGCATGCTTTTTTGTTCAGCAGTTTTCCAGTTAAGTACATTGAAGGCGAATGAGTGGGGATTAATTAGGGCACCAGATGCTTGCTGTGTTCTTATTGACTTAGAAGTGCAATTAAAGTGGAGGCATTTCTGTGCTTTTCAGGCTGTTGAAGCTGTATCCCGCCTTGCATCATGCAGTGCAGATGAGGGTGGAAGAGGTTTCTCCTCTCCTCTCATGATTCAGGACTGACAGCTGACACACAGGGGAGGTTGGCTATAATGTACTCTAATAACTGTTTGTCAGGTACAGAGCAGGATGCATAATCTGCACCTGCTGCAGGTTGCACGCTCATCTTGGGCATATGTGTCTGAACCCAACACTGCTGAATAATCTAGAATGGCTCAGGTAAAGAAAAGGGACTTCTGCTTATTTGACAGTCACCAGCATGAGCTTTCAACTGCCCTGTGTTATGGAGCACAAGCAGCCTGTCCATTGTATAAGAGCACAACTGAGTGTGTATGCTGTAGGAGCACAGAAAAGCCACCCAATTAATATTCCGAAGAGTCTCAGTGCACACTAATTTTAAAGAGCAGTTTTCTAGTCCTCATGGTTTGCAACGTGGTTCCTGAAAGTAGGAAGGTTGGAAAATGCTGGCGGAATGAATAGTATATACGGGGGACACCTATCTCAAATCCAGGTCATTGTTAATTCTCTCTCAGTCTAAACCTATCTCAGAGGGTGGCTGTGATTCAGACCATTGATCCATCTAACCCAGTGCTGTCTACTCTGATTGACAAGGGCTTGGTTGGGAGTGTACTTCCTGTCCCCACTATCTAAGATCATTTTAAGTGGCAATGCCAAGGACTAAACCTGGGACTTTCTGCATGCAAAACGAGTGTCCTGTTCCTGAGCTATGCCCACTCCTCTAAATGAAACCTGACATTACTGACATGTTACAACCACTCTTTCAGCGCTGACATAGAAAACAGAGGATTTCACTAAATTTGTTTTCCCATCTGGGAATGGATTTAGAACCTGAAGCCTGCTTCACTGGTCAAACCATTGAGACAATCTTCCTTTGACAGATATTTACTGAGAGGCAAGTGCCACCTGCCATCAATGCTATTGCTGTTGGCTGTTTGTGAGCCCTGCCTCTACTCCAGGGCTGGAATAAAAGTAACTAAAGTTCCATTCAAAAGCTGGCCTGGATCAAGATATGGATTAACCAAAAACACCATGTCCCTCCTTCCCTCCCCCCACCAAAAAAGACCAGTCCCATCAAAGTACTGTACTAACAAAACTTGGAACACAAAAGTGTTATAGAGTTTTTATTTGTATTTTAAAATTGTTTTAATTGTGTCAGTGTTTGAATGGTTTTTAGATTGTGAACCATCCATGGAGTTTTTTTTTTATATAGGGCATATAAAAATTAGGTGGATGGATGGATGGATGGATAGATAGATAGATAGATAGATAGCTTGGAGTTCAACAATTGATCTTTTGCGGATAACATGATGAACACGCAAAGAGTGCAATGAAACAATGCATGGATCAAAGCAGGTGAGCCACAATACCACCACTGAAAGTCGGTGACGTGGTTCTAGTGAAAAACCTTCGCCCTTGGGACAAATTGTCACTGCCCTTTTATTCTGCTCCATATCAAATAACGCAGATAAAAGGTACCATGATCACAGCCCAGCGGGAGGTAATCATACAGTCACAAGAAATATATCTGACTTCAAAACAGTGCAGAGCACACATCAGGCTTCAAGCTCAGATTGTGATGACTCCATATCCAGTGACAATGTCATCCCATCCTCTTCGCCAGAGGAAAGAGTTGTGGTATGCAAGGATAAGACAGTGGAGTTGAATCAGGAATATTAACGGTTTAATGAGACAGATATTATTTACAGATTGGCAAAGGAGTAAGACAAGGCTGTATACTTTCTCCTTATTTATTCAACTTATATGCTGAACATATACTGAGAGAAGCTGGATTGGAAGAAGACGAGCGCGGTTTTAAAGTTGGAGGAAGAAACATCAATAACCTGTGCTACGCTGATGACACCACTCTGATAGCAGATGATCTGCAAGCTCTAGTAATGAAAGTCAAGGAGCACAGTGAAAAATTGGGACTCCAGCTAAATGTAAAGAAGACTAAACTAATGACAACGGGTACAGCAACCAGCCTCAGAATTGATAATGAAAACATTGAAATGGTGGATAGCTTCTGCCTTTTAGGATCGACCATCAACAGTAAAGGATCCAGTAGTCAAGAAATATGCCGCTGACTAGCACTTGGTAGGGTTGCAATGAAGGCCTTGGAAAGGATATTTAGATGCTGTGATGTTTCTATACCTACAAAGATTAGAATCGTTCGGGCAATGATTTTTCCTGTGACACTCTATGGATGTGAAAACTGGACTTTGAAGAAGCAAGATAGAAAAAGTATTGATGCTTTTGAACTTTGGTGCTAGAGAATACTTTTGAGGATAACATGGACAGCCAGGAAAACCAACAAATGGATCATAGATCAAATCAATCCAGCATTTTCACTCAAGGCACAAATGACCAGGCTCAAACTATCATACTTTAGACACATTATGTGAAGACCCAGATCCCTTGAGAAGTCCATAATGCTGGGAAAAGTGGAAGGAAAGAGAAGAGGATGACCAGCATCAAGGCAGATAGATTTGATTATGACAGCAATGAAAGCACCACTGAGAGACCTTAAAGGCCAAGCTGAAGAAAGATTATCCTGGAGAAAATCTATGTGGTTACTAAGAGTTGACACCAACTTGAAAGCACTTAATCAATTGATGATGTGATATGTTTTGAACAAAAGTGGGGTAGGTTTACTCTGAAGTTCTCTCCCTCTGCAGAAGGTATTACAACACTGCTAACTGGGTAAGCCTCTCTTATGGTCTGGTTAACTATTTTTGTTTGTTTGTTTAAGTAATTCCTCATGGAACCTGGAAAAGCAGCTTGCCATTGCTACTTGGAAGTGGATTCTTATTTTTCTCTATTCAAATATTCTAAATCTCTTTTTATTCAGCTGCAAATTGTTTGCGACTTTGATATATCTCATATATTTCCATTAATTAATATTGTGGAATTAAGGAAATTGATGTCCCAATCCAGCTAGGGGCCATACCTCTGCAGAAGCAGGCTCCCACCTTAGCTGGATTAAAAATTTCAATTCACGAACAGGTGCTGCATATACAGTTCTCCAGTCCAATCCAGCAGCTGGGGCTGTGTACTGGGGATGTGCCCAAACTGGCTCAGGCAGCTGTGGGCGGGGCAGAGATTGGTTCCTTTAAAAACCAAGTAAGCAGATCCTTAGTTTCTGCTCTGTCACCCCGTGGCTTTTCCAGGTGCAGCGCTTGCTTTGCAAAAGGCCATGTGCAGCTGTGACGCTGCTCCCATTCGCTTGTGTGTGCTGATGCCCAGGAGTATCCTTAAAGCAGGGCAACCACCCCAGGCTGCACTCTTTTAACACCCATTAAAATAAACTGGAAGGAGGTCCTGCATTGGCTAATTTGCCCCAGGCCCTGCTCCCTGCCAGGGCTCTCTAAGGACAGCCCTGCTGGTGCCATATGCAAGCTGGTGGGAGCAGCGCTGCAGCCGCGCATGGCCTCTTGCAAAGTGAGTGCCACACCCGGAAAAGCGGTGGGGCAGTGGAGGAGCAGGTAAGGACCTGCTTACCTGGTTTTTAAAGGAATCATTCCCTGACCCACTGAAGCAGTTCGGATGTGGGTGCCCAAGCCATTTTGGCACTTCACTAAGGAGGTATTGAACCGGTTCAGGCACATCCCTACTGTATACGCATAAGGCTAGGATCCAAAGAGCTGCTTTAGGAGTGGTCAAGAACTTCAACATGTTCCATGTGGCTTCTGACTTTTTTTCTTAAAACATCAAATCCCCATGTTCTATCGTCACTTGCTTTTGAAGTCCCTTTCATTTCCAAAGTGGCTTCTGTGCAGGGCTTGGGCTGCTGCTACCTGAAGATCAAAAGTTCAATTCCCCTTCAGGTACCTAGGACTAGCTGTGTGGGGCTTTGTAACTCAACCTATGTCTTTTGCACATGTTGCTCTTTAAAGTACTGTGCACACTGATTGCATTGTTGGGCCGAATATAGTTTTATAATCCAGATTGTTTAGTTATGGGAGCTAATAATTAGGAGATCATCTGTGTTTTTATCAGATGCTTCAGAGGCAGGGGTATGTTTGTGAGAATTTTGCAGTTTGGAAGAGAAAGACAACAGCCTGCAGAAAGAGAGTGATTTGGGTGAAGGCATTTGGGGGGTGCAGGGAATTTTTCTCTGGGGATCTGATGTGGGATAGCAGATCTTTCTCTTGTAGGATACAATATACATGTTCTGCTTGTACATTTGCAATAAAAAATATTAGCAAAAAACTCATAAAGCTTCTCCACCGCTTGTTCACCCATCAGAAACCAAAGGGCAGTGCCGTCCCTGGACCTTCTCAATCTTGGGAAGCTAAGAAGGTCTAAGTGCCTGGTGATATGGGCACTACCCAATATGTGCACATGACAGTCAGCAACATCCCACTGAGCACTGCTTATAACGCGTGATGCTTTGGCTAGGGTGTGCAAAGAATGGGTGGGAATCACACCTCCATATTACAGTTGGAGTACTGGGCAGATGCAGAGGTCTGGATATCTGACAACCACTGAGGAGGATTATTGTGTGCAAATTGCACAACCCTTCTGGAATAGTCTGAGTGCAAGATGGAACTACTCAGTGCAAGAGTTCTGACCTAACAATGGGAACCGGGGATCAACAACTTTGCAGTGCTGAGCTCTCTGGTGCATGTCACACCATGTTGTCTGTGCTCCTCTTTGCCCTGCTCCAAACTTGAGTGCTTTTTTTTTTCTTTTTCTTTTTGCCCTTTCCTGGCAATCACCAGAAGGCCCGGCTGTCCTCATTTGTCTCTGGCACTTGCTCTGGCAAGTAAAGGCATGAGCAGGAGTTGTGTGAGCATGCAGGGCTTCTTCCTGTGACAGTTCATCTATCTAGCTCCACTTAATAACTAGGAAGGACCTGTGTGCCACTCATAGCAGCCTTGTGAATTAGGGATGAAAGAAAGGTGGAGGCGTCTTGGGAACTTTGAATGAGAAGCAGAGGCGCTCTCCCGGTGCCTCAAACAGAATGGACTCCTTGATGAGGCAAACAAAATTTTGTCACGAGTCTGAGTAGAAGAGGATTTGTCAGCTAGAACTGCTCATTTAAGCAGCAGCAGTCTCCTGTCAACAAGCTCAGCCCACAGAAACAGCTTTCACAGCGGAAAAGCCAAATTCTCCTTCTGACATTTAATATAGCATGATTAAGGAGAAGGAAACTGAGGAGGGTAGAAACAGATCAGAAAGTGACTGCTTTTTTCCTGTCTGATACACTTTTAGATGTTGGGACTGAATAGTACATTGCAGTGCTTAAACCCCTTTAAACATTCTGAGCATCATATTATTTTTCACTCTTGTTTCTACCAAACCCTTGCATTTGAATGAATCAAAGCATCAAAGACCTAGATGTAAATTCACCTTCCCAATCTGATAGATGTCAGTTCATATATATTTTTCTCCAAAGTGTCAGTTCTTCTCCTGTATTTTTCTCCAAGAAAATCAGAGGTCTTACTTCAGTTTTTGGCAGTAAGAATAATTTGCCTCAAATTAGGGCAACGGATGTGTTGTGCGGAGTCCTACAAGTGTCAGTTCTTCTCCTGTATTTTTCTCCAAGAAAATCAGAGGTCTTACTTCAGTTTCTGGCAGTAAGAATAATTTGCCTCGAATTAGGGCAACGGATGTGTTGTGCGGAGTCCTACAAGATGAAACTTGGTTGTGATGCCTCTATTTCCTAATGATTAGAAATTACCAATGCAATTTGGCATCACAAGCTAGTACATGTCTGAAACAAAAGGTGAAAGATAAATGTAACCTTTATATGGGGTAAATGTAAAAGTGCCCTCACTGCAATGAGTCCAAAGTGGCTGCTGGGAATTTCAAATGAGTGCTTTCCCCATCTGTCATCATGACTATCTTCATCACTATTGTCACTGTTGTGTGTCCCACACACGCAAATCTTATCATGCTGCATTTCTCACCAACCTCTTTGTTTTGGATCAGTTGTGTCTTTCAGAGTTGCCTAGCAACAAAATGGTACCACTAGAGATTGAAATACAAAATGTACCTCGTATATACTATCATATTTTATTGGTAGTGTTGGGCAGTGGTTGCCCAAGAGCCATGGATGACCACAAGACTTCCTAAAAATACACATACACACACCCCACACACACACACTTCCCCCCCACTCTTGGACAAGCATCACCATCATGTTTGCATGTATCATACAGCTAAGCACAAGTGGAGTGTTCTCACCATCTGCCTTCTCTAGCACCTCCTCTACGCTATTGTTACAATTTTTATTATTAGCAGGGGCATAACTATGATAGGGCAAGGGGAGACAGTTGCCTGGGGGCCCACTGTCTGGGGGGGGGGGGGCCCCAGAGACAAGTCACATTTTTATTTATTTATTTATTTATTTATGTTTACATTTCTATACCGCCTTTCGTTAAAAGAAAACCCCAAGGCGGTTTACAAAAATTAAAACATACAATAAAAGCAGTAAAAACATCAAGCAATAAAAACATCAAGCTAAAAACATATAAACAAGCATAAAAAACATGACAACAGATAACAGATAAAAACAGAGAAGCCGCAGTAAAAACGATCATGTAAAAGCCTGGGTAAAAAGCCAAGTCTTTAAAAGCTTTCTAAAAGCCGTGATGGAGTCTGAGGAACGAATGGCCACCGGGAGAGCATTCCAGAGTCTAGGGACATGACTGACTCCCTCAGCCGTGCACCCGCCCGGGCTTCCTTCAGTTGTATTCATCCTCCGAAATTGATGTGAGTGTTAAGACCTGAAGCTACCAGAACAGCATGTCTTTCTCTAGTACCATTAAATGACTTGCATCATCCACACTTTACAAAATCTTTTTGTCTCTGGGCCCACCCCAACCTTGCTATGCCCCTGATTATTAGACATATTCATAACCTTCCTAGAATTATTAGACATATGATTATTAGACATATTCATAACCTTCCTAGAAGAATTCTGAGTGATTTAGGAACTATATTCTCACAGTCACTTTCAAAGCACATTATAATACCTTTGTATTTTATTTTTCTGCAGGGAAGATTCTCATACATTTGTAGGTGCCAAACATTTTAGAACTTACAATCAAAACCACTGACAGCTGACCAAAGTTTGAAGATTATAGTATGAGATCCCTCAAAATATTTTCTATAAGAGAATGATTATTTCCTCTGTATATGTAAGTGTTCCTGAGAGCTAAAACTTTGCTGCTGCAATTCAAACTTCCCTGGAGTCAATGGAATAATTCCCCTATTACAAACGTACACTGTAATATAATACAGTATTGCAAACTGGTGTATTATAATTATACATTATAATATTATATACAATACTGCATTGGTATAATAATGATACAGGCATGGTAGTGCCTGTATAGTTAATGAAAGGTGTAAAAACAATAATAAGCTATAATCAGTCTGTCTATCATAAAATCTAAACTATCTGTCTCAGCCACCTGAGCTTTGGCACAGAGCAACTTCATGACAAGTGGCATTGTCTACCCAAATCTCTTGCAGATCCATTGGGAAATGACCGAGAGACAGCAGTTTGAACATTGACAAGTGATTTCACTTTTTGGTAACCTGTATTCAGCCCAAGGGTAACCTAACTTTCATTTTCTTTTCTTCACCCTTTTAATGTGTCCAGGAATCCAGGTCTATAGTGGAAAGTGTTCTTATTTTGTTTTGTAAAAAAGATCCATTCATTGGCTGACATCCAGAATAACACTGAGCTAGCACAACAAAGCCATGTAGTCATGTAGCAAGAAGGTCATGTAGCTGCATGGATTGTGTAATCTCTTGCCCTCTTGATGCACTTGTGCTACAAGGATCCTGGAGCAGGGGCTCACATCCAGACTAGTGTGATGCTAGCACAATGAGAGAAGTTGTGCAGACATAAGAAGTTTATAGACCTGTGCAAAGTTGTGGTGCTCTGCAATGTTGTGCAGCCATCTGTGGAAGATCTTACTGAGGCATACAGTTGCCCTTTGTGTAATTTGAAAATATTTTCTGCATGTGCACAGATTAGTCTGGAATAGACATTCCTCTCTTTGAGCAACATTATTGTGCTATTGCAACAACATTGCACAAGCACATCTTGAACACAAGCTCCAAACTTAATGGGGATAGGGCCAATATCCATGCACTAGTGCAACATGTTTGCACAAGCAGTCCTCAGTTGCCTCCCCCCTCCCATTTTTTAGTCCGGATGTCAACCTCTGATTGCCAATTTGTAGCAGACCAAGTAAAGTGTGCCATCAAGTCAATTCCGACTCCTGGCACCCACAGAGCCCTGGGGTTTTCTTTCGTAGAATACAGGAGGGGTTTACCATTGCCTCCTCCCGTGCAGTATGAGATGATGCCTTTCAGCATCTTCCTATATCGCTGCTGCCTGATATAGTACCAGTGGGGATTTGAACTGGCAACCTTCTGTTTGTTAGTCAAGCATTTCCCCACTGCGCCACTTAAGTAGACTAGGCAAACTTTTTAAAAATTACATTATTTTAGTATTTATTTGTTTGTTTGTTTGTTTTTATTTATTTCACATTAATATCCCACTCTTCCTCTAAGGAGCCCAGAGGAGCCCAGATAAACATGGGAATGTTTATCCTCACAACAACCCTATGAGGTAGGTTAGGCTGAGATATATGTGATTGGCCCAGAGTCACCCAGTGAGTTTCATGGCTGAATGTGGATTTGAACTCAGGTCTCCCCAATCCTAGTCCAACACTCTAATCACTACACCACACTGGCTATGTAACGTCAGTGGACTGAAATGAGAGGAAAATGTTTAAAATCGCAAAATGTTTATTTTTCTGAAACAATGACTATTGCACGCTCAACAATTATTTCATACAAGTAAATTTTAGCCCGTTGAATAACGGGCGCTAGGAAGGGAAGGGGCCCAAATTCCCCCTTCCGCCTGGTTCCAGCGGCATTGCCGCCAGGCCTCGGCGGCGGCTCTGCCACCGCCTTGGCCAGCTTCCCCCGCCGCCTCTTTCCCGCTCAATCAGCGGCCGGGTGGACTCTGGGGGCGCCGCGGCCGGGCCGGGCCGGGCCACCTCCGCCTCACATTCCCAGCCGGTCTCCCCAGCCGGGCAAGGGCCCCAAGGACTCCCAGCCACCCGGCTTCGGCGGTGGTGCCAGGCCTCGGCGGCGGCTCCGCCACCACCTCGGCTGGCTTCCCCCACCGCCTCCTCCCCCCGCCCGGCTTCGGCGGCGCAGCCAGGCTGCGGCCATGGCCCCGCCGCCGCCTTGGCTGCGCCTCGGCCAGTGTCCCCCGCCGCCGCTTACCCGGCTTCTTCGGGGCGGCTGCTTCTGGCCGCCCAAGATGGCCGCCGGGTCCTGCCGTTCGTGCTTCCCTTGCTCTGTTCTGGGCATGCGCTGCGCGCATGCCCAGAACAGGCCAGGCATGAACGCACGCTTGCACGGACGGACACCAAGCGTTTTATTAGAGAGGATGATTGTGGAGGTCACAAGTAATGTAAAGATTAATCTTGCAGCCTCATATTTATTTATTTATTTAGCACATTTTAATACCGCCCCATATGTAAATCTCTGGGTGGTTCACAATCTTAAAACACAACAGTTAAAACATTAACAAAAAAACAATTTACAATACAGATAAAAACTTGAATTCATTTGATATATTAAAAAAACTATGATAGAAATATCTGTTGTAGGCATGTGTAGCACAAAAATTAAGACAGTCCTCAGCTGCCTTTCTCCCCATTTTTTCAACCATAACATCTGAAAACTGTCAAAAAAACCATGCTGTGACCACAATATGTTTCACTCTCAAATTATAGTGGTAGTAATGCTAATGATAGGAACAGATCTGAAATGAACAATTTGAATTACAAAAGTAGGCAAAGTTTTCAAGTTACTGTAAGATTGTCTATGGAAGATTGTCATAGCTCTATGGTGGGCAGATATTTTGCATTTAGATGGCCCCAGGCTCATTTCCCAACATCTCTACTATAATTGGGGAAAACTTCTCTGTGAAACCCTGGGCGTTTTCCGGACTATGAGATTTGCAGCAGTTAATGCGTTACAAACTGTGACAGAATAGTGCAATAGTTTCAAAACGAGAGTAAAGGGTTGTTTAATGCTTCATTGTCAGCTGGTGGCCATTCATATTTTCAGTCCACTGAAACGTATTTTCCAGGCAGGAATGTCCATATTTTCATTGAAACATATTTATCTGCCCCTCCTCCTGCTCCATTTGGGCCAATGGAGTCATAGAGTGTGTGTGACATGCTATCTATCTATATCTATATCTATATCTATATCTATATCTAAAATGGGGAATCCTGTGGTGAGCCTGGAAGGGGGGAAAAGAGGAACTGACACATCTGGATGGGCGTTCTCTTCCTTGGCATCGGCGGTGGCCAGTGGCTCCTCAGCTCCTCCGCCTGGGCTGCTGGGGGTGGATATAGCAGCAGCAGCAGCAGCAGCCTCTTCCACTCCTCCTCAGTTGGTGCCCCAGGCAGAGCCTCCTAGTAGTGATGTGCATGGTCCGGAGAAGTCCGGACCGGCACCGAAGGGGGGCCTTGTTTTTAGGGCGGGGAGGGCTTGCTTAGCCCTCCCGCCTCCTTGCCCCCGCCAGCGCCCGTATTTTCTATTATAGGGGCACTGGAAACCAGCCGCCCCCCCCCCCCCGCCGCCGCGGCGAAAGAACTCCCCATGCCAGCCCTCCCTCCCTCCCAGCTAGCTGCCCGCCCGCCCGCCCGCTGCTCACCCGCTCACCGGATAGTAAACGAGAGGAGCTCCGGCACAGAGCTCCTCTCGTTTGGAAGGCCTCCGGCAGAATGGTGTTTTGCGCGCGCGCGCATGCGCCGCAAAGCACGCCGTTCGCCGGAGGCCCGGTCTACCCGCCGGGAAAGGGCCGGGTAGACCGGGCCTCCGGCGAACGGCGTGCTTTGTGGTGTGCGCATGCGCGCGCGCGCAAAACACCATTCTGCCGGAGGCCTTCCAAACGAGAGGAGCTCTGTGCCGGAGCTCCTCTCGTTTACTATCCGGTGAGCGGGTGAGCGGCGGGCGGGCAGCTAGCTGGGAGGGAGGAAGGGCTGGCATGGGGAGTTCTTTCGCCGCCGCGGCGGCGGGGGGGGGCGGCTGGTTTCCAGCGCCCCTATACTAGAAAATACGGGCGCTGGCGGGGGCAAGGAGGCGGGAGGGCTAAGCAAGCCCTCCCCGCCCTTAAAGGCATACCCCCCCCCACCCGGACCCGAACCAGGCAGGGCCGGACCGGTCCGGCAGTTCGGCCATTCTTTGGAATGGCCGCCGGACCGGTTCGGGCACACCACTACCTCCTAGGGCCAAGGAGCCTTGTGGCGGCAGTGGGGTGCATTTCTCCTTTTTGACATCGCCCTCGCTGCTTCCCTTCTGCTGGGCCTTCTCCTGAGGAGGGAGGATGGTGGCGACATGCCTCCAGAGAAATGAATGAATAGGAGGGAAGATGCGGAACGGAGGAGGGGAGGCAAGCGCTCTTCTAGTGAAGGCTGCAGGATTGCACAGAAGTAAATGAATCATGATTCAGTTCAATGGGCTTCCTTTTAAGTAAGTGACTGTTCTCTTTCCCTGCCCTTTGCCTTGTGGTATTATTTGTTTGTTTGTTTGTTTGTTTAACATATTTGTATACTGCCCAAAATGCAAGCCTCTGGGCAGTTTACAACAAAACAGTACAAACAAATAAAAAGGTTAAAACAGGACAACAATTTAAAATTTAAAACATTAAAACTATTAAAAATAAACAATTAAAACCGTATCTAATTAAGAGCTGGGTGAACAAATGTGTATTGACTGCCTTTTAAAAAGTTATAAGAGTTGGAGCCGCTCTTAAGCAAGTGGGATTACACAGAAGTAAATGATTTAGTTCAATGAGTTTCCTCTTCAGTAAAAAGTGCACGAGAAAGGGTTGGATTCAGAAATCTGCTTAGCTACTCTCCTCTCCCGTCCTGTGTTGACAAGCTCAAGTTATGTTGGAAGCATGCAGAGGAGGAAGGAGGTGTGGGTTTGGGATCTGCTTGGGCCTCGTTGACTCACGCACTGATTGACATGAAACTCCCGAACCAAACCACAAAAGATAGAAACATGCCATTTTCACAGGTAGGTTCCAGACCTCACCCACACTACCAGAAAAATTTAAAAACACAGAGAAATCCATGAATTTCCCAAAAAATATGGGGAAACTCTCCCATTGAAAAACCATGGATATGTCTTCTGACAAATTTTCTCAGTTTTCTCAGGAACTTTTACAGACCAAAAATCCAGACTTTCAAAGAATAATGATGACACAAACAAGCTATATTGTTTCAGTTCACTGAATTGCAATCTGTGTCAGATTTCCATGAAACTCACTTAAGATTTTTTGCACTAGATATCTTCATTGGTCTATCTCATCCAGTCTCCAAGAGAGTATAATTTTAAGGGTTCTTAGAAGCAACACAATTAGATCCGCAAAATAAAGCAGCTTTTCTGGTCATCAGCTAGCAAGGAGTGAAGGGAGATTTTGTGGAACAGGATTAATGCTTGCAAACTGCAAACTCTCTTACTAGTAATATATACCATAGGTAGATTTATTCCAAATGGATTTGACTTAAACCATTTTGACAGTATTGCCTGTTGTCAGCTTCCAAAGAACAACTGTGCCTCTTTTTAAATCTTGGAACAGAGTGTCTCATATTTGCAGCCTGTCTCTGTGGAAACAGTATAGAATTATCACTACAGTGTCTCACAGCAGTCCCTGGCATTAGGCTGCTTTTCCTCCATTCTGCACTGTCCCATTGCATCAATATGAAGAACTCCCACTAAGCTTGACTTCTAGGTGATATCTATACGTGCTGCTTGCAACACAGCAGTAGCACTTACAACGCTGTCGCTGACAAATCTAGAGATACTTGCAAAATGGAAGATTGCTTGCTGTGAGACAAGTGAGTTTCGCTTCCTTTCCAAAATGAGCAGAAGACATGTGTCCTCTGAGTATTTTCTCCCTCCAGCCAATAAAATCTTTGCTTATCAGTCCTACCAACTGGGAACTCATTTGCACCATACTTTTATTATTCTCTGCATGTTGTCACAACATGACTCCAGTATTAACTCTGTGGATGACTAAGACAGTACTATGTCCTCCATTATGGGTATGTGACAGCTTGTATTGCTCTAAAATGGTTGCCAGCCATGTGACACATCGCTCAAATGTCTTCACATAAACGTACCCTTCAGCCGCTCAAGGAGTTGGGGGCAGTTCCTTCTTCAGGTGAACATGGTATAAAAGAATCGGATGAGCTCTTCCATGCTTAGAACCAGTCATGAAATAGATATCAAAATGTTTTGTTTGTGGGGATTCGCACAGTGCAGCTCCAAGTGCTAAGAAAGGAAAGCACATATATAAGCATTTCTTTTCTGGGGCTAACCTATCATTTGTACATCCAGAGTGTAAAACAGGTATTGAAGGAATCTAGTCCCCTCCTTTTCCAAAAGCCACAATTATTCCTCTGTTTGCAAAATGGTGATACGCAACTGTGGAAGAATCACCTGTGCAAGGACAATAATGCTCCAAATAGCTATGACAGAAGTAGCACTGTGCAATAGTCCAGAAGCTGGTTTGAGTCATTTTGCAGCTGCCCTGTTGCGCTACGCAGGGGTTCCCAACCAGTGGTACTTCAGATGTTCCTGAACTAGAACCCCCATCATCCCCAGCCACAATAAATTGTAGCTGGGGATGATGCGAGTTGTCATTTAGTAACAGCTGGAATACCACTGGTTGGGAAACGCTGCACTACACTGTCAGGACTGCCTTTCACATTGCACAGCAGCCCCAGAAGGCCCCCTACGCCCACATTCCACTGTGCAGAATTTCAGCCAGAATCAGGGGCGGAGCCACCATTGCGTGAACAGGTTCAAAGAACCCTGGCTGCCACCCCTCACAGGCCATTCCTCATGCCCCAGCCACAACCGCTACATCTGACACCAGACATGGGGGCTGTGGTTTAGCTCGCAAATGGGGCCGCACAGCCCCATTTGCGGGAAAAATCGACTAGCACCATGCTCCCAGCATGGCTTTAAAAGGAAGGGAGAGCCGCTCTGGCCACACTGCAAATGCGGCATTGGTTGATTTTGCTCACAGACGGGGCCATGCAGCCCCATTTGCGAGCTAAACTATGCCTCCTGTGTCTGATGTCAGACACAGGGGTGTGTGGCTAACCTCCACCCTCTGTATAAGACATCAGACGCTGATGTCTGATGCAGGAGGTGGGGCGAGGGGGGAGGGCAGTGGGCTGAACCTAGGCCGCCATTGGCCTCCCCCCCACCCACTGGCCGGAATATTTATTCATTTCTAATTCACTTCAGTTCAATTTGTGGGGACAGTGCTAGGAAGAAGTTTTTAAAACAATATTGGTATAGTTTTGCCACTTTAAGTGACGCAGTGGGGAAATGCTTGACTAACAAGCAGAAGGTTACCGGTTCGAATCCCTGCTGGTACTATATCGGGCAGCAGTGGCATAGGAAGATGCTGAAAGGCATCGTCTCATACTGCACGGGAGGAGGCAATGGTAAACCCCTCCTGTATTCTACCAAAAAAACCCACAGGGCTCTGTGGGCACCAGAAGTCAAAATCGACTTGACAGCACACTTTACCTTTATTTTAGTATAGTCTGGGGGTTGAGAAAATCTGACATGCTGTTATGCTGTTGGAGATTATCTGAGTAGAATCCCTGGTTCAGGTAGTTGATGATATACACAATACGCACAATCCAGGAAAAAATGTCCTTCCAGACAGCAATAAACTTCACAATGGGAAAACCTTTCACACAAATCCTAAGCGTTAGCTTACTCACCCTCCACACATTCCTGCAGGGTTCCATTCTCCTTCTTAGTGCAATCTCATGATCTCGTAATGCTCTGTTCAGATGCTGAGCAGGACCTCGTGCAACCCTTTTATGTTATTATTTTTCTTGCAAGTGGGAGAAAGGGATGGGCAGTAGCACTAAAAAAAATCACACAAAGCTGCTGCTCAGCATCTGAGCAAAGCATATGGTGGTGCTGGGAAACAGGATGGAAGCCTTCAGGAGGATGAGGAGGGTGAGTGAGCTTGCATTTCGAATGTGCATGAAAGTTTTTCACTTCCTACAGTTTATTGCTGTGTCAGGATCCCTATGGAATCTCCTGTCACCGCTAGGTCGCTGGGGCGGGTAAGGCCTCAGCGCTCCGGCCTCCTTGGCTCGAAAAGCCTGGTGCCTGTCAACTTCACAGACTATCTAAGACTATTGCTGCTGCTCCAGGCCTCCAGCTCCCCCTGGTCTATCTTGTTGGGCAGCCCTCGCTAGTCTGGCCCCTCATCATTGGCCTGCCCACTCTTATATACCGGAGAATCTTGCGGGTATTCCCTGGGTCAACACCTGGGACTATTTAGTTTAGAAAAAAGACAACTGTGGGGAGACATGATAGAGGTCTATAAATCATGCATGGGGTGGAGAAAGTGGAGAGAGAGAAGTTTTTCTCTCTCTGCCATAACCAGGGGTCATTCCATGAAATTGATTGCTGGGAAATTTAGGACCAGCAAACAGAAGTAATTTTTCACACAACACATAATCAATTTGTGGAATTCTAGCCACAAGATGTGGTGACAGCCAGCAATCTGGTTGGTTTTAAGAGGGGTTTGGATAACTTCATTGCGGAGAGGTCTATAGATGGCTACTAGTTGGAGGGCTATAGGCCACCTCCAGCTTCAAAGGCAAGATGCCTCTGAGTACCAGTTGCAGGGGAAGTAACAGCAGGAGAGAGGGCATGCCCTCAACTCCTGCCTGTAGGCTTCCAGAGGCATCTAATGGGCCACTGTGTGAAACACGATGCTGGACTAGATGGGCCTTGGGCCTGATTGAACAGGGCTGTTCTTATATTAATTAATTAATTAGGACTGCTGTGCAGAGGAAAAGGATGTTTAATCCTTTAGAATCACATCTAGTCTGGCATTTAGCTAACCACACAAATTAACACAGGCCCAAAAAATCTTGAGCAGAGAACTGGTGGATGAAAAGGAGACACTTTGACTCCTTTCCCGCTGGCTAATTTCCACTCAAAATCATAAACATACAGGTTCCCCAGAGGAAACTTTGCCCTGTAGAGAGACACAACCAATTAGGGATGATTTTGCACAGAAAAATGGCTGCCAGGGAAAGGATTATGCACAACTTGGTGGTGCATTTAAAAATAAATTGGCATGGAGTTACATGGAACTACATATAACATGTAAATCGGGCCTTTCAATAAGAGTAATTTCAACAGAATCCAGTGGCTAAGTTTCACTGGATTGTACTGAAGATCCCTGCAGGTTAAAATAATGAACCTGCAGATAATGATCTCAAAACTGTGGTGCACTCTCTGGCAGAGATGGGCAGTATCTAAAATACAAGTATTTAAAATATGTATTTTTAATACTTTTTATTTTGTATCTAAAATACTTTTCAGTAAATTATTTTGTATTTAAAATACATTTGCTCAGGTATTGTGTAATTTTAAAATACATTGCCAAAACCAAAATACTTCTCAACCAATCATTGCTTTGCTTCCCTTTTATTGAAAGCAGGCAGCCCATTGGCTCCCAAGCATCCTTGTGTGTGTGCTCTGTTCCTCCCTCTCTGCCCCCTGAAGTTTCAATAGTTTTACTATTCAATTTACTATTACACTGTGCATGGTGCATTGGGGGATTCCCTATCTCTGTGTCAGTTTACTATTTACTATAGTTTTACTATTCAGTTTATTATTACACGTGCATGGTGCATTGATCACCCATCTCTATGTCTCCTCGGGCTGCACTGTTAATGAAACTGCCTCGAGGGTGATTGGCCTGCATCCCCTTGTTCGGGTGAATGTGGGGAATTTAGCTCAAAAGGGGAGACAGTTCCCATCAGCCTTCATTTGTGCAAGTGTATGAATTCAAGAAAATCAACTTGAGAGAGAAGTTTGAATTATCAAAAAGGAGTCAATTAAAAATAAAACCAGACTAAATTACTATGTGGCCCTAGTTTAAAGGCACTACAAATATGCTAAGAAACAGACTATTGTAAGGCACATTTAGCTTAAACTTCCAAATTATGTGTAAATTCCCAGGCGGGCTAGAGAGGTACTTTAAGATAGAGGGGAAAGATTTCAGAAACAAGAGAAAAGGATCGGTTCAGCCCTGAAGAAGCCAGGCAAGAGGCTATATCACCTGTCCAGGAGAGGAACACCAAGGTGGTCTGCTGGAGTCCCTTGTTGCAGTCTGCTGGGGTCCAGAGTGAGAGGCACTGAGATGTTTCGCAGTGGGAGTCCCAGGTGTAATATACATGAGGTAGCACATTGGGTCATGGAATTAGGGATACTTATATCCCAAAACGTGCCTTGAGGGCACTTGTCTTTTGTCCTGCTCTGCTGAACAGGGGAGCCCAGACAACCTTTTTTGGGAATGCATTGTGGCTTAGTCCTTCATGTGTGTGAATTGGCCATGACATTCAAGGCTGATTGTGAGTAGAATTGGAGTGTGCAGGTGTGTTTAAAGAATATCCTGTGCTGGAATGGCTTCCCAATAATTCTATCAACAGTTTCAATAGGCACACTACATCACTAACTCATCCCTATTGTAATGGAGGCTGCAGATAAGAAATGTGTCTTATCTGTCTTTTCTCCCTGGACTAATGGCCAGATATTGTCTCTCTTTGCAAGAGAAAGAGGGGAGTTTATATTTCATTCCAAAGCTGAAATGATCTAAGATGCCAGATGCTTGCAGTAGCTAGTCCTGGGAGTCTGCTTAGCTGGGCATCCCTCATAGAGAGTGTGAAGCTAATCCCCTTTCCAATTTGTGGGGCTTGTAGTCAAATCTAGGGGTGAACAGTCCACTGCCAACTAAGTGACTTGTCCCCATGTATAACATAGAATGGGAGCTCACATTGCAGTGCAGCTCCTGAGCATAGCAAAAGTGCAATCTCCAAGCCTGGAGATGCAGTTGCAACCAGGGAGGCTTCTAGGAGTGGGCAGAATAAGCTCAGCTGGTAACAGCACACAGCTCAAGAAGACACACAATGTACAGCAGCCAGGTTAAGAATGCATTTCCACCCTTAACCTCGGCTAACAGCCAGATTTGGTAAGGGATGTCAGGATGCACAGGAGTGCCAGGGTCCACAAGGATCCCAACACGTCCCACAACCAGCCTAACTGAGCCTCAGTATCACTGTGGGACACACAGAACAATACAGGAAATCAAGAAGCCATGCTTGCATATACTGGATTAAAAGCTTCTAAAGTTTTAAAAGCCACTCTCCCCCTCACAACAGCCTGTAAAGTTGGTCACATGTGTGTGGGGGGCGGGGGACACTGCCTCACAGAAGCAGATGACTCCATGTACAATATCCTCACAACAATCCTTTGAGGTTGGCTATGCTGAGAAATAATAAGTGAGTGAGATCACCCAGTGATCTGACTGAGTGAGGGCTTCGTGACTGAATAAGGGATTCAACCTGGGTCTCCCAGTCCTCATCCAACAACCTAATCACTATACTACATTGGCTTATGGGGCAAATAGAATCTTATTATTTATTTTATTATAATTGATGATTTGTAGGAGGATATACAGATAAATCCTTTTGATTTGTATATAAATTAAAAGCTTTCCTTAGCTTTCTTACTGAGTAACAGTTTGGGTTTAGGGGAATCCTTCTGAAACACTCCTATAAAACACCCCCCCCCTTGCTCTCAGTGCTTCAAGAATAGCAGAGAGAGAGGGGGGGCAGATTAATTGGGGCAAAAGGAATTGTTCTTCTCCCCATATGATTTGACCATATGATTGCTTCACCATAACACAGCTTTTAATATTTTAAGTTTTAATATTAAAGTTATAATATTTTTAATATTGGGTTTAAATGTTTTAATATTTTAAATTATTTTAATTGTTAATTGATTTAATGTTTTAATTGTAAACTGCCCAGAGATGCATGTTTTGGGCAGTATAGAAACATTTTAAACAAACAAACAAACAAAAAAACTTGCTGCTCATTTGACTGTGCCACAGCTATAGGATTGCAGCCTTTGTCTTGAATAGCTTTAAATTATTTCAGTGTATCTTCTCTAAGCAGGATTAACATTGGATACATCCTGTTGTGTTTTGATTTGTATTGATATACTATGTGTATATCCCCCCTCCCCAGCCCACCTTCCTGTCCCCAGAAAAAAAGCCTGCAGATGACCATGGAGGGTGGTGAGAATAGAGAAGCATAGCAAAAAGAAACAGGGTATTATGTCGTTTTGGAATTATTGGTCTGATTGTTTAAAAAGCTGGAAATACTCCAGTTTTTGTAAGCCAAATCCAAGGACATTAGTATGTTGAGTGGGTATCCCATTGTCCGATGGCTATTTTTAAAGATATAATACAAGTCTAACATCAAGCGTTCCCGTAGAACAGTTATTTTCCTTTGCTGAGATGATTCACAGCCCCAGAAGGCACAACGAGTAATTTAATGTTCGAAAATCTTGTATTGCTGAAAGGAAATTGAAAGAAGTTTGCATAAGTAACCAACATCTGAAAATTGTTTCCTTTTTTCAGGCATTGTATTTTGTATTTTAAGATACTATTTTGTATTTTTTTAAAAGTTTACCAAATATTTTGTATTTTGTATCTACAATATATTTGCTCAGGTATTTTGTATTTTGTATCTAAAATACATTTTAGAAGTATTTTGCCCATCTCTGCTCTCTGGTAACCTCTAGGCTTGACTAGTACATTGTGGTCTACATGTTACTGCCTTTGTATGTAGTTTGAAAACTTCAGTTGGTCCAAAATGCAGCAGCTAAATTGGTCCCTAGGGTTTCTTGGAGAGATCATATTAGTTTACAACAATTGCATTGGCTGCCAATAGGTTTCTGGGCAAAATACAAAGTGCTGGTAATTACCTTTGAAGCACTAAATGGCTTAGGATCAGCTTATCTGGGAGAGCACCTTCTGCTGCATGATCCCCACCGCACGTTAAGGTCATTGAGAGATGTCTGTCTCCGTATATGGCGAGGTCATCCGGCGGTGACTCAGGAATGGGCCTTCTCTGTAGTCGCTCCTGGGCTATGGCATGCACTCCCTCTAGACGTTCTTGCTTTAACATCTTTACCAGCCTTTAAAAGAACCCTTGAGACACATTTTTTTAGCCAGGCATTTAGTAATCTTTGAATGTTTTAAATTGTTTTAAATTGCTTTAATGGTTTGTCTTGTTTTTGTTGTGTTTATTTTTGTGAACCACCTAGATTTGGAGTCAGGTGGTAAATAAATTGAATGAATGAATGAATGAATGAATGAATGAATGAATGAATGAATTTTATTAGGTGTATCTAGTGCTGCAGGTATGGTGTCAAAACCTCTGAACATTATACATAGTGTTTCTCCCCCCCCCCCCCGACAGTACACTGGAAGTTTATTTTAGTGTGTGAGAGCACTGAAACGTACAACCCTCCCCATCTATGACACTGCTCAGATTACAAAGGGAAACAGAGAAGGTCTGGTCCTCTTACCTTGTGAGATGGTCTCCTTAACTACACATTTGACTAAAGCTAAGGAGAGTCATGAGGCAGAGCTGACATACTTTATTAAGGCTCCCCTACCTTCCTCTATAGTTGGAGCACCGGTTTGCTCTCTGTACCGGAAGGATTGTACCACATTCTCTTTCTGTGTGTTTGAATCAGCTTGTTGATCAACATCCAGACATCAGAACATTCAACTGGTATTGCCCAGCAACTTCCCTGATGCACAACTGCTCACATAGCTCCTCCTTATCTCCTCCTGGACAGAGAAAAGTCCTGCAGTCCCAGGAAGAAGGGAGAAAAGAGCACACAGTCAGGCAACGGACTGTCTGGTTGCCACCAACTGGAGGAATGTGATGGGATGAAAGATGATGCGGTCAGCCACAATGACCTCATTAGGTCCTAGCTAAAGCAATGCTATGTGTTGGAAGGGCTAGTAGCAGCCCTAATGTAACTGAATGCTGTTGTTTGATATAAGCTGCCATGGGAATTCTTCTGGTTCAAAAGGCAGGATAGAAATCAAACAAATAAGTTACTATTATTTAATAGCCTCAGCTATACAGTGCGAAAAAGCCATCTACTTCACAGTGTTATAAAAAGAAATACAAGAAGGATTAAGTGTTTTTGTAAAGTTGCAATGCTCTGCAAATCAGGAGCAGGCACTAGTTAGCTCCCAGCAGGGGCGTATCTAGGGTGGGGCAGGCAGGGCACATGCCCTGGGCACCACTTGAAGGGGGCGCCATTTTTTGAAATTAATTTTTTTAATGGCTGCCGAAAACAAAATGGCCACTGCGCATGCTCAAATGGTCTCTGTGATGCCCTAGGCCATGCCATGCCTTGCAGAGGCCATTTGAGCATGCACAGCGGCCACTCTGTTTTCAGCGGCCATTTTTTTAAAAAAATATTTTTTTAAATGGCCACAACACATGCTCAAAAGGTCCCTGCAAGGCCCTAGAGGCCAGCTGGGGGGGGGGGGGGACCTTTGAAAACACACACACACACACACACACACACAGCCTTTAGGAAGCCCCCGAAGGGGCTACAGTTATACAAAAATTAAAAAAAATTAATCTAATGTAAGTCACTGTACGCATATTTAGTTTGGCATTATGTACAGAGAATCAGGGCTTGTGAATACTGAGCTGAAGCTTATGGGCTAGGATTGTATTTATTTGCTCTTACTTTGCTTCTTGTAATAAGTGAGTTAAATGTGATGTCTTAATAATATGGCTATTAATAGTGAGCTTGTCTTTGAATCAGTGTGAAATCCTTAGTATTAAGGCCCATTGGGAGTTTCTTGCTCTCTTTCTCTCATTTTAACTGTCTTTCTGAGATACTAGAATATATTCCAAGCAGTGGCACAGTTTACTCTGGAGGATATAAATGTAATAATAATAATAATAATAATAATAATAATAATAATAATAATATCATCATCCTTTAATTATTTTCAGAGTATCTGGGAAAAGTCAAATTCTCCATTTATTTTTAAAACTTATGTAATAATGATGCTACAATGCACAGTAGAGAATTAGACAGGCACTTCTGTTTAGTTTTCCAAGTACATCACATAGTATTTGGGTATTTCATGAGCCCCAGCATACTGAAATTTGTAGTTTTCCAGCATTTTTTGGACTGGCTATGTCCACTGCTAAATAGTTTTTGAAAGATTAAAAGATTAACGAGCTTGAGTTGTATTTTTGAGCTGATATTATGGTAAAGTTATCTGAAAGATGAGTGTCAGATGTTTGGACAGAGGGTGCAATTTCAGTGCTTGCCCTAGGCACTATTTTCCCTAGATATGCCTCCTCCCAAGCATGTCTGAAGTTGCTCTCCAGGCATTTGGGCTTCCCTTTTCCCACCCTCCCCTTCCAGCCATGAATGCAAATGTGATTGGCTGACTGAGTAAGGGCATGGCTGCACCATTTTTATTCTTTTGGTCCTGAAGTGATCAAGGCTGCTTTTACAACATCATCATCAACAACAACAACAACAACATTCATATACTACTTTTCAACAAAAGTTTCCGAAGTGGTTTACACAGATATAAATAAATAAATAAATAAATAAGATAGCTCCCTGTCCCCAAAGGGCTAACAATCTAAAAAAGAAACATAAGACAGAGACCAGCAAAAGTCACTGTAGGGGTACTATGCTAGGGGTGGATAGACCCAGTTGCTCACCCCCTACTAAATAAAGAGAATCACCACATTTAAAAGGTGCCTCTTTGCTGAATTAGCAGGGGTACATAAGAACATAAGAACAGCCCTGCAGGATCAGGCTCAAGGCCCATCTAGTCCAGCATCTTGTTTCGCACAGTGACCCACCAGATGCCGCTGGAAGCCACAGGCAGGAGATGAGGGCATGCCCTCTCTCCTGCCATTACTCCCCTGCAACTGGTACTCAGAGGAACCCTGCCTTTGAGGCTGGAGGTGGCCCACAGCCATCTGACTAGTAGCCATTGATAGACCTCTCCTCCATGAAGTCATCCAAACCCCTCTTAAAGCCATCCAGGTTGTTGGCTGTCACCACATCCTGTGGCAGAGAGTTCCACAAGTGGATCACGCGTTGTGTGAAAAAGTACTTCCGTTTGTTGGTCCTAGACCTCCTGGCAATCAATTTCATGGAGTGACCCCTGGTTCTAGTGTTGTGTGAGAGGGAAAAGAATCTCTCTCTCTCCACTTTCTCCACACCATGCATGATTTTATAGACCTCTATCATGTCTCCCCGCAGTCGTCTTTTTTCTAAACTAAAAAGCCCCAGGTGTTGTAGTCTTGCCTCGTAAGAAAGGTGCTCTAGGCCCCTGATCATCTTGGTTGCCCTCTTCTGTACCTTCTCCAGTTCAACAATGTCCTTTTTAAGATGTGGTGACCAGAATTGTACGCAGTACTCCAAGTGTGGTCACACCATAGTTTTGTATAAGGGCATTATAATGTTAGCCGTTTTATTTTCAATCCCCTTCCTAATGATCCTTAGCATGGAATTGGCCTTTTTCACAGCTGCCGCACATTGAATCGACACTTTCAACGAGCTGTCAACCACAACCCCAAGATCCCTTTCCTGGTCCATCACCGACAGCTCAGATCCCATCAGCATATACTTGAAGTTGGGGTTTTTCGTCCCAATGTGCATCACTTTACACTTGCTAACATTGAACCGCATTTGCCATTTTGTCGCCCACTCCCCCAGTTTGGAGAGATCCTTTTGGAGCTCCTCACAATCAGTTTTGGATTTCACTACCTGGAAGAGTTTGGTATCATCTGCAAATTTGGCCACATCGCTGCTTACCCCTGCTTCTAGATCATTTATGAATAAATTAAAAAGCACCGGTCCCAGTACAGATCCCTGGGGAACCCCACTTCTTACTTCCCTCCATTGTGAAAACTCTCCATTGATACCTACCCTCTGTTTCCTGTCTTTCAACCAGTTAGCAATCCACACATGTACTTGTCCCTTTATCCCATGACAGCTAAGTTTCCTCAGGAATCTTTGATGAGGAACTTTGTCAAAAGCGTTCTGGAAGTCCAGGTAGACTATGTCAACTTGATCACCTTTATCCACATACTTGTTGACACTCTCAAAGAAGTCCAAAAGGTTGGTGAGGCAAGATTTACCTTTGCGGAAGCCATGCTGGCTCACTCCCAGCAGGGCCTGATCTTCTAGGTGCTTTACAATTTTATCCTTGAGGATGCTTTCCATCAATTTGCCTGGAACGGACGTTAGGCTAACCGGCCTGTATTTTCCCGGATTGCCCCTGGATCCCTTTTTGAAAATTGGTGTTACATTTGCTACTCTCCAGTCCTCTGATACAGAGCCTGATTTCAGGGATAAGTTAAATATTTTAGCAAGGAGGTCGGCAATTTCACATTTGAGTTCTTTGAGGACTCTTGGATGGATGCCATCTGGCCCTGGTGATTTGTTAGCTTTCTGTTTTTCCAGACAGTTTAGAACATCATCCCTTGTCACTTCTATCAGACTCAGCTCTCTAGCCTCCATCCCTAAAAAGCCTGGTTCAGGAACAGGTATATGCTCAGTATCCTCTGCCGTGAAGACAGACGCAAAGAACTCATTCAGTTTCTCTGCAACCTCCATATCCTCCTTAATAATCCCTTTCACTCCCTCATTGTCTAATGGTCCAACCGCCTCCCTGGCAGGTTTCCTGCTTCTGATGTACTTAAAGAAGTTTTTGTTATTCCCCTTGATACTTTTGGCTAAATGTTCCTCAAACTCTCTTTTTGCCTCCCTTATTGTCACCTTGCATTTCTTTTGCCAGAGTTTGTGTTCCTTTCTGTTCTTTTCATTTGGACAGGCCTTCCAATTTCGGAAGGAAGTCTTCTTCCCTTTTATGGCTTCCTTGACGGTACCCGTTAGCCATGCTGGCATCCTCCTGGACTTAGTGGTACCTTTCCTCCTTTTGGGTATACAATCTAACTGGGCTTCTAGTATTGTGGTTTTGAGTAAACGCCATGCACTCTGGAGCGAAGTGACTCTCCTGATTTCCCCCCTCAGCTTTCTTTTCACCATACTCCTCATTTTGGAGAAGTTTCCTCTTTTGAAATTTAAAATGTCTGTGTTTGACATCCTTGGTGATTCTCTCCCCACATGTATGCTGAATTTGATGGCACTGTGGTCACTGTTCCCTAAAGGGTCGATGACACTGACATCATGCACCAGGTCCTGGGTGTCACTCAGAATTAGATCCAAGGTCGCCTTCTCTCTGGTCGGTTCCATGACCAACTGTTCTAAGGCACAGTCATTTAGCGTATCTAGAAATTTGACCTCTTTGTCCTGACTTGAATGTGAATTTACCCAGTCTATGTGTGGGTAGTTGAAATCACCCATAATTACAGCCCTGCCTCTCCTTGATGCCTCCCTGATTTCCTCCTGCATCTCCCAGTCACTGTCGGCATTTTGATCCGGAAGGCGATAGCATGTCCCCAGTAGCACGATTCCTTTCCGGCCTTGTATACAGGTAGTCACCCACAGGGTTTCTGTGGAGGACTCCAGTCCACTTAGGTTTTCTAGCTTGTTAGATTCTATCCCTTCTCTAACATACAGTGCTACCCCTCCTCCAAGGCGCCCCTCCCTGTCCTTCCTATAGAGTTTATACCCAGGGATAACAGTGTCCCACCGGTTCTCACTGTTCCACCATGTTTCTGTTATGCCCACTATGTCTATTTCTGCATTAGCAACCAAGCACTCCAGCTCACCCATCTTGGCTCGGAGGCTTCTGGCATTGGCATACAAGCACCTATACACTGAATCTTTCCCCTGATGTATGCTATTCTTTTGACTCTTTGACCTGCTGGCACAGCCCAGGGTACTTTTACTTTATCTCCTCTATTCATTTATCTCCAGTTTCTTCTCCCACAAAGCAGCCTCTCTTGCTTCCTTCCTGTCTGTCAACAAAATTCTCTGAGAATGCAGGGGTTTTGTTAAAAACTCTTATTCTGCTGACATACATTTTTGTAAATGCTGTCCTTTGGTGACTGGCTCCACCTCCACAAGCTGCCATTTTGTGACTGACTCCACCTCCCTATGCTGCTATTTTGTGCTGGTAGTCCTCAAGATGCTTGCAAATCCTGGAAGCCTCAAGTCTGCCCACCCTGATGTAAATCACAGTTCTACATGTTTGGTTTTTTTGAAAGAAAGAAAGAAAGAAAGAAAGAAAGAAAGAAAGAAAGAAAGAAAGAAAGAAAGAAAGATTAAGTGCTACAGTGTACAACTTGTATTTGCACTTTATTTAAGCATTTTGTCCTATTTATCTTTGTCACTGGAAAAAGAATTAACCAACTCCTCTGTTTCTCAAACCCTGAGGCTTTTTTAGATTTCTCTTTGAATTAAAAAGAAAACCATTAAGATTATATAACTGCATTAAGTGTCTCCTGATGGACAAGAAAGGACATGAAACTAACCCCACATCGTTCCTGTCTCCACATAAATCCAGACAACGTTCTTTTGTACCCGACTGCATTGAGACACCTTAACGTCTCCCTGCTAGCCAGCTCTGAGAGTTATTTTATTTTATTTTTTGCCCACAATATATTTCCCTTGACAGTTTGTACAGATAGTTAAGGCACCATGCAATTATCGTCACAGCTAAAAGGCAAGAGATGATTTATTTCTGACAAGCATCACCTTTTCAAGACAACGCCATTAACACTTACATTGCTTGTATGACTCTCTCTTTTTTTCAGTGGTGGGGGAAGAAGAATTACCTTGACAAATCCTCTCTCATTTGTCCTAAGGCATTTTGCCTGGAAACAAAATATACAAGGCATTTGGACAGTGAAGGAAATTGTCTTTTTGTTTGGATAGCCTCACCTGTAGCTGTTGCACCTAACTTGGGTTTCTGGGCCCCTTCGCCTTCTGGAGTGAGAAGAATGTTCACGCTTATCTCAGCACATACTTGGTGCCCAGTTACACACCCTGAAATGCCTGATTATAGCTTTTGGAGCCAGTGAGATGTATCATCTCAAGCAACCAGATGTGCCAAACAGACTCACTAGGGAGGGGAGAAAAGTGCCTCCTTGTAGGAGGGTTGAGCTCAAAGGGTTGTTGTGGAGGAGTTGCTCCCCTCCCCGCCCCTCCCCTCCCTCCTCTCTCCAGAAAGCAGCTTTAACGATTGCTCTAAGATTGCTTGTAGCATGGGAAGGGCTGCAGTGAAACAGTCAACATTCAAGTCATTTGCCAGCAATTTTTGTTTTCAGGGAATGGGCCCCTCCAAACCAACAAATGCACTGTTATTTGCATTCTATTCTCTCATGGTGAATACTTTTTGAGAAGCGGGGGAACCCACCCTCATCCTTCTTCCACCATCTTCCATACATTCATCTTTGGAAGATTCATCCTCCTGGTTTTGCTTCTACCCCCTCATCTTTTTCTCTTTCTTTTAAGTCTCCTTTCCTCTCCTTCCCCATCAGTCTTGTAATCTGAGAGTTCTTTGCTTTCCTTTTTGCTACAGCTAAGACCAATGGTTTCCAACTTCAACCTGTCTCTAAATGTGGCTCTTTTCCCTTGACGGACATGACAAAGCTGGATTGACGGGTGCATTCAGTTGCTATCCTGCCTCTCTCAAAGTATAATGGACCCCAAAGTGGGTTGCAAAACACAAATTAAAGCATAAGCTCACAATAAAAAACCAGACAGACTCTAAAACAGCACATTTGCTCATTAAAACTACCTTACAAACAGCTCTGTGGATTTTCTGGAACAAAAATGCTTTTGACATTCTCCAGAACTTGTTGAGAATCAAACTACATAGAATGTCCTAATTTTTTTTAAAAAAAACACCCAAAACTTAAAAGCAATTGCTGTGAGAAAGTATTGACTTGGAGTTTAATCCTTTCCCCCTATGCCGTTTTTCCCAATTGAAATTTGTGGCAAACCGGGAGAGGGTTTCCTGCCCTGGATCTCCCCCCACCTCCCGCCCAAGTTTGTTAAAGTTCCTCCAGTAGAGCTGCCACCAGTCTCCTATGAGAGAAAACCCTGAAAACTTCCTTGTTCTATCTCTTGAACCAGGGTGAACTCCAAACATACCAAAGCCTCACAACCTCTTAAAAGTATATCAGTCAGGGCAGGCATTTTATTTTGTAGGGAAGCAGAACGGAGCAGGTTCCCAGCACAGATCAAGTTTAAAACAATCAAAATCAAGTTTATTTAAGTAGATATTTAAAAAACAGGACAGTTTACAGGCAAACAAGGCAAAATGGTTAAAATGTACACATGAGGTATCTTTCTTCCTGTCTGGTGTTAGGACAGGAGGCTCAGTAGATCTCAGGTCTTAAGTTGCAGTTCAGTAAACAAAAGCTTGCATCATGGTGAATTCTGCACACTCCTGGGAGCCATGCAGAGTGGTCTCAGCTAACAAAGCTAACAAACACAAAAGTAACATTCTGGAATCAGCAACCCCAAATCCCTCCAGTGACTCATTACACACAAAACTTGGTTGTTTCCCTTATAGGTAAAAGATGTGGTATCCCATAGTCTGGGAAACATACCAGTGGGGATTTGAACTGGCAACTTCTTGCTCCCTAGGCAACTTACTTCCCACTGTGCTTTTAGGTGGCTATGGGCTAGGCAAACTGTTGGCCATGATAGTTCTTGAGGCTAAATAAGATGCTGTTGTCATTGTTACTGAATACTTTTTTTAATGTACCCCAACTGCCCCTGCCAAAAAAAAAAATTCAAAGATAGGACCTGTTTCTGGGTTTAGAGTCAGATAGTTAACAAGGTAGGGAATTTAAATAACATAATAGGTAGGGAAATGGAATGGTCTTTGGAGTATTTGTTTGTTTGTATCAACACAGATGGAGACGTTTGACTATCTGGAGGCAGGGCATTCCAGAGAAAAAAGGTGAATGTGAGAAGAAGCAGATGAGTTTTGGGTTCTTCAGGATGCTCAAGGAATAAAGAGGAATTTAAAGTAAGGTCGCCAGGCAACCAGTAAAAAGCAGCCTGACCATTTTCAGGCCAGTTGCCAGAAACGCAAAGAAGTCAGACGTGTGCTCTCTCTGTTCCCTCAGCTATTTATTTAGACTACACACCTTAGATGAATAGACGGCTTTTGCACTGGTTCTGCCCCAGATCCATTGGCTGACGTGATGAGGGAAATTACTTCAAATAGTCTCGCTGAAATTAAAAGGACAAGTTAGGCATTGCCACCTCTAATAAGAGACAGTGCTCCTCTTTAGGGCAGTGTTTGCTAGCAGATGTAAAGTTCAGAAGAAGGCTTTGGGGAAAGAACTTTTTCCTTCCCGAGAGCAGATTGTGTAATGACCATAGGGTCTTGTTCTGCCCTCCTATGTAACATGTGGCCTGGCTCACTTGCTTGTGCCATCTGGAACTAGTTACCCTGTACTAGGCAACTTGGGCGTGGTGGTGCCCTTCCTCAATTCTAACTACTTCAGCATGACAAGTATAGAAGAACTTCTCAGTGGATTGTTCTATAGCAGGCCTGCTCAACTTAGGCCCCCCCAGCTGTTTTTGGACTACAACTCCCATAATCCCCAGCAATAGTGGCTAATAGCCAGTGATTATGGGAGCTATAGGCTGCAAGAGGGCCGAAAGTGAGCACCCCTTTTCTATAGGATGGGCTATACAAACAATATAAACCATGCACGAAAAGCAGCTGGCAGACTTCAGCAGGGTTTATGACATCCACATTAGAATGGCTTTGAATATGATGCTTCTCATGCATTTTCAGAGGATTTCACACAGTTGTTTGCAAACTGTTATTTGCCAAAGTGCACAGTTGTTTGCCAAAGTGCACACATATTTTGTGTCATCTAGGATTGTACATAGGAAGATGTGGGTACAGGGTGAGTATTTGGTTACAACATTCTTTGCACATTCAGTATAATGAAATAAAATACATCATTACATTGGTTATCCACAGAACATACTTATTTATTTTATTTATTTATTTAACATATTTCTATACCGCCCCAAACTCACATCTCTGACTTTAGTCTACTTGGTTGCAGGGGTTTGTCAGGAAGTGTGCAGTCTAACTACTACCACCTGGTGGCGCAACTCTCCATTTTAAAAAAATATTTTTTTTGCCTAGGTGAATTCTCTTAGTCATCATATTTCCCATAAGGCCATAGGAGCAGCAAACATCATAGGTGGCCTGAATTTACAGTGCCATCATGAGAGTATATGGATATACTTCATAGAGACAGTGGAGCCACCCAACTAATACCACTATAATATTCTGGTACTGCTGCTGCTAGTCCACCAGTGCTTATACATTTGGTTTCTCTGCATATTTTATAGCTAGTCTCCACTGAACATCCCTCCAAATGTACTGGGTCCTCTTGATAGTCTATTGTAATATAGCGCTGTCACATAAGGGAACAAGCTTTTCTGGTAAGAACTAATCTGCCTACTTTCCTTTCACTATAAGCTCAGTCGATAATTACCATCCTCACAAGTTAGCCCATTTCAGCCTTAAACATTCACACGTCCACCATCTTGAACTGGGGTGGATGACATCATCACAAACATCATAGGTGTCCCTATGTGCCCTTACAGCTGTAGCAAATTTGGTTCAAATGGTTTTGGCGGTTTACAAGTTAGTCCTCTTGTGTCTCAAATGTTCATGTGTCTGCCACCTTGAACTGGGGCAGATGACATCATCACAAACTGAACCATTGAGGTGTCCCTTCGTGTCACTCACTACAACTTCAAAAAATTTGGTTCAAATCGGATAGGCAGTCCACAAGTTAGCCCACTTCAGCCTTAAACATTCACACGTCTGCCATCTTGATTCGGGGTGGATGGCATCATTACAAATGATGCCCTTGTGACGTCCCTATGTGTCCCTACAGGTGTAGCAAATTTGGTTCAAATCGGTGAGGCGGTTCATAATTTAGCCCACATGCTTCAAATGTGTCCACCATCTTGAATGGGGTGGATGACATCATCACATATTACACCATTAAGGTGTCTCTACGTGTTCCTTCAACTGTTCCAAATTGGGTCCAAATAAGTTACACAGTCCACAAGTTAGCCCACCTGTGTTCACACATCCACAATCTTGAATCAGGCTGGATGAAATCATTACAAACTACATCATTGAGGTGTTCCTATATGTCACTCACTATAACTGTACCAAATTTGGTTCAAATCAGTTAGACGGTCCACAAGTTAGTCCAATTATGCCTCAAACGTTCACGTGTCCGCTATCTTGAACGGGGTTGTGCAGACAGAGGGAACACCCACTTGAGGTGTCCCTCAGTTTCAGGCATGATTTTTAGCTTCAGGCACAAATAAACTGTTGGAAGTTAGGCATTTGGCTACTGGAGATAAGGCTACCTTTGTGTCAGGGGGATAGCAAGATTGGAGTGGGACAAAAAGTGGAAATGGGCCCCTGCCCCCTCCCCTGCCCTCCTCCTTCTTCTTCAGAGAAATTGGAGGGGGAGAGCAAAGAATACAATGAGGTCATTCACACAATCAAAACCAGGGGCTATTCTCATGATCAGCAAAAATCGGGCTAGGAGAGCCTAGCCTGATTTTTGCTGATCGTGTAAACCACCGGGCTTGCAGGCGAGCCCAGTGGCTTACAAGTGGCTAGCCCGCTTTTGTAGCCCTCCCCTTAGCCCGGGTTTGTGGAGTGAGCGCTCTGCAAACCCGGGCTTCCCAATCATGAGTAGCCGCGGCGTGCCTCCGCATTGCAGCTACTCACAAGCAGACTTCTGGAGGGGAAGCAAAAAGCTGCCTCCCTGCTCCGGGGGTCTCGCCAGCATGCCCTGTGCACTCGCGCAGGGCATGCTGAAGCTTCTGGGGGCCGATTGGCCCCCGCTCCCCCCAGCCCCCGCTGGCTCCGTCACGGAGCCGGCAATCGTGTGGGCGGCTGATCCGGCCACCCAGGGCTCCCTCCTTGCTCGTGTGCGGGGAGAGCAGGCTTAGCCCGCTCTCCCCGTGCACTCTCCAAAACCGGGTCTCACTGATCATGAGACCGGGCTCACAGTGTTCTACCTGGGTTTGGGAGCTGTGTGTGTTCTCAATTTTCAGCTGTGTGGAAGCAAGGTAAGAGGAAAACCTGAGTAGATGTAATTGTGTGGAAGCAAGGTAGGAGGAAAAGCTACCCAGCTCTTCTTTCTACCTTGCTTCCACACAGTTGCTTCTACCCAGGTTTTCCTCTTACCTTGCTTCCACAGAACCAAAAATTGGGAGTACACACAGCTCCCAAACCTGGACAGAACACAGTTTTTAGCTGTGTGAATGTCCTCATAGTCACTCAGCTGGTGGGCCCCCACTCCATCATCCAGCCCAGGGATGTTTGTCCCCCCTGCCCCCATGCAATTATAACTATGCCCCTGCTTTGTGCAGTAGCACTATGGTTCAATCTGGAATATGCTTTGAGAGTTGCTTGTGGAATGGTAAGTTAAAACCACACTATTCTCCCAAACATTTTGCAAATGTTAACATGATCTTTTTATCCTACTTTCCTTCAGGAAAGTAAGGTTATGAGATCACTCAGCATTGTGTGTGCCTGTGTGTGTGCGTATGCATGCATGTGTGTGTGTCATCAACTTCTCAGTTGTCGGGACACATAGGGCCAGCTCAAGTGCGTAGTTTGTAATGATGTCATCCACCTTGATTTCAAGATGGTGGACGCATGAACGCTTGAGGCACAAGTGGGCTAACTTATGAACTGCCTAACTAATGCTACAAGTGTAGGGATATATAGGGTTACCTAAATGGTGTAGTTAGTGTTGATGTCATCCACCACAATTCAAGATAGCAGACGTGTGAACATTTAAGGCTGAAGTGGGCTAGCTTGTGAGGATGGTAAATATCAATTAAGATTATAGTGAAAGGAAAGTAGGCATATTGGTTCTTACCAGAAAAAATGGTATGGACATTTTATTTATTTATTTATTTATTTATTTATTTATTTATTTAATTGTTACATTTATATACCGCCTTTCGTTAAAAGACAACCCCAAGGCGGTTCACATAACGCACCATGGTTGACATCAAATCAAGATTTGGAACTATCTGAAATAATAATGCTGTTCACAAATTGTTTCAAAGGTTTGATTTAGTATCAGTCTGGAGGATTTTTTTAAACATAGAAACTGGTGGTTATTGTTTTAAACTGCACAGATGCAGAAATTCAAGACTTTTCAAGGTTTTTTTTAAAAACAGTGCAGATTGTTTCAATGATAAAATTGCATAAAAGAAATATAATAATTTTCAGCGGCTGGTTTCTTTCTCCAGATATTTTTGTTTCAGTCCCATACACATTCACCTGGGAGTAAATCCCATTGAGCATTGTGGGATTTCAGAGTAAACACTTAGAGGACTGAGCTGCAGAAATAATTTTTAAAAGAACATAAATGTTCACTGGATAATTTTGTTTTTGTTTTTGCTGACTCCTGCATAAAAGATTTACTAGTTAATATTATTTAAAATCGATCACATAAAATAATTAATGGATCAGGTACCTGAGTGACATCATTTAAAGACAATGTCGAGTATTAATTTGTAAATGGGCCCCTTGGCTTCTGGCCTGATTTCTCTGAAGTCAATAGCCAAAAGCCCTGTTGACTTGTTTTGATTGGGCTTGTACCTGTTTTAAGTACAGTGCAAGCAATTATGAACCAGCTGTTTAACTGAACTGCAATGGTCCTGGGATTTGGAAAAAGACACAAGGCTGAGATCCAGGGGCTGAGCACTAAGCAAGGCATGCCTTTCAGGTGTTCCTGTTTAATGGGCACATTATTTATTTCAACATCAGGTCTAGAGCTGCCATATGACCCAGATGGCTAGGTTTTGTCCAGGTTCCGGACATGCTATCCATTGCTATTGGTGGATTAGAACCTGGCCTGATTTCCTTTGTTTGTTTGTTTGCCTGTTTATTTAAAATAAAAATCAAGCTCTTAACCCTCTTAGAAGCTGAGATAGAAAGCAAACTGTGCAGATAGCGTTCTATCCAACCAACCATTTAGTATGAATTGACTAAACCCCCCAATAAGCATCCAATGGCATCCTTAACCAATGAAAGAAGTCACCGCTATGATTGACATTTAAGGAAGAAGTGGTATTTATTGAAAGAAAAATGGCTAGAGTAAAACTCATACTGAGGTCGTTCTCACAACCATAAGAGGGGCAGGTAGGAAGGGCGGCGGGGAAGGCAGAGTTGAAGCTACCTTTCCCCAGATGAGCAAGGAGTGTGCACCCAGAGCAGACACACAGAGCCGTTTCTCATGATCACAGAGAAAGGGCTCCGATCTGCAGGGGAGGAAGCCTTGAAATGCTTACCTCTCTGGCAGATGATCGAAGGCTCCTTACTGGGTGGGCGGATCACCCGCCCCAATGATTGCCAGTTACTGCTTGCAGCGTGGAGGTTCAGGGCCTGGGATGCGTCTTCCCAGCCCCAGGAGCTCCTATAACGCACCATGCAAGAACACGGTGCATTATAGGGATCCTCCTGGCACTGGCTGGAAGGCTACTCACGTGTAGGTGCCGCACAGAGCTGCATAGCACCAACACACAATCAGTTAGCACAGTTTCTGGGCACCCTTGCACCCAAAACCTGGGCTCAGCAACAGGCTCCCTAAGCGGGTTTCCCACTGTGCCACCGCCTGGAGCTGCACAGCTCCCAGTGGTTCACATGCGCCAGCAAGACCGGGCTGGGCTTCTTTAGCCCAGTTTTGCCTGTGCATGTGAATAGCCCAGGCCTGCTCAACTTAGGCCCCCCAGCTGTGTTTGGACTACAACTCCCATAAACCCCAGCCACAGGGGCCAGTAGCCAGGGATTATGGGAGTTGTAGGCCAACATCTGCAGGAGGGCCGAAGTTGAGCAGGCCTGGAATAGCCCCTCAATCTCAAACCCTACAATTTCCCTTGGTCTTTCAGCTCCAGTCCTCTTCCTCTTCAGGTCGGAGGCAACACCAATGCTCAGGACATAATGGGGCCAGTGGCATTATGGGGCCAGTGCACGCTGACCTCCTGCTTTCCCTGTATTTATTTAGTTAATTAATTAGTTAGTTAGTTAGTTTATACACCACTTGACTCCAAAGGCTCTAGGCGGTTTACAAAAATAAACACAATTAAAAAAAGAATAAAACCAACTATTGAACAACAATTTAAAATGTAAAACATTCAGAGATTATTAAAACCTGTCTTAAAACATGTGTCTTAAGGGCTCTTTTAAAAAGTGGTAAAGATGTTAACCCACAAATGTCTCTAGGGAGCACATTCCACAGCCCAGGAGCAACTACAGAGAAGGCCCACTCCCGAGTCACCGCCAGACAAGCTGGAGGTATATGGAGACAAACCTCTTTTGATTATCTTAATGTGCGGTGGGGATCATGCAGAAGACGGCACTCTCCCAGGTAACCTGGTCCTAAGCCATTTAGGGCTTTAAAGGTAATTACCAGCACTTTGTATTTGTGCGGAAACCTACTGGCAGCCAACGCCTTTGCTTTGAAACAGGCATAATATGGTCTCTCCAAGAAACCCAAGAGACCAAGCTAGCCTTTGCATTTTGAACCACCTGAAGTTTCCGAATTACATTCAAAAGCAGCTCCTTGTAGAGCACATTGCGATAGACAAGCCTAGAGGTTACCAAAGAGTGCAGTTCTGAGATCATTATCTTCAAGCAATGGATGTAACTGTCATATCAACCAAAATTGATAGAAAGCACTCCTGGCCATGGCCTCAACTTTACAAACCAGAGTGAGACCTGGGTCCAGAATTATGTACCTTTTCCTTTGGCAGAAGTGCAACCACATCCAGAACAGGAAGATCTATCACATCCCTCGAAGTATGACCCCTTACCATGAGCACCTCCATCTTGCTTGGATTCAGCTTCAATGTATTATTCCTCAACAGGTCCATTACTGCCTGTAGGCAGGCATTTAGGGGGGCTATGCCATTTCCTGATGATGATGTCATGGAGAAATAGATTTGGGTGTCATCAGCATATTGATAACACCTTGCTCCAAATCTCCTGATGATCTCACCCAGCGGTTTCATTTGATGTTTAAAAGCATCGGAGATAGAATGGATCCCTAAGGGACACCATACAATAGCTCTCGTTCCAGAGAGCAACTATCTCTGAGTGACACCATCTGGAATCTACTGGAGAGATAAGAACAGAACCACTGCAAAGCAGGGCCACCAATTCCTAAATCCCCCAAGCGATCCAGAAGGATAACATGGTCAATAGTATTGAAAACCGCAGAAAGGTCCAAAAGGACCAACAGAGTCACATACCCTTTGTCCATTCCTTGGTAGAGATCATCCATCAGGCCAACCAAGGCTGTCTCCACCCCATAGTCTGCACTAAAGCCAGTTTGAAATGGATCTAGATAATCAGTATCATCCAAAACTGCCTGATCAGCCACCACCCTCTCAACTACCTTGCCTACCCAAGTGAGGTTGGAGACTGGCCTATAATTATCCATCACTGAGGGCTCTAGGGCAGGCTTCTTAAAGGTAGGGATGTGCGAACTGGTTCGAATTTGAACCGGTTCGAATTTGAACCAGGGTGGTTCGAAGGTTCGAATTTGAGCCGAACCAGACATCAGGTTCGAGCTGCAGGTTCGAATTCAAACCGAATAATGGGCTGGTTGGAGTCCCATTATATCCTAAGAGAAAAAAATAGAAATAATTTTCAAAAATTCATAAAAAAACGTACGAGTGTCTGATTGCTTTGGGGTTTGGGTGGCAGGTACCCCTGGGTGCCAGCTGCCATCCTACCAATTTTGGGGTGTCTGAACTGGTTCAAATCAGTTCAAACCGGTTCAAATTCAAACCAAACCAGGGGGAGGTTCGAGCAAAACCAAAACCGAACCACCCCCTCCTGGTTCGAACCTGGTTCTAATTCAAACCGAACTGGGTAAACCGGTTTTGTGCACATTCCTACTTAAAAGTCTCACAATTGCTTCCTTCAAACATGGAGGCATCCTGCCCTCCTTTTATGATGTCAACTAGGCATTTATGATGTCAACTAGGCTGCATCTAACAACCTCCCTGCTATATGTTATAAGCCATGTTGGGCAAGGATCCAAAGGACAAATGGAAGGCCAAATACCTCCAAGGAGTTTGTCCACATCCTCAGGAGTCACAAATTGAAACGGATCCATTCTAATTGAACCAGAGGAGATACTGGACACCTCTGCAGTTGACTCTTCCATCTCTCGAATGCAAGAGATTTTATCCACACAAAAAGTTGTAAAAAGCCTCACAGTGGGATAATTTCAAATCCAGATCTATGTTCACAGAAGAGGAAACCTGAGTCAATCTCCTCACAACTCTGAACAACACCGCTGGACACAAACTTGCAGACACAATACATGCAGAATAGAATCGCTTCTTTGTTGCACATATTGCTACAGAATAAGCCTTCAGAGGGGCTTTGTGCAGTGTCTTATCAGATTCAGAGTCTTATCAAATACAAGTTGAGTCTTCCTCCACTTATGCTTTAGTCTTCTCCCTTGCCACTTCAGCATGTAAGAACATAAGAACAGCCCTGCTGGATCAGGCCCAAGGCCCATCTAGTCCAGCATCCTGTTTCGCACAGTGGCCCACCAGATGCCACTTGAAGCCACAGGCAGGAGTTGAGGGCATGCCCTCTCTCCTGCTGTATCCCCCTCCAACTGGTACTCAAAGGCATCCTGCCTTTGAGGCTGGAGGTGGCCTATAGCCCTCCGACTAGTAGCCTTTGATAGACCTCTCCTCCATGAAGTTATCCAAACCCCTCTTAAAGCCATCCAGGTTGTTGGCTGTCACCACATCCTGTGGCAGAGAGTTCCACAAGTGGATCACGCGTTGTGTGAAAAAGTACTTCCGTTTGTTGGTCCTAGACCTCCTGGCAATCAATTTCATGGAGTGACCCCTGGTTCTAGTGTTGTGTGAGAGGGAAAAGAATCTCTCTCTCTCCACTTTCTCCACACCATGCATGATTTTATAGACCTCTATCATGTCTCCCTGCATTTCATCTTTTTTCTAAACTAAAAAGCCCCAGGTGTTATAGCCTTGCCTCATAAGAAAGGTGCTCTAGGTCCCTGATCATCTTGGTTGCCCTCTTCTTCACCTTTTCCAGTTCTACAATGTCCTTTTTTAGATGTGGTGACCAGAATTGTGCGCAGTACTCCAAGTGTGGTTGCACCATAATTTTGTATAAGGGCATAATAATATTAGCCGTTTTATTTTCAGTCGCCTTCCTAATGATCCGTAGCATGGAATTGGCCTTTTTCACAGCTGCCGCACATTGAGTCAACACTTTCAACGAGCTGTCCACCATGATTCCAAGATCCCTCTTCTGGTCAGTCACTTGAAGTTAGGGCTTTTTGTCTCAATGTGCATCACCTTACACTTACCAACACTGAACTGCATTTGCCACTTTTTTGCCCACTCACCCAGTTTGGAGAGATCCTTTTGGAGCTCCTCACAATCAGTTTTGGATTTCACTACCTGGAAGAGTTTGGTATCATCTGCAAATTTGGCCACATCGCTGCTTACCCCTGCTTCTAGATCATTTATGAATAAATTAAAAAGCACCGGTCCCAGTACAGATCCCTGGGGGACCCCACTTCTTACTTCCCTCCATTGTGAAAACTCTCCATTGATAACTACCCTCTGTTTCCTGTCTTTCAACCAGTTAGCAATCCACACATGTACTTGTCCCCTTATGCTAATTTTCCTCAGGAGTCTTTGATGAGGAACTTTGTCAAAAGCGTTCTGGAAGTCCAGGTATACTATGTCAACTGGATCACCTTGATCCACACACCCATTGACACTCTCAAAGAACTCCAAAAGCTTCATGCGGCAAGATTTACTTTTGCGGAAGCCATGCTGATTCATTCCCAGCTGGGCCTGTTCTTCTATGTGCTTTACAATTTTATATTTGAGGATGCTTTCTATCAATTTGCCTGGAATGGACGTTAAGCTAACCGGCCTGTAATTTCCTGGTCACCCCTGGATCTCTTTTTTAAAATCGGTGTTACATTTGCTATTTTCCAGTCCTCTGGTACAGAGCCCGATTGCAGGCCAATATATTGCAGGCCCAATTGCAGCTTGATATATTTTAGCAAGGAGATTGGCAATTTCACATTTGAAATTCTTTGTGAAACTTTTCACAAAGTTCTTTGAATTTTCACAAAGAACTTTTCACAAGATTTCTTTGAGGACTCTTGGATGGATGCCATCCGGATCTGGTGATTTGTTAGTTTTCAGTTTTTCCAGACAGTTTAGAACATCATCTCTTGTCACTTCTATCTGACTCAGTTCTTTAGCCTCCATCCCTAAAAAGCCTGGTTCAGGAACAGGTATATGCTCAGTATCCTCTGCCATGAAGACGGACGCAAAGAACTCATTTAGCTTCTCTGCAAACTCCATATCCTCTTTAATAATCCCTTTCACTCCCTCATTGTCTAATGGTACAACCACTTCCCTGGCAGGTTTCCTGTTTCTGATGTATTTAAAGAAGTTTTTGTTATTCTCCCCTAGCTGTTCAGTATACCATGGAGCTAGTTTCGAAGCAGAGTGAAGAAGACGCTTCAAGGTGTTAGTGTCTATTGCCCTGGACCTATCCCAGGTCTCCACCAGGGCATCAATAGAATCACTGGCAGAACCAACCCTAAAATCCTCCAAGGCCTCTTGGAACTCTATAGGCTCCAACAGCCTTCTTGGGCAGACCATCCTAATATGTCCTGCACCCCTGTCCTGCATATGTCCTGCAGCCCTGTCCTGCATATATCCTGCATATGTCATGGTTGTGGCCATGAAACTAACCTTAACCAGATGGTGAGTCATCCATGACAATGGAGACACTCTAGGAACACCAACCTGATCTGAGCAAAAGACCAAATTGAGGGTGTTACCAGCAGTATGTGTTGGCCCCGTGACCAGTTGGGATTGGCACATAGTTGTCATAGCCACTATGAATTCCTGAGCTGCACCAGACAAGCCAGCCCCGAAGTAAACACAGAAGTCACCCAACACCCAAAGCTTGGGTGACTCCAACATGAGCTCCGCGGTCAGCTCCGTCAGCTCAGTTAGGGACTCCATTGAGCTACAGAGTGCTCGGTGCACCAATATAATCCCCAATCTATCCCAAGCTCCCAGGCCAAGATACACACACTCAATATGGTTCAATTGTCTCACAGGTAAGGGAGATGTTACTCCGATGGATCACAGCCACTTCACCACCCCACCCCCTTCCCCTAACATGCTCCATCACTGAGTGGGTTAAAGAAAATGGCATTTGGGTTAGAGAAAATGGCATACAGTGAGCCCTTTCTCATGACCAGTGAGAAGGGCTACCAGGCCCAGGGGAGAAAGGCTGCTGGAACTTACCTCCCCCACAGATGATTCCCCAGTCCATTCTGGGCATGCAGGTCACACTCCCACATGTTCACCAGCTGCCCCTGGCAGTGCAGAGGTTAAGAGCCCTCACACTCTTAACTCTGACTAATCCGCTCTTGGCTGTGCATGTCAACAATCTCAGTATGTTATTAGTGAAAGGTTTTTCATAGAGGAACTAGATTGGTAGACAGAGCGGCGGGGAGAGAGATCTAGGTTTAGAGAGTTAGGGAGAAAGAAGACAGGGGAGGGGCAGACAGGCATTATCTGTCTGATCCTGAGGTGACACACACAAATCAGCACAAGAAAGAAGGTGACTAGGTCTTCAATGCATAGTTTTGCAATGCATAGGATTGGCCTTCGCAACAAGCTCGCTCTATTTTAAAATTAATTAATTAATTAATTAGAATTTACAAACAAAGCAGGCCTGATCAGGGGCGTAGCTATGACAGGGCAAGGGTAGGCAGCTGTCCAGGGGCCCCAGCCTCTGGGGGCCCCTCCAGAGACATGTCACGTGCCTCCCCCCAGCCAGCGCCTGCCGCTGCCACAGTTCCTTCTTGATTGAATCATTTTATTTATTTATTTATTTATTAAAAAATCTCCTTGTTCGCGTGAGCACCGTATTTCCTTGTCCTTCCTCCCTCTCCGCCCTTTTGCCTTGTCGGCTCCTCCTCCTTCCCCATCCATTGGCTGGCAGTGCCCCACATGATCAAGAAAGGGAAGGCACATGACTGGGTGGGTCGGCTCGGCTGCTGCCGCTGGAACAAGGAAGAGGAGGTTATTGTAGCCTGCAGCTGCCAGGCTAGCTAGCCTAGAAGAAGAATCTTCTTTAAAAAAAATTCAGTTACTTAAAAATACATGGAGATGGAGGAACCGCGGCAGGACTTGAAGGACTCGCAGGAGCCCTCAGGTTAGCTTTGAGAGTGTTCGCCATTGCCCATTGGGCATTGATTGGGACATGATGGCCCTCTTTCCCCCCCTCCCACCCGCCTGCGCGGCCTCCGCACCACATGCCTGGGCATGGCCCGAGTTGCTCGCTTTATTTATTTTTAATCGTGACGCTCCCCTTTCCTCCCCCCATTAGGAAAAAAGAAGCCTGATGGCCTGCTTTCCCCTACTCTCCGCCCACCCATGCAGCTGCCGCACTGCATGTCTGGGCATGGCCCGCTGAGGGTCGCTTTATTTATTTTTAATTGCTTTTTACCATAGAATGTAGTTTAAACCTAAGGCAGCATGCTAATAAGGCACTGGAAACAGCTTATACAACAAGGGGGGGGGTAAGAGAAAGGCAAAGGAGCGCACACCACCCCAAATCTCCCTGCAGAACTTGTGGCACGCTCACGGGTTGCACCCTGCTAGGCTTGCAAACCCCAACCCTGGGTGCCCCTAGCTCCCCCCAAAAGCATGCATCCTCCCCGCCAACACACACTTTTTTTTAACAGCCCAAACAGATCTCCTTGCAATAACAACAACAGAAATTAAAATCAAATGAGATTAGCAATTATTGCACAGTGCATTTGAAATCTTGGGGAAAGATATAAAAAAGATCTGCTGCATTGCAATTGATCTCTCCCCACCATGTGGTTTTGCAGGTCTTAAAAGCAAGTGGAAGGCAGTGACAGGAGCGAGGGGCATTTTGAAATCTTGTCTCTGGGCCCACTCCAACCTTGTTATGCCCCTGGGCCTGATGTTCCAATAATGACTGAGAAACCACTTTCCTAGGTTTACTTTTGGTGAAAGATGCACACAATTGGACTCTGGATAACAAGATAACCTTTGTACGTGGTTGGCTGTCAGAATTAAAATCAGCTGTAAATTTTTTAAAAGCAGATGAAGTTTTTTATGGAAAATGCAAATGTGTAGCCTAAGATAATCTACACAGCCCAAGGTTGACTGCCCAAATTAATTGCCTGAAGTTAAAAACATGTGGCCTATTAAACACTGAAATTTGCATTGACCAACACAGTAGAGGAAGAAGATTGGGGCTGAAAGACCAAGGAAGCATGTTGGCATGGAAGCTAAATGGTAGGCATTGATACAATTGTCTTCATTAAACCTGGCTTGTTCTAAGTTTCTTTAACGGTTAATTACTTACAAACTTTACACTGGCCTCCATGAATTTGTCTAATCTTTTTTTAAAAGCCATCTAAGCTAGTGGCCACCACTACAGTTTTTGCAGAGAATTCCATTAAGATAGATATATGGAGTGATCAGCATCCTCCCTAACTGTGTGCTCATGTGATGGGAAGGAGTGTTCCCACTGCTGAGAGTTTTCTGAGCTCCACAGTGCCACTTGTGGAAGTGGGGAGGGGGTTGCTAATCTCTCTTTCTCCTGGAAGTGCCCTGCGTAGAAAATATGTATTTGAGGATTGTGCAGCCCTCAGGGATATATTTTCAGGTGGTGCAGGGCAAAGAAAAGTGCGGGGAAAGAGAGATTGGCAAAAATTGCCCACTCTCCCCTTTCCAAGATCAGCTCTGTGGAGCTCAGGACACTCTCTCCAGTGTGGATGCTTCTTCCTAGCACACACAGTTAGACAGGATGTCAGCTAGTGTGAACAAGTTCCTCCTCTTGTATTTCCTGAACTTTCTGAGACTGACACTACGGAAATGGGAAAATCAGAAAAGTAACTGACACTGCGTTTAATTGGTCTAATTCAATGGAGGCCCTAAAGGTGATTAAATTCTGTATGCTATTCACGTTCACTTTAAACCCAGCTTCTTCTGATTTACCTTACCTTTAATTTCTTACAACTTTACATTGGCTGTAATTTGCAGCAAGGGCTCAGATTTTAGTTGCTTTTCAGCTCAAGTAATTAATTATCTTCAGAGGTCTTTAATCTAGCCGAGGAAAGCAAAACAAGAAATAATTGCTGGAAGGGAAAGCTACTCAAATTGAAATGAAAAGTGAAGCTCAGTCTTTGAGAGTGAGTGGGAGTGATTAACCACAAGCAGGGCTGCAACATGTAGCTGATTAATTGGTTAGAGCGGTCGATTAAAAACCTGTTGATCAACTAAAAACATGCTCTTGATTAATCAGGCAACGGGGGTTTTTTTCAGAGAAAGTTAATCATTTTAAATATAAGCACTAGTAAAACCTGCAGGCGGCAGGCAACATCTTACAAAACACATTTTTCTTTATTTATTTCATACCGGTGTGTCCCACCATTTAACATACATGTTCTTGAGGCAGCTATCAATATTTAAAATCACAATAAAATCTACAATAGGAAAAATGCAATCACATTTTAAAATTGCATTGCATTGCAATAAAAACACCTAGAGCCTGCAAGATAAGAAGTCGCTTCCAAAGGTCTTGTGAAGCAGCAAAATCTCCAGCTAAGGGTCCCTGTGTTGCCACAGGTTTAGACTGCATACAAGAGAGGAATGCTATGTTGTTATTGTTGTGTGGTCTACCCACCCACGTCCTATGTAGTTGTCTAGAGCCTTTAGTCTATATGTTGTAAGATTACCCAGAAACAGTGGGTTTCCTTTCTCTCAGCCAATCCTAGAGCCAGTCCTGATCACACACACACACACACACATACACACACCCCGCTCACTTCCAGTGGAGGGGGAATTCAGAGAATGGCCTTCAATGTACATGGACAGTGCATCTCAGTACACAGGCAGACTCGCATAGGAACTCCTTCACAATAGCATCCACCAGTATTTTGCTTCTGGAAATCAGATACTTAATCAGCATTCCCTCCAACATTTCACCAATGAAAACAGGGAATTGACTGTGAGGGTGTAGAGGGCATGGCCAAGCAACTAGGGAGGTATGGCATACAATTCTCACCAGACACATGCCACAAATGGAAAGGCAGGTAATACAATCCTTGCAGAACACATTCTTCCAGGTTACCAAAGCAGATGAGCCAAGCCCATACCCCCCAACATTTCTCAGCTGAAAATAGGAATACACTCGAAACAACAACCAACTGGCAGGCCATGCCCCTTCCCCCACCTACCATGACATATTGTGAAAGAATCTTCCACCCACTGTGCACTGCATAGTGCCTTCATGTTGGGCACCCACCTAAGCACATGATGCCGCCACCCACCCACCTGGAGATTTAATTTCTAGGGACTATGGGGAGAAAGCTGAATCCTGAAGGATGGCAGCTCTAGCAACTCACATGAAAAAGGTTGGGAAAGGTTGAACAAAAAGTTGAACAAAAGTTGCCCAAGGGGCCAAAATAGTGACAAAACAGAGACAGTGGCCGATATGCTGGCTAACATGTAGATCCCTGCACTTTGGAAGCATGGGCACTCTTGTGCAAGAGCGCAAATACTTTGGAACTTTCCCTATGCTCTGGAAGCACTCAGTTAGTGCAGAAACACATCACTGACCCTCAGCAATGTGTTTCCAGTTTCCACATTAGACCTATTCAGATTTTATGTCCAACACTTGTACAAGAAGTGTACAGTGCACACAGGTGCAGATCTGTATACAGGTACAGTTATTCACATGTTACACTGAACCTAAGTACAGCAGTACATTTCCTATCTGTATCCTGAATTTCAGGGGGTCTGTGCCGGGGTCCACTTTTTAAATGAACACAGGTATAGTCATTCACACAAAAGTATGAATGTACGAGTGTGCAGACATATGTATACTGATATAACAATGTCTGAATAGGACTTCTAACGTAGCGCTTTCAGAGCCCGGGGAAGCTCAGGTGTGGAGTAGAGACTAGCGCAGGAGCTACTGCTGTGTGCGCGCTGATGTTAGAAGCATGCATGCTACAGCAGTCAGGATGTCAGCCACTGACTTATCAGGGACAGATTTCAGAAGATTGGAGTGTCCCTGCTAAACAAGAACATTGGAGCTTAGGAATCGGTGATACACTTGATGTCACTCAATGTCAATCCAACATAGTATTAGAAAGTGAATTGGCTGGTTATTTCAAACCACTTATTCATTCATTCATTCATTTGATTTTTATACATATGCCCCACAGTTCCCTCCTAGTTGCCTTTCCTCTCTGAGACTCCTCCTCTTGGCTTTCTCTAGTTCCATACTTCTTCTCTCAGCTTCCCTTTCCAAGTCCCCCTACTTCCTCTCTTTGCCTAGGTCTTTGTGCCTGACCTATCCCTAACTTAAATCTGGCCTGCTCAACCAGTGGCACCCAGAAATGCTTCTTCATGCCCTGCCCTTTGTGGTTCTTTCTCTGTGGCATTAGGGCAGCTCAGCCAATCAAAAAAGATTTCTTCACCATCACATCTCTGAGCACATTACATCATACATTGAAGTCACGCAACACCAGAAGCCCCACTGAATGCCTGCCTACAGGCGGTAATGGACTGGATGAGGGGAAACAAATTGAAGCTGAATTCAAGCAAGACGGAGGTATTCATGGTGAGGGGTCATACTTCGAGGGACATGATAGATCTTCCTGTTCTGGATGGCGTTGCACTCCCCCTGAAGAAACAGATATGTAGCTTGGGAGTGCTTCTGGACCCAGACCTCACTCTGGTTTCTCAGACTGAGGCCAGGGCCAGGAGTGCTTCTATCAACTTCGGTAGATATGACAGTTACGTCCGTTCCTTGAAGATAATGATCTCAGAAATGTGGTGCACTCTTTGGTAACCGCTAGGCTGGACTACTGCAATGAGCTCTACATGGGGCTGCCTTTGTATGTAATTCGGAAACTTCAGGTGGTTCAAAACGCAGAGGCTAGATTGCAGTAGCTAGATTGATCAATCTAGCAGCGGCTAGATTGGACAGAAGAAACCTCTCCAGAGTTTCTCGGAGAGACCATATTATGCCTGTTTTAAAGCAACTGCATTGGCTGCCAATAGGTTTCCAGGCAAAATACAAAGTGCTGGTAATTACCTTTAAAGCCCTACATGGCTTAGGACTGCGTTACCTGGGTGAGTGCCTTCTTCTGCATGATGCCCACCACACATTGAGATCATCCAGAGAGGTCCATCTCCATATACCTCCAGCTCAGAGGGCGGTGACTCGGAAGCGGGCCTTCTCTGTAGTCGCTCCTGGGCTGTGGAATCCGCTCCCTATAGACATTTGTGGGTTAACTTATTTACCAGCCTTTAGAAGAGCCCTTAAGAGACACTTTTTTAACCAGGCTTTTAATAACCTCTGAAGGTTTTAAAATTTAATTGCTTTTTAAATTTTTTAATTGTGGTAATCTTTGAATGTGTTAAATTTTCACTGTTTAATAGTTGGTTTTATTCTGTTTTCATTGTGTTTGTTTCTGTAAACTGCCTAGAACCTTTGGAGTCAGGTGGCATATAAATAAAATAAATAATAAATTATTGTGAGTAGGGTTGGCACATTCATCAGAGAGAATTCCTGGATACAACCATCAAAAGATGGGGCCACAAACTCTGCTTTAAAAACTCTGCTGTTTTAAACAGGATTGGAAGGAGTGCTCGGCTGTGGAACTTGGCTGCAGTTGCGTGCATTTTTCTCTATAGAATTCTTTGCACAGGAAAAAACCTAGGAGCACTGGTCTTGTGGTAGCACGCATGAATTTTCCCCTTTGCTAAGCAGGGTCTGCCCTGGTTCACATCTGAATGGGAGACTACATGTGTGAGCCCTGTAAGATATTCTCCTTGAGGAATGGAGCTGCTCTGGGAAGAGCACCTGCCTGCTTGCATGTAGAAGGTTCCAAGTTCCCTCCCAGGTACCTACAAGATAGGGCTGAGAGAGAGAGACCTGCCTGCAGTCTTGGAGAAGCCTCTGCCAGTCTGTGTAGCAGACAATACTGAGCTAGATGGACCAGAGGTCTGACTCGGTAGAAGGCCGCTTCCTATGTTCCTACATTTGACCTAAATAAACATAATCAAATATGTGAAATAAATATAAGGACAGTAAAACAAGCGCAGGTGACAAATGAAAGACACCTGTGTTAAGTGTTTACTTTGTATAATAACGGTTTGTAAAATGACTATTGCTTATAATTGGACTTTGAACATTTTTAATTTTCTTCTTCTCTATTTGGTGTCCCTTATTGTTGCTTTCAGCAGTTCTTTTTATTTGTGGCCCCTTGGGAGGGCCTGGAAAGAATCAACAAAAGAAAATGGGTGAAATTTGTTAAAAAAAATAATCCCACGGGATGTTCCATTCCTGGACTCTCCAGGACAAACCATGTGGCAATCCCAATTTTGAGATAGTTCAAGGATTTGGCCAAGGAAGGCCAGGAAAGCATCAAAAGTGACATCCATATGCATGTATGAAGTTGCCCTTAGCTATTTTATCATCACTCACTTTCATTAGGCAAATAACAAGGCATGACTGACTCAAACTGTAAGATGAGATGAATAGGAGAAATGTAATGGATGTTCCTTCCATGCTAAAGGCTCATTATTGATCTGAATAGCAGCAGGAGGAGGAGCTCAAGGATGCTGCTGAAACAATAGGACACATGTGCTTCATAGACATGCCATCTCCCACAGCTCCGTGCACAATGGCTTCTTTATCTGCAGCATTGAAACCAAGAGGAAAGACCTTGGGTGGTAAAGCCACATATTTATAGCCTTTAAGTCTTGCTGGAATGTCAGCTGCTGTTGGGTTTTCTTCTCCTTGCCCCTCCGCAGATCTGCAAGAGCTAAACACAGCTCAGGAACGGAAATGATATTTGGCACTGAATCCAGTGAAGACAGGCCACTTGTCACTGCAGCAAAGCCTGTCCAATTTGCCTCTGCCTAGTTATTTACTCTGTGTGTGCTGCATATATCTCAGAGCCTTCCTCACACAGATAAACAGACATTGTGCCATAGAAAACATAGCCGTTTTGTGGGCTGCCAGAGGCCGTAAGCACAGGTTGGAATGCATACGCCTCGGGAGCCACAATAAGACTGATTCATGGAACTGGCTCTCCCACCCCACCCTGTTTCCCTCTTAATGACTATAGCAATCGACCACAAGCCTGTGAATTCCACCACAGCACTGAATCTCTGGAGGAAAGAGATGAATGGGGGGCTTTGGTCTTCACCTATGCAACCTCCTACACTCACATATAATGGCTTGTTAGATGTGGATGCTTTGCCATCTGAACCAGATGGAATAGGATAATGCAGGAGTTAGCAAACTTAAGTCCCCAGATGCTATTGGACAAAACTCCTGTCATCCTCAGCCAAAATGGCCTTTTGGAGACTCAAGTTTGAGAACCTATGGGGTAATGTATTCAGACTCAAAGCTCTGCTAGGAATGCCTAATCTTTTGTCTCCATCACTCCATATTCAACCAAGACTATAACAATGGGGAGTGGGGCTGTGGGGCCTAGCCCACTGGGGGATATTTAGAATCAGGTCTCTGAATGTTCATCTTTTAGTTAAGGCTTTAGCCCTTTACATGTAAGGGAACATGTAAGGGAACATGATTCCCTGCTAACTTGGCAAAGAGGCACCTTTTAACGTGGTGATTCTCTTTATTGAGCAGGGGGAGAGTAACTGGCCCTATCCACCCCCAGCACAGTACCACCAGTGACTGTGGCTGGGGCCCATCTTGTGTTTCTTTTAGATTGTGAGCATCTGTGTAAACCGCCCTGAGCCATTTTTGGAAGGGCAGTATAGAAATCAAATAAATAATAAATAATAAAAATAACAACAACATGTGCAGGCAGAATTCTACCCCACAACCCATTAAGAAATCAACTTGTTCCCATTCTTCAGCATGCTGGCCGTGGCCAGTGGGTGCAAGAATGTAACATGATTGCAATACAAATAAACTATGATTGCATGTATCATAGTTTATTTGTTTTGAAGTTAACTGTATTTGAATTTTGTAATAAAGAGAACAATTTAGTTTCATCATATTAAATTACTTGTAATTGTCTTTTTAAAAAATATTTTGCATTGACTTACAATGTCCCACAATTCCCACTTAGCACCCCCGTGTGGGAATGGAGTGCAGTGAGCTTCACAGCAAGTGGCGGCCCCAGCCCCAGGATAAACAGTCATGAGAACTACCTCAGTGACTCTTACCTAAGACTCCCTCCCATGAGCTGAGAATTAGGTTTGTCAGTATCCACCTGTCAGCACATGGGTTACAAAGAAGTCTTGTCTATACTTTGAGTGGCCAAAACTGTGAAACAACATGGCAGATTGGCAAAAACAAAACAAAACACTACCCTGGTTGGGATCGCCTAACATCTCCTCGCAAGTGCTGTGAATTTGGTTTATATTATTATTATTATTATTATTATTATTATTATTATTATTAATAATAATAAAAAATTCAATTTCTATACTGCCCTTCCAAAAATGGCTCAGGGTGGTTTACAAAGAGAAATAACACATAAGATGGCTCCCTGTCCCCAAAGGGCTCACACTGGAGGTACTGTGCTGGGGGTGGATAGGGCCAGTTACTCTCCCCCTGCTAAATAAAGAGAATCACCACGGTAAAAGGTGCCTCTTTGCCCAGTTAGCAGGGGTATTAATTATTGGCCTGTGAATGCAAAAATTATTAAAGTAGGGGACACATGCAGACACACACACATACATGGTGATCTCAGAAGGCTTCTTCCCTTTGGAAACTTAGCTAAAACCTAATGGGGGATCTGAATGAGCAGTTATTCCATATGCCATTTGGAGCGATCTGCCATTCATTTTACAAGGAATGTTAAGTGAGCCGAATGTGTCCCATTGTGTCTCATTTTTCATTCTTTACCAAACAAATGCACACCCCTAAAGTACATACACAATTCAGGGTAGGGCTGTGCATCAAATTGGAATAATTGTATCCAGTATGATACAGTCTCTATAGGAAACATTTGCATCATATCATTTTTGATGAAAAAATTCTAACACTGACACCACTCAATACTATATTTTCAATATCATATTCAACTGTATCAAATTGCATTGGAGGATTGGGTGGCTGTTTTTATGCTGTTCTCTGTTGCTTATGTCTCACCCAAAACTTGTTTCTCTTTTAATCTGATGAGGGTGCCATATATGGAAAACACGGAGGGAGGGAGGAGAGCACTTACATGGTCGGCATTTCTAGTTGCACATTGCTTCAGTGTCTCCAGGCTTGCTGCTGCTCAAACCATGCTGCAATTGGTTCATCTGTAACTCTGTTCCCTTCCAATCACAGTGCTTGGGAGGAGGAATGTAGAAATAAAATATTATTTTAGGGAACTTTGCCTGTCTGTCTGGCTCTTCACTGCAAAAAGTACCAACAATGCATGGTCTCACCTGTGTTCTTAGTTCAGCATAGTGTAAAAGTGATGCATATTGGGGCAAAAAACACCAACTTCATATATACACACTGATGTGGTCTGAGCTGTCAGTGACTGACCAGGAGAGATAATTTGGGATTGTGGTGAACAGCTCGTTGAAAGTGTTAATGCAGTGTGTGGTAGCTGTGAAAAAGGCAAATCCCATGCTAGGGATCATTAGGAAGAGGATAAAAAAATAAAAAAGCTTATATTATGATGCCCTTACACAAATCTATGATGTGGCCACATTTGGAGTACTATATACAGTTCTGGTCACCTTATCTTAAGAAGGACATTGTAGAACTGGGGAACGTGCAGAAGAGGACAACCAAAATGATCAGGGGCCTGGAGCACCTTCCTTATGAGGCAAGGCTACAGCATCCGGGGCTTTTTAGTTTGGAAAAGAGCCAACTATGGGGAGACATGATCAAGGTGTATAAAATTATGCATGGAGCAGGCTTCCCCAAACTGCGGCCCTCCAGATGTTGCTGAACTACAACTCCCAGCATCCCTAGACACAATTTTATGTGGCTGAGTATGCTGGGAGTTGTAGTTCAGCAACATCTGGAGGGCCGCAGTTTGAGGAAGCCTGGAGTAGAGGGTGGACAGAGAAACATTTCTCCCTCTTTCACAACACTAGAACCAGGGGTCATCCCATGAAACTGAAGGCCAGGAAATTTAGGACCAACAAAAGAGTGGTCTTATGGAGGCTGAACATGTTCAGAAAAATCACTTTGTGCAACCATTCCAGGGCTGCACTATATTATATTGCAGATGGGAAAGACATACACATTTGAACCCCCACCCCCCAGCATAGTCTGCATGTAGAAAACTAGTATATCAGAAAGCATGAAAGGGTGCAACCCTACTCCAGAAAGTACTATCATTCCTCAGACTGGTTTATTTATTCATTTATAAGCCTAAGACTGTAGTCCTTACAACTACAGCCTGGTCCTGTGCATGTTTGCTGGCAAGTGCCCCACTGAGCTGAACAAAACTTGTTTCTAAGTACGCATGCATAAGATTATGCCTTGCTGTGTAAGTCCCAATGTCATCAGTGGGGCCTGCTTGTGTGTATACATCTGTTTGGGCTATAAATTAAAGACTGAAAATTCCCTATGGTCTATCGCTGTCAAAGCTACCTAATAATGGTGCAGCAGGGAAGTAACTTGCCTAAGGAGCAAGAGATTGCTGGTTTGATCCCTACGGGTATGTTTCCCAGGCCTATATTGGGCAGCAGTAATATAGGAAGATGCTGAGGCCTCATCTCAGACTGCGCAGGGAGATGGCAATGGTCAACCCCTCCTGTATTCTACAAAAAAAGACAACCACATGGCTCTGTTGTCTCCAGACTCCACCGCACAACTTTATAGCTGTCAACCCAGTAGGATTGACCTAGCTTTTCCAGGAATTGGCCTCAATTTCCAGTGACTACTGAAAACAATCTTAGAGATTATAACGTATTGAGGGGGGAGGGGCAGATCTCCAAAAACAGCTTCATTCCCTCAGAGCTGATAGCCCCACTACTACCTCTCCACGTGTTTGTGAGATTGCTTAACTTATTGCTTAAAAAAAAAAATGGCTACCGGAAGTGCTGCGTCCTCCTCCCCGTAATGAATCCCTCAGTCAGTTCATAAATGTTTTCTTTTTCGGGTTTGCTTTGCTTTGCTTTGCTTAAAGCAATGGGCTTCACTTCCTCGGAGCAGCAATGCAGCACTTCCCTGCTTTTGCTTCTTTAAGGGCCGAGCAACAGAGAGGTTAATGTCCTCTCTTGTGCGCCGGACTGAGTACTATTGCTTTGTAATCGGGTTTTGAGTATCCTTGACGAAGGATCCAGGAAGCTCATCTGTCTGGAGCCTTTGGGAGGACACGATGAGAAATACATTTCAAACTATAAATAAAACGATCTTAGGCCGACTTTGGGACAGCTCCAGAAGGATTATCATTTCAGACTTTCAAGGGACACGCACACACACGTGCATAGTCAAGGGCAAAGAGCACATCTTTCCACCTCCGTCTCTGGCAATTTGTCTTAGCTGTAATGGAATGATCTTTATTTAGTATATCGGAGGGTAAACAGCAGTTCGGTCGTCTGTTGCAGAAGAAAAAGGCAGCGTCCTCCTATCTCCAAGAGTAACAAAGTGCTAATGCCGAAGCACTGACTTTGTTGGTGTACGATCCCGCCACAGTTAAGCACTATGGAGTCCCATTTATTTCAACAGGAGGAGACGTGTACATATGCGTAATCTTTCTTCTGTTGAAATCAATTGAACATTAGTGCTCTTCGGAATGAGCTTTTATAGCCCGAGCCTGTCCATGCTTACTCGGAAGTAGCTCCCATTCGTTCAATGGGTCTTACTTCCGCGGGAGTGAGTGTAGGATTGCGGTCAACAGAATCCTATGAAAGAAGTCCCCCCTGTGTTTATGGCGGATTCTTAGGTAAGTGTGCAGCCTTACAAAGCATTTCCAAGCATGCTTCCTCAGAAATAACTACCACTGACTGGATCCTATTGAGTCCCGTGGATCTTACAGAAAGCGTGCAGAGCATGACCATAACTGGCTTGGGTTAAGGCTCGGCACAATCTTAGGCTTGTTTACCCAGAATTCTATTCAGTGGTGGGTCTTACTTCCTAATAAGTAGGTTTAGGGATACGTATTACACAACCTTAATAAAAAAATAGCGTTAAGACTCTCTGAACTTAGTGAGACTTGTTTCTGAGGAAGCCCGCAGAGGATTGCATGGTTGGTCTTGAAGGCGGCCCAGGACTATTCATTCCTTTCGATTTAACAGGGAGACATGGGGGCGGGGGAAGCCTCGGGTTGCATTCAAAAAGAGAAAAGTAATGTGCACTCTTGGGCTGACATCTGTGCAAACATGCATTGCAACACCCCCCTGAAGGATAGAGTGACTTTTCACCCACGTTGAGTGGGCTATAGAATAAAGTATCCCTGCTTTCTCAGTGAGTGTATCCTCGATCGTCACCTACCATATTCATAGCAAAGAGGTTGGGGTGTTTTTTTAAAGGAATGTCATCACAAATTCCATGAATGTATTCCATGAATAATTCCATGATTGTGATGCATTTTAACTTCTTGTTAGCCGCCTTCAGTGACACAAAGGATAATGTTTATAACAATCACAATTAGCCTTTGTATAGAGGTTTCGAGTGTTCAAAGTGCTTCACTTGAATTATTTTCTTGTAATTCGTACAACAACCCTGTAAGGTAGCATTTTCCTCATGTTAGGGTGGAGGCTGAGACAGAGTGGCTTGCCTAAGGCCGTCTAATGAGCCAGTGGTACCGGCGAGATTCCAACTGGGGAAGTCCTGATAGCAAACGCAAGCAGTCACTAGCGAGCTCTAACAGCAATAATAAACACAACCCGGAAGACCGTGTGAGTGTGAGTGTTTGCTTCAGTTGGGAAAAACCAGGGGTTCTACCTGCTTGCTTTTTCTTCATTTGGCCGTTGTCTCTCCCTTGGAGGTTCGAAGACCGACCATCTTCTGGAAAGGCTGCACATCTTCCCTATCCATTGCGATATTTTGAGAGGTGAAAGTAATATCCAGCCTGATTTTATGCATGTTTTCTCGAAAGTAAATCACACGGTGTTTAACGGTGTTTATTCTCTGGTAAGTGTACACAGGGGTGTACAGATCTCTCCCTAAACATTTGAGGAGTTCCCTCCTCACTCCCCACCAAAATATATTTTCCTCCCAACCCCCAAAAGTGTCATTCCTCTAACTCCAAAGAAATGTATGTTAGGAGTTGCTCCTCAAGCCTGCTTCTCAGTCTGCACCCAAGCATGGACGTAGGATTGCATCCATACTTGCGGGTGTATTGTTTCTCAAATCTTGTGAGAAACAATACACTCTTCCCCCCCCTCCTTCCTTCCCCTCATGTATTTTATTTTATTTATATATTAAACTTCTATACCGCCCAAACTTTCGTCTCTGGGCGGTTAGGATTTAACCCACTTTTTCTGTAAAGCACAACCTCCCCCCACCCCCATGTAGTAATAGTAATCTTCGAAAGTCGCTCCCTATACTCTATTTTAACCATGTAACTGTAAATAACTGCATACTCTTCCTCTTGCCTCAATTTCCCTCCCCTATATAGCATTGTAGATTCCTTGGGGATAGAGACCTATTATCTTGTACTTTGTAAAGCTCTGTGTACACTGATGGCATAAACAGTAGTATGTCTATTTTTGTGCTGGAAAATATTTTCATTCTTCATTTCTCCGGAAATGGCAGAATCAATGTTAAGATATTAAAATGACTGGCTAACTTTAATCGGTAGCCTTCTTCTGTCTGTCCTTCACCCCTCCCCCTCCCCAATTTCACACTTTGCTGTCTACTTTGCTGTAATTGAAGTTTTACTGATCTACTGTAAAAAGTGAAGATAAGATATCAAGGTGTGGGGAGCCATCCTCACGACTCACGTCGGTACTAACTAGTTCTGGCTATTCAATTAACAACCCGCCAGAAGTCCACAGGGAGATCGTTCTCAGTGCAGCTATCTGGGGTCTTTTGCATGTCAAAGGTTCAGACCCTGGCATCACAAAAGTCTTAGTGTGCTCTACCACTGTTAAGACAGCCTCCCCCGACACCACCACACCCTGTTCTCATAGGCAGCACCAATATAGGTAGCCCATCCACCGGAATTAACAGGGCGAAGGATGATTTCTGGTGTGTTCCTCACAGTAGATATGCTTAGGAGAGGGAGGAGGAAAGCGAGACTGAGCAAAATCCAGCCAAACTTGAGCACTTTTTTGGTCTTAGGTGTCCTTGAGATTTGGAGTTCGATGCAAGGCATGATTACTTGGAGCTAAGCTCCATTGAGTTCAGTGGGGCTTAAATCTAAGTGAATGAGCAGAGCTGGTCTTCTGGTAGCAAGCATGACTTGTCCCCTTAGCTAAGCAGGGTCTGCCCTGGTTGCATATGAATGGGAGACTTGAAGTGTGAGCACTGCAAGATATTATTCCCCTCAGGGGATGAAGCCTCTCTGGGAAGAACAGAAAGTTTCAAGTTCCTTCCCTGGCAGCATCTCCAAGATAGGACAAGATTTTTTTTTATAGGACAAGATTTTTTTTATTGAACCAACAAACTACCAAAGCATACAGTACGTTGCCAAAGCACAATTATATACAAAGTGGTTGTACATGATATATCTACAAAGATTTACACACAAGGATTTGGAAACACACAAGTTATGAAGTATATGCAGGTAGTACTGTAACTCGGGGGTGGGGGATTACAAGGCACATCAGGTAATGGGGGGGGGGGGTTACGTCCGACGTCCATTTCCACAATTTGTCCCATTGCTGTTTAGAAGAGATACTCTTGTCTTTTTGCACATAACCATACAAACTTTTCCAGAAGAGATTTACTGTCTCATCTGCGTGAACCTCTTGGTCGCGTCTTCCCTCCCTATTCCTATGCAGGAGCATTGCATAAATGACATACAGGTTTACTAACCTGATTACGAGAAGGGGAACGTTCCAATTCCCTAGTATGAGGGCACCTGTTCAGTCCCGATTCCTTTAAGGTTTCTTTTTGGGACCTCGAAAGGATGTTCTATCGCTCAAACCCGAGGTTAGTTCTTCCCAAGTCTGTTTTTCCAAATCAGGCCACTCTAACAGCTTGCTTACTCCCTGCCACACTCTTTTGGCTACCACACACCCTTTTAAGAAATGTGAGTGGGTTTCCCTAAATGTTTTACCTAGCTCACTAGCTTTCTGTTTGCAAGTGATTTTAGGGCACTCTTGCTGGGAGAGATTCCTGCCTGCAACCTTGGAGAAGCCGCTGCCAGTCTGTGAAGACAATACTGAGCTAGATAGACCAATGGTCTGACTCAGTATATGGCAGCTTCCTATGTTCCTATGAGCACAGGATTGTAGCTTCAGACACGGGTAGGATCCGGCTGCATATCTCATTGGTCTCAATGGCGGAGATGTAAGCATGTGCTGAGCTGTCCCCAATCGATCTTCAAGTGCTTAACTTTGACTGGGTCCTACTTGTAATGATGGAAGAAGCCTGCTTTCCTAATTTCTTTATGCACGAGTGCAAACGCTCCCCCTCTCATCTAATGTCGTATCTTCAATCCCCCCAAAACAGATTTCTCTCTCCAAAAAGTAGCTTTCCTCTCTTCATAAGAAGATGCAAGTGAGGAGCTGTTCCTCCAGCTTTCCCTCTGTCTTCACCCCTGTCTTTAGGTACCCTTCACACGTTACAAGAGCGCCATAAAACGGGCCCGCGGCAAAGTGGCTCTCAGGGAGGTGCTTTACCGTGTGAAAGGCGCTCTGGTTCTGTTTTCTTGTGCCGCTGCTGTTATGAGGCTTCTCTTTGGGAAAGCGGATTTAGCCTGAGGCTGAAGTCAATTCGATGAGGCTTATTTATTTCTACTTTCTAACTGATTTCCGGGGCACTCGTGTGCCTGGAAGTCACACGCTCTCGTCTGGCTGGCCGTTTCCCGAATACTAGGAGGAGGATGGGAACTGCTTTGGTCATCACTGCGGGGAAGGAAAGGTACTAGACGCATAAATGAGCTTTAGAGAGCTGAGTCCTGGCGCAGAAGTCTTTTCCCGGCCTGGGGTTAATCCATCCGCGGCGGTGAGATTTGCTTCTGACTGGACTCTTGTGCAAGGCGCGCATCCCAGTCCTAGCGTCTGACTTACTCAGAAGTAAGTCTCACCGCGTTCAGTGGAGATTACTCCCACTAAACGCGCATAAGATTGCAGCCCAAATCTTTCAGGATCGGGGCCTGTTGGCAAAGGTGTTTCGTCCTTCACTTATTCAATTTGCATGGCAGCAAGGGTGTGGCTCCAGCGGGGGCAAGCGCCCCCCTCAGAAAAGTAGATGTCCCCAACTGCCCCCCAATTCTGTGTCAGAAGTTGGACGCTGTGGTGCACCGCTCGCCCGCCCAGAAACGTACTTCGTTTGCCCCTTCTGTCCCCACCTCAATTTGTTTTCTGGTGTAGCCACTGTAAGGGGAGGCGGGGTTGCTGTGCTCCTCCTTGGTATATTCAGGTATTCCTTTACCTGAAAATGTTTTTCTCTACTGACATGTATGACGCTATCGAAATCCATTGTAACTGGAAGAAAATATTTTTGATTTCTGTAGAGTTTACTTTGGAGGTAGTGCAGTAGAGGTCAGTCTCGAACTCAATAGGTGACATGAGGTAAGTCTCTGTTAGCTCAGTTCCCCATCTGCCTATTGGAGATCTGATCATAATATTGCCTTAGGGTCAGGAGTGTACCTATAGGTTCAATGAGCATAGGATAGTGGTTAGAGTGTTGGATGGACTAGGACACAGAAGACCTCAGTTCGAATCCCTATTCAACTATGAAATTCACTGGGTGACTGGGGCAGGAGAGGAGAGCTGGTCTTGTGGCAGCAAGCATGACTTGTCCCCTTATGGCTAAGCAGGGTCTGCCCTGGTTGCATATGAATGGGAGACTAGAAGTGTGAGCACTATAAGATATTCCCCTCAGGGGATGAAGCCGCTCTAGGAAGAGCAGAAGGTTTCAAGTTCCCTCCCTGGCTTCTCCAAGATAGGACAAGATTTTTTTTTATTGAACCAACAAACTACCAAAGCATACAGTACGTTGCCAAAGCACAATTATATACAAAGTGGTTGTTTGTACATTATATATCGACAAAGATTTACACACAAGGATTTGGAAACACACAAGTTATGAAGTATATGCAGGTAGTACTGTACTGTAAGATAGGGCTGAGAGAGATTCCTGCCTGCAACCTTGGAGAAGCCTCTGTCAGTCTGAACAGTCTGTCAATCTGTGAAGACAATACTTAGCTAGTATGGTCTGACTCAGTATATGACAGCTTCCTATGTTCCTATGTATCACTCAGCTTAACCTACCTCACAGGGTTGTTGTGAGGATAAAAACCATGAGCTCCTCAGAGGAAGAGCAGGATATAAGTGTAAAAATAAATAAAGAATCCGGCCTCCTAACTCCACCCCTCTTATTCTCTTAATCTCCCTCACTCTGTGGGGCCACAGGGAGAGGGTCAAACATGGCCCCCTCTCCCCTAACTATGCCCCTGCTTAGGATCTATGACAATATTATGGGTTTGAGGAATGATGACTGAGATAATGTATGTGAAATACTTCAGACTTCACATACAATGAGCTCATTCACACAATCAAAAGCTGTGTTCTACCCAGGTTTGGGCGTTGTGTGTGCACCTAATTTTCATTAGTATGGAAGCAACTGAAAGAGGAAAACCTGAGTAGAGGTGATTGTGTGGAATCAAGGTAGGAGGAAAAGTTACCCAAGTTTTCCTCCTACCTTGCTTCCACACAACTAAAAATTGGGAGCACACACAACTCCCAAAAGTGGGTAAAACACAGATTTTGATTGTTTGAATGACCCCATCGTATGTGAAGTCTGAAGTATTGTCTCTATTAAAAAGAAAAGTTCCAGGAATCAGGTTCCTGTAAATGATTTTGCTGTCTACACAAGGCTACGGGGTGGGTGGGAGGAGGCATATGAGCTCACCAAATATAGATCAGTAAACCGCAGGGGCTTTTCTTTTTATTTTCTAAATATATATGTATAACTTGAAGAAATTGCGACGCTGTTGGGGTGGGGCGAAGGTGGAGGCTTCATGTCCTTTCTTGCCTCCTTTATATATCTTTGAAAGATGATGGGTACTGTCTTCCTACACACAGAGGATAGGTCGCCGGCGATCTCAAAGACCAGTACACGGGCACGGGCTACCAGCTAGAATTCGAATCAGTCACTTAGTTTCAGTTTGGTTTGGGGTCCCCCCCATTTCCAACAAGTTTCCATTTTGTACAGTCATGATGCTGAATAAAATAGTTTCCCTGCAAGTCAAATTACTCCTTAGATCTTTCAGTCCGATGATCCTATATTCTGAAGAAAAACTGATTAATTCCTGTGGAACTTATTTTCAACTAAGAAAATAGCATTATACACGAATTTAGTAACTGGGCGTAGGATTGCAGACCCCCAATCCGATCCTGTGTATGCTTCCTTAGAAGTCCCATGAATTCAATTGGATTTAGTAGTTTCTAGAATTGCAGGTTTAATATTGACAATGGGCGGAATTTGAAAAAAGTCACCCGAAGTTCTATAGAAGTAAATGGGTCGACAACAGTTAAGCGCATATCCCACTAATTTGAACGGGACTCTTGACATATTTTTGTTTCTTAATTGTGCTCAGTGGAAACACCTCAGCAGACGTCAAAAACTGATGGCATTATCAGAGCTTTAAAAACACATTAAATATTTAAATTCCTGCGGATCTACTAAGGTTTTTTTTTAATCCAGTTATTGCCTTTTTAGCAACTGTTCACCTTTTAAAGAATGGAGAATGGATTATTTGTGTAAGTGATTTTCATCAAGGTTTTTTGTTTTTTGGTAAAGCATCTTTAAAAGCAACAACTTTTGGGAAATTAACCTCCCCGCCGTTTTAAATGGGGGAGAGTGACGTTATCATTTTCAGATCAGGTTGCGGTCAGAGGAAAAGCCTGAGGAGTAATTCCTCCCTTAAATATTTGTGAGAAGAGGAATGGCACTTTTAGGTGGGAGAAATATGGGTTATTAGATTGCGGCGGGAGTTCAGTAAAATGGGGGGGGGACTCCTCAAATGCTTTGGAGGTGGATCTGCACCCCTATTAGAACGATGTTAGAAGAAGATGAAGAGAAAGGAGACAATAAATTTAGCAGTTTATATAAATGAAAAGCGATATACCGCCTTTCCTTTCCTTACAGAGTCGCCCGAGGCAGCTTCCAATACATTTTAAATGCGTCAATAGAAAAACCAAAACCAAGCAGAAACGGAACACAAGAAAAATAACCAGTCTACCGAGAGAACATAAACCAGTTGACGCATGTTCTCCAGAGTCTGCACGAATTAAAGGAGCAGCTTTGACAAACTGACAATAAATTCGGGGGCACGATTCTGCTCCATTCAAAATCAGCGGGAGACTCGTTTTGTCACGGACTTTAATCTGAGTTGGACCTTTATAGCCTTAAGGATTTCGAACGTGCAGGAGTTTTGCTTGGTTTTTATAGGGATGACTCTCGAGTGATTCATTCATTACCCTAACACTTTGCTTCTCAAAGCATAAAACCATCATTCCCCATACCCTATAAAAATTAAAAAGAGGCTCAGATATAGAGACACCCCCCCAAAGGGGAGGGGGACAAAGACTGGGAGTATATCTCATTGAACAGACACAGTGGTAGTTACTTCTGAATAAACATGCATAAGATTGCGCTATAAGAAGAAATTGGAACAAGAATCGTCTCTGAAGGCACAGGAATGCCACGGCGGATATCTCTTTAAAAATAATAATAATAATAACAATTAAACTTACATGGGCACAATCCAGCCAAAGCTGCAACACTTTTAATTCTATTGATTTTAGTGGGAAGGTCAAATATTATACCCTAGGCTGCAATTCTAGGCACATTTACTTTAGAGTAAGCCCCACTGAATTATGTAGGACGTAGGCTGCTCTGTAAAGCTATATTAAAGACAATGAGGGGGAAATGCTTAAACCTTAGGTGGCTCGTTCCCTGTGGCTTTTTTCCTATAAATATAAAATATTCATTTATGTAGACGGTAAATTTGCATTTCCCCTGCGTGTTCTATTTTGTTTAATGGAAATGATCCTCTACTCAGCCCTCCCTGCAGTTCGGGTAAGCTTTAATAATTATTCCCATTTTTTTGTTAAGTGACTTTAAAGTCTCAGTTTTGTTTGAATTATACATATTTGGGGAGGTACAGAGAATTTTCTTCTTGAATTCTTGAAAGTTCTCTTTATGTGATAAAGTTGGAGAAGTCCGTCCTAAATTGATTCCACACCCCATCTCACCCCACACCCCCAAATACCTCAAAAAAGCAAAGGTCAGATATGGGGTAGAATAATTAATATACGTTACCCGCCTCAAGCTCTTGGGATGAGGTGGGCTATATGTAAGAAAAAGAAAAAAGAATCTCCACAAAAGCCTCCAAGATAAATAATTAATAGGAAAGTGGTGTTCATTGTTTTCTACTTTCTTCCTTAGACCTTTTAATGATCATTTTTATAAGTATTTATCGGTGTTCTCATTAACCACATGTGGATCCTCTCTGTGTGTATACATATATGTCGTATTAAATTTGAGGAATCATTCTCTTAACGAGCAGGTTTTATAAGTTAATGAAAAAAGGCATTAAATCAGCTGCTCATCCCTGTTGAAAATGTATACGCATTGCAACTAGCTGGCTGGCAACCATTTCAGATGTGCTTAAAATATCCCAAGGACATTATGCCATGTCTCTTCCCGTCCCACCTCCTAAAATCCTGGGTTTCGCAGATCTATCTATTTATTTATTTATTTGAAACGTATGAATCGCCTTTTTTTATTTTAGACGCCCGAGGCAATTTACACTAAAAAGTTAATGCAGATAGAAAATAGAAAACAATATCCAAAACAAAAGTAGCATCAGAACAGCTTAAAACACACCAATGTGCTTCAGCGCTTCAGATCTGAAATTAAATACCGAGAACAGAGTTAGTTTTAAGTGCTCTGCGCACCTTAAACTCAACAGTGCAATAGCTTACTAGTGAGCTAGTAATCAAGGGCTACTGATTACATTTTTATCTTATGCTTCCTACAAATAGCTCAGGACATAACTTGCTAATCTCCGTCCGTTCCCACAACAACCTTGCGAGGTAGGTTAGGCTGAGTTAGAGAGAAAGACAGAGAGAGAGAGTGGCTCAAAGTCAACCAGTAAACTTAACTATGAGACTGAGACCTAAGTACGTTGATCTGGGAATAAGCTACCTTGGACTCCATGACTTACTTGCAGTCCGCGCTCCAAGTAAGGATTTGAACCCAATTCAGCCTCATTACAACTCAAACAGGCTTACCGCTGCACGACCCAAGTTTCTTGGATATCTGTCTCGTAAAAGCTTTGTCGCATATGTGGGCGTATTATACAGATGAGGCACAAACAGTTTGTTTGGGCCAAATTAAATAGAACATGATGCAGCTGCAGCCAAAAGTAAAGCACATTCAGTCTCATAACAGAGAGCGTATGTATGTATGTATGTATGTATTTCAAAAGTTATATCCAATTTTATTTTTCCTGTTGTGAACTTTCCCACGGAAATCAACGGGACTTCACCATGTTCTAACTTTGACTGCATTGCGCCCCAAACCTTTAATGCATTTGGAGAATGAGAATTGCACTCTTTTTCTCAGTTTAAATAAATATTAATAATATTTATTTATAATTTATTGTTCTAATTTATAATTATTATTTTGAATAAATAAATAAATTTATAATAAATAAAATAAATTTTAAAAGTTTGTTTATTTATTTAAATTCTATTTCTCTACCACTCCACCTTTGGCGATCAGCTTTGGGTTACACTTTTGAAAAGTCAGATAGCTATAGTTATAGCTATCAAACTAAGACAGAATAAATTAACATTCTCTTTTGCCCTCTAAATCAGGTATCAGCGAGTAGAAGATCCGGGACTATGTCCGCGCCCCCCCCCCCCGCCATTCTCACATAATACAAAGGCCTGAAGGGATGGCTGTAAACTTAATCCTAGCCACTAGAAGTATCCCTACACAGAAAATATTACAGAAAAAATTGTTTTGCTCAGGGTACCCAGAAGGCCTCCTTGTTTGCCATAGGTACCCGAGTGATGCACAGATGAAAGAAGGTCCGAATCTGAGTTTTGACATCATCAATTACATACAGCAAGGGTGGTCAAAGCTGGGCCCCCATATGTTATTGGACTACAACTCCCATCAGCCACTGCAGCTGGGGATAATGGAAATTGTAGTCCACACTTCCTGACATAGGTAGCAAGCAGCCAGGCCTGCAGGTCAGTCTGTGCGGATTTTTAGCAGTTGTTCTCTCTGGTCTTTAAACATCAAGAAGATTAGGTACCAGTAGCTTCAATGCGACACGTTTACTTTGAAATCCCATGGATTTTAATGAAATGCATTAAGGTCCGAGTTCAGATTCCACGTAATTGTGTGCTTAAGTTTGTATCCTAAAGAGGTTTAAGTCCAATTCCAAATACCACTCTGGATGAAGCTGGAAGAGCTTTGCATTGCAGCATCAAGAGAAAATGACTTTGGCAGTGCAGTTCTGTACTCACTCACCTAAGAGTAAGTCTCACTGAACACAACCAGACTTACTCCTGAGTAAACCTGCATAGGCTTGCACTACAAGCCTTGTTATTTCCTATAGGGCCCATGTCACATTTTAAAGGCGTTTCTGTGTTTCGTTTTGTTCTCATGCATTTTTAAACGTGTATAAGGCATTAGACTCTTTAAGGGTGGGGGAAAATAGCCTAGACATTACTTGTTAAAACAAACAGTCTGCAGAGGAAAAAAACATTTGCATCTGAGATGATGAGAGGCCAGTGAAATATTTGAAAGCGACTCCGCCTGATGGATGTTGTCTTTAAAGCCTCAGGGCACCATCTTGTCAAAGCGAAACTCTTTTTAACCCAATAGTGCGGAAGAGCGAACTAGAATTTATACATACATTTCATACATACATTTCATTATCGTGTAATTATTTTAGAACCGGGGTAGAATTAAAAATGCATATATATCCATAATATGCTTAACTTCCTCTATTAATATCAAGGGGACTTAAAAGTGCTTTACTGTGGCCGAATCGTGTCCCTGTTGTTTAAAGCAGGGGTTCTCAACCTTGGGTCCGCGGATATTATTGGACTTCAACTCCCATAATCCCCAAAAGCCACTGGGGCTGGGGATTATAGGAGTTGAAGTCCAATAATATCTGGGGACCCAATGTTGAGAATCCCTGGTTTAGAAGTTTTATCTAGGGGGGTGGGGGCGAGGAAATACAAGTTGTTGAAAACAAAGCAAGATAATTGTTGATTCCCGAACGTGCAATCCTATGCATTTGTTTACTAAGAAGAAAATCCCACTGTATTCACTGTGTTCAGTGAAACTTATTCCCTAACAAGTACGTTCAGGACTGCAGCCTACATCTCTTCATTCTTTCATTCGATTTCTATACCGCCTTTCCAAAAATGGCTCAGGGCGGTTCACACAGATAAATAATAAATAAATAAGATGATTCCCTGTCCCTAAAGGGCTCACATTCTAAAAAGAAACACAAGATAGACACCAGCAACAGTCACTGGAGGTACTGTGCTTGGGGTGGATAGGGCCAGTTACCCCCTGCTAAATAAAGAAAAACCCCACGTTAAAAAGTGCCTCTTTGCCAAGTAACCAGGGGTTATCTCTTACAATAATTTAAAAGACCAAACCTCGCACGTTTCTCCATAAAATCAAATTAAAAGCACAAAATACTGAACCTGGAGCTGGGTCTTGATTCTTTGTATAAAGATAAGTGAATTCCCTTTAAAAAAATAAATACAGAAAAGCGTAGACGTTTAATTTTCCCCACTCCCCGGATTTGTACTGGAGCTTGGGACCTCCCAGTCCCATCTGAACGTTGATGGAGTCGACATCAACAAGATGTCGACAAGAGAACTTACCAATAGTGCATCATCAGAGATGATGTGTGTTGTGTATGAGGAGCCTCGACCCCGGCTTATGAGAAGAAAAACCGGGGTTGAGGAAGGCGAAGTCCTTCATAGAGGGAGTTTAGTTCCCACAACGGGTTTTTGTTTTGTTTTGTGCATTTAAAGGTCTTCTGGGTGGCTAGCTGGTGCTGTGGCTTTCTTGTTAATTTCGCATCGCTACTGCCGAATCACTGACTCACTCAACTCCCCTTTCCCCCCATCTTGGCATAGATGTTCAGTTCAAGTTTCTCTAAGGTCAATACTTAAGAAGGATAGAGGGGGAATCTTTTATGATTCAACAGCCCACATTTCTTCATCGGAGCCTGGAGAATCCTATGAAATAAAATACACAGATCAACACAGGGGATCTCATCCCAGTAGCCCAGGTGTTGTTGGATAACAGATTCTATCATCCCCAGCAGCCACAATGGGGAGTTGTAGTCAATAAGATCTGGGGGCTCAAGTTTAAGAATGCTTGCATTTCCCCAGTGGTTCATTCGGAAGCTTTTTTTCCCCATGGAGGGTAAGGCTCCCAAAGCGAAAACCTGAACTGATTGCTGAGTTTTATATCTGTTTAAAAGACTTCTAGTGTTAATTTCTATGAATCTCCACAACTAATGTTCCTAAGGACCAGTTTGTCTTACTGACTCTGTCGAAAGGGAGTTGTCCCCCTCGTTTTACTTCTATGGAAAAGATATTCTGGTATTATTTCCCTGTCGGATTGGTTCATTGATACAGTCATTGACGTGGCTTGATGTCTGCCATGAATTGAGTGTGTGGCTTTGGGTGAGACACCATGGCCTAAGTTTTCCATCTGTGACATGAGGATAATGGAGACCTACTTCACAGGGTTGTTGTCAGGATAAGCATCAGAAAGACATTTGGAAGACATTCAGCAAGTTGCTGGAAATGATGTATTTCTTTAGAAATGTGAGAGACAGTCAATTGTTTCCCCCTCTTATCCTATTTCTTTTCCCTCCCTGTCTTTCCCTTCCCCCTCCCCTCTATCTTTTTTTCATTCTGCAGCTATGATGGTATACTCTTTGGTTAGGGGTTTGTTGTTTTTGCCTGCACAGTTCCATAAAGTGCAATGTACACTGATGAAATAACAACAACAATAATGAATAATAATGTCATCTTTCTAGGAAGGTTCTGGAATGCCTTTAATGATAATATATATTTAAAAATGATAAAGCAGCACCCAGTATGGCCTGAGAAATTTATCTCTTCATCAATGCCCAGTATATGATCATAAAAATGAATAATTGCACCAGTAAATACAGGGCCAACTCTCTCTTCCTAGCCCTTCACTTTTGCTCTTCTCCCCCCACCCTCACTGCTGCCATTTCCAAAACTATACTGTTTAGCACAGGGGCAGCCCGAGGATTAAATGCCAATCTGGTAAGTTAGCCTTATTGCAACAGAAATTGCCAGGGCAGTTCAAAGAGACTCCCAAATTTCTCTGGGTTGTATGTGTTTGGTTTTTTTTTTTTAATGCAGTCTCATCTTCACAGGCTGAACCAGCTGAAGGCTGTTCTTATCCCAACATGCTTAATTGGTACCTTGAGTCCAAGGTGTCATTATAGCTCTTGGATCATAGTTGCAGGTATAGTAGCTAGGTGACTGGAGGAAAGTTGGTTGTTTCTGAAATCCAGTAGAGTTATGTGGACGAAGCATAGGGTGGTGGTCTGGAGGCCTGGTGTGGCCTGGAGTGGTATATTCTCCCTGCAAAGACCACTGGTACGACTTTAGTGAGACACTTTTGCTTTGGTGTTACAGAGTCATCTTCTACCCACTCCAGTGTGCACAGAAGCTGGCGGCACCCACAAGCTTGTTGCGTGAACAAGGGCCAACCTATATTTGAATTGGGTCTGTTTTATTAGCATCAAACGCACACAAGTCTTGTAAGTACATGTGTTCTACTGATGTGGGAGAACCTTTGATGGTGATTTATTGGGGGGGGGAGAGGCATCCAGTCTGTAATTGCCCTCTTTTTAAAAAAAGTGCTTAGACTTTCTACACATCCAAACTAACCCTAATATGGGAGTAACTTGGCCTTGTGGAAGAGCGAGATGCCTCTGGCTTGTTGTATGAAAGAGCGATAGAACTCCTGATGTGAGACTTTCTGCCCACGTAATTCATGACAAAAGTGTGAAGCTGGGCTGCTAACGTGGAAAGGGTGTTCTGTGGCATTCAGTAGCATCTACTTCCCACATGAGTGTGTTGAAGACTGCAGCCTGAGTTGAGGACTCTTTCTCCTCCGCCACAAAAAAGAAGATTTCATCTACTTGTCTTTCAAACAATCACAGGAAAGAGCCCTAGAAGTACACTGTGTCCAGTAGTCCCCAGCCTTTTAAACTAAGGGGTCCACATTTGACCACAAACTACAACGTGAGACACACTCAACATTGTTACCACGTCAGTCCTCTCTCTCTCATCCTTCCAGAATTCTGAAGAAATAGAAAATGCCCCTATGACTCCATCTTACTTTGAGAAACAAACATATATGAGTCCACAACAAGAGCTGAAGACAAACATCCTAGAAAGTCTCTTGCCTACATACCAAGCTGTACATTCCTCAACCTCCATAACCTTGTAAGGTCAGTTGAAGATGTCTTCGTTCTTGACCATTCAGTGTATGGCCTCATGTTCCCACAACAAGGGCAATGAGTCTGAATGACTGCCCCATCATAATTATCACAGAATTAAAAGCAATACTTAGCATATTTATATATAGCATCCATGGAGTGTTCTGAGCACTTTGTACACATTATCACAGTGATCCTTAAAAGAACCCTGTAAAATAGGCCAAAGTAGGCCTAAGGCTGCCTTGTGAGCCTATGTCTTAGGCAAGATTTGGAAAATTGAACCAGAACTTTCAAAAAGTCTTGGAGCCTGGGTGTTTTCCTGGAGCTTTGTTAAGACCAGAATTCACAGCTGCAAAGGAGGACAGCCCAGTCCTTTGACCTTTAGTTATGTAGTTAGGGTACATCCCCCCCCCCCACGACCAGTTTCTCTTCCACACAAGTAGAGGTTATAAACACTCTAGTCTCTGTTGTTGCATTATAACACCCAAGTTGGAGTGTGGGATGGGGACCCCACTGGTTAGGGTGGTAGTGTTGTCATCTCTTCCTGTGATTTTAACAGCTACTTGATCTGCAGGCTTTAGCCAGTTAACATGTTTATCTCTATGCCATGAAGAACTTCCCTTGCTGGTTTTTGCATTTCAGATATTGGTTAAAGATTCAGGAGAATGGTCAGGGGCTCTTTTTGTTGTTGTTGTTGTTGTTAGAGTGGGGTTCAGTCAACACCCCCCCCATGGGTAATCTTCAGAGTTGGGGAAGAGGAGTTAGACTGCGTTTTTAATTCTGTTAGTAGGATACTCATCTGTTTTATGAGGTATATTTTGAAAGGTTGTGTGTGTCTGTGGTTTTGGTTGTTGTTATTTTAAATGCTGAGCCCCAAGGAAGTGGGTAGCAAGGAATCAAAGTAAATGATAAAAGGCCTTCCGTATGAGTAAGGTTTGGAAAAAAGCAAAACAAAAAACGGAAGCAATTGTAGTTGGCAAGCCCTGTCTCCTTCGTCTTTTGTCCCCATTTGCAAAATTATCTTCTCTCAAGTTCCATTAAGTCTCTCTTTAAAAGCATGTACTTCAGGCTGGAAGATAGTGCAAATATAGATAATTTATTGATTCATATTATTATATCAAATATCAATAATATACACTTTATTGTCTTAGCCACAGACCATAGCAATCAATCATGCAGCTTTGTAACTATAAACAATGCATAGAGGTCATAAAACCTTGCAATTACATACCAGAGTAAGTGTAAAAGTCCACAACATTTGTTTAACAAACTTTTCTCAACGTTTTTCTGCAGCCCTTGTGAACTGGGCAACTGTTCAATCCAAGAGTCACCAACTTTGTGAAACTTAGGTTTTTGCCCATTTGTTTTGATCCTCAGCTGAAATGCAGCCAAAGTGCTTGTCACTAACGACATCTGTTTGTGGTGTAGTGGTTAGAGGGTTGGACCAGGACTGGGAGACCTGAGTTCAGATCCCCATTCAGCCATGAAACTCACTGAGTGACTTTGGGCCAGTCACGTATCTCTCTGCCTAACCTACCTAACAGGGCTCCTTGGAGGAAGAACAGGATATAAATGTATGTATGTATTTATGTATGTATGTATAAATAAATAAATAAATAAATCCCTTATTACTCTTGCCTCTCCCTAGATCAGGGGCAGGAACCCTTGCCCTAGAAGACTCCTATGGTCTCCTCCCTATCTACATTCAGATTGTTTGCTCCATGGGGTTAGTGACCTGCCTTTTTAAATAGGACTCTGTAAAGCTCCATGCTGCAGCAAGGTGGATGAACTCTATTACGACAGCAATGAGTGCACTACTGAGAGACCTTAAAGGCCAAGTTGAAGACAGCTCATCCTGGAAAGAATCTATCTATGTGGTTGCTAAGAGTCAACACCGACTTGATGGCACTTAATCCATCAATCATCAATCAAAGCTCCATGGACAATGATGGCACATCATCATCATCATCACTACCATCATCATCATTATCACCACCACCACCACGACCTTCATGATGTCTTATTTCTGCTCAGAAAAACTTGTTTTTGACAAGTTTTTGTTTTTTGAAGTTTTTGTCTTCATCCCATCTCTAGCCCAGTAAGAGATGGGATGAAGACAAAATTGCTTTCCTAGCAAGCATATATAGGGTACAGAAAAAAGCAGTCTACAGTTCCAATCCTCCAACTTGCTGTATTCTATCCAATCCAAAGGATGGCATGACTATTAATATTATAGTTTCCTGGACTGTGTAGGAGAAGGATTGTAAGCCCAGTGATCTGTAACACTTTTTAATGTATCTTGTCCTGTACAGTTTTCTTTTTGTGGTGGTGAAACAGTCTTGCAAACAACTTACAAGCACACTGCAGGATCTCCATAGGCTTTTAAATTCCAGAAATGTTCTCTACATACCGGGGTAAGGCACCATCCATAAAATATGTCATGCATCGCTTGGGAAGAGGGAATAGCAAAGCTCTGCCAAGGAGGTGGGGTTATTTAAAATGGGGGCAAAGTATTTCCAGCGGGGAAAGAGTTCTTTAAAATATATATATTAGCATGTGATGTACTTTATGGATGGTCCCTAGACTGGCTGTGGAAACTGAAAGACAGACAGCTCCTTATATCTAAGTTCAAGTTACATAGTAGTGAAATAATTCACCATAGTGCTTAAACAACCCCATTGATTTATGGAGGGTAGGTTTATCAACAACTATCAGATGTTACAGTTAAGTGTATCCTATATGAGATAGCAACTGTGTTAGAGAAGACTAGAAAGGCTTTCATGCCTTTCTTGGGCTTCTTCTGGCTAGTTATTGTTGAAAACAGGATGCTGGATTAGATGATCTGGAAGAGCTCTTCTTATAGTCTGTTCTTAGTACATGGAACTTAAAAACAAACTACAACATGGCATTGGGCAAGAGATTCAGAGCATGGTTCTGAGATTGCAATTTATTTTCTACAATGCAGTGCTTAGATATCTGTGCTGTTTTGGCTTCTCTTCTCTGTGTATACTGTATATAGAGATGTACAATGTTTTTTCTTGTATGTGTAGTCATATGGGGGGAAATAGAAGTAGAATATCATGTTCTTTTGAAATGCTGAGTTTGCATGTTCACTTCATGTTTCAAGCTGATATGGAACTAGACCAAAATGGGGTTTCCAGTTCTGAGACTCAGAATTTAAATTATTAGACATGGAGAAAGTTAAGTATTTAGTTAGCTCTGTCTTTGTGTCATTACAAAGGATTTAACGTTCTGACTGTCATTGTAGGACTGTCAAAGGATTTTTTAATGGTCAGACCTCTTTTTAAGAAGCCTTCCCTTGGCCCTTAGCGATGGATAGTTATAAGCCAATCTCCAATCTCCCATGGTTGGGCAAGGTGATTGAGAGGGTGGTGGCCAACCAGCTCCAGGGTTTTGTTTTTTGTTTTTGGAGGAAACTGATTGTCTAGACCCATTTCAAACTGGCTTTAGAGCTGGCTATGGGGTTGACACAGCCTTGGTCAGCCTGATGGATTACCTCTACCGGGGAATTGGCAGAGGGAGTATGACTCTGCTGGTTCTTCTGGATCTCTTGGTGGCATTTGATGCCATCAACCATGGTAACCTTCTGGATTGCCTGGAGGAGTTTGGGATAGGGGGCACTGCTTTGCAGTGGTTCTACTCCTATCTCTCGGATAGATTCCAGATGGTGGAGCTTGGTGACAGTTGCTCCTCAAAATGGGAACTGTTATATGGAGTCCCTCAGGGCTCCATTCTGTCACCAATGCTTTTTAATATCTACATGAAACCGCTGGGTGAAATCACCAGGAGGTTTGGTGCTAGGTGTTATCAGTGTGCTGATGACACCCAAATCTACTTCTCCTTTCCATCAGCATAATCAGGAAATGGTGTCTATTCCCTAAATGCCTGCCTAAAGGCAGTAATGGGCTGGATGAGGGATTGAAACTGAATCCAAGCAAGATGGAGGTGCTCATTGTTGGGGTTCAGAATCTGAGGGATGAGTTAGATCTTCATGTGCTGGATGGGATTACACTCCCCCGGAAGGAGCAGGTACAGAGCTTGGGAGTTCTCCTGGACCGAGGCCTCACCCTGGCATCTCAGGTGGAGGCTATGGCCAGGAGTGTTTACTATCAGCTTCAGCTGATTTGACAGCTGCATCCATTCCTTGAAAAGATGACCTCAAACCATTGGTGCACCAGCTGATAACCTCCAGGCTTGACTACTGCAATGCATTCTACGTGGGGCTGCCTTTGTTAATAGTTTGGAAACTTCAGTTAGTTCAAAATGAAGCAGCCAGATTGGTCTCTGGGGTAACCCAGAGAGACCATATTATGTCTGTTTTGAAACAGCTGCCCTGGCTGCCTGTATGTTTCCGGGCAAATTACAAAGTGCTGGTTATTACCTTTAAAGCCCTGAGGGGCTTAAGTCTTAGAGAGCGCCTTCTTCTGCATGATCCTCACCACACATTAAGGTCATCTGATGAGGTCCGTCTCCAGCTACCACCAGTGCATCTGGTGGCGAATCAAAGGTGGGCCTTTTCTGTAGCCACTCCAGGGCTGTAAACGCACTCCTGGCAGAAATCCATAATTTGAGATCATTACTGTCCTTCAGGAGAGCCCTCAAAACCTATCTGTTTGCCCTGGCTTTCCAGGGTTTTTAAATGGTTGTAAATGGTTTTAATGTTGTAACCTGGTTTTTAAACTGTTTTGGATGTTTTAATTGTTATTGTTTTATGGGGTTTTATAATAACTCTTTTTAACTGTTAGTTGATTTTAATTGTTTTGTTTCAATATAAACCACCCTGAGCCATTTTGGAAGGGCGGTATAGAAATTGAATGGATGGATGGATGGATGGATGGATGAATGAATGAATAAAATAATTGAGTAATGGTATGCCTTTTCATTAGATTTTTTGCAAGTGCTGAGAGGGTAGAAGAGTTCATGGTGGGAGACTGGCAGGGTCCTCCTCTGGGGAAAGCGGTGGAGGGGAGTCATTAGGGGGCATCTCAGGTTCTCTTCATGGGGCCTGGAAAACCCTGAAACTGGCCCTGTGACAAGAGAACAAGGAAGGTCTAAGCACCTGGATTTCAATAACTGCAGTAACTGCATTCCAGCATCATCAAGAGTTACATTAGAAGAGGCATTCCTTCTTCTCTCTTATGAATGTGGGAGATAATGAGCCGGGTCTCACGATCTGTGAGACCCGGTTTGGTGGGGTGAGCGGGGACGGAGCCCTGGGTGGCTGGGTCGGCCACCCACACGATTGCCGGCTCCATGATGGAGCTGGTGGGGGCTGGCGAGAGCTAATCATGTGAATAGCCCCAATGAGACTGTTCTCATGCACACCCTAACCCAGGTGAGGGAAGCTCAACCAGGGTTAGGCTATGCATGAGAACCACCGAAATCGAGCCCGACCCCTACAGGGCAGTGCCGCCTAGCCCAGATTTTAAACCCAGTTCTCAGCTGAGGTTAAGGGCTCAAGCAAGGGGGCTATTCTGACGATCAGCAAAAATCAGGCTAGCCTCCGCTAGCCCGATTTTTGCTGATCGTCAGAACCACCGGGCTCACAGCTGAGCCTGGTGGTTCTGGAGCGGCTAACCCGCTCTGGAACCCCTGGTAAAAAGCAGGTTTGTGGAGCGAGTGCTCCGCAAACCTGATTTTTACAATTGTGTGTTGCCCCCCGGACGGGAGGCGGAAAGCTGCCTCCTGGCTCCGGGGGTCTCCCCAGTATGCCCTGTGCGCTCCGTCACGGAGCCGGCAACTGTGTGGGTGGCCGATCCGGCTGCCCAGGGCTCCCTGCCCACTCGTCTGCTGGGAGAGCGGGCTTAGCCTGCTCTCCCCGCAGTTTCTAAAAAAGCGGGTCTCATGGATCGTGAGACCCGCTTCAAGGTGTTACCCACCTGGGTAACAGCTTGCTCTTTGCTGCCCACCCCACCCTTGGGCTCATCTTCACTTTCTGTCCCAGGGCCCACTCTAACTTTGCTATGCCCTTGAGAGATGGCTTGCCAGTTGAAGGGCAGTGCAAGGCACGTTGAGATAGCATCCAGAAACAGACAGGGGGTATACCTCTGGCTTGACTCAGCAACATCCAACAAACCTAGATCTGTGACCATCTGCAGCGCCAACTTCACATTCTCTCCACATCTTGGGCTGGTTCCCCACTATGTGTGAGCCCACCCAGTGAGTTTGAGGCTGAGATGAGATTTGAACTCATCTCAGCTACTTACTTGCTATTCGCACTCTTGGCTACCACAGAGCAGCTCTCATCCCAGTTTCAATTCAAAATCCATGCAAGTACGATTCCTCCCTTGATTGTATTTGGTAAGAGTGACTTTTGGATGGATGCTCAAAACCCAATCAGCCCTTTGGTGGCTGCGTAACTTAGTACATGTCTTCACATTAGGGCTTGCTCTGCACCTGTTTCGTTTTATGAGTGAGCGGATCATTCCATAACTGTTACATTAGAACAATAAATACTGTGTGTCAATGAAGTTTATGGATTCTTTGGGCCAAGTCGTTGATCCCCTGTATCATCAATGACAGAAGTCAGAAGACAGATAGAAGCAGCAGGATATGCAAGAGTAATGGACTGGAATGCCTGAACATTGTGCTGATTCGAACTGGAATACATTGGAGACATCATGGTATAATGAAGTTTGGGAAACTGCTGAGACCAAAAGGAACAGCAGATGCAGAGTCTGCAAGGAGGTGGCATTTTAAGGAAATTTCACATTCCAAAACCAGCAGTTCTAGGACCAAGGAGATTAAAGCCTACAAATCATGGTCATATTGGCCGACACCATGTGCAGTCTACCATCTCTGTAACTAATCAGTTAAATCAACTTCATTAATAAGGCAAATCAACTATCTACATTACTGAACCTCTGTAAGTGTCTAATGTACAGAAAAATCCTTGCCCCCATGATAATCTTTGTTGCCACCCCTTTGCTCCCCTAAACTAGTTGTCCTAGAGTTGCTCCTAGAATGGCCAACATGGAAAAACAGGCCTCAAAATAGTGCTCAAAACCCTCGAAAAGTTTCAAATCAAAACAGGGCCATTTCGTTTCAAGCTCAAAACAGGCCCTTTATTTTAAGAACATTTTATTTTGAGCTCGAAACACACAACATTTCCCATTTTGAGCTCAAATCCTTTCAAGCTTGAATCAATTTGTACATCTCCATTGGCAAGAAAGATTATTATGGGAGTAAGGGGTTTTCTTGTACATTAAATACTTACAGAGGTACAGTAATGTTATGTAGACAGTTGATTTACCTTATTAATGAAGCTCGCTAGACATTTTCAGACTTATTCTGAAAATGGACTCGATTCCTCTTGTGAGGGGAGTGAGGTGGGCTGGCTGTCTTTTTGGATTAGGCCAAACCTTCCAGTCGGCTTTCCAGGCTAGTTTTTTCTTTCTATCCAAGATCACATGGCAGGAAAGACTGGGGTGTGGGGAGAGGTTAATACCAGCCCATCTGAAAGATGACCCTGCAGCCTCTGTGGACATGGTCTCAGGCAGTCCAGTGAATCCTGGCCAGGAAGGAAGCTAAAGGCATGGCCTGGCTCCTGGGAGGCTGGAGAAGTTTCCTACCTACCTGGCTGCATTGGCTTCTGTTGCTTGTTCTGGTGTAGAGGAGTGAGTGATTGAGCCTTCTGTAAACAACGGAGGCCTTTTAAAATAATTCAAGCCATAAGACCATCATATACTATGTATATATTATCTGACACTTATCATATACTATATATATATTATCTGACCAAGTTCTAGTCTTGTAGATGGGGGAGTAAGAACTATTTTGTGGGGTGCACCTGCTCCCACTTGGAGTCATCCTTGTGGCCATTATCTTTTATTGATCTTCACTGTTTTATCAGATTTTAGCCTGTTCTGTTGCTGTTCTGAAGATTATTTTATTGTGTTACAGTTTTATCACGAATGCTCCACTCTAAACTGTTGCGAACATTTTTAGTAGGAAAGCAATATATAATTGCTTTATAAAATATAAATAAATAAGACTGCCATTCCAGTCTTATGTATACCTATAGGGCCATAACTCTCACTGAATTTGATGGGGCTTATTCCCCCCAAAAGTGTGCATGAGATTGCAGTCTAACCGCTCATGCATTCTTCCTCAGATGGAAAGCATATTGATCCCAATGGGGCTTGCTCTCAAGTAATGATGCACAGGATTTCAGTTGAACAGCACAGCACGTGTCTACTCCAAAGTAAACTTCATTGTGTTCAACAAGGCTTGCTCTTAGGAAATTGCTCGTCGGATTATGGCCCACGTTACTTAAAGAAAGTAGAGTTTGGTTTAAGGCATTTGCTGTATATCAGCTAAGTGCAAGTTTTAACTGGTATGTTCAGAATTCTCCTCTAAAAGATTACTGCAGAGGAAGTGATCTGAAGAGTCAAGTCCAAGGCAAGCATGTGCAGTTTTATAGGAGCTGCTGGAAAATTCCATCTTGGCAACATGTCATTTGGGAAAGTAGCCGAGACATTCTACGCAACTCTTCTCACTTCGCTCCTAGATATTAAACAGGTGCTGACAACTGCACAGCGAGATCACTTGTACTTGTGGGCTTGCTCTTCTGTGTGCAAGCTTCTTGCATTTATATCCTATGTGTGTCTACATCGACATGGTACAGAGAAGAGGAGCCTGACATAGGCCAGTACACGACACCAAAGGACCGAGCTAGTTATTTCAAAGCAGTGTGTCCTCCTGAGGTCTTGGGCAACTGCCCAGGGATGCTGACCCAGATGCCAGCCCTGCCTGTGGCTCACCTTTAACCAGAGTAGGGTGAAATCGGTGTTAAAATGTTGTGCCAAATATTGTTGTTAAAATAGCATTCAATTCTGCATCCAGATAATAAAAACATTGTGCCCAGAAAATCTGCATTCTGAATACATTATACACGTTGAGCAAATGTGCATTACTTCAAGACTTGAAATTTTCATTATTTCCATGGTTTTTTCTGCAATGTTCACTAGAGTTTTTAAATAAATGTGTACTGGGTTTGTTAGTTATGGTGAGGTGCAAGGAGATATACAAGGCACCGAAGCACCTGCCCCTCTCACTGGAATAGGGATGTGCCCGAACTGGCTGGGGCAGCCACTGGTGGAGTGGGCATTGGGTCCTTTAAAAAGCAGGTAAACAAGTCCTCACCTGCTCCTCTAATGACCCATCGCTTTTCTGGGCACAGCACTCACTGTTCAAAAGGCCACACGTGCAGCCTGCTGGGAGCAGCATTGCAGCCACACACAGCCTTTTGAACAATGAGCACCACGCCCGGAAAAGCGGTGAGGCAGCAGAGGATCAGGTAAGGACCTGCTTACCTTCTTTTTAAAGGACCCAATCCTCACTCCACCAAACCAGTTTGGATGTGGGTGCCTGAGCTGGTTCGGACACATCCCTGTACCGGAAATATTATACAACCACTGCTCTGACTTGTGAGATTCCAGCAGGCACTTTCACACATGGTGAAGCATGTTCTCTCTACTACAAGGGCTAGAAACTTGCTTTTTTAAGGAAAGAGAAAGAGAAAACTGACTATGAATAATACCACATTCTGCATTCTCTTACGGGTTCTCCTGCATTTCCCACCATGGAATCCTGCATTTAGCACAAACCTCTTTCTCTGACAAGTAATACCAGTTACAGTGGTATTAGAGAGTGGCTGATATTATCTTCTGATAGTTCTTACAACTACTTTGCTGATATTGTTATTTAATTCCACCTGAAACAATATTTGGAACAACATTTGGAATTCTAAAGCAAAGTTGTTTCCCAAGATATGGAAATGGAGCCTGCTGATGTTGACCTCACTTCCACAGATTCCAGCTAAAACCTTTTCTACCTCCCAATATGGTAGTTAACAGAATCCAGGCCCTGGATGTCTTTGAGCATGCACCATTTGCTCAGGGTTGCTCTGCTTCACAGACTTTGTTGCCTAGAGTCAATGTATCCACAGTTCGTTTAGCACTCCTTTTTGCTGATTCTGCATGTGGAAGAAGAACAAATGTACCATTCATGCAACAAAGGAAGACCACAAAGCTTCCCAACTTTGGTGCAACTGTTTCCATGTTTGTTTTTAAAGAGTGAGGCTATTTCCATAATCAACGGAAAGTGGGCTAAGCTCTCTTAGCCCGCTTTCTATTGATTGTGGGAACCACTGGGTGCATGGACGGGCCCAGTGCTCCCAAGGCGGCTAGCCCACCTAAAACACGCTCCCCTTAAGTGAAGTTAATGGAGCGAGCACTCCGTTAACCTCATTATGTTGCTCATGTGTCGCTGCAGCATGTGGTGACACACGAGTAGACCCCTGGCTGGGAGGTTGCAAGCAGCCTCCTGGGTTTGGGGTTCTCTCCAGGATACCCCATGCATGCGTGCAGGCTATCCTGGGACTTCCGGGGGCCACGCAGCCCCAGATCCCCGCAGCCCTCAACAGCTCCATGATGGAGCCGGCAGTCGTGTGGGAGGCTGATCTGGCCGCCCAAGGCTACAAGCTCGATCATCTGTGGGAAGAGTCCGCTCTCCCCACAGACCGACAGAAGCTCTTCTCACGGATCGTGAGACAAGCTTCTTTGTCTTGTAATCTTGTTTATCTTGTTGGACTTGACAGTCCCTGCAAGAATAAATAAGGTGCATAAAATGTGGATATGTGAATATACCTGGTCCTGAGTAATATTAAATTCAGGAAGTATGGCTATGCAAAGGAACCTGTGGCAGCATGAGTAGAACAAAAAGGTACCCAACGAGTGAGCGGGATGGATTTCCCATGGCTTGCCCATCATCCATTCTTCTGAGGCATCCTAGGTATCCTTAACCTTGGTTTTAAAGCTTTTCCGCCTGGGTATGTTTCTTCTTGCGTTTCTCCTTATACTCTTTCTCATTTTCTTGACTATGCCAAGTGTCAGTGCCTGTGCCTCTCCCTCTCCCTCCCATTCTGTGCGTTCTCCACTGCAATTCTGGGCTTTATACCTGGGAGCACATCCCATTCTTGGTTCATCAAACCACTTCCTCCCTCTCCTCCAAATCCCTTCTTCTTTAGGAAAGTCTTGCCTCGCCACTCCCTTACTAGCTATGTTTCTGGTTATAAATCCTTCACCTCACGGTTGGCTCTTCTATGAGGCCTAGTGAGGCAGTGCCTCAGGCATGAAGAGGAGCATAGGGGGCAGCAAGCACCGTCTCTGCCTCCATGTGTTTTTCTGCCCTGTGGGGGCCTGCCTCCTGTTCCCACTCTCCACAGGGAATGCTGTTCCTTTCCTTCTCTTTGCCCCTCTCGGGCATGCCTCTTTCTTCTTCTTTCCCCTCCTCAAGCTAGAAACACAGATGCCTGACTTGCTGGCAGGATGAGATGAGAGAATGCTGAGATGAGAGAATGATGAGCACCCACTCTTAGATGTAGGTGGGGGTGGGGATCGATGTCTTGGATCACCCCTGCTTCATTACTTCCTAGCCATCAACATTAGTTGGCTTTCAAAACAGATTAGACAAATGCAGAGAGGATAAATCGATCCATAGATGCCAACCAGGATAGCTAAATGGAACCTCCATGTACAGAAGTGGTATCTTTATGAATACCAGGTACTGGATTAAAAAGGGGGGGGCGGGGTGGGAGAGACTGCCACTGCCATGCTTTCCTTGTTGGCTCCTGGCCCGCCACTATTGGAAACAGGATGCTGGGCTTCATGGACGTTTGTTGCAATCCAGTCAGGCTTTTCGTAGGTCTATTCACATGACTGCCAGCAAGGCAGAAGTGCCCAGCATTGGTAGGAGAGCTGAATTAACTCCTGATTTTTAGCGGTGTGCTTGTAAACATTTAGGACGGAGGCAGGGAGAATGATGGTGTGCACGGTGGTAGCCAGGTAGGATGAGTGCTACCGATCTAGATTCCATCCCCAGCTTTTTACCGAGATAGGACAACAAGCCAGTTAATGAAGCTATTCTGACGAGCACCAGAAAGTGGGCTAAGGGAGCCTAGCCCGCTTCCTGGTGGTGTTCGTCAGAACTCCAAGGCAGCTCGTCTGCCTAATTCCCCCGCTCCATTAACCTTGCTTTTCTGCTTCTGTGCCACCAGCGACACACGAGTAGCCCCCCCCCCCAAGCAGCAGCCCCCAATCCCTGCAGCCCCCCCCCCTCCCCGCTGCCGCTAAGCCCACTCTTCCCACAAACCACCTCGAGGCACTTCACACTAATTGTGTGAAGAGCCTCGGTTTTTTTCTGGGCAAATAGCTGGACAGGAATCTCATAGCTAAGCTCTGGCCAGGCCAGACTAATGGGGGAATCTTGGGTATAAATGACTCCAACACTACCCAGCTTCCACCTTGCACATGATCAGGGGCAGATTAAGCTTTTTGCCCCCTGTAGGTGGCTAAGGATTTGCCACTGTAAGATATTCCCCCTCCCCCAAGGGGATGGGGCCGCTCTGGGAAGAGCACCTGCTTGCTTGCATGCGGAAGGTTCCAAGTTCCCTCCCTGGCAGCATCTCCAAGATAGGGCCGAGAGAGAGATTCCTGCCTGTAACTGCCGCTGCCAGTCTGTATAGACAATACTGAGCTAAAAGATGGATCAAGGATCTGACTCCGTAGAAGGCAGCTTCCTAGGTTCATCTGTAACAGTAGCAGGAGCAGCAGGAGCAGGATGAAGCTCCCTCACTTGCCCCTGTTGCTGCAAAATGCTTCACGTATCTTGAAGAAGACAAGAGCTTCAGCTACACAGATCTTTAGTGGCCAGGACAATTCTACCTGTCCTCCTCTTCTCCCCAACAGTCTGTTCCACGCCTTGCAAATTGCTCCTCTGAGCAATTGACCTGCATTTTACATAACAAGAATGACGCCTGATGTCTCTCCCGTAGATAATTGATGGTGAGGAGGATTTCATTGCAGACACAGCAGCTTTTAGGAAAATGGATTGTCTTGTTTTGTTATGCAGCCATTGAGACATTTCTCATCATGCTGGGCTACATAAGTTAGAGATCCAACAAGAATCAGCCATTTGTGCTTTTGTGTACAAAGTTTTTGACCGAATATAAATTTTCTTTACAAGTGTTCAGTGTAATTTAGTTATGTTAAGATTTATTTAGCTTACTATTTCATTGCATATGCTTAATGCTTGCTTCTCTGTTATTCCATTTCTGTTTGTTATTCTTCTCATTAGCACATTTTAGTTATTAAACTGTATTATAATTTGACTGTATTTATTGGAGTCATCATTGAAAAGATGTAAACAATTATCTTGGTTGTCATTCAATTAAAAAGAAATCCACTTCCAAAATCATCTCAGTCATTTCTGGACAGCCCAGCACCCATTATGCTTTGTATGTAAGGATTCTAAGGGGATTTCTTAGTTTTAAAAAGCAAACAATACCCTTCATTTTCCTGTTCCAGTCCCAAGGGGTCTACACCACTGGAAGAAACCACTCATTTGCTCCCTGAAAGCCTCCAATATCTTAACTCACTATTCAAATTTTGTATGACTGTTTACATCACTCAATGGGGCAGCTGTCCACCTAATGAAAATTATATTGCCACCACTCCAGTCAATAGTACAAATTAGGTTCCTGGTGAGATTATGTAGCAGACCAATCCATTATACTGTCCAACTGAAGCATTCAAATATAGGCCAGTTAACAGGACAACATCCAGAACAAAAAACTGCTGCTGCAATGAGCAAATTTGTGCTAGTGCAAGATGCTTAACTGCACTAAAAATGGGGGGGTAGCAGAAATGTGCTAGTGTGAAATAGCACTCTTGCACAAATGTCTCCATTAAAACAAATGAGGCGCAACTATACAATGCTTGCAGTAGCACCATGCTAATCTGGTGTGCCAGCTTCAGACTTAGCACTACTATAGAGTTGTTGCCATGCCCCTGGGAATTCCAGGTTTCACCTGGATATCAAGCATCTCACCCGAATTTCTTAGCCCACCTGGATTCGCCCAGATTTCAGATTTCATTTTTTTAAAAAGCTAAGATCTAGCCCTTGTAGAAGTGGAGTTATGGAGCAAAACGTGCAGGTATCCTACTCAACCACTGGACTTGGATTAAAAGAGGAAGAGCACAGGAGGCTAGCTGGGAGAGTTTCATTTTCACAAGTGCAGTAATCCCCTGAGGAATGTTGCTTTGTTTGTTATCAGCAGGGGATCTCTTTCAGGCAGGTGAGAGGATAGCTTGCTTTTGATGTGAATCACTACCTGCCCACCAGGCTGTGTATTGTAATGTCTTGGCTTTCAATGCATGCCTACTTGAAAGTAGTTTCAATCAGATCTTCTCTCAAATAAGTGTGTACAGAATTGCAGTCCTAATTAAAAAGCTGTGCTTTGTTGTTATTATTAATTTATTCTATTGCTACAGTTAATATGTCAAGGAAAATGGTCAGGGAAAGATATCTTCCCCAACTATTGTTGGTAGATATCTAGAGCAAATAAAAATCAACTGGAAAGTGCAGCTGCTAATTTGCATATGCAAATTATAAGATTTTAATATGCAAATTTTCAAGTCGTTTTACATTATATGTACATTAGGCATCCAGATTTGGAAAGCCAGAATATGGCAACCCTATACGACTAGAGTACCTTAAGAGAGAGGTAGAGAGGGGGGCTGTGGGGAGAGTGAGCAAGAGCATTGCGGGGGGGGGAGAGTGAGCGAGAGCATTGCGGGGGTGGTGAGAGCAAGCGAGAGCATTGGGGGCGGCGAGAGTGAGCAAGAGCGTTCAGGGCGGCAAGAGCGAGCGAGAGCACTGGGGGGTGGCGAGAGCATTGTGGGGTACAGCGAGTGGGTTGGGGGGGCGGTGCGAGTGAGCGAGAGAGTTATGCGGGATGCCACAGGCTCAGATGACTGCACAGATGCTCTGTGCAGGGTCAGCTAGTATATATATTTTTTCTAATGAGGGACAAATGCTGTTCCTATTGGGACCAACATTTCTTCCCTGAAATGAGGGACATCCTGCGTAATGAGGGACAGCTGGCAACCCTAGGCTGGATGGCCATCTATCAAGGATGCTGTTGCAGTTTCCTGCTTCATGGGCTCTCAGACTGAGACAGCCCCACTAAGCTGTTCCGTATACATTGATTCTAAATAGGCTGTACTAGCTGTTCTCTGCTTACATGATCAGCATGGTTTCCAGTTCATCTAATAACATAGACTAAGTTATTCTTCTTGAGTTACATACACCAACAGGAAGTCTAACAATATTAACCTGGCTTGCTACTTGGATGCATACCAACCTCGTGATGCTGTTGAGGCAGCACAAAGAAGATCTTCAAGCTCCTATGGGAAGTCAGCCAGAGGGGGCCATAGCCCTTATCTTTTGTGTGTCTCCCACCCCCAGGATACTGTTTTTAAATGGCTAGGGAGTGTGATTTGCCTAAAACTGAGGGAAATGGGGGGTTTCATTAAGAGCCCCCCACCCTATTTTCCCCATAATTCAAGCACTGTCTTAGGATCTTAAATGGATGCGTTCATTCATCAGCAAATGCCTTCTCTCTCTATTAGAATTATTATTTCTTGATTTCTCTTTTGTGGACACATCTGAGTATTTCCTAGAGAAGGTGTCTTTCCATCAATTCTTCTGCATCCTTTCAGATCCATAGCAGGAGGTTTTGCTTTGGGTCACCTCCTTCTCTGACTGGTTAGGGTACCTACAGGTTGTTGCACCTGCACCCATTGTGGGCTCCTGTCCACTAAGCATGGCTCTATGGAGCCCTCGGGGAGGCTAACAGCACTAGACAAATGAATAAAACCAATCACCATTTAAATGGCATACATAAACTCCACCGCCATCATAAAAACAATAAATCAATGGCAGCAGAAGCAGAGCAGAGTTGAAAAACCTGTCCAGAAGACTTCCTTCTCCTTCTGCCAATTTGCAAAGACTTTTTAATATACAAAATCTTGCCCTAGCTACTGATACTGAAACTGCTGCTACTGCCATTTCCATCTTGACTTTGACTTTAGCTGCTATGATGTTTCAGAGGCTGTCAGGATGAGAAATATTACTCAAAGTAGTCCCACTGAAATTAAAAGGACAAGTTACACAATACCTAAATTGTTTGTTTAATTTCAGTGGGACTACTTCATTTTTCTCAGTACTTCAGCCAGTGTTTTCAATAGTGCTCATTCATTTAATAGTGTTATTTCACAGATGTTTCACTTTGTGTGCCTTTCCCCCACCCACTACTCCTTGAAGGGTGATTGCCTGGGAATCCCATGTAAGCTTCCTTGAGTTACACAAACATAATGGAAGAAAAGCAGATCAACATAATAAATAAATGCAATGGCTGAAAGCCAGTCTAAATGACTTGTGACTAGTCCCATTGAAATGAATGGAACAAGTTACTCATGACCAGGCATCCCCAAACTGTGGCCCTCCAGATGTTGCTGAACTACAACTCCCAGCATACCCAGCCACAAAAAATTGTGTCTAGGGATGCTGGGAGTTGTAGTTCAGCAACATCTGGAGGGCCGCAGTTTGGGGGTGCCTGCTCATGACTAACTTATCTTATTAATTTCAAAGGGACTGCTCATGAATAACTTAGTCTGGCTGTCAGTCAATAAAAACCTCAGTCCAAAGGGGAATACAGTACTTGGGAGGAAGGGAAAGGTCTCAAGAGCACCAGTGTCTCAAACAGACACTGTCTTTGGTGTTTAAAATGGGCCTATAGACAAATAGGTTGCACCTGAAAGAACAGCTTGAACCTGAAAGATCCTTTTAAAATTGAAATATCTCAGGGATTAAACCAGGGATCTTTTGTGTGCAAACAAAGCCTGTGCTCTTCCCCCAAAGTTACAGATCACTGTTCCTCCTTAGTCATGACAGTTGTGAGATAGGAATCCTATGACCCTATAAGCACAAACATAGCAAGAGCACCAGGCACAATCCTCAAGCCGCAGCATCTATGGCAAAAAGGTCCAGTTACTGATCCCAGGCGAAAGATGGGATCTGAACTCAAAACGCTAATGGCATAACTTGAGGGAACTAGCTGGGACAAAAGCATCTCCCCCATCAGCATTATGGGAGATTTGTGTTTGGCATGTTTATAGGAGACCTACACAGAAGAGGGAATCCTGACCAACTGAGGGTTCCCAGCACATGTACTTATCTTCACATACAGGATGAAGTTCTCATAATGGCCTTGATCCAGTTCTATCTGTGCTTTGCTTAATGAGATGAGTGGCTGTAGAAGGGAATGGACCTGTGTCACACCTCATGTGGTTTAAAGGACTTTTAACCACAGGACTTTTGTGCAATAATGCAACAGCACCATTTCAAGAATCTATGTGACTTTTCACGGCTATGTGATCTTGCACTAGTGCAGCTTCATTCATTGCACATGCCCAGTGTTAGCCAGGATGGCAGCCATTGCTTTTAAATAAATTTAAAACCAGATCTGGAGGCACTTGTCACTTTTGGACAGAAGATGAAATTATCTCATCCCCACCACTATGAAACCAGGATGAAGAGAAAGTGGTCATTTCTTTTTATTATTATTATCATAAAGTTGTAGTGGGAGGAAATGCGAAATGAAGAAATATGCCAAATGTATCAAGCATTAATGAGAGCTGTCAAAATATCATATATTGCTTCATTTGATCACATCAGGTCAAACTACATGTCAAGGCAAGGTACCAACCAAATGAATCTGTTGGGGAAAACAACAAATACAAAAATAACATGATGGTGGCGGGTTCAAGATTAAAGACAAATAAAAGAGAGCAAGGAGAATAGCTTGAAACTGTCTTTCGTTGTGGTACTGAATGAACCATTGATACAAATGTTCAAGCTAGATAAGTTATGAGAACAAAGGCAGGAATATTGAATGGCTTTCTCTCATTCATAAACTGAAAGGGTATTTGCACATGCAGCCTAACCCAGGCTAGGGAAGCCCAGACTGGATTAAGCTGCATGTGTGAAGCCCTGGGAGCAAGGTCACTCCCCGTGCTCAGAGGCATTCTTGCCCCCGCCCTTCCCAGCCAGGTTATATGCACGACCTCTGAGTTTATGCATATCGGTTTATGTATGTGAAGGTCTGTTCACCCAGAAACCACTGTGAGAATTATTATCTTCTGTCTGGATTCTCTTCTTACTAATTTGTAACATTACTGGATTTAATGATAGGAAGGCTATGTGATGAACCCTTTGAAGAACATCCAACACCTCTTCTGGTGCATATGACAAACCCATTGCTCTCATTGCACTGCACAGAGATGCTCCACATCAGCAATCATGTAGACATACAGATAAAGGGTAGAATTAGATATAAGCCCTGTTCAGACATTATGTTGTACCTGCATTCAAATGTCTGCACACACACATACATGTTTTTGTCTGAATGACCGTGTTTGCATTCATATTATCTATGCTGTCAGTCAGTCAATTTCAATCCTTGCTCAATTACATATAACAACAAAGTTCCAAATTAACAGAACAATTAGCTTCCCATCCAGAAATATATCCAGACCAACATGCAGATTAACCTAATGGACATATGTTGATATATATTGTGATACAGTATATCAAGTATATATGAAAACTATAAAGTAAAACAATATAATAACCTACCACACCCTGATCAAAACATAAACACTGCCATACGAGATTTAGTTAGCTGACATGAAATGTTAACATGGCGATCAGAAAGAAGATAAATAACATAAAGTCAAGTAGAGTTGTGCCGTCGAGTCAGTGTTGACTCCTGGCGACCAGAGAGCCCTGTGGTTTTCTTTGGTAGAATACAGGAGGGGTTTACCATTGCCATCTCCCACACAGTATGAGATGATGATGCCTTTCAGCATCTTCCTATATTACTGCTGCCCATTATAGGTGTCTCCCATAGTCTGGGGAACATACCAGTGGGGATTCGAACCAGCAACCTCTTGCTCCCTAGGCAAGTTACTTCCCCACTGCACAATTAGGTGGCTATAAATAACATAAAACTCATCCGTATATGTTGGACTATGTATTTATAAGGGGAGCAATACATCTAAGATGCAAATCTCAATAAAAGGAGCAATATAAAAGTACATGATCAATTGATTCAACATCCTCATTCCCACAAGGGCACAAATGCTCCAAGTACAGGATTTGCTGGAACCTACCCTCTAACATCACCAAAGGCAACATATCCAATCATGCAAGTGTCAGAACCCAGCTATGTGTTGATAATATAAGATTATACAAATAATTAGCAGGTTTGTAAACAGTCCAGCATATCCAATCTAGGGATGTGCAGAACCAGTTCGACCAGTTTGAGTTTGAACCGGACTGGCCCGCAAAAAGAAGGGGCTGGTCTGAGTTCAAAAGGAACCAGGCCCAGTTCAGATCGAACTAGTTCGGCCCAGTTCAGCTGGTTTGATTGCCTTGCTTTTAAAGGGGAATCCAGTAAGAATTCCTCTTTACAAGCAAAGGGGGATTTCCTATATAAAAAGGGGTTTGGAGGAGGGGGCAGGCAAGGGAGCACTTTACTGGCTGTGGCGGCGTCTCCCTGTGGTGAGAGAGGTGGCTCCATGGCAGTGGTGGTATCAGCCCCTCCTCCATGCATGCACGGAGGCCAGAACAGGGCCGTCCGCTGGGGAAGCACCAGTAGGGCCAAGAGGGGCCACTGCTGCTGCTGAGGAACTACCACCACCAGGTAGCCGCTGTGACAGCTTGTAAGGTGCCCTCTCACCTGCCCCCAAATCCCTTTTTAGATAGGGAATCCCCCCTTTTTTGTAGAAAGAAAAAGAAAAAAAGAGGGGGGATCGGAATCCTTACTGCATAGCACTCGAACCAGGTCGAACTGGGTCGAACCGGTTTGACAACATGAACTGAACTGCTGCTCGTTCTAATGAACCAGTTCATGGACAGGGCAGTTCAGTCCGAATTCAAACCAAACTGCCCATTCCAGTTCCACTGATTGATTGATTAAGTGCCGTCAAGTCGGTGTCGACTCTTAGCGACCACATAGATCGTTCCATGCACACCCCTAATCCAATCTGCATGGATCTAGGTTCCAGACTTAAATCTTTTTGATATTCCATATCAGTCACATGCTGCCTAATAATTAATTTAGAATTTTCTAGCCCAATGGGAGTAAATATTCCAGTGGCAATCCATTTGTCTTAAGTTTTTCAATAATAGAATTGGTCCAGTCAGAGGAATATTCATCATTAAGGATCAAGAGAACACGTCCCATTGGGGAAAAAATATCAATTTCAGCAAAAAAATAAAAGTATACATCCATACAAGTATCTCCAAACTAGGCAGGCCTGTCTACAATCTCAATTTAACTTTGGGTACACAACGAGGAGTTGAAAGGATGAACCTAAGAAATCTAGATTGAACCCTCTCATATACATAAAGATTTGAGAACCATACAGAAGCTGTGATAATACCTTAGATGGAAAAACTCTAATAGTAGCAGGAATGTTACCCCCTGAAGAGAAAATAATCTCAGAATTGCAGTTGCCGATCTCTGGGCATTTGCCACAGCAGAATTAATATGCTCTTTCCAGCTACCTGTTGCCTGAAAGATAACCCACAAATACCTTTACTGCGATGCTAACTCTATTTATTTGTCATTTATGCATAACAGGCCTTCTAGCAAACATTACAACCTTTGTCTTCTGATGATTGATAGTTAACAGATTTTCTTGACAGTAATCAGCCAGGGATCTTAACACTCTCCTCATCCCTACCAAGCACAATGGCAACCACACAGCATCATCAGAATAAAGGAGCAGGGCTAGATGTCTATTGCCCAGTTTAGGTGGGTGAAAATCAGAATTAGAGATTCTGCCCACCATATCATTAATATAATAGTTTAAAAGCAATGGGGCCAAAAGACAGCTCTGTCACACTTCTTTCTCTGCGCTTATAGATTTTGTCATATGTCCCTGCGGGTTTTAGTGTACTCTTAAATAGGAGTGTTGTAAAGATTTTGTATTAGTGAATAGTAAAATTAGATCATTTAATCTATAATCTATCCCATGGGATGTGATCAAAGGCTGACTTGAAATCAACAAAATGTAACCAACAATGTTCCTCTCAACTTGCTTTTATATTTATTTACCAAATGCCTCAAAATTAGGCCCTGATCTAGAGTAGTTCGTCCAGCTCTAAATCCCGCCTGCTCATCTGCTATTACACTTTCTCAAGCAAACCAATTAAGACGCTTCCAATATAAGAGTCTAACATAAAGTTTGCTAATAACAAGAAGTAGGCTGATTGGCCTGTAATTAGCCACATCAACTAATTGGTAAAAATGGCAGCCCCATGCTGAATTCTTTGCCTTGCACCCTGGAAACATTTGGGAAGACTTATCTATGAGGTTTCCCTACATTTTCCCAACCTTGCCTGCAGCAGCCAGTAACACAGAACACTGTGAGTATGTCACAGCATGTAAGTTTGACTTAATATTAAGCAAATGAGAAGGACATCTTGTCATGGAGTTGACATTTTCAGTGGCAGCCTGGTGTTCTTTATTGTTTGTTTGTTTGTTTGTTTTGCTTTAAGCACAGACACAGTCCAGCCAAAGTTAAGCACTTATTGCAATGGAAAATAATTGAGCACAACTCTGCCACTGAGAACAATGAGAGCTATACGGGCTTCACTGTGATTACTCTGTGCCCCAGTTTTTTAGCCCTGACATCTGCAAAGATAAGGCTTGCATGAGTGAGGGTGAGGAGGATCAAGTAGGATCTCCAATGACTGACCAAGAAGTGGGCCTTCATTGTTCTGCATAACTCATTGCCCTGCCCCATAACTAGCAAAAGCAAAGTCAGTGGGGCATATTAATCAAATATACATGACACAGTGTACAGAATTCAGTGTGCTCAGTGCAGAATTCAGGATATTTTGGTGAAGGTAGTGGTGATGATGATGATGGATGGAAATGATTATGGAAAGAGGAAGAACAAAAACAATGACACTTTGTTGTTGCAAAGTATTTTCAGTCTAGGACAAGTTATATGGGGAGGGGCACTCTCCTATAACAGTCTATAATGTGGAAGAGATAGACAGTTGTGCTGTTTCCATATGTAATGCGGTAACTTACTTAGCATGTGCGTTAATCTGACTCTGAACTGAGAGTTTAAAAGCACTGGTGGTTCTATTGGATGTAATAATAAGAACAAATGCTATATGAATTATTCCAGCTCTTTGTCAATTTTGTAATTTATATACAGAAACTTTACTGTCTTTAATTTTTCTTTTACTTTTCTTGTTACTCCTGTTGTCTGAAGTACATTTTAAATGATTTGTATTTTTTACAATTAAATCTCATTTTAAAAGTATTAGTTATTCTCATTGTAGGAGAGGAAACTATCAGATTATTCTTCTAGCCTTTAAAAAGATTTGGCAGTGGAACAAAATTCCAAAGGGGTGCAGTGGAGTCCCCATCATCATCAACATCAGTAGTCATCTTTAAAAATAAATAGCTTATATAAATATCTGCCAAAGAAGTTATAGGCATAACTGACCTAACTTATAGGCCAGTAAATACATGACAACCTTTTACCTACACTTCCTGGACTTCCTTAAGTTCACAGATGATGCATAACTTCTTTTAATGGACTGTGAGTGTTTCAAAAGCAACCTGAAGCTTCCATATGTTTGTGCCATGAAGGCACTTGTGTATATACACCAGAGGTGCACAACTGTGTCCCTCCTGCAGTTGTTGGACTATATTTCCCATCATCGCTGGCTATTGGCCACTGTGGCTGGAGAAGATCTCAGAGATGAAGTTATTACTTAGGGGTGGAGAACTAGTATAGCTCAATGGCACTTTCTGACTTATTAGGTACTAAAGACTTATTAGGTACTGAGCTGCAATGTACTTTTTGAGTGACCTTGGAAAAGACGCTGCCTGCCTGCTGTTGCTCCCCATGTATATAATTATGGCCACCTACTGCAGTGTTTGACAATCATTCCAGTAAAACTTCTCCAAATTAACAAAAGATTATTTTTTTCCCATCACAATCCATTTTCTTGTGGGTAAAAGCTTAACCTGTTAGATGCATTTTTGCCTTTTCAGCAGCTTTTAAAAGCACAGAGCCACGGCCCAGGAAAAGGTAGTAAACTCATATGCGCCAGAACTAACATGATGCCCCATCAAGAGTCTCCTCCCTGAAAACTCCCTGGGAAGTTTGGAAAACCCTGCCCTAGTCTAGCATTAGACTTCAGGGTGTGATGTTTTCTGTCCTGCTTTCTACAAATCAGAATTCTGCTGGTTTGGACCTTACGTATTTTTTCCACAAACAGAGGGTATTTCTGTTCATGCCCTCTGGGGCAACTTGAGCCAGTCTCCTTTTCCTGCTGCAGCCCTACATGCTGTGCTGTGTTCTAGAGCAGGGATTCTCAATGCTTGGTCTCCAGCTGTTATTGGACTTCAACTCCCATAATCCCCAAACAAAGGCTACTGGGGCTGGGGATTATGGGCGCTGAAGGCCAGTAACATCTGGCGACCCAACGTAGAGAATCCCTGATCTAGAGACCCAGTGTTGAGAATCCCTGTTCTAGAGGGCCTCCCAGCCTTACAGTGGACTTGTGTAATATAAATTGTGCTGTGTGTGTGTGTGTGTGTGTGTGTGTGTGTGTTTGTGTGTTTGTGCAACCTGCATATATGCAACAATACTGGGATGACATACCCTTACGTGGTGTATCAGCCATTATTTATTAGTTACATACAGACGGCTTTTTAACAACAAAAAGTTCTCAGAGCAGTTTGCTCAGGGCCTGCTGTCCCCAAAGGGTTCACAATGGAACAAGGTAGACACCACTGAAGGAAGCCATGCTGAGGCTGAATGCGGTCAGCTGCTCTCCCCCTGCGAAACATCAAAAGAACCATGACTCTTTGCTCAGTTAGCAGGGGTTACTTAGGATCTAGCCTGTTATGCCCAGAGCAACTGCTGCTGATCTTCCAGACCAAAAAGCTCTCTGAACAAATAGCTCATCACTCAGTTAAAAATGTCCCTACTACTGTACCACTGCAGGCCATATGTAAGGGGTTCCATGACTGCATGCCTCCCCACCCAGGTTCAAAACTCCCTGCACATAGAAAACAATTAGATGGGGAGAAGGGTTCTAATCTAGCCTTCTCACTGACAATGCTCATTTTTAATATGTACAAATGTTCTATTTTTCATGGGGGAATATTCATGCAATCCTCCACTTGCGCACAACAGTGGTACTGTCTAGGAACAATTTTACTATGTGATGAACTATTTGTCTAGAAAGCCTCTGAGACTCTGTAAATAATGATGATGGAGAGAGGGAGAGAGAGAGAGAGAGAGAGACATGACGATGATAAATTCAATGTTAACATTTTTTAGAGGTTTCATGTTCAGCCTCCCCCTCTTAATAACCTACAATGTGCATTGATCTTTCTTGCTTGGGTGCATTCTTTCATTGTATTAGTGGATAATTTATAGTTCTACAGGCCTGCCAAGCATAGTTCTAAAGTACCTGCTGAGAGAGAAACATTTTTTTTTCCAAAGTAAATGCTGTTTCCAAGTTGCTGTAAAAGAGAATGTTTTCCCTACTTTCTTGTTTGGGTGTGCAAGGGGGCGGGAGGGATTCCAGTCATGTCTAGAGAGGAAAACCTTTGCACCTGAATTCAATTGCTGCCACATTGTTGGACTTCACCTGAATTTGCAAATGTACATAGCAGTCATGTTTGCCCAAGAATCACTGGAACAGAGTGACTGGAAGCCATTTAAAACAGCTGCGTATAAACAGATCAGATTTACAGCTTCTTGGCTTGAAACACAGTATCAGAGAACAGCTGAATCAAAAAGGAGGGGGCACCCAAACTCCTGCATAGCTCCTTGCCACTCTTACTGGGTTTTTCCAGTATATTCTGAGATGAGCATCTTGTAAGAAACATTTGCATTTTGTACACAGTAACTAGACTCATTTCCATTTTTTTAAAAACACAACCCCTATAGCAACAAAAGTCTAGGGCAGGACTGCAGAACTTTGGCCTTCCCAATGTTGTTGGACTACAACTCCCATCATCCTCAGACACAGTGGTCAATAGTCAGGGATGATGGGAGTTGTAGCCCAGCAACAGCTGGAGGAGTGTTGAAGTCCGGCAGTCCTGCTCTAGGGCAACATAGGGATGCTGATGGTATCCATGCTGGATCAGTACTGAGAGGGAGAGCTTCCACCATCTGCTTCTCAATCCAGCACCAAATCCTTCTTCTTACTTTTACTGGTTGTAGAATCTTACTGCTTGTTGCTGGACTACAGTTCCCATTGTCCTCTGCTGTATTTTATTGTGGTGGGAATGAAGGGAGCTGTAGTCCCACAGCAGCTGGAAAGCCTCAGGTTGGCCTCCCCTGCTGCATTCGTTTCTAATGAGACTGTGAGGTGAGTCTTATGATCAGTGAGACCCACCTTTAGAGGGTTTGCAGCCCGCTCTCCCTTCGGACTCCCTTAGCCCACTCTCCCTGCAGACGATCACCCGCGGAGCCCTGGGCAGCCGGATCGGCCGCCCATATGACTGCCAGCTCCATGACGGAGCTGGTGGGGGCTGCGGGAATAAGGGGCTGTGCAGCCCCAGGAAGTTCCAGGATGGATGTACGCGAATGCGCGGGGCATCCTGGAGAGACCCCCAGGGCCGGGAGGCTAGTTTCAGCCTCCTGCCGGGGGTCTCCTCATGTGTTGTTGCAGTGTGGAGCCACATGCAGCAATACATGATCAAATAGATGGACCTCGTCTTAGGGGAGGGGGAATTAGGAGGGTTTGCTGCTGGGAGCTGTGCAGCTCCCATAGCAGCACATGATTGGGCAAAAGCGGGCTAGGCTCCCTTAGCCCAATTTTGCCCGATCGTGAGAATCTCCTCTGTGCCTACTATGTCCTTTGCTGTTACCCCCACCATGGGTTCTGCAGCATGGTCTAAGGACACCCCATATAGCCACCTTGCTGATTCAGTGTCTGGCTGGGAGACCCATACATGCCACCTTTAGAAGTGGGGTCATAGCTCAGTGGTAGAACATCTGCTTTGTATGCAGAAGGTCCCAGTTTCAATCCTTGTCACTTCCAGGTAAGGCTGGGAAAGACTCCTGCCTGAAACCTTGGGGAGCTGCTAACAGTCTGTGTAGACAATAATGAGCTAGATGGACCAATGGTCTGACTCAGTATTTTTATTTTTTATTTTTTATTGTTCAATTTATATACCGCCTTTCATTAAAAACAATCCCAAGTATAGGGGAACTTCCTGTGTTCCTATGCACGAAACCTCTTCCTTGATCGTGTACATAGGCTCACCTCTTTCAAATCCCTCCTTGCAACTTTTCTGTGAAGCCTTTGGCATGACCTCTTGATCCTCACTCACAACGGTAACCAAGGTCTAGTTCTCATACAAGAGCAGGCTCAGGTGGTAAACCTGTTTATTGACTGTACCATTTCATACTGCAGGTATGACTGGATGCTTTTTGAACAACAACAAAATGATTCTCTCTATACAGAAAGCCAACAGTGATGGACAAACTCTCCCCAGTTCAACTTGGAACTGACTCTGTATTCAGTATTTAAGAGCTTTCAGTGAGCACTGGAAGATTATCTAGACCCATTTCAAACTGGCTTTCGGGCGGGCTATGGGGTGGAGAATGCCTTGGTCAGCCTGACAGATGATCTCCAATTGGGAATTGACAGAGGAAGTGTGACTCTGTTGGTCCTTTTGGACCTCTCGGCGGCTTTCAATACTATCGACCATAGTATCCTTCTGGAGCGTCTGAGGGGGATGCGGGTGGGAGGTACTGTTTTACAGTGGTTCCGCTCCTACCCCTCGGACAGGTTCCAGATGGTGTCCATTGGAGATTGTTGCTCTTCAAAATCTGAGCTTAAGTATGGTATCCCTCAAGGCTCCATACTCTCTCCAATGCTTTTTAACATCTACATGAAACCACTGGGAGAGATAATCAGGGGATTTGGAGCCAGGTGTTACCAGTATGCTGATGACACCCAGATCTACTTCTCCATGTCAGCTTCTTCAGGTGATGGCATATCCTCCCTAAATGCCTGCCTGGAAGCAGTAATGGGATGGATGAGGGAGAATAAACTGAAACTGAATCCAGATAAGACGGAGGTACTTATTGTGCAGGGTCTGAACTCCAGAGATGATTTTGATTTACCTGTTCTAGATGGGATCACACTTCCCCAAAAGGAACAGGTTCGCAGTCTGGGAGTACTCCTGGATCCACACCTCTCCTTGGTTTCTCAGGTTGAGGCGGTGGCCAGGAGTGCTTTCTATCAGCTCCGGCTGATAGCCAGCTGCGTCCGTTTCTCGATATCAGTGACCTCAAAACAGTGGAACATTTGTTGGTAATCTCCAGACATGACTTCTGTAATGTGCTCTACGTGGGGCTGCCTTTGTACGTAGTCTGGAAATTTCAGTTGGTTCAGAATGCTGCAGCCAGGTTGGTCTCTGGGTCATCTCAGAGAGACCACATTACTCCTTTGCTGATGGAGTTACACTGGCTGCCGATAGGTTTCCAGGCAAAATACAAAGTGCTAGTTATAACTTATAAAGCCCTAAACGGCTTAGGTCCTGGGTATTTAAGAGAGCGTCTTCTTCGCTACAAACCCCACCGCACATTGAGGTCACCTGAGGAGGTCCGTTTCCAGTTACCACCAACTCATTGGGTGGTGACATGGGCCTTCTCGTCTGCTGCCCCGAGATTGTGGAATTCGCTCTCTGCTGAGTTACGATCCTCCCCATCTCTGGCTATTTTAAAAAAACATTTGAAAACCCTTTTTTTTTTTAACCCAAGCCTTCTCAGGTTTTTAATTAAAAAGTACTGTTAATTTTATGGTTTTTAAATTACTGTATTGTTTTAACTTTTATATGTGTTTTAATTGTTGTTACCCGCCCAGAGACGTAAGTTTGGGCGGGGTATAAATTTAATAAATGAATGAATGAATGAATGAATAAAACAAAACAAAACAAAACAAAACAAAACAAAACAAAATCTCATCTGTTTTCCAACAGTGCTCTCAGAGCTCGCAGTGTTGGCACACATGTGCTGATGGTGTCAGATGCATGCCTTATCATGCTGCCCCCTGGAAATTGTAGTTCCCAGCACCAGTCCTGGCTGAAACCCCACTCCTTCCCTCCTCTTCCAGAACAATACAGCTGGGAATAAGAGAGAGCTCTAGATTGGGATGAGAGACAGCCATTTGCAAGTAACATGTGAGAAAGAACTGGGAAGTTCCAGGGAAGAAACCCACCAAACAAAAGGCTGCTTGGTGAATGGTCTGGTTCTGTCATTCATAACAATCAACAGGTTAATGGGAAGGAAGGATAAGGATTAACATTGAAGAACTTTTGCATATCCACCTAGAAAGCAGCCTGGTCCACCAGAATGCTGACCATGCAGAATCTGCTTTTACATTCCAAGCTGGAGAAGAACTTCTGGGGAAAACAGTACTCTTAATTCGTAATCTTAATTCTTAATCCGTTATCTTAATTCTTAAATTCTTAAATTTAATTCTTAATCTTAAATTCGTAATCTTAATTCTTTACTGACTTTCAAGAGAGCCCTTAAAACTCATCTGTTTGGCCTGGACTTTCAGGGTTTTTAATTAGTTTTAATTGTTTTAATGTTAACCTGGTTTTCAGGGTTTTAATTATTTTTATAGTTTAATTGTTTTTTAAGATGTTTTTAAATTGGTGTTTATATTTGTATTTCTGTTTTGATTGTTTTTAATTATTTCTGTTTTTTAATTGTAAACCGCCCTGAGCCAGCTCGGAAGGGCAGTATAAAAATCAAATCAAATCAAATCAATCAATCAATAAATAAATACTCAGTTCAACATGCAGCTGAGCATTATGAGCTGCACACATCTGTATTTTTAAAACCGGTTAATTACAGATTTCTGACACATCTCATTTCAGTATAGCCTTCCCTGGGTTTTCTATGTGTTACTAGTTTTCTGTGTGCAAGAAAGGTTTGTGTGGAGAAGTGTTCCATCATGTGAACCCCCACCTGTAGTATGATGTGGTACAGTCCCAACCTAGATTTACCAACTCAAATGCTGAAGGACCATGTTTAATGGCCATTATCTGTATATAAGTGCATTAACTGCATTTGCTCTCATTCCTTCCTTCCTACCCTTGTCTCTTCCATTCCTCCCTCTGTTGCCTTCTGGATTGTCAGTTATAGATTACAAGTTCCTAGCTGGAACAGGGCTGTTTTATATAAGAAACTCTGTGAAGTGCCACATATATTGATTGTGCAGTACAGAACACCATCTACATCTGATTCTCTGGCTGCAACTTTTTTTTTTTTTTACAATGTAGGGTTTCAGCTAGTAGCTAACATTAACCATATCGCTGAAACTTCTACAGCTGAACTGGCTCCTTTAGGGTGACTGAATCTACACATGCAGCAGAATGAAGTGGTGGAAAGGACTGTACCATCTCAAATTGCAGGTGGGGAAATCACATATCTGAATGCTCATGTGTATACACACTCCACCTCCTTGCAAGCAGAAAACTAGCATAGCAAGGAATTTACTGGGCTAAAATCTTGCTCTCTGCTGTGCCAGTTTTCTAACTGTAGGGTGTGTGTTTTTAAATGTGAGGAAGCACTCAGAAATGTATTTCTTACCTGCAGCCTAAAGTAATGAGATTCTCCCACCTCAAGATGCTGCCATCTGATTCAGCTGCATATGCCAATATGTCCTGAAATGTCTTCTACAAGAAGCTATCATTGAAGATTGTTCAAAATCATCAAATAAATTCAGGCAGACTGCGACAGCTTGCCTCCTCAGGGAAGTATATGCATCTTCAGTAGCTGCACTGGTTGGTTTCTGAGCACAAATCAAAGTGTAGGTTTTTGATCTTTCAAGCCATCTGTGGTTTTACAGTTAGGAGAATGGTTCTCTCCCTATCATATATCCTCTCAGCTGCTGAGATCTGTAGAGGAAGCCCTGCTTGTGAGTCCGTCTTGCTGTTGTGTGTCTGTGGAAAATGAGCAACAGGACTTTCTTTGACAGGGTTCCAGCACCTTGGAACTTTCTATCTTAGAAACAAAGGAAACCGTCATATGTAAAGTCAAGCCACTGGTCCAGCTAGCTCAGTATTGTTTACACTGACGTGATTCAGTCCACTGACAGAAGGGTTCCAGACAGTAGGGGTGTGTGCCAGTGTTCCCTCTAACCGAGATTCCCAGATGTTGACTACAACTCCCAGAATCCCGAGCTGCAATGGCTTTTGCCTGGGGATTATGGGCGTTGTAGTCAACAATAGGTATGTGCACAGAACCAGCTCCCTTCGAGCCAATGGTGGGGTGGGGATAGCTTTAAGGACAGGGGAGGGTGCCCTTTGGTGCTCTGTGTATAAATAGTCCGGCGGGGCGGCTGCGTACCTCTTTGCTGCCCTGTTGTTTCACTGACTGGAAGTGACTGGAAGTGCCATGCGCACCTGTGTGAGTGTGTTGCAGGTGGGCATACATCATGTGCGTGCGTAATGTGCATGCATGCACCTGTGACGTGCGCACCCACGACACTTCCGGTCACTTCTGGTCAGTGAAACAACAGGGCGGCAAGGCAGTACGTTGCTGCCCTGCTAGACTATTTAAACCCAGAGTACCAGAGGGGGAAGCACAGGGGGGGAGGGGTCCCTAAGTGTACCCTCCCCCATCTTTAAAGCCACCCCTGCCCCTGCATTCGAACCATTTCAAACGCGGGGGTTCTGAACCTGTTTGGCGTTCTAAGAATAGAAAGCTGAAAAAGGTTCGTGCACATCCCTAGTCAACAACATCTGGGAACAGAGGGAACACTGGTGTTCATTGAACCATTTTTTACAGTTCGGTTTGAATTCAAACTGAATTCGAACCGATCCGCTGGTCCGTGAACCGGTTCAGTCAGTCAAACCACTGATGAGCTGACTCTTTCAACTGAAAAAGGTAGAATCTGTTTGGCCCAGTTTGATAGGCTATACTGGTGAAGGGGAATCGGGTGAGGATTCCCCTTTACAAGCCAAGGGGAATCCTGCCTTTAAAAGGCTTCTAAGGATGCCTGGGGCGTGCGGGGTGGGCGGCAAGAGGGCACGTTACCAGTGGTGGCTCTAAACCGCAGTGCTCCCCGCAACAGCATGGACCGTGCTGCCACCACATGGGCCACGCTGCTGAGGGGTGCACCGGGGTTTAGAGGAGCCGGCACCAGTAACGTGCCCTCTTGCCATGCCCCACTAGCCACCCTTAGAAGCCTTTTAAAGGCTGGATTCCCCTTGGCTTGTAAATCCTCACCCTCTAATTGAGGCTGGTTTGATTCAAGTTTGAACCATTCAAACCGGTTCGGCACACCCCTACCAGACAGGAGCCTTTCCCAGTCCTACCTGGAGATGCCAAGGACTGGGCATGGGACCTTCTGAAGGAGTTCTACCACTGAGCTATGGACCCAACCCCAAAGGAGGCCTGCCAGTCCTGAGAGTTAGGAAATCTACAGCATTTTTTAAACCAAGGCATTTAATTGATATTTAATTGATTTTATGAATAGTGTTGACAGTTTTATAGAGGTTTTTTATAGTGCAAGAAACCTTAACTTTATTTTTATTGTATTCATGATTGTTACTTTTAATGGGCAGCATTCAGACTAAGTTAGTTCTGACTAAATCCTGTTGGAACTAATGGGATTTAAGTTAATCATGGCTAACTTGTTTCATTGATTTCAGTGGCATTTAGTCATTGTAGGCTTCCAGAAATCCATGTTTAGTGGGCAGCATTATCATTCCTACTAATAATAGTAATCATAGTGGTGGTGAAATCAGGCCCTATTTCTTCTATACCCCTATGTCTCCACCCTTCACCATTTACACTTGTCACATTATGGCTTATTTCCCCATATTTGGGGAATTTCCCCATATTATTTCCCCATATGGCTGACAACCCTTAAGTTCTCCCATCTTCCCTTTGCCTCCCCCCACAACATCTCTTAATTGCTCAGATTGTTCCCATTTTGCTAATCCCATATCTGAGCTGTGCAGAAAAAGCATTTTGTGTGCAAAAAATTGAATATTGTAGCATTCTTCCAGGTATGTACCATTTCAGACTACAGGAGGAGGCTACATATCGGGATGGATGGATGGATGGATAAAATAACCCTGCACAGGTGGAATACTAGACTAAAATCCCTGGAATGCTAGTTTTCCATATGCAGGTATTTGTTCTTTCAGCACAGAGGAATATTCAAACATGATGAGTGCTTGCATTCTGAAGTAGTACAGTCCAGGAAGAACTCCATCACATATTTTTTCTGCAAATCTGTGATGAATTAAGTGTTGTTTAGAAATCCATGATGTATTGTCATAGAAAGATGGTTGGGCGGGGGTGAGTCTTAAGTTTCACATTGTTTGCTTACAAACCTCAGAATTCAAATTCTAAGGTCTCTGGAATTTCTTGCCCTACACTATCCCAGGGCCACCTAATGGCACAGCGGGGAAATGCTTGACTAACAAGCAGAAGGCTGCCTGTTCGAATCCCCACTGCTACTATATCGGGCAGCAGCGATATAGGAAGATGCTGAAAGGCATCATCATCTCATACTGTGCAGGAGGAGGCAATGGTAAACCCCTCCTGTATTCTACCATAGACAGCCACTGGGCTCTGTGGGCGCCAGGAGTAGAAATTGACTTGACAGCACACTTTACACTATCTCAAGTGCCCTAGGCCAAGACTGAGGCAGGAGTCTTTCCCAGCCCTACCTGGAGATGCCAGGGATTCAACCTGGAACCTTCTGTATGCGAGCAAATGCTCTACCATTGAGTTACAGCCACATCCCCTAAGGGGAATACCTTACAGCAGACAGCATACTTTACAGCAGACATATATAACCTTTTAATAACATATGAACAGGAAAGCCAATGGCAGCTTGGGGAGCTGTGATAAATCTGCATGAGCTGCCTCTCACTTTCACTTTATACTGAGCATAGATACCCAAGGACAAAATATACAGCAGCTCCATCAGTTCTGGAGATGGGCAACCAACATCTAGAGATAGTCATGTTTTCTTCTTAAGAGAACTTTAAAAAGTAATCAGGAATGGGTTGTGCCACCTTACACTTCTGTTGCTATTTGTATGTGCCCTTCACAATTATAGAGGTCCTTGTGTACTATACCTAACTATTATCTGAGTAGAAAAGATCAAGTGAAAAATTGCCCTGTGACATCAGAGCAGATCAATAATCCAAAGTTGGGGAAAGAATTGAGGAGAAAGAATGACAGTCTGAGGTCATTCACACAGTCAAAAACTGTGTTCTACCTGGGTTTGGGAGCTGTGTATGCTCCCAATTTTTGGTTGTGTGAAAGCAAGGTAGAAGGAAAAGCTACCAGGTTTTCCTCCTACCTTGCTTCCATGCAACCAAAAATTGGGAGAAGACATAGCTCCCAAACCCGGGTAGAACACATTTTTTGATTGTGTGAATGACCTCTCTGTAAAAATGCAGGGGAGGTTTGATACCACACTTGTGTGGCCTTTTGGACAGATGAGTGCTTAGCTAGTCACATGTCAAAGTGTGACTATGTGTATGCATACAAAATACATATTTTGAATGTCGGTTGCAAATTCACTTCCACTTCATTTGGTTCTTCATTATGTCAGAATGAGAGATCCAGTCTTGCAGTAGCAAACATGAATGGCCCCCTTTGCTAAGCAAGGTTTGCCTTGGTTTGTATTTGAATGGGTGACTACATGGGGAGTGCTGTCTGCTGTAAGGTATTCACCTTCAGGGCCATAGCTCCGTGGTAGAGCATTTGCTCACATGCAGAATGTCCCAGTTTCACTCACCTGGCATCTTCAGGTATGGTTGGGAAAGACTCCTGCCTGAAACCTTGGAGAGCCACTGCCTGTCAGTGTAGAGAATACTATGCTAGATGGACCAAGGGTCTGACTGGATATAAGGCAGCTGCCTACAGAAGTCATGGTGATTAATTCATGGAGTTTTAAAAGCTGCTTGGATATTGCTAACATACCTGTAAAAGGGCACAATTCTGATCCTTTAAAAATGATTAGATATTTGCCATTGACACAGCTCGTATTTTATATTAGATGGTTAGTGTTATAAAATATTAAACTTATAGACTAGTTTAATATAGTTGTGTATTTAGTGTGTATGTGCATGCACATGTAGACATAAACTGTAAGTCAATAGTGAATCATCATCATCATCATCATCCAAAACAGGGATTCTCAACGTTGGGCCTCCAGATATTCTTGGACTTCAACTCTCATAAACCCCAACCAAAGGCCACTGGGGCTGGGAATTATGGAAATTGAACAACAACATCTGAGGACCCAACGTTGAGAATCCCTAATCCAAAACACCTTGAAGAGCACCTCAACACCATAGGGGCCGCAGAAATCACCATCAGCCAATTACAAAAAGCAGCTTTACTGGGAACAGCCTATATTTTGCGAAAATATCTGTAATAATAACAACAACAATATTGATGATAAAATTCAGCCAGCCCAGGTCCTTGGGAAGGACTCGATGTCTGGATAAAACAAACCAGTCAATAACACTTGTCTGACAGTGTAAACAAGAAATAATAATAATGTGATCCCTGTCATCCTGTTGGTGTTCATGCCACTTTGCCTAAAATTAGTTTTTTAAATTTTAAAAGATTTTAAATTTTTGAAACCACTTTTCAAAAGAAGGAGAGGAAAAGATACTGTGATGGGAACCAGTGATGAATGTTTGGAAAGCACCTACCGAATTAAAGTCCCTGTTTATTTTTAAGGCTGCAGATGGCGAACAGAGTCAGAGACAGACATTTGCAGGGGCCAGGTTCAGTGATGCAAAGGACTCCACATGGTAAGCACCCAATCATTCCCTGGCTTAAGAAGCAATGGTGAGATTTTGAAACCATCTCAGAGAGCCACCAAAACAGAATCTCCAAAGCAGATTTGTAAGCAGCCACTGTTGCTGCTGCTCATCTTCTAGTGGAATAGCTGGGTTTTCCAGGCACAAGTTTGTGGCTTTTTAAAAAGAAGGCATTAAACAATATCAGACAAATGGTGGAATGTTTTAGTACATTATGGGAATGGTTTTCATTGTAAGTGTGATGAGTGCTGGCGGGGTTTACGAAGCTCTCTCCTTTTAACATCTGTCCCTGTACCCTGTTTCTATTTTACTAGTGAGGTGCTTTTAAATAATCAAGCCTTCCCTTAAATTTAATCTTTTTGCTTTGTTTTGTTTTGTTTTGTTTTGTTTTGTTTTAAAAAGCATTCTCCCTAACTTGCATTTTGTCTATGAAGCACAGTCTTCTCAATCATCAGTCCCCAGCATTTGTGGGCTATGGCGCTTGGGAAAGGATTGATTTATGAATCTCGAATGTGATTTATGTTCTTTGAAGGGGGAAAAAAGGTCTAGTGAGTCACTAAGAGCACACACACACACCATTCCTGTCCTGTTTTCAGAAAACGGAGACAAACTATAGCTTCAGAAAATCTGACCCACCAAACGTTCCAGCTGCAAACAGCGCAGCTGTAATTATCCAACCTGTAATCAAGACACTGAACATTAAGAAATAATGAGGGCTTCTTCATGCCTAGAATAATCTCTTAGGCCACTGACGTGCAAAGCTGGGTGAGACATATATAACAAAGATTCTACCACATCATCGTATTCCTGGAGGCATTCAACAATTTTCTCTCACAGATCTCTAGCCATTAGAGCGGGGTGGGGAGGGACAGAGAGGCCTATGAAATCAGAACTCCTCCATGAAGGATGAGTTTCCTTTTGCTCCATACCAGGGGCGTAGCTGTAATTGAGTGAAAGGGTTCAAAGAACACGGGCCCCCAGCTGCTGAGGGCCCTCCTGCCCCACCCCTTCCTATTTTCTCCATTATCTCCCTCACTCTGGGGTCCGCCAGAGAGAGGGATGAACACGGGCCTTCTCTCCCCTAGCTACACCCCTGCTCCATACAAATGCAGAACACAAATATATAACAATGGGATATTAACTGAATTCCAATACATAGACCAAGATGTCTGAGAAGGGATTTTCAAACAAACCCTCATCTCCCCAAGAACAATCAACACTATATGACAACTGTGTATTCAGCTCCTGTAAGATCCACTTTTTCTTTTGTCTTTCTTTAGAGTCACATCCGGGATTTCATTTACTTAAATCTCATTGAACCCCATGCGTGGATAAAATGTTTCAAGACAGCTTAGAAACACTCCAACTAGAGCAGAAACTAATCTAGAGGAAATCAGAAGCAAATTTTCTGAGCTCAAAATTTGCTTAGAAAAATTCAAATGTAGCATCTCCAGATTTGCATTGTTCTTACAACATCTCCAGTTTGGAATGCTTTTGGATGTATAGATTTTGCTGGGTGAGAGGAGAAAATGATACAATCCAAGCTACTGCCGGCACAGTGCTTATGCATGGAAATTTCCATAGAATACAAATACGAGGAATATTTATATACCACTTTTCAACAAAAGTTTTCAAAGCAGTTTACATAGATATAAATAACTAAATAAATAAAAATGGCTCCCTAACCCAAAGGGCTCACAATCTAAAAAAGAAAATCTAAAAAAGACATCAGCAACAGCCACTGGAGGGATGCTGTGCTGGAGATGGATAGGGCCAGCTGCTCTCCCCCTGCTCTATAAAAAGAATCACCACTTTTAAAATGTGTCTCTTTGCTCTGTTAGCAAAGAGCCTCAGCAGAGCTGTTTTCCATCTTTTCCCCACACTATATGTATTCATAGGCTGTTGGGGGAATAGGTAAAGGTAAAGTGTGCTGTCGAGTCGGTGTCAACTCCTCACGACCACAGAGCCCTGTGGTTGTCTTTGGTAGAATACAGGAGGGGTTTACCATTGCCTCCTCCTGTGCAGTATGAGATGATGCCTTTCAGTATCTTCCTATATCGCTGCTGCCCGATAGAGGTGTTTCCCATAGTCTGGGGAACATACCAGTGGGGATTCAAGCCAGCAACTTCTGGCTTGATAATCAAGTCATTTCCCTACTGAGCCATTAGGTGATGTTGGGGGAATGGGGAGTCTCTATTCATTTCCCACATCCCCATCTAGCACTCCTCCTCACCTCAGTACATGTTACTTGTACCCCAGGCACTGTTCCTTCTAACAGGGATTCCCAGATGTTGTTGACTACAACTCCCAACATCCCTAGCTACAGTGGCCTTTGGCTGGGGATTCTGGAAGTTGTAGTCAACAACATCTGGGAATCCCTGTTAGAGGGAATATGGACCCCAGAAGGCACAAAGAGGGTATGTGCAGAGACTTCCTATTAGCTGCTGTTGCATTGCCTGCCTGCATGTGTAAGTACAGGAACCAGGGAAACAGGGCTTTACTGAGCCTATGAGAATTCTCCATGCATGGACACTGCGTTCAACCTAGATTGGATTAGGCCTTAAATGTAAAACTAAAAGATTGAATGTGGTATGCTGCTGATAACTTAATATCACTGCTGTCAAATTCAGCAAGCGGTGTTAAGGTCTCGCTTTTTTAAAAAAAGTTCTGCATTCCACAAAGTATTTTAAGTATTGCTCAAACATTTGCAAAGGCAAAGCTTGAAAATGTTTGACATTCCAAACCTGAAACTTGAAGTCTGAAGTTCTACTGAATTTCAGATTTATGAACAATTCCATTTCTGTATATAGCACAACACTATCCATACTATCCTGAGCTCCTTGGAGGAACAGAAAGGTAATAGCTGCAATACATATTTTAAGAAAATTTCAGAGCATTTGATTTTATCTTTCCTTTTCGATTCCTCCACCTTCCTCCAAGCAGATCAGGGTGGGTTACATGGTTTCCTCCCTCTGCCCAACCTTATCCTTACAACAATCTGTGAGGCAGCCTATTCAGTCTTAGATAACAAGTGACCCAAATCTATCCAATCACTTTTATGGTCGAATTGAGATAGGAGCTCAAGCTTCCTCAGCCCTGGCCCAGTATTCTAACCACTATTCCATACTGGCCATTGGTTGGCTTTCATTCTCAGGTCTTCTTCCCCCTCCCTTTTCCCCTCCCAAAGTGTACTGAATTTGGCCTTTCAAAATGAATAACCCTCATGAAGTATCACTTCACGGTTCTAGAAATAGGAATTCAAATAAACTTGTCCTTTCCATAGAGACCAGGTCCATGGGTGCTTCACCAGATGGCCACTCAGAGGCCATGGTAGCAGTTCTTCCTGAGGGAGAAGCCCATTCCAGGGGAAGTGGATTGTTTGCAGCCTTTGCTAGGGAGTATATGGGATAATTATATGCTAAAGGCTAAACAAGTACTTGTTAGGCCAACACCTCGCAGTGGGCTGAAGACCAAGGAAGCAGAGCAGCTACCACCATGCCGCCAGGTGCTCAGTACCTGAGTTTCTGCAGCATCAGAATTTATCAGCCAGCCATGGACAGGGAAGTTTCAGCTGGCTTGAGGAGAGAAAACCACTAGATGTGGAGTACATGCGAAGTTAAAAGCCAAAAATCACCCTCCTCTTGGCAATGCAGGATATATGTGGGGTGGGTGGGCAACCAAACCATACGGAAGTGACTATGGGAGACAAACAATACTGAGCTAGATAGAGGTCTGACTCAGTATATGGCAGCGTCCTATGTTCCTATGTTTCTTCTGTGACAGAGCAGCCCAGACAGAGGGAGAGAAGCATGCCTTGGAGCTATATAGCAGTATGTAAAGGGGGATTGGTTCTCCCTCATCACCTGATTCCTAAGTTCAGGAAAATTGAGGCCAGCAGTATCTATTGTCAAGTCTGACATGCTATTAGTTCACTCCTTGAACCGGTGAGCTTGGTGGTATATGGCCTATCCTGCAGTGTTGTGAGCTCAAACCCTCTTGCATCCATTCCCCTTCCACGCAGACTGAGTCCGAGGGGAGGACTTCTGTCACTGGCTGCTCATGTGCAGTTGGGTGCATTCTGTGAAATGCCTGCTATGACAACTGGGGTGGAGGGGCATGATTAGAGGGAGGGCAAGTCCCTTGAGCATGTGATGCATCTCTGTGTGCTCTGTTCACACATTGCATGCCCTCATCCGATCCCTATGGCCACTCTTTGTTATGGGTGGTGCAGGGTTCATTCCTTACAGGAGTGTTGCCATTTACTTATACTTTAGGAACAATGGGAAGGAGGACATGCATGGACAACACCAATGGCATGGGACCTGAACCTTCTCTTTGCCCAGTCCAGGGTGAGGGGCAGGTTGGGCCCCCTTTCAGTTGTGTCCCAGACTATTGGCTTTCTACTTTATCCCATAAAACTCCATGGGAATCCAAAGAACCGAGTCTGCCCTTTTATCTGCACAGCCCATCTTGGGTGCATGGTGGTGGTGGAACCTTGAGAACAGGCAGGCAGACTCTTACGTATTAAGCCCAGATAAAAGTTGGTTTTGGAGTAAATATATTGAGGGGTATGAGGGGGGAATAAATAAAGATGTGCTGGGCGGCAGCCAAAGTAAGATAATTTCATTTGTAGGCATTTTATGTTACTTTGCTCTCACTTACATTCCTCGATAAAGTAACATATTCAGTGATGGTACGTTAATTCATGTATACCAACGTTTAGTTTTTCTTCTTGAGCAATAAAGGGTCTTTTTGTTGAGGGTTGAGGAGTTATTATGCACATTGCATTGGCAGCATATCAGCTTATTAATTAATTAATATCAGTATTGCTATTTATTATCATCATCATCATTATTATTATTATTATTATTATTATTATTACAATTACTATTATCATTACTGTTCTTGTGAGAGACGCAAAAAAAGACATTGGTTCACTATGATTAAATATCAGTCCCGCACTCCATGAAAGAAAATTCCTGGTATAGCAGCAGAGGTCATAAATCACTACAGCTATCTAGGTTTATCATTCATCTCCAAGTTCATAAAAAATCAATACAGTTAGTGTCCACTGTTTAAAAACACCTTTGCCAGATAGCAAAGCATTAGGGATTGAGAGGACAGGCTGCTCTTAAAGGCTACCAGTAAAGTATTTAACTGTTTGGCTGGTAATTTATTTGAAGGGAAGGTGGAGGGTTTCTTGGTGGGATGGACAGAGGAACATACCAGAGAGAAATGACAGGAGGAAAAGTGAACTTGCTGGCTTTCTGCTTCCTCTGATTGAGCTGTTTTTCTCCACAATAATTGTTGGTTTCTCCTTGTAACTTTCTTTTGATGCAGTCAGGAGCATTTATGGCTCTGAAATGTTGTAACACCTAGCATATAAAAAAGAAAGGAAGAGCAATCATCATCATACTTTGCATTTCAATATTGTCTTTCATCCCATGGGTAGAACCACTGATGTGTCTGTCCCCCACCCACCCACCCTAGGGGCAAAATAAATCCTATATCCAAATAATTAAAAGTCCTTGGATAAGGACACTTTTCAAGTGAGCTGTGTTTGGTTGTCCTTGGCTTTTTAAAACTACATTTTACAGTGTTTTACAGTTTTTAATTCCCTGGGATTTGAATGTGCTTATGGGTCAGGGAGGGTAGCCTATGGGTCTCATCTGATACACATCAGCAATGTGCCCACCTCTCTGCATCATCCCACTGAACCAAGAAAGCATTGTTTCTCATCATGCATGCACACACATGTGCACAAACACACACCCTGTGAGAAAGCAGCTTTCGAAAATATGGTATGTCAAAATACACTTCTAGCCCTTGACCCTTGATCTACAGAACAGAGGAGACCCCAACACAAACAGCATAATCTGGGAAAATTACCAGTAATGATCTTTACTACCCCACATCAATAGTGGTGTGGAGTTATGATTCATCAAATTCATTAAATACGCAAAATCTACCCTTCAGCCACTGCCTGGAGTTGAATGGATAGCAAAATCCAGAAGGATCACCTTCTCCCACATGAGCCTGTCTGAATGCTAAAATCATATTCTGAGGCCTTCCTTTGGGTCCCTCTGCCATCAAAAGTTAGGCAGATGATGACCAGAGGGAGGGTCTTTTCAGTTGTGGCAACCCACATGTGGAATGCTCTCCCTAGAGCAGGGGTTTCCAACCTCTGGTACTCCAGATGTTGCTGAACTACAACTCCCATCACCCCCAGCTACAATTTATTGTAGGGAGTTGAAGTTCAGCAACATCTGGCATACCACAGGTTGCAAACTCCTGCTTTCGGGAGGCTCTTCCTGGCACCGAACCTTGACCTTTTAGTACCACCAGATTGCCAAGCCAGGCAATCTGCCACCAAGCTGATTATAATAATGCTGATCAATTTATTATATTGCTAGCTTTACTCTTTCACTGCTCTTCTTTTTTAACAAAATCTATGGCTTGATATGTGAGTGGTCTGTAATTTTAATTTCTGCTTAAAGGTTTTTTTGCTTTTGTAATCCACCCTGGAAGTTGTAGAAATGAAGCGGGGAACAGACAAAGATTTAAAATCAAGCAAACAAATGGCGTAAACCTCTAGGCTTCCGCTGTCTTGAGCCTGCTGTTTGTTCATGTTGTGGCACTGCCCTGCTCTAGTGGTCATCTGCCTTGCCTCTAGTCATCTGTGGTTGCCATCTGCTTTCTACCGTGGAGCTAGACCATCTAAGCCAGGCCCACACAACATAAGACCCAGGGACTGGATTCGGCCTACAGGACCTTTTTCTTCTTCTGGCCTGCAGGTAGGAATATCCTGTGGCCACAATAAGAGCCGGGAAGAACTGGCTCTTGACAAACAGCCGTGGCTCAATGTAGTTGGCTGCTTGAGACCAGCTCTCCCCCACCCTCAGGCCAGAGACCACTGATGATTGCATCCTTCTTGCACTTCACCTTACCCCCTGCCTCCAACCCTCAGGCCCCTCCCTTTCATTCACATATTTAATACTTGATTTTTATGCAACAATTAATGTGCTGAAAATTGACCTCAGCCCCCCATATACATCAAGGCACAGTTGGTTCCAGCCCACTGGGGCATTTGAGTTGTGCACCCCGATCTCAGCTTATTGTTTCAATTCCCTTGCTTTACACTAGAGCAGCACAAGCTGTATGGATAATATCAACTTCTGACTTACCCACCTACAACAGGTATGCTTTGTGGCCAGCTAGCAGTTTGGTGCCTCCTCCTCTGGGAGGCAATAAAAAGAGGAGGCTGATTAAGCCCCTGGTCACCCTCCACATGGGAAGTGGGCTGCCTTAAAACCTACCTGTTTGGTCTGAATGCTTTCCAGATTAGCCACTCAAAAGCGGCAAAAGGCTCCATTCAGGCAAATCTCTTTCAAAACATAAAACCTGAAGGGGGAGCAGTCTCCTGAAAACTAACCACCTGAAAAAACAACACCTTTTTTATGCCAGATAAATGACATTGCAGCACTAAGTCGCAGCTATTAAATTTGAAACAAGGCATCCGCTTTCGTAGGGACTGCAGTGTCACGACACAGGAAGCGTGGAAGCACACTTCAGAGATGTGTCGTGACCCCGTTGCAGGGTCTAGTCTGGAAAGCACCCTAGTCTTTCAGGATTTTTAAACTGTTGTAAATGTTCAGCCTGTTTCTCCTGGGTTTTTAAATGTTTAAATGTTTTACCTGCTAATTGGTTTTTTGCTGTTTTTATAGTTTTGATTTTAACTGTTAATTGATTTTAATTGTTTTTAATTTATTATTATTTTATTTATTTATTTATTTATTTATTTATTTATTTATTTTATTATGTTTTATTTATTCAGTTTTGATGTAAAACGCCCTGAGCCATTTTTGGAAGGGCGGTATATAAATTGAATAAATAAATAATAATATTAAACAATTTGTCTTGGCAGGTCAGAAGCTGTGCAGACTTGAACAAAAGGTTCCCTGCCATTGTTCCCTCCATTTCCATCTTCACTCTCTACCGCTCCTGAGTAATATCTAGCCACTACTTCATGGCAGAATTGCCCGTGTGGTGTAGACTGGGGTCATCCCAGTCCCACACACTACCAACCACGAAGCTCCCTCGATTGCCTTAGGTATTGCCATTTATTTCATTCGTTTTATTTAAACTGATAGTTCTGCCCCCTTCCTTGCTAGGCAACCTAAGGCAGCTCACAAATGATAACAATGAAGCATAGCATTGTGGTAATAATATGTTTAAGAAAAACAACAGATCGGGGAATAAGAAAAACAACAAAAGGAATGGGAAACTAGCACAGCTACAACATCCCCATCATCCCACAAAAGCACAGCAAAACAGCCAGACCATGATGTGATATGACACCTAAAGGAGTGAGAATGTAAGGCTCAAATGGACTTCTGTGGGGAAAGTGTTCCAATGGGTTGGGGCCACCACAAGAAAGGCTTTGCTCCTGGTGGATGCCTGCTGCTTCTCAGAACGATGGTGTGAGGGTACAGGAGAGTACATATGGGTGAAGTCTATCTTTCAGGGTTCTTGTGAGAATAAAATGGAATGGATACCATCCTGAGCTCACTCTTTGGAGGAAGGGGAAAGTACAAGTGTGCAATAAGCAAGCAACCTCCATGGTGCCATCTTTCTCCCACCCTCCCTTCTTTCACTCTCCACTTTTATCTGCTAAGTCATTCAGTTTATGCTCACAATCCTTATCCTGCCATTCCCAAACTGGATGTCTTGAAAGAACGGTGAGAGTGTCATGAGAAATGCATCAGTTTAAATAATTAAAATTTCCTCTGTGGTCCATGTACCAATGTACCAACTTACAGAGGCGGTTGCAAAATGCTTCTCTGTATGATTTCTTATGACTCTGGCCTTGTCTCCTTCCAACCAGCAAGTGCTTCTGCCACATTTCTGTACTGGATGTGGTTGGATTACATTCTCTCAGAGGAGGCTGCCCATTACATCTCTGCCCAAGTCACTGCTCTGTGCTTGCTGCCTTCCAGCTCAGGTAGAAACTAAGGGATGTGTTCTTCTGGTGATTCTTACACTCAGGGGTGTGGTGGAGGCAGCAACGGAGCGAGCGCTCCTACTTCTCGGCTTCTCTGGCTGTTGGGATGGGCATGGCCATGGGGGCTGTTGTGGAGAGCGCCTTCTGCACTTCTGAATTTGCAACCACATCACTGCTTAAACACTTTACAAATAAACTGCTGTAAAAATAAAGAATGTCTCCAGCTTAGTTCAGAAAAGTGTGCCTGCCTCTCAGAAACTGAGGGACCACCCTAACAAATCACCATCACTACTTCTTTCTTTTCATCACACCCTTCCTCTGAAGAGCTTGAGACAGCATATAACACAGAGCACACAGCACATGCCACAGCCTTGTGAATCGCTTAGCTGAAGAACCAGTGAGATGCTGGCCACCCTGGTGTCCCTGCTCTGGGTAAAGTCCTGACTCTGGGTAATCTTTCATCTGGGTGTCCCTGCTCTAGGTAATCTCCCCACTGGCTGATCTTTATTCCCGAGTGACATGAAGCCAGCTGCACCCACTCAGGGAAGGGCCATAGCTCAGTGGGAGAGCACCTGCTGGCATCTCCATGCAAGGCTGGGAAAAATCCCTGCCCGAAGCCCTGGAGAGCCACCGCCAGCCAAAGCAGACTCTGCAAAGCGGGATGGGCCAAAGATCTGACTCCGCATAAGGCAGCTTCCTCCGACCACTTCCGTCTTCGTCGCCCTTTCCCCTCTCTCTTCCCCACTCCGCAGCAGATTGTTCAGAGCAAGGGTTTTTAACCTGGGGTCCACGGTGCAAGTGGTCCTTGGAAGATCTTTGTGGCACTGAATTGAATTTTCTTCCTGATCAGCCAGAATACAGTTCTTGAAAACTGTCCTCCTGAATACTTTAATTTTCCCTCTAGTTTTTACTGGAGCCTCATAAAATATATATAAGTTGGGGGGGGGGGGGGAGTCCATCGATCAAAGGAGGATCTGAGAGATCTTAAAGAGATCGTTCTTACAAACTTCCATCAAGTCAAATCTGGATCATCTTTGAGTCGAAAGCCTACAGTTCCAGAAAGCAGCCTCTTCTCTCCCAGTTGTTACAGTGGAACTCCCGTATCTGACGAATCAGTATATGATTCACGTAATTGCAGCGAGGGAATAAGCCCTGAGTAAGGCTTCGCCCCGGAGCTGGTTGATTCAGAGAAATAATTAGCCCTCCCTTCTATGGCCTATTGTTTGTCAAAGAGTCGAAGGCAGGCAGCCCGAGACGGGCACCGTCTGCAATCGGGATCAACGAATGAATGTTGTCCAGCAGCTGCCCCAATGCGCATTGCTGCCCGCGACCCCCCACGCACTTTCGCAAGTATTCAAAGCGCTGTCTATATACTGCTTAGAATCCCCACAACGACACTGTAAGTATTCTCTTAGCCCCATGTCGCAGATAGGGACTGGGAGACAATAGCTTGCCTAAGATCGATAACATGTATAATAGAGGCCAGATTCGATCCAGGTGTTTCCTGAGTCACTGCTCAGCCCTGCGTCAGCTATCTCCTTGCAGCCACTTAACTGCACCAAAGCGAGGTTTCCTCGGTACAAGAAGAGACGCCAGGCCTCAAGCCTGCTTGGTCATCCCTCCCGAGGACATGGAGTCTCTTCTCCACGTCTTTGATGTTAGGCGCTCTGCACATGTCCAGAAGCACCGTCTCTCTCTCTCTCTCTCTCTCTCTCTCTCTCTCTCTCTCTCTCTCTCTCACACACACACACACACACACACACACATTGTTAAAAATAATCTGCTCAGAGAGTAACCTGCTCACAAACAACCTACTCACGATTGTGTGGCCAGTGGCCTATCTAATGAACCCTGCCTCTGTTATGTTTTGTTTCTTGACATCCACTAGTTCGCTCTTGCTCGCTCTTTTTCTGCCTCTTGCTTCCACGCTTACTTACCCATTACCTAAAGTATATGGTGTTGTTCAGTCTAAAATGCCTCCACGCCCAAATGCCATCCAGAGTTTCACATCTTGAGGCGAGCCTGTAGCATGTGCTAACCCGCGGGGGCAAGACAACGATCTCACCAAAGAACAAAACGGGCAGCTTAATTAAATCCAGTGGGAATGGATTCTGCCCAAACCACTGGGTTGATTCAGAGAATAGGAAAAGGCACTCTGAGTATGCTCCTTTGGTTTCTTCGCCTGCTCCGAAGAGGTTTGTAGGAGCATCCTACAAACAGAGGCACTCTTACCCCTGGACTTCGCCGGGGTTTGTAAAGTGTGCCGTCAAAGTCGATTTCAACTCCTGGCGACCATAGAGCCCTGTGGTTTTCTTTGGTAGAATACAGGAGGGGGTTACCATTGCCATCTCCCTCGCAGTATGAAATGATGCCTTTCAGCATCTTCCTATATTGCTGCTGCCCGATATAGTACCGGCGGGAATTCGAATCTTCGCTTGTTAGTCAAGCATTTCCCCTCTGTACCACTTAAGGTGATGTAGGCAGAGGTGCACCTAGGGTTTTATCTTCAGGGGAGGAGGAACCCGGGGAGGGACGTTGACCCTAATCATGGTGACTTGCGGGAGGCCAGCCATTCAGCTGCGATAAACTCATCTAGAGAGCCCTGCCGGATCAGACGATACACACGTACTTGGAACAGGGGTGCAGGCAGAGAGAAAGCCCGAGGAGCATCTCCTCGCTTCAGGTGTGTGGGGTTTTTTGTTTTGTTTTGTTTTTCTGTTTGTTTGTTTTTTGTTTGTTTGTTTTTGAGGAGGGAGGAAAGACACTGGGAGAAAAATATGTCTAGGGACTGAAATTATGGGTTATTATTAGGTTTGGTGGTGGTGGTGAGTTCTGTAAAATGCGGGAGGAACTCCACTGGTGTTCCCTGTAAGAGAGTTTCCCAGCGGTGCTGTTGACTACAACTCTCAGAATCCCCAGCTGCAATGGCCTTTGGCTGGGGATTATGGGAGTTGTAGTCAACAACATCTGGGAATTCCTCTTACAGGGAACATTGAACTCCACAAATGCTTGGGGGAGTTGTGGGGAGCGGATCTGCATCCCTATCTGAGAGTCAGCCCCACTGAACAAAATCAAATTTGTCACAGAGTAACCTGCATAGGATCGGCCACCCTGGTCGATCTAGACCAGCACCCTGTTTCCATCAGTGGCCAGCCGGATGCCTACAAGCGGGGCATGAAACCAACACAGCCCTCTCCCGTGGTCCCCGCCACCCACCGAAGCTGGCAAACGATGGGGTTACTATTTCTAAACGGAAGCAGTCGGCGACTGCTAGGGATGCATGCAGATTAACAAGAATCCCTGGCATCTCCAGTTAAAGATTCAGATCTAGCAGGTGATGATGGGAAAGACCTTGGCCTGGGACCCGAGAAAGCTGCTGTCGGTACTGGGCCAGATTGGTGTGACAGGCAGTTTCATAAATTCATCTCATATTAGCTCCCTTTCATGGCATAAGTTATTCAGTGTGAGAAAATTCGGACATCATTACTTCTGTGCTGAATTGTTTGCCTGTTATGTCTAATGCACGCGCAGTCTTGTATGCAGTGTGGCATATTCAGATCTCCACCCACAGTCAGTTATTTGCGTGTTCTGCTCAGTGCACTTACAGCATTTTTAAAATTATTTTTTAGGTTTATATCCCGCTCTTCCTCTGAGGAGCTCAGAGCAGTGTACATGCTTATTTTTAGCCTCACAACAACCCTGTGAGGTAGGTTAGGCTGAGAGATACATGACTGGCCCAGAGTCACCCAGTGAGTTTCATGGCTGAAGGGGGATTTGAACTCTCGTCTTCCCGTCTTAGTCCAACACTCTAACCACTGCTATGCTGGCTCTCTGTATTCTACCAAAGACAACCACAGGGCTCTGTGGTCTCCAGGCGTCCACACCGACTCGACAGCACACTTTACCTTTACAGTAGCTTTGAAGGACGAGAGTAAACCCCCCAGGTCCTGTTTTCAAGGAGGTTTAAAAATCGTTTTTGTGCTTTGCTTGTGGCCTCTTAAATGAGAGCCCGTTAATTATTAAATTAAATTGATTTCAATCCAGAATGAAGGAATGGGCTGCGCTGGCCAGGGCAACACTAAAACTCCTTAAGGAGGCAAAGTGGTCTAGTAGTGGACAGAGTAACTGGTGTCCCTCCCTGGAGGGTGGGGACCCGAGTCCAAATGCCCTGCTCCAGAACTGGGCTGCTTCTGAGGTGTTTGTGACCTCAGACAAGCTTACAAAACAGGAGAGGAAACGTCTTTGAGGGGGAAAGGGAAAATGTCTTGTGGTTCCTTGAAGACCAACCTTGATTGAGTGTAAGCCCCGGCAGACGACTTCACCAGAAAGGGAGAGGCGGGGGCGACTAGGGCTGTCAGACGGCCCAGTGAGAGGCCCAGTCTTTTGAAGCATTTAAAAACATCAGAGATAAGCGTGGTGATGAGGATAACTCGCAGAGCATTGACTGATGCTAACAGGGGCGCTGCAAGGCTGGAATGGAGCCTGGGACGACGAAGAGTGCAGCCGGGCTCCTGCCCCGCTCTGCCGCCTTCTCCTCCTCCTGCTCCCCGCACCGCGTGTCTTTGCTTCAGAAGGACAGTAAGCACATGGCGAAGAACAAAATGATCTCGCTATGCCCTTTCCCACCCTCCGATGCAAATAATATCACATACTCCCCATACACAGACACTTGCATGCGCTGTATTGCTCTGACTCAAGATACATTTTTAATACCATAATCTCCTTATATATCCAACACTAGCACCAACACTAGCTCTAGCCAGCCAGTCAGAAGGAGAGGAGGAGGACGAGGAAGAGGAGGAGGAGGAAGGGACCTTGCCTGGCACTCCTCCCGTCCTCAGTCCTGGAGAGGAGGACATGTCTCACTTCAAGGTGCGTCCTCCGATCGGGAACTAGAGGCAGGATGCCAGTGAATTGGGGGAGCGGACAGGGGAGAGTGGTGTGTCACCCACTCAGCGAGCGCTCCTCTCTCTCCGGGGCCCAGGGACATTTGTCCCACCTTGTTCCGTTATAGCTACACCCCTGGATAACAGCATCCTCCTGGCAGGGCTAAGTCAATCAACTCAACTCTGCAACGCGGTAGAAACGATTGGCCCTTCTACATAGGAATCAGCTTGTCCAGCTCGAACTGGCTCACTCCACGCCGCACCCGAAACCAATACAAGGGGCAGAAGAAGTAACCAACCAACCAGACCCTTCCTACTTATTTTCCTTTGGTGTGCAATATGGAATTCAATTCGCCATGTCTCCAATACTTCGAGAGAAGACGAGGAAACAACAGTAAGAAATATACGCTGCAACCTCAACAAAACTATCCTCCTCCAACTGACTTTAATTCACTTTGGCTGCGATCCGGCTCCCATTAGAGCTAATAGCGATCCCACTGAATTTAATGGATCAGGATTTCGCCCTTGGTCCAGACTTCTCAGGCCATCATTTGTGACTCTGCAGTTTATTATGTTGATGCATAACGATCTACTCGCACCAGTGCTGCTACAGTGTTCCCGGCTGAAGCTCTAGACACTGAAATAATGCAGTCCAGTTTACTGAGTCATTCCTAGATACTGGAAACCGCACAGTCACAAATAAGGGGGGGGGGCAGGGGGGCGGCCGCCGCTCATTTGCAAAGTTTATGTGAATTGTGAAGTTTATGTGAAACGTTTTATGTGAAGTTAACATTCGTACCCACAATTTCTGGAGTTGTGTACTGAGTTACTGTCACAGATATGCACATTCACATGACGAGACAGAGAGCTATTGTCACGTTGAAAATTAATTTAAAAGTGTACTTTAAGATTTTGTAAGCCGGGTCTTATTTTTATTGATAGTTTAGAGATCTTTCCGCTTACTCAGCCTATCGTTCATGCCAACTCTAGCGAAATCATCCAGGAGTATTCTGACTCGCATGTTCATTGTGCTCCAGGGTATAAAATCTCTTTCACTTGGACTCCCACTACTAGGAACCTTGCTGTGATCAAATAGCAGTAACACCCCATATGCACACCGCATTTGAGTATCCCAAGAAGATGGCATGGATTATGTGCCCTATATACAACAGTCATGTAAGACAGGGTTTCTTAACCTTTGGCCCCCAGATGTTGATGGGCTACAACTCCCATCATCCCCAGCCATGTCCATTGTGGCTGGGGATGATGGGAGTTGTAGTCAATCAACATCTGGGGGCCCAAGGTTAAGAAACCCTGATGTAAGATTTCACAAGAGGGGAGGGGCTGGCTAGGAAAGAACAATGGTTCTCTTAAGGCCTCCTTATGAGTGTAGGTTACTCAGAAGTACACCCCATTGTGTTAAATGGAGTTTACTCCCCCACTGTGCACAGAATTGCAGTCCTAGTGAATGTGGTTCCTGAGGTTAGATTTGAGTTGCAGACACCCCAGTTCACATTCTCAGTTACTCCTGCTATGATGCTAACTGAGCAAAAAGGCACCTTTTAAAAGTGGTGATTCTCTTTATTTAGCAGGGGGAGAGCAACTGGCTCAATCCATCCCCGGCACAGCATTCCTACACACACACACACACACACACACACACACACACACACACACACACCACTTTGGGAACTTTTGTTGAAAAGCGGTATATAAATATTAATCGTATTCCTATTCTTAGCTCCTACCAGACAGCCGCTTTAATCAGAAGCTAAAGAAGCAAGATATCAGATGCCTCATCCCTTCCAATAAAACTGGTCTGGATCCACTGACATTGAGGGGATTGTTTACTTTACACCTGCTAGGCTTTTGTTCCAAAAGGAATGCCAAGGGAAACTGTTTCCTGGGGGGGGGGGTCTATTTCCTTCCCCACTCCCTTTGGAGTTACCAAACCCAAAAGTGACAGTTTAAGGAAGCCCAAATGTTGTTGGGAGGAGTTCAAGAATTATTGATGGAAATGGGGAAATGTTTGCCTTGAAGGAAATCTGAAGGTTTCAGAAGGAAGCGTGCTTACTAGAGAAGCCCATTGGATTAATTGGGACCTACCTGTGAACAAATCAATCCAGAATTTTCACTCGAGGCCCAAAGGACCAGGCTCAAACTATCATACTTCGGACACCTTATGCAAAAATCCAGCTCCCTTGAGAAGTCCATAATGCTGGGGAAAGTTGAAGGAAAGAGAAGAAGAGGACGACCAGCAGCAAGTTGGATGGACTCGATTACGGCAGCAATGAATGCACCACTGAGAGACCTTAAATGCCAAGTTGAAGACAGACCATACTGGAGAGAATCTATGTGGTCGCTAGACACCGACTTGATGGCACTTAATCAATCAATCAACCAACCAACCTGTGAGCAACACTGCCAATCACCAGGCTGCAGAGGAATGACTTGGGAATGAATCCCAGTGGGATATACAGTGGAACTTCCGAGTAAATATGCGTGGAATGCGTCTGCACAACTCCCGCTTAGTTTGCTCTTTCGTGACATCCTTGATATTGTCTGGATGGCTATGCAGTGTTTTGGTGATTGGCCCTTGCTTCTCTTTTCTGTCTATTAGGGTCCTCCGTGTCATTATATTTGTGGCTTGTTAAAATGGAAATTTTATCGGGAGACTTGACTAAACTCAAGTACTGAATGCATATATAAGGGTCAGGGCCATTGGGCCAAACTATTCCAGACGTTTATATGCCATAAAGTATGCCATAACTTTGATGGACTTTGGTTTCCTTTCGTCAACTGTGGTTAGAGGGGGCAATCCGGATTGGGACCATGGAGTCGCGGGAAGGGGGCATTAACCGTTCGGCTCCACCACCGTTCTGTGTGGGATCCCCCACTCCCATTGCTTTTTTTGCCCAGGAAGAAAGTTGGTATTGGAGAGCAAGGATGCAGGAATGGAACTCCCAAAAGAAGACTATATATCTAAGAGAGTTGCCTTTTTGAGCATCTGCAGAGCGTTTTCTGAACCAGTAATCACAACGTATAGCCACCGAATGGCTCAGTGGGGAAATGCTTGACTATCAAGCAAGAGAGGTTGCCGGTTTGGATCCCCACTGGTACACCTATGTCCAGCAGCAGCGATATAGGAAGGTGCTGAAAGGCATCATCTCACACTGTGGAGGGAGATGGCAATGGTAAACCCCTCCTGTATTCTACCAAAGAAAACAACATGCCAGGTGTCCACACCGGCTCCTACACTGGAGAGAAGGTTGCCCGGTTTCTGGGTAAGAAGGCAAGACTCCTGGGCCTGCTCAGTTCCCCACCACAAACTTTTCTGTTTAGAAATTAGCCACTCTACTCTGGGTGAGTCGTCCACACATGAGCACAGCAGCTGCAAGCAAATCGCATGTGTGAAACAGCCACAAGTAGAGCCATTGGCATGCTCCTTTTACTGGCAAGGGAGCTGCTGAAATAGGATTCCTTTCCAGGATGCTCAGTAATATGAGAAGGCTGTGGTCACAAAGAAAGGAGTCTAAAGGAAGGAGCACTATCCCAGAAACTGGGGCAATGCTCCAATAGAATGGAGCCACTGCATTATTGCAGTCTCGAGGTTGCCAAATGATGCAGGGAGGAGCCATGCTGCTAAACATAGCATGGGAAGGCCCCACAAACCTCAGGTCCTCATACCTCAGAACTTGCCCTTCACTGGAACTTAGGGTGCATCATGTTTAGTCAAGGATACCATTGGGTAGTCTTTCTGCTTCGGGCAAATTTCAGAAAGATAGCAACAATCTGCTTCATCAGAGGCATAATGCTTGACTTAGAAATACCTTCCAGTTTTTGTATGCAGTTGCTTAACTTACAGTTATTATCTCCAAAGGGCCTCCAAGGAAGTCAGTGGGCCTATTCCAGAACAAATACTTTGAAGATTCGATCAGCTGTGTGCCATAATTCCCCCTATGCACTTAGAAAGACAATGGAGCCACATCTTTATTCAGGCAGCAAACCTACTGGTTTCCCCATTCCATAACTAGAGTGCAAATAACTTAGAAAATAATTTAAGAAAATAACTTAGAAAATAATTGCCCTCCATTTTGTACACTGAAGAGTGCTTCAAGTAATAAATTGTCATCATTATTGTCACTCATGCTATTTCCCACACAGGAACTCCCACTCTCCACCCACCATGTCCTCCACCCCTGCCACACACACACACACACACACACTACTTTACAAGTCTGTATAGGTTGGGTCTTACATACATCTACCTCACTCACTCAGCTAGATGCCTTTCTGCTGAATGTGTCTGGTGTCATTAGAAAGCATCTCTCCAAGTTTCATTGGTCCTGGGATGGGGAACTGGTTCTGATTAAAATGGTTGCACTTTCAAATGTGGTGTTTCTATTTAGCTCTTTGCCAGAACAGAAAATGCTGACAAGACAGGGTTCATGTATGTGTGAACCAAGCCAAAGGCAGACGTGTACTTTGCACAGATAAAAACATGATGCAAATGAAAACATACTTTGGGCAGATCCAAAAAATCATGGTACGTGGACTATGATATAAATTGCAGGATGCAAGGTTTGTGTCACCTCTGTTGTTATGTCAGATTAGCAGTTGATACTGCACATGCTCAACAGGAATAATGTGAGCACATGTTAATTTTTGAACCCATATAGATGACTCAGCCAAGTTAAGAAAAGCTCTCTCATCTCAGGGTGGCAGCTGTCTAGAATGTCTGGACATTCTAGTGGCAGGGAGGGTGGGCCTGTGCAGAAAGGAACCACTGCAACAGACACTATGCTATTGCATCTTGTAGAGGAGAGTCTTCTAGTCTTCATTGGGGTGGGTGGGGATGGTTTGAGGTAGCCCAAGGCTTATTTTGGGGTGTGTAGCATCAGTTCCTTATTCATTTAAACATATACTGAACATCTCTGCATATTCCTAGTGTAAGCTGTTTGAGATAGCATCTTAGCTTAATGGTACAATTAATCACTTTTTTAAAACTTTTAACCTGAGGTAAGTTTTAGGCTAGGCTAGTAAGCTTTACATGAATTGGACCAACAAAGAACCAGATATGTGACACACACACACACACACAAACACACACCCGCCTCCTATGATCATGTTGCTTTGAGTAAAAACTGGCCCTCAAAAACCATTTCCCTCAACAATGCCTCACTCAGATTTTGGTAGACTTCCTTGCATACCTTCCTGCATACAAAAACCCACATTTCATTTTTATTGCTATTAGTGTGACTTGTTTAACCATAAAACAAGTGGCCTAGGGCTTTTCCTCATAGGGGAGCATGCAAAACTGCCATGATTCACCTGCAGCATGAAGCAATGCCGTGCATTGTAGGAACTAACCACTCATTCTGTTCCATTGGAAATGGCCATTGGGTTCACCCCAAGAACACAAGAGTGCCCTGCTGGACAAAAGGCCCACCAAGTCCAGAACCTTCCTTCCCACAGTGACCAACCAGGTGTTTCCCAGCAAACTCAGAAGCAGGGCAGGAAGGCAACAGCTCTCTCTCGTGGATGTTTACCCAGCGACCACTATTTAGTGACAATAGGAGGTTCCATAGCCTTGGATAGTCTTCTTCTCCATGAACAACTCTCATCCCTTGTTCAAGTCATCTAAGCCAGTGTGTCTCAAACTTTTTGGAGTCAAGGACCGCTAAATTCTTCGTGCAGAGTTTCAAGGACCGCTACATTCTTTATGCGCAGTTTCCCGGACCAGCAGTTAGTAAAGGGGTTTCAAGTCTGTCTATCTGTCTGTCTGTCTGTCTATCTATCAGACTTCTATACTGCCCAAAACTTGCATCTCTGGGCAGTTTAGAATGAAAATAATATAAGCATTAAAATAATTAAATTTGGAATCTTTTGCAAACATTGAATATTAGGGGTTCTTAACCTTGGGTCCCTCAGTTAAACTCCCATAACCTCCAACAACAATGGCATTTGGCCATTATGGCTCGGGATTATGGGAGTAGAAGTCCACCAACGTCTGGGTACCCAAGGTTGAGAACCCCTGAATCTAAAAGCCTGGGTGAACAAATTTGTCTCCAGTATGTCTGGAGTGGAGGTGCTTGTGATTACTCAATGGAGAGGGGATGCTGGGCCATTGGAAAAATTCAAAAGCTACATGGGGCCAATGAAAACAACATACAAGCAAGCCCCACTGATGCAAGAGGGAAACAGTGTTCCCTCTCAAGGCGCCTCGACCACAACAGGCAGCTGGGTTTCAATCAACCAACCTTTGGCTGCAAACAATGAGCATGCAAGAACCAGCAGGCCTTCAAGTGGCGCCCACTGCCATACTTTTTCCTCCATGCCCCCGCATCGCATACAGTTTGAAGCTGTAAAGATAGGGAATAAGATAGCTGTAGGAAGATCTCAGCAGCACGTGGAGGCAAGGCACAAGAAGGGTCCCATGCCTCCGTGATACTCTTCCTCTTCTGTGCCATGTGCAAAATTGAGGAAGTGAGTGCCTTGATTTCAGTGGGGGGGGGGGTTGACTCCCAGTCAGGGACCGGCACTCAACCCTTCGGGGACCGGCAGCGGTCCAGGGACCGGTGGTTGAGAAACACTGATCTAAGCTAGTGGCCACCTGTGGCAGCAAATTTCCTATGTTCATTATACACTCTAAGAAGTAGACTTCTTGGAGTGAGACACAGAAGGAGAAATAAGCCACTACCATGTTTACAACACAATGGATGGAAATTGAAATTCCAACAGAGATTCCTAAATACAGACTAAGTGACTCAGAATAACCCCCACCCCACAAAACCATCCTTATTAGGTTATATTATTAGGTTATATTATATTATTATTAGGAGCCAGCGTGGTGTAGTGGTTAGAGTGCTGGACTAGGACCGGAGAGACCCGAGTTCAAATCCCCATTCAGCCATGAAACTAGCTGGGTGACTCTGGGCCAGTCACTTTTCTCTCAGCCTAACCTACTTCACAGGGTTGTTGTGAAAGAGAAACTCAAGTATGTAGTACACCGCTCTGGGCTCTTTGGAGGAAGAGCAGGATATAAATGTAATAATAATAATAATATAAAGACTGCCGAACTTGGGATAACAGCAGCAACGATGGGAATTGCTTGCCCTGGAAGGACGCAGCACTCCGGCACCTTGACCACTGGCACGCTGAACTCTGGAAATTAGCATTAATGGACACGTGAACACAACCTCCACACGTCTCTTCAGGAATCTCTCATTCTGACACTGTTATTATTCGCTGGTTCAGTTCTGCCAATAATCACCAAGATGTTCGTGGCATTACAAATGGCCATTTTATATTTTGGAAAGAGGTCCTTACAATATAATGAACTCCATATTGCGTATATACTTTTTTCCTGTCGTTATGTTTATGAATATTATTTGTTTCACAAAATGTCAAATAATCTACCTACCTACCTATAAATCCTTTTTAAAAACTTAGTACCAGAATTTTTATTTTTTTTTAACCTTGAACACTCAGTCTTCGGCAACAACTACAGCCTGCTTCCCCCTCCCTCCCTCCCTCTCTCTCTCTCTCTCTCTCCCTCCCTGCCTGCCTGCCTCCCTCGCTCGCTCCCATCTGTCAGGGCAGACTGTGGGCGAAAGCCCCTTCCCTGTCCCGACTCAGAGGCGGCATTCCAAGGCCAGCCTTTTCAAAGGAGGCCTTCGGAATGGCCTGAAAGGGCGCTGACGTCATGGATCTCATTCTAATCCGAACCACAGACAGAGGACAGTTGACACTACAGTTCTCCACGCCACTATCCCCCCCACCCCGCCCGTTCCTCCCCCACTTCCCCTCTTCCAAACTGTCTGCCGCTTCCCGGCATCTGTAACTTTTTATGGTTCCTCCTTGAATCTAGTTGCTTTGTATCTCGATTGCTTCAGAAGCAACATTTAAAAAGCCAATGTGTATTTCATTGACTGGCGATAATAAAGCAGATTTATTACATACTGATGTCAGATTGATTTTTTTTTTTTTAAGAAAAAAAGTGTCCGGGGCGGGGGAAGCAACCCAAAGAGGAACCAAAGTGGTTAATTAAAAGCATGACAATAATTCCTTTCAGCACAACTTGGTTAATGTAAGCTCCCGGAAATCCATACAAATAGTAGACGGGTTATTTTTCGGTCCTCCTCACCCCAGGCCGGCCGTTCCTTCACACTGACTCCATAATTTATACTTGAGGAATGTGGGAGGGTAGAGTGTTTCTGGAAAGGAGCCCATCTATTGTTTAATCTGGCAAGAATGGAACCATCCTATAAAACCACTACGAGACCAGAGGAGGCGGGGCTGGCGCGGGGGGGGGTCCTTTTAGTTTTGCTTATTTTGCTTGGTTTTCCTTGATGTGGGAAGAGGAAGGAGGGGGCAAGATCTATTTGCATGATTAATTAAAACGAATAAATCATAGGGAGTAGAGTAATTAGAAGGGATATTTTAATATTCGGAATGCACGCGGCAGCCCTTTCTACCTTCTAGGACCCTGCTTTTTCAGTTCTACCGGGTTGTGGTCGTTAAGTCTTTGGCCACTTCTTTGGTCCTCACCCCTACGGAAACTAAGCCCAAGTAAATGCAATGGCATTCCTGGCTTTGCCAGTCACCCTGGCATTCCCCAGTCACCCTTGCTTTGTTTTCCGCTCCCTCTGTCATTCACCCTAGTCGGAATGTAGATTTCATACCCCCTGAGTGACGACTAGTCTTTTTTCTTTTGATTAGTTTTATACAGACCTATCAACCCTATCAAAAAAACCAACAAACAAACCCTGGCCACGAAAGCCGGACCACAAAAAGACTGGTTCATCTGTGGCGCGTGTCGAACCAGCAACTGAAGGCAACGACTTGCGTGTCTGAAACAGCCGTCACAATTAACAGCTCTTATCACCTCACATCACCTCGCCTCAAAACATAATGCTTTTCAGCGGAAGCCAGTGAAGGAGCCTTGTTCAGACATTATGTTTAGAGGTGTAGCAAAGTTGGAGGGGGGCCCAGAGACAAGATTTTAAAATGGGCCTCTCGCTGATATACACACACAAACACACTTCACAATAGATCGTGCACTCACACTCACATCCCCATTATGAATACGGTGAATATCCAGTTCACATTGAATCTAGTTTTTTTACTCTCTGCTCCTGCCGATCTCCAAGAGACTCAACATAATTCATAGGGGGTGCAACATGGGCAGGTGGGGAGTCATGTGATGTGCCTCTGGGCGGCCCCTCAAGGCAGTGGGCCTCCCCTTGCCTAATGGTAGTTACGCCCCTGATTATGTTGAACACTTGTAGAACAAGTGTGCAGTGTACAGACATAGATCTGTACTCAGGAACAGTTAGTCACATGTTATATTGACACGCAGATACAGCAGAACCTTTCCTATCTGTGCCTTGCATTTGAGAGTCCTGTATCCAGGTTCCCCTTTAAAATGAATACAGGCACAGCCATTCACACAAAAACGTGTTAGGGGTGTACAGACATCTGTACACTCTTACAGAACAATGTCTGAATGGGGCTATGTTCAGCTGAATTAGGAATACAGGAAGTTGCCATATACTGAGTCACATCACTGGTCCATCTCGCTCAGTATTGTCTACACAGACTGGCAGCGGCTTCTCCAAGGTTGCAGGCAGGAATCTCTCTCAGCCCTATCTTGGAGATGCCAGGGAGGGAACTTGGAACCTAGATGCTCTTCCCAGGGGATTATCTTACAGTGCTCACACATGTAGTCTCCCATTCTTATGCAACCAGGGCAGACCCTGCTTAGCTAAGGGGACATGTCATGCTTGCTACCACAAGACCAGCTCTCCTCTCATTTATCCCAATTAGTGGGTGATAAGATATCAAGTGATAAATATGCATATGTGAACCATCCCTGAGTAGTCTGTCAATCACCTTGACCTGAAATGGTCCTGAAAATACAGAAGAGAAAGACAGAAGACAGTCTAGTTAAGGCTGTTTATTATCCATGATTCATTTACACAGCACCATCAGTATATATTATTAATTATTTTTGTTGCTCTTGTTATTGTTTAGAATATTCCTATACCGCTTTCCAAGAACAACAAAGTTCTCAAAGCGGCGTATATAGCAAAGGAAGAAGAAAATGAGCTGACATCGTGACTACCTTCACTAGAGGAAGTCCTATTGAGATTTGGTCCTTCTTTTAGAGTAACTCTTGAGTAATTTAGTTAGGATGTCAGCCGTGGTTCCCTGTTCCAAAAGGGCTCACAGTCTAAAAAGAAGCACAAAGGAGAAACCAGCCATAGCCACTGAAGAGACGCTGTGATGGTCTGAACTGGGACTACTACTCTCATTCAGTACAAATACCACTTTAAAAAGTTCCTCTTTGCCCAGGTAGCAGAGGTGGTGCTGTACATAATAACACAAACAAAAGGTACTTAGTTACAACTAAATGTAGGCAGAGATGGGAAGAGAATGGAGGGCAGCAAGGGGGAGTCGATGGTCTTTAAGGCGGTCTATATCCCCCGCCCCCCCAAAGTTATAAACAGGATTTCCAAAATGCAGCGCAGCTAACCTTTCAGGAAAAGTTCCGATGATGGGATCCAGTTAATCCCTCAGTTGATTTCAGATCATCGAGATGAATTGTTGTCTCGGAAACTGTAGCACTGGACCAGAGGTTTAGTTTACACTTTTTATGCTTTCCCCTACAGATGACATGGTCAGATCGGGCGAGACGTGACATCATCCTCCTGCTTGGCAACAATAGTGACGTCACCCACCCAACTGAGAGCAGCCGCATGCCGTCTCTGAGATGGTTATGCCAAGCATCTTAACTGGACGCTTGCTAAGAGGGAGCATAATTTTGTATCAGGCAAGGGGAAGCATCGCCTTGTCAACACGATTTCTGCTCCGGCCGGGCTCCTGTGCCTTTCACACGTACCTCTGGCAGGCAGAGTGAAATTCATCCCCATTTCCACGCCAGGAAAAGTTTCACCAGCTAAACATTTGCCTCTCGGTCAGGTACCAATAACATCGGGACGCCCCGGGAGGGTGGGTGGTGAGGGAAAGAATATACGGAGTCAATAAGCGAGTGTATGAACCCGGGAGGAAGGAGCGGGAGGCGCGGAGCAAAGTCCAGCAAGATCGAATGGTCTTGCTTCTGTTCGCAAAAACGGCTGCTAAGCTACATGCTGTCCCAGACGGCGGCTTGGGTTGCCATTCAACCATTTGGAAAACGCTCTCCAAACTCTAGAGCGGATATGTAAATGCAGTGGCTGGTTTTGTAAGTCTATAATTTTTATATTGTCCAATTGTTTTTCCTAATCCTTGACCGTCTGTCACCCTGCTGAATTTTATTGAAATAATAATATCTTTTCGACTATGGGATACAGCACATTATTTATAACCGGCATGCTCACGGGTCGTCAGGCCCTTACACTCACTACTTAAGAGTACGAGCCAAACTCAAGCAGAGAGTTTTAAGAAGGTACACAGCTTTCCCAATGAAATGAATTACGTCTTTGAAGTGCTTAAATGTGGCTGGGTCGTTCTCATACTTACTTACTCCTCCAGCTTTGCTTCTTACTAATAGCTATTAATACCAGATTATTTTAGAGGGGGAGTAGTTGGCCTTTGGGAACTCGTGGTAAGAGAGGATAAAATGGGGTGTTTATTTTCCCTCCCCACCATATATATTGGTGAAGGGAACACAACCAGCCTTTCCAACCGCATTATCCCAACTGAAATTTTACTTGCGGCCTTATTCTATAAAATACTGCACTAGTGGTCTCCACAACTGCATCCAGTGGCAACAAAAGGAAAACCCTGGCGCAAGGCCCTGCTCCCTTTCCAGCTGCCTAGTACGCTGCCAAATGGGCTAACTTCCCATCTTATCCACCCTCGGGGCCTTAAGTTTCCTTAAAGGCCCCTTTTGTTCCCCATTCCTCGGGATTTGTTTTCAAGGCTCTTTATAGGAGGAAAAACAGGAAAATAAAACCCCTCCTGGAAACAAGTGTGTGTGTGTGTGTGTGTGTGTGTGTGTGTGTGTGTGTGCACGCACGTACCTAGGCTGCAACATCAAAAGGCTTCTGTGTCACATGGGGGGGGAGTCCTGAACGCTAGAAACTGGGTGGGGGGAAGATAGTTCTGGAAATTGTATCAGTGCGAAATCGGCCCTCAGCTATCCCCGCCCCCCCCCCCATTGCAAAGGCAATTCCAGCAAGCAGGGGTTCCCAACCTGTGGTTCTCCAGATGTTGCTGAACTACAGCTCCCATCTTCCCCAGCTGTTGTGCCTGAGGATTGGCTGGTTGGGGACCCCTGAAGGAGCAGACGGCTTGCTATTGGTCTTGTGCTTGTGTCGTTTTCTTTAAGAATGACCTTGCTGGATTATTATCAAACCAAGATCCATAATCCAACATTTTGTTTCCAACAGAGTAATCCAAGTGCCTTTGGGTAGCTCACCAGCAGGGGATGAAGAGGCTAGCCTTTCCCTGTTTCTCCTCAGCATCTGATAATTTCAGACAGATGATGCTCTAGTCTAAACTGTTACCTGGCATGGCAGTTGAGAGACCTACTGACCTTGAATTTGTAGAATTAAAAGGCCACTTTAGCTACTGGCCACCAGCCACATATGATGGCACTGCATTCCAGACCTTAGGAACACAGAAACATAGGAAGCTGCCTTATACAGAGTCAGACCATTGGACTACCTAACTCAGTATTGTCTACACCAGGGGTTCTCAATCTTGGGTCCCCAGATATTATTGGACTTCAACTCCCATAATCCCCAAACAAAGGCCACTGGTGCTGGGGATTATGGGAGTTATAACATCTGGGGACCCAATGTTGGGAATCCCTGGTCTACACCAACTGGAAGCTGCTCTCCAAGGTTTCAGGCAGAAGTTTCTCTCAGCCCTACCTGGAGATGCTGCCAGGGGTTGAATCTGGGACCTTCTGCCTGCAAAGCAGATGCTCTGCCACTAAGCTACTCCCCCTCCCCATGAGGCATCTTAATTGGGAGTAGTGTAAAGAACTGCTTCCTTTTCAGTCCTCAGTCTTATTGCCAGTTTAATTTATTGGGTGACTGGCCATCCCAATAATAGGATTATGAGGCAGAAGGAAACATTTATCTCTCTCCACTCTGTTCATAATGTTATAAACCTCTTGCATGACCTCTCCCCTCCCAGTCACCTTTTTTTTCTAAACTAAAAATATCCCAAATGCTCCAATGTTTCTTAATAATTTTAGTTGCCCTTTTCTGTACCTTTTCCAGTTCTACAAAATCCTTCCTAATATAGGGTGACCAAAATGTATGTGTAAGGCGTGTATATTATAAGCAGAAATTTATAATTCTAAATGCAGCTGCACAATAACTTTAAACAGGATATTGCAGTATTTTCAATCCCTTTCCCAATAATTCCCAAGTTAGGTTTAATTTATTCTGCTTTTCTACTGATACAGAAAGAATCAAATCTTATTTTGCTGATAAATCACAGTGGTATTCTTCCTTAGATCAGTCAGTTGTTGGTGGAAATGGGCGTAAAAACCTCATGGTTTTCCTCAACTTTCCTTTAAGAAGAATAACAACACTAAGAATTTGTGTACTGTCAGTTGTGTTCAAAGCGTTTCTTTGTATACTTGACAACAACTCTGTAAGGTAGGCCAGTATCCCCCTATTACAAATGTGGGTGTTACAGGTGCGATTATCCCCTGTTACAGATGCAGCCAAGAAAATTGTGGCTGAGGTGGGATTTGACCTGAGGAGCTCTCTGCTAACATCTTATGTTCTTAGATACAACAGGACACCACCTCTAAGTTATCTGAGCAAAACAGGCTTTGGTGCTCAGGGCCCTTCTCCTGCTCTCTGCTTTTTCTCGATCAATAGAGTCTCCACCACCGAAAGGTTCAAAATCCAGGGGGCAGAACTAGGCCAAGATCTATCCAACCCACATAGTGCCTAAGCCAATTTGGTCGGAGAACTCCCATGCTGTGGAATATTGATCATGCGCTCCAGGCCACATTCCATTAGCTCTTGGAACGATTTCCCCAAAGGATTTTTGGAACTTGTAACACGACTTGGCTGTATAATAATTATTTCAAGTTGTTTATCTTCACGTGCTTCTTGTGAGGGAGTTAAGAGTTATGATGGGGAGGAGTGCCGCTGCAGAAACACTAAGCAAGTTAGTTGCCCAAGTACAATTGAGAGAAGGCAGCGACGTGGAGTGGATTGGAATCGTGATCTGAACATGTGTGACTGATTCTGCATTGCTGGACTGCTGAGGTCCACTTCTACCTCTGGCCAGCTTACTGATCCCATACACGGAGAGAATGACAATTTTCTAAAACAATTAAATTGACCATTGAGCTAGATAGGCAGGTCAAAAACACGAATCCCTTCTGGGGAAAATACTCCCTTTTCTGTTAACATCGCCAGAGTTGGAGGAGGAGGACGACGACGAGGACGTCATCAAGCAAGTGGTTTTTAAGCTGAACTGCAAAATGCAGTGAATTAGAAAAAAAAGTTTGTCTATTAAAAAGGTGCCCCCATTGAACAGGTGGCAAATTCTAAAAAAGATATCACTGTAAACAGTGCAGGTGGCAAGCATCTCCGCTTAACAGGATCCCATCCCCACCCCACCCCTTTTCTCTCACACAGGAAGAAATGCCTCTTCTGATGCTTCCTAGCACACATCCGACCATCATCCAAAACTACATAAAAATCGGGGTCTTGCTTCAGAATTATTGGGCAGCATCCTAAGTAAAATCCCATTGAAATAAAGTTAGTCTGAACTAATTTGTCTCGTGGGTTTCCACAAAGCTTCGTCATGCCCAGCGAGTATGGATCCTTCCCATTCTTTTTACTCATACGCGAACGTCCTGAACGTATAGGTCAGTTGCATACAGTTGGCTATACAGACCACTGCGATTAATCGCCTAAAATGTCTCTAGTCGGATTCCTTGCGTTGCTTGCTGGCTGGCTGGCTCGCTGATCTCTTGCCCCACTGACCTCTGCTCGGGCTCCCTTGTCCGCAGAGAGAGCAACCAGCTCCCGGCGTTTCCTCTCCCCACCACCATCTTTTCTTCCTCTGATCAATGTAGGGCAAGCCTCCTCCTCCCACCCACCCACCCACCCATCCTCCCTCCCTCGCTGGAAAAGTGCAAGTGCCAGGCTAGGACTCGCTGGAAACAAGGACCTGCCAGACAGAGGAAGCTGTTGGCACAGAAGAGCAAGCAATTTGTTTTCGTGAAGGAAGCCCAGCTCCTTCGCCAAGTGGAGTCAACCCGTAGCCAAGCCTCTGGGTGACTCGACGGTCGCTTGGCTCAGAAGCTGGCTCGCATTTGACGACAAAACCACCGCCGCCTCCTCCTGCTTTTTGGAGAAATCTGGATGTCCCAGCAAATTCTTGGGACTAGGCAAAACGCCAGGCTTTGGGGATATTTCGAGCTGGGGGGGGGGGGCGACTTCTCTTCTCTTTCCCATTGACCGAGAGCGAGGTGATTCTCCCACACGCCGAATTTACGATTGGTCGGGCGTAGAACGAAGCTGCACAACTTCAACTCTCCAGATGTTGCTGGACTACAACTCCCATCATCCCCCAGCCACTGCGGCCAAGAGTCAGGAATGATGGGATTGTTCTCCAGCAGCAACCAGAGGGCTGAAGTTGTGCAGCCCTGGCGTCGAAGAACCTAAACTAGGAGGGCACAACTTCCACCCTCCAGCTGTTGGACTGCAGCAGCTCCCATCACCCGCAGCCACAGTCCTGACTTAAGCTTAAACACAGACTGTCGAAAGAGGGGCAGGGGGTCCCTAACGTTATTAATGGTACGGTTGAAGATAGCAAGGAATACCTTCACCATGCGGTACTAAATTGTTAGAGCCTCTGACCAGATGGACCTAACATCTAGGACTGGCGGTGAAATACTTTTCTCTTCTGGCCCCAGCTTTTCCTGAAGTTCTCACCAGCGGTCCATTTCCCCCATGTTTTCTGCAGCGAGAGCTTTGCTGGAAATAAAGGCAACCGATGGCCCTTCCGCATCCTGAGAATCAGCCATCGAAGGGCTCCCTCGAAGAGCCTAGATCTCATTCTCGCTGCAGTGCATTCGTTCTATCCCAAGACGTTCTTCCCTCTGTCCTACAATCAGAGGCCTAACGGGATGGGCCTTCCACCCCTTCACTGCGTACCTGTGGGTGGAGATTCTGATCTTGCGTTAATTAAGGAAAGGAGAGAAGCAAAGAATATTCGCCCCGATCAATCATGACAGGGTTTTCCTAAACTGTCTACTGCGCGTCCTGCAGCACAAGAAAGGCCTTGAAAGACGGGCTTTGTCTGTCTGTCTGTCCGTCCATCCATCCAGCTTTTTTCTTCCTGTATCCCATTTCCCCCATATCCGACTTAGTTGAATTAAAGTCTTTCTTTCTTTCTTTCTTTCTTTCTTTCTTTCTTTCTTTCTTTCTTTCTTTCTTTCTTTCTTTCTTTCTTTCTTTCTTTCTTTCTCCCTCCCTCCCTCCCTCTCCCTCAGAATTCTCGCCATTCCAGCGTCAGCATCCCGTGGGAAAGCTGTAACTCATTTCAGAAGCCGTCACTCAAAAGCCCTTTTCAAGATTACTTACCAGGCTGGAGACGTTTTATTATTAATAATAACGGGCCCTACCGAGACATCAATTTTAAAGCTACCCTCTCTCTTCTAAGCCAACAGGGAGCCCTCCTCGGCCTCTCTGTCGCACTCAAATGGATGGCGTACTCTGGCTCATAACCCGCGTTATATGTCATATTGGGAGAGCCGTTACTCAGTCGGCCTGACTTGTTAGTCTCCCAGTTGACATGTTTATTTTGGTAGATTTACGTGGAACTTAAAATTAGGCGGGAAAACTGAGTTAACGAAGAAGGGGGGGGGACATAAAGGTGGCGATCGTGGATAAAGAATCGCAGGGTTGGAAAAGGCAACACGGAATAAATTCTCAGCATATGCATCTTCCACAGCACTAGAAATGATAATTGTGGGGTGGGGATAAAGAAATACCTTTCAAATCTCTCTCTCTCTCTCTCTCTCTCACACACACACACACACGCACGCGCGCGCATTTTACCACACACACGAAGACAATTTTGGCACTTCGGATGGAAAGTCCAACAAGAAAGTAAACTCAGACTCTACTCACTGAGAAATAATTCAGCCAAACATTTCGACTACAGTCCGCATCCAAAAGCAATTAAACCATCCTCATTAAAGTTATTTATTGAAGCACAGCTCCAGATAAAGCGAAAAAGGGGGGGGAGGGAAAAAAGTATATAGGACTAAACTAGAGCTATTTCCCAGCAGGAGGAGGAATAAAAAGATACTTAAAAATTAATTAGAGCTCAAACTAAGGAATAAAAATCAAAACAAAGGCAAGGACCAAGCTTCTGCTGGAGGAGGGGAGAGATGTTGCGCCTAGGGAGAAGTTAAATGAATAGGATATATAAAAGTATTAAATAGAGCTGAATATGAACAGGAGATTCCTGTAGGGAGTGCCCCCCTCCTACATACACTTAGCTCTAGACAAAGAAATAAACAATGATCTTTACCTACGAGCTTGTTACAAGGCTTTAGCATGGACAGCATCCAGCCTAAGTTAGTTAAGTTGACGTCCCATTGAAATGGATGGGACTTCACTTAGTCATAACTAACTGGTGTTGACACATCCAGTGTGTGGATATGTATAGTTTGTGGGCCTGACCATATGTAGATGCGTATATAAGTGCATGATGCCAGGTGTATTTAGGAATGCCTTGAGGTTGGTCTAGAAGACCTCTAAGGTGCCTCCCAGCTCTAACATTCTGTGCTTCTATAACCACCCATTGCTCCCACCACTTCAGAAGGGCAACTAAAATGAGGAACAAGGGGCTAGAACACTCTCCCTATGTGGAAAGGCAAATTTGTTTGCTTTTTTAAAAAATTTAGAAAAAAGACAACTAAGGCGAAACACCTTTGAGCAAAGTGAGATTTCCTTCTAGTAAATATACATTGGATTGCTCACCTAGAAATCAGTTCCCGGGGAACCAAGTGGCTCATTTCTTAGTGAACTGTGTGTGCAACAATCCTTTGTTTAGTTGGTTGTTGGGAGGTGAGGTTAAACCCCATTGAACACAGTGAAACTGATGTCTGTGTGAACATTCCATGGCAGGATAGGCCTGCCAGAAGGCATTGTATACAGGTGTGTTGAATTGTGAATGGTGTGGAGAGAGGGACATTGCTTTCCTCATCACACTAGAACTCAAGGTTAACCAGTGGAACTGACTGACTCAGGACACACCAAAGGAAGTGCTTCAGTGCACAATCTATAATTAACATGAAATTCACTGCCACAGGGTGTGGTGACGGCCAATAGCTTTTCCAAAGAATCTGGGACAATTGGTGCATGGAAGTTTGCCATTTAATGTCTGGCTTATGAGTGCCAGCTTTGGAAACAGAAATGCTGAACACGTGGATCTTGTGTCTGATGAGGCAAGCAATTCTCACGTTCTTACATACTGTGTTGTTACATACTGTGTTGCACATCCCAGTATTGTAAGAATGATCAAGAGGGAGGCAGTCAACAACAGCCTATTTTGTTCTAGCCACAGGACTGTGTGGGGTTCTACCTTCCGGATCCACAGCCTTAGCTCCAGCTTGGAGTTGGAAAGCCTGGGAGGTTGCTTCTCTTGTCTCTCTGCCATTCTGATATCGGAGTGAGTCAGTATTATAGCATCTGCTTAGCCTACAGAATGTCTCGGGTTCAATCCCTGGCATCTCATCAGGTATGGCTGGGAAATACTCATCTGAAACCCTAAAGTGCTGCCAAGGTATACAAGCTAGGGGGAGCAATGGTAGCCTGACCCATTATAAGGCAGCTTTTTCCGTAAAAGGCGCTCCCCACCATCACCACTTTCCCCACCCATTCAAGACCTTTTTCAGCTGGGTCTGTTGGTTGGAGAGGAAGGACTATTGCAGTCATGATTGCTTTAAAAGCCGAGACTGTGCCATAGGTGCAGCCAAGAGCAGGCCACCCTTTGGTGAAGGCTTCTGGGTTGGGGCTGAGGGCTGGGGTAGGACCTGCTGTCATCAGATATACTTCTTCTGTTACAGGTAGTTTTGGCCTGATGTTAGTATGTGTTTTGGTTTATCTCAACATGGGAGAAACGGGAGTGGTGTTTGGTGCGCCTGGGGTGGCTATTGCAGTGGTGGTGGGGAACCAAAGGAGATGTGGCATTGGCAGGACAGAAGGCCATTACAGGGGAAGGGAGATCAGAAACTTAATAGCTGTTACTCCTTCCAGCTCTCTAGAAGCTCTTTGACCTTGGGGAGCAGTACCACCCACCCACCCACCCACCCACCCACCGAACCTCACTTTGTTTCTTTGAATTGCCGGGTTGGTTCAAAATTAAACAGAAATCATCCACGACTTGATTGTGGATGATGGAGCCAACCTGGTATGTATCACAGAGACCTGGCTGGGAAAGGCTAGTGGTCCAGTCTGGTCCCAGCTTCTCCCCCCAGAGTACTTCATAGTGGAGCAAGTGAGAAGACAAGGTTGGGGAGGTGGCGTGCCTGTGGTCCATAAGAATAGTGTCTCCCTTTCCAAGATCCCTATCAGGGAATTAGCCTATACTGGGTGTGTGTACCTAAGTCTGGGGACCAGGGACAGATTGGTTTACCCGGCTGCCCAACAGAATCCCTAACTGATCTGACCGACTTGGTTGCAGAGTTGGCTTTGGAGTTACCAGGTTGATGGTGGTTGGGGACGTCAATGTTCACTTTGGGACCACTTTGTCAGGAGGAGCAGCTCAGGAGTTTATAGCGGCCATGACAACTATGGGCCCATTGGAAGCCGACACACCTTGCTGGTCACATGCTTGATTTAGTCTTCTGCTCTGGTCAGGGTGGTGTTGTGTAGGTAGGGACACCTGTGATTTCCCCATTGTCATGGATGGAGTAGGGGCGTACTTGAAAAAAAGCATTTGTCAAAGTTCCTCATCAAAGACTCCTGAGGAAACTTAGCAGTCATCGGATAGGCGGACAAGTACATGTGTGGATTGCTAACTGGTTGAAAGACAGGGAACAGAGGGTAGGGATAAATGGAGAGTTTTCATAATGGAGGGAAGTAAGAAGTGGGGTCCCCCAGGGATCTGTACTGGGACCAGTGCTTTTTAATTTATTCATACATGATCTAGAAGTAGGAATAAGCAGCGAGGTGGCCAAATTTGCACATGATACCAAACTCTTTCGGGTAGTGAAATCCAAAACTTGTGAGGAGTTGGATTGTGGATTTGTGGATTTGTGGATTTGGATTTGGATTTTGGATTTTGGATTTTGGATTGTGAGGAGCTCCAAAAGGATCTCTCCAAACTGGGTGACTGACCAAGAGAGGGATATTGGGGTCCTGGTGGTAGACAGTTCATTGAAAGTGTCGACTCAAAGTGCGGCAGCTGTGAAAAAGGCCAATTCCATGCGAGGGATCATTAGGAAAGGGATTGGTAAGATGCCCGCCCCCACTTTTTAGGTAGGGAATCCCCCCCTTACTTATAAAGGGGAATCCATACCGGATTCCCCTGTACAAGCATGGCCAAACTGGTCAAATCAGTTTGATCCAAACCAGGCCTGGTTTGGTTCGAACTCGAACTGCCCCCTTTTGGGCAGTGTGTGGTCTGGTTTGAATTGAACTAGGTTTGATTAGAACCGGTTCTACACACCCCTAGGATGGACCACCAGCTGGTTAAGATTGGACCACAACCCACTTCTGCAGGGGTGAAGAACCTATTAAGATGGACTGCCCAAGAAGTTTATTGGATCCAATAGGATTACAAGAAGCCTTAGAAGGTTTTAAAGTTGCTTCCACCCACAATCCTGACAAAACCATGGTTCAGACTTGGAATAATGAACTAACTAGGGTAATAGACACAATTGCTCATAAGCGCCCTTCTTGACCTGCTTCTAACTCAACTCGAATTCCACAGATTACAGCACAGAGTACATATGAAGATTTATGTTCAGGCAATGCATGCAGCAAAGAAGCAGTTCCTTTCTGCATGCATTGCATCCATAAGCTCATGTCCAGCAGAGTTGTTCAGGGTTGTGAGGGGACTAGCATGTGCCCTTCTTCCCTTGAATCAGAATTTAGAGCCACTGATGCCCCCCTGTAACACCTTTAATGATTTTTTTGTTGTTTTGTTGGCTCAGATTGGAGCCAAACTGGATTCCACGGTTATTGCAGAGTCTATTATGAAGGTGTCCAGCAACTCCTCTTGTGTGTTTAGGTTGGATCAGTTTCACATTATGACTCCCAAGGACATAGACAAGCTGCTTGGAGAAGTTCACCTTATCGCATTTTTTCTTGACCCTTGCCCTACATGGCTTATACAATCTAGCAGGAAAGTTATTGGAGAGGGTCTTGTTAGTATCAACAGTGCCTCCCTGAGGGACAGCAGGATACCTCCTTTTCTCAAGGAGGCAATTGTTAGACCACTTTTGAAGAAACCTGCATTGGATCCCTCAGAGCTAGGCAATTATAAGCCAGTCTTCCATAGTTGGGCAAGATGACTGAGAGGGTGGTGGCTTCTCAGTCAGTCTTGGAAGAAGCAGATTATCTGGACCCATTTCAAACTGGCTTTCAGATGGGCCATGGGGTGGATACTGCCTTGGTCAGCCTGATGATCTCCAGACTGGAATTGATCCAAGAGGACCTTTTGGTCCTCTTGGATCTCTCAATACCATTGACCATGGTATCCTTCTGGACTGACTCAGGGGGGTGGGGGTGGGAGGCACTGCTTTGCAGTGGTTCCTCTCCTACCTCTCTGGTATATTCCAGGTGGTGTCCCTTGGAGACAGTTGCTCTTCAAAGTGAGAGCTATTATATGGAGTCCCACAAGGCTCTGTTCTGTCTCCAATGCTTTTTAACATCTACATTAAACTGCTGAGAGACAACATCAGGAGATCTGGTGTAGTGATATCAATATGCTGATGATACCTAGATCTATTTCTCCATATCAACGTCCTCAGGAGATGGTTTAATCTCTCTAAATGCTTGCTTGGAACTGGTAATGGGTGGGATGAGGGAGAACAAACTGAAGTTGAATCCAAACAAGATGGAGGTACTTGTTGTGGGAGGCTGAAACTTAGGAAGTGGTTTAGATCTGCCTGTTCTAGATGGAGTTACACTCCCCCTGAAAGATCAGGTACATAGCTTGCAAGTGCTTCTGGACCCCAAACCTCTCCCTGATACCTCAAGTTAAGGCAGTGGCCTGGCGTGCATTTTATAGCTACGTCCATTTATTGAGACAAATGACCTTAAAACAATGGTGAACATTTTATTATTTATTTATTTATTTATTTATTTATTTATTTAACATATTTCTGTACTGCCCAAAACATGCTGGTAACATCCAGGCTTGACTACTGCAATATGCTCTATGTGGGGCTACCTTTGTACATATTTCGGAAACAGCAACTGGTGCAGAATGCAGCAGCGAGGAGGTCAGCGAGGAGGTCAGACCAACCACTTTAAAAGAACTACACTGACTGCCAATTAGTTTCCGGACAAAATACAGTCGGAACTGGACCTTTATTACCTATAAAGCCCTGAACAGCTTGGGCCCGGGGTATTTGAGTGTGTGCACCTTTTCAGTGGTTGCACCTCATTTATGGAATAACCTCCCCAATGAAGTTCACCTTGCTTCATTACTATGTTCTTTTAGATGCCAGGTAAAGGCCTTTTTGTTCACTCGGGCCTTTTAACTTTTAACTTTTGAGCTGATTTTAAAAGAAATGTATTTTAAGTTGTATTGTATTGTATTGTATTGTATTGTATTGTATTGTGTATCTCTCCCCCTTTTTTTTAGTTTGTTATGATTTAATATGTTGTGTGTGTGTTTTTAGCTCATTTTTAAATCCTATGTTGAAAGCCAACCAGAGAACAATTTGTTATGGGGTGACTAACAAATAAAGATAGTTGTTGTTGTTATATGACTTTTGACAATACATCTGTTTTATCAAGCTTTTCATTTATAATGTTTTAAAGTTTAGAGTTTTAAAGTTTTATTTATGATAATTTTCATATGATTTTTAGGTTTTGATTGTTGTTTTATTAGATTGTAAACTGCTCCTGAGATTTTATATAGGGTTGCATACAGATGTGACAAATAAACAAACAAATTCAGTTGTGATACACAATGTGTACAGACAGTGATGAAGACAGAGAAATTGTGTTGCATGCACATGTGTAAATTAATTCTTGATTACTATCTGAATGTGTCAACCCACTCACTGAAAAGCATTGTAGTAGCACAATGCAGAAAATCTGTTAGTTACAACACACATTGTGAATAAATACATCTTACCATATAAAACTCACTGGGTGACTCTGAGCCAGTCATTTATCTTTCAGCCTAACCTTCCTCACAGGGTTGTTGTGAGTATAAACATTACCATGTACACCACTCTGAGCTCCTCTGAAGAACAGCAGGATAAAATGTAAATATACAGATAAATAAATGCATATTGTGCATGGAAGATAAGGTATCTTTATCTCATCGAAGAAAAGGTAAATTTTGGGTAATGTTCCCTGCTAGAATCCATCAAACTGAAAATAATCTCCTCAATGGACAGCTGATCTGATAACGCAGTTCAGGATATGCTTCAACCATCAATGTAAATAATGGAGAACAGGCAGCATCACAAATGCATATCGCAGTTGGACAAAATCGCCCTCAGCAGATGTGGTAACTTCCCCATGTTTCTTAGAAACTCCATAGTGGAATCCAGGGTTTGCTTCAAAAATTACTTCAGCAAACACTGACTGAGTCCTACAGCAATTTCCAGTAGCAACAAGAGAACCTTCATCTCAGACTAATTACAGAGGGGTGGCCATGTTAGTCGGGGTACAAACACTTCCTCCACCACTACCACTGTAAAAATGCAAAGCAGATACACGAATATTGGTGAAAATATGAACAGTGATGCCCCATTTGGGGGCGGCGGGGGGGGGGGGAGATTGTTCAACTAAATATAACACTTCTCATTCATCTTCTAGAAATTGGTTAGGAAACTTTATGTCCCAAACATTTTGAGGTTTTTAAGGTGCCACATTTTTTGTCTTTGGCTGAGAAGCGCTGCTAGATAGCAGTGTATCACACCTGTTGATGTCTTGTTTGGGACAGAGATTTGTGATTGTTACATGGTCTCTGTTAGGAAAACCCATGCTCATGTTGAAACCGAGTTGTCAGAATGGCTAACATTGAAGAATTGTTAATTTGTTTTACCATATCATGGGATCCAATTAGGACATTAGCAGGAGTCTTTTTTAATCTAAGCTCTAATCATTTTGACATATTACTGCAGTACCTACCTACCAACTTACCTACCTACCTATCTATTCTGTGTCGCTGTACAATTTCTAAGTAGTCCATGTTTATCATAACTGGAGCTGTAAAATCAAATCTGCTAAATAGGATTTCGCAGTTATAATGATGATTCCTTGAGGATTTTGTTGCTTTTTTTCTTTTGGCCATCGAGTTATGAACATGCTTGTGATGTCCAGTGACTGTTTTGAACATGTCACATAGAAAAGTGGGACATAGAAATAAATACACAAACCCTCTTTAGCATTTCCTTACGTTGGAATAGTCTCCAATCTCTAATGTTGCTAGCCTGCATACTAGTGGGTTCTCGGTGTCAAGCTGACAAAAACAAACAACTCTTCCATATTCACTTTTTCACTGAGATCTTCATTCTATGAACTGCATCTTTTAAAAGTATTCAACATCGATAGTTTAGTTAGCTTCCCTCAAAAATTCATGGAGGATAGGAACATAAGAAACTGCCATATACCGGGTCAGACCATTGGTCTATCTAGCTCAGTATTGTCTTCACAGACTGGCAGCGGCTTCTCCAAGGTTGCAGGCAGGAATCTCTCTCAGCCCTATCTTGGAGAAGCCAGGGAGGGAACTCCTGCTCTTCCCAGAGCGGCTTCATCCCCTGAGGGGAATATCTTGTGCTCACACATCAAGTCTCCCATTCAGATGCAACCAGGGCAGATGCTGCTTAGCTATGGGGACAAGTCATGCTTGCTACCACAAGACCAGCTCTCCTCTCCTAAACCAGCTCTCCTCTCCTAAAGCTTTGTGATCATCAATTGTCTGAGCTAAATGAAATACCCTATCAAAAGACAATACACCTCAGTGAGGTCAAAACAGGGAGGAAGGCCTGATGTCCTCCTATCATGTCCTACTTGTAAGCTTCAGTCTAGAGCCATCTGGCTGGCTATTGCAGGTCGGGAAATAATGCTGGGCATGAAGGACGCTTGAACTGCTTTAGCGAGGCAGTTCTTAGAGAACTCAGGACTGATTTCAAGAAGTCAAGAGGGTGGCAAATTGTTCTCATATGGGAAATCAGAGAGAAAAAGAAAAGCCAGAGACAGTGGGATTCTAGTACAAAATGTTAGGCAAATTAGGTGTGACCGTCACCAGCGCCGGGCAAACTGGGCAGGGCATAAAGACAGATGATAGAGAAACTCTTCCTATCTTTATAGGAGAGGAGAGCTGGTCCTGTGATAGCAAGCATGACTTGTCCCCTTAGCTAAGTAGGGTCCACCCTGGTTGCATATGAAAGGGAGACTAGAAGTGTGAGCACTGTAAGATATTCCCCTCAGGGGACGAAGCCGCTCTGGGAAGAGCAGAAGGTTTCAAGTTCGCTCCCTGGTTTCTCCAAGACAGGACTGAGAGAGATTCCTGCCTGCAACCTTGGAGAAGCCCCTGCCAGTCTGTGAAGACAATACTGAGCTAGATAGACCAGTGGTCTGACTCAGTATATGGCAGCTTCCTGTGTTCCCATGTTATTGTAGGTCAGCACTTCATAAGAAGGCTTTCAATCAGGAGCTGGAAGTGCAGAGGCTGTCGCCTTAAATCTACAGTCTCAGATGAGTTTGTCCTACAGGGTCCACTTTCTAATTGGAATCCAGTGATGATCAGGATATCCATGTGCCATTTCAGTTCCTCTTGCTTTGGGGCATATCCATTCTGTGGACTTACACAGGTTTAGCATTCCCTAGTTTTTTGAGTGAGGGGTCAGTTAGATATCCTTAACACAGAAGTCTCAACAGCCTCTATTCATTAATTAAATACATACACGCATACTTATTTACATAGATAATGGCACGTATATCTTGATGAACTTGAAAACAGTTGTTCTCACTTCTTGATTTGTGGACATTCCAAAAATTTAAAAAGTACAAAAAGGGGGGGGGGGGCTCAGAAGCCTTCAAGTTCCGAGATTCTTTGGAGGAAACCATAAAAATTAAAGTAATATTTTAAAAGAGATAAAAAAGTAGTGTCGAGAGAGGTCCAAATGTATCTAAAATATCGATAATGCACAGTTAGAAAAATATGGAGGTGTTTGAAGAAAGGGAAGAATCTTTATGCAGATTTTTCATTCAACATAAAATTAAGGTGTGGTCTTGCCACGATAAAGTATGGAAGAATTTTTCTTCCCCCTTCCTTTGGTGGGGCACCAATTCAGTAAAATTTATACAGTAAGACTGACTCCCAACCAATAATTGTCCTTGTAGTCCTTCAAATCGCTGCAATATTTCTTAGGGAACTTTCCAAACACGTATATTGTATAAATTAAATACTTATACGTGCCGGTAGCCATGCAATTCAGTTATCGTAGTACTTCCAAGAGTAATATTCAAACTCCCATACTGAATGCATTAAAACATCCTCGTGGAGGAGAGAGCAAAATGAATGCCCTGTTTCTTCTTTTGCTCAAGATTGGAAATAACAATATTTTTTCTTTTCTTTTTTAAACTGCCTTGTTTTACTCTGCAGCTTCTGTAAACGTCTCGTGGAAAGCAACCAAAAATGGCCCTGGAATCTCAGCCAAAGATACCATTTGTTCGGATAAGATGAATTCAGGTAAGCAGTTAAATAAATACTGCAACATGAACCAAGCCCAGCTCTGTCAAACAGCCCTTCGGAAAGGAGCATTTCATCTTCCCTTTGCAAAACCACAAAAGTGGGGGAAGTCACACAGGAGCGGAAAAGACATTCTTGGTTGTCTGTATACAAAAAGAGGCGTGCTGTATAACCTTGGGGTTTTCTCAGATTATCACAAGACTGTTTTGCTCAGGTGACCCTGAAAAATGCCTTTGAACCCCTCCCGCGCTATTGGTGCCACAGGTGAGCGATGCTCACGCGGAGTAGAATGCGACGTAAAGTCGACTGTAATTTTTACATTTGCAGTCAAGGATGGAGGAGCAACTCCTCTGAGGAGAAGATCAGGAAAATTAGGGAGAAACTCCTCAGATGTTTGGGGGCGGGGTGGACCAGCACCCCTTGTTCAGACTAACTGAGTTAAGCCCATGAGAGCCAGTGTGGTGCAGTTATTAGCGTGCCAGATGAAGAGCGGGATTTACTCAGGTCAAATTCCCACTCAGCCACCATTAAGAATGGTGATACGCTGCACTCTCACCAATCCTAATCTGCCACACAGGATTGTTATGGGGATAAAACTAGATGAGAAGACACCTATTTGTCACCCTGACCCTATCCGTATAAAATACGGGGATGATGATTGTCGGGGTTTTACAGTATCCTAACTTACAAGTCAAGACATCTCTTCGTCGATCTAAAATCACTGCACTGGAGCCAGCCACCAGGTTATAAATTCGGCAGATTTACATCTGTCTTGCCAATCACCTTAAGGGGTGCAGCGGGGAAATGCTTGACTAACAAGCAGAAGGTTGCCGGTTCGAATCTCCGCTGCTGCTATATCGGGCAGCAGCGATATAGGAAGATGCTGAAAGGCATCATCTCATACTGTGCAAGAGGAGGCAATGGTAAGCCCCTCCTCTATTCTACCCCAAAAACCCCACAGGGCTCTATGGGCACCAGGAGTGGAAATCTACTCGACGGCACACTTTACTAAGGTAGAATCCCGCACATATTAAGCAATATCAACCTTCTCAGGCTTCATATTTAGTCCAGTGCAAAACGTGATTATTCCTGCCTATTTCAAAATAACACAGAAATACACACGTGCCCAAATGGGAGACAGATATGCTCAAAGGCGCCTCTGAGGACGGCCTGAAATCTGGTTTCTGGTTTCAGCCTCAACACTCAGCCCTGAAACATCTGACGTATCGTCATGATCACCATCATTTTATGGTACTTCGCATGTACTAGGTGCTGAATAATACAGATGATCTCACCATGCAGCTAGATCCTATGCATGTTGGCTTGGAAGCAAGTCTTCAATGGTACATAGGACAGAAATCACAAGTCATAGCGCGGGCTATTGGAGTAGCTTTCTGGTCACTGCGATTAAAAACACAATCTGCCTATGAATCAACGTACACCACTCAGATGTGCAAGAAGCGAGAACAAATAAGATGCTCCACAGTTAAAGGCAAGACTTTTGGGGTGGGGGCGGTCAACGGAAGAAGTACATTCAAAGCACTACTAAATGGTCCTGACTAGATAAAGAACTTAGGAACGCCCCTAAAACACGGCAAAAGACGAATAGCTTTTCTCCTGCGAACATCAACTCCATAGAGGACTGTACACTCTTAAGGATCTGTGCAAGGAAGCAAATCTTTTTTAAAGTTCTTCTTCCAGTTCTTCTTTGTGGAAAGAGAAAGGAGAATAGAAGAATATCAATTTGGAGAAAATATAGTGATTGCAATATCTATTGACGAAGATGAGAAGTAGGGGCCAAGATTGCAGATGATATCCAGATTTGGGGTGTGGGAAGAACCAAAACGGATTGGGAAGGGCTCCCAAAAGATGTCTCCAAACTGGGCGAATGGGCAACAAAATGGCAAATGAGGTTCAGTATAAATAAGTGTGCAGAGATGCACATTGGGCGTGGGAGGGGGGAGTCCCAGCTTCAAATATACACTGACGGGCTCTGAGCTGCTGGTGCCTAACCAGAAAAGAGATCTTAGAGTTCTGGTGGACAGCTCAATGAAAATGACCCAGTAGGAATGAAAGAGGCACATGATAGAGATAATGTGGAAAGGGGGTCACCATTAAAATGTCTGCCTAATGCCCTTATAAATATCTACAGTGCAGCTACATTTGGAATATGGTGCACAGTTATGGTCACTGCAGCTCAAAAGGGAGACTGTAGAGTTGGCAAAATGAAGGGGCCAACTAAAATGAGCAGGGAGTGGGGCACATTTCCTACCAAGAAAGGCTACAGCCTTGAACTCAGAGCCCCAGTAAGTGATGATACAGGTTGAATGGATTAAAACCTGGGCCACAACTTCAAACATATATCTGCAATGCCAACCACCTGGAGTGCAGTACAATTATAGAGCTGAGATAGAAACTACCTTGCAGTTCCTGCCTGCCTTTCTTGGGTGAGCAAACTGGGCCCAAGCACAGCAGCAGTCATCTGCTGCCAACCCTTCAAGCCCCACAATTGGCTGTATTAAGGGAAGTTAACCTGCATTGCTACTCCCCAAGCCTCAGAGCTCTGAGTGGGCAAGAAAGGCAGATCTTCCAATGGGGGGTTACTTTCAGACCCCTCCAGGCCACAGAGCTCTGAAAGGCTGTTGCATGGAAACCTCCCCTTCACTACCACACTACAGTGCCTCCATTTGCTCATCAGTTATGCTCATTAGTGGTGATCTCCCTTTACCCACACCCACGTGCTATTATGGCCAGTGGCTATTCTAGTTCAGGTATGCACAACTACAATCTTCATGCCCATAGAGCACATCAGTGTGGATCAGGCAAAAAAATACAGTCCCACCAAAGGTCAAACAAGCTGGAGATCATCACACTGATCTGGCAATACATTTCCCCACACTGACAAATGGGACGGCAGGTGAATGCCAAAAGCTACCCTGAAAGAGGATCAGTAGGACGGCAGGGTTAGTTTATATTACCCCCACCCAGTGATGCTACTTGGCCCTTATCTGGGAATCCGTACAGGGATGTGTCCTGTCTCATTGACAGCTGGGCACAACTTCACACATACATCCTACGCTGTGTCAGGAGTAGAGAGGAAGGAGAAGACTTGGTTGTAAGACTATGACTGCCATAATGAAAAAGAAGACAGGTCTCTCTGTCCTGTGTCTTTAAGAGATGAACAGAAGAGATAGTTTCTGCAGGTGCAGTTTGTCAGGCAGGAGAAGAAAACCTGCTTCTGCTGAAATGCCCTCTTCTGTGCATCTAAGGTACAGGAGACCTGTCCTTTACACACACACACACACACACCATATGGCAGTACTGTGTCAAGACCAACAGTACCTATAAGACATATGTTCTAATAATTACACTACCTTTTATATCCTTTCCAGCCCATCTACTGCCTGGATAAAGGATCCCCGGACTTTTTATTGCGGTTCTACCAAGACGACAGTTTCTCATGATGCTGAAGTTAAAAGCCAATCTTCAGTTGACTTGAATGGTTGTGGATATCGGCACCTATTGGTTTGGAGCAATAATTATCGGCCAATCCCACACCCTTATCAGGAAAGTCACTTCCTGTGCTTGTTTCTGTTTAGCAGTGTATTAGCTCTCTATGTGCTGGAGCAGGGATTCTCAATCTGTGGTACTCTAGATGTTGCTGAACTACAACTCCCATCATCCCCAGCTACAATAAATTGTCACAATAAATCCCCAGCTGTTTTATCTGTCTGTCTGTCTATCCATTTATATGTAAACCACTTTGGGAACTTTTGTTGAAAAGCAGTATATAAATATCTGTCAGTGGTTAGAGTGGTGGACTGGGACGGGGAGACCCGAGTTCAAATCCCCATTCAGCCATGAGACTTGCTGGGTGACTCTGGGCCAGTTACTTCTCTCTCAACCTAACCTACTTCACAGAGTTGTTGTGAGAAACTTAAGTATGTAATACACCGCTCTGGGCTCCTTGGAGGAAGAGCGGGAAATAAAATGTAAAATAAATAAAAATTGAAAATAAATATCTTATTCGTACTAGAGCAAGAGTGGTCAACCTGAGACTCTCCAACAGTTGTTGAACTACAACTCTCATCATCCCTAACCACAATTTCTTGCAGCTAGGGTTGATGGGAGTTGTAGTCTAACAGCAGCTGGAGAGCCTCAGGTTAGCCAGCCCTGTGCTGGAGCTACAATCGAGTGATCAACAGTCAACGACCACCTTCTGGTGAAGAGGACCCAGTGATGAAACGGCAAACAAATATCTTGTTTGGGCTGAGGAGGAACCACAGTCACCCGCGTGAGGGTAATTTGAGGAACTCGATCACTTGTTCCTAATTTCACTTAGTAATTGTTCAAACTACTTTATGTTTTAATGATAGGCTAAACTTCTCAACTTGAACACTGGAAAGGGACTTACTAGAGTAGTGGTCTTTTAAGAAGAAATTAGTATGTGTCACCTACGGAGACCTCTTCCTATATTTGTCCATATTTTTATTTTTATTCTATTTTTATTTGTTATTTTATGCTGTTTTGTTTTGACCGAAAAGAACATCAAGAGCTATTCCGGAAAGGCAGATAATAATAAGTAGCACGTGGAGCAGGCATGGCATGTTTCCGGAGGAAGGCCGCTTCTGCACAGCCCTTCAAGAGCTGATGATACACAAAGGCAAATCTTTAGTGATTTCTCATAGTCTTGTCTGGTTTAAAGCAATATTGGTCAGAGGGGGACCCAAGCCTGCCTGGTGTCCAGGAACTCTATTCCAGGTTTCAGTGATTTTTGGGTAGTGGGAGGGGGGAGTAGGGGAATAGAGAAACTGGGGGTGTAACAAGGTTCCAAGGCCTGGACATTCTTGGATATATTCCAGATTAAATCGCAAAGAAGAAGGGCCGTAGTAGATGAGGACAGAGCTCGTGGTTTGCAAGAGATTCCAGTTTCAAACCCTGGCATCACTAGATAGAGCTGGGAAAGATCTCTGTCTTAACCGCAGTAAGCCGGATAACCAGTACCAACGGGGTGACTGAGTATTAGGTAACTGAAGGAGTATATTTTAAGAAAATTTGCTATGTTTACTGTTTATACTTCATCATAACCACTGAGCTATAGTGGGCCTGAGGAACATGATGATCTCAGACACAGGAGCGCTATTCTTCCCGATCGGTGAGATCTGCAATCCATCCGAGATGGTTTACCTCTCTTAAGGAGCCTCATTCAAGTGATTTTATCATCTGAGAAGTGGCGCCTTTGGTTTTTAATTCTTATAGATCACCCTCTCCCACAAATCAAGATAGAGCCGACTGAATCGCTGTCCTTTTCCCATCTATTTGGGTGAAGTGGGCGGGCAAATACACACACACACACACACACACACACACACACACACACACACACACACACACACACAGAGCTAGCACTCTGGAAACAAGGAGACGAGCCGGATTCCGGGTGAGGTTGTTTTTCGGAGAAATCAGATTTCCATCTATACCGCAATGGTCACTCTCAATTCAGCCGGGATCTCTCCCCTAAGCAAGGAGCAGGAGGCAGCTCAGCCCAAATACAAGATAAACTTTAATACGACCTCCTCTCTTGTGACAATGGCTAAAGAGGCAGAGGCAGACTAGGATATTTGAGTGTTTTGTCTTTTAAATATGTATAAGGCTTTCTCCTTATGTATAAGGCGGAGTGTATACTTTCTCCTTATTTGTTTAACTGATATGCTGAAGATATACTAAGAGAAGCTGGACCGGAAGAAGAGGAGCGTGGTTTTAAAGGTGGAGGAAGAAACATCAATAACCTGCGCTCTGCTGATGACACCCGGGATAGCTGAGGATGCGGATAATCTGCAAGCTCGAGTAAGGAGCTTACCTGAGTAAGGTGCTTACTCAAGGAGCACAGTGAAAAATGGGACTAAATGTAAGAAGACTACACTAATGACAACAAGACACTGAAGTGGTGGATAGCTTCTGCTTCTTAGGATCCACCATCAACAGTAAAGGATCCAGCAGTCAAGACATACTCCGCAGACTAGCACTTGGTAGGGTTGCAATGATGGCCTTGGAAAAGATATTTAGATGCGTGATGTCTCTATACCTACAAAGATTAGAATCCTTCCGATAATGGTTTTTCCCTTGAAAAAGACAGAAAAAGTATTGACGCTTTTCAACTTTGGTGGTGGAGAAGACTTTTGAAAATACCGTGGACAGCCAGGAAAACAAACAAATGGATGATAGAACAAATGAATCCAGAATTCTTATTCCAGGCACAAATGACCAGGCTCAAACTAGCATACTTCGGACACATTATGCTCCCCTGAGAAGTCCATAATGCTGGGGAAAGTTGAAAGAAAGAAAAGAAGAGGATGACCAGCAGCAAGGTGGATCGACTCGGTTACGACAGCAATGAATGCACCACTGAGAGACCTTAAAGGCCAAGTTGAAGACAGATCATCCTGGAAAGAATCTATCTATGTGGTAGCTAAGAGTAGACGCTGACCTGATGGCAAGGAAGCAATCTTTTAATTTGGATTGGGTGCTTATAATATTCATAATATAAGGTCAGCCTTCAGGACATAAGAATTCTCTGTGTGTGCGCGGTTTGATTGTAGGATGGAAAACGGTGGATTGATGCCGGGGTGCAAGTTTCCCCTAAACATTTGAAGAGTTCCCCCTCATTATATTGAACTCTCTCCAAAACATATTTTCACTCTCCTAAAAGTGTCTTTCCTCTCTGGTCAAAAAACTTAAGTGAGTAGTTGCTCCTCAAACTTTCCTGTACCCCTAGATTGGAGTGTGTGCGAGAGAGAGATCCCCACTTTATTACAGGAGGAAACGATTCTATCTTGAAGGCACTTTCCTTTATATATATGCTTACACACACACCCCTATCGGCCTATTACATCTCTCCTATGCAGGTTTACTTGCTTTTCGCAGTCTTGGGACTCAAGACAGCAATTCCATGCGTGCTTCCTCGATTCCAACTACTTTTATCACGTTAGAATTATTATTCTAGGGATTAACCAAGAATTCTAGAGATTACCCGAGGATTAACCAGCTTGATTGTAACCTTCTTTCTTACGCAATAGCCTGCTCCACCAGATACCTATAGAGGAGATTGTAGGCGAAGACATATACCTCTGTTTAAAATGTTTCCTTACTCATCTGTGTGTGGCAAATGAAAGTCGCGATGTACTCTAGCCCAAATGAAGCACATTTAAGTCCCATTGATTCCAATGGCGGAGTTAAGCACATGCTTGGTTTTCTCCCATTAAAATCAAAGGGACTTTTGGGGGAAACTGCTTAACCAAGGCTGCATCATGGACTATGTATGTTTCCATTTTCCCAGGTAAAGCGGGTCACTTGAGAAAATGCCTCAAGTTAAGTCGAGGATAGGTGGGCAACTATACGACAGAGTCCACATTTCCAGTGGGTATTGCTTTCCTTGATCATTTTACTTGACAACCCAATCTTAACCACGCTTACCAAGGAGTCCCGTCGAATTCAGTCAGGGATACAGACAGAAGAAAATTTGATAAGCATGTCCTCACTTAAATGGGGGGAGAGAGAAACACTTGTGGGGGGAGAAAACTATGTTTTGGGGAGAGTTTAGTAAAATTTATCTTTCTCATTTCTTTCTTTCTTTATTTATTTATATATATACTGCCCTATACAAAATGAGGTGGCGCTCCTAAGGACGGATCTGCACCTCAGTAGGACGTCCTTGTGGGGAAACATCTTTAGGATCGCAATGCTCAGAGTCAGAAATTTAGAAGTTCGGTTTAAATTGAATTCTGTGATCCTCTTCGTAGTGATAAAACGGGATATCCTAAACGTTCCACCGCAGAACATTAAAACGCAAACTCAGCCCAAACAAAGATCCAATCCGCTTTCAAAGCGGGGTGGGGGTGGGGGCGGAGGATTCACTTCACTCCCCCCCCCCCAACCCTGAGTTCGGTATGACTTCGATTTTGCCTTGTCCAAAGTTTTTTTCTCCCCTACTTCCTTCTTTAGACTAATAAACTAATAAGCAGAGAAACAAGAAAATTCTAGTCAGTTCTAGAAAATTCTAGAAACTTAGATTAAATTATTAGATTTGACTAACGTTGCAATCGCATTTATTTACCTGATAGGAATTCTCATGGAATATCTGGGACTTAATTCCCGGTGAACGTTTAGAAGACTACATTGTAAATTACCTGAAATAAATTTCTACTTAGACAATTTCACCCAAACCCTTCACTTAGCATTAACCGGTGGAGGTAGATAGGAACAAAAAGGAACACACGTTATTGCGTTTAATGCCGACTGGAAAAAAATTACAATAGGGGATTTTTTTGGTGTGTGTATGTGTTATTACTACAATCCTTTTCATCGAACTCCCCCCCTCCAATATCCTAATTTCCCCTCAAATTCATATTTTACAGAAGTTTCCCCCCACTTTTGGCTTAAAATACGATAACACACCATTTAAATGTTTCAGACACTCTGTATGTGTAACCTATATTGCGGATATATGTGCTTTAACTGTATGAAAATTAAAAATGAAACTTAGGTAAATTATTCTTTTTCATTAGCAGCCCTTTTTTTTAAGTCATCGGAAATATCGAACATACGGATGATGAAATTTGTGTTCTATGATATTAGACAGATCCCAGGTATATAAAATGGATCACTTTTTAAATGCAAACATTCAGCATTCATTTTTAATACATATTTCTGCTTCAAAATCTATCCATAAACTCTTTGTATAAACTGCCTGCCTGCCTACAAAATAAAAATTAGGAGTTCTGGAAAATAAAGAGCAAAAAATAAGGTACACCAGACACTTCTCGAAGTGTTTTCAACTGAACTCTTGAAACAAAGCCATAAAACTTAGGTAGAACTCAGCAATCTCTCAATTAACTAATTTTTCCAAAGTTAAAATACCATTTTTAAAAAACCAGTAAAATCAAGGTAGAATAATAATATTTTTTTAAAAAGTGAACCATATCATATATTTTACCAACAGCTTTCTTTGAAACACCGCAAGCACTGTAATTCTCCCCCACCCCCAGCTCTTTTCAGCGAGTTTCTATCTTTTTAAAAGCGGACTGCAATTCACAGCTAATGATTCTAATCTCTGGATAGATTGTTCTAAATGGGAAATGATAGGTGGAATTATATAGATTTGCATGAAACTCTACATCATGATCCAGACAAAATGAAAGACTTCTACATTCCATTGCTTGCAACAGGATGGGTTGAATCACGTTCTTTGCTGTCCCATTGAAGTCTATAGAACTTTGGAGTGTATGCTTTTGACAGGATGGTGCCCCCGAGCTTTAGGGGATTTGACCATGCTCGGTATAGTTTCCGGAATTAGTCTTGTCCGTATATTTAATTTATCGAGATGGGTTGCAAAGACCTTATAGGCATTTTGGATACTAGCCCATGCAAATATTGGCTCAGTTAAACAAACAAACCAAAAAAATCACTCATATTACTATTTACTAAAAGTTAAAAGGCGGTGTTTTTGTTTTGTTTTTTAAAAAAACTTTCCAAAAACTTTTTAAAACTAAAAAAACCCCTAACTTTAAAAAAAACTAACTTTAAATGTTTCTTTAAACTTAGTTTTTTAAAAGTTAGGGGGTTTTTTTAGTTTTAAAAAGTTTTTGGAAAGTTTTTTTAAAAAACAAAACAAAAACACCACCTTTCTACAAAATCACCCACGATGGTGTACATAAAACCAGGTCTCTCACAAGTCAAAATCAGCAGAAAATTAAAACACCACGAAACAAAGTTGATCGTGTAATGGACTTCGACAGGTCTCCAACATAATTCCTAAGAAGGTTTTATATTTGAAGCACAGCTTTACTTCTCGGCAACCAGTTTGTTTCGAATTAACACACCTTGACTCGGATAACACCTACTTGACTAGCAGATCGATTGGGAATCTATGAGTTTGGTTTCCGATAAAATGTGTTTGGCATGGGACTGCACAAAAGAGTTTACCTTAAAGAGCAAAGCCGGCCTGATAAACGGTTACTTTTTTCCATCACGCTCAGTAACTCCATTCTTGTGTGTCGAGAACTTCCTCTACACACTTTCTTGGAATTAAGTTCAATTGAATCCAACAGGACCTTCCTTCTAAGTAAACACGCGCAGGAGGCTAGGGCCGCATGGCTGGGACCTCTGGAGTCCTAACCGGTCAAGACAGAAAGAGGACGTATCTTTCTGTCAGAACGTCCGATAATAAACCATAAACCGCGTACAGTAGTTTAATGTTCTAGGTAAACGGGCAATTGGGAGATCCATTCGGTTATATTCCCACAATTATCGAGTTGGAGTTCTGTTTCAAGTCTCTGTCTCTCTGTGTACATGTTTTTCTAAATGTTCGTATGTATATGTACCTTTAACAACATAGTTAATGCATTCCCATTCCCTAACTAATATCACTGCACATGGCCAATACCATGGCCAATTTAACAGCCCGCAGATTTTATTTTTTAAAAGTAATTTTTCAGGTAGTATAAAGAAGCACGTTGTCCATGCCTGAGTGTCAGCATGCTGCGTGCTGACCATCTGCAAAGAAAGGAGCTCTCTATCTTTGATAAAATGGAGCGTGCGGTTGAGATAGACGAAATTGTACACAAGGAAGAGAGAGACAGAGAGAATGGATCTGGTAGGAATAGCCAAGCCTGGAAGCGTTCCAAAACAAACCACCGGCAACAGAGAGGGAGTGGAAAGCACAGTCAACTCAGAGCAATGGTCTGATGAAGATCGTGGCGGTGGTGGTGGTGACGTGTAATCTTCTCTTCTCCGCGTAAATATTACAGGGCTAATGCTTTTACCGAAATGGGTAGAATCTGCAGCCTCCGAGAGTGCGGTGGGCGAACTGCAAACCCTAACTTTCGTTCTGTCCCTTCTTCGACCCGAGGCAGCAGAAACAGATATGGCTGCATCTCTCCTCCAGCTCAGACTTGGTAAGGTACCAGTGGAAGGCGTTTCAGCCAGGAGTCTTCCCGCGCCCCCAAGGAAATGTCTTATGTTTTGGTCTTCTCCTGAAGTCTCTCGTGCAGCGGGGTGGGAATGCGTTTCCACGGAATCCGAGGTCAGGACTACTAGAATGCGTTTTGACTCCTCAGTGGCCTGACGCGTGGTTCTCATTGCACACTAGGTTCTCTCTCTCTGCTGTCTAATTGATCAGCTCTTCAGCCTTTTATCATCCCGCACTGGCTGGAGGTCACTCACCATGGCATAACATAACATTAACCGGAGAACGAAAAGCGCAGCCAATATTTATCTCGGCTTGTTAGGCCATCTCAGAGGCCTGTCCGGAGAATTGACTAATGACCGCGTTCTTGCTCTAAGATGGGAGAACTTGCTGCTTTTATTGTTCATCTGTTTCAGCTCATGTTGGGATAGAATCCTTTCTTGGGCCGATACCCAGTTCATGCACTTACATATTTATTTTAATAAGTCCCATTAACTTCTGCCTGGCCATTTATTGGAGAAGCAACAAAGTGTCTGGAATTTTTAAATGGTCAGTCATTGTAAAATGAGAATAAAATGGAGTTCAGTTCAAACAGAAGTCCCCAAGCATCCTGGCTTATTAATTAATATTGACATAAATATTTTCTGAAATATCTTTCATCCTTCTTAAGTACACTCCCCTTGAAAGAGCAAATGCACAGCTTGGGAGTACTGCTGGACCCGGCTCTGCTTTTAGAAGCTCAGGTGGAGGCAGTGGCCGGAAGTGCTTTTACACAATTGTGGCTAGTGCACCAGCTGTGTCCCTTTCTCAAGAAGGCAGATCTGGACACAGTTACCCATGCCTTCCTCATGTCACAGCTGGATTACTGTAAAGCACTCTACCTGGGGCTCCCCTTGAAGACTATTCAGAAACTACAACTAGTGCAAAATGCTGCAGCTAGGATTTTATCCAAAGCTGCCTGTTGGGATCATATTACATCCATTCTGAAAAAGCTGCCCTGCCTACCAATTTGTTTCTGGGTCCAAAAGGTGCTGGTTTTGACCTTTAAAGCCCTTAACAGTTAGGGCCCTGGATATCTGAAGGACCACCTGCTCCCAAGGGTTTCTGCCTATCTGATAAGATCAATGGAGGGGGCTCTGCTCTGCAGGCAGATGGTGAGAGAGGCTTGGCTGTTGAGCATGCAGGACAGGGCCTTCTCAGTCATTGCCCTCAGACTTTGGAATGCTCTCCCAGCTGGCATCCACTCCTCAGTCTCCATCACAGCTTTTAGAAAACAAATAACAATGCAGCTCTTCACCCAGGCTTTTATATGATATAACATTTTTAAAAATGGTTTCTGCTCTGTGTTTTGTCTGTAACTGTTTTATATAGGTTTCAATCTTTTAAATAGAGATATTATATTTATATTTAATACTTGTGCTTATAATTTGTATTTTAATTGTACATTGTTTTAATTATACTGTAAACAATTTGGGATTATTTTAATGAAATAATGAAAATGTGTATAGAAATTGATCAATGAATACAAAATAAATAACTCTTCAATTCTGTTTTATTTACACACATGTTAATATAGTGGTTCCCATATGAACCTAATAAAAATGACAGAAAATGCTCAACATTTCATTTCTAGCCTGTCCTTCCTCCAAGGAGATTAGAGCAGTGTGCAAGGTTCTCCCCTCTCCATTTCACCCTCACCATAACACTGCAAGGATAGGTTAGGCCAGGGGTAGGCAACCTTTGACACTCTGGCTGTTGTTGAACTGCAGCTCCCATTGTTCCCAGCTGCAATAAATGGTGGCTGGGGATGATGTGAGTTGTAGTTCAATAACAGCGGAAGTGCCAAAGTTTGTCCACCCTGGGTTAGGCTTTGAGATAGCAACTGGCCCCAAGTCACCTGGTGAGCTTCATCATTGTGTGGGGATTTGACATGGTTCTCTCTGATCCTAATCTGGTTGGTACTCTAACTACTATACTACTGACTCAAAAGGAGTATGATAGTCCCGGTACTAAAGCTTAACTCAGGTTTGGCCTTGAAGGCCTTCTGGAAGACAGACTGCATGGGAACCATTCATAAGACTTTCTGAGTCCTTGGGTGACCAAGTATGGGGCAAAGATGGATGTATACACCATAGCAAGCAATGCCTTTTCCAACCCACCTTCAGTTTCCTTAAAAACTGTTGACTATAGCATGCCTTGCATGACTGACTCAAATGATGCAGAGACCCTAGCCTGATCTATGTTCTAGGGCCCAACTGTAGTTGGTTAAATATATTCATTTCTCTGCCAACACTCATATAGACTCAAGTATGAAAGGATGTTTCCCATCCCACCCACCTACTACACAATCATGCTATTGAGATTATGAATGCAGTTTAACCAGTGGTCAATAGGCTGCTCGAAATGCTGGTTTGGGGTGGAAACAAGCAGCCATTTATCACATGGTTGCAATTTAAGACATCCAGTGTGTAGGAACCCTAAACATTCAGTAAAGCTGTCATACACCATCTAGATGCAGAGCAAGTTTAAACATTCTACTGAGTCCAAAGGTACCACTTCAAGTGGAGAGTGTGTGTTGCAACTTGCATTTTTGAATTCTTCCCCATTCAGAAAAATCCCTGCATAGACCAAACTAAGAAATCAAGAAGGGTTCAGCCTAGTATCCTTCCTGATGTGTTGTTTTTCTATATGCAGAGAGATTTTTCTCCAGGGGGAGCACTGAAATATACAATCCATCACTTGCATCCTAAAGCACTACAAGCTATGGAAAACATTGCCATTGGATTCTGCTGAACGTAGCAACTGATCTACACAGTAATCTGGGCACTGCCATACCACTTCCCTCTGTCTGCAGAAGTGAAGTTATGCTCAGCATCTTACCACATGATAAAAGACTTCAGACACTGAATAGGATCCAGATTAAGTCATGACTAAGCACCATTGAAATACATGACTAAGCACCATTGAAATACTTAGTCATGACTAAGCACCATGGAAGTACATGAGACACATTAAGTCAGCTTATATCCCATTCACTTCAATGGAATGACAGGACTAACTGGGTCTGGATGTGCTGCACGATGATTCGCCAAGTGGTTAAAGCTGCCATGTGGGAAATTTTCAACTGGGGCTTCATAGTAAGCAATTAATTGTTTTGCATTGTTTTGTTTTGTTTTGTTTTGGCCCTATCCACCCCCAGCACCTCCATACCTCCAGCACCTCCATACCTCCAATACCTCCAGTGACTGTTGCTGGTGTCTACATTTCTTTTTAGATTGTGAGCCCTTTGGGGACAGGGATCCATCTTATTTATTTATTATTTCTCTGTGTAAACCACCCTGAGCCATTTTTGGAAGGGCGGTATAGAAATCAAATAAATAAATAAATAAATAAATAACGTGCCTGTTTGTATAACATGCATCTGCAGATGGTCATTCTAGGAATGGTCTTTCTGTTCATCTAGGTCCATCCAGTCCAGTATTTTGTTTCTAAAAAATAACCACCCAGGCAATGATCCTTCCCTATTTTGGGGCCATGCATCTGACTCTTGGGTGTATTCTGCTCCATTTAGCCATCTTGGATTAGCCACTGGGAGAGGTATCCTTCAGGGGCATAGCTATAATTGAGCAAGGGGGTGGATGAATGTTCCTGGGCCTCTGAGGTAGAGGGGGCCTCCAGCTGCATAGTAGCTCACTCAGCAAATATATGGAGGCAGATGAAGAAGGCATGGGGCCTTGATGGGCCCAGAGGTCCATCTTCACTTTTTGCCCTGGGCTCACTACAACTTTGCTATTTCCACCAGGTATCCTCCATGGCTCTCATACTATGCAGCCAGCAAGTCATCAGTCCAAGTGAGAGGCACACTCACTGGTTCTGAGCCACTGTGCACCCGGCTTGCACTGTTTGCAAAGGAGGGCCTGCTTCGTGCTGTTACCAGCTATGCTTTTTCTGCCCAGCTCCCAGGCTTGGAGATTGCACTCCCAATATGCTCAGGAGCTTCACAGCAACATGAGCTCTCAGTTTATGATACACATGGGGGACAGGTCACTTAATTGGCAATGGGCTAGTCACCCCTAGATTTGGCTGCAAACAAAGCAATCTGGAATGGAGACCACCCCATGTGGGAGCCCCAGCTAAGCAGACTCCAGAGCTAACTACAGCAAATTAACAGGCATTCAAGGCCACTGAATTCAGAGCAAACCACCTCAACTCCACCCCCCTTTCACAGGAGATGAAAGGACATCAACTAATGAGCTGATTATGCCAAGCAGGAAGAAAAGTAGATATGGTAGGGAGGCAATGGTCTCCACATCACAAAAGAGGATGAATCAGTGACGTGGACCTTGAGGTGTATCTATTGAAATTTGTTATTGGGTTACTGGAGAGTCCATCCAGGCATGGATATTCTTTTGTGCGCCTGCACACTCTTATTGTTCATAACAATCAGCATTGGCTTTCCTCAGCAATTCACACATTGCTACACCCAGGAAAGTACAATCAGACACAATGCATTCCATACAGGTCCAGCATGGCACTTCTAATCAGACAGCAAGGGCAGAAGGAATCCTGCCCCAGGTTAGAAATTGGGATATAAATATCCCCAATTACATGAGCCAGTGTGCCCCCTTGGGTTTTCTACCTGGGACTCCAACAAGTACTACCCTGTGCCTTTCACTGGGGACTCCAACCAGTGCTCCCTTGTGCTTTACACTTGGGACTCCATCGGGTGCTCCCTACGATCTTCGAGCTCCCTCATATGCTATACTTGGGACTCCATTGAGGACTCCTTGTCTCTCTTGCAACCTACAAAGAGCTCAAAATCACTAGCAGCTTGAGCAATCTGCTGTCCACCCGCCATCACAACTGGGGGTGTCCAGTTTTGCATGCCATGGCCACCCTCTGGATTGGTCCTTCTGCCAATCCATCCAGCTTGCCTAGCCACCATAGGAAACCACCCCCAAGGAAGTACCTTCCTCATGGGCACCTCTCCCTCTACTAATCCCTGCAACCCTCCATGCTGTCTCGGAAAAATGAGACTCTGCAGCTCTCCCCAGAGCCCTGAGGTCCCGTCATCCAGAACAGGTGAAGGTGAACGTTTGCCATGCAACTGGGCCCACTCTATCCCTTTCTTAGGTCTAAGCTACCCCCATCTTTCTCCTAAGTCTCTTTCTCTTGCCCACCTGGGAACTTACACAATTCGGACTTTAAGCTAAAACACCTCATTGTAGTTGGTTCATTTAGAAAGATATTTCTGAGAGTAATATTACTCTAAACACATGATTCTCTTTTCTGTACCCCCTCGTACAATAAATATCTTCTTTATATTTTGAAACCATAACTTTGTCCGTCCAGTCATTCCTTGAGTCCAAACATTTGTACAGATTAAAACTGACATGGAACTAGCCCACTTTAAGAGTTAATTCCCCCACAAAGTCCAAACACTGGGGTGCTAATGAAACACCCCAGTGCAGTTTCATTAACAATGCCAAGTAAGCAATGCATCATCACACTTGCCATGCTAATCCCATTGGGAACGGAGGGAGTAGTACTGCGAGTGCAATGGAACATCAGCCATGGAGCAGGACTGCCTTTGCAAACAGTACCCATGTGGAATGCAGTGGCTCTGAAGTGGCAAGCACACCTCTTGCTTGGATCGGTGGCTCACGGAACAGTGTGTGGGTCCATGAATTTGAGTGAGCCTTTTATAAGGAATATAAATTATTTGCTAAGATCTTAATGAACCTAGATAATGCAATGGGCAACATCCAGACTAAGTTGGGAATGTGGCTGTAGCTCAGTGGTAGAGCATCTGCTTTGCATGCAGAAGGTCCCAAGTTCAGTCCTTGACATCTCCAGGTAGAACTGCATGCCCCAGTCTTCATGGCTATACTGCCACTGTATTATGCTGTGAGCCACCTAATGGCTCAGTAGGGAAGTAACTTGCCTAGGGAGCAAGAGGTTGCTCGTTTGAATCCCTGCTGGTATGTTTCCCAGACTATAGGAAACACCTATATCAGCAGTGATATAGGAAGAAACACCTATATCAGCAGTGATATAGGAAGATGCGGAAAGGCATCATCTCATACTGCGCTGGAGATGGCAATGGTAAACCCCTCTTGTATTCTACCAAAGAAAACCACATGGCTCTGTGTGGTTGCCAGGAGTCAGCACTGACTCGACGGGACAACTTTGCTTTATTATGCTGTACCCCAGCTTTTGCAAGTTTTTGCTGTTTTATTTTAATCATTTCTACTATTATAGCTCTCTTCTATCCATGCTTAATGTGACTGCAGGAATGTGTATGTCAGCAGCTGTGAAAGAGAAAGCTACATCAAGGTCACCAGACACTGATCCTGCTGACAGGTGTATGAGTGGCTTTGCTGGATGGAAAACGATGGTGAGAGTGCTAGATTATCAGGGCCCCAGATATCTTGTTAGCTACTTCTATGTATTAGCACCACCCATAAACTAAGAAATAATGAGCTTAATTATGTAACCTTGTACTTATGATATATGTATTGCAGCATTTTACTCAGGACACCTGGCATATGTACTGTATGTAGGTAACTGCATAGCAGTCATATGTCTCCGCCCTAACCTTTTTGCCATTTGCAGTGGTAGTCAACAATGGGAAGGGCAACCACTGGATTAGAGCACCAAGGTACCAGGCTTGCAAGTTGCTCTTCTGGAATGGGCACTGAAGAAAAAGTTCTCCTGTGGTGAGAATGAGCACTGTGTTTCCTTCAGGAACCAAGAATCTGCATTGTTAAGAAGCAAGACTGGGATCTGATTACAGGATTTTCAGCTGAGTAATAATCAGTGTTCCTCAGTGGGCCTTTTAACCTATTAATAGGTTCCTTAATTGATTAAATTTACATACACGTACATACTACCAATATTTCTATGTAGGCATCTTCTTGAGATACTGAAGGAACTGTAAGATAAGTTGCAACAATAAAGAAATGTTATCCCTCATCATTAGATGGAAAATTTATCATTACTATTCTGTATTTAATTTCCTATTAGAGTACCCTTTAGTTAAGATCTCCTGCTAAAACAAAGACCAATATGCAATGGAATTTACACATGTTCTTCTCTACTCTCTTGCCTATGCTGTAATTCCATTCTGTTCCTCTGCTTTCTGTCAGGTTTTACATTATGTTTACCTTGGAGCAGAGTCCTGTAATTTTTTGCATTGCTCTGTAGAGCTTCATGCACAATGATGGTGCTGCTTACAATACATAATAGAACATAATCAGAACCAAAACCAGAACCGAAGTTGTCTGTCTCAAGGAATAAGCAAGTGGACCTTCAGTTCACTGCCCTACTGATTAAGATTGGCCCTCACCAATTAAAACATGCACTTACTCAGTTAATCGATTAAATGTTTAGCTGATTAGCTTACTGATTAAGATTGCAGCTCTTTTAATGAGAAGGCTAAAACACAGTTATGTCAAGCTCTCTGTCCGGCTTTTGGGAGGAGAAATTCACCAAAGTGACCTTTCTGCTCTATTGCAGTGAATTATAGGTGCAGTCATTGCCTCAAAGTTGGGAAAGGAAGGAAGTTTATTCACTCCCCTCCTTTACCTATCAGTGGGAGCCAAAAACCTGAGCTCTTTCCTGGGAGACTGTCAGGCCCACAAACCCTGTCTCGACTGATCTGCTCATGCTTGGCAGCCTCTGCCTTAAATAAAGCCCTGCATCTCAGACACTCCTCCCCACTTTTGGCTGGCTCCGTCTTCCCTGGCCAGACACGTGTCCTTGGTTTGCCAAGATGGGGAGAGTTGGGGGGCAGGGGTATCAATGCAATAGTTTGGAATCAGTCCTCTGGTGTTGTATGCTCAGTAGCCAAAGGTCTCCTGCGAGGCATAAACCATGTAGAGGAAGCCATCCTCATCCTTGTCTTGTTCGTAGATCTCAGGGATGGGGGTGGAAACGCTCACCATGCTGTGTTGGTTCACCAACAGGAAGAAGGCCTGGGTGGGCCCTGGCCCCACAAAGGGGGCTCATTCCCCAATTCCACCCCTGCCTTATCATTCTTCCACCCACTTGCAGCTGTGGAGTTGCTATCCTGGCTATTCCCTCTCCACCTATCTGCTGCCTCTTGGGCGACACCTGCCCATCCCCCAGCAGCTGTTGCACATCTCTCTGAATCCTCTCTGGCTTCTGAGAGGTAATTGCCGGGGCTGTCCTGGCGTCTGGAGCCCCCCTCCCCCCTGCCCTGCTTCTCTCAGCACTCTAGCGGCTGGCTGGGCACACCTCCCTGTCTCAAGGAGGAGGGGAGGAAACCCCAACACTCTCATCAACCTAAGCATAACTGCTCAGTCACCTAGTGCTGAAATGTTGAAAGAAATGTTGGGGGAAATGTAGTTTTCATTAGCCTTCCACTTCTTCTTCCCCTTGGAAGTGTAGTGATTCCTCTCTTCTTCCACTCTCTTCGATCTTGTAGCTCTAAGCCATAACAGTAAACTGTTACGCTTCTATTTGCCTAAGTCAAAAGAATGGAAGCCAAAGAGAGGTCTTGTAAGAATGTTCACTGACAAATTCTGGAGGGAGTGCTCTTAATATCTGTAATATTAAGATTCAATGAAGTAAATATGAGCAGAGGCAAAAAGTACACAGGTCACAATATGTATGCCAGGAAGTCAAAAACATACAGATGGGACAAGAGGGAAAAAGCAAACAAGACTACTAGTATCATGGGACTTCATAGAACAAGAGCTTTTTCCTGGAGAAAGTTAGTCATCTGGAAGGCATGAAAGGATCAGTATGGGAGAAGAAGGAACCAATGAGCCCTCAGTGGATGAAGATTTGATAATGCAGTAATGTCAAAATGAAAGCCTTTTTCAAGAGAAAGAAAGCTTTCTGGTATGATTGGAAGAGTGCTTTTTGTTTAAGTCTATAAAAAGCAGTGAAATGTTGAGATGTTCTGAACAAGGACTGCAAAATGAAGAATCTGCACTTACTAACGAAGGCCCAAATAAACAGCCATTGTTGTTGCTGTTGTAGTAATTTATTGTCTTTGGGGCGGGGTAACCTGTTGGAGGTTTTGTTCGCTATATTTAGATTTTTCAATGTGTCAGCCTCTCCCCTCACCCCCGCTTGAGTGCTGACATGCAATGTTATCATGCACTGATTTAATTAAATCAGGCAGCTCTAATTGTGATCAAAGTTAGTTTGATTCACATGAAGAACTCAGTTCTATTTGATAACACCAACTCAGCTTTAAGCACAAATGTTTGAACATATTAAAACAGATGGACATTTCCACCTGTTTAACATAATTTCTGGTCCAAGCCTTATGTCAGCAGTGGTATATTATGCCATTTCTCCACCTGGAAAACATCTATCATTTTGCATGGAAAGATTACTTCAGGTCATACTAGACAAATATTGTCAATATGGAAGCTTCTGGAACTCATTTTTATTCCAGTAGATCCTGGATGGGCTGTTCCTAAAAATGATTTTGTATCCTAAATTGTCCATACCAGTCCTTCTGGGATAGGAATGGATTCTTCCTTTTCTTAATGTATGTAAAGGAAAATCTCTCCATGACTTTAAGAAAGCCACTTCCCTTCCTCACATAGCCTGTGTAATGTATATAACTAGATGTGTATCAGCTTAATACTTTATGCCTCATAACAAAGGTGGTATTCAAAGTCAGGAGACATTCTGCTGTACAGGTTTTGAAGGTGCAAAAGCATAAGCGGGGAATGCTGGACAGGTGCTTGCCAAATGATCCCACACATCTCTCAGGTGTATATTCAATTTTGAAACAGATGAAGTGAAAGTAATAATCTGACACATGTTCCTCCAAGTCATGCGAAGCTCTGAGAATGAAACTGGATGTCAGTCTACAGTGCCTGATGGAATTCCCTAGTGTCTCGCCTTTATAGATCCAGTAGAAAAGTATACATTTGTCAAGTCCTTGGCTAATCCTGTCTCCAAAGCAATGTTAAAATTCTCTGCTGGCTTTCCTCCTTCATCGCCATGAGCTGAAATACTACCCTGGTTTACAAGAGTTTCTTCTGATGAAAAAATTTCCTCTACAGGAGTTCTTGGAATATTCCCATAGTGAAAGGCATGAAGAATGTTGCATCAGATGTGGAAAATGTTGCCTGAGAACTGAAAAGGTATATGGGTTTTTCACAAAGGCCCATGAGAAAAGGGGGTGGCACATATTAACATTTTCCATGTGCATTCTTTCATAGTGTTCCCCCCCTCCAAATTTCCCTATGGAGGAGAGCGTTAAGCCAGAAGCATCCCAAGGCAGAAAAACTCCATCATACCCAGTCAGCAGAAAACAATATTGCCCTGCCCATAGTTGGTCGTGCAAACCAAGGAGGAACTTTCAGCTTTCATTTGTGAGAACTAGCAAAGAAAGACAACAGGTTTTAAAGTAGTGGCCAAGAGTTTAAGCTATGAGCAAGGAATGTCACCTGATGGTAGTAATGATAAGAACATAAGAACAGCCCTGTTGGATCAGGCCCAAGGCCCATCTAGTCCAGCATCCTGTTTCACACAGTGGCCCACCAGATGCCACTGGAAGCCCACAGCAGGAGCTGGCAGCATGGCCTCTCTCCTGCTGTTACTTCCCTGCAACTGGTGCATCCTGCCTTTGAGGCTGGAGGTGGCCTATGGCCCTCAGACTAGTAGCCATTGATAGACCTCTCCTCCATGAATTTATCTAAACTCCTCTTAAAGCCATCCAGGTTGTTGGCTGTCACCACATCTTGTGGCAGAGAATCCCACAAATTGATTATGCATTTGTGGTGGGGAGTCCTTCCTTTTGTTGGTCCTACATTTCTTAGCAATCAGTGTCATGGGATGACCCCTGGTTCTAGTGTTATAAAAGAGGGAGAAAAATGACTATTTCATGTACAGATAAACCCACTTATCTCACCTTGGTAATCTTTTCAGCAAGATTGATGTTGTTGCCATCATTGTCTCCTTACTGCCAATAGTAGATTAAGGCTGAGATTGTGGCTTGCCTAAGGCTGTCTAAGGCACCTAATGGCGTAGTGGGGAAATGATTTGATTATCAAGACAGAGGTTGCTAGTTCGAATCCCCACTGGTAAGTTTCCCAGACCTATATCAGGCAGCAGTGATATAGGAAGATGCTGAAAGGCATCATCTCATACTACACGGGAGATGGCAATGGCAAACCCCTCCTGTATTCTACCAAAGAAAACTACATGGCTCCGTGGTCGCCAGGAGTCAACACTGACTCGAGAACACACTTTACTTTTAGGGCTGTCTGAAGATTCATGGTTGAAGTGAGATGGACTTCCTATCTCACAATCTCACAATCTTAGCTTCTATACTGTATCACTTCACCCATGAACTTGTGAGAACATAGGAACATAGGAAACTGCCATATACTGAGTCAGACCATTGGTCTATCTAGCTCAGTGTTGTCTACACCAGGGCTGCACAACTCAAATGCCCTGGTGGGCCGGAACCATCCACATGTTGGTGTGCAGGGTCCACAGTCACATTTTTAGCGCATTATGACATTATAATTAAATATTATTAGCTACTTGTGGCTCTATTTCTCCTGTCAATGGACCCATAGTTTCAACCAAGGATAGTGGCCAGAGAACAGGTCTTGTCCCTGCTCAATCATTGGGGCCCCTAGAGTGCATGCCAGTCCCAAACAAATGCTAAGTCCTCTCCTCTCCCAAAATTGTTGTTGCTTACAGGCTGCAATCCTAGGCATGCTTACATGTGAGTAAACCTCACTGAGTACACCATGGGACATATTTCTGAGAAAGCATGCACAAGATGGTGCTATAAGGCAGTTTCCTGCTCCTGTGTTGCTGCAGGGTACCTGGGGGCCAGTAAAATAGTCCCTGCAGGCCGAATCCGGCCCCCAGGCCTTAAGTTGTGCAGGCCTGGTCTACACAGACTGGCAGCAGCTTCTCCAAGGTTGCAGGTAGGAATCTCTCTCAGCCCTATTTTGGAGAAGCCAGGGAGGGAACTTGGAACCTTCTGCTCTTCCCAGAGCGGCTTCATCCCCTGAGGGGAATATCTTGCAGTGCTCACACATCAAGTCTCCCATTCAGATGCAACCAGGGCAAACCCTGCTTAGCTATCGGGACAAGTCATGCTTGCTACCACAAGACCAGCTCTCCTCTTCTAAGGAGGAGGATGAAGGTTATGGTTCCTTTGGTTGTTCCAAATAAATCTGGGCATCCAGAGAATGAAATTACCAGCTCTGAACATGCCAGAAAGGCACAGAATGAAATGTTGGAACAGCTGACCAAATAGGTTTGTCGTACTGTGCATACTGTGGATATTGTGGAGAGGAGAGCTGGTCTTGTGGTAGCAAGCATGACTTGTCCCCTTAGCTAAGCAGGTTGCATATGAAAGGGAGACTAGAAGTGTGAGCACTGTAAGATATTCCCCTCAGGGGATAGAGCCACTCTGGGAAGAGCAGAAGGTTCCAAGTTCCCTCCCTGGCATCTCCAAGACAGGGCTGAGAGAGATTCCTGCCTGCAACCTTGGAGAAGCCACTGCCAGTCTGTGAAAACAATACTGAACTAGATAGATAAGTGGTCTGACTCAGTATATGGCAGATTCCTATGTTCCTATGTACCCTCCTCCTTCATCAGCACCACCATATTTTAGGCTGGAGTGAGCAATGAGCAAACATTTTGGATTAATAATTGGCCCTGCACATCAAGAAGGTACATTGTGGAGATGCATCATATGCATGTTTTTAATTTGGGCTGACAAATTAGAAACCTGTGAGAAAGATTTATTTCCCCGTGTACTTTTTAAATGTGCCTTTTAGGATTCTGTGTTCACAGAGACTTTACACTACCTTCCATAATGAAAAAGAATGAAAAAGAGAAGCTAGCTACCTCTTCTGATGGGTAGATCTGCAGGTGCTGTCTGGCTAACTTGAAGCATCACTATCTAACCACTACAAAAATGGTGCCTTTGACATATGTGTGTTTGACTTATTTATAACTGGTGGCAATAGAACTGGTAATGTCCAAAAATAGACTGGTGACAATTATCTAAATGTGAAAGAGGATACAGTGGTGCAGGTTAGACAAATGGGAAAATGCATGTCTGTTTTTAAACATTCATTCATTTTCTTCAGAACTGTCAGCATGTGAATGCTGTCACTTACTAAATGTTGGGTGTTCATGGTAACATAATATGAATACAAATATGATGAATATTTATATACCATTTTTCAACCAAAGTTCCCAAAGTGGTTTACATATAGAAATAAATAAATAAATAAATAAAATTATAATTCCCCCCAATTATACTGAAAACCACTTTGCATGTAAAAAGAAATTGCGAAAAAGAATGGGCAGGTGACCCCTCATATACATTATGTTGTTCATTTAGTTGTATGTTTTCTGTTAGTTCCATTTCTTTTTTAAATTTTCCTTGGGGTCATTTCACATATTATTGAGAGTTAGTACGGTGTAATGGTTGGAATGCTGAACAAGGACCAAGGAGACCAGAATTCAAATCTCTACTCAACCATGAAACTCACTGGGTGACTTTGGGCCATTCACTCATCTCTCAGCCTAACCTACCTCACAGGGTTGTTGTGAGGATAAACATAACCACTGATACTGATCTGAGCTCCTTGGAAGAAGAGCGGGGTAAACATGTTATTAAAAATTGCATTATGAAGCCATGGCTGTAGCAGTAGCAATTTGTTCAAATGAGCCAAGAAGGTGCCACATGAGGTGCAGCCATACAGCTCCACCCTGGCACTAGTGAGAACTGTGCTGCCTGCAGACCGGTCATTCATCAGGTAGAGCTATGTGGGCTGGTTAATCAGTGACCAGCCTGTGCAGCTCTACCTGATGCATAACCATTTTGATACATAACTGCCCAGAGACTTGCGTTTGGGGCGGCATACAAATATGTTAAATAAATGGGTTTTTTTTACAGTGTTTGATTTTAATAGTTAATTGATTTTTGTTTGTTTTAATGTAAACCACCCTGAGCCATTTTTGGAAGGGCGGTATAGAAATCAGATAGATAGATAGATAGATAGCCTGGGTTAGGCTGCTTGTGTGGAGTGCCAGGATCCACACAGATCATGTTGCTCCTGCCCAGCCAAAGCCTGCTCTCGAGCCTGGCTCTTAGCCGAGGTTAGCCAAGTTTAAGGGAGCAAGCAGTCCCTTAACCCAGCTGCCAGGCTTGTGTGTCTCCTTGGCTCTGTGGAGCCCAGCATCATAATATGCAGAGGCCGGGAAAATGAGTCCTGGCCTCTGTTGCTCCACGCTGCTGAAATCTGGCGCTCCCACCCAGCCTAACCCCACTCCCAAGCCTGGCTATTAGCTGAGGTTAGCCGAGGTTAAGGGAGCAAGCGCTACCTTAACCCGGCTGCCGGGCTCATGCACGGAGCCAAGGAGACAGAGAAGGGGGTGCCTAGAGCACCTGTTTGATGGGGGAATCCTTCAAGTCCCCATGTTCATCTGGCAGTGCTCTGTGGAATATGCATAGGCTGGAAAAACAAGTCCCAGTCTCTATTGCTCTCGCCAGTGCAGGTCGTGTGAGCGCACGGCATGTGCACCAAAGGGACCCAGAGTGCTCATCTGGGGGGAAGGTGAATTCAACCAGCCTTTCCCCACCACCTCCCGCCCACCAGTTGCATGAACAACCTCAATATTTCATGTGGTGGAAAGGTACAATGTCATGGTGAAAAGGTATCATTTTGAAACCAGAGATTCCCTACAAAAATAATTCAACTGAAATGATTTCTTCCCCGGACATCAGCAAGATGTAAACAGACATGCCTATTAGACACCACTTTTTGTCCACTTCATGCATTTGATGAAATAGATTGTCGCTTAACAGCTCATTTCACAATAAACTGAGTAGTCTTCAGATGCCCCAGCCAGTGGCTTTTGCTACAACAGACTGACTTGGCTGCTCTTCTAACACTCTGCTTTATCCCCATGCCCAACTCAATGTATATCAGTTCAATACTATATCAGAAGATCACATAGACATGAAATCAGGGGCATAACTATATCAGGGCAAGGGGAGACAGTTGTCTGGGAGCCCACTGCCTTGGGGGGGCCCCCAGAGGCAAGTCACATGACTGAGTCCCCCAGCTGCGCACCCACTCAGGCTTCCTTCAGCTGTATTCATCCTCCCAAATTGATGTGAGTGTTCAGACCTGGAGCTACCAGAACAGCACGTCTTTCTCTAGTACCATTAAATGACTTGCATCGTCCACAATTTACAAAACCTTTTAATGCCTCTGCATGAAATAGATGAATGGAGAGCAGGGGTGTGATTAGGGGATGGCTCATTTGGCACAGGCCACTAATGAATGGCTCAGAGCCCTGCATCCTGTCAGCTACCTTCCTCCCGCATGGCCTCTTCCAGAAAGGAAGCGCAGCAGTGGAGGCACCTGCCCAAAGCACAAGAGGGAGCTCCTAGCCTCACCTGGCTCTCTGCGGCTTCTACCTTCATAGGGGCTGCATTATTCTAATCATATTAGAGATTTTTTAAAAAAACATATGTGATTATTCCTGAGGGGCATGATTGAGTTTAATTATCAAAAGAGGGGCTGTGGGCCCAGGCCCACTTAGTAGCATTACTCCTGATAGAAAAGGAGAGAGAGAGAGAGAGAGAGAGAGATCATTCCCTCTTTTCTGTCAATTAGAATGGTCTTTCTCCCTTTGAAAGGGTTTTGAACAAATAAGTTTTAAGCAAATATATTCAGCTTTCTCTTGTGCAATTCATCTATCCACTTGTTTGACTAGTAAAAGGATTTGTAGGTGGCAACAGAACTTGAAATGATCCATGGAATAACAGCCTGTATCAAAACAGAGGTGGAGGTGATTGCTCAACATCACTGAACAAGAAGCTGAAAATATCAGCAGGAGTCTTCCATTGAGATCTCTGGGACTTACTGCCTGCCTAGCAAATATGAGAAACATGGTAGTTATGGGTAGCAGCAATGCAAAGCTATGTAATTCTATGCCCTCATGAATTAGGGCATCACCATGACTGGGGTGAACTTTACAATAGAACTGATAATGGAATCTCAATTTTGTGTGTTTGTGGAATCTACTTTGTTTTTTTGCAGAAATTACAATTGCAGGATCTACTTTGTTGGAAGTTGTTGTTGTTGTTGCTTGCTAGAATGCCAAAAACCAGCAACCTTAACAAGATGCAAAACAGTGGCTCGGGGGCCACACATATGCTTTGAATTTAGCATCAGAAACCCTCAGAATTCTGTTGCAAATCTCCAAGAGATCTACCAGTAGATCTACATTCTACCCAGCTCTTCCACAGTCCAGTCATAACCAACATTAGTTCTGAAATGCTTTTATTTCAGTAATGTGCTTGTTTTTCAGGATTTTTCCACCCAGAAATTAGACAATCCTTTTGCCAGTATGTTTAAAACATCAACTTTCAGTTCAAGAAGACCTCTTGGGAAAGTGTCTGACTCGCGGTATTTCATACATATGGCTGAAGTCGTATGTTACAGGGATGTGCTGCCAAACATTCCAATGGCAAAACATTTCAATTCAAAATGGGCCATTTTGAGTGCTTCAAGCCCAGAGCAGAACCACCCCATTTTGATCAAAACATTTTTATGTTTTTTTGAGCACCATTTTGGAGGCCTGTTTTCCCCTTGCTGATTGGTTTTCTGGCACTGGCTTCCCATTGGTTGGGGGGAGGGAGGATGGAGCAGGAAACACAAAAGGAGGGAAATTCAAAATGTACAGGTGAAACTCGGAAAATTAGAATATCGTCCATTAATTTCAGTAATGCAAATTAAAAGGTGAAACTGATGTATGAGACAGACGCATTACATGCAAAGCGAGATAAGTCAAGCCTTAATTTGTTATAATTGTGATGATCATGGCGTACAGCTCATGAGAACCCCAAATCCACGGTCCCAGAAAATTAGAATATTACATGGAACCAAGAAGACAAGGATTGTAGAATAGAACAATATCGGACCTCTGAAAAGTATAAGCATGCATATGTATTCAGTACTTGGTTTGGGCCCCTTTTGCAGCAATTACTGCCTCAATGCGGCGTGGCATGGATGCTATCAGCCTGTGGCACTGATGAGGTGTTATGGAAGACCAGGATGCTTCAATAGTGGCCTTCAGCTCTTCTGCATTGTTTGGTCTCATGTCTCTCATCCTTCTCTTGGCAATGCCCCATAGATTCTCTATGGGGTCAGGTCAGGCGAGTTTGCTGGCCAATCAAGCACAGTACACTGTATACTTTTCAGAGGTCCGATATTGTTCTATTCTTCAATCCTTGTCTTCAAATCCTTGTCTTCAATCCCTGTTTTCAAATCAACACAGACTGTGGAAACTTCACACTGGACTTCAAGCATCTTGCATTGTGTGCCTCTCCATTCTTCCTCCAGACTCTGGGTCCTTGGTTTCCAAATGAGATGCAAAAGTTGCTCTCATCAGAAAAGAGGACTTTGGACCACTGAGCAACAGACCAGTTCTTTTTTTCTTGAGCCCAGGTAAGACGCTTCTGACGTTGTTTGTTGTTCAGGAGCGGCTTGACAAGAGGAGTACGACATTTGAAGCCCATGTCCAGGATCCGTCTGTGTGCGGTGGCTCTTGATGCACTAACTCCAGCCTCAGTCCACTCCTTGTGAAAGTCCCCAACACTTTTGAATGGCCTTTTCCTGACAATCCTCTCCAGGCTGCGGTCATCCCTGCTGCTTGTGCACCTTTTTCTTCCACACTTTTCCCTTCCACATAACTTTCTATTAATGTGCTTTGATACAGCACTTTGGGAACATACAACTTCTTTTGCAATTACCTTTTGAGGCTTTCCCTCCTTATGGAGGGTGTCAATGATGGTTTTCTGCACAACTGTCAAGTCAGCAGTCTTTCCCATGATTGTGATTCCTAATGAACCAGACTGAGAGACCATTTAAAGGCTCAGGAACCCTTTGCAGGTGTTATGGATTGATTAGCTGATTGGAGTGGGACACCTGGAGCCTAGACTGTTGAACCTTTTCACAATATTCTAATTTTCTGGGATTGTGGATTTGGGGTTCTCATGAGCTGTACGCCATGATCATCACAATTATAACAAATTAAGGCTTGACTTATCTCGCTTTGCATGTAATGAGTCTATCTCATATATCAGTTTCACCTTTTAATTTGCTTTACTGAAATTAATGAACTTTTGCACGATATTCTAATTTTTCGAGTTTCACCTGTATTCAAAGGGACTGGGAGGCAGAGAGAAAGAGCCCTTATACTGTGCCTTTCTTGGATACTTCAGGAGGAGAGGAAGAAGGAAGGTTTGGTTTTGTGGTTTTCTTTTCTCAGCACATAATATGCTGTGTGATTGCTGCTATAATTATCTGGCTTTGATGGATCTCATATTGACAAAGGCAGAACCTGGGTCCCTGCCTTCCTTGAGTTGTGGTTTATTTTGTTTGTGAGATAGTAAGGTTGTGCACATGAGCTTCGGCCATCACTTCCAAGGGCTGTGAAGAAGGCAGGAGCTTGCCTGCCTTCTCCGGCAGATGAGCAGCGGCTACGCTGCCCTCTATGGCTCCACACGCCCCCACGAGCAGCACTCCCGCATCTCAGGGTGCCCCGCATCTCAAGGTGCCCCGTGGCATGAGCGTGCAGCTGCTCTCCTCAGAGCAGCCACTGCACTCAGCACAGCCACTCCTTCCCCCAGGCTTGCTGTTGGAAATGGCGGTGGGCCGGGGGAAGCCTTTTAACCCAGTGGCGACTGCCCAGATGATTGCCTGCCAAGGTTAAGTGAGCCTGTGGTCCCCAGCTAAACTCTGGGTTAGAAAGTGGGGCTTGTATGGTATGAAGCAGCTGGGAGCCCTCCGCTGCCTCCCAGCACCTAATAACAATAAGAGACACAGGTGAATTCATTGTATCAAATATCTCAAGCCTCAGAGAATACTTACTGAAGGAAGGCTCTTCCTTCAAGGAGCCCAAAGTAGTATACATGGTTATGCTTATTCTCACAACCACCCTGTTAAGCTGTCTCTCACCCAGCCTAAGAGAGAAGTGACTGGCACAGTCATGCAGTGAATTTTATGGATGAATAGGGATTTGAATTCTGGTCTGCCTGGTCCTAGCCCAACACTTTAACCCAGGGCTGTGCCACCTATAGAAATTACCAGGTTGTCGGGACCAGGTTGTAAGAGTTCATAGCGGCCATGACGGCTGTGGGCCTATCCCAATTGGTCTCTGGACTGACACATGATGCTGGTGACACACTCAATTTAGTTGTTTGTTTGTTTGTTTGTTTGATTTCTATACCGCCCTTCCAAAAATGGCTCACGGCAGTTTACGCACAGAAACAATAAACAAATAAGATGGATCTTTTTGCTCTGATCAGGGTGGTGTTCCATGGGTGGGGACTCCTGTCATCTCCCCATTGTCATGGATGGATCACCAACTGGTTACAGCCTCGGCCCACCTCTGTAAGGGTGAAAGACTTATTAGGTTGGTCCACCCGAGGAGGTTATTGGATCCAATAGGGTTCCAAGAAGCCTTGGAAGTGTTTAAGGTTGGTTCTGCTAGTGATTCTGTGGATGCTCTGGTGCAAACATGGTATAATGAACTCACTAGAGCCGTAGACACAATCGCTCCTAAGCATCTTCTCTGACCTGCTTTAAAGACAGCCCCATGGTATTCGGATGAGTTACAGGAGCTGAAGTGGCCAGGTAGATGACTAGAGTGTAAGTGGCAAAAGACTCAGAGCGAGTCTGATCGGGTACAACACAGAGCACATTAGAAGATCTATGCTCTGGCAGTGCGGGCAGCAAAGAAGCAGTTTTTTTTCCATCCGTATTGCTTCCACAAACTTGAGCTGGTGGTGGCCAGGAGCACTTTTTATCAGCTTCAGCTGATACATCAGCTACGTCCATTTCTAGAGGTGAATGACCTTAAAACCGTGGTACATACGCTGGTAACCTCCAGTCCCCACTACTGTAATGCACTCTGCATGGGGCTGCCTTTGTACGTAGTTCGGAAACTACAATTGGTACAGAATGTGGCAGCCAGATTGGACTCTGGGACAACACGAAGGGGCCATATAACACCGGTTTTGAAAGAACTGCACTGGCTGCCAATAAGTTTCCAGGTGAAATACAAAGTGCTGATTATTACCTATAAAGCCCTTAATGGCTTGGGACCAAGTTATTAAAGAGAGCAACTCCTTTGTCATGAACCCTTCCACCTTTTACGATCTTCTGGAGAGGTCCAGTTACAGTTGCCACCAGCTCATCTGGTGGCTACTCGAGACCAGGCTTTCTCTGTGGCTGCCCCAGGGCTTTGGAATATGCTCCCTGATAAATTAAGAGCATCTCCTTCTCTGTTTGTTTTCAGGAAGACCTCAAGACTTTCCTGTTCTCTCAAGCTTTTAATTAGAATTTTAATAATTTTAATAATTTGTTTTATATTGTTTTTATTGTGTTTTATGTATTTTAACCTGTAATTTTAATGTTGGTATCTGTACACCACCTAGAGATTTACATATCAGGTGGTATAAAAATATGATAAATAAATATAAATTAATAAAATAATAAATAATGGCGCAGCGGCGAAGTAACTTGCCTAGGGATCATGTTTCCCAGACTATGGGAAACACCTATATCGGGCAGGAAGATGCTGAAAGGAATAATCTCATACTGTGCAGGAGATGGCAATGGTAAATCCCTCCTGTATTTTACCACAGACAACCACAGGGCTCTGTGGATGCCAGGAATCAACACCAACTCCACAGCACAACTTTACCTTTACACAACTTCAGGTTTCCTGAAGATGTTGAACTACAACTCCCATCATCCCTTACTACTGGCCACTGTGACTGAGGATGATGGAAGGTGTAGTCAAAAAGAGCTTGAAAGCCAAAGTTGTGCAGCCCTGCTTTAACCACTACATCATATTTTAAAAATGAGAAAATAACAAGGATAGTGGGTAAATGAATAAGCCTCCTCCCTCACTGTGCTGCTTGGGGCTTCATTCTGTACTTCCTCCTCACTCCATATCAGCTGTAAGCTGCTCTTTTGTCAGACTGAGGGCTGCTGGGGTGGAGCTAAGCTGCTGTTTTGCTGTCTCCAAGCAAAAGCCAAGCTGTCCACCCCCCCAGCCCCAGTCCTGGAACAGAGGCTAAGTAGTATGTAAACAGTCACACATTTTTTTTAGTCCCTTGGTACAAGCAAGTGGATGTGCAGCAGCAAATACACCATCTGACTTGAACTGAATATAAGCACATGCCTTACCTGGTTGTTTTCTTCTAGGGACTAAGAAGTAATAAGTAAATAATAAGTAAATAATAAGTAAATAAATAAGCTCTATATATGGCATTGGTGAGAGAAAGTTATGGGCGAAAGGGCTTCTTACAAGAAAATGCAGAAAGCAGTAACTGACCCTAGCTACAGCTATCCTTGCTGAGATACAGCCAGGTAATCAGAAGAAGGGATCCCCTGTCTTTTGTTTTTCTATTTACATTTGTCAAGTAAACCCTGGTGGCGCCCTGTAACCAGAAGGTTGCAAGTTCGATCCTGACCAGGGGCTCAAGGTTGACTCAGCCTTCCATCCTTCCGAGGTCGGTAAAATGAGTACCCAGAATGTTGGGGGGCAATATGCTAAATCACTGTAAACCGCTTAGAGAGCTCCGGCTATAGAGCGGTATATAAATGTAAGTGCTAAACGATTAGCAGCACCTTGGATGTATGTTGACCCTGACAGTCTCTGTGAACTGACAAAAGCAATGGGCTTCTTTTGTGGGCTTTCTTGTTTGTTTGTTTCACTTTATGATACAAACACCAGACTTCACCCAGACTTCAAAGGCCACATGCAAATACATCCTTTGCATGCTCCTTGAGCCAGACCAGTGCATATGATGTTGAATTTGCACTGCTGAAGACAATCTCTGCTAGGCTAGACTCTTTCTGCCTGTTGTCCTACAGTTTAAAGGCAGGGTTTGTTCTGGATTATGTTTTTTGTTTGTTTCACCTCTGCATCATGTCTAAAGTAGCAAGATCTCAATGGGATGGTACCATGTGGTTCTTCTGAATGTGTAGATCTGCAAGAGCAATGAATGTGGAGACTGGGAGGAGGAGGAGAAGGAAGTGGGATTCCTTCCTGGGGAGGCAGAAGCAACAGGAAGGAACCATTAATCTGATTTATGGCTCTCACCCTTAAGGAGATTTGGATAATCAGTTTCTTAGAATTATGTTTTGCCAACTGCTCCCCTAATAATAACACAATTACTCCCCCGGGTTCCCCTTCCCCCACCATATTTTACCTACTGCACATGAAAATAAGCTTGTTGCTCTGATTTGTTTTACTGGGTGTGCCACTCCTTTGTCTCAAGTGTTCTCTTTCTGATATTAGTGTTGGTAGATGCTTCTGTCTGTATCTTTACAGGTTTTGCTTGCTTGTGTGTGCTGAAAACCAGCCTGTGTCCTGAATTTGTCTCAACCCTCCAAGGCTGGCTTAGTGAAACATGGATAGATAGATAGATAGATAGATAGATAGATAGATAGATAGATAGATAGATAGATAGATAGATATTGATTTGCAGCTGCTTCCCTCAGCACTGGAGCAATGGCTTTCTAACCCAGGAGAACAGTTTTGCAAGGGCCATGGATGGCACTCACATTACATTTTTCCACCATGAGATTATCTCTGTGTAGGAAAATGTAATATGTGAAGCAATTGTGTCAGAACTGATTAAGGATTATTATTTCAAAATAGCAAAACTAAGTCCAGAAGTGTAGAACTTTTCCATTCAGTGGATGGAAGCCTAGTGTTGGGGAAAGTCATGAGCCACTGAGCTCCTTGGAGTAAGAGTGTAAGAATAAAGACATTTCTGATGTAGCAGTATTGACATCCAGTGCTCAGCCTTGCCTAGTATTATCTGGAGCATGAATGCATTAATGTATACATCTAATGCTAAAGAAAGACAGTCTCTCAGCCCCTTCTTCTACTTTTGTTCCAGGCACAGCTGTCTCTAATCTACAGGGGTTATATTTGTGTATAGAACAGAATCTACCTATTCTGCATTGTATCTTGTGAACAAACAAAGTGATTGTGGTCTGTTTTTCTCCTTTTTCTCCTAAGTGTAGTAGTAGACTGCCAAAATAGCCATAATTATGTCCTAGTCCTCACAGAGATAGTGATCCTGCATCTGTCCTGCTTCAGACTGCAGGTGCAGACTCACATGATGCTGAAATGCTCCTGCATCCAGAATGCACTCTGTGTTTCTCAGATGTGCTGGAAATGGAGTCTTGCCTAGACTACTTCTTCTTGACATGCTAGTTTTCTATATGCAGTGATATCTTTCATGGAGCAGCTCTGATCATGTGAGTGATCACCTACAAGTTTGAAGTGGTACAGACCAGGCTCAAGTTTACAACTTCAGAGAATGCAGTCTAAGGCAAACATCGTAAAATGCCATATTCCAGATACTCCTTGCAGCAGGGCTTGGCATATAGGGTAGCTATACCCCACTCCTTCAGCTATGTTCCAGACTGTAGTTTATTTATTTTGTCTCTCTAACCAGTAGGCACAATGGACAAGGAAGCCCTCTTCTCTCTGGCTAGCTGACCCTATTCAGAGTTTCATTTCTTAGTCATGCCTATTAGTGACAAAGAGACAGAACCTAAGAATTTGGTTTTTATACCTATGGTTGCGGTTGTAGTCAGTTTTCTTGGTCACATGTTTGGAGCAATGCAACTCCAGCCCTAGCATCTGCAGTCTTTTGCAAACTAGTAGCCAAACCAATTCCAGTTTCTAGAAGAGGCTGGAAGAAAATAAAGGCTGGAAGAAAATAAAGCACAGTGCTATATTTCAGCTGCTGTAGTCTCGCCCATAATGCCATCCCCCCTGCATTTTGCTATATTGTTTCCAATTAAATCTGAACTGCAATGACATGGAAATAAGTCTTAGGGCCACATCATACATTGCATGTATATCACTCAGTTACTCAGTTTCTAACTGAGAGCTAGTTCACACATGCATGTTCATCACTTTAAGAGTGAAGAACCAATAGGTGATTTGCAAGTGTGAATGGGTCACCATATCTATCAAACTTTACTATCATTTTAATTCAAATCCTATTATTTTCAATGGTACCAGTTACCACATTCATCTATGAGTTGTCAAAGGACTGGAACTGAAACTCTTAGTGTGTACACTAACTCAATTAGGATGCACTGTGTTTAAGAAGGTGTTGTGAGTTGACATGCTTTTTCTGTGGTGTTATCTATGATAGCTAATACACACATGCAAGTCATCACTTGATACTGCATTAGTTAATTGTTAATGAGCTTAAGGGGTGCACCAGCCATCCCTTACACAATGATCTATGACACATCAACGTGAAAGCAAACCTTGTTGAGTTCGAAGGAGCTTGCTCCCATTAAGTGTGCTTAGAATAACAAATACTGATACTAATGATATTTCCTTCTTTCCATGTGATAACTTAAAGCTGCTCTAGAAATTAGTATGAAATTCATTTTTCCTTTGGTATGATTTTGCCAGTGTAAATACTTGAACAAATAATGAGCAATCAAAAACACCTTATTCAGACTTGATGTTGGTAACCAACCACAAGACTGTATTACTGTTATTTCCCACAGTTATATGGGAAATGCCCCCTTCCACTTCTATGCCCCCTGTGTTGATGTTGTTTGTTGATTTTTACATTTATATTCCGCTCTTTCTCCAAGGACCACAGAGTGGTGTACATCATTAAGTTTCTCCTCACAACAACCCTGTGAAGTAGGTTAGGATGAGAGAGATGTGACTGGCCCAGAGTGAGTCACCCAGCAAGTATCATGGCTGGATGGGGATTTGAAGCACTCTAACCACTCCCTCTCCCTCTCTGAATAAATGTTATTATGCTTGCAAGTGGCATGCAGATGAGGTCCCTTCTCAAAATGTTTAGTCTTTGAGTTTCAAATGGAAGCTGAGGGCAATAATCTAAAACTTTTATCAGAAAAGTGATAAACATTAGTCCAGACACTAACTAACTAACACACACACACACACACACACACACACACACACACACACACACACATATTATATGCACACAGACAGAAGTTATTTTGTTAATGTTGTGAAATTCCCTCCCCCTCCTCTCCAAAAATCTTCTCTAAGATTTCATCTCTCATCATTTGTGTTTACATTTCTTCTTTCATTGATGGTGTATGCTTTATTGTTCTTTTTGAATGAAGTTTATATTTAAAACAGATTGTCACCAAAAAGGATCACAAGCCAGCCAAGTTTTCAGTGCATCCTATGCACAGCTATCTGAAAGTAAGCCCCATTGGACACAATAGGATTTACATCTTAGTAAACATGGATAGGAGTGCACACAACACAATACTTTTCAAGTGCCAGTCATCTGGAGGAGAGAGTTGAGTATGTGGTTTTAAAAACAAACAATAAAATTGGTGGCACAAACAAGTGTTTAATTTAAGCTGAATCGCGTTTGGTTTGGACTCTGATGATGGTTTCCTCCCAATTTAGTTTGTTGTATTCATTTCAATTTTTCACATACAGCTGGGGGGAGCGGGGGAGAATAGTAAACTGCTTGAATGCTTGTAATCGTCCCCTACGCTCTTCCAAGAATACCAAATCAAAATACTGAATTTTTACATCTTGATCCTAAACACATTTTTCGAGAGCGGGGATATTAATTTGCGTCGCCTTGAGCGCCATTTTGTTAGAAAGGCGGCATAGAAGATTTTAAAATAAATAAATTATCCTTAGGATTTCATCCCGACCTAGGACATGCATTTTGTGAGGAGAATCTGAGTAAGACTTCAAATCAAATATTTTCTAAGTCGTTTAGGAGAGCAGTCATAATATTGGGTATATCCCCCACCTCCTTGCATTAAAACAAATGTCTACAATGCCTCCCAAGTTAAGCATTTCCAGTACACTCTATCCATTTCGGGAAGGCGGGGCGGGGGGTGGCGGTAGTGCGAATGCTCAGTTCTCCCATAGAAATCCATAAGTGTTTAAGTTTGGGTGGAACGCTCAAGATATTTTTGAACATCGGTTAGGCTAGATTCATGACAGTATCTTGATTACATCTGGAGATTGGAGTTTAATGACTCAGTTGACGCTTAATTTAGCTTTATCTTTTTGCCTTGTCGCCTAAGTAAATTGCAACGTTAAACGCCCGAGCGAGTATGTATCTCAGCCCCGCAACCAACTCCAGAATAAGATCTAACCAAGTAGGCTCTGGCCCACGAAAGTTGTGCCACAATACTTTTCACGGGACGGCGGCTGTGAAAGTGGGGGGGGGGGCTCTGGGCCATTTGGAGCTAAACTGGCCCTAAAAGCATTTTCTTGGAAATGTCTTGAAACCAACAGAATTAAGTCTCAAGTCCAGACGCTTGGGGAAGAGCTATGGTATGTATTTTCCCGCTTAATTAACTATTAGCAAATTCAATTTCAAAAGCTAGAAGTCCAGAATTAAGTCGAGAGAAGAGATTATCAACATTTTTAACTTAAGTTACTGTTAAGTTTGGGAAGAATCCAAAAAAAATCTTGGATGGCCGTTCTTTGGGGCCTGCGGGTGTACATTTTGGCTTAGTTCAGAATGATTTCCCCTCGCCTCGGATGCTTTTCTGGCGTTTATTACTATAGAAACGTTTTGGCGCAGACTGGGGGGAAGGGAGATACAATTATAAGACATAAGATGCAAATCAAACCCTGTACTCCTTCCTCTCCCCAAATACTAGGTGTGTACAATATAACTTTTTAAGAAAGTTATGTATCCCAATCCTATTGCCTGTTTACTCGGATGTAACTTCCATTCATGCCAATGGTGCTTACTCCGAAGTAAGTATTTATAGGCTAGAAACCAATTTATTTATTATCCCTAAACGTTCCCCAAATCTTTTTCTGCTGTTGCTTCTTCTTCTTTCTTTCTTTTTTTTTTTAAGGGGTGAGTGAATAATTGCCTTTCCATTTCTTCCCAAGCGATGACTGTTAAATTTCTGTTGTCGGAGACGTGAAAACCTTGCAGTGAGAAAAAAGAGAGTCGGGTGACTCGCGCACGACCCTAGGAGGACAGCCGCCAACTCCCCCCCACCCTTCTCCCCAATTGCCTCATTATTTCTTGGGACCAAGTTCGCGGGCTGTATGCGGAGGCTGCTAAGAGTGCCCACACGGCACAGCTGCGCGCAAATTAATTATTTAAATGGAGAGAGGTTCTCCGAGGGGACCTGTAAGCCACCGCCTCGCTATTCTTTCGAGCAAGTGCAAAAGTTCAGTTGGAGAGAACCGACCAGCGCCAAGCCTCTTGCCGGCGCCTTCTCGCCCCTCGCCCCCCAAAGAAGCTCTCCGATGTGCTAAAAGGTCTACTCTGAGGATCCATGTTCCAGATGTGGTGCTGTTGCAAGACAAGCAGTCCGTGTCCACAACCCAGTTGAAAGCGGATTTCCACCCCACTTGAGTGGGACTGGTGGGGGCCTAAGCTTAAACCGTTTCTTGGAAACACATGTTCATGTCATTGGGACATTTCGAATTCCAGTGTTTCCTCTGGAGCAAGTTTCAGATCTAGCTGCTAGTCTTGCAACAGAACCACATCTTGGCAAGCAAGCAAGATGTTGATAATATCTCTCTATCTTCATGATAGATAGATAGATAGATAGATAGATAGATAGATCTGCAGACGCACGCGCGCGCACACACACACACACACATTTCAGTTCTGAAGACGAATCAGATAAAATAGCGTTGGAAAGGTATAGAAGAGTTAGCTGGTTAATGACCGAAATAAACTTTCTGCTGCTGTAGACAATACACCCACACCAATTCCTCCTTCACCCAGTGTTTGTTTCCATCCCTCATTACAGAACGAGACAAGATGTAGGTCAGAGAGCTGCTGTAAGACTATGGGAAAATATCTGTATTCTGTCCCTCTATCTGGAATTCAGAGGACCACAAAGGAAATAGATTCCTAGGCCCACGATTGCAGTGTTAAGCATTCTTGAAAATAAGTAGGCACACTTACCTGAAATAAAGTGAAATCTATGAGATTCCAGGCCGTGTAAACAGAGTTAGGACGGGGCTACATGATTAATTCGGTACCTGAAATGTTCCTCAGGAGGAATCCAATAGAAGCTGCACTGTAGGTGCTTCTAAAAGAGAGGTAATCGGCAGTGAAACTTCATCATAGTTCTTAATGTTTTACGTGGCTCTCAAAACCCCATTCATAAGTCTGTGGATACTAATAGGCTGGTATACTTGAGGAAGCTTGCTGCTCTTTTAAGTCGTTACGTCCTCCCGCTCTTAGGAAGCAAATTCCTGAAGGTCCACTATTTCACTGCGTGCCTTTTATTAGTATTTCTATTAGTGTTATTATTACGTTAATAGAGTTGCACAGACTGAATGCATGCTTTTAAAACATATAATAAGAGCTTCTTTTAATGACACTCTCTAATATCTTTGCTCGTGACTCCGGTGGGAACTGTTTAGAGAGTAAAGTATTCGAACAACCTAAGTGAAAGGGGGCGGGGGATGGGATGGGGAAGCACAGAGTGCAGATGGATAAGGTTAAGTACATTTTAATTTATTTGTTTACTAGCAAACACAGCCCAATTAAACACTGTAACGGGTAGACTTTGCCTTTGGGGTATAAATGCAAAGTAAATCTAATGCCGCTCGCGGCGTAAAGCAAAGGGAAATGAATGTCTCAGGATCGGGATCTAGCCACATTAATTAAATCAGTAAGGAAAGAAGGAACACAAGGCCTTCCTTGAGCAAAGAGGTGGCTTTTAAATGGGCGATTCTCTTATATTTGGGGGTGGGGGGTCGATCCCTATCCTGGCCAACCCCCTCTCAGCATTCCTCCAGTGGTTGTTGCTGGTGTCTGTGAAACTCATATTTCCTTGCAGACTGTGAGTCCTTTGGGGACAGGGGACCATCTTATTTATTATTTATTTATTTTCCTATGTAAACAGCTTTGAGAACTTATGTTGAAAAGCGGTATATAGTGTGTCTATGGATACCCACCACAGGAGAACTACAAGTTCCTCCTGAGTGAGAGATTTTTAATGGTTCATTCTTTCGCCCATTCAATAATCCATGCCATAACTGGAAGGTCTGGCTGTCTTGATGCTTCCACAGAGTAGATCAACTCTTAAAGATTACCATGTCACACAGTGCCAATGAAACGGGTCAGTCCTGAAGGAGTACAAAGGATGGGTACAACCTTGCCATCGTTGAAGTCCCTTCGATTTCAATCCAAGGGACCTTAGCACGTCTCTAGTTCAAATCCAGTAGAGTACAAAGGATGGGTACAACCTTGCCATCGTTGAAGTCCCTTCGATTTCAATCCAAGGGACCTTAGCACGTCTCTAGTTCAAATCCAGTAGACATAAACGTACTTTTCGGTTGGATTGTACCCATTCTTAATATTCTTGTGTAAACTGTACAAAAGCAGTCCTGCCGTAGGTAAAAACAAAAAGACCAACAAAAGACGTGGTGCGAAGCCAGTATTAGTGTTGTTGGCAGTGGCCTAAGTGGGAGAGATGAAGCACAACCCTATCTAAGTTTGTTCTGAATAAAGTTAGCCACACGGCACCTAAGTAAGCGTGCAGATAACTGCAGTCTGGAGTCTTCAGTTCTAGGAAGTACCACTGAAAAACTGAGCTTGTTTCCAAGTATAGGTAACACCAGCCTATTGTGGAATGAGGTCGCATTTCATTAGACCTATAGTCATCACAAACCTGTTAGGTCTCTAACAGGGCTCTAACTTGGAATTGCGGATTCTAATGGGTCTTGCTTTCAAATACACTGAATTCAGCTTGGTTTGGTGGGGCTTACAAACACACGTTGGTTGGATTCTATTCACTTCAATTGAAATCAGAAGTGCTTGACTTTTTCTGGATTGCATATGGAGTGCTTAGGATCTCGGGGGAAAGTGCTAAAGCTCCTTTTGTCTTGTTTTTGAAAAATATGAAAATATTCCTTAGGTTATATGTGAGTATATTGGCTCTCCCCTTTTAATCTCAGTTTTTATTTGCATTGAAGAGAGTACCATATCTGTACGTCTGTGTATGTATTTTCAGTGGTGTTTCCTAGCCAGTTCAGTTAAAACTGAAGACACTAGACTGCAATTATCTGCCCGCTTGCTTAGGTGCTAACTCAGTGAGGCTAATTTAGTATGTATGCGTGTGTGCGAGAGATTAAAAACAAATAACCACTTACCCAGCTTGGATGTGTTTGGAAAATATTACTATTAAACACTGTAAACAGCCACATAATTTTGCGAGGATTAGCGTGTTTGGGGACGATCTAATTTAAGTTTTTAAGTGTACCTGCATTTTAAAAGCTGTGTTAAAAAACAGGTGAGAAAGCAGCAGGGATGGGGAGAAGAGAGGGAGGGAGGGAGGGAGAGAGAAGGTGAATTTACAGGTCAGGGCAAGGTGTGTATGAAGATAGGCGAAGAGACGGATGCATAAAAGAGTTATTTGAATCTGTAAGCAGAACGTAAAAAATAAAATAAAATTCATACTGCGAAAACAGAATTTTGAAACTTGGGCAATGACGGACAACTGGTAACTTAACTTAACATTATAGGTTTTATATGTATATAATGCATATAATACATATACATTATATATGTATCTCATATAGAGAGAGAGGGAGGGAGAATTTTTATACACACACACACACACACACACACACACACACACACACATATATATACATATATGAATGAGAATCAGTCTGCCCGTTAACTATCCCTCCCCCTCCACCAATTCTGATTACTCTAAATGCAATGTGGAAACAAAGGCAGTCTAACGTATGCCCCCCCCCCCCAAACAGCATTCCCACCGTTTTCCACGTCTATCCTATACCGGATGAACGAACAGCAAGAATACAACAAGAATACAACCTATAACAAGAATACTTGGATAGCATTTTGGGGCCAGGGTATTTGGCAGGGAGGGGGGGAGAGAGCAAGACGTCACTGTTTCACAAAGTCACGGGGCAAGGGAGCTATTTTTGAAGCCTTCTTTCTGCAAGACAGGTATTAAGAACATCGCATCCTCTTAACATCTAACATATGTGGTGACTGCTGCTAGAAAAGAACTGTAAATAATTCATACCTCTCTCTCTACTGGTGTACATTTCAACGCGCATTCCTTTAGCACAGCTCAGCAGCCGACAACAAATATTGCAGACCATGGGGAGGAGTTGGAATGTGTAGAAGGTGATAACTATGGGCAGAGTGGTGGGGTTAATGTAAACTGTATACCCGTAATTCGTTTTATACCCTGCAGCTTTTCTTCTGATATTGACTATCAGAGTGTGCCTCTCTTATCTGTGCGGGTTAATCTCTCTGTCCCTAAATAGTGAGATTTCTATCGGTTCTCTAGTCTTGGGCACCTCTGTGAATTATATCCTATTCAGGAAAGCCTCGTCAATCTACTAGTCCACTATATGCCACAAAACGTGTAGAGCGATCCTAAACGGCCTAAGTGAACATGGCTAGGCTCGTTCTGTTAGTCTCTCTCTCCCTCTCTCCTCTTATCGACATTTCAAGTCATTCTCCAAACCTGCAAACCTGCTCCATTACAATCGATGAGAGGCTTCTCTTGCCTTTTAGGAGCAGGATTTAGTCCCCAAGGCATAAACTGCTGCTGGATTATTGTTCATATGGATAGATGCATGTTCCTCACAGAAAACAGAAAGGATGGAGTTTTGAAACCAAAGAAGATAACAAAGCACTGCAGAAGCTGGAGAGGACTGGTAGAAATATAATACAACTGCAGTTCAATTTCTCAGTTCTTAAGGAGGAAAAATGGCGGGTTCTTTCTCCCTCGCACGTGTGGGCAGAAGAAACAGACAATTCCTTCGATTAAGGGTCCCTTTCCGTCCTCTGTGTTGAAATAGAGTTATGCAAGTCCTATGACTTAAGATGAGCCCAACGGCACGGGCGTTTAGGGAGCAAAGTATAAATTTGTTTTAATGCCCTGTTGCAGCAAAGCCCTCTAAGAACCGTGGAGAGAACTCGCGAGAGAAGATTCTGGCAAACTTTGACAGACTTTTGACACTAGCTTTGGAAAGGAGTTGAGAATTTATATATCAATTATAAATCATCGTTCTTAAGGGGGAAAGACTCATGCTCAGCAGGACACCCCTAAACACAGACGATGAACGCACATAGGCATATAGAGACTAGAGAAGAACTGTATGTGGGGGGGGGGCAGGGGGCGGGGGTGTACGTTCGTAAAATGCAACAATCTATGGACACACTTCATTTATTTTATGTATTTGAGAAACAATATTTCTGTTTTTAAAATCCCCCTCTGCTTAAGCACACCGGGATGCGATGCGATGCTGTGACTAAAGCCAAAGTCTGCTTGTCCTCAGGATGGATGTTTCTGAAGAAGACTACAACACAAATGCAAGCACATCACAAGATAATTGAGCAAAGGAGAAATCAAGGCAATTTTCTCCCCTCAGATAGAGACTGGAGTGTGGACAGACAGCGGGTGAACTTTCCCCACCTCCCACTTTCAAACGAAATTGTTGCCTAATCGGAAAATCTAGCAGCTTGGGGGCACACTATGGAAGTTAGAAGGAACTATTCGCCGTGTGTTTTAGAGATAGGGAAAATTCTACTGGTTCCCTTACGCACGTCCCATAATGCCATACTAAAGGCACGCACGCTCTCTCACTCGCTGTCGCTCTCTCTCTTGTCCCTCCCTCCTTCCCTGCACAGAGAGATCTGCTTTTAAATTTCTCAGATTCATTTATATAGAAAGTGTACATTCCATTGGTATCTCTCCTCCAGCTTTTGCGCTTGTTGCGAAAACGACGCCCAGTTTTGACATCAAATTGTAAGGGAACTTTTCTGCTCATATTTGATACTTGACGTTTTAAAAAAACACACCACCTCACCCCATTTTAATACCCTTTACTTAAAACCAAGAGCCATAGTCCTTCAGCCGTACAGTGGAGGAGAGGCGGGGGCTTGGACTGCAGCCTGAGGCATCAAAAGTTTCCCCATAGATTAGGTGGAGCAAAGGGGGAGAAAGTGGAGCAATTAAAAGAGAAAGAAATAAACGCACAGAAAGAACTGTTACATACCTCGATCACACTTCCTGTTTGAATGTTACGGAAAACAACTTTCTGTAATGAAGGCAACTGATTTTCTGACAGTGGCCTGTTGAGTACACATCCCAGTATTCTTTTCCTTAGACGTGTCCATGTGTCCCACTACCAGGATGGATGAGGGTGGCGAAAGGGATTGCTTTATTATTAGATTTCTTAATTATCGGACCTACCAAATAATATGGAGGAAAAAAATAAATAAAACAGTGTGAGAACTCCTAGAGAGAGGAAGGGACATAAACTCTCCCTGGCTTCCCTCACTTGCTTCTGAAGAGCATCGCCGTCCAAATGATGGCAAGCGATAAAATACCTCTGGAGATATCGGCTTGTTGACACAAACAACAAGGCCAAACGGGTCCCCTTCTTCTCATTGTCACTTTCGAATGAAGCCGACCGCCTCTTTTAACTTGGAAATGAACTTGGACTTCCGACCAGACAGGGCACTAAACTGGAGGAAATATTTTTATTTGTCTGCCTCTGAATCATTGCCTAAGGCAAAGCGCTCTATTAAAAAGAGTGTAAAATCATCACGGGGAAGTCATCAGACCGTCGGAGCGTATTTAAAAGGGACACTCACGCACATCCCCTCCCCCAAGCAAGTCCCCCCTTTCTGGAACAAGTCCCCCATTTCCCCATCGGCTTTTGTCCTAAAGATACATGCTTAGAGGAAGAAGAAGAAAGAGAGGACGTGTGTAAGTTTTGCGCGCGCGTGTGTGTGTGTGTGGGGGGGGTGTATTGGTGTGCGGCGGGGGGGGGGAGATGCGACTCCTCTTCTAGGAGGAAAGGGGGGCACGCTTTAATGAAGGGGCTAGTTTGACCTCCTGTATTCCATGCTGTGACTGCCTCCATTCAGTCTCTGCAAAGAACTGCATAACGTTGCCAGCTGGAGGGAGCGTCAGCTTATGTTATGATGTGCAGAGTCTATGACAAAGAGGTATTTATTTATTTATTTCCCCATTATCCCTAAAAAAAGCAAGCAAGCAAGCAAAGAAAACCCAACCCTGGGAGAAGGGAGAGGGATAGAGAGTATAAGAAAAGAGATAGCTGAGAGGATAAAGGGGGGCACCCACAGGAAGGCGCGGGGGAGGGGGAGGGAGAGAGGAAGGAGTGATTTTGATGTCCCTTTTCTTTCTTTATTTTTAATAAAAGGTTGTCACTCTAATGTTGGTGAGACTGGCATCTCCTCCACTACATATTGCATACAATTCCAAGGAGTGTGGAGGTTGGGGACGAAAGGCAAGAAGAGAAAGAGAGATGCTAGCAGAGATCATAACAGCCGTCATCGTCAACATCGTCTTCATCGTCGTCATCATCATCATCATCATCTTTATCCAGAGGGTTCCTCATAGACAAACTCCTACTTTATTGTGATGATGAGCACCCCTCCCATTGCAGTAGATGGAGAAACAATGAAAAAGTGGACCAAGGGGCTTGCCCCTAAGAAATTCTAGGCTTCTGAGGCCTCCAAGAGGTGACCTCATTCAGTGGGGCAACATATTCAGGCCAAGCAATCGCTAAAAGCGTGAGCAGTTCCAGCTGTTTCTCCAGGAAACTCCTTCTGTGACTTCTTGGGCGCAACGCGTGGAGAAGAAAGAGGGGGAAGATGGTACGGATTTTCAGAGAAGCTTCATCCGCCAATGATGTCAGGTTCAGCTTGAACCATAAGTACTCTGAGGTCATATTGTGTATGCATAAATCAAAGACCAAAACCGAATCATTATGGAGAACTGGGGGGGAAACTGGAAGAATAGAACTGAAGGTGCTTCTCCTGTTATTTCCAACAGCTTGCTGTATTATTACGCACAAACATGGTGTGCATACACAACCCTTCCAGTGGACTGCAGGGGTTAACTTACAAAGTATATGCTTCTTCTACTCCTTGGAGAGAATCCAAAAATCCTGGGACGATTATACTAATTCAGCTCTACAGTGAAGGAACCATGACCATTAATTTTCTCCCAAATGGAATGGAGAAGTTTGCAATTGTTTAGCTTGTACTGAACATGTTTGAACAGAACATAGAAAGAGTCTTTTTCAACACACACACGGATACACACAAGAAAGAGATGGGAAGAAATAATCCACTGGTATAATATGAGATGCAGAGTTACAATATCTTGGCTAAGTTTGCGTTCTACTGGGGGGAATTATATGCTGTTAATTCAAAAATCTTCTCATACGAGGCATTCTCTTTTCCCTGGGTGGCTCAAAATGATTGTTTCCTGCCCAACATGTTGATGGAATTAGAGTATCCTCTTCCAACCCTGTATGCACGTTTAGTTATTATGGGGACTTTGGTGACGATTGACGCGTACATCCAACAATTTCTTCATGTTGATGGGAGACACAGAAAGGTAGATTAAGGGATAGCTGGACTCCACCATGGGGTTTGTACAGTGGTGTGGGGAGAAATTGTTTTCAAAAGCCAATATTACAGACTATTTGTGGACATTTTCAGAGGTGGAACCACCAAAGAGCTGAAAGACAGGAAGGATTAGAATGCCTCAGAAACCACGAACCAAGAAGCTGGGAATCATTTCTAGGAGGTTATTATTATTATTATTTAAAGTTACCTCTGCTTTTAAAATACCAACACAAACTTCAAATAAATCATCATAATTTTGTCCACGTTTCATTACACCAGATGGGTATGCTTAGGAAGTTATAAATATATTTGGGTATACAAGGAGCAACTGCTGTTCTGCTGAATATGAAATATTGGCTTTCCCAGCTTGCTACTTGCCTCAGTTAGTTGTGAACCATGTGAACGATCTCTGGGTAGCTTTTCTGGGGTGGGGGGATTCCTCCCCCACTATTTGTGTGACCTAATACTTCACTACAATGAATTAAGATCTTAGATCTACGCTTCTTGCAAGTTTTGAAAGTTTTAGCCATGGTTCATACATCAAGACTTCTCGGTTTAACAGCAAGTTTCGCATCGTTAGTACATAAGGCTGTATATGTATTTGAAGCATATTTCTCATTCTGAGGAGGCGGGATAAATGAAATCCCACCTCGCTGAAAGCGAAGAGAATAGATTCGTGTCTTGACGTGAGATCCCTCCAAGCTGCTTTCTAGAGTCTTTACATACTACAGTGCCGGGGAAATCCTTATTTATTTTCCCAGATGCCATGAAATCCCCTCAGTTTTCACAATTTCTCTTATAATACCACGGGGGGGGGGGGGCGAGTGGATAAACTTGGAGTTTCCAGAGACATTTTCTTCCTGTCCCCTTTAATACCTAACAAAACACTGCTGTTGGAAAGAATCAGTATGTTGAGTTCTTGACCATTGCTCACATTTTTCATTGAGCTTATTTTCTTTATTCTGATAGTTAAGTACTTTATTTTTAAACACATCCCTCCCATCCATAGCCGCCTAATATATTTTGCAATGAAACCAATAAAGAACAAGGCAATCACTCTCAAATATATTGAGATTCTTTCTTCTCCTTCTCCTTCCTGATAAATTAGATTATTGGGATTTCTTAAGCCCTGCTCCTGTACATTGGTAACATGTTTTCGCTGTCAAAAACAAGCATTTTTTACTAAGTAAAAGCCAGGTTCTGACGTGTGTCCTACTTAATTCAATGGGTCGCTACTCCACGTCCAATGGATCGTTACTTGAAAGTAAGCCTGGCTTAAGTAGAGTGGAGCCTCATTCTTAGTAAACATGCCTAAGACTGGATTGTATGGCAGCTTTATCTCCCCAAACGGAAAGTTTGTCAGTTGGTCTCTTTCAATGTTATTACTTTTTAATCTCATTGTTCTTTAAAAAAAAACACCACCGGACGTTGTCCATGTAACACAACATGCATAGGGAAAGAAAAGAGGAGTATTTCTGATGTGCAATTACAACTGCAAATACAGTTATAATACATTCTAGAAAACTAGTTTGTATGTATTATACTATATATATACTCTTAGAAATTTGTGATGCATTGCATTACCACAGCTGCAGTAAACAGATCTCTGTGGCGTTCCTCTCTCGGAGATAGAAGTCGCCTTATGCATTTTTAAGTTAATTAACCCACTAGAATTGACTCCTGCTATCAATCCACAGTTCCATATCTTAGCAAGATCAGCCCGTTTAAATGAGATACTGCTCAGCAATTTATGAAATGAAAAGCTGCTTAAGACAAGCAGATAAATGAAGAGGACACCAGACCCTGGGAAAAAAACCTGCTGGTTAAGAAATGCATTCTTCCCCCCGCCCCCAGCCCCCTTTAAAATAGAGCATTTCTTAACAAAAGGTTGGATTCTTTTCCTGCTCCTTATTTATTCTGCAATTTCGCCAATCACAGTTTAACGCGAATGTTAATTTCCCAGAGCATGAAATGTGGAAATTTTCTGAGTTTTCTTCTCCGTTGTTTTCCCAATTTTCCTCTTACAATGTGCCACAATAAATAGAATTGTAAAATCCAAATGTTAATTAAATCTATATTTCATTGAAATAGGAATAGTAAATGGTCTTACATAAACCTGGGAAAGATCGGGCTGTTCATTTTATTTACTACTTTCCGTCTACTTTACTCGAGAAGCACACCTTTTAAAAGAAAAGAAAAAAGAACATCTGCAGGGTTTAGAGACTGAAGAATTTGCCCGGCAGAAATACAGATTAAGGCTGCTGTTCCAATTATACATTTCCTATTGTGTCTCTGTGATATTAACCATCAATCTTTACACTTCCAAAATGGGTCTTCTCAGCCATAAGGCAACCGCATAAGGTTCATTCCTTCAGTGGGAGACTCGTGGAGAAAATAGGAACCCAAGTCCTTTGTTAGGAGCTAACAAGAGTTCTGTTGAGAGACTAAACACCACACCGCCTTCTTCCAAATTAGAAATCCAGTTCTTGATGCATATATTTCCCTTTTCTTCCTAGAGGAAAGGGCTAGTCAATTGCCCATATACCCACGATATTTTTTTAACGAGGTATGTCTCCTTCTGGATAACAGTTTAGTAGGATGTGAACTCTACTGAAGCATCTTGGTTTGGGTTGTTGTTTTAACATTTGATTCCACATTTTAAGGGTTTTCTTGTGCATTTACCTCACATGAAGCCTCTGTGTGTGTGTGTGTGTGTGTGTGTGTGTGTGTGTGTGTGTGTGTTCTTCTTCCTAGCAATGGCCATTCCTTTAGACTAAAGGACTTCCAAAGCCACTTAGACGCTACCTGTGAAGTTCATTCTTTTCTGTCTAGACACTAATTGGGACCTGGTTTGTCTGTTTTGCCTTGACCTTGGACTTCGGCTGATTTGGTTGCTGTGGCTATTGCTGAAAACTTTAAGGAAAGATTGCTTTGAACCTGTCAAACCCACTTTGGAAGGCAAAACGTTTCCAAGAAAACCTGGAGTTTGCTAAAGACTTCAGATTTCAAAGTAATTTTCTATATGGATTTCTTTGTTGGGGTTTTGGCTGAATTTTCCAGCTTCCTCTTGGACTATGGCATTTTGATGGTGGAAAGACCTAACGAGTCCCGAGGTGGCAAATGCTATGGGAAAGACAGGCTTAACCATTTGGGCTTGGCTTATTTTATTTTATTTTATTTTTAAAATCTTACTGAGGATTCCAGTGTGGTAGGCAGAGCTCATTCTAATGGACAACTATTTTCTATCTCATCTTGTGAATAAATATTCATTGGACACATACATGTGTGTAATGTGAGTTCGCTTTCTTTCAGCAAAACTTAGAACAGGGACTTTCACCTGCCTTTCCAATTGCATCGCTCCCAATATACTAATGTTGTTAACTTATTTAAATAATGGGGAAGGGCCAGATCTTATTCATAAGGGCTTTGCAACTCATTGGCTTATAGCCACCATCCAGGAGACTCTAACTATAGCGGATTTCATTGAATTTAGTGGGATTTAAAAAATCTATAAGGCTGCAACCTTGCCCACACTTCTTTGAAAGTTAAGTCCCATTGAACCCAGTGGGACATACTTCCGAGTAGAGCTGAGGTGTAGTTCTGCGCAGAACGGCAGTCTGTGTTCTCCCCCCATCCCCACTTGGTTTCCTTAACAATGAATTCTTCCCTCCACCTTCACTATCCTCCTCATGTTTGGTTGCACGGAGTGTGTGTGTGTGATGAGGGAGGAAGAGCGGTGGAGAATCAGAGCTGTTCCACTGATGTGCTCAACTTTAATTTTACATTCTTTCAAACTCATCTGTCTACAGCAAACCTGTAATGACAGTGAGAGAATCTGAAAGGTGGGCGGATGAGTCCCCAGAAAGTAAACCCATACAAAAATAAAGCAACTGCTTTCACCTGTGTGTGTGTGTGTGTGTGTGTGTGTGTGTATTTTGAGAGAGAGAGAGAGAGAGAGAGAGAGAGAGAGAGAGAGAGAGAGAGATGGCATTAATCTCTAGCGGAGCAGTTTACCATTCTTCTATTTCATCTGTTTAATTATAACCCATCCGTCTTGGATCCTGTTTACGTTATATAAAGAGAGTTGCATTTATTGTCTTTTACTCACACACAAATCAACATTGAGACCATTACATATAAAACCCCTCCATTCAATAGCAGACATTGTTGTTGCGATATTTACTACTGAAGTATTAAACATTAATAACATAATCCCATAATATAATCACAACCAGTCCCTTTAAAACACCCCCAGTTGGTTGATCACGAAAGATTCAGCATTACTGAGCTGATCTCAAACAAGAAACAAAACCTATAAAACAACAAAACGTTTTGGAGGCATCTATTACATTCTTACATGTGACGGTATTTTTTCTTTCTTCTTTTTCGTCCTCTTTTGCTCCTCTATACCCCTTTAGAAGCATGGCTGAGAACTGAACATCAACAAAAACAATCGAGAGACACCGCTCAAACAAACAAGCAAGGGGTTAAAGATGCCATATACTCCCTCCTGGGGGTGGGAGGAACGATATAGATGATGATGATGATGATGATATTATTATTATTATTATTGTTATTATTATTATTAATATAGTGAAGAAGTATCCAGTTTCCTTAAGCAAGCAAGGGGTTAAATATTTCAAATATCTCCTCCTGTGAACAATTTTTAAAGAAAGAAAAGAAAACCATTATATTGAGCAAATCTATCCACTGATATTATTTTGAAGCAAACAGATATTAATCTCTCCGTTCACTCTTGAGATTATGAGACAGAGAGAGACTGAGAGAAAATCAATTTCCTGGGCGATAAATGTCCAGGTTCCTTACTTCCCGTAAGATCCAATACTTGATTCCCAGAAACAGAGGGGGTGGGGTGGGGAGAAGGCGATTAAGCACCAACCGGACCTCAAGAATTAAAATGAGAAGCACTCCCCCCCCCCCCCCCACACACACACTAATCCCTCATTCGGATCTTAATACTATTTTAAAACCCTGAACCATCTTGATGTTTCCTGTCATTTTTTCTTTATCAGATACATCAGCTCCTCCCCCCGCTTTTTTGTATTATTCTCCTGATTGTTGGCGCTACTAGATTTTTCTCTTCTTTCAGCCTCTTTTCATAAATCAAACTCCCCATTCGCTGGGGATGAGGAAACCATTCAGTCACCTCATCAATAATCCCTAGCGAGGTGAATTTTAAACATGATTTTTTTAAAATATAAAGTTATTCCAATCATGAGTTATATATTTAATTCTGAGGATTTTTCAAGGCACAAGAATTCTGACATGGCAAATCCCAAGCTCTTTGTGTCGGCCAAATACTGAACACCCACATTCCCCTTATTTATTTCCACACGCTCTTTACAATCAATGGGTGTCTCCCGTTGCCTTTAAGGATTTCTGTTTCTGTCGAAGGGAGGTAGCCAATGAGAGCTCACCATTCCCTTCCCAAAGCGAAGAGGGAGGCGACGAAAGGGCCGCCGGAGGGTCACGTGGCCGGGTTAGCTGCAGCGAGAGCTAGTTAGTCAGATCACGTGGCCCGGCGGATTTCTTAATGAACCGGACCGGACCCATCCCGCCGCTTCTGCGCATGTCCCGCCTAAACAATATGTTGGGGAAATTAGGTGTCTCTCTTTGGGAAGTCGAGTTTTAAAAAGCTCGGGCAGACCATGATATGACGACTTCACTGATCTTGCATCCACGCTGGGCGGATACCTTCATGTACGTGTATGAGGAAAACCCGAATGAAAATAACCAGAATAAAATCCCAGCCATGGAAGGGCTAAGTGGGAACTGTCCAGCGAGCCACTGCAGGGATTTAATCACTCACCCGGTATTGGGTCGTCATTCCAGCACCATTGGAACTCACCAGGGTTCTGTCTACACGGATATACCTGCTCCAGATGCCGCTAGGCAATGCCCCGCACCACCAGCCTCGTCCAACGCCACCTTGGGCTATGGCTATCCTTTTGGAGGCAGCTACTACGGATGTCGATTGTCCCACTCCCACAACGTGAACTTACAACAGAAGCCTTGTTCCTACCACCCCGCTGAAAAATACCCCGAGCCCAGCGGCTCCCTCCCCAGCGAAGAACTATCCTCAAGGGCCAAAGAGTTTGCTTTTTACCCGAGCTTTGCTAGCTCTTACCAGGCAGTCCCTGGTTATTTGGACGTATCAGTGGTCCCAGGTATCAGTGGCCACCCAGAACCAAGGCACGACACGCTGCTTCCCATGGAAGGATACCAACACTGGGCTCTTTCCAATGGTTGGGACGGGCAGGTCTATTGCTCGAAAGAGCAGTCACAATCCACCCATCTCTGGAAATCACCTTTCCCAGGTAGGGTACTCTGAGATCGACCTCTGCTCTCCACTCCGGCATGATCGCGTGCATATGCTATTAACCTAACCAGGTAAAATTGGCTTTGGAGCGCTTGCATGGGCACGTATGGGGAAGAAGGTGAAGCAACCGGCTTTCCAGTTCAGCTACATACCTTGGAGCTCTTAGCCAGTTTGGCAGTTGCTCTGGATATATGTGTGTGTGTGTGAGAGAGAGTGAGAATCGGCGCGCCCTCCCTCTCTGTGTTGGCTCACTCCACTGAATCTCTATTTTTTGCTTTGATTTTTTTAAAAAAAATTATTTGAATGTTTTTAATTAAATCTCTGATCACGGGCAGAGTTAGCGTTTCTCTCTGTCTCTTTCTGTCTCTCTCTCTCTCACCTCCCCTACCCCTTTCTTTGCTAGAAAAGCTGGGCGTTTCGGGAAGGTACAGTAAATCATATTGCAATTACAGAAGTAGCTGTCAAGTGACATGAATCCTACAAATGAATCTTGTAAGAGGAGTGGGGCGAGGGAGAGAGAAAGAAATAGGGCGATGCTTTTGCCTCTGGTTAGAAATCTAGACTGAGTGACAGCCCTGCGAGTAACCCTGAAAGCAGAAGTGCTGCGGGCTTATCTTACTGCCTTACCACTTAGGCGAGGAAGGGGGAGAAAGAGAGAGATGAAGGACCCGCGGACGTCTCCTTTGCTCTTGGGGTCCCCACCTTGCAATCAATACACAGACCCCTCTAAATGATCCGGGTGGGTGAATTGGAGCGAAGAGATTAAGACAGGAGAAAATAAATAAATAGGTGGTGATGGGGCGGTGGGGGGGGGGGAAGAAACACATTTATCTTGGGAATACTGGAGAGGGATAGCCCCATCAGATAGGACAGCGCTTGCCAACAATGCCTGCGCAGAGCGTTGCATGCTGGGTTTTCCCTTCCTATAGGAAGAGGAATTTCTCGAGCGGCCCAGAGGAGGCCTATCTTATTGTGTTTCAGCCACAGATTAGCGTTGACGCTTGGAAATGTTGAGGGCGAGCGAGCAAGTTCCCTTTTGATGCTGGAGGAGAAAGCTAAGGAGAGTCCCTTGGCAAACTAGGACGGCAGGTCCTCGAGTCTGCTAGCCACTATCCTCATCTAGATAGCCTTCGCCCTGCCAGGGCTGGAAGGAGGACTTCATGAGGTGCTGCTATTCTGAAAGAAGGTGGATGAGGGGGGTTGTGCGCTCAGCAGACACATTGTAAATGAAGCCCCCACCACCACACACACACCTTCCGCTTTCATTCTTATTCCAATTTTGTGTGCCACTGATACATTATAGAAAGTGGATTTCTTTCCTTCACTGAGAGAGGTATGTGTGGTGTAGACATTCTCCCATCACCCATGCTCTATCTCTGGGCCTTAATATAATTTATAGGAAAGATTACTTGGCAGACACCTGCCAAAAGTCCAAGGAGGAGAAAATCCTCCCCTCTCCAGTCCAAAGCATTGAAATAGAGTGTCTCCAGCATCAACTGAGGATTCTTTTTCTCGTTATCTATTTCAGAACAGAGCGGCTGGGATAAGAGAGAGTTTCGCTTTGCCTCGGTAGAGTTACTCCCCAGCCCAGTATGTTTGCTATTATATTTGTTCCTCAACCCATTCTTATATATCACCGGGTCGTAAGCTTGAATCTTTAGCTCAGAAAAGGGCGGGGGTGGCTTGATGCACTAGTGATTACAGTTAATCATGAAGAATTGGCAATGGGCAGCCTTAGCATAAGGGACTATTAAGGAGAAGACTGAATGCATTAAGGATGATGAGAAATCATTGATTCTCCAGCCCATTCTGGACAGGGTCTGGGAGTGGGGGGCGGGTGCAACATTTCTTAACAGCGTGGGTGCATTCAAGAAAGCAGAGATTCCCAAAGAGCTGTAGTTTGGGGTTGTTATTGTTTTTTTTAATGTATCTACCTTAAACGGCAAAGGATGTGGAAAGAGCACTCCCAGGCCCCTCAAGCTTGCAGATGGTTATTGTATTGCATAGATCAATTGGTGTGGCGCTTCTATAATCAACATAAACAGACACACAGACACACACACTCCCCCGCGGTTGTTTTTCCGAAGATCTGCGGTCTAGTATGCTGATCGCCCAAACAAGCATAATTAATGAGCTCGCCTAGGCTGGGAAAAGCATCTGTATCTAAGGCGACAGATTAAAATTCACTGGATGCTTTGAAGGGGAGTGAAGCACTAAAGGTTAGATTCTGTCTCCAATTTTTACTAATTTTGGAGTTAACATTAGGGTGCTGTGTTTGCAAGATGCCTGATACATGAGGTGCTCCTTCTTTATATCTGTCTTGCACAAATATCGCTTGGAATAGCAGCACTTACCCCCATGCTAATATATTAATACTCTGCTTAGTCAGACTCCACCTTTTCACCCTCTTTCTTTCTCTCATTCTCTTGTTTTTCTTGTGTTCTGTTCCATTCCTCTTCCTTCCCTTCACATTTTCTTTTCCTCCAATAACCCACATCCTTCTTCTTTGTTTATCTTCCTGTCCTCTTCACAATGTCTGGAAGAAACATTGTCTAGTTAGGTACAAGATTCGGTATAATGTAACAGACACTTTCTTTCTTTCCTCCTTCCTTCCTTCCTCCTTTCCTTCCTCCTTTCCTTCCTCCTTTCCTTCCTTCTTTCCTCCTTTCCTTCCTCCTTTCCTTCCTCCTTTCCTCCTTTCCTTCCTCCTTTCCTCTTTCCTCCTTTCCTTCCTCCTTCCTTCCTCCTTCCTTCCTCCTTCCTTTCTTCCTCCTTCCTTCCTTCCCTTCTTTCCTCCTTCTTTCCTCCTTTTCCTCCTTCCTGTTCTCCTCACCTTTACAGATGTCGTACCTCTGCAGCCAGAAGTGAGCAGCTATCGTAGGGGCCGAAAGAAAAGAGTACCATACACGAAAATCCAGCTGAAAGAATTAGAAAAAGAATACGCCGCCAGCAAGTTCATTACCAAAGAGAAGCGAAGAAGGATTTCTGCGACCACTAATCTTTCCGAGCGCCAGGTCACTATCTGGTTTCAGAACCGGAGGGTGAAAGAGAAAAAGGTCGTTAGTAAATCTAAGACACCTCACCTTCATGCTACCTGACAAAGAAATCTTTCAAGAAGGGGAAAAAGAAAAGAAAAGGGATGGGGGGAATGAACAAACAAAGAAATACAAATATTTATCTGGTAAATTTGTATAAATAAGAATATGCATTCGAACTCTTGGATGATTAGTTTGATTATTTAAAAACACCGAGGGAGGGGGGGGGAATTAACCGCCATTTTTGGTTTATTCTTCTGTCCATGTATTGCCGTCTTTAACTGTGAATCCGGTCGCCCTTCTTCAACATCCATTTTGATATGGTTTAACTGTGCATATTTAACAAAGGAGAAAGAGAAAGAGAGAGCGAGAAAGAGAAAACACATATATGTAGATTTGTTACGTTGGGATTCTGAATGGCTCTGTATTATAGTCCAAACTTTCCCCTTGACACTGAGATCAAAGATTTCCCATTTCTTTGGCTGTTTTTGTCTCTGATGTTAAAAATAAATAAATATATATATATATAAATATATATATGAAGAACGTATTAACAGCGTTTGCAAGAAAGATACCCTAGATTTCTTTTGTTTCTTTTACGGTGTAAGAGAGAGAGAGAGAGATAAGGCTGCTATCCTACAATATTTGTTGTTGGTGTTCTCCTGTTTTTCGTCTGTATTACTTAAAGCACACAAGCCAATAATTTTTAGTCTCTCCTGAATTTTAAGTGACAGGCTATGTAATTCCTTGGGAACGATCAAGCCAAAGGCAGTCGGTTCTAAGATCCCTTGATATTGATGGGAAGAATGAAGCATGTGCTTAACGCTCCCATTGATATGAATGGAATTTTAAAATGCCTAACTCTGGCTTGATCGTGCCTCTTATATGATATTTCATTTTTTATTTTCCGGAATATGTTCTCAGTGGGGTTGATTTATCAATTTTTTTTTGTTTTCACCACAGAACTGGAATGTTTATGCTCCATCGAGCGTACGGAAAGTGCGCGGTATTGCTCTGTTGCTGTTTTTCTATATCGCGTTAGTTCATTAAGAGCAGTCAGTGTTCTTTCGCCACGTTAAAACCATCCATTTCCATATTTTTTTAAGAAAATGTCTTGTATATGTATATAATGTGGTGTCCGAATGATATGTACTGAATGCAGAAATACATTTCTTAAAAATAAATATCTCTCTCCCTATTATTATTATTAGTAGTAGTAGCAGCAGCAGCAGTAGTAAAAATTTTATTTGTTCCACCTTGGAAAACCTACCACTGATCTGAAGTTTCCCTGGATATTAGGACTGGGGAGGAATCTGCGTTTGTCCTTACAACATTTTTTAGGGGAGCTTCAGGATTGTGCCGACCGCTCAGCAACCCAATCTGACTTGAGGCGAATGAACAGTGAAAGCTACATTTTTCAAATGTCTTCCTTTCTGGAGTCATTCCATTTAAGCCGATAGGACTACTCCAGAAGGATGTGGTCAAAAGGATTGCAGTGTGCAAGCAGATTGCTTCCAACCCAGATTGTTTTGCTTTTGCTTTGTCCGATGAAGGAGAGTCCACGGAAGGGCCCTCTTCTCCCTCACCCCACCCCACTTTATAGGCAATCAAGCCTGTCGAGATAAAGTCGAGCTGATGAGAGAAAGGGTCACTGAATAGCATGGAAGGAATAGAGTCAGAGGGAACCTCCGTTAAGAAGCACGACGACCCATAGGAAGTGTGAATCAAAATATGGGCGGTGTAGCAGGCACTGGAGAGCTGTTCCAAACGGGGAGCTAAGAGGTACGAAGCGGGACACAAACGGAAAGCATGCCCGGCTGGAACAGCGCACCCCATTGACACTGGGGTTGTGCTATAGCAGCCGAAGCTGGCGTTTAACCTCACCTCTTCATGGGAAATTACTTACAGAAGGACCTGTAAACCAGCCGCCCTCGTCCTGCCTCCGAAAGCTGTATTTTAAAAGGTTCCCATTTTACTCCACAAGTCTGCCTCGCATCCGTTTAGGGCTTTGATCCTAACCTTACGGATTCGAGAGCAAGCCAAGCTTGAGTATACTGAGACTTACTTCCGTGTAAACAAGAGGCATAGCGTTGGGCAGCGCGGCTTATCTGTACCTTTGGGAGCAAGTTCCATTGGGCCTAGGCTCGGGTTGTGGAGTCCAGGTGCTCAAACCCGCCTGTCACTAGTTACGCAGCCCCTGCATATTAATCCATTCGAGGCAAGAAGCGGAGCGCCTCGGTAAGGAAAACTCTTTTGCAGTCTGGAAATCCCTTACACTCTGTCGCAGTAGTTTTCTTTCCTTAGGCAAGATCTATCCTCCTTAATATTTGCTCCAATTAATTACATCGTAAAATTGTCAGCGGCGGCGACCGCTTTGAAAGAGATGGTGGCAAAGCCAATGTTAGTTTTGCATACATTGGGCGCCTATGGAGGCACCAATGTCCTGTACAACCAGTCCTGAGAGCGCCCAGTCGCTGATCGACAGTGTGGGCGGATAGGTAACTACGGGCGTCATTAAATATATATTTAGATACATCTTAAGGGTTCTGTATGTCTCCATGTTTCCCAAATGGCTACAATTCAATGCACTCTTAGGTCCCCTTGGGATCAAAGAGGGTTAAGCGCGCCTAACTGCGAGCTGGACTGCGAGCCATTGCGCATCCAAGGGAGGGTTGGATACAAAAGGCAACTGCCACACAACCGGTTAATTAGACACCTAATACCCCAACCCTACACCTATTTACTTGGGAGAAAGTCTTATTGGCTTCAAGAATTTACTCCCGAGTAGCTTTAGAGGCATTGCCTGCGATCCGTTCGAATAGAAGGGGCTTAAGTGCTCAGTTAAGTTTTCATGGAACTTGTTGCGCTCTAATTCTAAATCTTGCAAGAAAGTCCAACGGCTTTCAGTGAAATTTATTTCCAAGAAAAGTGGCCGCTGGCCACTCAAGGGCATTAGGTGAGCCTAGCTCTCCCTGGATTACGCTCAATAAGTGCGTGCGTGCGTGTACTTGTGTGTGAACCCGTGTGTGTACACCTAATTGAAGTCCATCAGTGACCAGAAACTGACCATATCACTGCAATTATTAGATGGACACTTGTGGTAGCTCAACGCCGCTCAACAATGGGCAGGGGTTTGGAGAGTATTTGCTGAAGGCCGAGGGTAAGCAAGGATTGGGTTTGATTAATTCCTTCTCCCCCTCCCCAAAGTCAGGTGTTTTAGGCATAGAATTAAGTATTCTTCAATTCCTTGTGAAGTTGCTTTTCTGAGCTAGACCAAACTTTTTCCCGTTCTTGGTAGAAGTGCTCATGAGACACTCCCCTCCCTTTTCCTGGCATAAGGTCATTGCTTGAAAGATAAACGTAGTGGATGCTTCGCTGTCCCCTCCCCCCGCCCCAAATATAGCAAGGATAAATATCCTTGTGTTGTTGGTGGGTTGTGTTTTTTTGTTTGTTTGTTTTTTGTCTCTGTGTGCTTTAAACCTAGGTAGAAAGTGAAAAATATATCGGTTCAAGTTTCCTAACCTCTGTTGGGATTTGGGGTTTGACAATTATAATAAAAACTCTGGAAATATATATGGGCAGGCGCCCATCTTGACCCTGGGAGATCTAAAGATATCGTTCTACCCAAGTCAAGTCCGATTAAGATAGAAAGCCATGACTCTCGTTGGATGGAATTCAGTGCCGTCTGGCCCAGTTGAGTCAATTATGACCTCTGGACACTGACAAAGGATTCTTATAGCACAGTCTCTCTCCATACGGCGAAGGGTGTGTGTTTGAATTGCAGTTCCCACCTCCCCCAGTCCTAGCATCAAACTAGGATCACACATTGATCCAAAAGTCCAATTCATTGCGATGGGTGAGAGTAATTTAAGGATCAGCCACTGAAATGCTACCGTTGACGTCACATTTATGCTGCGCCTCACTCTGATGGATCGTGCCCTTTATCTGCAAGCAAGTCCCATCCTAATTCAAGTTTAACTCAACACATTTAGGACCAGCATATTTAGAGGAAATAAGGGGCACGAATACGGAGTAAGTGGCTTTGTACAACTGGATCAAATGCAGTTTCAACTCAAAAATACTTCACTTTAATATGGGGCTTCATAAACGCATTGGACTGATATCTCCGGACCAGGGAGTAGCTGCTGATTTCAGTGGAGCATGCTTCCTTCTGAAGCGTTTAGAATTAGGTTGGGATTCTAAATACTCTCCCTTGGAATGAAGTTGTGTTACCATGGGGAACTGTGTTCAGGAAAAGGAGGTGAGGCCGCTAGATCCACAACCCCTTTAAGCCAAGTGACTGGGACTAGTTACTCCATTTTGTCCCATTAATAATAGACTTGAAGTCATGGCTTTGGTCTGAACTGGCTTGTGGATCAGGTTTTAAATCTCCTTAAATCGAATAATATTTAAGTAAATCGCTCCATTTAAGTTGTGTGTGAGAGCTGTTGCTGCTGCTGTTGCTTCTTTTCCTCCTCCTTTTTTTTGCAAGTTTACTCTTCGTCATTGAGAAATAAAGTTCTGTCGAGAGAAGATTATCTATTTCTATCACCAAACAAAGCATTTAAATATCAGGACAGGGAGGAGAAAGGTATAATATTTTGAAATAATACTCAAAATTCATTTATAAGACAGCTGCTGGATGTGGCGCTCAGCCTTTCTGCAATCCTAAAGGGAAGGCACACTTCAATAGTTCAATAGCCTTTTCTCCAATAAAGGCCTTCTGGACATAATGGGGGGAGGGGCAAGAGAAATTAGGTATCCATATCTGATTTTGCACACAACGCAGCAAAACAAGATCTCTCGGATTAAAGTCGATTTGGCTTCTCAGGCTAGAACTGATTGTTCGTACCATCATACAAACTATAGGAAGTTACAGTCCAAAGGAAGTTGCCAGCTAAATCCGTGTGCAGCCCAGTCCCATGGAAATAAATCTTACTGAATTAAATGTGACCTGCTCCCAACTATGTATTCACTGAACTGTAGCCTTGGAGTCTGGATGGTATCCTTTGACTTAGAAGAGAGGCCTGTTGATTTCAGTGCACCTTGCTTCCAAATAGGTATGGTCAAGAGTCGGGTGTATGACTTTATGACCGGTGGCAAATCCGTGGTTCAGTTCCAGTCTTTGAATTTTGTTGGGGAACTTACGTTGGTTGAAGTTCAACAGGCCAGGTTACCAGGTCCAGCAGTGTGTGCAACTGGACGGACAACAAACCACTCCACCCTCTTCTACTCAGACCCGAGCTGCGAGCGACTTTCTCCAAGCTAACTCTGGAGCAGCTCCATTGATCCACTGGAGCTCATAATTATTCGAGATTACAGACGCCGGAAAGAGACTCTTGGCGTCTTCCGGACAATTCCTGCTCCCTAGATCGGAAACTGATCCTTCATAATGTGTGTGCATTTCTCTTCCATTATATCACTCGAGTCTCGCACCATATTTATTGAATGTTCATCCCCCCAAATCAACACGTTACTTGAAGGCCAATTAGTTTATACTCCTGTTTTCTCTGCAAAGAAAATGTGACCCACCAATAACTGTCTTCCGAGTTTTCTTGGCTTTTTAGATTGTGTCATCCAGTCAGTGTCGATTCCTGGCAACCACAGAGCCATATGGTTTTCTTGGTAGAATATAGGAGGGGTTTACCATTGTCTTCTCCCACGAAGTATGAGATGATCTCTTTCAGCATCTTCCTATATCGCTGCTGCCCCATATAGGAGTTTCCCGTAGTCTGAGAAACACACCAGCCTGGATTTGAACCAACCTGCTCTTTAGGCAGGTTGCTTCGCTGCTGCGCCATTAGGTGGACCACTGGGCTTTTTGACCCTCCCTTTATTGAACCTCCTTGTTCAATAAACGCTCCTTGTACCCGTGTGTATATCTGTATGTGCATGTTATGTGTCTATGAATGTGTAGTTATATAGGTATATTCACATACCTACTAAGGTAGCAACTTGGGTGACCATCTCACGAAGAGGGCTTTCTGACCCACAGAACGCCTACATGTATTTTTATTAAACTTTAAGGTACCACGCAGTTGTTTTCCATTACATTGAGGTGTACATCTTCATACAGGCCTTCTAAGGATCACAGCCCAAAGAGCAATTCTACATTATGGAGCAATTCGTGAGGCCAGAAACAAAGTTGGTGTGCATTCTAGAATCATTAACATCAGTGGTTGATTGGCCGTCGACTTCAATGGAATGTATACGTCCAATGTCTACTTACATGGATGTTAAGTCAACTTGCATGGATGAAAAAATTCTATAATGATCTAATTTCTGTTTTTAAGACAACAATATGTCTGTCTGTCTATCTATCCCTAATAAAAAAAGATTCACCGAAGACTTATGGCTCTGGAAAATCAAAGAGTTCTTATATCATGTTATGTATAGGCTCTTAGGTCCATTTCCACAACCACATTTTTCATGTCTATATCAAGTGTTCTTCTGCTTGCTCTCCTTTCTTCTTTGAACCTTAACAAGCACCTGTGATCAAAAAGAAGCACTGGTGTCTCTGTCACCTTCACGATCTTAGGGGAGAATTAGAGAGGAAGCGGGGAAAGAATAAATGTTTCAAAGTTAAACACTAACCAAGTCTTTCCCACAAACCCTCGATTAAGAAGTAGTGAGACCTGGAACCCGTTTGCAATTTCATGAACATACGTGAACACAAAATTTTCAACACTTGTTTGTATGACACAGTGAATTTCATACAGAGAAGGTGATCTTTATTTTTCTTTACACCCCGTTCCGAAATATATTCACAGAGAAGGTCCATTCCACTTTGTGGAATCTCCACCTTGTCCTGAGTAAAGAAGGCACCCCCTAGTTACTTGGTGTTGGGTGAGAACGCCATGATGTCAGTGCTGGGCTAGCCTTGACCGTGACTATGCAGCCTATTTGACCTTGACATCATGAGCTTCGTGCATAATAATCAACAAGGCCACACAGCCTTGATCTTCTGGCAACCACTCAGGAGTTGGTCTTCTTCAAGTGCCTGTTTACAGATAAACAAGGTGTCATTTCAAGTCTAGACAGACAGCCTAATGGCCAACAATAAAGGCATGAAAAGGAAGCTTCCCAGGTTTAGCCTTTTCTTTCCTTTGTATCAAGTGCTTTGAATAACCACTTAACTACGATCTTTTATAGTGAAAGGCGCCCCCTCTTTCCGCCATCTTTCCTCTCCGTAGTTATGTATCACTTGTACTTGAAAGATTTTTTACTACAAGTTTGTTTTTGCTATTTGTGTGAAGGGAGGAAAGTTGGTCTCATACCACTGAGTTATATGCTGAGGTAAGTTGCTAAATGGTTATATTCTTCATATTCCTTCTCTGCCAACCCAGAACCAGGGAAATTATATTTGGAATAATGTTATTACTAAATTTGGGGGGGTGGGGTGGAGAGAGTACCGCACTGTCGTGATTGAGTAAAGTGATGTATACAAATATCCACAGAGAAAACTTCATGTAGAAAAACAGAAAGAGGGGGAAACATGGGACAGACTTTATAGCCACAAAGGTAATGATGCAAATATGTTATCACAGGAGGTTTGAAGTTCAGAAAGGTTCGCAACTAACTAATACAGCTTGTGCAGAAGGCTGTGTCACCTAAATATCTGGCACTCGATTGAAAAGGCACCCTTCTTTAACAAATACATATCTCGATTCCTTGCAGACTATTATATGGTATAACTCTACAGTAAGTCTAAGGGCACTTTGTGGAGGCTGGGATTTACAACATTCTACTTAGGAGTAAGTCTCCTTGAAATAAATTATTTCCATAAAATGTATTTAGGATTAAACTGATTTCCCCCCTGTAACATATATGACACAATAAGGCAGAACGGTCTGACCCAAAAACCCCAAACCGAAATGTATTCTTTTCGTCCCCTTTCCTAGATCTATACCTTGACTTTACGGAAGATGCAGGCATCAGTTTACATAAATCCAGCAGGAGAATGATAGCCTCTGCTGGCAGTGTTGGGGAAAACGTAGCTGCATCGTGAGCATTTAACTCTTAAAGTGCACTAGGAGAGTCTCTAGGCAGAATCTCTAGACTTGTAATCTGTCTATTTATCAAAGCCCATGTAAAAACATTCTTCGTTTTAAACTAAACCACGGTACATCTCCACTGTTGCTTAGTTTTAAATAGATAATTTTGGAAATGGAAACAGTGTCAGAGAAGTTTTCCTAAAGATTTACACTCTCTGCATTTCTTTGCCTTCGTGTATTCCTTTCCCTCGTTTCTTTTTCATCTGCCCCCCGCTCTCCGAATCTCCTAAAAACTATCCAGTTAGGATTATTTTAGTTCCGCACTCAAGTAGGACCAGTTCAGTAATCTCCAGTGGTCATATCCAACTTCAAGGAGAGCTTTTAATATATATTTTCTTCTGGCCTCAATTTCCAGTTTCCAAGGATGGGACAAAATTTAAAGACAAGGTTTGAGTTGTGTGTGCGCTCAATAATAAAGCCATTCGATTAAAAATAGGATGGGGTTGCTTGGTAACTTACTTACAAAAGTGAATTTGAGACGTCTTCGGGTGTTAAAAGGGGAGAAAACTGAATACACTGTCGTTTTTTATGTTGCGGAAAGGAATTTTCCACCAGAGGGTTAAGTTCAATTGTCCTTTCCTGCAGCAGACTGACAGGTTGCCGAACTATCTTTTTCCATGTGATATTTTAATAATTTGATGTGGAATCTATGAGATGGCCCTTTTAAAAGACTTTGAGTGTTTTTTAAGAGAGAAAAGTTTAGGAGGGGGCAAAGTCAGGGAAGAGAAGGGCGAACAGCTACAAGTTGGCGGGAAAGGGGGCTGTGCTTTAATGGAAAATAAGAAAAGTTAATTTTCCTAGTTGCAGATCCTAGGGATGCTGAAGATGATCTTTGACAGAAATTTCCTGCGAGTCGCAGAATAGTAGCGAACTGTTGCCTAGAGTGAGGGACTTTTTCTCTCTCCTCTGGCAGTGGCTGGTGCCTTTCCAAGACAGTCATTTGCATAAGATGTAGAACCCATTTAATACACTAGACAGTGACCTTGAACTGGCTGAAGCGCCATCTCCGCTCCTGTTAGGCTTTCTTCTGCGCCCCCTTTTCAAAGCAGGTCTTACGAAGGGAGGGCTCCAGGCTTCCGTAGAAACCTAAGAATTTCTTGAAACCAAAGATAGGACACTCCAAATAATATCTTCATCTGGCTCAGAGTTTCGAAAGATATCTCCCCCCACACCCTTTTTTTCTTTGTTGAGGTACCTGCACTTTGCCTTCGTTATAAATTCAAGGCCTAGTTGGGGTTTTGTTTGTTTGGTTATCCCCCGCCCTACAAACCCCTCAGAAACTCATTATGCAGGATCTTTGGTGGCATGGTTAAAATATTCTGATATAAGACTTGGGGTTGAGGTTCCCCCTGAAAAACCAACATGGAAAGCCCCTTTACATCGCCCTATGGAAAATAGTCATATATACATTCCCTCCAAAGGAATGATTTTTTGTTGTTGTTTCTTAAATTAGTAAGATAAAATATTCATGAGGAAGCTTTCGCCCAGTCTTTCGAATGTTTTATTTTAAGGTCTGCAGTAAAGTAATTACATTATCTTCCAACGCTAAGCTGAAGATACCGCCCCCCTCCCCACATCCGCAACTTAATCATCATTAGAATTTTCCCCCCACCGAAACGCGCATCCTTCGTGGCAACAATTCACCATAGAAACATGCAGTTTTTCTAGACACAATGATTGCAATGTGAGCCTTCCCCCACCACCACCACCCCTTGCAAATTAAGTGTGTGCGCGCGCATTTTTGAACTTGTTTCCTGAGAACAACTGCAATCCTGCACCCCCAGTAATGCTCTTGAAACCCCGTTCAGATCAATGAGAATGAAGCAGTCCTGACTGTTTGTGTGTGTAGGATTGCACAGACCATAGATCATTTAGAGTATCACATACGTTATTTTCATGTTGAAGGGGCTCACTGCAAACAATAGCAATGGTTTCTTGGACGGGTGGGGGAGTATACTCTATTATATAGAGAATATGTGAAATTAAAGCCCGATCTGTGTACAACCATTGTTTACTTTGTCCTGTGGTCGTCACTGCTGGTTCTGTAGAGCGAATGTAACAAGGAATGAAATAGCTCCTTGAGACATCTGGGGAACTTAGGTTACTCTTCCATTATCGATAAGAGAACAAAGCCACGAAGCCTTTAAAGCAACGCCTTATAGAGAATATCGTCTAGAAAGATCAAAACAAAGAACCATTAATACACACACACACGAATTTATATGCAGTCAGTCTACAACGATCCCTGGCTTGCTGGACTATAAACTAATTTGCTCCATGCAGGAAAAAGGGTCAAAAGAGATATAAAGTACATCCTGTTAAAGAACGAAATGCAAGGAACTGCTCTGTTGCATCTGAAAAGGTTAAAAAGAAGAGATTGTACAAACCTTAAGTAATCACGGGTTAACCGTGCTTAGCTGGACACAGAGATCTCACATAAAGATCTGTGCCAGAATGGATGCCTACTTATTTGCATATAGCTGCATGAGGGGGCACGTGGAAAAGGACTTTGGAATATTAAAGAGTTGCCCCTTTAATAGAAGTAGGAAATAAAAGTGTTTATTTGATTAGCACGTGATTTCTCCCCTTCCTACAAGGCAGGGGAAACTAAACTAGTGAGCGTGTCGGGATAAGAGGGAGTAGACACTCATGTAAAGGAAGCCCAGCATAACCTGGTCAGTGGAATTTCAAGAATTCTGGATTCTTGCACCTCAAAGTAGCATTTTTAAAAGTATGTGTATCGCTTTTAATTCCCGGTTTCAGTTTTTCACTTGAGTTGGAGTGGCTGGGTGGGGAACAGATTTTCTTTCCTCCGGAAAATCCAATTTTACCTATACGTGAGTATTTACGGTAATTTGCCGTGGAGCTCAGTAGTCTGGGTAGTTGGTAGCGAAAATTCCTCAGATTCCTTTTTTAATTAAACCCCTATTTTCTCCCCCCCCCGAAAAAAAATAACTACGCTTTCCTTTGTTTTCTAAAACGGTGAGATTTGAGTCTTTCTAAATCCGAATTCCCTTTTAAGGTTCCTTTCCCAGAGCTAGGTCTCTATCTGTTTGCTTGGATAACGCCCCCAGCAGTTGCCATTTAGACAGAACCAACTCTTTTGGGTCCCCCCCCTTATCCCCCTACAGATAGAACTTCATTTAGAACTGTTTTTTGTAACTTTGAATGGATGCTAATTGAAGGGCCGGTAATGTTTCTTCGTGTTATGACAGGTGAGACATGGGGGGCGGGGGACCCCCCTTCCCTTTGTTTAATATATCTCATTTCGGAAGGAGGATCTTTCATCTAAAAGACATCGAGAACTCGCGATGGTCAGATTTGCCTTTTCCTAGAGAAAAATTCCATTGCGCCTTAATTTGAGGATTCTGTGTTTGTTTGTTTGTTTGTTTTAAAAAATAACCTGATGTCCTATGACTGGGAAAAGGAAAGAAAAAGGTGGAAGAATTGGAGGTATTTTAAAACTCTTCCACCCTATCATCTGTAAATATGAGCCTGTTGCGGTTAGGCTCATTCGTCTCCTTAAAGAGCCTGTAAACTTTATATGACACAATATCTAATAGTAATTTATTGGGAGATATTGTAAATTTCAACTGTTTTAGTTAATAAAGGAGCTAATTAATGAGAAAATTGCTTAATTTTGCCAGCTGTTGAAGGGACCCTGAACGCAGCTGGGGGAGAAGGGTGTCATTGCTTGACTAGGAGAAAAAATTTACAATACTTTGGGTTTCTCAGGCCAGTGCTTAAAGCTCGTTGTTTTATTTTATAAAATGTTTTATGATTTTTTTTTTTAAAGCATATAAAATACCGAAAGACAGAACTTAATGTTTTGTTTTGTCTCAAATTGCGATGGGTGGGTGGCACCCTTTCTCCAACGCAAGTTGGCGCCCACGTGACCCCTCCGGACCAATCGGGTGGACCTTTAGGTTTAACTATGTTTAATGTCAGATAGCAATAAACTAGAAGCTCTTGGTCAGGCCCGCGGAAATGGGCGAACATAATCTCCTTAATCCTGGGTTTGTGGGACCGTTGGTGAACATCCATACGGGAGACACCTTCTATTTCCCCAATTTCCGAGCCTCCGGAGGACAGCTGCCCGGCTTACCGTCTCTCTCCTACCCAAGAAGGGACAATGTCTGTTCTTTGCCCTGGGCATCCTCAGAGCCGTGCAACGGATACCCCCAGCCCTATCTCAGCAGCCCCGTGTCCATTAACCCTTCCTTCAGCAGAGCCTGCGACTTAGCTAGAGTGGAAGAAAGCAAGTGCTACTATAGGGAGGCGTGCTCCGAGAACGCGCCCCTCAAAAGGGAAGAGAGGGTTAGGGACAATGCCTTGATGCCCCTCGAATCGGGGATCCCCAATGGAATGAGCGGCAATTTCGGGAAATTTGACTATCCGGCTACTGAGGCGGTGTCCCACGACCCCCCTTCTTGTCAGTCCTTGGAGTCAGACTCCAGCTCCTCCTTACTCAATGAAGGGAATAAGGGCGCCACCAGCGAGCCGTCCACAATGGTTTCCCCTATCAACCAAGGAAGCAATCTTTCCACCGGGGGTAAGAACCTGCGACCAGGAAACAGAACGCCAGAAAAGCGAATTTATGCTTATGCCTCTTCTTATGTTGAATATTCTCTCTCTCTCTCTCTCTCTCTCTCTCTCTTTCTTCCTCTCGCTCTGTGTCTTGCGCGCGCGCTTGCAAAGTCTGCTCGCGACTCTCGCTGTTATAAATTCCATGAAATTAGCAGCTGGGTTGAAGCATGCCTATTTGTGCCGAGGCCACTAGGGGTAGCACTCAAATGCCTCGTGCTTTATTAGGTGGTGCTTCTTTTAAAAGAAAAGCCTATAAACATGTAAATATCCCATAAAAGAGATCGCGATGGCCCAGATAGACAGACAGACCGATTTCCATTCTCCTCTCTCTCTCCCTTCCCTGTTCTAACAAGCCCGCCCCTCCGGACCATTTGCCACAGGGTGCATGGAGCGCTTGCAAAAGAAATGAAATGAGGTATTTTAAGATTTCGCAGAAGTGTGACTGGAGGAGCCTTTGCCGGGGCAGGGGTGGGGTGCGGTGGGGGAGGAAACTTCAAAGGTTATTCTTTAAAACTGTGAGCTGGACCCAGTCAGGATATGCCATCTCAGGTGGAAATATGGAGGGATACCTTTGTGAGGAGGATGCCAAGCCCCACATAAAACCTGCTTTTAAAACCCTTCTGCTCTTCCCCTCCCCACCTCTTCAGCCCCTTCCCATGCAAAATCGGGAAGACGCTATAAAAATACCTCCACCCAACACTGAGGCGCCATTAGAAGGAGGAGAGAGAAAAATCCCTGTCATAAGCTTCCCGTTATATGCCTTCTCCTGTTCTGAGCAACACTTCGGGGAAAGGCTGGCTGGTTCCCGTCCCTTGTGAAGCGCCTCTGGATAAATGTTGCTTTCCCCTCAGCAGAACCCCGCTTTGGGACTCGAGGACTGAGGCTCCCTCGTCTCTGAATTCCAGATTTGCTTCCCTCAAACCTAACTTCTAATTCACATCAGCCCATTGGCTGCTTTAAGTCCATATCGGGTAACCACAGAGATTTTCTAGTTGACGGCTCCGGTCTTTTACTCGATATGGTCTGAATAGTCAGTTGGAATATTTCCTTCTCCTTCTCCTTCTTTTGAAAGAAAAGGAATCAGAATCATAAGACACACACACCCGGTAACATGAGGCATGTGTGCGTGTGAGCAAATGTTAGCTGGTCTCTATCGCCTCCGATCTCGACCCTAGCCCTTCCTTCCAAGAACCCACAACGTATGGTTGATGTGGTATGTGTGACAGAGGAGTCCTGCAGCTTGACATCTAAAACTCAGATGTCGGCTTTGCGTTGCTTTTCGTTTCTTTCCCGAGGCTGAAGCCGCTCAGCCCATAGTGTATGGAAACGGGTGTCACATTATCAAAGAACTAGCGATGTAAACTCGGGTCAAGGGGAGGAGGGAGAGGATTTTCGTGTTTGAAACATGCTTTCTATCTATCTGTCTTTCTCTCCACTCCCCACGTGTTAAATCTCCTTTCCATCACGCTGTTCGTAGGTGCTCCCTGGTACCCGATGCACACAAGGTCCCGGAAAAAGCGAAAACCCTATTCCAAACTGCAACTAGCGGAGCTGGAAGGGGAGTTTATGGTCAATGAATTCATTACTCGCCAAAGAAGGAGGGAGCTTTCAGATCGGTTAAACCTGAGTGACCAGCAGGTGAAGATCTGGTTCCAGAACCGGCGTATGAAAAAGAAAAGACTCCTTCTGAGAGAGCAAGCCCTTTCTTTCTTTTAAAGTTCAGACAAGTCCATATTGGGTAATCACAGAAACTCTCCTAGCCTTCATTACAGCTGATGGTCCCGGGACTCTTACCTGATCTGGTCTGAATAGCCAATTGCTATTATTTTCTTTCTCTGTTTTTAAAGGAAAAACAAATCAGTATCCTTTTCAGAAGCCCAACAACAGGCGTGCGTGCGTGTGTGTGTAAATGTTTTGGTTCCGCCCCTGGACCTGTCCGGAAAGACCCAAATGTGAATATGGAGAAAATATCCCCCTCCATCGATTAATCCGCTTAACTTTCTACGGTTAGGGATCTTTCAGGAGTGTGGAGTATGTTCTGAATGTAAGTTCTGAGTCTCGACAACCGTGTCCCTTTTGCGTGTACAGACATTCACAGGTATGGTTTTCCCTCTCAGCAGCAGGGCTCCCTGCTTTGTTTCTCGGAGGCTTTATTGTTGGTAGATAGCCCAGATCGCTGAAAGGCAGTATTCTTGGAAGCAAAGTCACTGTCCTGCAGTATGTGGTCGGTTTAGTGGGTTGGGATTTTTCATTCTCTAGAGTAAAGGCTTAAGTGGATGTGGCATTCATCTTAAATCAGCTGTAACCATTCTTACGGAGAATGGCTAGCCAGTGTTTTATGTTTGCCAGAGTTTATTTTCCAGGGAAGTCTGACGGCGAAATAGAGTTCCACACCTATAGGTAGCAGAATATATCTATATTTACTGCGACTGTCCCAAATTTAGTGTCCCTCCATATGTATGTGTCTGTAAAGGCACCAGACACATATACGCTGACCCAGTTCTGTCGCTGGCTGCTCCTGTGCTTAGGAAATCAACGGAGCCTGGTGCTACTCGGATGTTGTATTATGAGAAGGTAGTGTGAGGATGAGAGGAAGAAGACCTCCACCCTCTCCTGTTTATATGCACACACACTTCTAAGGCTGCCAATCTCCGCACTCTTCCTTGGAGGTAAAGCCCTATGGAACTGAGTAGGACTTACTTTCAAGTAAACATGCGAATACTGAGCCTGCAACAGCTAAAAGGCTTTGAGACAAATACATGAACAAATAAATCAAGGAGATGCCCCTAACGGATCGCATTACCTGATTATAAACGGGACCTTTCAGAGGGACTACCTCTCCAATCCTGGCTAAGTAGGCTGCCTGCCTTGCTTTTCTCCTCCCCGTTCCGCCCCCACCCCATACCCAGAGAATGCTTAAGAATAATTTCAATTTGTGTTTTGATAATAGCTCCGCCGAAGGAATCTTTGTGCTGCTTATTCTGGTGTTGCGTCTACTGGAGATCAAGATGATGCTGAGGGGGGCGGGGGGAATGCCCTCTCTTTATACATTAACTAGTAAGCAGCCCCTAGGAGTTAATTAAGTTATTCATAGCTTGCCCCCTTCGAAGAGAGAGATCTTCTAACATGCACTCTTTCTTTAATTGTTGCTATTTTCGAAATGAAGGCGCTCACCCCTCCCCCTCATATTTGGTTAGGCATTGAATTACAAATGAAGAAGAATTTAAGAGAGAGAGTAATCTAGCGGCTGCTGTGATACTCGCTCTTGTTAAGAATTATCTGTGTGTGTGTGCGCGCGCGCGAGCGAGCGCACACACACACCTCTTATTTTCATTCCTGATTCTTCACAGGCAGCAGCTGCCGACTGTGAACATTTATGGGGTGTGTCGCCTTACTTCCCCCTACACACCAGATTCTGCTTATGGGGATATACGGTAACTAGTCCCCATCCCTTCAGTTCCTCCACTGACGCCCTCCCTTACACTTCTCCTTATAGAACGGCCCCGAGCGGGATGTGGGGGGACTCGGGGGAGTTTGCCTGGTCCATCATCTGTTTTGTTTGCACACATGTTATCATTTCCTGTAGAAAACAACCGTTAGATTTGCTGTTGGGCTGTCAGGCTTGTGCATTCCTTAAACTCCTCAGTGATCCCACTGGCTATTTGGAGCGAGGTGGGGGAGAGGGGTGGAGACGGCAGTGCTGAAAGTAACGGGACAGGGATCCGACCCTAGACGCTTTGCTTGGGAGTCAGTTCCATTGAGATCTAGGAGGAGCCTTTGCTTCCATTCTCGTTCAGTTCTGCGGAGTTCGTAATTACATACTTAAAAAAAAAAGTCTGTTGGGGGGATAGAAATGAGCGACTGGAGCAAAACAGGGTGAGGGGGGTCAAGACGGTCTAGCAGAGAGTTTGCTACTACAAGCTTTGCTTCATTCGTTTTATATCAGAGGGGATTAATTTTATGACAAAGGCAACGTTTTCTGGGCAAGGCTGAAGTCGTCACCACGTGGCTCCCCGTCCCGGCGTTCACGGTCATGACCGGTGGCAGGAATGCTTTGCCTTTACGAGCTGCAAAGGATGCAGTCTAGTCCTTAAAATGCCTCTTCCCCCCCCCCCCACTTTTTCTGGCAGCCTTTTCTTTAAGTCTGCGTTCCCATGCCGTTCGCACTGCACCTCCCGATTCCCACAGATCTTTAGGCTACTCTAATATCTTTCTGGAGGAAGAACACCATACCTCCCCAACCAAGGATCCTCCTCCCATCAAAGTCGCCTTTGTGTAGAAAGAGTCACCTCTTGCCGTGAGTTTCTGCAAAAGAATCGGTAGCGAATCACAATGTTGTGCAATAAATACGTGTGTGATCTATATATTTTTCTGCAGTTATGTGCAATGAACAAGGAATGTGTGGGGGGTAAGGGAGAGGAAGGCTAAAGGTGGGTACCTTGAAGAACCCGAACGATAGCCTTCGGCTCCATCTTTGTTGAGGGGAGACTCATTTCCTTTTAACAGAGCAGCCTCTGAAATAGCCTAAGGAGCAGCATTGACATAATCGATTGCAAACCAGCTTTCTTGTTTGTATTTGAAAAAACAAACAGCGTTTTCTTTCAAAATTACGATCTGGAGCCACTGAAGTGTGATTATTATATATAAATGAGAGGAATCCTTGATTGAGGTGGTGGGGGTTTACGTGGAAATGAGGAGGGCATAGGAACATAGGAAGCTGCCATATACTGAGTCAGACCATTGGTCTGTCTAGCTCAGTATTGTCTACACGGACTGGCAGCGGCTTCTCCAAGGTTGCAGGCAGGGATCTCTCTCAGCCTTATCTTGGAGAAGCCAGGGAGGGAACTTGAAACCTTCTGCTCTTCCCAGAGCAGCTCCACCCCCTGAGGGGAATATCTTACAGCGCTCACACACCAAGTCTCCCATCCATATTCAACCAGGGTGGACCCTGCTTAGCTAAGGGGACAAATCATGCTTACTGCCACAAGACCAGCTTTCCAACGATTATCAATACGAACTCAAAAGAAAAAGCTTCAGTGTCCCTCCTGCCCCACTACCGTCTCCTCCTTTTGCAAACCTGCGATATATTATTGGCCGGCTGTTCTCAGAGTTTGCGTTTTTGAAGTATGAAGCTTGTGCTGGTTGATTTAACAGGCGTTTACGGGGCAATGTTATAGTGCAGTGCTGGGCTTAAATCCCATCAACTGGGAAGGTAAAAAAAAGCGGGGGGGGGGAGTGTGTGTATGAGAGAGAGCGAGAGAGCAGAGACTGTCTTAATATTTTACGTGCCGAGAGCAATTTCGAACTACAGTGAAGGAGAGGGACTTCTGCGCTTTGAAATAGATATACCTGAACCACCAGCAAGAACCGAATTGTTCAGAATCGTCTCTTTGACGTGCAACTGGATACACGAGACGATGCTCAACTGCCACTCCAATGATTAAAAAGAACAAGTGATAAATTAAACAAAAGAAGAAGTTGAAATATATGCAATATTCTCTTCCAGATTGCTTTAAAGGATTATTCCGTGTGAATTCTGTTCGTCCTGTGTTAGTTCTCCGTGTCTGTGGCTCGGTTCTTTGCTTGTTATTCTCTAGTCTAGTTTCCAGCTGTTGTTAAATATGCATCGTTCGCAATATAGTCCATATGTAATGTTTCTTACCTCAAGCTATTATATGTAGGGCCTATGCAAATGTCTGTCATAGCACGTTTCCCCGGCTTTATATAGTCATGTAAAAAGTTGTTTCACAATAATGATGATGATGATGATAAATTGAATGTATTATTATGTGATTTCTGATAATAAATAAAATGGCTCAAACCTCTAGCTGGTGATTTACTATCGGAGGAAGCAAGCTTAATAAAAGAGTAAAAAATAAAACAAGCCAATGAAACCTTCGGAAGCATATAGATCACGTTTTCTTTTTTACAAAAAATTAAATGTGCTATAAAATCGGAGAGGTGTCGCTAAAGTATGAAAGACACACATTCTTAAAGGAATATCCAAGAAACAAGAAGAGTAAATTAGTCACACATGTTATATTTTACCTGAGAATATATTTGTGATTGTTGCATTAATTGTGGGCTCCAGACACATTTTTGTTAGAAACTCTCTTTTTGCCCCTTCCGGAACCCAAGTAAAGCATCCCCAAGTAACAACAAGAGGACATTTTAAAATAACATGTATAATCATCGTGGTTTGGGCTTCCTTCCTTCCTTCTTAGTAGGAGGGTGGTCTTCTTCAGTAAGGAAGACGCGCTTGAAATGAGGTTTACCACGCTTTTGGAAAAAACGTTTTTGGATTTTGATCCCATAGAGAAAGGTTATATTCATTTCATCTCAAATTGGTGTGTTAGTGTTTTATCTTCGCTCTACTCCCTCTTGGTATCCCAGCCAATTAATTCCCTAAAGATTGTGTCAGGTTAATCTTTAAATTAATATGATATGGCTTTGTCCACCGTTCAGCAGATCCACCACGAAAAGGTTAACAGTCTACCAAGCTCACACTCCTGAACAACGTTTTACAGACAGATAGATAGATAGATAGATAGATAGATAGATAGATAGATAGATAGTGCTTCGGCTGCGACGAGCACGTGAGAGTCCTGTTAATCAAGGACTCTTCTATAGATTCTTCATAGGTCCAGTTCTTAATGGCTGGGTCGTGTGTGAGCGTATGTATTTTTTCCTCATAGCTTTCTTAGAAAAGGTGCCAGACTGAATAGAGGCCTTGCACTCCTATACTAGAGATGCTTTAGGAAAGGAAGACATTCCACCAAACAGCTATGGATTTGTGATGGTTTTACTCAAATATCCCCCCCCCCGCAACGCCCCCTTCTGAACAGAGATAATATTGACGCCTGAAAACTAGAAAGACTGTTTCAGTATACTGTGTACTGTGAAGGGCCTTCGACAGTGCTGATAAGAAAGAGAAGTGGTTCGACCTTAAAAGGAAACCTAGGAAAGCGCTTTTTAACAAAGACAGACAAGTTCCTAGCTAGAGACGTGACTAGTCTTAATAATTAATTACTACAATCCATGAGTGTGATATTATTTTTAAAGTGTCTTGATGTCCAGGCGTATAATGGAATTAACAGGAAATTATCCCGTGACAGGGAAGTGGACGAACTTGTCTGGGCCAGAAATTGGCTTAAAGACTTTTGAGGGAAATAAATAAATTGAAGTAAGACATTGTTTCTTTGTTCAGGGGCCTATGGTGACTTTGTGGGTAAACAACTACTTTTGTACTTCTGGAGCTTGATGCGATTGAGTCCAAATAGTGGTTTGCTTTGTCCGGTAGCTTCAAGACCCATTGATTTCAAAGGAATTTACTTCCAAGTAAATGTGTTTAAGTGAGCATCTTTAAATCAGAGGGACTTAAATCTGAAGACAAGAAGACAGTAGAATTCTACAAACGTGCAGGAGAAATAACTTCAACTGTTTTCAAAAGTATCCTGCTTAAAAACTGAGTATAAATAGGGTTAAATACCGCAATTTATAGAAGTTGTGCAGCATTAGTCTTTTTGAAACGTGTCTGGATGAATCTCTGTGAGCGTGCACAGAGCCCTTTCCTTTACAGTGCTTCACTCCTAAGGTGTTTACTCAAAAGCAAGTTCAGCAAAGTCACCCCGGTTCAAATCTGCCTCAGTCAAACTCACTAGGTGGCTTTAAGCCACTAGTTAAACCTTCAATATAATAACACTGACCTGCCTTGCAGGGTTGTTGTACTATAGCTACTTGAACATTGAAGACTTGACACACTTATTGGCGAACAGGCCCCATTCATTCCGAATCAACACAAATATGACCACTGAACCTCAACGGGACTTTCTTCCAAGTTAATCTGTTTAGGACTGGGATACCTGCCTCTCAGACTCATGCTCCACTCAGGAGATGTAACCTACACCCAGTTAAGATAAATGGGAGGCTTGTCCTTGGCTTCAACAGGATGTGTATTTGAAGATGAACCATGCAGATATAATTTCTCTCTGTTTCACCATAGGTGTGCCTGGAGAGGTCGTGGCCATAGCAGGCTTGCTAAAGGTTCTGTAGGAATGAGTAATATACTGGATCATGGGCCAACAGGTCTGAGTTGTATATAGTGGCATAAATCGTGGAGAAAATTGTGGATCAGTTCACCTTGAAGAGGGAATGCTTGATTCCAAAGCCGCTTAAACACTCACCCAAATAGATAAAACTTATTTATTACCAATGCGTAGCTAGGACAAATTGTTGCTCGCAGTAAAAGTGCATATTGTTCCTGGGCTGACTTGCTGCTGCTGCTTCTTTTTATATAGGGGTGTATTTCATAGCTGTGGCTTTAAAATGAATTCATTAAGAAGAGGAAAGTATATCCCCCATCTCCTGAACTGCAAGAAATAATTCTGTCTTCAATGGGGTAAAAAAATAATACACACACACCTTGTTAAGTTGTATTTCAGAGATACAAATTACTGCAAAATCAGAGGGAATATGCATCTATGCAAAACCATGTTCGCTTGATCAAAAAATAATTAATACGTTAGCATTTTTAATACAGACGTCCCCTATACCAGGAGGATTGCAAGCAAATGTTTTATGTCCTAGCTGGAAAAATATAGGATATACCCTTTGGGTTTGAACAATTTTATTTAATAGCCATTGTTCAGTTTAGAAGGATGCTGTAATACATAGCACTGAATCTGAGATTACCCCTCTCCTCCTCCCAAGGAAATTAAAATGTTATCTTTTGTGTGCTGATTAGTTTCAGGTAAGTTACACATGCATCATCACAACACTAGGCCAATAAGGTATATAGTTAATTTAAAGGCAAGTTCCTCTCTTACATATTACACCACAAACATTAACATATTTACACTGATTCCAGGGGAACTTATTCCTAAGCAGGATCACAGCTTTTGTGATCCAAATGGTAGGAAGTATGTATAAAATGCTTTGTTCAAATAGAAGCAGACAAGGGGACATACAGCGTGTTTTCCTAAAAAAAAAAAATACTGTGCAAGCTAATAATGGAGAACATGCCTCCTTGTGTAGTAGAGCAAATACAGAATATGCACAGATCCACCTCCCCACCCCCCTCCACAATGTCTTTTTCTCCATCTGTCTCTCTCTCTCTCTAATCCCTGCATCCCTATATCCATCTTATGTTTCGGTAAGCTTAGCCTGTGAAATGAATTCCACATATTTACTTCCAGTGAATTCATAATCAGTACTATTTTGAATCAGGTAAGACAATTGAAAGATTGTTTCTCGTACTTCCCAGGAGCACCGGATGTCTTCCTTCTTGACAAATGGTCCCTCGCTGGGGGGTCAGCGGGCCTTGGTCTTGGACTTCACGGCGGGTCTATGGCATAGTTGTCTGTCTGTCTCTTGCGTTGCCTTGGCCTTCATCTTGTCACCATTGGTAGCCAAAAACAGAAGTCACAGCAGCAAACATTCCCATGCTCTTCTCCTCCTATTTGGGCAACTCCTCACTGGCTGTAAAGAAAGGCAAAATAAAATAAATTAAAATACAAAATGAAACTCCATTAGAGCAGGTCATTCGTTCAGGCTAAGCTCCGTTTGTTCCATGCAAATTATGTCTATTTTCTAGAAGGGCAGCCTTTGTTTCAACTGTATCTTCTTTATGGACATAAAATAGCTAGTAGTGATTAATAGAGGGCTCTGTTTGATGCAGGAATCTGTACTCAGATGTGGCTGGTCAGCAATCGTGACTTTTTGTATTACTACTACTACTACTACTACTACTACTACTACTACTACTAATAATAATAATAATAATAATAATAATAATACCCAGTGGTAATTGGCGCCCTAGGTGCAATTCCAAAAGACTTTGAAGAGCACCTCAACACCACAGGGGCCACAGAAATCACCATCAGCCAATTACAAAAAGCAGCTTTACTGGGAACAGCCTATATTTTGCGACGATATCTATAATAACCAACAGACTCAATGTCTGGATAAAACAAAGCAGTCAATACCACCTGTCTGACTGTGTAAACAATAATAATAATTATTATTATTTTTGAAAAAGAGGTGTGAATATTATACACTTGCCAACGTTATGTACATATGTTTCGAGGATATATAAATAGTATACCAGAAGTACTTGCACTAGAAGTAGCAATAGGCGTGAGCCAAACAACATGAGGTGCTTTAACACGACATATATTTCAAAGAGAGAGCTAAGCAGATGCTTCAGTTTGTCCTACAATAATTATTGCAACGTTGTCGAGGAAGAGGACGAATCTAAGTTAAGCTTAACTCACTCCAGTGAAATCAGTGGGACTTGAACGTGCTTGTCTTTGCCTGGATCATGTCTGATAAAAAGGGATAAACAATAATCGTCCAGATACTTTTTCAATTCAATTTCATTTTATTTCCCTATTAGGTGTAGGAAGAGATACTCTTAGACATTTAAAAAAACCTCCCAAACACGTCGACAACCTTTTTGCGAGGGGGGGGGGAGATCCCAGATCGAATCACCCCACTTATTTGGAAGTGAGAATTTCCATTCAGTGCCACCAACTGCCAAGTACGTTTGCTTAGGAAGCAATGCGAGCTTCCAAATCGCGTAATCGTTTTATATTAATTGGCCGCGATCTGAAAACAGCCCTTTTGGATGCACCTTAAGCGTCGTAGAGCTGGTATGTTGTGCAGGGGATGTGACCCAACTGTTGCCATCTCAGAATGGGCGAGGCAAAGGAGGATATTTATCTTGGTGGCCGTCGTTCTCCTCCTCCGTTCATCCTCCTCACGCCGAGTGAACCCAATATTATATTCTCGAAGTAGAAATGTCTTAGAAGATAATTGGTTAAAACCAAAACAAAACGGGGGGGGTGGGGGTGGGGGGAGAAGTCCACGGATGCTGCCTCCTCTTGCACTGTCTCTAGCGATATTACACTCTTCTAAGTAAGACGTGCCATTACCATCAATATGCCAGCGCACTTTTTACGGAGTATTTTCTCCCCCTTTTATAAGCCTGGGTTCATAAATACACAATAAAGACAGAGTGGGAATAATTAGCAATGTTTACCAACATATGCCACCCACGCCACCTTTGAATCCATCTCATACCCTGAGATTGGGAAATGAAATAGAATACGAGTAATTAGTTTTAAAGCAAATCATTTCAAATGGAAACTTATAGGTAAAGCCTAATGAACTGCAGAAGGGGTAAAAAAAAAAATCGGATTTTTATATGACTTGGTAGGTACCAAGGAGACACAGCAATATTTTACTGTTGAGAGAATAAATTAATTAATATGTCTGTAGCAACCAACTGCAGTAGCTCCATGGTTGACTGCCTTTAAACGAGATATATGTATCAAGCCTCGCTGGTGTTGTTAACAAGAGTGATAATAAAGATGAAAAGGATAGGAAAGATAAAAAGATCGGCACATTTGTATTCCTTGCAGGAGCCATAAGGACTAGGGCTTTCTTATGGGCCCGGCCTTGTTACTGTGTGATTATGTTAACCGATTGAGTTTATTAATCAAGATTCTTTCCATTTGAAAACAAAGCTGAGGTGAGGTTATATATGGGTATTTCTTCTATTAAGCGAGCTGGAAGAAAAAATAGTGACCATGGGCACGATCCAGCCCAAGTTAAGCACTTTGGAGTCACATTGATTTCAACATGCCAGATCTCAGGCACTCCGGAATAAAGTGTACTGAGTTCAAAGAGTGCAATAATGTTTGTCCCCAAGTTAAATGTGCACTGAAGGCAGCATAAGGGTTACTGTTGTCTTAAACAGGTGTTTGAATTCAGAGGTGCAGATCCCCCCAAACATTTGAGAAGTCCCCCCCCCCATTTTACTAAATTCCCTCCCCATCAAACCTAATAATCCATATCTTCAATCTCCAGAACATATTTTTCTCACCGCAGAAGTGCATTCCCTCCTCTCCACAATAATATTAAAATTAAGGAGTTGCTTCTGAAGCTTTTTCCTGTGTCTGCATCCCTGTTAGAATCTGTTCTGCTGAAACTAGTGTGCAGCCTGACTGTTAACTCACAAGTAAGTTAATGCGTAATCTGGATTGGATCGTGCCCTATATTTAGAATCTGAGGGGCCTTTCCATCATAAAGCCTCTGGGTCTTTAAAAAATCTCTCCTTTTATGGATGTCTAGAAGTCAGACCTCTGATTCCACTTCGAGGGCCGAAATAAACCCACATTTGCCTTTAGGAATCTGTGTTTACGTTTGGCTGAAACAATAACACAAGGCTCTGAAAGGCATGCCAAGGCAATATTGTTTTTCACCCGTTTAATATAACGATGTGAAGGCCTTTTTAGCTGTTGCTTTTCAGCCAGCCTGGGCATATCTGAAGATCTAAGAACCAAAGCCGAAATTAATCTTCTCACAGAAAGGGAGGGTGAAACAAGAAATCATTTCAATAGTTGCTTCTAGGACCTCCTTTTACCTTTTCCAAAACACATGTTTAATTGAGATGAGACATAATTACAGGGCTCGTAGAAATACGTTTCATTGTGATGAACAACTATTATCTGTTATGAGGTTAGGTGAGGTTTTGTGAAAGCAATTATTATGAATATCATAAGTATTATTACATGAAATAGGCTAGTGAGGAGAAATGAGGATGCTAATAAGGAACCGTGTGCTCCTTGTAGTTCCGTCTGTGATAATTTGGCCATAGACTTCAGTGAAAGTGTATTGCAAAGAACTGCTTTTAAAGATTGAGAAATCCTCAGAGCCCCCCTGTCGGCTCGTTACCTTTGTGTCCTTAAAGATACCCAGAAAGCCAGAATTCCTGACCCGAAACAAAGAGAAGGATAGAAATACTCAGGCATGTTGAATCTATATTACCTATGGCGTGGGGTGCAACTTTTTCTCTCGAGTGTAAACAAGCCAGAGGATTAAAAGTACGTATCTAGATGCACGTTTCAAACGCGAGTGCGTCTACTCCAACATACTACGACCAAGCGTCACCGGATGAAGAATGTTTTGAAATCAATGGAAGCGAGCAGCTATGCAGTAACGGTTTTGCATGATTGGAATGCCAAGATATGGAAATCGTGGTTTAAGGCGTGCGATCTAAACAGTCACCTTTCCCTTATCAATCAAATAATTCAGAACTAATTTATTATTGTCATCATACATATGCAAATATATAGATATCTATATGCAGATCTATATATAGATGTGTATCTGTCTGTTTCTTTCAGATGTGTGTGTGTGTTTCTATTTATCTAGCTAGCAGGCCGTGTTTCTTTATTTATTTAGGTATGCATTGATTTCTATCCAAACACAAACATCCATAAGTAAATATATATCCACTTGTCGCTACACACACACACACACTCCAATCCTCTCCGGCGATTGCCAGGATCGATTTAATTCCAAACCTTATCTGGGGCTGCCACCATATCGATTACGCCCTAAACCATGGAATACAGGGCACAATCCAGTCAAACTAAAGAACTTTTAACTCTATCAGAGTTGCTAAACACAATTACATTTTAAGCAAAAACTTAATCCCTCCCCCATTGGACTTAAACAGCGATTATCTGGAGTGATCGTGGCTGGTATAACTGTGAGTCTCTATAAGCAATATGGGGCAACCCCCATTTGTGAGAGTCTCTGGTAAAATTCTCGAGTGAAAAGATTCTGGCTCTCATCATTCGAGAAAGAAGGAACTAAAACTTCGAATTGAAGGGTTAATAAGGCTGTAACATACTGGGCCTTAATCCTGAGTAAGCATTCAAATGAATTATGTTCAAATGAATTGTAGCTCAGGATTCTCCACAGATTAACATCTCCCTCTCTACCCACCCACCGCCGCCCCCATTTGTAATGCGGGAAGGAAGCTTCCTATGTTCATATGAGACGGTAGTCCTTTACAACTATATATCTGACCTACAGAAATGTTACTTTAGACACACTGATCCATGATGAGAGCATCTTCCTTCCTCCCTTCCTTCCCTCCCTCCCTCTCTCTCTCTTTCTTTCTCTCTTCCCCCCGCTCTCATACACAGAATAATTGAAAATAAAGTATCCCTTGTAATATTTCAGACAAATGTAATGGTTCGATGAGGAGGAGGAGGAGGAGGAGGAGGAGGAGGAGGATGCTACAGACATGGCGAGTGAGAAGATCCTAATCACCTCGCTTTGAGAGAGAGAGAGAGAGAACGTTTTCCTTTTACACTTAGCTTAATTTAACTAAAACGTTCTATGGATTACAATAAAAAGCAGATCCATCATCTATCTTGAAAAAAACGATCTAAAACGGAAGTGCAATCTTAGTTATTTTCATTATAAAAGAAGATCGAGCTGTAGAACCTGGACAGATAATTTCATTAAAGGAAACGCTGATCACCGCTGCAACCCAGCCCCCGCACCTCCTCCCCCCACCCCCTTCAAGGCCACATTCAACAACAACCACAACAGCGCCCGGACGCTGCAATCTGTATAATCACCGGTGCCAGGGACTTCCTCTCAAGAGCCCTCCTTCAGTATAACTAAAGAAGCCGAAGGGGGTGGGGGAGCTTTTTTGATTTCCAGTGATGGATCCTTCCCCCACCCCGCTTCCCTCTTCCCCCTTCTCCCTCTCCCCTCCAGTAGTTAGAGAATATTGTACCTCGTTTGCTGCAGCTTAAAAATCAGCAAAGATCTTAGCAATTCTGTGAGACCTTGCCTGCCCGGTGTTAATCTTTTTTGTCGGATGACTTCTGTTTACAACTGTCTGTCTGGGTGGGCGGGGGCCGCCATTACAAAGTGAAGGTCAAGTTAGCATCCTACCTTATATGGTATACGGCGGTCCTCCATTTTCATGGATTTGTCACAACAGGGCTAAATAGCCATCGCATTTCTTACTCAAGTAAACATATGGGTCTCTCCCCCGCGCGCTTTTAGGTCTCCATTCTTATTTTGGGGAGGGGGGGCTATCTGAATGCAATGACCACGATAAAGAGGAAAGTGCGGGTGGGGGGAGGGTGCAACTGTGTGGGAATGAGACCAGATCTCCTCATGACGACTGCTGCTTGGAAACTTTTTCTTCCCCCCTCTCTCGGATTGCAGACTTCAAACAAGCCCTCTTTCAGCAAGATGCAAACACGTCTGCCATGGAGGAAATTAAACGTCATAAAGAAAAGCCCAATTAGGGTTTAATGTCTCAACATTACCGTTTCCTCCAGAAAACAATGAAGTTCGTTCGGTAAGGAGAAAAAGAGAGGGGGGAGGGGGAGGGTTTAGATTTTCTTGTCTTTAAAACGGGGAGGGGGGTCTTAAACCTGTAATCCCAAGTAAAGGCGGAGGGAAGGGGGGATAGAACGGAGCGACAGAAATGAATATGAAAGAATAGGCACGACACGGGCAGATCCCCAGAAATCTTTCGAATTTTTAGATAGATAGATAGATAGATAGATAGATAGATAGATAGATAGATAGATAGATAGATAGATAGATAGATAGATAGATAGATAGATTCACAAGTCGTACAGGACCAAGATGGCTTCAAAAAACTGAGATCTGCCAGTGATTTCGGGTAATGAGGAAGTGCGAGAGTGGGTGGTCTTTTAAATGCGTAGGTTCCCCGATAAGCTAATATCGCGACAGTGCCAAGGGCTGAAGGAGGGCGGAGGAAGAGGCGATAGTGGGAATAAAGTGGGTGACCTAGGAGGCTGTCTTTTTTTCCAAAAAGAGCGCCCCCCCTCTCCCAACGGTGAAGCTGTTTTCAGTATGGTGGAGATAACGGAGTTTGCTTCCTCTCAAGAAAACAATATGACTCCTTATGAAAAAATGGCAGGACCTACTTGGCTGGGGCACAGAAGAGCTGATTCCTTCTACTGCTAAGGAAGCAGAGAATTAAATCTTGATCGTGACCATCCTAGAACTTAGATTACCCAAGTCTCTTCTCCCGCAGATTCGTTTTCTCCTCTCCTTTTTGAGGCAACCCCCCCCCAAATCCCAAACAATACCCCAGACAAATAACAAGAAAAACAAAAACAAAACAACTCACACGCCTGGTGTGGAGTAAGTTCCATGGGAACGAATGGCACTTTATTATGTTGTCATATCACTACAAAAACAAAAACAAAAAACAAGGCCCCACATATTAGGAAAAATATAATCAATCATTTGTATAAATGCAGTTGTTTTTAGCGGTGACTGTGGAGTATCGTTTTTAAGATCCAGTGGTGTATATTTTCCTGATGCCTGGAGACTGCTGGAGGGCATTTATTTATTTATTTATTTATGTTGGTAATGATGCAATTGTGGGATGGGAGAGGAAAATAACAACAATCCCGCTTGTACTCTATTAGATAAATTTTCAACTTTTCTAATATTAGTTTCAAAAGCCTCTTGATAATCTATACAGTGTGTATGTTTCTGTGTCTTCCCAGACTACCGCCAGATGTGCCTTTTTAGCTACAGTTCTTCTTCGAGTTATAATTCTGTTTATTTGGTACCACTGCGTGGTACTAAGGCCATGGAGTACTTTCCCATTCATTTGCCCTAGGCGGCACAAAGAAAACTGGAAAGCGAAACAATCACACAAAAGAAAAAACCTTTTAAAAAATAATAATCAAAATTCCCTTCGGTCGTCACCTGCATGCAATACTACCTAACGGTAAAGATAACTATTGTGAGACAGCAACGCAATCAATCTGATACACACATTACATATTTAAAGTAAGTTAGACTGAGTTAAACACACAATTTAGGATTGCGCATCTACGCTCTTCTTTTAACCACAAAACAAGGTTTTAAAGAATCTTCCAATCATGTGTGCTCATTAAGGCCTTATTTTAAAATATGGTTTTATATTTAGGAAGAACAGCAGGTTTGAAGAAGCTGTTAGGGTAAGTATGTCAGAGAAGAAAAGGTTTTTAATTTAATTTTAAACGTTGCTTATTTAAATATATGTAGGCATATACTGAGTTAATTGTGTATTTCTGTGCTTTTTGAAATTATGGGGGGTGGGGGAGGGGGGAGGGAAGGAAGGAAGGAAGGTAGAAAGGAAGATCTTTAATAAAATGGGGTGTATAAATGCAATCATTCACTCTTTACATTTAATACAGCCAAATAGGTATAGGCATAATCCAGCCAAAGCCAGTAACTTTTAAATCCAGTTGATTTCATAGCAGAGAATTACGCATGTACTTAACCCTTTACTGTGGTTTAAAAGTACTTAATAACTTTGCCTGGATCGTGAGTACGATAAATATTTTTCCTAATATATGCCATATGAGAGGGCATTTTGTTACGAGTAATTTTGAATATCCCCAACTCATTTTAGTATATAAGTTTAGGATTTCAAAAAGGCTCTTCAGGGTACCTTTTAAAGGGTGATGGCACAAAGAGCCCTATTCACCCCCCACTTGTCCATACACCTTTCATATATGCAATTATGTTTTTAAAGTGCAGAACCAGGTACTATGCTGGATGGTGTGTACCGCATTGGTGATGACAGTTTAAATAATCTCTCTCTAACTTTAGTAAACCATGAGCTTGGGTAATGATTTAAAACATCGGCAAACCTTTTTAAACAGGATAAATATGAGCCTGAGTTTGAAGTTGCATTTCTTTCTCTTAATTTCTAGAGTTATAAATAGTCTGTATGAAAACCGTGTGTGTGTGTGTGTGTGTGTGTGTGTGTGTGTGTGTGTGTGTGTGAGAGAGAGAGAGAGAGAGAGAGAGAGAGAGAGAGAGATTACCGTGCGCAGGCGCACAAGTTTCCATGCAAACAAAGAAGCTGATATTTCATAGCACTGCTAAAACGCATTCTGAAGTAACATACAGTCCTTATAGCTGGTTTCTGTGTTTGCAGAATGTCGCCACATAACTATCCCAGGCATTCTGTTTCATTTTATTCTGAATGATGTTGATACTGAGGCTGATTCCAGCCCTACTGACCTACATTGAGAAGTGGGATGGGGGTGGGGGCGAAAGCTATTGAAGATTTTTTTCCCTCCCTGTAAAAACGTTGAGATTTTACTTTGATCACGGTGTGTCTGAAGGGAACAAGACTGCCTGCTGGTTTAAATGAAAAATATGTAGGTATCAAGGTATTAAGCAAAAAATCTTCAACTCTCACACACAGCCCCAAGTAAAACGGTTCTTATCAATCTTTTGGTTAAATATTACTTACACGGGCAACGTCTTCCTTCCTTCACACAGTCTAACAAGGAACTATCCCGTTACATAAAAGTGTATATTACGCATACGCAAATATTTGCTAATACTTTGGGCTCCTGCGGGAAACAAAAGTGTTCTTACTGCCAAGATGGGACTTTATATCCACCCCACTATTTTTTCAGAGAGCATATTCAGAAAATAAATGGCATTTTAATATATGCAAATCTCTTCTTTCTGTGTGTCTTATGAACTAAGTTACGGCGATCAATGTTCCTCATTCGTTTTTACACAACCCAGTATGACTATAAGGTTTGAAACGGACTTCCTCGCCGGAAAATTGACTTGTTTGGTGAATTGCTAGGTCTCTCTTCATTTGGAAAACTGCCGGCAAACTCCGGCGAACTTGGCTTAATGGGATGGGATGGGATGGGATGATGGGATGGGATACCAAAAGCATCTGTACTGATGCCATAGTTCCCGTATTCAACCCTGCCTCGTCAACCTGTGCGACTGACCTATGAATCTTAAGCATATTTACATGGAAGTATTGTAACGCGCACTTCCTGGAGATAAAGCCCCAAAGAGCTGAGTGAGACTTACTTCCGAGTAAACCTGTAGAAAACCGGCCTCACACTGAGTTCAGTCGCCCTTACTCCGAAGGAGGCGTGCATCGGATCTGAGTCACTGAGAATTCACTGAGCTACACTGAGTTATATTATTCATCGCAATATGCCAAGTATCATTTGCAGTCCGCTCAATTATGGGGGTTTATATTACGCCAATAATGTGCAGAGAAGAATTCTGCGTGGGACAACGACTCAGGGCATCCCTCAGAGCAATTACGCCGCTCAATGTTGACTTTGCGTGTGGCTGGGAAGCTACCGCTTATCGGCTTTTATCTTTATTGGGTCCACATGATTTTGAACTTGCAACCCTGGTCTATGGAAGATCTGAAAGCCTTTTCCCCGGTTTGAATCGTTTGCAGCTTATGAAGTCGTCTTTAGTAGGCTGGCTTATATCCAATTAAATTTATCTTTGCCATTGGGGGACAATAATATTTTCCAAGAGCTTCCTACTTGTAGCTATTGTCTCTGGCCCCGGATTTCCTGAACACACAGGCAGTCGGGGATAATCTGCTTGTTGGCGTAGGTCTATAGGACGCTTTGGCTTGATTTAAATACAGCGGGCTCGTTTATTTTTCCTTAGGAAGTAATTACATGACTGTTGCATAGGGGCTTGGAAACAGTTCTAGGCTGCGATCCCAAGTACATTTACTCGGAAGTCAGTTGCTTTGGAGTTGGTGGGACTTCTTTCCAAACAAACTTTCATAGGCGCCAACTGTTTAGGACCGTTTTGCCAAAACAAAGCACACGAAACAAGGCTATTTGAAACCATGTTACTTTCCCTTGTAGTATTTTGTTCTTCCACTTAGCTTAGGCAATAGAAGGATGGACTAAGGGCACCAGCTTCCTCCTAAAATTCCTTACAAAGAGGACAAGAAAGGGGATCCCAATATGGTGAAAAAGCCATATGCAAGGCTGAGCTTTTCTGACCCCATTTTACCTTGAATTCAATTGGCCTTGGGTGCTATAGAAGAGAAATTCAGAATCTTCAAAATGCACATTACAGGGGTACTATATGCAAATTCGGGTATATTCCAGAAAGTGGTCTCCATACGATATGCTGCACATCTGTAACAAAGAGGTTTTTATGACGACCTCTAAAGCAAAGTTTTCATTAGTTTGGACCAGGAGGTTATTTCAGTGTCGCATATATTGCTTTCTTTCTCAGATTGATAGCAGAGCACAGAAACTAGTCTATTGATGGCAAATGTTTGTCGGTTGTGTCCAAACCCAACGTGGGCAGTATACACAGCTCAACCTCCATTTGCTTAATGTACACAGATCCAAGGACTGGAAGCTTGCCACGATGGTTACATTTCTTTGGCCAAGTCCACCACAACTATCATAGAGTGGAGTTCTTCGAAAGTTCATTTGAGCCGCAGAGAAAGAATGTTTCCTAGAAAGTATTGCCCCAATGGAGATTTTCTGCCTAGGAAAAAAACAATGTGAGGATGTGTTTTTAAGTGTGCTTGTATTCTATCAGACCAATGATTCGGCAGCAAGGCATGGACATTTATTGTCGTATTAATATGAAAAGGCCATGCAAGGCAGCTTGCTGAAGGACACTTGGAGAGCCACAAACAATCAGACACAGCCAAACACGCATATGTCTAATTGCACATATGAAGCCCTGCTTGACAAGTGACATTATCCGTTTGCCTGATCTGCTGTTTTCTTTCTTTCTTTCTTTCTTTCTTTCTTTTTCTTTTCGTCTTTCTTTTTCTTTCTTTCTTTCTTTCTTTCTTTCTTTCTTTCTTTCTTTCTTTCTTTCTGGAAATCACACCTTAGTCGTCCTCATAAGGAGTCTTCCTTGATTTTGTTTAAAAATACTCTCCCATATATGTTAAGGAGGGAATATTATTATTATTATTATTATTATTATTATTATTATTATTATATCATTATTGGCTGTGAAAATGAAATCTATCAACGATTAAAGAACTCATGCAAACCCTCCGGTTTATTTGCCTTATACTCATTGGGCTTTTTTTTTTTTTTTTTTTAAGCGGAGACCAAAAGGAATGTGAGACTTCGAGCCTTCATTCTTCTGTTTTATGGTAGTCAGGGAATTGACTTTGGTGGTTCAAATTCAAGTGCTGTGGCTCCACAGCTGTCTTTTCTGTGCTTCTTCGCAGGAAGCCGACAAATCCTATACTTTAAACCGGGCTTTAAAAAACACAACGGCGCAGAGGCTTGGTGGAGCTTATATCTACCTATTAAGAGCAATAAATTATTCGCGCACCTAGAGAAGAGATCCTGTGTGTTATACCCCACATGCTTTCTGCAGCTAACCTTTTAGACCTTCTGTTTGCCACCAATGCAGCCGAAGAAGGTATAGAAACAGTTCTGCCGAAAGAAAGAAAGAAAGAAAGAAAGAAAGAAAGAAAGAAGGAAGGAAGGAAGGAAGGAAGGAAGGAAGGAAGGAAGGAAGGAAGGAAGGAAGGAAGGAAGGAAGGAAGGAAGGAAGGAAGGACGAATATATCCACTGTAAAATCGATGTTATAGCATCCCACCCACCTCCTTCACATCACTACAGATGTATTCAGTTTTGTACCACCCGGGCAGGTTCCAAACAGTTGGAGTGGGGGTGGGGATAATGACCCTCGTAAACAATATCTTTATTAGTTTGTAGTTAGTATGAATATTGTTCCATAAAAGGGCAGGTTAAAGGCTCCCTGACACTTTAATTAAAAGTTTGGTCCAAAACAAGGTCCAACTCGTAAGACAAACAAACAAAAAGCCGTATAGAGAGCACTGTTAGTTTTTAAAAAAAATATTGTTGTTTACCAGGCAGAGAGGGGCATAGAAAAAGTTTTCAATAGAAAGCGTATTACACTAGGGCGGTGGCCCCTTTCCAAAGAAAAGAGGGTGCAGAACAGCCCTGTTTTAAGAAAGCAGGTAGTGGGGGAACAAAAAGGACAAGTTGATGGTTTGCTTAAGCAAAGATGGGGTGATGAAGCCGCCATATTTTATTTGGGGTTTGTTTGAAGGATCTTCAATAAATACATCCTATTTAAAAGCAATCCCAATAGTGCTGTGGATCTGAATGCTACCCAGCAATGCCAAGTGTAACCCGCCTCCCCTCCCCAATAACATACACAGACACATATAGACACACATGGGTGCGCTTCGAGGTTTTGATCTTTTCTGCGATACAGCCAGTCTGCTTCCTGGGACATTTCCCTGCAATCATCTTGCTTATTAATTTCATGTACACTTTTTTTGTTTTCAGCAGTCATCTACTCCTTTTCTGGGGCGTTTGAGAGAAGTCTTCTCCTCACAAGCCTTGTTATCGTTGCCTGGAAACCAATTTACCTGCTGACTAAATCCTACCTGCTGGTTTAAAAATAAAGCGAGTCACGCAGATTAAAAGAAATCAATTAAAAAGAAACTACAGGGGCAAATCGGGTTATCTCAGAGCGTCTCCTTTTGTATCTTCATACACACACGCATACGCATACTAAACATACACTCACATATAAAGGGCTGGTCAACATTTCCCCCAAGGAAATTAATTGCAACAGGCTCAGCCTTCGAAAACAGTCCTGCTCCCAACATTTGACTGTATACCACTCTGTTATGTTCCTGGATTTTGCTATTTGTTCTTCAGAGTTTAATTTACTGCAACGCGAATTGACAGGATATCACTAGTAAAGTCATTTTACCCACTTGATGCTGTGTGAATTTTGTTATGAGGCTTTTAAACTGTCCAAAATTGGAGCCAATGATGGAGGTTAAGACGGGAGGATTCTGTGTAAACAAAGCGAAGTTGTGGGGTTGATGTCCCTCAACCCCTTTAACAGACCAGTATAAATGGAATGGAGCAAGAAATATCAGCAAAGTGCATTTGAAGCAAAGAAAGACAGGGATGAGAGAGCGGAGAAAAGAACAAAGAGCTATCAGAATACAAGATAGGTATGATATTTACAAACACCAGAATATTTTCTTTTGACAGAACGATAATAGATCTCTTAAAAACAAACAAACAACCATGAATGGTGTTCAGTTCAAGCGCAAAATCTGCCCGATTGTGTTTGAGGGCACAAGATAATCTGAAAGATAGAAGAGTTGAAGAGTTTTAAGCGCATGCCCTTAGTTAAGGACACTTTTATGGATATGCGAGCAAGCCCTAACAACGGTCAATATTCTTTACGCCTTGGTAGCATAGCTTTCTGAATTATTATTGGAAAAAGACACATTAGGTCAACAATTGGTTGAAAGTCAGGGGAAATGTCCTATAAGGCACATATCTGTAATTATCCCTTCATCCAGCTAGAAACCTTTGGCAAAATATAGGAAACAAAACCAAAAAGCATCAAATACAAGAACAAAAGTCTTTAATTTAAAAAATCTTAAGTTTTTCACGCCCCCTCCCCATTTAGGTAGCAGATTAAAGGTCGAAAGGCATTGTGAACATACATTGATTGACAATAAACAGCTGCATTAAATATTCAATATACCACTCTTACATAATAAATATTTAACCAAACGTTACAGAAGGTTTTCGAATATTTATCCGTGCTCGGCTTAATTCATTGGTTCTCTCTGCCTTTGCCAATTCTAATACCCCAAAGTCATTAAGCCAGGCCTCAACGGGCTGGAGTGTGGGCTTAGATCATTTCAAAAGTTTCAAAGTTTACCCTGCCAGGATATATATTCGGCATTGCTGCAAAGGTAGACACACATTCCTTATACCATATTTGGTTTCAGCATACCTGAGATGCACATGGAGGCAACTAAGCAGTCAGTAAATATTATAAACGTATTAAATGCTATCTATCTATCTATCTATCTATCTATCTATCTAAAAGTTCTCACAAACTGTGGAGATATGTCCGCACTGCTGAAGTAAGATATTGAGAAATGTTACAAAACTTACTGAAGAATCTTTATGCAACCCCCTAGGCTTCTAATAGTTGGGTTGATATTAAACAATAAAATAAAATAATTAAAAATAAGCAAGTAAGAAAGAAGAAATGCCTGACCACGTTTAAAATGTGACTAGTATGGAAAAGGAGCATAAATGTGAGAGGGGGGAGAATTGCAGTTCCCACATCCCTTAGACCCTCCCTCACTTCCCCCCACCCCTGAGGTACTCCCCACCCTACCCCATATCCGAATCCTCGTGAACAACTGAAAGCAAAATCCAAATAGAAGAGAGAGAGAGAGAGAGAGAGAGAGAGAGAGAGAGAGAGAGAGAGAGAGAGAGAGAGAGAGAGAGAGAGAACGAGAACACTTCACAAGCCATCCCCTCGCTATCTGCTTTGAATGCTTACAAGGGGTGTGCCTGGAAGAAAATGAATACAAATCTGCGATTGATTTTCATAATGTTTCTGCGGTGTTTGAAAACCAATCGTTTGAACCTCTGAGATCTTACCTAAGTGAACCACTCCTACGCTTCTAAGTGCTCCAAACTGATATATGACAATATCTACTTTGGATCACGTGTCCTGGAGAGAGCGACTAAGACGGATAGCGCGTCATCTCGCCTTCCCAAATTTTTCCCCCTCTGCACATCGGATCCAAAACATCTATCTATAGGAGCAAGAAAAGGAGAAAGATGTTTAACTCAGTGAATCTAGGAAACTTCTGCTCCCAGTCGCGCAAAGAGCGGAGTGCTGACTTTGGAGAGAGAGCAGGTTGCGCTTCTAATCTCTACCTCCCCAGCTGCACCTATTACGTCCCAGAATTTTCAACTGTGTCATCTTTCTTGCCACAGGCCCCCTCTCGCCAAATCTCCTACCCTTACTCCACTAACCTCTCTCAAGTGCAGCCAGTGCGAGAGGTCTCCTACGGGCTAGACCCCTCGAATAAATGGCACCATAGAAGCAATTACGCCTCGTGTTATTCCGCAGAAGATCTGATGCACCGAGAGTGCATCCCGCCTTCCACCATGACCGAAATGCTAATGAAAAACGAAAGCGTGTACAGCCACCACCACCACCCCAGCTCCAACCACCCAGCGTCCACCGGCTTCTACTCCAGCATGAACAAAAACAGCGTCCTTCCGCAAGGCTTCGACCGGTTCTTCGAAAACGCCTACTGCTCCACCGAGAACCCGCCGGAGACCTGTTTGCAGAAGACCGAGAGCAAGCTGGAGACCGACTCCCAGCCCACCGCGCTGTCATCCCGCGGCGACCAAGGCGTAGACCCGGAAGACGAAGAAGAGAACACCAACCCGGGCTCTTCAGCTTCATCCGCTTCTGTCAACAAGGAAGGGAGCAAAACCAGCAACGCGAGTAGGTAGAGAGAGCAGTAAATGGAAAGGTTAAGGGACTAGCCCGCTGTTTTGTCGGTCAAATTTTATGTGGAGTTTTATAAGCATTCAAAGGATTTTATTATAACCTACAAAGCTCTTTCTTGCAACGAGAAGAATTTTTACGATGGGAAAGGCTCTTTGAGAAAAATGGAGATGTTAGGCGCAGACACAGTATCTCAGAGTCTGTGAAATTTTAAAAGCACACCATGGTGACAAATATTAACTTTGATCATGAACTTACATGAGCATTTTAAAAGGATTTGGTCCCGGGCTTCTGGGGGTAAAAGGCAATTGGGCAGAACACTGCTTTAGTTTCCTGTCCTCTCCAGGAGCTACTAAGAGATGCATGCGGGGGGGGGCAGTGTCCCCCCCCCCTTTTTCATTCAAAATGTATGTCCAGATTTAAATATTTAGAGAGATTGGTAGGAATGTGGGGAGGGGAAATGCAACATTTTCATGTCATTAACTGATAGCATGTTCCCCCCTATACGACTGCATCGCTTCTTCCCTAAACCCAGGAGGGATTTCTGGGTCTGTGTGTGTTTTCTAAATAAATGTGATTTTGTTATTCAGTGTGGCTTAGCTAACCTTCAAAAGCAGCAACATTTTAAAAAAATACATAGAAATGAATTTATTTTTCTCTATTTTTATTAAACTCCAGTTATTGATCAAGCAAGTGTCCCCCTGTGATGTTTGTTTGTTTTTATTCCTCTATGACCGGAACGCTGAATACTGTATGAACTTATTCAGAAAATATAGACACACAGGCGGATCTTTATCTGCAATTCTGTTTGATGCCTTGGAAAACACATTGCCTCCTTTTTGACTGCTCAGATCTGTTGCTTTGATTTTCTTTTGGTGTGTGCATGTGTGTGTGCTGAGTGTATGGAGGGTGGCATTCAAGTTAATCAGAAACTTATGCAGAACATAATGCCTAGTTCCTATAGTCACAGAAACACTGCTCATGCTGATTCTATAGAGAGTCTGCAGATTTGCAGTTGGAAACGTGTGCTTTCTGGCAGCTTGCTCCAGTGTGGTTCCCTCACACTCCCTAGCAGCTATCGTTGATTACTGCATTTACCGGTCAAGCTTAGAAGGCAGAAAAATACATGTCCCGTGTATACAAAACGTAACAGGGTCTTCTTGACTGAGTTATCCTACACACGCCTGTTGGGATGCGACACATGGCGAAGGTCGTGGTTCCAGACCTGTGTGTAAAATTATGTATTTATGCTGGAAAGGCGGGTGGTGGGGGGGCGTGTTATTGGGGTTTTGTGGATTCAGTTGCTTAGTTATTTTTTACGATCTTCTGGTTGTATCTTTTTCTTCTCCCCTCTCAAGGTGCTCCCCGTACAAGAAAGAAGCGATGTCCCTATTCGAAATTTCAAATCAGGGAGCTAGAGAGAGAATTTTTCTTCAATGTCTATATAAACAAAGAGAAAAGGCTTCAACTGTCTAGGATGTTGAATCTCACTGATCGACAGGTTAAAATTTGGTTTCAGAACAGAAGGATGAAAGAAAAAAAACTAAGCAGAGACCGCCTGCAGTATTTCTCTGGAAATCCCTTATTGTGAACCTCTTTTGTAATAAATACATAAAATAAATAAATAAATAAATCCTCTGCTCCTTGAAGCATTCCGTGCACGAAGAAGGAACGATGTGGCAAGCACGGCTTGACTGTGGAGTCTACAAGCAACCCCCAGAGTTTTAAACCTTATTCTTCCCTTCCTCATCTTCCTATGTTTGGGACCTCTTCGCAGTCACACAAAAGGAATCACGTAGACCCTCCCACCCATTACCTAAACGTTGAAAGGACTTGAGTACTGTATGAACTTTTTATTTAACGTTTAGTCTCGAAGAATTGGGATTATTTTTATTATTAATTTTTGTTCTTCTTCATCACCACCGCCATCATCACCATCATCACTTACTCATCTATGTTCGATGGAAGAAATCACAGTGCTGTGATCAGAACAGTATTATCTTACTTGTACTTATTTTGATATGCAAGTTGATGATGTGGTTTACGCAAAAGCTCCCCCCAAAGAGTCTCTGTCTTCAGCTGGGAGGAGGGCGCTATGTCAGTGTGCCTGCTGATGTATGTGTATATACACACGTGTTCATTCGTGCACACACACACACACTCCACTTCATTAAGGGTTCCACTGCTGTACATGCCAAGGACTGTTTGTTGAAAATCCACCTAAATAACCTTTCCAGGAACTGGTTACTCTAATGGTGTGATTTCCATTGACTCACTCTTGTATCTTTTATATATATCTATATATAATATACATATTCTATGCACTCCCAGAGTTTTTCCCCCCTTTTTCTTTTTGCATCTGGGGCAAGGTAGGGGTGGGGGATGGGCCGGGAGGAAAGGGAATGGATATAATAAATTTGCAATAACTGTCTCTTAAATAGTATGTAAATGCATTTTTTCTGGACGTGGGAGACCAGCAGTAGCAGCAGCAGCATCAAGAACACTAAGAGGACAACAACAAACGCCATTCTAAATAAATCTGTGTGTATGTAAAGAAGTGAATCCCGGGAAACTCTGTGAAATTCTGTGGCAAATAAAGACATTTCAAGCTGTTCTACATTATTATTTTATTTGACCATTTTTATTAGCATTTCCCTCTTTAAGGACTCATTGCGGTCAATGTGGTATGGACTTTCCTATAGAACTTAAAAAACCCAAATGGCGAAAAAAACCAAATTGTGTGTATGTGTTTGTGCCCGCACGCGGGCCCCTGCGTGCCCGCGATATGATATAGTCAAATTAATATGAACCTTCTGCGTTTAACTAGACATTTGTTGTGGAGTTCATTGTTTTCATCATTGCATTCAAATTTATAGGAATTTCTTGGCCCAATAATACAGCTCTGTGCTTGGCTCCAGATGTCTTTGTCTGTTTTCCCAATGTAGTTAATCTTTTTTTTTTATTTCTTTTCCTCTTTCTCTGTAAGACTAGCATATTGCAATACCCTAAAATGGTGGTTAATGAGCACATCTCTGACAAAGAATCTACATTTTCTGTCATGGTAGTATAAGGCAGTCCTCCTTTCCTCTGCAATGCACAAATGCAAAGTCAAGTACTTAATTCCTTCTCTTAAACAAAACAAGTTCAACTTCCCGACATTGGGATAGAAGTGCAATTTTCTGTTTACACAGTAACGCCCCCCACTCCCTTGTTGAAAGTCAGATTGCTTACAAAGGAAAAGAAATACAGAAGGCGCTAACCTCCTTCACTAGCTTCCCTAGTACATTTCAGTGGTGTGTGTGTATGTTTAATTGTGTTGGGTTTCCCCCCTCTTCCAGTGTAAATTTCCTCAAATACGAGTTCCTGATAAATAAGTCACATTTGTATCAGGATGTCTCAGGAGTAAGGGACAAGCAGTAACAAAACTATAGTCTCATCCATTGGCAAAGGAAGGTTGTCATGATTGCTTCTAAATACAATACTGTTCAATGAAAATACTTTGATGTTCTGTTTTGGTTTGATTTGTCAGCGAGGGGGAAACCCACAAAAATGTGCTTCGTTTGCAAGAAATGGGGGCGGGGGGAGAGACACAGAAAGACAGAGTGAGGAGAAACTTTAGCTTCCTTGATAGATCCATCTCCCGTCTCACCATGATATTATCTGAAAGGGTTATGTTAACAGGAATGTTTCTCATTAGCTTGAAAATATTAAACAGTGCGTGTGCCTGCGCGCACACACAGTGGATGGGAACTGTTATCTCCCCCCCCCTTCTCCTCTTCCCTTTCTCTTCTCTCCCCCCCCCCCCTTTAATTGTTATTTAATGGAGACACTTGCGAATCCGGATACAGGGCCTATAAACTTCCTATGACTTGGATTAAACATCAAGTTCGAGTGTAAATATTTCCTTAGAAGGATGGTTCTTTGATGGATGTTGTCCAACTTGTGGAAGGAGATTGGAAGACAATAGAAGTCAGGGCAGACCACAGGCAACCTTTAGGAGAAAATATGGGGCCCACTACCCCACACATGCTGGGTCCTACAGTCGGCAATCTGCGGAAAACAAAATGGCGCATCACCCAGAAACACCCGCCTGATTTTTAAGAGTGACTGCTAAAGCTTTCCAAGGGTAGGAGAAACTTCAGCGTAGGTGCTATAAGGTACATATCGCCAGGTCAGAAAGTCCGTTTTAATACCCGGTAACTGCGGCGGTTGTTTGGACAAAGGGGACGACTAGTCTAGACATTGTAATAAAGACTGCAGCACTAAACAGCTTAATTTTTCCTTAATTACCACCGTCTGGCCATAGAAAAAGACTTCCGCAGTAAATAGTAAACAAATAAGAGTGTCTTTGCTTAGCTTTCTTCCAGCTTCTTCCCTCCCTCCCACACGCTCACTCCCAGCTCTCCCCCTCTCCTCCCCCCCCCCTCCCCACATCCCACCCTCCTCTTCCATGTCTTCTGCTGGGGCTGCGACACAATGAAACTGGAGGCCTAGTTCAAAGTTTTCTCCAGCTAAAATGGAATGCCAGTTGTAAAACTCAAGTTTATAGACCATGTGGGACTTTACAAGGGTATTAAGCAGCAGTGCGAGGTAGGGATAACCTGTTAATGTTCCTTTTTAAAAAAAAAAAGGGGGGGGGAGGCGGTATTTAACTGAAGGAGAAGGGTACCATTATAACCGAATTTAGGAATATGGGGGAATTTGTAGCCCTGAGATGTAGCTCTGTTCCTTCGCTCCCTAAAACTGTGGCATGTAGCGGTGAAAGGGCCCCACAAGCCAAGTGTGCTTTGTACACTGGTATTATGATTGTTGCATGGGGAGGGGTCCCCAAGACGAAAAAATGTGAATATATGATGTCTTTGAACTTCAATGGAGTCAAGTCCATCACCTTTAACCCTTTTGTAATAAACCGGAATCAGAAAGGCCCTCCGTCCCTCTTTCAATGTTCCCGCCTACTGAGTTAGAATGGGGGTGGGCAGAAGAAGGTGGGGAGAGCTTTGTGTTTTTTAAAAAATACAAATTTCTAAGCAAGCGTGGTGTTTACGGTACTTAATATTTAACTCAGGCGCTCAGCTATTTGATGTATCACGAAGAAGGTTTACACACACATACACACCCCAAGTCACATACAGACTTTATTATTGTTATAAACCTTTTGATATCTTAACGCATGGAAAGTTTTTATAACTTTGTTTGGCATAAAAGTTTTACAAGCCCCCCGCTTTCTCTCCCCTCCCCTTCTTTTCCTCCTCCCTCTAAATTCCTAGAACGCATTTGGGGCTTTGCATAAGACAACTTTATTTTTCGCTCGGAAGGTCCATCAGAATAAGTGCTCCCTCATAGGCTGAGGATCTCGGTGTAAAGCCACGTTAATGACACACAGACTAATTGCGAAGGACCTATCCGCGTGACGTGCAAACATACAGCAAGCGAACCTGTTTCCTGTCCCTGCCTGGAATCCCTACATAACGTATTGGGAGCCGCTAGTAGGTGACTTTGTTCTGATCAGAGTGAGAAAGGTGAGGGGCGAATTTCTGGAAGGGTCATCTGAGCGGGATCAGTTGTGTTCAGTCATGTTGACTGGGAGGCAAGAAATACCTCTTCCCATTTTGTGTGTGTGTGTGTTGGCTATGTAGAAGCTCCCCCCACCCTTTGAAAGCTCTGTAAGTTAATTCCAGGAGGGGAGGGAAGAGAAGGTGTATGCGCGGGGGCGTGTGTGTGGTCGTGGGAACCTAAGCTAGGTTGGAAATGCCTGTCCACACGCACCCAGGCACCTATCTGCAAGAGGTCCTAGCAGCCTGTGAGCATTCTCCTCCTCTGAGCTCTGGAGCTGAGGGACATAAACTTGACTGTGTAGCCAGCTCAGGCTTCCGAAGGCGGAGACAACGTGTAAATAAAACAATCCTCGGGGAACAACCCGGCCAAGACTCGCAAGACAATCGCCCTGGGCAAAGCTTGCCATCGAATGTCCGTAAAAGAGTTTTAACTCTGGGCTCGGAAACTTGGCCACGGTGGAACTGGAAACCCAGAGGAGCAAAAGGCAGTACTTTTGGCAAGTGGACTTGAAGTTCTCTACCATCTCTTTGAGCCAGTCTTCTCTGCGTTGCGGACTATTGACGAGCGGAGAGGGTGGGAAAGATTTTGTCGATTTGCTTGCAAGTAACTTCTGCTGGAGGCACGTCTGAACCACGACGGAGAGAACCTGTCGTGCCCGTGTCTGTAAATAAAATACCCTCCAATTCCCATTTTGCTAGGACACTCTGAGGCTAGAGACTCTTGTGGGTCGTTAACTGTTCCCCCACCCCCAGCGCATAATTGAATGTACGATTAATTTTGTTTCCTGTGTTTCTTTGCACGTTTGATGGGCACAAGATTTGATAAGGGAAAGGTAGCATATGATAAGGTGTGTGTATATGTATATGTATACATATATGTGTGTGTGTGTGTGTATAGAGAGAGTATATATGTGTGTGTGTGTATTTGTATATATATACTAAATTTTGATTGTGCGAAAACATTGGCGAATGGCATTGTTTTGAGAAAGCCAAAGCAGCCACCAATTTAATTCTTCAGCCAGCCTAGTTGAGATACTTCTACAATTTTGAACTTCCTTTGCTAACAAAGTTGGCTTAGGCACGGGTTTATTATTTATTATATCTTAAACCCCCTTCTCAAAATGGCGTCTCATTAAGGCCCCGCTTATACGTTTTTAATAAAGCTGGAAAGTGTACGGATGTTCAGCATATGTGAGACGTAAGCACGTTTCTCTGCTTTTGATAACCCCCAAATTACAACATGAAACCACAAAAATGTGGTGTGCAGCCTCAAAAGATTTTTGATTCTTTGCTGTAGCAAATGAAAATTGATCACGTTGTTGATGGTAGATGTATAAATGTCATTCTATTCTCTCTCTTTCTGGCGAAAAAATAAAGAGTCAAAGTAAATATGGTCGTTGTTTATGGACTAGGAACAGAACGACAATTTGTTCTTTTACATGGCTGAAAAGGAAGGTAACAACGTTTTAAAAGAGAGGATTAAGCGGGACATGCACAAACCCATCTGTAGGCATTCTTTCCAAATGTTTTAATACAAACCGCATGTGTTGGTTCAAACGATCGCTAAAATAATTGAATACCGTTGGGTCGGCTGAGTTCTGCGCACAAATTGCAATTCACAAATGAACTACTGAAAGCAGCGTTATAACTGCGGATCGGTGCGGACGCCTGCTTTTTTAAAATTTCCAAACTCTCTCACAGTTTCTCTTGTACTTTCCTATTGAAAACAAGTACGCTGAAATGGCAATTAATTGAATGAAACAGAATAATCAGATTTGCCGCAGATCTTCGGAACATGCCGAGGCAGGATACAGGTTTAAATGGATATATAGCCAGGGTTTTATTTAAAACGACTGCACCTCATTTTAGGGAAAGAGATTCCGAGCCACTGTTAAGAAAACATCTCAGTGGTAGAAAACAGGGAAAAGAATACTTCTCTCAAAACAATAGGGAACTATTGTTTTTTGCATACCAGGGTGTCCGAAATCATATGCAGTGATCGACACCACTTGGAGGAAGAGACGGTTATTCCACTTGATCTAATTCACAGTCGCCTTTTGCTAGTTTTTATTATTAATCCTCTGTATTCACTACCTTTTTGTTTAGATTGGTTTTCATTATAATCATTTCCATTACCCCTTCCCCAGGGCAAGCTTTCCTTCTTTGTATTCCCTTTTGAACATTTATTAGGAAAAGACACACAACCATTCTCTGGGTAAATAAGCACCCATTTTTAACATACTTTCCCGCACTTCAGGCTAAGAGCAGAAGTAAGTCAAGAGAGTTTCAGATGCTAAGGGGCAATAATATTATTGTTTAACTCTTTATAGGTTCAAATGTGAGTAATGATCTTCCATAAGCCTTTCATATTTGTTTGCTGACTTATATAGCTAATTGCACAGAGCAGTTTGCACTTATAAATTTGTCACACGTGAAGGATAGATAGATAGATAGATAGACAGATAGATAGACAGATAGACAGACAGAATGTGTGTGTTAAACACACACACTTAGAGAGAGAAAAGGAGATCACTATTACCTCTCATCTTTAAATGCATCCATATATTTTTTCAGTTTTCAAAGTATTTTCAAAATATTTCTCTTTCACTCATTTAACTAAAATTGGAACTGAAAATGTAGACTGTGGGTAGCCTATACAGTTACTGCTTATGATATGCTAACTACTGTTATGATATGATAACTATTGTCCCTCTAGCCACATGGTGTTTGTATTCCTCAAACTAATTAGGCTAGTTACAAGAAGTATTCTGCACTGCCTGGCTGGTTTTAGCGGGTATCTGTGTCTGTTTGTCTCTCTGTCTCGCACACACGCACACTTACATACGTGCATAGACAGCGCTGTAAGATGCTAGCGCGGGCACTTACTCTCCCCAACTTTGGTCTCCAGGATCAAACACTAAGAAAGTCAAACCAACCGAAGCCCGGTATGTTGGCGACTAAAGATTCTATGTTGGGGGTAGAAATAACTGGAGCACAGTTTTCAATACCACCTCAAGGAACATAATATCATTCCATAATTCTTTGACTTAAGTTACTCCGAAAGAAGGAAGCAGTATAAGAGGGATTGTAAAGTTTGATAGATTTCTTGTGGTGATAGTTTACAGTTTCTAAGCCAACATCTAAAGGCGTGGGTTTTATTTTTGCATCACTGTTATTGTACTCCAGTGTACTTTGCCATAAATCAGAATTATTTCCGCCACAACACGGGGTGTAATGCCGCGCAGAAATACAAATTTAAGGTAATCATTAAAGTGTTGCTACCAAATACTTCCTAGGAGCGAAAACGAATGCTTGCCATAAAAACGTTAAGAAAAAGTTGGTTTAAAAAATACAATGGACATAAGAGCACTTTCCACACATAACTCACGGTTAAATAATTAGAAGGAAAGGGGAACAGGTAAAATATTATGTGCAAGTTTGAGATGTGCTTTGTCTCAGTTATTAGACACGTGCATTTAAAACACACACACACACACACACACACACACACCATGCTTTGGATTTTTAAGGGGAATGTGCGGCTCTGTGTTTGTGTGCCTGCATGCCTGCGTGTGTGTGTGCGCGCGCGCTTTCAAACTTTCCTCTCTCTCAGCAGCCGCGTGCCCTCGGTCTGGAGTGCGGTCTGGAGTGCAGAATGCAGTTCCAAGGAAAGCGAAGGGAAGCTGGTTGCAAGACTCCTTTTGGGGGTCAACTGAACTGCCTGCCTTTGGCATTCAGAAAGGGCAATCAGACACCAAAGACAATAGGAGACCGTCTGCAGTTGGTTTCATATGCCCAGACGCGGAAAGAAAGAAAAGGAGAAACTCTCCTCTTTTGACTGTTTCTTTTAATCCACTTCCTGGCATTTACTTCAATAAAATAATCTGAAATAGGACCCAGGCAAGAGAACAACGCACCGCCGAACCCCAGTTCACACATGAGCCTACATCAACACCAATGTAGGTGTAAGCCTCCACCCAACTCCTTCTCTATTCCCCCGCTTGCCTTTTTGTTTGAAGAAGTGTAAAAACCCAGGGCAGGCTCCTATGGGCTTTCTTCCACACAGGCTTTCTCCTTTTAAGGTTTAATAGCATTTGTTGGTATTTATTTTCTGCAATTAGAGTAATGCATTTTTCCCAACGGGGTTTCTACTTAGGCTGATGAATTTTATTTCTCTTCCCATTAATGGCCCATGTTTATCATACTTCTAATTATTTTTAACTTTAAACAATATTCGGTCTCCTGGAGACATTCTCTAGCGTTCCTTCATGGCCAGACCCGCCAAATATCAACACATCTGGGCTGAAGTTAAGAAATGCATTTGTTAGGGGGAGGCTTATTTCCCCTTTCCACCCCCTCCATGCAGTATGAACCCCATTTTTGCGTGTGTGAAAGACTTTGACCGTCAGCCCATAAGAGATGCTAGAGATTCTTAGGTGTATTTGCCTAAATAACTTCTTGAGACAGGCACCGGTCCTTACAAAAATATCAAAAGTCCTCATTGGAAACACATGACAGTCAACTCCACCAGCTTTTTTTATTTTATCTTCACCAAGTTAACACATCTGAAACACCCTCTGTCTTGTCTTCAGGGATATGGGTACATCCATCGTATCTCTTGAAAATGCCTTGGCGGTATGTTGATCTGTGAAGAGGATAAAAATCAAGTTCTTTGACAGGTTTCACCACAGTGCGGTTTCTCTTCCTGCTTCCTAGAGTGGGGTGTGTGAGCATGTGTGCAGAAATATAACACAGCAAGAATGCCCGGTTGTAAATAAGGATAACAAATACTTGGGGAAAGTATTTTCATTTTTCACTCAGACAATTCAGGAAAGGAGGTCACATTTTGGTCTCCCCAAATTGCAAGTGCGAAAATGTGGAGGGCTCCACAAGCTGAAAAGTGTAGAGTTAGCCACATGATCTGCAAAAATAAAGAGGAAAAGGGTGGGGGTGGGGAGAGAGAACGGGGAAAAGCCATATAATGCCAAACTGCATTGGTCTTTAATTTCATCACCTATAAATGAGGAAGTATTGGTTCCCATGCTAAAGTTTTATTCTTTGCTTATAAATATTATGTGGAATTTTCGTTGGATATCATAAAACTGAACGATTTCTATCAAACTGTTTTAAAAAGACCTATGCAGATAACACAAATAGAGGCTATAAAGTCGCAAATAGCTTTCCAGAGGAAGCAAACGGCGTTTAAAGTGCAGGAAAGCTCTTAGCAGGCTGTATTTCGGGATGGGGGGTGGGGAGAGGATGGGGAGGGGGGTTGAGAGACAAATAGAATTATGTAGTTTAAGACTTCCTTGGCCTAAGATATTAAAACTTCTCACCCTTGAAGATGGAGGGAGGGATAAGGTGGGGGCCCCAGCCTACAAGCCCTTTCAGAGCAACAGCCGAATGGAACTGTAGAACAGTGTTGTGGGAAACATTTTTGTTAAAAACCTGACGGCTTAAGGCAGGCAGTAATATACCTTAAAACCCTTTTCAGACATGACCGAAATTGGTCAAGTTCCATTTTTCTTCTCTTCCTCGCCCCACCACCCCAACCTCGCCTTTCTGGGGCATTTTCCCTCTCTGTTTACTTCTCTTTTTTGAAAAGACTTCCCTCCCACCCCTTGAAAATGACTATGAACCCTTTAAGGTTTGTAATCCTTCGTCATGATCTTGAGATTCCAGCCGCTCAGCTAATTCTGGTTCTGTCGCTGCTGCTATTACTATTACCATTAATATTAGTATTAGTGTTAGTATTATCCTCATTGGTTATTATTATTAGTCTCTTTATCGTGAATTTATCTGGAAACGGTCTAATTCCTTTCCAAAACCTATAAACAGCAATGTCAAAGCGGGATTGTAACATGTTAGTCAATTTAATATACACTAAAGTACAATTTGATTTAATTGCAACCCGATTTAGAAAACATCTAATAAAGAAAACAGCCACAAGGAAAACACCTAGTCCAACATATCTTTATATCTGAAATACCAGTGATTATTCTGAGGCCATTAAGTTTAAAAAGAGGGAGAAGGAAAGTTAGTCTCATAAAGAATAAAAGAGTCTGAAGTAGGGAAATTAACTAAGAGGAAATAAACATTTGGGGTTTTGTTTTTTGGACTTTTTGGCTGGAAGTGCCATCAATGAGAATAAGATCAAATAAACATAGTGTTTGCCCGGACAGCTTTTTGCTGGATAGAACTTACCAAAAATTTGATCAACGCATAATATGACATTTTATTTCATTTTATGGTAGTAATTTCCTGAAGAAAAAGAAATGTCCAGAATTGTACCACCAAGCAGAAAACAAAGCTTTGCGCTCTCCTGTACATATACACACATATTTATTTATTTTGATGCAATCCTATAAACTTTCTTTATAACCTGGGTAGAGTTCTAAGATTCTGTGTATACGAAAATTGGAGCGAGTATTCTTTTAAAAATCAAAACACAAACAGTATCATTTAGGTTTTGGAGTGGAAAGGATATTTTTAAAAGTGCTAAAGGGAGCGAACTACAGACATTGGACTTTTAAAATAGAAATCAAGAAAGAAACTTTCGGAATAAAATGAAGATTAAAATAGCTCGGATTTCTATTACTAACATGTTTTTGTTTGCTTGCTTTTACGCACGATGCACCTGGATTTCATAAAGTCATCTAACGGCAATATTTAACTCCAGCCAGTTTTTTAAAAATTAAATACATAATAATTTTAAAGATGCTTCGACCTTCTTGCCTTCATTTTAGGGAATTACACTTAATACCCCACATTTACAAAGGAATCTACCAAAACATTTCTGCAGGAACAGGCATATTTTGGAAGGAACAACCTCCACGCCTTTCAAGTTTAGCTGTGTGGTGGAGGTGGTGATGAGAAATTCGTGCTAAGAAGAAAAGATGAAAAAGTTCATTTAGGGTTTGGGATTAATTCTTTGCCCCAGAAATTAGACTTGTTTTAAAAGGGGGGGGGGAGAGAGAAAAGAAGAATAAGGATGAAAGAAAAGAAGGGAAATGAAGGTTGATTATTTGCTGACCTTTTAATTTGAATTTGACTTTGCTTCTATTTACGCGTTCGCTTCCTTTATTTTCCCCCCACTCTGGTGTAGACACGCGTTCGTTCATTGGTAAACAAACTCGAGGAAAAGAGAGTCTCTCTCCTTTGTTCAACGTGAAGGTCCTGGGTTCTCTACCCTTCAGAAACTGATAGATGTCGCTGTTGCTCCACGCTGGTTTTCTCTTCTCCCAACAACTTGACCCCGATGACGTCACCGGCGTCTGAATCATCAAGGCCATTTTCAATCCTCATTGGCCTGGCAGTCACGTGGTTGGGACCAATGCGTGGATAATTATGGTGCTGATATTTTTCCCTAAAAAAAAGATGTCAGCCCCTGGCTGTAGTATTCCTCTTTAAAATCCCTCTCTGAAAATGTCATGTCCCAACAATGTGACTTCTAACTCGTTTTTGATGGACTCGTTAGCCGGTACCTGCAGAGGGGAGAATTATTCCTCTAACCAAGGAATGTATATGCAGTCTGGGAACGACTTCAACTGTGGAATGATGAGGAACTGTGGAATAATCCCGTCTCTTTCCAAAAGAGACGAGGTGAATAACGCCAGCCTGTCTCTCAGCACCTATCCATCTTACCTTTCTCAGCTAGACACCTGGTGTGACCCCAAAAATACTTACCGACTTGAACAACCTGTTGCGAGACAACTCCCCTCCTGCTCTTTCCCAACCAATGTCAAAGAAGAAAATGCTTGTTGTATGTACAATGCTGACAAAAGGGCTAAGAACGCCACAGAGGCGACCCTCTATCCCAATCAGATGCCTGAATCTTGCCTAAATGACCATGAAGTCCCCGTGCCTAGCTACTACCGAGCCAGCCAAGGTTATTCCTCCATGGAGAAGGCGTCAAACTGCAGCAACTCCAGCGAGTTTGAGGCAAGTTTTGAACCCAGGTCGAGCCTCAGCCAAAGGAGTGAGCATCTGGAGCAGCCACCACCACCTCCACCACCTCCACCTCCACCATCTCAGCAGCCACAGCAACCACAGCAGCCGCCGCCGCCGCCGCCACCACTATCCCAGCCAGGAGCTAAAGTCAGCTTTCCTGAAAACACAAAGCCAGATAATCCTCAGAACACATCCGCCAGCGAAATTAAAACCGAAAAAAGTCTCCCTGTGGTCAAAGTCAGTCCGTCGGAAACCGAGAAAGACCTGAGCAAATGTACAGACACCAGTACTGACAATTCTGACAACGAAGCAAAAGGTAAGGGGACGCTTCTGTATCCTGAGCCAAAGGCTTTAAAAACCATAGTCCTCTGCAACATGATGTATATATAGTTGTTGCTGTTGTTATCAGTGTCCTTGTTATTGTTTAGCATTATAATCACAGAAATGACTGCTGCTGCTGTTGTTGTTGTTGTTGTTATTATTATTATTATTATCATTATCATTATCATTATCATCATTATTATCATTATACCAGTGCCCAAGCATGGTGGTATTGTCGTTCATTAGACTGTATTAACTTTCTCTGGCCCCTTTTACACACAGTCATTTCTATTTTGATGAAGTTTTCTGCCTCCCTTTTTAAAATAACAACAACAACAACAACAACAACAATACGAAAAAAACTAGATGGGAATGAGGCAATGTTCAAACGAGGCAAATCTTGGCATTCGAAGTCCATGCTGTGTCATTTTCTTTGGGGCGGTTTTGTGTGAGATGTTTGTGCTTCAGGTGAAGTTGCAAGCCATGTCTCCTGCTTATATTCGCTCAGTTTGAGTCTGTCCTAGGAAGCCTCTGGAATGATCTAAATAATGGAAGAATGTGGTCTTGACATATAGGATTTTTAAAGACTATTCCAGCCAGAAATGTGCTTTCTGTTTATGCCTCTGCATTCCCTCTTTCCTCTCTCCCCAGTAGCAAACTGTTATCTCCTCCTTTTCCTTCTTCTTTTTTAACTTGCCGAGTCTTGATTGCTTGGGGTGGGTGGGAGGAAGGAAGGTGGGGTGGAATTGGTTTTCCAAACACTTCAGACTGGACTTGGTTGTTGAGTTTCATTACCATTGCTGCATACCTCTTTGAGAACCGCTGTTCCCGGCACTTAGAGTCTGTTTTGTGCTCAGGATAACTCCCAAAAGCATTTACGTGGTGTAGGACATCTGTTGGAAGTTTGGGGATTCTAGGAATGGAAACCTCGAGTTATGATGTCGGGTATTGCATTGGAAACTGTGCATGTAAAATAAACAAGCTTGTAGGCGAAGCTTTGTGTGGTTAATTAGATGTTGGAAAAGAACATTTCTAAGTCTTGCTTTAAGGTCCTAGAAGGAAGGAGGCGGCACAAAAATGTGTTGTATTGTAGAATTGTAGAAGGGAATGAAATGCGTGTAGACTCGAATGAAACTGAGAATGAAGTCAGAAGGAAGGGAAGGGGGGAAAAACCCCAACGGCTCTTATTAGTTTGGCTGTGGTGTGTGGATTCAAATCCTCTCAGAGCCTAAGCATTGGGGAATGTTCTTAGAAATCATGTAGGAGAGAGAGGTATACTTGGGCACGTGCATAAGACACATACATGCATACTTGTGGTACATATGTATGTATGCTCCCATCCATACATATGCAAACATACACTGGTTGTTTGGGTACCACAGTGGGACACGGACACTCCATCTTTTCTGTTTCTCACCTGATAAAGCATTTAGCAGAATCTCACTTTTTAAAAATATGTCTATTATTGTTATTATTTATTTGTAAATGGTCTAAAATGGATTTTCTATTCGTTTTCATTGCATCCAAGGATAAATTATTTTATCCACCAGTTCAATTGCAATAATGAAAAGGGGGCGGGGGGAAGCAAAGTCAAGGTTATGAAAAATCTCTGCAAAAGGTGCCTCTATGTTAGACTTAGTTCTAGTTTTGTGGGAGTCAAATCAGCAAAAACAAATAACCGTAATTGGCATCTTGATTTGGATTTGGAAGGAAAGGGGGGAAATAATAAAAGATAATCCTTTCCCTTTCATGGAGATGATGCTCACTTTAAAGAAATGATTGCCTACGAAATGTCCTTCTTAGATTTTCAAACTTTCCTTTCCTATTTCCTCCCAGGAAAAACAAACCAATTTGCCATAAATGCAATCTTTAATATACAGTGCCATTTTAGGGATGGGTTCTATTTTTAATGTCTCCATTCTTTCTTTTGTTATCGTCTTTTCTTTTGTTATAGTCATCTTTTGTACATCAGCCATGCCCAAGCTAAGATTTGGAAATGGAGCCTGAGGTTTTGGACTCTGCAGGGTTCAATGGCAATAGTGGAGAATGTAAAATACGTTTTAATGGGAACCAATACGGGTTTGCTGGTTTGTGTTTTGGGAAGCCTTATTGGTCTGCTACAGTTTTCACCGCTATTTCCAGAAAGCGATTGTGTGGATCATACACAAATAGACCCCTAGACGAATGGTTGCAAAACACCTTTCCTCAAAAAACCAAAAACAAAAAAACCCACACACATTAGGTAAATGCTAGTCGCCTACGGCTGCCAAAAAGCTTGCATGTCCAAATTCAAATGCGAGGTGTTTATGTACGTGTATGCGCGTCTGAAGTGCATTGCAATGGCTGCGTATATGGCATTGTGTGCGGCTGTATAAAGCAGAGTTATTGGAAGAATGTAAATCCTATGCTTTGTGGAATCTAATGTGTGTCGCTTGCTTTACTAATATGTAAAGTTCTCCAGCCATAGTAAACTCATGTACTTCAGAGAGGCTTACTGTCCAAGAAAAATTGAGATAGGTCCATTTGAAGACAAAGCCAGAGTCAGCCAGGCAAAATATTTCCTCCCAAAACGTAATGTTCAAGGTCTTGTTTTGTGTTTGTCTCTTTGGAAAAACCAGCTGATGTTTTTAGAGAAGTCTGAGCCAGGATGGCTTTGTGGCGTAAAAGCTACAGCTAGCCTGGGCAGTTATTAAAGTGCTGGTATTAATTTTTAAAAGCCTGCATGGAGTGCTCTAACTCCAGGAATCATTTCACAAAATTATATCCTGTTGACATTTCTGACACGTGGGGAAAAAATCTACACCCGAGGAGAGTGCAAACAGCCCCACTGCCATTTGTGTTTCAGTAAGGGTATCCCTTACGTGTAATATGCATATTTTTAAGCCCTTAAACTAAGGTCTGGCGTTGTGCATCTGACGCCCAGGTGAATATGGTGAATGTAAGGTTTAATCCATCTTGTAGAAAGACATCCCACGCTGTTAGCTTTAAGAAAAAACCCTAAAATTTTAAATAATCAACAAGAGGGAAGTGGAGACATAACCTATTTGTTTAAGTATAGGATAGAGATTCTTGCATTAGCAAAAGAAGCTGCTTAAAAAAAACAACCCAGTCTGTAGCCTAGGAAGCTCTCTTTGCTATTCCACAGATACTTATATAATAATATTATTTTTAACAGAGGATATAAAGGCAGAAAACACTACAGGAAATTGGCTGACAGCAAAGAGCGGAAGAAAGAAAAGATGTCCTTACACTAAACACCAGACGTTGGAACTGGAGAAGGAATTCTTATTCAATATGTACTTGACCCGTGAGCGCCGCCTGGAGATTAGCAAGAGTATTAATCTAACAGACAGACAAGTCAAAATCTGGTTTCAGAACCGCAGGATGAAACTCAAGAAAATGAACAGAGAGAATCGAATTCGCGAACTGACTTCCAATTTTAATTTCACTTGAAAGTGTTCACTAATAGGAAGGGGAGGGAGGGAGGGAATCATTACAAATCTTGTGCAGTATTTTTTTTCCATCCTTTTTCTGGGTATAAATGCAATGCGTATGGGAGTGGAAGGGGGGAGAGAGGGGGAAAAATCAGGACCTCAGGCTAGCGTGCAGTTCTATGATTTGGGTATTTACAGTTTGTAGAGCGAAGGTGCATCCATCGGTATAAGCATGAGAATATATATATATATATTGCATCAATGTTTCTATGTAAAATAAAGAGTAAGGTGGTTGCCTAAAGAGAAAAAAAAAAAGCCAACACAAACCCAGCTTCTAAGGTGTTTAAGTTATTCACGAGCAGCACAAAGAAAAAGGATGGGTGGGGGGAGATGGAAGGACCTAACTCTATGCCTTTTTATGTTTAGGATACTAGGTGCGTCTGAAAGTTTGCTTTTCATATCCTAGTGTAGTCTGCCTATTGTATAATAAAAATGACTAAAATAAATTTCATATGTGTCTGTAAATGGAAGTGGCAGTGGGAATATGCTCACATCGTGTCGTTATGCAGTCTCCTTCCAATGAGGTGGTATTATCGACCATTATATTTAAGAGAGAGAAAAATAAAGCAGTATTGATATCTTATTACGAGGGGGGGACGTCCGTTTTTTGTGTCTGTTATTTAAATATATTCTGTATGTGATATCCTTTGCATGTATCTTCCTTTATGGAGCCAAATAAATTTCTTAGAACCGTGTACAACTGGGTATTTTTCAAAATGCTTTTCTTTTTTTGTTTCAAAAAAGCATAATTCCACCCCCCGCCCCAAATCTCTCTTTCTCTGTGTAGAGGATTTTTTTCCCAAGGACTCATCCTTTTAAGGCTTTCAGGAGAGTATCCTAGCGGGTTTAATATAAGTGAGAGACCATAACGTTGATTTAAATATTATCCAGGTGACCACAATAAGTCAAGGTCATAAAACAGTAATGTCAGGACAGTCTTGGTAAGCGCTGGAGGTGGATTTTATGATCTGCAAATATAATGTGCTGCAGCAGTAAAAGATGCATTTAAAGGTGACTGTGGAGGAGGGAAGCAAGTCAGAAGCTGAGCAGCATTCTTGGGATGCACACTCCTCATGGCTTTGGGTCTTTTCTTTTTCTTTTTTTTTTAAGGAAAGGCACGCTCCTTTTGCCTCCTCTGGAAGAATCACTCTATTAAAAAGGGAATACACTTTTTTAAAAAACACACACACAGAGACAATGGGATGTCACCGTGGAAGACGTGGAAAGGTAAGACAGACGATTTCTTGGCTAAGATGCATGGCTGAGGTACAAGTGGATTCTGTTTTCCTGTCTGTACCCAAGGTAAAGGCGGAATGGATGTGAACTCCACTTTGAAGCTACATAGCTTTTACACGGATGGGGCGTTCGGTTGGGTTTCTTCGGAGTTTGTCTTTTGGTTCGAGTTTTCTTATTCCTGTGTGACAGCTCATTTTCGACCAGAATATGCATGGCAGAGGAACGATGGTGCATAGATTTCCATTTTGATCCCCACGACCACCAATACCCCACCCTTTTTTAAAAAAAACTTAGTTGTGGTGAAGTTGAGCTCTGGCTAGAGATAGCCATCGTAGGGTCTGAGGTCTTTTGATCTTTTATGGTTTTTTCTTTTTCTTTTTGGTGGAGGACTGGAAATCCTAAACATATTGCAGTTGGCTATTCACTTAACATTCCTTTTGATTTCAGAGTTTGGTTGTCATGGGTTTCTGAGGACAGTGAAAGACAGGAGAATGTGTGGCATTTTGGAAATTTTGTGGGTACACACACACACACACACACACACACACACACACACATACACACTTTCCTCACTCTTCCTTTCTGGATTTTCCCTCTTTCTGCTTCCTCGAAGAAGCCTGCAATTGTAGTTATCTATGCAATTGAAAATGGATAATGTCAGAACAGAGCCACTTTGCCAATGAAGGATAGCGGAGTGTGCTATAATTCAAGGTTTTCGAGCAGCTCAGTTAAACGTTTCCACCGCAGAGACACAGACAACTAGAGGGAGAGTTGACTGCAGGTTCTATTAAAAGGGGAGGAGGAGGAGGACGAGGACGAGGACGAGGAGGAGGAGGAATGGGGGAATCTTAATGAAGAGATTAAAGATGTTGCCTTAATTTGAAGAATGTTTTCTTGTGGGTGACGGTTTAGCTCTGGCATTGCTTGGCTTCGTACTTTGGCTAGGAAGAGTCTAGTGATACTACACAAGAGCCAACAAAGAGGCTGAATCTCTCTCTCTCTCTTTCTTCTTCTTTCTCTGTCAATCTCTCTTTCGCTTTCCCTTTTCCCTCCCTCCCTCCCTCCTTCCTTCCCTCCCTTTTTGCCTTTCCTCCTCTCTGACAGAAATGAGTGTGGATCTTCCGCCCTTTCATGTAGCTGATCCGTGGTTTAGGTAGTTTCATGTTGTTGGGGTTGGCTTTTAACTCGGCAACAAGAAACTGCCTTAATTACGTCAGTTAGTCTTCATCAAGGGCAACCTCTCTCTCTCTCTCTCTCTCTCTCTCTCTCTCTCTCTCTCTCTCTCATTACACACACGCAGCGAGACTAGAGTTACGAAAAGGGTCCCTTCCCCTAATAGTGGGAGAAGCAAAAAAGAGCAAATGGTTTCATAGAGAATATTTAACAAATAGAAACGAGGGTCACAAAAAGGGGGCATGATTGGGTAGAGGGAGGCAGGTTCGCTAAACACTATAACCCCCCTCCATCTTCCTCAAGTGTTCAACATCCCCCTCCTCTTCGCCACGCACACATAGTTACTTATGGACTTAGATGAATTCTGCTTGCTGCTATTGTTTCTGGCCGACCGTGGTGTCCGGGCGGACAAAGGGGTTCCTTCTTGAGAATTCCTCATCAAATTATTGAGTTAGCTCAAGTTAGGGCCGCAATGTTTGTTCGATTATCCAGCGCGAGATTTCGGGTTTCAGTCTCTCTCTCTGTCCTCTTGGTGTGCACTCTTGGGCTATTTTGTATTATCCTATTTTCTGAAAGGAGGTTAGCTTTTTGATACAAGAATATTTCAAAGGGTAGCAACATTATGGTAGTGGCGGTTACATATAAGTATGTCTGTGTGTGCGCAATAAACCGGCAAGTTGATGGTGATTGGAAGGCTAAAATTACAGCCTGGTAACTTCTATGGCAATGATCTCCTGTTGCCATATCTTGGCCACTACTCCGAGTATTAAATCAGATAAGTTATAGGATATTATGTTCCTTGAAGGTGGATTGAAGAACAAAGCAGTACATGGGAGCCAAGGCTGGCTGTGTCTCCTTAAGAGTCCAAACAGCTCAGTTTTAAAATTTAATAGCCATTTTACATGGTAAAATCCAGGGTGGGCTATCACTTGCTAGAGCTCAGGTCTCGCTGTGGCTTTCTGAACACAGGCTGGAATATAATCTGCCTTCTTTATTTTTTCCACTGAGAAGATCTATGAAAGCTAAGTAACTGTTGACTAAGACAATGAGTCTGTTCAGTTATATGATTAACAAGTTGCTGTTGTTCTTACTGCTGTTGAGGAGTGAACCACAATATTGTTATTGGAAAAATGTCTGGGGGACGGGCGGGAATCAACAATGCGAGGCTCACCAATTCGAGATCAAAGTTTTTCGTCTATGGAGAAAATAAATGTTGCTTTGAGATTTCTACCTCCCCCCTTCCATTTGTCTGTATGAGGTTCAGGGTTATATTCGAAGAATTGAGGGAGAAGACCTCCAAGTAATAAGAAGGAAGCATCCCGATGTAAGAACAAGAACTGATCAAATATTGTGTAATATGTATTTCCTACATTCTATGGTACGGTGACTTTACAAACATCACAGATGGATAGATAAAATCTAAATATGCGTAGAAGAACTGTTGTGAGACCAGTACTGTTTTTCTAGGAAGGCAAGATGGCAGACCGTATGATATTATATATGTATGTGTATATATATATGTGTGTGTGTGTGTGTGTGTGTGTGTATATATATATATATATATATATATATATATATATATATATATATATTCAGTTTAAGGTTTGAAACTTTTCCAGAAGGGGGGATTTCTTCTTCCTCTTTCTATAGAAAGCTGTTGCATTGTGTCTATGTTTTTTCTTCCTTCTGCTTTTAAGCATCTAGCTCCTTAACAAACTTCCTGCAAGAGGAATGAGAGAATTCGATTCTCCCTTGGACTTAAGGGACCCCCTCAGCATTAAGATCCAGAAGAGAGAAGCAGTGTTTTCCAAAGCCATTTGCAGACGAAATAAATAGACTGGCTTGAGGCTACTGGCTTTATAAAATGTCTTTCTTGGTTTATGATGTTAGATATCTGTTAAGCATGCAAAAGACGAAATAGGTCAAGATTTGGTCTCAAAGGGAACACTGTATGGCAAGCGGCTGTTTTCGATGTCTTCCTACACCCACCCACACCCTCCAAGCTTTAAACATTTAATAAGCAAACATAATACATAAATACTGAGATTCACCTATTCGGCGTTGTTACTGTAAATGAGCATTTCAGTAGATAAATGGCTGATCATAGGCACCATAATTATTCGCAATAGTCCTGTGGTAACTGATTGATTTCACTATTCATTATTTATAGAAAAGTTTCCCCTTCTCTGTATTAACAATTCTCAGATCACCTCGCGTTTTATATTTTATATCAGCATGGAGAACTGTGGCGGGCGGAAAAAAAATCTATCATGCAGTTATGAAGTTTAATTTTATTCTCCCCCCCCCCTTTTTATGTAGAGAGGAAAGTCTAAAGTAATATATGTTTAATCGACCCAAGTCAAGAAATGTAATAAAAGTTAAATCCTCCCCTACTGTGTTTTTTCTCCCTTTTAAATGATTCTATTAGATCTGGATGAAGGCAGAGAATTTACGGACTTAAACATTATTGCAAAGTGCTCCTTTATCTCTTATGTGAGAACATGTGTAATTATGAGGATCTCGTGCTGTGTCGTGTACATCTTGCCCGTGACAAAGTATTGTTTTCTTCTCTTGCTAAACATGCTTGCCCTTTCTTGGGGCTGTTGTTATGCATATAAAATATTAGCAGCATTCCAGTGCGCTTCCAGGGTCGCTTCAGTCGGCTTGTGTAGGTTGCTGTGATTCTGCATTTCACAGCAGGTGTAATTCCAAAAGGCTTGTGTCCTTGTGTGGGGACCTGCGTGCGAGTGTTCTTTGCAGTTTTCGTCTGGTCTTGTTTCTGAGACTTTTGAATATGCTTTTCGGGGGGGGCGGGTTTGGTGGGGGGAGCACACGTGTTTGTGTGTTTATTTCTGTGTTCAAACACAAACACCCACCCACAACATATGCTTTATGACATATGTATGTATGTGCCTATATACCCTCTATAGTCTTTAAAACGATATGTGTCAATATATCCATGTAATGCACACATTCTATGGCCATTAACAGAATTAAATGCACGCAAACCCATGGATTCTAATGGGTTCCAGCTCCCTTAACCCTGTGCTAGGTTGTATGTGTACTTAGTATACTTGTATGTCGCATGCGTGTGTATGCATGAGTATATAGTGCCCGGTCTGCGTGAGAATTGCTGAGTAATGAACAGGAAGGGGTATATGTGTAAGCGGGGCAGACAATCATTTTGATAGAGATGCTTTCGTACTCCGAAAACATCCTGGGACATCCGTCTGTATGTTTTATCCCTTCGTGATATTGACTTGCGTATCCCTTCGGCGTTCTAAGAATATTCCATTAAGAAGCTATTTGAGTAAGTTGATGGGTGTTCAAATAATTTTCAGTCTCAGCAACCTCGTGGTTAATTGTAGGGGGGCGGGGAGCCAATGCAAACGACTGTATTCCTTCATCTGTGCGCGTTTGTGTCTATGTGTGTCTGTGTGCCTTCCTCCAGCTCTGTTATTACTATCGCATTTAAATAGTTCCTGGAAAGTCCAAAGGAACGGCCCAAATCGTTTCGCTGAGTAGGACGAAGGATGTGTGTGTGTGTGTGTGTGTGTGTGTGTGTGTGTGTGTGTGTGTGTGTGTTGTCTGTGTGGGTTGCTGGCATGCGACTTCATGTGTGTTTGTCGAGAGAAAGTTCGCTTGACTCAGCCCTGGGGGGGAAGGCGGGGGGGTGGGACTGGTCTGCCGAAGGCAGGTATAATTAACCGCGGCCTAGTGGAGCTGGTGTGTGGGGTTGCAGATTCGGGTTGGAATGCGTCCGCCTTCAGTTGAAACTTGCCCTTGTTTATAAATGCCGTCTTCCGCGTTTATATGCTTCTAACACCTTCCCTTCTAGCCGGCTGTGCAGCTCCTCGACAGCAGCGTTAAACCGACGATGCAGCTCGCATCCTGGAAGTAGACTTATCTTGTGGGGAAGATAATTACACCCTGCCTTGTTAGAAGGGAGCAAAATCGTAGTGGGAGACTTGTCGACCTATAGCTTTCTATACATTCTTCCTTTCTTTTCCTTTTCCTTTCCAGGCACCGAGCTTGGTGAGTTTAGGCTTGCTGTTTTGTTCCTTCCATTCGGAAATCTCTTGGTCGTGTGTATGTGGGTGTGTGCATGTGCGTGTGAGAGAGAGTGACCCTCAAAGATTAGGTATAAGATATGGCTCAGGGGACCAACCATTTTATGTCTCGTTTAAATGTTGTTGCCCCCTCGATGCTCCAGACATTCTGCATCTGTGAACTTCTTCTTCATCCTCCTCCTCCTCCTCCCCCTCCCCCTCCTCCGCCTTCACGTTCTCCTAGTAGGAACCTGAAAATTTGGGGAAAGACAACACAACACAGTTAAATAAACTGGTCCTGAGGTTTAATTGCACTTCGGAATTTATTGTCTTCTCCCCCCCACCTCTCCAAGCACTAAAGAGTCTGGAATCCAAAGTCATAACATCTAACAAAATTCTTAGCAACAAGAAAGGGGGTGGGCGGGGGAAGAGAAGGCCATTAAACAGGTAGAAACTCCTCAAGAGTAAATCCAAATGGAAGGTGCATTTTAAGCTGCCTGCTTGCTTCATCCCCTCTCCCTACCCTTCACCTGGAGTTAAATGTAAAAATCACGTCCATAGAAAACCAACTTTAAATTCCCATCAGTAAATTGCTAATATGGGAGGGGGAGAACCACCTATTTTTTAAAAAATCAAGAGAAATCCTAATTTTGCCTAAGAAAATCTAGATTATATCTGATGATGATGATGATGATGATGATGTTGATTATTATTATTATTATTATACCAAAGGTGGTGGTGGTTGTTGTTACTGTGGTTGTTGTTGTTATTAATAATACTCGGTGGCTACAGTTTCTTTTTAAAATACGATAAAACAGTTCTGACATATGACTATCACAAGACTAAGGGCAAACAGGTAGCCCAAACCTTCTTTAGCAACGTTTTTCCCCCCATAAGAGAAGAAAGGGACATGGCGGTGAAATCAGTGTAGAAAGAGCAAGAAGAACCAAGGAGCAGGGCGGGGGTGGGGGGACACGCCTGGATCCTAAGCGCCTCTCCTTGAAAGTCAGCCTCGTTGGCTTCATGGTCCCTTCCTCCCAAGTCAGTGTGCGGAGGATCGGAGCCTTAGAGCCTGGAAAGGGAAGCGAGAGAGGCGTCTCCATCTGGGGGAACTTCAAGGGCTGGCTTTATGCTTAGTTTGCTTTAGCTTATGAAGGGCTGTCAACACTGCGACGCCTTAAGCTTACAGCTGTGGGGCCTGCAGGGGATGCGAAAATTGGGCCGGCAGTCCCCAAGAAGAGGAGAAAAGTGGATTTTTTAATCCGAACTTGACGGTGTTTATTGAACCAAGTGGAAACTCGGAGCGAAGGAATGCGATTTAAGAGACGCCGCTGGTCTGCGTGTCAAGGGTGGCTGTTGGTCTGCTAATTCCAGGGCCTCTTGCTGGAAGTTTGTTGATTCAAACCTCCCCGCGTTCGTAGTTTTCTCGTCCGTGGTTCAGCCAGCGACACATAGGAGCTCTTTATAGAGGGCAAAGCCGTCCCTACTTCTTTGCAGTTCCCTGGTGGGAATCCAGCAGCTGCACAGGAATTCCCAGTGAGTGGTGGAGGGGCAAGGGATGGGAGCTGCTGCCTTGGGTGGGTTCCCGAGGCCTGGAGTGGCTGTGGAGGAAGGGATGTGGGCAGGCTGTGGAGACGCCAAGGGACATTGCAAGGCAGCTGCTGCTGCTGCTGCTGGTGGCGGTGGATTTTAAAAGGGCTGTATGGAGTTTTAGTCTTTCGCCCTTACTTTGAAATTAGAGGAGGATTCTCATCCCTTTAGGATGAGAACACAGAGTTCCTTAAGACCAAAACACAGAGTTCCACTAATCAAGTTGTATGCAGACAAAATGGGGGAGGGGGCCCTAAGTCATCGTGTGTGGGGTCGGGGGGTAGGAGGGGAGTCTTCAAGTTTCCTTCGTACACAAGCTTCGCCTCCCTATCATGCAAAAATGGCGGAAGTCGTCTAGAAGATAATTATTGTTAGTGTCAGGTCTAAACTGGGGATCAATAAAATCACTTCTTTTCCCCCATTCGCGTCACAGATGACGATCCGGGATTTTGAATGCATATATAAATAAAGGTTGTTGTTGTTGTTGTTTTATTAAAAAAAAATAAACTTCTCTCGCTCTTTTTAAGCAACTTCTCCTTTCATATTAAGCTTCTTTAGGCAAAAAGGACACGGGAGAAGTGGGGATTGCTTGCCTTCTAGCAAAGGGCAAGTTTCTGACAGAAAGACACTCGGTTATTGTGGATACACTGGTCAGAACTTCTTGTAGAAATAGAGCTATCTAATCCCACAGGTAACTACCAAAACCTTTATGGCAATATGTGTCACCCTCCACGGCTGGAAATCAAAATAATACTCCAGAATATTATTAGTGTCTTCTCCATAGAGGTCACCCTAAATTTGCCCGTGTTGATAGAGCCACAGGGGCAGAATTGTGGATAAGCAGTCTATTTTTTATAGAAAACATAGATCTTATATGGTGTCCTGTGGCTCTGAATGCAAGTAAAAATGTTGTATCCTTCCGTGTAAAAGGCATGTGTTCATTTTTATTTGTGGAGAAACTGCTCCCTTCTTTCTAGTTTCAGCTTGATAGAACTCCCAGGCACAGGAACCCCTTGAACGAGGAAGGCTTTGCACTACAAGCCTATAGGATCATTGGCTATGAACAACCTGCAATGCTGGAGGAAATTGGTTTCTTTGGTGAGGGGAGGCTGGAAGGTTTCCTTGCAAACGGCATATTTCGCTGCTAGGTTTCCTTATGTGTAAATCCTAAAATGCTCCCTCCACGCATATTTTAGTGACCTTGCTTGCTTGCAGTTAAGGTTACCAGCACTGTGTTCACTTTTCTATGCCCTTCTCATTTATAATCCAGTTTTCTTGTATATTCATATGTTAGATCTTCTGCCTTTATAAAAGCAACTCTTTTCTTTCTAAAGTTATTTTTTCCCTGTGCTTTCCTAACTGTCTATCTTCTGTATAGAAAGAGTGTGTGTGTGTGTGTGTGTGTGTGTGTGTGAGAGAGAGAGAGAGAGAGAGAGAGAGAGAGAGAGAGAGAGAGAGAGAGAGAGATTACCTTGCCCATTCAGTATGTCGAAGCAACTACCGTTGCAAGATTTGTTTTTGTCAAGAAAATTGTATTTTTTGTGTTCAACTATAGCCAACGTTTCATCTTCTCGACACATTGTATATCTTCCTCTGTGTGTGTGTGTGTGTGTGTGTGTGTGTGTGTGTGTGTTCATTTCTTCAGAGAAGAAGCCTCGAAAATGGTTTGGTATTCGCTTTCCCTTGAACATTAAGGGGGAAAATGAAGTCACTGGAGACTTTTGATTGACAGATAAATTGAACTCAAGAAAGGCCAAAGGACATATTACTCTCCTATAGGAATATCTCTCTTAAGGAACTCTCATAAAGTGCTACGTTGAAAATGGTTTGAGCATACAGTGGGAAGAGGTTTAGTTCAGGTTTCACAGCAAGACTGTTTTCAAATTTGGATTTCTTGGGCAGACACACACAGAGGCACAGAAGCACAGGCATCTCCAAATCTATTTCTATTTAAAGTGTGCTCCTTATAGAATGAACTACTGTTTCCCTGCACCAGCTAGGAGAGGCTGGTGCATGATGATCAAGGACTCCTGAATTAAGATGCAGTCAGGAATCTTCAGTTAGTTCAAGCAAGGGAAGCAACTTTTCCAGAGTCTTTAAAAAGGGGTGGGGTGGGGGATATTGGTTGAGATTTTTGCCAGGATCTGACTGTGTCTGCCCCTCACCCCTCGATTTTCCAAACCAAGGTGCCTAAAAATAAATCTACTCCTGCTCCTGTGCAGACAGGGGGCTTGCACAGCACCACTCTGCAGCTAATGTAATGTCACTAGTGGGTCCTACTGTCCCTCTGGGGCATATGTCTCTCTCCCCCCCCCCTTTCTCTGCCCTGTGCCTTTCTCCCCCGAAGAACCTCCATAACCTTCTCTGCACACACTTTTCTTCCCCCTTTTGTTACAAATTTACCGCACCTCCAAGTCGCCTCTGCTGCTATCACACTCGAGACGTTAGGTCTTCTTTGACAGTGCCACAAATCCCTTCCTTGTTGTGGTGGTGGTTGTTGCTGCTGCTGTTGTTGAATTTTGTATTTTATTTTATTTTTTTAAAAAATCATTTTTCAAGTTTCTTTCCCAGAACAAGCAACTAACGCCATCCATCCAGACCTCAGAAGGTACAAGCTCTATACTTACCCACCTTACTCTACCAAGCAAATGTTATTGTTGTTTTAAGGGAGTGGGAAACACGCTTTCCAATGAAGTTCTGCAATCGATTTGGTAAACAAAAAGTTGAAATGATGTTCTTTTTTTCCAAAGAAAAAAAAAGGCACATTCATAATGACAAAGCCAGGAAAACAAAATAAACTCCTGCAAACACGTACTCCTGCTTGCTGTCTTCCTATGCAGAAGGTCGCTCACTCCCAGCTATGCCTTATAACTGAAACTTACTCGTACAGTTTTATTTAATGAACGACACATTTATGAACAATCAAATGATCCTCGTAAAAATTTTATTGAAGGACATAAAAACATCCACGATTACTTGCCGAATAATGCAGCCTCTCATAGAGTAGAAAGATGAGAGTCACTTTTTTTGTTATTATTTTCCACTCCTGTTTTACAGCGTCATCCACTTCCCCATAGCAGATACTGATCTTTGTAAAAATATAGGTATGCATATGTATATGTATGTCGAGAAAGAGAGCGAGCGAGCACATGACCCCCAAGGTTTCTTGCTGCTGAGTAGGCTCACGAATATTCATCGCAGTAGAGATGACAAAAGGTCCATTTCTCAGACAAAAGGGGAAAAAATATATATAGATAATGATCATAGCCATTCTTGGGCTGGTTCTGAAGAGGGTGTGTGCCAGCAATGCAACTCTATTAGGACCTTGAACCGACCCCCCCTCCCCTATTGAAGATATTCCATGTAATGTATCCATTATAGAATACAAGCTGTAGAAGCAAAGAGACCAGACAGAGACAAATTGCGTCAAGAAATAGTTCCTGTGATACCTTGCTACACCAGATACCTTGCACACTCATTAACAGCAGGGCTATGGAAAAAGCAGGTCGCAGAGCGAGCGAGGCAGCCAGCGAGCGAGTCGCCCTTCAGCTAATGGCACGTAAGATCCAACTGCTGCTAATAACTGCATTATTTCAAGACTTTTATGAAAACCCAAGTCGCATAGGCGCTATTTAAAAAGAGAGAGGGAGAGAGAGAGAGAGAGAGAGAGAGGAAAAAAGACCTGCGGATTGATCTACACTGTATTTTTGGGTAAATACAATCACGTGAGAGCTCGGAGCCAATGACAAACTAGGAAAGGCTGAAAAAATAATTACCTGCCCTGATTGTTCTATGAGAAGATAAAAAGTACACATACAGTTCATACAATAATCTTATGAATGTAAAAGAGGGGGAACAATGTCGGCTTCTGGTCCCATAAGCAACTATTATGTAGATTCCTTGATTAGTCATGAAAGCGAAGAACTGTTGGCATCAAGGTTCCCAGCCACTGGCTCTCACCCTGCAGCAGCCAGACCTTCAGGATTAGTACCGGAGTGTGCAGATTTTCCATCCTGCAGCTTTGCCCCCAAACCGGCCGTTTTTACTACTTCGTGGGCTCCTGTGCATTCCCAGTCGTCCGTGGTCTACCACCCGTATACCCACCAGCCTCACATTGGAGCTGACACCAGATATATGCGCACTTGGCTGGAGCCTATCTCCGGCGCTGTCTCCTTCCCAGGTTTTCCAGCCAGCAGCCGGCACTACGGGCTTAAACCCGACGCCTTCCACGGCCGCAGGGACTGCGGACCGGTGGATGGACGTAGTTATCCGGATTATATGTACGGATCCCCGGGAGATCTCAGGGACAGAACCCCGCAGACTATTCCCTCCCCGGAATCTGAGGCCATCGCTTCCAACAAACACAAAGAAGAAAAGACCGAATTGGACCCTAGTAAGTCGAAGTCATTCTTGTTTACAACCGGGAAGGCATTACAGCCTCCTGCACAGTACTCAATAAAAAGGAATTACCTTGCTGTTTAGAATTCTCGGCGTTCCTGCCTTGAAACTCCAAATGTACAGGCTTAAAAACCTGACTTAGAAGATCATAAGAACAGCTTGTAGCTTGTTTGATTTGGGGGAGAAGGGGGGAGGGAAGGGGAGGGGGAGTCTCTCTCTTTTAAAATTATTATCATTCTTATTTTGTTTCCTTGCCTTGGAGACTCCATTTGTTTGATAAAAAATTCATAACTTCCCCTTCCCTTACTGTCTTGCCCTCGGTATTTCTGACTTTCCGAGGAACAAGTCTGGCTAAGGCAATAGTTTGGAGGTGTGGGAGGGAAAATAATATTCATATGTATATTTGAAGGGGGGGAACCCTTTAGAGAAACCCCACAGGTCATGAGCCATAAAAGTCTCTGCATGTAGCCAAAGGGATATCTTGTGGATAGTTGTGGGGGGAAAGAAGTGTAGATTATTTTTTTTTTAAACTAAGTAAATGTGGCTGAGGGGGGAAATGTAAATAGTCACTGGAGTTTGATAGATGGGGGAAATCTTTAGGAAAGAGCATTGGATAAATAGTCACTGAAGTTTTGATAGATGGGGGAATCTTTAGGAAAGAGCAGTGGAAGATAGATAGATAGATAGATAGATAGATAGATAGATAGATAGAGTGTGTGCACTGTATATATGCATACACACATTTAACCAGAAAGAAAAGAAGAAGAAGAAACACCCTTGAGCAGATAGGGCATTCAGCAGAATGTGTGTTTAAAAAGTAATAATTCCTCAGCACAGTAAAATGTTCACTTCCTAGAGGACATATGCCATTTAAGTGTGGGCAATTGTTTCTGGGCAACAGACTGGACTTCAGCCACATCAAGCAAAATATATGGGATCCCAACCACCAGTACACCATGCATGATTGAATCAGAAGGAATGCCAGTTTGTGGGCATATGTGTAAGTCTGTGTGCAAGTGTGTGCAATATTTGTGCCCACATACACAGAACTGCTACTTCCCACAATCTCATGTCCATGCCAGGTGTTTACAAAGCCTTCAGGCCTAACAATCTGATCAAATGCTGATTTGGTCTCAATAACTCCTGTGTCTTTATTAGAGACCTAGGCACTGAACACAGACTCAGTTATTTGTTAAGTAGGTTAAAAAGGAACACATTCCTTGGCTTCAAAACTCACCAAATAAAAAATGAGTCTAAAATGTGTTCTATTTAACTTATTTCCCTCCAACTAATTTATAGGGGGGTTTACTAAAAAATAAGATGGCTTTAGGTTGTGTGTGTGTGTGTGTTTTTTTCCTTGGAGCCAGTAGGCTTATCCTAGGACATTCTGAAGATATTAGAGAGAGAAATGCCAGCAGTTCTATGAGTGGGGAGGTTATAGAGAGGGGACTGGAGGGTAATGGTTGTAAACAGAGTTTATGGGCCTGTGAAGTGGTGGGAATTTTGACTTTTTATGACTATGTTCTTGGATTACTCCTACTAGTGTTCATGTGCACTAGTATATTGTTATTAAACTCTTTACTCCAGTTTTGTTTTTAAACTGGAACTTGCAGGAGACAATGGTCACCTAGTCGAAAATAAAAGTAACAGAAACTGAGTGCAATCCCGGTCTAGGAAAATTCAATGAGAAATGTCTCATTGTCTTGACGTGTTGGTTTGGATTGCACTCACTTTCTATCAAATAAAACACACGCCCTTAAACTATCCTGAAGGTCATTTCGGATTTGGTCAGATAATGTTGCCAAACCGAAAGGACATGAACTGAAGAAGAATAATTCTGGGGATTTGACAACCGACGTTCTTGTTAGATGTAGATGCAGAGCTGGCTGGTCTTTTTCTATCTCGATTTTCAAACGCTCCAATCTTTCTTTTCCAGACAATCCCGTGGCAAACTGGATTCATGCACGTTCTACACGGAAGAAAAGGTGTCCCTACACGAAGTATCAAACGCTGGAATTAGAAAAGGAGTTTTTGTTCAATATGTACCTAACACGGGACCGCCGTTATGAAGTGGCCAGGGTTCTTAATCTTACTGAGCGCCAGGTCAAAATCTGGTTTCAGAACAGGCGAATGAAAATGAAGAAAATGAACAAGGAGAAAACCGATAATAAAGACCAGCAGTGAAATTGGCCGAGTCCCTCCAAGTGAGAAGAGAAATGGAGGCGCTGACTCTACCTTGGGCTTCGAAGTGTTTCTGACTTTTTTCAGTGTGCTGATGAGTGTTTAGAATTAGTTAAACACAGCAACCATTCTGGAGCAAAAGACATAAAGAGTGCTTTTCTAAAAAAAAAAAAAATGCAACTAAAAATAAACATTTTTTTTCTTTTCAGAAAACAACGTACTTGAATTTTTTTTTGTATTTTATTTCGTAAGTTAAATTTACCCAGTGTTTTGTTTTAAATTTCATGACGTCGTGGCTGCATATTTTGTACAAAAGGAAAGAAAAGGGGGGAAGGAAGAGGAAAGGAAAAAATGGGGTGATCTCTCAAACAATGTTTCTGTCATCGTGTTGAACGTTTCTGGTGTACTTATTTGTGTCTTTTATGATTGTCACAGAACCGTTCTGTAATGCTGTTACGTTTTGCTATAGTAGAGCAGCTCTCTGTAAATATATACCAAACGTCACCAAAAAAAGAGGAAAAAACCCACTGATAACCGAGGTGTCTTTTTTTTATTTAAACTCTATTGAAAAAATAGCAACCCCTCTCCACAACAGTGTCACATGGGGCTGAGAAAAGACAAAACAAAAACAAAAACAAAAACCCTTGGATCCTTAAAGTGGAAGATTTGCCCATGAAGTTAGCATTGATACCAATCTCAGGGATCTTTTATTGGGGAGAAAACACTGGAAGAATATTTTCTTTCAGAAAGCCAGATGGGACAAGAAAAAAAATGGTACTTCCGCTTACCCCCTCTCCCCCCTCCCTCCCTCCCTCCCTATCTATATCTATATCTATATCTATATCTATATCTATATCTATATCTATATCTATATCTATATCTATATCTATATCTTTTTGTTGTAGGTTCATAAAAGAGCTTTCAGGAAAGGCAAAACTGTGTACTATCCATTTAAGTCTGGGGTAATTAATTGTACTAATTTATGACTCCGGGGAATTAAAGTATATGTAAAAGATTAAATGTGTGTGGTAGGCACTCTTCGCTCACAGCAACATTCTTACCTTTGTTATCTGTCCGAGACAAGTCTATTGGAACTCCTTTGGGTTATCAATGAAGTGCCAAAAACGTGTTACTGTGTTACTTGGGGATTCAGCAATCTCGTTATGTTCGAGTGCAACCCCGCCCCCGCCCCCCGCAAAAACCCCCAAACCAACCAACAAACAATGGTTTATGAGTATTGGTGTGGAATGGGAGGGACGGAGGTGTATGGGGTGATAATCAGCTAAATAACCAACATATTTTTTGGTTAAGTCTAAGGAAGTGGGGTTGAGGGGAGATTCTCTCCCCCCACCCCCCCACCACCTTTTCAGGGCAAACCACTTTCTGTACAAAGAGCTTTCTCTAACTTGCTCTGGCAGGCAGAAGGCAAGCCTAACAGTGTTTAAAAAAAATCAGATGTTTGCACGGCTTAGGAGTGAAGTGTCACGGGGCGTGTGGCGGGTGGGGGAGGGGAGGAGAAGGCGAGGGGTTCTCATTTTTTATAGTCCATTTTAGCCTTCCCTACAAATGGATGTTTCCGAAATCCTTTCCAGCGCTGGCTAAATGAAAGTCAAGGGATAAAAAATGAGCAGCCACACGATGTTTCATCATAACAACTTGTTATAGGTCTCTTTCTTTAATGAAATGAGCCGAGCAGCGTTTTAATCTTTCTAATGATAAACAGATCGGGCTAATAATCATGGCTTGGGGTTTGTTCACCGGATCCAACCTTCTTAAGAAATAAATAAAAATTAGAGGTAAAAAAAAAAAAATCTGGAAGCCATTATCCCTATTGATGTCAAAATATTTCTCCTGAATATTTCTGCCGTAATGCTCTGCCTTTCGCTTCCATTAATACCGGGCTGCAATGTTATTTATTTATTTAAAACCAGGAGTATTACTCCCCCCCACCCCCTCCAAAAAAGAAAAGAACCAAAAAAAGGGGAAAAAAAGGGGCGGATTCACTAGACTTTATCCGCTGGAACAAAATCGAGCACAAAGTCTAAGTCGTCAAGTAGCACCCAGGAAGAATAGGCAGGAAGAGGTTGGGGGGGGGGTGCGCGTTGGGAAGCGACCAAATCGTGCTGCAACCAAGCTTTCCAGCCAGTGGCAGCAGTTTATTTATTATTTCCCTTTTTTTCTTTTGTCTTGTCCTGACAACAGGATTTTTAACATACTACTGCCACTAAAAATGATGATTAAGTCACTATATTCTGAGTATATCTTAGTGGAGAATGGGGAAGGAGAAGATTCTTTCTTTCTTTCTTTCTTTCTTTCTTTCTTTCTTTCTTTCTTTCTTTCTTTCTTTCTTTCTTTCTTTCTTTCTTTCCTTCCACCACCTCAGCACTACACTTGCGGCCCCTAACTTTGATTCTTCGCCCTGCTTGTAGAACCCTCTAAATCCACCAGACCTCATTTTCAAGATGACTAAAGATGCAGCCTCTTTCACCTTTCCACCCCCACCCCCCACCCCCATTCTACCCCTACCCGATAGTCTTCAGTAGAGCTGCTCCCATTGGACCTAATGGGGACGAAAAGAATGTAAGTTATGCTTCCTTTGTCTCCTTAAGACTGTTGTTCTCTCACCCCTCCCTTCTCTCTCTCTCTCTCTCTTTCTGACTTGCTTTGTTTTATGTAAGAATACAGTTACAGTTCATGTGCAAGTCTTCCTACTTAAAGTAAGATGATTATTGAATTGTGATATATATGTGATATCGCATACACACAGGGCGACCCTATGCACGTTTACTTCGAAGGAAGTCCCACGGAATTCAAGGGGTCTTACTCCCAAGTAAATTAACATAGGATTGTAGCCTTAGTCGTCTTCTCGACAGTGGGGATGGATCAAATCCTGATCAAATCCTGATATTATTTTGGAATTACAGTCTAACCTTGCAATCAGATCATCCTTCCGTCAGGCTTGGTTGGAGCATAATTTTTAAAACAAAAACACATCCCAGCGATACTAACCCCACTCAGGGGGGAAAAACAACCCTCTATGGATGCCTGTGCTGTGATTCCTTAATGAATAATCATTTATAAAAGATTGCAAAGTAGAATCCCACTGATTCGTCTGCATGTGTGTGTGTGAGAGAGAGAGAGAGAGAGTGTGTGTGTGTGTCTGTGTGTGTGTACACACACGGATATTGAGATGCGGGGTGCATATAGATGTATAGGGGTGTGTGTGTGTGTACACTGATTCGTCTGAGTGTGTGTGTACACACACACGGATATTGAGATACAGGATGCCTATAGATGTTCAGGGGTATGCATATATACATATTGGGATGGGGAAGATCTGGAAGAAAAGAAAGACCTCTCATCCTTGGCTTAAAAATGACCCTTTTGTAGTCGACACAAAAAAGGCAGGATACAGCAGCTTTGAAAGCAAGCCATAGGTACATTTCCGCAGCCCCAAAATGCCAGTTTTACAACTCTGTTTGTCTCACTGCTGGGTGCGCTGAATAGAATTGAACAAAACAGGGACCACAGAGCCGGCTAGACGTCTGGCCTTAATTGTTTTATGGTTTAAATAAGGTGGGTGCTCTTCTCTTTGAAACGGGATTATTGGAATGTTTTGTCTACCAGCAGCAAACAACAGACGCACACCCCACCTACCCACACTACCCCCAGAGCAGGGAGAGAGGGAATTTTTTTAAAAAAAACATGGCTCGGGAGTGGGGAGAGGCGATAAGAGAGGAAAACTGCTGAATTTCTCTTGCATATTCGTGGAAGTGCGTGCACGCGTGTGTGTATTGTGTCATTGTTATGATGATGGCTGGTTGTTTAGTGAGTGTGACAAGAGGTGGAGGGAATGAGGGGGAGTGAATGTATACTATTCATTCAAACAACAACAAAAAATACAAATCTCATTTTTATTAGTGACCACATCGACTAAAACCCTGATTGATTTGTTAATTAATGCTGATTCCTATTACTCGGCCCATATTAAGTAATGCTTTTTTTTTGCTTTGTTTTGTTTCCTTTTGGATTTACCGGACGCATGTACTGGAAAGGCGGGGGGAGTAAAAAAGAAAGAAAAAAGAAAGCGGGGGGGGGGTTGACTGGTGATGGGAGATTTTTCTACAGATTGAAGGGAAAGGTTTTGTTTTGAAGAGGAGTGCCTTGGGGAAAGCTGGCGCAAGATGGCGCTGTTGCTCAATCTTAGAAGCGATTAGCCGATTTACTGACAAAGCCTGCGGTTAACACCTTTAGGCCTCTCTCAGAGATTGTAAGAAAAGCAACCTCAACAAATATGTATATAAGGCCCCTCACCTGAGACTATCAGCTGAGCTAAGACTTGCAAAATAATGTCGAATCTGCATTGGAGCAGAAATACGTGTTTGATATAACCCACACTTTTAGATAAAAGGAGGTTTAAATTAGATTATGTGCAGCCCTCCCCAGTCATAAATGAAATGCATATATATGTAGTGAGATAAAGAACCTTCAATCCAGGAGCGACGAGAAAATATGTATATAAATGCTTGCCAGAAAATCTGGTTTATGTGGGATTTCTTTCTTTATTAAAGCTAGGATACAAGTCTTCGAGATATAAGAAGTAAAATGATTACATTTTCACTGTAAATCCTATCTGCATGTGATGCAAACAGTGCATTGCAAAACAATAGTAAGATACATTGCAATCGGTTGTATAGTGCTACACAATCAAAGTGCCAATTCACACGGTCATACATAAAGAAACAAACAAACCCACAAAGAGGGGTGCTTTGCTTTCTATGCACCTCAACTGACAAAACGATAGTTTTCTCAAAAATACGAGGAGCGCATCTGATCTGATGGTCTTAAAATTCTTTTCTACCTGAAGATTTGAAGACTGGCAGCCTTTTCTAATGCATTTTTCCCTAACATGTATATCTTAGAATGTTATTAAAATGCTTTATTTTTTTCTCTTTTTGCAGTAGTTCTGTTCCAGTGGTGTGGTTTTTTTAAAGTGTAAGTGGGTGGATGAGTGAGAAATCCATATTTTGGAACTTTCTGCCGTCACCTAATTCATTAAATAGTGCTCAAGAACGTGCATTGCAAAACCCAAATGAATGTATCCTCACAGTGAATATGTTGTAGTAAAGAGAAGGTTTAGCTGCTAGGATTTTATAACTTGAGGCATATCGATCTGAGATCAGAGCAATGATCCCATAGATTCTTCTCTGTCATTTAAGCAAGGTCTAACCCTATTAGTTGTTAAATTTGTTATTTGGGAACCCTTGAGGTTGGGGACATTATTATCACATTCCATATTTGGAAAGTGCTCCCTCCTTTTGTAAAACATTACCAAAATAATAATTTATTTTTTACAGTGAGTGCAAATCTCCTCATTGCCTCCCCCTCAATTTTTTCCTGCAAAAATAGAGAGAGAAATAAGCAAGTCGTCACTGGCATTTGTGGAGGGAAGGTGGGAACTCTCTTCACATTAATTCCTTAAAGACTTAGGAAAGAGGAAAACCACCTATTTATTTGGTAAGCCTTAGTTAGGTGAAAATGGACTTTTCTTCCCGGACTAAGCGTATGTTGAAAAAAATGACAACCCAGCGACAGACGTTGCTGTTGTTGCCCAAATTAGACAAAGGAGGTCAGAATTAAGGCTATTTTGTTAACAAAGGAGGGGGGAGAGATGTTCCTAGATTTGTTCTGAGGAATGTTTTACGGTTTTGCACACTTCATAACAGTTGGGATTTCCTAAGCCACCCCACCCCCTGAAATTAACTTCTATGACATTTGGGAGTGGGGGGGGGAGAGAAACCCTAGGAGAGAATTCGAAGTGCGAGAGGAGGGGGTTGCTGATGGGTTTGTGAAGGGGCCGTGCGGACAGTTAATTTATAGAAGTGAGTTTGATTTTTGTCATTTTAGAGAAGCTTCAAAAAACAGCTCAGGAAATATTAATTTGCAAACTTTAGAAAGAGGGAAGGCTGTTGGTTTTATGCCTCTGTTTAACGGCCTGAGTTCTTTAATGCAGTCGTAAAAAAATGAAGTTTACCAACTGAAATGTTGCAGCCAGTGTTCATTCTGGAGAAAAATGGTTGCAGGAGAGGTCTTCTTGCAATACATATGGATCACATACATATGAAATGCGGATAATTATCTACCATTTAGTAATGGCGACGGGGGTGGGGGGTAGATTCTACACTCACTCTCTGACACCACCACTCCGCCGAAGGACTCCATATCCTGTGACATCCCCCACCCGCTTCCTAGGTCTTGGACAAGACATTTCCTGTAGATACAGTTTACTTGTTTCCTTCATGTGACTCCTTCCAGTTCTTTTCTGATAAGCCTATTTAACCATTGGTCCAAAGAAAAAAAAGATAGCAATATTCCAATCATCATCATCATCAACAACAACAACAACTGGTAAAAAGGAAATAAAGACATACCATGGAGAACCTTAACTAGCGGAGGAAAATCAGTGGACTTGTTATATGGTTTTCTTCACTCCATTTAAAAAAAATCGGGGTGGGGTGTGTGTGCTCGATGCCCCCACCGACCATTACACTCCTCCTGTGAGTGACAGCCACATAACTAGGGACAATTCCATTGCTAAGAGTTGAGTAGGGGTGGGGTGGGGGTCCGTTAGTATCACGTTGACATCATCATATGGCTTCCTAAAGATTTCGGCCATTAAACCCCCCCCTCCCGGTCCAAAAACTGATCTGGGTTGGCGTTTTGTACCTATTACCTGTTGAAGTAACCTAAATTGACCTCGCCGGCGCATGTATTTGCTCAGATAAGTGAAGAGGCTCCGTTGCATAGGGAAGGGGGGGGAAGAGCACCTAAGGGTATTACTGCGCACCTTTCATAACCCTGTTCCATTCACTAGATATGAGGATATGTGTGTGTTTTCCCCTTTCCTCCTTCTGAAGGGCTGGTTCTTTCACCTCCCCGTCAGCCCCCGAGCCCCCCGATTTCCTTGTCATTTTCTTCCTAGGCTGTCTTGGTGTGGTGGATTGATGAATCCAGATCGCGTGTGAGAGCCTCACCACCGGGATTTTGAGGAATTTGCCTGTGGTGTTAAAGGGAAGGGAACAAGTAAGAGAAACTGAGAGAGAGCTCTACCTATCGACGGATATAAGAGAAGTCAAGAGCATTAGGCATAAGCAGCCATACCCACTCAGGCACTATGAAACGTCTCTGAGAGAGCGCATTAAAAAAAAAAAAAAAAAAAGCCACAACCAGCCACTAACCAGGACTTTCCAGAGTCCAGGGAGAGGGAGAGCGAGAGTCCTTAGCACTGATCTCTTAGAGAATTAAAGACTTTTTTTTTTTTTAAGGTTGGCTTCTTTCTTTCTTTCATGCGAGAGCCATGAGTTCCTACTTTGTAAATCCTCTTTTCTCCAAGTACAAAGGCGGCGAGTCCTTGGAACCAACTTACTACGACTGCAGATTTCCACAAAGTGTAAGCAGAAGCCATGCTCTCGTGTATGGTCCGGGCACCACGGCTCCCAGCTTCCAACACCCTTCACACCACGTCCAAGAGTTCTTCCACCACGGAACCTCCAGCATCTCTAACTCTGGATACCAGCAAAATCCCTGCGCCCTGGCGTGCCACGGAGACGCTTCTAAATTCTATGGATACGAAGCCCTACCAAGGCAGTCGCTTTATGGTGCCCAGCAAGAGGCAGCCGTGGTACAATATCCTGACTGTAAATCCTCTTCCAACAGTAACTCTAGCGAGGGACAAGGGCATTTAAATCAAAATTCTTCTCCCAGTCTCATGTTCCCATGGATGAGACCTCACGGTTAGGATCCTTTTTTTATATCCCTCCTTCCTTCTTAAATGTGTTCTTTTCTATTTAAGCAAAGAAAGAAAGAAAGAAAGAAAGAAAGAGGGGTTGTGGGGGTGGGGGGTGGAATAGATCTGTGTTTTGAAGAGGCAGAGAAAGGCAGATAGAGAAATAATAGCGTTGGTTGCAATAATGTTTCGTCTTCCTGTTTGGGAGTGGGGGTTGCTTTACAAAAAGTAAACAAGGCTGCAGTTGGCGTCGAAAGCCACGAAGGTGATTTCTGGGTTTAAATCACAATAAAGTAAAACTTTTTTTTTTTTTTTATGGCTCGCCTCGAGGAGAGCAATAAGATACAGCTCCCACGAGGTTATTAGCATGTTGATAATACGCTGCTTTTTTCTAAAATGTCATAGAGCCTTTCTCAACCGCTTGACGTCGTGAGCAAAAAAAGGTGAGGTTTTTGGTGTGTTTGGGTTTGGTGTTGTTGGGTGTTTTTTTCACCTTCCCTTTTTTCTTTTTTCTTTTTTCTTTTTTCCTCAAGACATTTGGATATTTGGAGGGTTCCTTGAAATTAAAAGTGGAAACTTTAAAGGGGGGAAACTTGGTTTAGGAATGGTTGTTATTTTATTTTATTTTATTAAGGAAAAGGCGAAAACATTAGGGAACTCTGCCTCAGAAAGAAAAGGATAATAATCATGACAACAACAACAATAGGAGTACTTAAATGTAGCCTAACTTTGCTGAAAGGAGCTATGTCAAAATGCCTCACAGCTTTTTCGAATACTTTCCTCAGGACAAGTTTCACTCTGGTAGATTGTAACTTAGCAGGTTCTTAATTCAAAACATATGAAGGCTAGCTTTGTGGGAAATTAAAAGACAGCTTTAGCTATAAAGTTCCTCCTCATTTAGAGTTCAGTTGTGAAAAGGTTGCCAGGATTTGGCCCAGAAATGCTTGGAGGCAGACATATTAGGAGGAATAATAAGGAAAGGAATTATTGTTATGATTAACGACTTTGACTTCTAGGCAACCCTCTAGTAGAAACATTTTGAGAGGAGAATACTGGTGGGGTTCTGTATAGTACTGTTTTTATGTACATCATTTTCTTATTATAGTACATAATCATTGCTGGATTTGCGTTGAATCCATGCTCAGTGTTGTCTGTGTGTTGCTATATCAATGCATATGGATGCCTAAACAGACACTCCCACAGGCAGAAGCAAAGTGCAAACACAGGCACACACAAAACCTCAGAATCGTAAGGAAATTACTATCGCGAGGGCTATCAACAAAGAGTGAAACAGAAGGGGACTACATTTTTAAGAACTGCAATTTCATTAGAAGATTAAAAGTAAATATCGTAGAGGGGGGCTGAGTGGAAGGAGGACTCAGGTTACTAATGCTATTTTATTTAAATCAATGGTTCCTTTCATTTGGGCGCTGGGATGCTGCAAAAAGGCTGTATTTGCTGGAGAGACAGAGCAGAAGCAAGTGGTCCGTGGTCTTTAGGCGAGATGAAGGCAGAATCCAAGCAGAGAGAGAGGAGAGCCTAACAAGTTATTTGTGTTGCTGTTCCACAGCTCCCGGAAGGCGCAGTGGCAGGCAGACTTACAGCCGGTATCAGACCCTGGAGCTAGAAAAGGAGTTCCTCTTCAACCCCTATTTGACACGGAAGCGGCGTATTGAGGTCTCTCACGCCCTGGGACTGACAGAGAGGCAGGTCAAGATCTGGTTCCAGAACAGGAGGATGAAGTGGAAGAAAGAGAACAACAAGGATAAACTCCCCGGAGCCAGGGACGAGGAGAAAACGGAGGAGGAAACCAACGAGGAAGAGGAAAAAGAAGAAGAGGAAAAAGAAGAAAGCAAGGACTGATCTCTCGCAGCTCCTTGAAGTCCCTCGTTTTATGGCAGATGATAAATCGAGATGTTTACGACGGTCATTCGCTTTTATAGAGTATAGAATGGAGAGACTCACACACAACAGTAACTACCTGTCAAACAGTTGTAGCCCCCCTTTTTTATTGTCACAGAACTTCCCCTACTTTCCCCCCTTATAACAGCATTTTTTTTTGCTTCCCGTAAAATAAATATAGAGCTGGCTCGACTACAGCTTAGTCCAAACCCAGCATTATCTATTTTCAAACGAATGGACCTCACCTTCATGCTGTCACCATCATCATCACCAGCAGCAGTGACCCCACCCTTTCCCCCTCCTTGCTATATTTTAATTATAAACGACAAATACACGCATCTTATGTATTTATTTGGAATAGGAAGTACTCCTATTTCTTCTCGACCTTGTATCCCCCCCTCCCCACGTTTAATAATGTAAAAGGGACTGGAGGGAGGGTAGGAGTGTATGATAATGCTTTGTGCTTAGTCTTAACTTTGTTTTTAAATAATAATAATAATAATAATAATAATAATTAAAAAATCTATCTACCTATGTATTCTTCCATGCTAAGGTCCATTTATGGTTTTAACTTTTAGCAGTCAGTCGGAACCTATTGAAGGACAATTTGTGGAAGATGGAAGCTTCCTAACGTATGCCTGATTCACAAGCTTACTAGTTACCTATGAATATATCTGTATGTAGAATCTACCTATGTATGCCCTGTGACTTGGCAGGAAAAAGCTGCCTCCCTGTGCAACTTGTCTTGGAAGAAAGTCCCACTAAGATCAATGGGGCTAACGTCTGAGCAAACGTGCTTAGGATAGCTGTGAAGGACGTGGAAGCAGCTACTGATTGATATGGGCGTTGTTTACCATAATACTTGTGTGAGCACTCAAAATTCTTAACATACTACCTAATGGGAAACCTGCAATAATCGTCTATTAGCAACAAGGTGGGGGCTTACACAGACTAAAACTATAACTTGGTGGGAATCATTTTAAAAAGAGTTGTGTATTGCCCTGATGCAAGCTACTAAGTAGCAGAAAATAATAATAATAATAATAATAATAATAAAAAATGATGATGATGATGAAAAAGTTTTTAAAAAATAAAAAAAAATCACGTTGTAATGTATCTTATCACTACCTATAGAAGGAGTCCTGCTTTGAAAGTATTTGTAACGCGGTTTTGTTGTCGTATGTTGCTGCTTATTTTTCTTGGAAAAAAATAATAATTCCCAACAACTGAAACTGCCTAGATAAGAACGCACAGCATTGTCTTATTTTATTGTGCTTATAATGTAGTTTAGGACTTAAATTGCACTGAATGTATAGTTATCTATTTGTCTTGACTTATCTGTTAATGCAACATGCTCGAATTAAAAAAAAAGTCATTTGTTTTATGTAAACCATAGTTCTCTGCGTGTTCAAAACTCTGAATGTAGCAATTTCTGCTAGAAATCCAGTTCTGGCAACCGTGGATTTGTATTGTATACGTGAGACCTTACGTAAATAAACAATAAAAACTTGAGGGGGGAAAACGGATTGAGGTGTCTTGAATAGCATGCCTTTAGAATCGCATACGTCCACTAATTCAGGAAATCCTGCTGGATGTCCTTAATTCATACGTTCAAGTTACCTAACAGTTCAAAACCAAGAACCAGCTTTTCACTTCCAAAGGAACCAGGCGTTACGTTCGCACGCTCATAGACTTAAGAGCCTAAGTAAGCACATTGACATGAAAACCAAGACTCATGGAGATCAGGGAGACACGCTGTCACTTAAGGTCTAGTATCCAGACCGTAAACAAAGAGGGTAGAGGAAACTCTAGGATAAGTCCTTACATTATCACTATCAGTCCCCTGCTGGCATTGTGGACCTATAGGAGGATCTGTCTTGGTAACACAAACAGTTCAGTATCTGCGCATGGATTGCTGAATTTCTCCTTCTTGGGGATTCATGGATTACTCCCTTTACCGCGAACAAAAATTAGCTTTCATTTCTAGCCTTCAAATTATTGCCTTTACTACCGTCGCACCTCTTTATTTGCAATGGAAGATATGCCTTTCATCCTCTTCTTACATTTTTGGCATCTTCTCACAGCACGTACTTTCCTTTCTCTGACCTGCATCTTGGAGGGCGGGGTGGGGAGGAAGGATGCCCACTGAACATCTAGTACCCTGGTAGTTCATATATAATATTTGGGTGTTATTGTGCAAAAGGAATGGAAACAGCTCGAAGGAATCAGTCTTTCTCAGGTCCCTTTACAAGTCGGTTATAAAGTGATTGGGATCCGGGAAGGGCACATTATGGAGGCGTTAAACGTGCTTTGCGATGTAGTGTACCTACAAGGCATACTTTGGTTATACACGATTACAACTAGCCACCTGGAGGGGAATTTTAAATATGATTTTCCTATTGTATGCATGGGGGTACCACACATACACACACATTTTATTTGACAAAAAGGGAAGAGAAAGAGTGGGGGATGGGAGGGAGGGGGAAGAGGTATTCCTATATCTGGTTTGTTAAGAAATGGACTACATCTTACATCGGTATTTGGTATGAAAGTGGACAGGTTGTTTACACTGATACCCTGGATAAGGCATTGCAAGATTCCTAAGATACATCCTGGCTTAGTAAACTGAATCTGGAGAAAAAATACTGGAAGGTTGGGAACATTCTTCGCTTCCAAACACCCAAACACCAATCCTGAAGTCTTTAAACATGTGAATAAGTGTGTGTGTGTGTGTGTGTGTGTTTGTGTGTGTGTGTGTGTGTGTGTGTGTGTGTGTGTGTGTGTGTGTGTGTGTAGACCTGGAAACTACAGAAGAAAACTGTACCAGAGGAAGGCTGTGAAATATATATGTTTGTGTGTGTGTTTCTGTGTGTCTGTATTTGGTTATTCCAGATGGAGGCTTGTGTTTTATTTTAAATTCTGAAGAAGAATTCTGTCTATGCTGAATATTCAGTGCATTCTCTAAATGCCAAGGGGAATTCGTGGTTCTCGAAAGTAATAGAATCGTATTGTGGGTTGTGTGCAGATGAGCAGACTTCTTCAAACGCACAAGGCATCACGTCTCCCCTTTTGTATCATGCACAACTCGGTGGCGAATGTAGATGTCTACATGTCCTTTCGAAATTCTAGCTAAGGATATGTCTGGAGGAAATATGTTCATTTCAGTGGTATGGTCATGCAAAGTATGAGAATCCACGCACAATAACGGCAGACTTCTGCACCAGAATTCGAATCCACAACACAAAGTAAACGCTCTTGCCCAGACATATAGTATCTCAGCCCTATTATTAAGTGGCATATCCTTCAGTGGACACTCCAGATTCGATCCATTCGCATTTTCTTGGCAAGGGATGCACAATAAAGCTTGCCACTTTATGAGGCTGCAGAGTAGAAAAGGTAAGCCGTTTCATTATTCGTCATAAGTAAGGGAAGACAAGGTGTGAGTGTGTGTATGTATATATATATGAGAGAGAGAGAGAGAGAGAGAGAGAGAATATGTGTATAGATATGTGTATAGATACAGAGTTTATCTGTATTCAGAGTTTATTCGTCTCACCGGCCATTATAATGGTGCCTTTCTCTTCTTCGGGCTACCCTAGTGAGTAGAAAGTTTAACCTCACCTTCCAATGGCAAGCTTGGGAGCATCTCATCCCCCTGTTAACTAACCCAGAGTTCTCCCCTTTACAATTCATCTACTCTCTGCCCTCCCATCATATCCCCCCAAGGTTTTAGGAAGTAGTTGAATAAACAGTTCTACAGAGATTGTTAGTAGCTGCAAGAAAAGGCGAGGAAACTTAGTTAATTTCGAGATAAGGAAATGGGTGGGGGGCACACACAAAAGAGAGCCGTATCTGCAACTCTATCCATCATATTTAAGTCCACATTCCTAAGTGGTTTGATTTGAAGGAATCTCTCGAACGATAGTTATCTATCATAGGGTTAGAAGTTAAATTATTGAAACTGCAAAGAAAAGCTGTTACTTTGGGGGTGGGGGTTGAAATGTTTATGGCTTATAGTCAACACAACGGAGTCTCATCTTTAGATGGCACATTTTTGTGGTGGGGGAAGTAATCATTTCATCATTTCAAGATGGAGAAAGAGAGAGAGAGAGGAAAGGCAATTTTTATGGGGCAAAGTAATTTGAAAGAAGATAACGCTTTTCACAAAGTGGCTGATTCGGAAATGATCATTACTTCAGTATTACTGAAATGAGATTCATCCACACGCCTGGAGTAAGAAATATCATCCTATTCTGGGCTTTTTTTTATTAGCCAATCAAAATTCCTTAAAATCTCCATTTGTGATTTGAGAAAAACATAATTCCTCGAAAAGCTGTATTGCAGCATATTGCTCATTTTCTCTTAATTTATTATTCTAATCACAGCAGCCGTTACATGATAATGCATCCATTAAGCGGGGTGGGGGGGAAGGCTGCGTTAGAATAGTTTCTATTTGGTACTTGGGAAATATATACAAGCCCGACAAACTTTGGGGGTCCAAGTTTTCAGGCAGAGTTTGGAAAGAATAAGAAGAGAAAAAAGTTCCAAAGACAAAGTCGGGGCGTGAAGTGGATTCTCTTTCTTCCCTCTTCTCTCTCTTCCTTGCTTTCTCAATTTCAAGTTAATAGTTTTCTGTCTTGTGAAAGTTAGGGCGCCTTTCCCTCTTTCCTCCTCCACCTTCCCCCATCAGATGCGAGGTGAAATGCTCATCATCTCCAGCAAAGAAGTATATGGCAATTTCCATAAACAGGGGAGATGTAAGAAGAAGGGGATGCGGAATAGATACAAAAGGAAGGGTGGGGTGTGTGTTGAAGTTCTCCTTCGCAATGGATGAAAATGTACCGGACAGGTTATGCTCTTGGTGCAAAGATAAAATTTCCTGTTCTCTTTATGGACCCTTTTCTCCCTAGAAAACGGGGAGTCCATTGTCTCCAGAGCCACTGTTGTGACGGTTCCTTCCTCGTCGTAACTTTTAACTACCTGTTATAAAATTTATTGGCGGTTTGTAAAGTGAAAAAAGTAATTTCCCTTCCATCCGGTTGGATTACAACCTATAATGTGGTTTCAGACAGACAGACAGACACACATAGAGAAACACACCCTTCTTTCTCCAAAGAAGAATTTTGAAACATAAAAGGAGAAGTTTAATTGCCACACGGGATAAAAAGAAATGGGAGCTCTCCAGTCCTATTAAGTAACATTGGAGTTCAAGTAATGCCGGGCAGCTATTGGAGCAAAGAGAGAGCTTTTCTTTCATAATCTTCCCCCAATTCCCTCAAAATTATGACATTTTTATGACATTTCTTCTTATCAGCAATGTAAACATTTTTAATATCTCTATCTCTGTCTCTATCTCTATCTCTATCTCTATCTCTATCTCTATCTCTATCTTCTCTATCTCTATCTGTCTCTGTCTCGATATCCTACTGCTAACGATAACTAGAAATTCTCATAGAAAATGAAGCTTAATAGTTTCTTGGATCTTCTAATAATCGGGCAGCAGTTTTCTAAGTGAAATAAACATTCCTAGAAGACTATATAGCCTGCAGTTCTATAGTTATAGTAATTCTAATTCTAATACTAATACTAATACTGTTACTGCTGCTGCTACTACTACCACCACCACCACAACAACAACAACTACTACTACTACTAGTACTACTACTAATAATATCAATATCTGAGAGCACCATCTCAGATCATAAGTCTAAGAGCCCACGAATTCTAAAGGATTTATTTGTGATCAGCTACTGAGAAATCCAGCTGGCCCCTTAATTATGAAAGTTTGCTATCTGTATATAGCATTAAATCGGAATTAAGTAATTTTGAAAAGGGCCCAGTTTGCCCCCACTTCAGGTCATCCCGCTGTCCCATCCTTTTGACTATTTTAAACACGGCTAATTAAACCGAACTCCTTAAACTGAAACCGAGGGGTCCCAATGAACATGGGTTGGGGCTTGTGGCTCTACGTGGGTATCATTTAGACAATACTTTGATTCTATAAGACTGAAAATGTGGAAATAAATATGAAGTGGGGGATATTTTCCACCTATCAGAGAGAAGGCACCTTTTAATGAGAGGAATATCATTTTCGGGGAAAGCTCCGCTTGGGGTTTACCTCAAATCTGGAGAGGGAGGTTAAATAAACTCCTTTCCAGGAGAGGGTTAGGCTATCTATCTATCTATCTATCTATCTATCTATCTATCTATCTATCTATCTATCTATCTATCTATCGAAGATAGATAGATAGATAGATAGATAGATAGATAGATAGATAGATAGATAGATAGATAGATAGACACGCACATACACACAATCACACTTGTGAACGTTCATTTGATCCCCCTTTCCCTCTTCGTTTCTCTGTGTTGCATGTTTTCAACCATTAATGTGCATGGTTAAAAGGTGCGATCCGAACCTTGAAAACCAGTGGGAGCGTGGCCATGTGGGCTACCCATCAAATAAGCAAAGAAGAGCCAGAATGGAAGCAATAAGCAAATTAGCAACAATAATAGGAAGAGTAGTACTCCATGATGGACTCCAGCATCCACCCCCACTGTCCCCGCCCCCCCCCACCCCCACCCCCGCATATTAGCTTGTTTCCAATAAATGAATAAATTGGCTTAAATATGAAAGCAGTCACTCCTTCTCTGTCAGATCTCTCTCTAAATGTATCCGGTATCAATGTTTTATAATGAGGGAAAATGTGGGTGAGAAAAGGAAGAATTTAGAAGCAAAGTGCGTTGGTGTGTGTGTGTATGTGTGTATTTTATATATACACATATCTGCACACACACATATACACACATGTGGATATATAGAAAGAATAATTCTATAAACATGGCGACAGAGAAGAACATTTGCACTCGTCACAAAAATGCAACGCATTCTTGGTTGTTTGCAGAAAATTTACAGCTGAGCAATAAAAGTTTACGACTGAATCACAAGTTGGATTGGCCACAGGAAGTCATGTGGACTCCATCCATGAACGTGAACTTTTTATTGTGGTTTCTCTTATGACTCTTTCGCAGTAGTCCTTCCTTTAACAGTCCAAGCAGTGCCAGTGAAACGGGGTACGATGGTATCTGTATTTTTTTCCTTTAATTATTATTAGTCTTTTTGTGGGGAGGGGGAGGAATCTCGATTTGTCTCTGTTCTTTTCTTTCTTTCTCCCCCCCCCCCCTTCCTTGGGGTTGGAATTGTTGGTTGCTCTGGGCATTTTAGGAATAATGAGTTTACTGCTGCGGCTGGTTGCCTCCTCCTCCTCCCATTCTCCACCCCTAGGGGCAAAACGCAACACATTTCCTTGGGAGGATGCAATGACGAGGGAGACAAGGAGTTGTAAATACCTTTATTTTTATTTATTTTTAAGGAAAAATATATGCTAGCCCAGGCTTCTCCCCTTCCCCCCACGTTCAAAAACAGGAGGACTATTTTACGTTTCGGTTTATTTTCTTTCTTTCCTTTTTGTTCCCCCCTTTTTTGTTTTTGTTTTGTTTCTCTCTTTTTTTAATATTTCTGTGGAGCTGAGCAGAGCGTCAGCGGAACAGAAAAGAGGCAGAAAAGAAAGAGAGAGAGAGGGAGAGAGAGAGAGAAAGAAGGGGGAGAGAGAGTCTGGTAAGTGTTCCCTTATTGGCTAAAATGTGTAACTAATGATCCATGGCGATGGGTGTTAAAGATAATGATGCATCGTTTTCGCGAGGCAGACGAAAAGAGGGGTGTAGCCTGGTTATGATAGAATATGATCAGGAAGGATCGGCGCAAATGTGGTTAATTCGGGGGGAAATAGGGTTTGCTAGTGGTGATGTCACTGCGGTCTGGTTTGCTGGAGACGGAGGATGCCGGCTGCAGTCTGCCTCCCCTTTACAATGGTGCAGTGTTTACTGGGGTGGGGAGGATGGAGGGAGGGCTGGAAAGGGAGCTCGGGGTAGGGGGGCAAAAAGAGTCTACTGTAGTCTACAGTCCACTGGATAAAGACAAGGAGAGTGGCTGGAACGAGCATAAGATTTGACAAAGGTCACTGAATCCAATAAATAAAGTGTGGTTGTTTAAAAGTAAACAAACAAACAATAGTAACTTTTCATAAGGGCAATTGAGTGCAGTGAGTTGTTCATGCACATGCGCAGTGCAGAGCCTCATCCAGGAAACGGCGTCGAACCCCCCTGGTGTACAGCAAGCAAGCAAGCAGGAGTGCCATTTTTTAATGAGCAATTAGGGGTTGGCTCTATTTGTTGTGTATCAGGAGGTTCCTTACCTTCCCACTCCCTTCCCCCCACACATGGTTTCAATTGGACTCTGCTGGAAGTGTCTCGCTTTAGATATGAATCTGTAGATTATTTTTAGACGTGGGTCCTCCCTTTTTTTTTTAGCATGTTTCTCTTTGCCCAGTGCTGTGTCAGTCTCACGCCTTTTGTTTTGTTTTTGCGTTTGCTTTTGTATGGAAAATGCTGCCTAATATAACAAGCTTTAGTCTCGGCTTTATTCGTCTCTCAATACTGTTTGATACCTGTTTAAATAGTTTATGACATAACGTGCTTTGCCGAATGATGGCTTTCACTGGGATATGTTAATTCCAACATTTTTACAAATTAAAGTGACTTGCCCATTTTGGAATTATTACCTAGAAACAATGGAAGTGTTATTCCATACTTGTTTGTGGAATTCTGAGGTTGATTAAGAGGTTTTCCTTCCCACAGTTTAACAAAATATTTTAGATCTCCTTTCCTTTCCTTTCCTTTCCTTTCCTTTCCTTTCCTTTCCTTTCCTTTCCTTTCCTTTCCTTTCCATGCTTACTTTCTACATTCCTCAGGATTCTTCTTCCAGAATAACCCCATTCGTTTAAGTGACTTACATCCTGACCAAATTTACTAGAGAAAGCCCTATTGAAATGTAATAACCCTTTATAGTATTCTTGAATAATAATATTGAGTAATTTAGTCAAGATGTCAGCCAATGGGACTACAGAGTAAGCAACCTGAGGATAAACTTCTTTCTTTCTTTCTTTCTTTCTTTCTTTCTTTCTTTCTTTCTTTCTTTCTTTCTTTCTTTCTTTCTTTCTTTCTCTCCCTCCCTCCCTCCTTCCCTCCATCCATCTCTCTCTCTCTCTCTCTCTCTCTCTCTCTCTCTCTCTCTCTCTCTAACCCTATATTCCTATATTGATAATCACACACCGGACAACTGAGACTGGCAGAAAAAATGCATAGCTTGGCGATTTCACCTACAAATGTGGCTTACTAATCTATGCACCTCTGTATACATTTTCCTCGATGAATGATGGTGAGGGCTACATACTCAATTATTACAAAACAACTGAAACAAAATAAAAACAAAACGAAGGCCAAGAGGGTCGTTCTTATGACAAAAAAAAAATGGGGGAGGGGAATAAAGACCGAAGTCCCTTCCTGAATTATTATAAATGGCTTCCCCTTGCCAATATTAATACAATATGTGGAAATGCAAATCTCTGGAATGGCACCCTGTTTGTCTCTCATTTTAAGGTCCTTCGGCTTGATTCCTTAATGAAATATTTAACATATTCCGCATCAAGGTTTATAAAGGCCTCGCTGCAATTAAATGTGCCACTGAGCGCACTGCGCAAGGCTTTTTGAAGGGTTTCGAGGAAACGACTTCTAATTGGATTGCTTCGTGGGTTGCAATGAATGACTATTGTTTATTAAAGTGGCAAAAGTGAATGTCCTTATCCTATGGGCTGGTATTAAGAAATCTGATCCAGTGCGTCTGATTGTGCCTGCCATTTTATCCTTGGGGAAAACAACAGCAGCAGCTGCCAACAGCCCCTTCTTTGGGATTCTGTAAATAAAAGGAGCAAAATCACAGCAACTGGTAAGTGTATGGCTATGAAGAGATATATCAGAGATAGATAGACAGACAGACAGACAGATAGATAGATAGATAGATAGATAGATAGATAGATAGATAGATAGATAGATATGCATGTGGATAAAGATGTCTCCCATTTTGTCTCTGGGGCTCGGATTTCTGGTGTATGACTCCTTTGGCATGCACTTGCTCGACTGTATGGGCTGTCCACTTACTTGGGAGTAAATTCGCTTGGACGCGGTGCACCCTTACATGGAAGTAAGCTCCACGCAAGGGCAGGAATGGGAATGGCTTCCTCCCTTTATAAACGGGTCTAGCATGAGGGTGCTGTAATCCATGGGGCTTACTGGAAAGCCATGGCTTGAGGAGCAGGGGAACGCAGGAGGATATCCCCTCCCTCCCTTCGCTTGGATGAATGGGCGTACATGCGGTGCCATTGCAGTGGTGTAACGCGGGTCGCCGTAAAGACCTTTTTATGAGCCAACAGCGATTATTTGAACCACATGCTTGCCGCAATGTCTTCTTCTTCACCTCTCAGTGTTTCCGGAATTAGGATGCCTGTTTTCTTCTGCGGAGCTAGGCTTCCTCGGGGGAAAGAGGCTCCCTCGTGCCTTAGTTACAAAACGCTATTTGTTGTGTCTGTTCTCTCAGTCTTCTGCAAGCATCGCTTCTCTCTTCGGGCCGAGGATCGCCCATACAAAACACAGATGCATGTATTGATTTGCTCCTTAAACTGACATATTGCCGTTGTTCATAAACTCAGACCATTTGAGTAGATACAGAAGGAGGGAATCTGATTGATATTCTTGGCATTTTATAGACTAAACGGAAGGAAATGAATGGTTTCTTTTATCTATAACTTCGCCATAGACGAGGGAGGAAAAGAATAATTGACAAACGTGTTGAGGAAAGGAAAGAACGGTCGCTTCTCTGTACAGAAGGCCAAAAGCCGATAGTATGGCTGCAATTTACGTTAGGCTGGCCTCGCACGTAGCTTTTAATCTTTGATACCCATTATAAACAGTTTAGTAAATGTGAGAACTGAAAAAGCATACATTTGACGTGGTAATATAAAATACACACTGTAGAGCGTTACAATTTTACAATAAGAATACCATAATACACGTTATAATAATACTTTCGAAAACATTTGATATAGCGAGGTAGGGACGCTCAGAAGGTGAGGGAAAGAGAATATAATTGCTTGAGGTTTTCAAAATGACAGTCTCAGTCACAACAGCAACACAATGAAACAATTGAATATGCCGAATGAGATTCCATCCCCGAGTCAGAAAGGGAGGACAGGCCCACGCTATGTGCGCCACCGATGGGTGAGGGGAATATTCAGGCGATCATGACAACTGGCTACACCAGGGATCAAAATGTTAGACATTAGTAGCAGAAGGAAACTCTCAGGTTACTCCAAGTAAAGACGATCAAATTAAAATTGACAACATTAAAAGTTATCTTAACTTGAATAATTTCTAAATTTGAATAATTGCTTTAAAAGTGTACGGAGGGGAAGAATGTTGGCATCACTTTTCAATGGTTTGGTTTTTGGAATCCTGAACTTTGCTTTTTGAATATCTGTTATGGGCTTGCAGATTTTTCGGCTTCTATTTGCTCATGCGCCAAATATTTCGGTGAATTGGGGGCACGTTCTCTCCAATATGAAACACCTTTAAGCCCCATTGGTTTGAGTCAGAGATTGTTTCAGCATGTGTTTAGCGGAGCTAAATTTGCTCAAGTTTGATCCTGCTCATACATTTTGGAGCAGATTTCTATAACAAAGAAGCAAGCAAACAAACCTACATAGGCCAAAAAGTAAGTTTCAATGAAGGTCCGAAGTTAAAAAGATAAATCACAGGGACAAAGGCAGGGAAATTTGGTGGAGGGGTGGGGAGGCATAAACACAAATAAAACTGTTGTGAGTTCAAATATTATACAAAGAAGATATAAATAAACTCTGTGTGTGTGTAGAGGGGGGGAAGGGAGAGGGCGAAATTTTTTAATCAGGCTTACTTCTTTCTGTTTTCACCCTACACACACACACACACAAACACACACACACACACACACAATCTCTCTCTCTCTCTCTCTCTCTCTCTCTCTCTGTCTATCTATCTAGTGTGGTGTGTGTGTGTGTGTGTGTGTGTGTGTGTAAATAGAAAGCCTAATAAAACGTATGTGTATATATATGAGAGAGATGGCCTCTTGCTCCGAAATATTCTCGTAGATAGCAAAGATGTTGAGATTTGGAAATTAGTGAAATTATCACATCATTACATCAGTCCTTTGTCTAGCCCAAAATGTGTGAATCTGGAAATAGTCATCTTGAACAGAACGGCGGGCAGTGGAGAAGTGTCTGCGGGGAAGATCATGAGCTCGGGCTTGTTTATGTTTAATAGGCTATTTTGAATTTTTACTTAGGTGCAGAGGGAGAAAAATAGAAAAAACCGTATAAAACATTACAGTGGATAGCTAGGAGTCAGAAAATCCTGTCCCAGGTTGCTGATCAGATCAATCAGTTTCATTGATGTTTATTTAGACTCTTCTAGTGAACACGGTCTCGTTTTCATGATGTGCGTGTGTGCAGACGCTAGGTGTCTAAAATGAACATGTAATGGGAAGGCGCACTCACAGTTATTTAAAACATAGAGTGTAATTCTGCGACCTGAAAACCCCTTCGAGTCCCGCCATTGATTTAAATGAGAAGTGTGGGTTGCCCCCAAATAGTTCTTCTCTGGCAGCTTAAACACCAACAGGGTGTGGCGCGAAGTTTGGGGCTGGCCCCAGACTACTCTCCCAATAAATTAACAACACTTAATCGGTTTAATACATCCCAGTCTAGGGAGGGAGGGAGAGAGAGAGAGAGACTAAGGACGGTTCCGACCCTTCTAAACGTGTCACTTGGAAGGTAAGGCCGCTGGTTCCAGCTGGAGTGTCGTCAGCTCAGCGTGGTCAGACTCTGGATATTCGTCCTGTTTGTTAAGAAGATGAGTTTGCCCTTCAGTGGGAAGGAAACTCTACTGACGGTCATGGAACTTGTTGACAAGGAATCCTGGTCGGCTTCACTGGGCTGTTTGGATAGACGAAGGTTGTTTGGTTTTCAATTGTAGAGGTTCTCCTTGATTGAAGTAATAACGGAGGTTGCGGACACAGACATGCAGGCCTCTTTTAGATCAGTAGATTGCGTGTTATTGGAAACGGGACTTTTCTTTCTCTCTTTCTCCCTCTCTCTCTCTTTTAATTGCTGCTTTCTTTTTGTTTACTTATTTTCTATACTGCCACCAAGTGACTGAAACTTGGCAGGCCAACAATTTTCCAGTATGGTGTCCTCCCGACCCCTGCCCCCCTCCCCTCTTTTGGAGGACAGAAGGTGGGTGGGAGAAAGATAGAGAAGAAAGAGTCAGACAAAAATAACCTTATTTCAGGACTGGAGAGTTCAAATGCTTGAAAAAGACTGGTCTGCCATAAAGGCCGGAATCGCAAGGACTTTTACTACCTTCAAGCCAGAGCAGTCTCCTCCCCTCCGTTCCTTTTGCTGTCCCATAAACAGCCCCTTGTTAAGGTTCTGGGTTGATAGTTAGTACTTTAGAAGGTTTGGTTTCTCAAAGCTATTCGAAAGCCGGCTGTTTGAGATGGTACCTATTCACTGGAAATTTCTTTCTCGCCTCTTCGGCTGTTGTTTAAGTCTCTCTTTCTCTCCGCCACCTCCTCCCCCGCGTCGTTCTAGAGTGCCGCGTTTTAAATCACTTCCAAAGTTGATGCATTCATAAAAACAGATAAGACGAGTCAGGTCGGGGACGCTACTCCTGCCCCACTCCTGGAAAAAGAATGAGTGTATTTAAGCAGGTCCTACAATGTTAAATCGTAGTTCCATTAAAGGCAATGCAAATTGACTGCATTTCCCAAAGTGCAAAAAAAGATTGCCTCTCCAAATATATCGTTTAATTCTGTCTAAGTGATCACGTCTTTTAAAAACACACATTAAGGCAACTAATATTAGATCCTGACTTATTGTTTTCCCCCCACCCCCTTCTTCCTGGCTTCCTAAGATTAATTTTTCCCTCTCCCTCACCCCCATGTGCAAACAATCAAATAATATAAGAACTCATAGATAATGACAACCATTTCTCATCGTTGAATTATTCTTCCTGAACGTATTAAAATCGTATTCTTCTTTGTTTAATCTGTTCATGGGCGTAAGTAGTTGCTTATATCCATATTTTATGTTGCTCTATAATATCACGCTTTATAATTTTTAAGCCGGTAACTATTCTCCATGACAACCCGGCGTGACGTCACGACCGAAACTCTCCTGAATGTCAAAAGGAAGGAGGGGGATCATTGCAGAGAACATTTCCGTGCCATAAAACGGAGTAATCCAAATCAACCATAAAGTTCGCCAAAGTGAACATTCTTTGCTGAAGTTTGCAATGGGATCGGGCCATAATAGAGGTTGCATACACTAGCAGGTAAAAAAACACACACCCTTTAATTGGTCAAGCCAAGCAATAATATTTTATCACTTCGACGATTAAAATAGGGGCCCTATATAGGTTCGAAACTAAAAGAAACGTTTTAAAAGGGGAAAAGCTAACTGCTTTTGGGTAGGCAATATCCTCATTCCCCACCCCTTCTATCTGCCAATTAACTATAACAGAAAGTTTTCACAGTTGTTGATTGGTTAGAAGTGCCTTTAATTGACAAAGATTTCCCTCAGAACTACACTGTGGGTAAATACAGAAGGCAACGTTTGTCAACATTGCTTTGTTACTTGGAAACGATTGACCGACACGAAGTTCTGGTTTGCGTCCGGAAGATTTCGAACCTTGGCGACGAGTTGCATCAAAAGATCTGGAATGAAAGAGAAATAGAAGACTACATAAAGAGAGCGAGACAGGCCATTGATGGTTTAGGTACCAACAACATATTGGCTGGGGAAGAACAGTCAGAAAAGAACTTGAATCCTGGTTAGGAACGGAAACACATTTATTTCGGAAGTTATTAAAATAATTTCCCACTCCACTTCCCCCACCAACCAACTCCTAGCCACAATTGTTTTGCCTTTCACGGATGTGTCTTTTGACAATATCCAGAATTCCCCTTCACATTCCCGCCTCCAAAACAAAAATACCAAAAAACCCTATGTACGGTGCTTAGGAAAACGCGTTTCCCCTCAAATCCTCAACCTCTCCTTTTACACCCCCCCTCCAAAAATTCTCCCTCTCCCCCCCCTCTCTCTCTCTCTCTCTGCCCCCCCCAATAGCCCGATTTGGAACAACTGGGGTTGCTTTCCAGTAGGTATTTGGATTATGCAGTTTTTTGGATTTGCTTAGTCCTTTTCACTTTTTGAAGATAATATTGGTTTTCTTGGCGCATTTGGTGGCTCATATGGAGGGGGGTGGGTGGGGAAGTAAACCAGGTTTCCACCATCCCCTTAAAAAAAACAAAGCAGAACGTTATAAACTCCTTTTTAATTAACAATGATATTATAGCAAAAACATCCCAAGCAAAGCAGGATCATAAGAGATTTGTATTATATTTGAAATGAAGTGTTTCTGGCTTTTTATGACTCTGTTGTGGGTAGAGTCGCAATAGCGGATTCCATACGATAAGAAGAGAGGAGAAAATCTTTTTAGTAGGACTTGGAGAGAAAACCAAACCAAAACAAGGAAACCTCCCATCTCATTCGGTTGTTATGATTGCTCATTATTGATCTGTGCGTCTTTGTCAACAAAGAATGATTTCTTTGGTAATGAAACCTCAAAGTCTCCCTCTTTCAGATTATGTTTGGAAGTAAGGCTGGAATAAAGTTTGATCAGTATTATAACAGAAGCCACGGCGGGGGCTTTGAGTGAAACTAGGGGTTTAACTAGGGGCTTTGCGTGAAACTAGTAGTCTGCTTACTTGAAATAATCAAAGTGTAATTACTGTAATATAAGGTACGGCCCAAAACAATGCCATCATATCCGTCAAGCACAGTTGTGCCACATTACGTATATATAATCAAATGTTGCCTCTGTGCTTGTGTGTGTGTGTGTGTACACACACACACAGGAAACATTTGATTAAAAAGATTGCTCTGCTGGAGCAGGGATAATTCGAGTGCAAACGCTCTAAATAAATAATTACAAGACAAGAAGCTCCCGTATGCAATAAATGTCAAGTCTAAAAAGGCTGAGATAACATATATAAGGTGAGATCATCTAAAATGAGGTATCTATTTAAAGACACCACGTGCAGAACCCATAGAACTCCTAAAAATATGTGTGTTTCTCGCAAATAAACCCTTGACCTCATCCTATGTTCATCTGTTTCTTTGCTTATCTGTAGCCCTGCTTCAATGAACGGAGACATAAACACAAATCTTTTCTTTTGGAGGAAAAGAAAGTGGATCACCGAGTGTGACTTGTTTACTTTGGAAATGCATGCATTTGATGTAAAGCGTGTGTATTTTCCATAAACACATATTCGAGCACACATGCATACACTCAACTTAGGTACAGCATATTGTTGCAGTACAATCCTGTGCAGGTTGACTTGGAGAAGTGCAATTGAATACAACGGGACTGACTGCCTAGTCAGCTTGCTTTGGGTTGCAATCTAATTGGTCTCATCAGCCTATACATGGTACAGAGATGAATGCCTAACTGTATGGACTGATTTTCTATATATATATATATATGAGTACATAATGTCAACAGAGTATGTGAGAGTGTGTATTGAGGTGAACATCCTCATTAATCTGTCAGATGATGGTGATGATGATGATGATGATGACGATGATGACGATACATTCTTCCACATTATACTACAGGCTAATACAACATATGAACAGTAAACAAACGCATTTGACCCAGCCAGGGCAACTGTGGAGGCAAAATTAAAACCAACCAGACACAACCTGCATTTATGAATAAGCAGTTTCCCACACCTAGGCAACAGTCACTGGGTGAGAATTTGTAAAGCTTTTTGGCTGCACTTGCGTTAACAGTCTCAGCTGATCGCCCTGTCATTAACATGCAACAAAATCCATTTTCTCTTGAAACAAACAAGAGAGCAAACAAATGCGTCTGGGATTCACATTCCAGATATTTCAGCAAAACCAGAATTTGACAGTATCCAACTGGAGCTGCAAGACGGTTGGGGGTGGGAGGGAGGGAGGGAGGGAGGGAGGTAGCTGTACGATAGTTCTTGTTTCCTTTCAACAATTAGTGAGGATAGAAAACACATGTGTTGAATGTGCATTTTTGAAGCTTTTACTCTAAACCAGTTCATCAATTCGCTAATTACAGCCGAGAGAGAGAGAATTCTAACGAGACATTTTCCCCCTCTCTTTTACATCAGTGTGGGGGTAAAGTCCGAGGTAAAAACAAAAAGAGAAAACAGCTTATGAGTGAGGGGATGTTATTGCAGCTTTCTGTGGGCTCTTTAACTCCAGGGGGCGGGAGGGGGGGGGGGAGAGAGACCCAACTGCTATTCAAGAACTATTCGAGGACTTGTGCATATTTTCACTGCTGTGTAGCAGTTTTAATAAAACATCTGTTCTTGCTTCTGCTGATGAGTTTACATAATTGTTTGCAGACCAATTTAACCAGAAAGAGTCCTACACATTTCCCTGTACATGTTTTTCTAGTGAGGTGGAAAGGAAGGAGGAATAAGGAACTCCCTTTGATCAAATGCATTTGAGAAATCTTAGTAATGATTCTTTTAAAAATAAAAATAAAAACCTCAAATCAGTAAAATATCCATTACAACTGAAAATTCTTGGCGAAGGCATGTAACTAACAGAACACTGATCCATATACATGTAGATCTCCTGGCGTCTTCTTTCCCATCCAACCCCCCCCCCCTTTTTTTAAAGGAAGGTTCCATGTTATTTTTTTTTACTCCCCCCCAAGCCAGCTGTTTTCTCTTCCCTATAATTCCACTAGACTTTTAAGTCTTCTCTTCTGTTTAGATGAGTAATAAAACATTTGACTTTCTCCATTCGAAGTCACTTGGTAGTTACACAGTTCTCTCCAAAACAGTTCTTTAGGAACTATACAGTCCCTAATATATAAAAACTTCATCTCAGCACTTTGAAGCGGTTGAGATTAGAATTATGATTAAAAAAACAATATATCAGCCTAGAGGCTACACTCACGAATCTATCACACACACACACACACACACACCCAGGCACAAACATGTTTAAAGTTCTGGAACGTAAAAAAAATAAAGCCAATTTACAGTGGAATTTTCTGAGTTTATACACAGAAACACAAACACAAGCACACGAACTCTGAAGGGCGGAGTTCAATATTTACAAAACTCTAGTTCTGATTACAGAAGAATGGACCAGGAGATGGGAGTGAAGTTCTTCTTTCCATCAGTTAGGTTGATTACCCATAGAAACTCTTTATTTTATTTTATTTTATTTTATTTTATTTTATTAAAGCCTTAAAATTACTGTTACTGGTTTTCAGAGTAATTCAGATTACCATTAGCTTTGCTATGTTCTGTCGATCTGCCTGTTTGTCTGTCTGTTTTATCTACCTATCCCCCTACATGTACAGACACATTAGATGCGTTGGTATGTATATCTTATGTGGGGGGGAGGGGTGATGTTCTGGTGCTTCCTCCACCACAACTGTACATCTCTGTATGTTTTAAGATTCCCTGCTATCATTTGTTGAATAACTGGGGAAGGAAAGAAATGAAAGCAAACCAAATATTATGTTGAAAATCTCCATACTAGTAAATCTTAGCCATTTGCACCAGCCTTAAATGTGTACAAGTCTGGATGACTTGTACTATTGCAAACATGTACATTCAGTCAGGGGTGCAAGCCAGAAGCTTCATAACAAGCTGTATACTCCCTTGCTATCTTTGTTATGTTGTCTGGTTATTATGTTTTTAAAGAAAACTTTTTAAAAAATCATACTGACACTCAAGGAACACTTAAGGTTGTACAAGAGGAATACTTCAGACCCCTTTTTGTCAGTTGTAGTCTCGTTTATGGTTTTATTACTACCATTGATTACTTTGCTTTGTTGCACAGAGGAAAAAGATCATAAAATCCTTTGGCATCCGGGTTCCTGTTGGAGCAGGGAGGGGTGATTGGGGGGGGGGATGTGCTCCCCCTGTTTCTCAACTGAAAGCTTTTAGAGATACTTCACCCCAAAGAGGAATGTTAAAAGTATTGATTCATTACAAGGAAACACAATGAGAAATAGTCCAGGCTTTCCACATATTCATCTGATTTCATTTCATGGATCATTCCCTACCTCTAAAATAACTAAACAAAAGCCCTCTAACATGTACATGGAAATAAGGCCAAGGTTTCCTAGTCCTAATTGCATTTTTAAATAGCAAGGCAATGGAATGATGAAGGAACCTTGCTATATTTACAGATCAGCAGGTATATTTTACATTTAAGGAACAATTTATGGCACTGGGTTGAAATAGAAATTAGATTAGCTGTCTTCATTTCAATTAGTGTGTCGGTGCAAATCCGCCAGAGGAGGAGAATATAATCCACTCTCTAATCTAAACAAATATTTCAAGGGAAGTTTTCTAATCAGCCACAAATATCTGGAAACATACATTTTTTTTACCCTTTGCAAACGTAAACACGAGGTGTTCTTTCTGACAAACTCCATTCCGAATGGAAAGGCAAAGCTCTGAGGGATGTTGATGCAGCACAATGTAAACATCACCCTAGCAGTTCCAAACTCTGAAAAATGGCAAAGCGCATATTCCAAAGAGAAACGTCCAGAAAAGATCTCAATGGATTTGGTGGAGTTGTGCTTGTAATATCTGTAAAAAGGAGCTTCCAAAGTTCTTCAAATTCCAGAGTACAGGAATGCTCTAAAAGACACAGTATCTGTCCAGCTGTCACCCCTGTTTCCCTTCCTGGCTTTCAAGATGGTCTTGTAAAGAACACAAGCACTCGAGTCCACATTTATTGACCAACAGTAAATTAGTGGAGGGAAGGAGAATTTATGGTTTAATATTTTATGCACACTCGAGATTTATGGCTATAATTTCTGGGCTATTTGGTTGCTAGATATTAAGCAAGCATTTTCAAAAGAATAAATATCCTGATTCCTGAACTCTAGGACCATCTCCCCCCCCCCTTTTTTTTTTTGTAAGTAAAGCTCTATTGGAATTGTGCATTTAAAAAAAGTCTCTTTCTTTCTTTCTTTCTTTCTTTCTTTCTTTCTTTCTTTCTTTCTTTCTTTCTTTCTCTTTCTGCTGTGCCCCTCCCTCCTTATGCCTCTCCCACCCCTCCCTCGAACCATACTTACTATTTTCCCCCTCTTCTTCTAAACCATCTTATATTTAGAATTTCGAGACTTACTTTCAATGCATACTTAGTTTCAACTGGGGAATCAACACAAGCAAAAGCAATTTTTCCGTGTCTTGACATCTAGCTTCCTATTGGCTCAGAACGGGTCAGCTGACTTTGTCATTTTGTCTGTCCTGGAGTGGAGCCGTCCCTATAACAATCTAGTTCAGACTACAAACTGGAGACAGAAATAAATATTAAAGAAATCATACAGCCAGGTATAGGGGGGAAGATATGAATTCCTATTTCACAAACCCGTCGTTATCTTGCCACCTCACCAGTGGTCAAGAGGTACTGCCCAACGTGGCTCTCAATTCCACTGCCTATGACCCTGTAAGGCATTTTTCAACTTATGGAGCAGCGGTTGCTCAAAACAGGATCTATTCATCTCCTTTTTATTCACCGCAAGATAATGTTGTGTTTAGTTCCAGTCGGGGACCATATGATTACGGATCTAATGCCTTTTATCAAGAAAAAGACATGCTCTCTAGCTGCAGGCAAAATTCTATGGGACACAATACACAAACTTCCATTGCACAGGATTTTACAAGTGACCAAAACAGGAGCACATCCCAGGAACAGAAAACTAGCATTCAAATATACCCGTGGATGCAGCGCATGAACTCCCACAGTGGTAAGTTTTACAGCTTGCAGAGATAAATTAAATAAACTGAACCATCTTTACGACCGTCTCCCTAGCAGAACAGGCTCAGCTACTTTTTATGGCCCCATAAAAACAATAATATAGCTTCCTCACAGTTGCCGCTACAGGCCTTTTATTTGTTAAGTTGTTGCAAGCAAATATGGCTTGTTATGCTCTTTCTAATTAAAAGACTTTGAGAGTGTAAAATATCTATAATAAAGTGCAATCAGCTCTGATTTTTTCCCCCTTGGAGGGGGTGGTAATGGAAATTAAAATAAAGAATAGAAGTGGGGTATCTTCATTTTTATTTTAAATTAAAAAATTTTTAAAATGAAGTTTCCCTGATAGGTGAGAAAGGGCATTTTATGAAGGGGGGTGGGGGAATGCAAAGTGTCTTGTCCAATAACAGGTTTGGAGATGGGGATTTATGAAGTAGCTTGACTTCATAATGTATGGAAGGAGTGTCTATTCCTAGTAATTAAAGCAGCGTTGGAGTAAGATCTAATTAGATTTTTTTTAAGTTTGCAGAAATAATTAAAAACAACGCATTCTGAATCTTTGCAAATAAGATAGGAACGTGCTTTCAATTAGACGACCCCCTCTCCTTTCTTTCCTTCCCTCCCTCCCTCTCTCCATGTGTGCTGCAAGATTTTAATGGGTAGAAAGCCTAAGGAACAGAATTAGATGGTAAGGAACAGAATTAGATGGTGTATGTGTGTTGGTGTGTGTGGGGGTGTTGGTTGGTTGGTGGATGACAATAAAGACATGGAGGCTGGGGTCGAGGAAGTGGTGTTTGATGGACTTCGTTTTGGGCTATTTATTTATTTATTTATTTGCACATCTTTTTTAAAAAAATCTGTAGCTAATGGATTTTAGTTTGTTTGGTTTCCGAATCCTTAGGGGTCGGCTATGGAGCAGATCGAAGGAGGGGGCGTCAGATCTACTCCCGTTACCAGACCCTGGAGCTGGAGAAGGAGTTCCATTTCAATCGCTACTTGACGCGGCGGCGAAGGATTGAGATAGCCAACGCTCTTTGCCTAACTGAACGCCAGATCAAGATCTGGTTCCAAAACAGGAGGATGAAATGGAAAAAAGAAAGCAATTTGAGTTCCACCCTGTCTGGAGGAGGTGGCGCTGGAGCAGCTGCGGATAGCTTGGGTGCAAAGGAAGAGAAAAGAGAAGAGACAGAGGAAGAAAAACCAAAGGAATAAACACTGACGGCTCAGCTAGCATCCCCCACAACACACAGAATCCCCCACCCCCATTTTCTCTTCGCCCTCCTATCTATTACCACTGGCACAATTTATACATTTGGCTCCACGTAAAGGGGGGAGAAAGAGAGAGAGAGAGAGAGAGAGAGAGAGAGAGAGAGAGAGAGAGAGAGAGAGCTCCCTTCCCCCAATTCCCAGTCTCCAGCACTGATGTATCTAGTTTTACAACTAGGTCCAAAATCGCCCTTACTTTCTGCCTCTAAAGCCCATCATCTTCATCTCCAGCCCCACCCACCCCCACACACGCTTTCTCCTTCCATGCGATCCTATTTATCTACCTTTGCATAAGGACTGTATTTAACGCAACACCCAATTCCTCCTCGTCTCAAGAAAGAATTTTGCTGTAGGGGCTGCCTGTGGCTGTATTGGGATTAATCCTTGTCCCGATGAACTCTATGCAGTTTCGCTTCCAGAATAATACCGATGATAATGGTGGTGGTGATGAAAAAAGACCATTGAATTGCCTCCCCCAGTTAAAATATTCTCCTTCCATATCCCTTCTTCCATACCTCTAAGCTATGTCTACCTAATTATAGCATTTTCCAGAGTAAAACTAATTGTATTTAAACACTACCCGGGGTCATTATGCATACTACAAACTGTGACAGTTTCTGTGTGAATATTTTTAGATGTATTTGTGGTCTCTGTATTTATATTTATGTTTAGCACTGTAATGTTCAAGCAGTATAAAGTGAATGGAATTCTATAGCAAGTAGGATTTAAAAAAAGAAAGCAAGCAAATGTTGTGTCACACTCTCTAACATCATGTATAAAGGTCACGTCCAGAGGACTATGGTTGAGTATTTAATAAAAACTGGATATTATTTTTAAAATTTATGGCATGGTTTCTGAAATTCAGTGGGGAAGATCTCAGGTGGGAGAATGTTGCTCAAGACCACTGATTGTGTGTGTGTGTGTGTGTGTGTGTGTGTGTGTGTGTGTGTGAATGCTCCCTTTTTACACGCCATTATCCTTGATCGCTTGTCAGCACAACTCTAACCACATTTAATCAGAAGTAAACAGGGTGATGGGTAGAAATAATTTACTGCTGTTAAGCATGCTTAGGATAATTTTCAAAAGATATATTTCAATAGATCACACACACACACACACACACCCCAACAACAACAACAGCACAGGAAGGGTTGTGGAGAGATGCTACTTTCCTACGACTCTGTTCTCCCTACTGTACCATGACAATTGCATGAGAAACTTATCTCCATATGTTCTGGTGTTCTAATTTAAAAACTCAAACAGAAGATTTGATTTCATGATCTCAGGCCAAATGACTGACTCTCTCTCTCTCTCTCTCTCTCTCTCTCTCTCTCTCTCTCTCTCTCTCTCTCTCTCACACACACACACACACACACACACACACACCTTTTTCTAGGTTTAATTTCGATTTAAGCATCAAGGTGGTGGCAGGAATTATTATTTTTGTGTAGCACTTAGAAAAGGCAGTAGATGCCAACGCCATTCTTGTTGCATTATGGCATAGGTTCAGGAATTGTCCTCCACCTTATGTTTAACCCACAGGCATATTTTAACCAGATATAAACATCTGCGGACTAAATTTTTGTACCTAGACACATACATTTGGTTGGAAGGCTTAACTACCTTTAAATATATTGATTCAAATCATCAGGGTCTAGTAGACCAAAACAAAAGACCCCACCATTTGTTGATTTCTCCTTTCCTCTTGTCCACAGTCTTTCCAAGATTGTGTGTGTGTGTGTGTGTGTATAAAACACACACATCCACACACCTCTCTCTCTGTGTGTATAAAAAGTCCTGCACAATAGTCAATATAATTTTAAATTAACACATACATGTATGTATATTTGCATTCCTCCATATTTTTCCACATTCCTCCATAACATTTTGATCAGGTATTTCTAAATGCTCACAGCCCTGAACAGACTCAACATTAAAATAACCGTATAGCATGAGAAAAAGATTATATAAAGACTTTTAAAGGTCTTAGATGAAATTAAAGCATAATTTTAAAGGGGTTTAAAGCACAACATTCTGTCTAGATGACACCATCAGTTAAGATGGAATGAGGACAATAAGAGATTGTGGCTGATTTTATAACTCACACTGCGTCCCCAGTGTTAAACCCACATAACAAACGGAAAAGAAAAAACCTTTGGGTTTCCTATTGTTTCAATGAACAGCCGGGAAGAAATTACTTTATTTCTCAAGGCACTCGGCAGAACCAACCTCATGTTGGCAAGCAGTAAATTGCGCTGAGCTAAGAAAACAGTGGCCAATATCTTTACCTGCATGATACAACAACAACATTACCTGCACGATACAACAACAACAAAAGCTTCTTAAAGAAGCTTCTCACGTGCCCACGTATTTAGATGCAACGAAAAACAAGGTGAATGTTTATTCATTCACCTAAGGCACAAAGATGATTTATGGGGAGGCCGATTTGATTCACAACCTCCCCTGAATACACGAGCGCGCACTCACACACAGATATCGACACTGAAAGATACTGCACTGGACATATACAGAGACATATACGGGGAACAAGAGATTAATGCAGCGTAAGTTTCCATCTGCTGCACAGATCTGAGTTTAAAAGCATTTCCATAGGATCAGTTATACATATAATCCTATGTGAACAAAACAGAAAAGGACCTATATACATGCACATGCACATGTACATAACAGGCGTGATTTGAATACATCTAGAGTATATTGAGTTTAGTGTCTACAACTGCATATGAACATATGGCTATACTAAATAAGGCCAGCCCAAGAGAATTCGGATCCAACACTTTGTCAGCCTTGTTGAATTCACTTGAGTGCAGATGTAATGTCTATTTATTAAATCAGAATATGTTTCTGTCTACAGTAAATCAAGTCACATGGGGCTCAGGGATCATATGGGGATGATCTGCACGCATGCACACACATGTACAACATGTACAATGTACTTCAGTTGTATTATGTATATTCTCATGAAGAATATTATTACACGCGTTTGCATCTTAAGGCCATATTTCACAACACCTCACATCAAAGGCAGAAATTTCCCAATTAATCGCCGTGGACGGGAAATTAGCTCTTGTCTTCCATCCGTGCAAAGGCTTAGGGCGGTTGTGCGAGTTGTTTCACACCCATAAGCCTGGAATGTCAGAGAAGGGGTAGTATTATATGAAACGTCATACCCCAGACCCAGCACCAGGTGACGCTATAGTCTCATTGTCTCGGTGTTTTAAGTGTGGGGCCTTTTTTTTTTTTTTTTTTTTTTGTTTCCTTATGCCAACATATCACATACGTTTCACGGGCTTCCATCAATAACCTCCTGGGGTCATCAAGCCAAATTTATGACTGGCCAACACCGTCACGTGATTCTATTTAAACATCCCATATTTGGGCAGCGCACATAGAATAAAGAAAAGAAGAATCTCCACCTATAAATTCTGCACTTTAGAGAACAAAAAACCCTGAACTTCAAAAGGGCCACAAATCAAGCCTAATCAAAGGGGTGTGTGTGTGAGAGAGAGAGAGTGAGAGAGAGAGAGAGAGAGAGAGAGAGAGAGAGAGAGAGAGAGGGAGAGAGAGTGTGAGTGGGGGAAAAATATAATTCCTGACATGAGTTCCTACGTAGCCAATTCGTTCTATAAGCAAAATCAAAATGTTCCTGCCTATTCCATGCAAAGTTATGGGAATTATGGATCTGTGTCTGAGGTTCAGCCATCCAGGTATTGCTACAGTGGGCTGGATCTGAGCATTACATTCCCTTCATCTGGGGCTTCCAACTCTCTGAACGGTGTGGACATGTCTTCAGCCCCCAGATCTAACCCAGACCGACCTTCCTGTACAGTCATGGGATCTTCAGGGCACACTTTAGGCAGAGACGACCAGACTCCTCTAAACCCAGGAATTTACAGTCAGAAAGCTGGTAACAACAACAACAGCAACACGCCGTTGGAAGATAGATCTAAGAGCAGTGGGGAAATCAAGAGTGAACCGGTGCAAACAGCCCAGCAAAGCGGGCAGCCTGTGCAGCAGCAGCAGCAACAGCAGCAGCAGCAGCCACCACAAATATATCCGTGGATGACCAAACTACACATGAGCCACGGTAAACTTTCGCTTCTCGATTTTGTTTCACAGGATTTGCCTTGGTTTTATAGGCCATACGGGGCAAATAATAAGGGGGGGAAAAACCTGGGGTCGTAAATTTTACGACTAAGGCATCAATTGCTCGTAAAACTGTCCACTAAAAGGCTTAGAGGCTATATACGCCCAAATTTATGACGGCATAATTGGATCATAGAAACAAAACGGGTATAAAGGCAATATTCCATTTTTTTTTTAGAGGGGTGGGGGAGAAGGAAAGATTTTAGGGGGAGAAATAACTTGGAAATGCACTTATTCTCTAAAAGGGAGGAGAGAGACTTCTGGTTTTTCAGCCTTATCACATTATTCCTCTCTCCTAGCCTAGGAAATGGACGACAGGATAGAATTTTCCTTCTTATAGCCACTTTCTCATGGTTTAAGTGGAAACCACTTCCTTAGTGACTAACCTTCGCTTGAACTCAAAACTTTAATGTGGAGGTGATGGAAATCTCACCCTTCAAACTACCATTAAATCTAGACATGTATTCCGGATAGAGCCCAGAAATCTTTGTGTTTCTCTCTTTCATATGTTTTGAAAGAGACTTAAAAACAATATTTTTTGTTTGATTTGATTTGATTTGATTTGATTTTGGCTTTTGATCCTGTGCCTTTTATTTTCCAGAAGCAGATGGCAAACGTTCCAGAACCAGCTACACTCGCTACCAAACTCTGGAACTCGAAAAAGAATTTCATTTTAACAGATATCTCACCCGCCGTAGGCGCATAGAGATCGCCAACAACCTGTGTTTGAATGAGAGGCAAATCAAAATCTGGTTTCAAAACCGGAGGATGAAATGGAAGAAAGATTCCAAATTGAAAAGCAAAGAGTCTATCTAGGTAGAAGTTCGGGGTTGGGGGTGGGATGGGGGTTCAGTTCGCCTTGGCAAGAGTTTCTGTTGTAACCCACCTTGAGAAACTTTTCGCGGGGCTGGGGGGAGGGAAAGGGCAGAGGGTGCTGCGGACTGGACTGAACAACCTACTCCTGCAAATCTATCAGACAAAGGCGTTCTCTGATTTGTATGCAAACAGATCCTGGTCTTTAGCTTCGAGTAGAGTTCCGTGTAAAGCTCTCGGTCTGGAGTGTTCATCATGACACCCGTGCTTTCTAACCTGTGACCCTGTCTGTGGGGGAGAAATCCGTTGACCAAATCAAAAGTAATCTTAGAGTGAATGGGTGAAATTTGACCAGTCCAAAAAAGGAATTGCTCCAGAAGCATAAGCTTAGGATATAAAACCAAGGCCGGGTTATGCAGAGGGGTGGGTGGGTCATCATTAATTCCTGAAAGTCCTAAGGCCCCGATTCTAAACGCAGGAGTTGGGGGTAAGTTCCACTGAAACGCCTGGGGTTTGATGTACACGTCAAACGTGGCTGCATCCCGTGCACGCTTGTCTGAGAGTAAGTCGCCCTGTAACTTCAAGGAGACTTACTTTTGAGTGGCTGTGGACAGGATCGGGCTGCACGATCTGGGTGTGAGAGAATGTTTACTTTTGGTGTGGATTGGAAGTTTCCACATAAGGTGGTTTCCTAGATGCACTTAACCTGTTAGTTGTGGGGTAGGGGTATGCTCGCTATGAGATGTATTCTTTTGGGTGGGGGGGTGTTTCGTTTTATTATCCAACCCCTTCCCCATTGACTTATTTTTGTATTATTTGCATATGAAAGAAGGAGGATGAACTATGAGCCATCCGCTTTGGCACCTCTTCTGGGAGATATTTGTGCAAAATATTAAAGCACTGTTGGGGGAGTGGGCGGGGAGGGTGGGGGAGAAGAGTGTGAATTCTCTTGACTTAAATATTCCTGTGTATTTATTTGTTGCGTAATTAATGTAGCTTTGCAAAAGAAAACAAAAAAGCTGAAGTCTTATACAAATGTACACCTTTCGTTTACATGTACGTCCATTTTAGTCACTTCCTCCTTCCCTGCCCCCCAGTGTTGTATTCCATATATTTATTGGTTGTAATTTCGTATGTGAAAGACCATGGAACATATATATTTTGTCATATTGAATAAACGCTAAAGGATACTCCAAAAAGGAAAGCCAAGTTTGGCGTGTGAAAAAAGAAAAAAGAAAAACGCCTTTCAGGTGTCTTTTCATTAACGCTATCTCCAACCCCCTTTCCCGGTGGAATGTACTTTTCAAAAATATTTCCATAGCTTCGGGGAATGGGACCCTACTGATTTTAACACATATTCCCAGTCAGAGCAAAGAGCATAGGACATGATTCACCCGAAGTTAAGCGTATTGAAGTCCCGTCGATTTTCAGTGGAGGAGTTGAGCACACGCTTCATTCTCCCATGGATAGCAGAAGGACTTCAAAGTGCTTACTTATAGATGTATGTAATGGAACCCTAGAGCCCCATTTCAATCAATGGGACTTGCCCTGCATTCCTAAAACACAAATTAGAAGTAAGTCCCATTGACTTCAAAGGAAACGTGTTAAACAAGGATGGACTGCACTGCAGTGAGTTTCAAAGCATCCTTTCACTTCAAATGGGGTCAAGGCGTAGGCTTTTGTGTATCTTGTCCCTGCAAGGTAGGTACTGTGTTCAAGTGAGGGTCCCTTCACAAGAGCACTCCCTTTCTTAGCTGGGCCTTCCCAGAAATGTTGACCAATTCTTGAGCAGCCCTAATATTTACACACCATAGTTTTGTGTTCTTCAAGAGTTCTTCAAAGCTCTTCATCTGTTTGCTTGGTTTCCCTTCCTGATAACTCCTCGATTCCTCCTCCCACTTACAAGAGCTTAACAGTCCAGATGCAAACAACAGATCATCTTTCGAAAGGTATACCTTTGAAATCCCATTGAACAGAATAATTGGAACAGGCCTTTTTGTTTAGATAACTTCCTATAGACTTTCCATGAAAGTTGTACATGCATTGGGCGGTGTGTCAATGAAGTTGTACCTGGGGGGGGGATGGAGAGAGAGCGAGAGAGAGAGTTTGGCTAGTGTCAGGACGGTTGGATTGGGCTGAACTTGCTAGGATTTGACTCAGGTGGGATGGGTCCGACTTTGACTTGGTTGGCTTGATCTTTGGGAAGTTTCCATGCTATTCATGTAAGGAATACAACAAATGCTTCGAACTTGGGAATTTTGCGCAGCTTTCGCAATGTTTTTGAAAACATCCTTCACTCATACGCCTGGGTGGTCCCCCCCCCCTTATATGGTGGCATTAATGTATCCAGTTGACTTGATCAGGGTGCACGGAGGTATATGCATGCAGGCCTATAAAGATTTCTTTTGTGGAGTGGGTGGGGATATACATGTATGTTCCATGCGTGTGTGTGTTCTTCACTGGATGCTTGCATGCAGGGTATGCATAAACCAACAAAGCTAGCGCTCTCTCTCTCGCTCTCTCTCGCGCTCTCTCTCTCTCTCTCTCACACACACACACACACACACACCCCGGAGGTCGTGCCTGAGTGTCTTCGGAGCTATTTACAGTATAAACAAACGCTTGGGGAGGGGGCAATGGCTCAATAAACCTTTATAGTATTTCCTTTACACATTTCAAACAATTGAGCCATTTCCTGAACCTGGAAACAAAAGTTTCTTTTCATGACAGTGGAAGGCGTTCAGGGTGCTTCAGGAGCCGCTTCCTCAGACTTCCAGCCTTGCCCAGCGTCCCTCGACCTAAACATTCTGTTCTATTCCTGTCGTTTATTGATATTTTATTATTGTAATTATTATTGAGAGTCCTCTTTGACAAGATCTAATAATACTGTCACTAAGGCGATGACAATTTATTTTACTGCAGTTTTACAGTCCATTTGGAAAAAAAGGAAATCTCCGTTCCCTCCCCTTTTCTGCCTTAACTTGTCATTTTATTTTATTTTACGCAAATGTCAGTCAAGGAGCGTAAAGGAGATCAAAGCTCTGAGTTTTCTCCATTCCTTTTCTGTTTGATCCAGAGGTGCTTTTATTATTGCCTCGATTTGATGTCATACCTTGGTAAATAATGTAAGATTTCCAAATGGGCGGGGGGGATGAAACATTATAGAACCATTTCGCAGAGATATTTCTTGTAGAGGTTTGAATCTAATAAGCCATACGGTGTCAATCTATGGAGTGTTTACTGAGGCTCCGAAACCAACTTGGCATATCTGGGCAACTATTCTTTTAAACCAAAGGGCCTTTTAAACATCTGTTTCATTCTATTTTGTCTTTTCTCTCTCCTCCCCCCCCCCCCCACCTCACTTCCCTAAACTGAGGCGTTTCCTTTCCCTTTAATCGGAAGCCTGCCAAGGAATGATTGGGCTTGACAGGTTAGGGTTAACAAAATCAGATGCACTTTTGTTTTATCTTAAGGGGGGGGGGAGAGAGAGAGTCTTTAAGCTCACAGCAGCCCAAACTTTTCCATTACCATAACGCGGACCAGCCGGGTATACAGCCTTATGATTAATTATTCGTTTATCCAGCGAACAACGTGGGTCTATTTGAGCCTCTTCCCTGTCTTTTTAAAAAGTGATTTTTCAGGACTGATTAATATTTGGTTGTTGGGCTTGTCGTTGACTTTTGCTATTCACTGCCTCCCCCTCCCCTTTTTTGCCTGCTTTTCAGCCCCTTCCTAAAGAACTCGCAAAGCCAAGAAGGAAATGAAACATCGCTTACCTTTCACTGTCATCCGTGTCAACACAGTGGGGACTTTTAAAAGGCCTCCAAACAAGAAAGGAGAGGAGAGGGAAGGAGGGGAAGGGGTGGGGGAAACCCCACGACAGACCCAAAGTTCCAATGTTTGTGTGCGTGCTTTAAAAGGAAAAAGAAAAAGAAAAAGAAAAAAGATCCAGGACTTTTTGAGCCAGGGCTTATACTTTCCCTGAGAACATTAACAGAAATACCCATGGCTTCTAAGTGAATTTAGTAGTTTAAAACTTTTGAAGGTTATTTATGTGGATAGCCCAAAGCAAAAGCCCTGAATGGCTCTCGGTGAGCACGTGATGTCATTAAACTAAGTTTTATGGTTTGGGGGAGCTGACATACCCACAATATATTTACATCATATATAATCTTAACTGTCCACCATCGCAGCTGCTAGAGCTGTTTAATGCTGGGACAGTGGGACAAGGCAGTTAGTGCGGATTACGACGTCTCAGGCTGCTGTTAGTGAAGGTACATCTTCCCAAATGGATCCCTGGCGAGATCAGTGAGTTAATTTCGTTTTTTCTCTCCCCCCCCCCTCCGCTTCCAACACGAGCTTTGTTGTGGGGGTAGGAATTCAGCTGCACCTTGACTGGAGAGTTGGGGGAGGGTGTGGGTGTGGGGGTAAAAGGCTTGTGTCACTGAGGGTGGGGTGGGCCGAAGAGAATTTATCTAACAGGGACTTGATGCTGTGATTATCAGCAAGCAAGATCAGACCTCTGCCCCATTCCTCGGGGCTTGTGGAAAATTAGATAAGGAGGACCCAACGCTTTTCATCCTGGTTAAACAGAGATTGCTTCACTGCCTTCATCTCCCACCTGCTTCTGCACTTCTCTGCACACATTTAAGACTTGCTTGAGGGGCGAGGAAGGTTTTCCCTCTACACAGAAATTTGTGTCAGGGAGTTTCAGCTCCTGTTTGCATCTGGTTGTTGTTGTTGTTGTTATTGTTGTTAGATACTTTTAATTGTCCACAAGTATGTGGGTTGCTTGGCGGGGGGGGATAGGGGGTGGGGGCTAGTAGAAATCAAAACGCATGCGCATTGGAGGTGGGCTGAGAAGTGTTTGCAACTGTGTACTTCTGGTGGTGTTGGCAAGTGCGGATAGAGGAAAGCGCTTGAGAAAAACTGGAACTAGGCCGAAAAATCTGGCCAGATCTTTGTCCTTTGTCCAGATCTTTCTTTTGGAAAGGATGGACAGAGAGAAAGGAAGAGATAGTTGGGAGCAGAGAATGAGCGGAGAGGGAGGAGATGTTCTATCAGCACTCTATAAATTAGTTTTCAGAAGTCTGCTCCTTTCTTCTCTTCTCTCATTGCATCACCCCGCCGCCCCACGTCCAAAAGAAAGATATGGGGTAACTTCGGTTAACGGAACTGTCACTGAGATCCGAGAGGCAGGGAATTCTGAAATGTGGTGAGTGGCTGAATGGGTACAAGGTCTTCCCTGTTCACACCTCGCCTCTATCACGGACTAGCCAAGGGGCCTCACTCAGGCCACTAAAGCACTATCTCTCAGCCCATCTGCAATCTTGGGACAGTAATAGTGACATGCTTGATGTGGTTGTCCTAAGAATTCCAGAACGCCATCGCACGGTCTTCAATTTCCCTCCTATCTGCCCTCTTCTCGGTTCATTTGCAGAGCAGGATGATGCCCCTCGAAAGCTCATCACAATAAAGCACTTGGGGTCTCTCCCTCACTACCATGGACTAACCTGGATACTTTCCCATAGTTGGTCAGCCTTAGAAGGCAGGCAGGTCCGTGGTATTTAGCTGAAGCTCGTGGATTGGCTGGGAAGTTGCGGGTTTACCTTGAGAGTTGGAGTGACAACAATCCGTTGCAGTTTACCTAGGCAGTTTAGGTAAGGGACAAGGGAGAGAGCCGGGCCCTCCAAGGAAGAGCAAGTATAGAGGTGTACTGCTCTGGTTCACACTTATTTGGGAGTTCGGTCCCCAAATGACCGTGTTGAGGGGTGTAAAACTGACACATTCAAAGAGCGGAGAAGGCATCGAAGGGATATAATGCAAGATATCCTTCCCCTGGTCCCCTTCCCTCTCCCAGCTAGAAAAGCCCTGATGAGAATGGCAGAACTGAGGTAGGTTTGCATCTTCTTGTGTCATCCTTGGCTCGCTGCCACATAATGTTGTAACCCGGTTGGTACAGTCCTAGCAGCTCCAGGGGGCATGGTGCGTTTGGAAGCGGTTGGCTTGTCTTTCTTCCTGCTCCAAAAGATTGGCACATCAGCAAAAGCTGAACGCTAAACAAAAAAAAAAGTATTTGAGTGAGGTGGCGGGAGGAAGGTTGGAGAATGGAGGGCACTTGGACAGAATTTTGTAAGATTCCTTGAAAGCAGAAGCTACGTGGACTCAAGTGTTGCCAAAATAGATCTCATCATCTTCCACTGTGATAGTTCTCTGTAGCCGACAACAGACTTTCAAAAGTGTCGCACATCCAAAAGTCCTTCATGAAAATCCTGAAGCGTATCGCCTCCTTCTCATTCCTGCTTCACTAACAATAGAGAAAGTCCCTCCTGAAGACAGAAAAATGAACACAGGGGGATGGGGCAAAGGAAAATAGTTCCCTTTTATTTCCCTATATAAACAATAGGGGGTGTCCCCTATTCTCATTTGCAGAATATCTCCCTCCCTTTCACTTCTCATCCTTCATTTTTTTCCCTAAAGGAACGTGTGCTGATCAGATCTCACTTAAGAAAGTGCCCAAGAAGCAACCCTTGGTAGGAGGACAGCTGAATTTTCCATAGGCCTATGCAGCCCACCAGAAAGAAAGGGGGAGGGATTTGTGGGAGAAATTTCTGCTGTCTAGAGGTATGATTCATTAACACGCCCTTTCTGATTGTGCATGTTCTGGTCACCCTTTCTTTGATGGAAATGCCGGTTGTGCTTCCTATCTTGGTGCTTCTTCGGGATTCTTCATCGAGCATTCTACGTTCTTTCCCCCTTCCTCTCTAGTTTCTAGTGTGTGTTTGCAATCCTGAGAAGGTGACTGGGAAACCTCAGAAAAGGAAAGGTGGCGTGATTGCACAAGCAAGCAGGCAGAGTATAATGGAATTTTACTTCATAGGTCCCTGAATGAGTTCGCAAAGCCTTCACACTGCAACCAGAAGTCTTATACCGTTCTCCGTCCAGAGTAGAGACTGATGCAAGTTTATAAGCCACTGCTCCCATATTTTGATTATAGGCCACTCGAAAAGACAAATACAAGGAGGAGACCAATGAACACCTGATTTCAGCTTTAGTCTATTCACTTCCGTTTTGGGGTTGTGGTGATTTGAAGCTGCAAGCTTACTAGGAAGCACATCTTTCTTATTTCAGTGTCTTTCCTTCCAAACAAGAAGTGCTTTTGAATAAAAGTTTATTGGGCTATAAATATGTGGGGAATTGAGGATTAAATGATGAAGGGTTGTGATCCGGGCTGATAAGAAACTAACAGCGGTGTCCAAAGCAGAGTCAAAGTCCATAGCGCGCTTTTACAACCCCTTTCCTCAACTCTCCCCTCTCCCACCCCAACGTTTCCTGAACAAAACAACAAAAAAAACCCACATACGTTTTCTTGCTCTCCCTTTCCCCCTGTCACATACTCCAAAGAGAGAGGGGAACGCACCTTCAGTCGAATGTGAATTCCACCTGTAGACTTTCTCGCTTACTCGGAGGCACAGACTCTTCTCCTGGGGCGAAATTCTGTTCTTGCTTCCACCGGATTTGAGCTGCTTTCTCCGTGAGAGCAGACATGGACACCTCACAATCATTTCAATACTGTACAGCCATCCTTTCCTAGCCAAGAGTCTTGTGGGGCCTTAAAGATTCACAGATCCTGAGGCTTAGGCTTTCAGGGACTAGGACCCGGGAAGTGAAGTCAGCAGCGTCCTACAAACAGTGAGGGTTCTGGGAGCGCTGCGGCTGAAGATGGACTTCAAGACTCTTTGTTGGTTTTTGTTGCTACTAACTGCTTACCCTCTGGAAGACGCTTGCATAACATTATCTCGTGTGTGTGTGTGTGTGTGTGTGTGTGTGTGTTCATGCACTGATGAACTCATCCACTATATAGGTCTGTGTATGGCGATGACTTTACAATAAAGTAGATCTAAAGGAACATTCCATGGGCCAGGATTTTGTATTGGTAAGGGCTATAAGGACCAATATTTCCCACCACAATTGCTTATTGGGCAACCATGGAATCAAATCAGGCTAAATGCTAGAAGTACAGTTTCACTGGGTTATTATGGGTTGGGGATGCCACATAGGTATATGCATCAATAGGAGGGACATGCAGCAGGCCTAACCTTCTGTTCCTTCTCAGCATTTAGCACTGGCATCAGTGCAAGACCAGGCTGTACTGTATCCAGACATAGCAGACCTAGAAGGAGGCCCACTGCCATGATTCCATTTCATTTCACCAGAAATGCCTTGTGAAATGAAGCCAGACAAGTCCATATGGCTCTGCAGAAATAAAAAGTTCAAAGGAGTTCAGATGCCTATTCCTCTCCTTACCTAAGGAAGTCAAAGGTACAACAGTGCAAAGCCATTTCAGCCCCTAAGACTTTGGCCCATTTTTGCCAAACCCATTATCCTGACCAACCAAAATGTCTTTGGGAAACCAAGCCTACTTTATGGACCCTAAGGATTTTTTGGAGAGGTTGGAGGATTGGCATGTGTCTTCACTTTCCCCAGGGCTATCTCTAGCTTTTGTCGAAACCAGGTTGAAAACAGTTTGCTGGGGCCCCATAATGAATCAATATTGCCCTGACCCTGCCAGAACTAGGAGAGTCTCTGTGGCTGTGCTGTAATTAGAGCCCCAACCCCCATTGATGCAGGCCCTGAGCTACCACCACCTCCACCGCCTATGGCTGGTGCTACCATTAGGCCAACTAGGCAGCCGCCTAGGGCGCAGATCTCAGAGGGGTGCAGAAGGTAGGGGTAGGCAGTGCAAGTGGGGGGTGCAAGTACTTAGCCTTGCCTAGGGCACAAAATAGCCTGGCACCGGCCCTGCCACCGCCACCACACCACCACCCAGGCCTTCCCTTCAGACAGCTCTGGCCTTTCCTGCACCTGTGCATAGTCTTACATCCTCTTCCACTAGAGCAAGATGAAACTCAGAGCAATTTGCTCAAGGGTCCAGGCCACAACTAGCTCCTGAACAAGACAGACAAGGCTCACAGCCTGAAGGAACAAGCCAACAGAAGGAGCCCTAGAGACAAACACGAAGGAAAGTGTGGAAACAAGAGGGAGGGCTACCCCTGTTTTGTAGAATGCTTTTTCTCAAAATATTGGTGCTTTGGAAAGAGTCAATTGCATGCTGTCCTTCGTCAGGAGTAGCAGCATATGAAAACACCAACTCTGTTAGAGAAGTGGGGGGCACCTGATATCTTTCCATTCTTGGGCGCAAGAACTTGGATTGAATCGTCGTCGTCGTCGTCATCATCATCGGAACAGGGTACTATCTATTTGAGGGGACCCCTGTTTAAAAGTCCTCTTTCTAAGCATGCACAGATCAGTCGTTGGGAAACGGTGCCCATTCATTGTGCTCTAGCGCAGAGAAGAACCAAGTGCCCCAGGGCGCTGAAGTAGGCGGCAGCTGAGCTTAGATAACACTGCTGGGCGCCTTTCCCATTTGCTAGGGCGCTGCAAGCTTTGTTGAAACCGTCCCTTTCTCCCTTTCTCTCAAGGCCGAATGCAAAAAGATAATTGTTAGTGTCATGTCCAGCTCTGCTCTGAGAGCCGGCCCCTGTTGGGCACCCCAAAGGATCTCTCACTTAGATCCTTACCCAGTAGCGTTTTCCTCCAAGAAACGTGATTAAGGACTATACGGGATGCACACATGCATGCAAGGAGAGACATGTGCTGTTGGCAGGTACTTGGTAGAAAGCTTATCAGGCTTATGCTGTGACTGGAGTTTCGTACTGAGATGAACAGGAAAGAAAAAACAGAGTCACCAGAGGTCAGTTTAGGTTAGAGGTAGTGCCTTTGTCCCAGTTTACTTTCCCACGCCTTTAAAATGTGCCTGCATTTGGCAAACCCATGAGGAGAAACTCTGATTCCAATAAATATGCAGATACAATCGGTTTGGATTATTTCTGCTCACAACGCCTCATTGACTTATGGAATTCACTACAGCAAGATGATGGCTACTTGCTTAGAAGGCTTTTATTTTATTTTTTTAAGGATTAGATGCAGTCCTGATGGAAGAGTCTATCGAAGCCTCTTAGACACGATTGCCAAATGGAACCTCCATGGATACTGGCAGTCTACCTCTCAATACCAGACGCTGAAGACAAACAGGAGAGATGAAATTGCTCTTATGTTCTTCCTGCTTGTGTCCTAGAGACATCTGCTTGGCCGTTGCTAGAAAAAGGATGGTGGACTAGATAGATCTTAATGAGACTCATTAAAACAAGTATTATGTTGCAATGAATTTCAGTTATGTAGGTAAGTAGATAGATAGATAGATAGATAGATAGATAGATAGATAGATAGATAGATAGATAGATAGATAGATGTTATCTATATTTAGCTATAAATAGACACTTTTAGATTGGATTCCAATTCACATGTTATTGATTCCTGCTCTAAAACCCACTGATCCTGCACACAGGCAAGCATAATTTCAAAACGCCAGCCCAGAGAAGCGCACACCAAGTATTTCATCTATACAATGGAGAAATTACTCTGAGAAGTTATGATTACAGTAAGCGTTGAGTTCCCCCGTTCCCATCCATTTTCTTGGTTCTTTCCTGTTTCCCTTTCCTTTCCCCATAATGGATATTTGGGGGTGGCTGATACTTTTTACTGACCTTCCTTCTACGAGAGATGGAAAGGTACCTAGAAGATTTGTGCCTTCTGTGAAATCAAAACTATTTCTACCATGACAGGGAGCATGCTCAGAGTGGGATCACGTGATCCCTGCCCTCCACTCAAGAAGAGGAAATAACACATCGAGGATGATATATGTGCCCAAAACCCAAACAGAAGAGAACATGCATTGACTGACAGGCAATGTGACATTCGCACGTCTGCCACAATTCCATCCTCCCCCGCCCCCAGTTTTTCACTACCGCAAGTAATTCAGTCAAACTTCATTAGTCCCAGCTTGATCTCTTATTTTGACTTAAAAATTGTATCGTTGTGGGAATTTCTTTCTTTCTTTCTTTCTTTTAAAGCCATAAATATAGCCCATGTTCTGCCACAGGTAGAGAGGATAGATCATAGTGCTTAACTATTAATCGTGTGTGCTCTCATTTGGAAATATTTGTAATTCAGGGGCATTCTCCTTAAAATTCCTTCTGAATGATTTGGAATCAAGATTGGACTCCATAAAAAACGAGCTCAGTAAAAGAATATCACTTCAGCTCTGTGATGTATGAAAAAATAGCGAGCTGAAAATAAAAGTCGAAGGAGCGACAAGGTGGTGGGAGAGCTATGTGGTAAACAGCCGCTTACAACATTGTGCAAAGCCAGGTGCCTTTTTTAATGGAAAGGGGGACAATTCATCTGTCTTTCTGTCTAGTATTAGTCTCAACCAGGTATGATTTAGTGCTTTTTTTTTAAGTGGGTGAGAATGCAAATTCATTATTCCTCTATTTAGAGATGTATCCCTCCCTGTCCCTAGATACAGGGCGGATAGCAGTGTCAGTCACTGCTTGGCATGCAAGACGACATGCAAAGGGAGAGGAGTGGCGCGGTCCTGCAAACCTGACTTACAGAAACACGACCCGTAGCAATGCTGGGCTAGCTGAGCACAGCTGGACTGTAGGTTAGTCAGAGAAAGCCGCCTTTTCCAAAGAAATAGCTTCCTGAGTGCTTACTTGAGAATTGCATGAAGTGAATTCTGTCGGCATTCAGCGCGCAGCCAAAGATACCAGGAAGGTCTTACAAAAACTTACGTAGTATGACCTTTTCAAGCCGCCATATTTGATACACTTTGTATCCACTAACAGAGGAAATAGAGATCGACCAGGTGGAGGGTCGCTATTACAATACAAATCACTGGGGGGGCGGGGGGCGGGATCCAGAAGATTTAATTAAAAATCACATTTTTTTCAACAAGAACGACGCTCCTTCGTTCCCTTAAATTTGGCTGCATTTTTCCATTTTTGTAGACATGAGAGGAATAAAAAAATAAGGTTGAAACGGAAGCAAACTCTTGTGGAAGCAACGTTCCAGGAAAGCCAATTGGACCCACTTCTGTGTACATATGGCTAGTTACTGGGTGTCGACTTCTCTTTGTTCCTAAAGGCGTTGCAAAATACTGCCAGCATATCCCAAACAAATATTTGCATCGGGCAAATTTTCAGTTAATCTAGATTTCTTCAGGGTGTCTCCCCCTACCCCCGTGAAATGAATATATGGTGAATTTTGTGGCATTCCGAGCCTTGTCAGTAAAGAGACTTGGCCATTATTTTCGTCTTCCAATGCAAATTGCAAAATTCATTTTAAACAGGCATTTATTGGCATTTCTCCTCCTCCCGCAAACTCTCTGGTTAGAACAATCTGAGGATATTGTGAATGGAATTGTATTTGCATGTCTCCCGTGGGTGCTTTATACATTAGAACACTTTAAAATGGCTGTTGTAAAGAACTCGCTTCTACAGGAAACCTATTGAGAATATTAATTAATCTGTGGGAGAGTGCTTGAAAATATTATCCTTTAAAATATTGTAATATGTTGAGCAACCCAGCAGAGAGGTGGGGGGATGGGGCGTCTTAGATAGTGGGAAAGGATTCACAATGTGTGGTGGGTCCCACTAAATTCACTAATTTCATCCAGATCTCAATTATCTTTCTCATGGGGTGGGCTGTCGAATACATCATATTTTATCCCCCTCCCCTTTTAAAAAAGAGTCTATCTTGCGTCTATGCAAATTGCACTGATTGACTGATTTGTTCCTGGTATTGATTTATTATCCGGTTCTGAAAGAGCTTCTCTATCAAATGGCGTTTCCATTCGGTCAAGAGTTGAATCCCCAGTTATTGATTTTTGTGCGATTGTGCTGTGCTTGACTTAAAGGTTTTTGGTGTGTGTGTGTGTGTGTTTGGTCTCTCCTGCCAGAGACCCATATTAACTATGCCTTGTACCCCAAAATTATGGCAACTGTTGTCGACTTCTTATTGGAGAGGGGGTTCTGTTAGAGAGTGAACCTTCCCCGATATAAAGGCGGTGCTGAATCCTATGCTTCATCAGTATTACTATAAACAAAGCAATACTTCCAGTATTTTACTGTGTGTGTCTTCAAAAATAACTTATAAACCTATTTGTCCTTCCATAGATCAGTCCATATGTCTAGGCTTGCTTTTTGGAGCTTAGACAATGGAAGAGAGTACAAAAAAACAACAACAAATGTACAGTTCGTTACCCTTTTCTCCTGCAGTATCTGGTGACACTTATTCCTCAATTCACTTATATTAATTAATGTAACATCAAATTAATACAGTATAGCACAATGCATATGCGAGATCTATCTACACACCTTCATCCTTGTATACCTGGTTAGATATACCTGTAGATGCTTGTATGCAGCAGTATATGTATACAACTATTAATACGTCTCTGCCCGGTATTTCCTGACAAGTACAGATTTCTCCCCATTCAGTGACCCAACGAGAACAGTCACGTGGGGAAAAGCGAGTTACTACTGTTGACCTTTCTATTTATTTTGTGTCCAAGTCAGGATCAGAGTTTGCTTGAGACTGTAACATAAACAGCCACAGTAACATGAACTGTAATGTAATCTATAAAGCATTTGCAGGAGATTTGCGAAGCCTCTTAAGCATGCCTGTGGTAAAAGCACGCCTCTGCTCTACCCGTCTTTGAAGACAGAAAACTTTTTTCTCTCTCTCTCTCTTTCTCCTTCCTTTCCCTTCCCTATTTTTTGCGGCGGGGCATGATGAGATGGGAAGAACTATCAGTGCCAGTATTTCCCCTTTGAAAAACAGTACCCTACTCCCACCCCCAGAATTGCTATGATTCCCCTTCCCCCAACCCCTCCACTCACCAGGTGGCTTCTAATCAGATATACCTCCCCCCCCCCCCGCACCTCAAATAAAAGTGATGGGTGGCTAGACTTTTATTACAGGAGCCTTTTCCAGGCAGGAAAGGGAGGGGGTCGTAAACTCACGTAGGTGTCCGGTTTGATCTGTCTAATCACAGGAAGTGGGGGCTGTGGAGATGGGTGGCTTCGAGGTTGTAAATTCCACCGATCTGCCAGCCCTTTGCTTTCCTTTCCTTTCTCAAAGGTGCCTGTGAAAAAGATGAAACAAGGGGGGGGGGGCAATAAACCACTCGTGCTGTGGTGTAGGAAAGAGTGCACCCAGCACCACTGAACCCCCACCCCCACCCCCGTAAGTTAGGGCTGTAAACAAACACTTGTCTCTCCTGCCTGGAATCCCAGACCAGATACTTGTAGTGCTGACTCCTGTCGAAAAATGAGGTTTAAGACCCCTTGGTAGTGAAGATGGATGCGCCAAGGAGCTCTGGCAGGCTCTGACCCTCTCACGGATGGGAACTTCGTGTGCGCTAAAGGTGGCTCATAAAGCAGAAGCAGTAAGCAGCAGAACCTTTAAAGCAAGTGGTCCGAGTGGTGCCCTGCGGGAGGTGGTGTCAAGGGCCGAAGGAGCCTCTGGAGGCTTAGGCAGGGCTCGAATTGGGAGCCGCTCCCTGAACTGAAGTTGATGACCTGGCCTCTTGCGATTCACAGCCCAAAGGGGTTTCCCCTCCCGGCTGCCCGCCTTCTCTGGGCATTGGGATGTTTATAACCCTGCGGGAGGGAGGGGCGCAGAGAGAAAGAGAGAAAGAGAACCATACTTTCCCCAACCGACTTAGATTTGTGGCCTCAGGAGGTTCGCTGCCATCAAAATAGACACAGACACACACATACAGAGGGAAATCAGCTTTTCACCTCGGCATGCCGAGAATCAAACCTCCATGGGCACAGGCCGAGCCAAGAGCGCAGGCTTTTGACGTCGAGGCTATTAGCACACCTGATTAGAATATATTTAAAGGAAGAAAACAAAGAGGTGAAAGGGATCCCTTTTGGGGATCACTCCCTTTATGACTGATTTATGGGCAAGGGTTGGTGTACTGCTTTGTGTGTATGTTGTGGTAGGAAGTAATCTCTTCCTAGGAACACTGGTTGCCTTCAAATTAGCCAATATCTGTCTGTCTATCTATCTATCGCTGATCTGACAAATAATCTCTTAAATCATTAGATCATAGAAGATAGTATTTATCCTCTAACAGTTTCTCAACAAATACTTAGATGATTTTGATGATGATAAATAAAAACATAGAAAAAGAAAAACAGAAAAACAGAAATGAATGAATGAATGAATAAAATAAAGGCATTGCCTTAATACTCGCTGGGCAGGACTTCCCAACAGGCATTTCCACACAGTGTGACTTTCATTACACAAAGCTCTCTTTCCGACTGTTGCTACTGTTGCGCCTTTGTGCACGTTAAAAGGCCTTCCACACGGGTCGACATATATTTTACCTGTCGTTAACACCTTGGCACTTTACATCTGTGTTTTGTTGGATGTGTGTCTGTCGAAATTAATTCCCCTATAATGCTGCTGAGAAATCTGGAAGGGTGGCGGATTCTAGGCCATTCTTAAGGTTGCTAGGTCATATGTAAGCGGAGAAGTGGAGTATGAAGAAGCCTATATTTTATGCTGGCTTCCTAACAGGCTGCACTTGCTGTGCACCCTGTGTTTGCAGCGTGTTGTGTGCGCGTGCGTGCAGTGGACTGCTTTTAGGAGAAGTAGCTATCATTCTGCCCAGTTATTCTTCCACGCGTGTCTTTCCACCCCTCATTGTTGTCTCCTAGTGAATCCATCTTGGTGTTCTAGGGTACTCACCTTTCACGGGCTTTCCCATCCTAGACTGGGGGCTCATTCCATTTGAGAAAAGCCCCGCAATTATTCATGGTCATAGGGGCTTGGGGCGATTGGGGATGTGTGGTGGTTCCCTCTCCAGTTCCCGAATAAGGCAGGCGATTTCTTATCAGAACTGATGCAGGAAGCTTGGTTGTGTATGTCATTCCTGAGATTTCTCTTGTCCAGCTCCGCAGTTCCTCTGACTTCTGCAGGTTTGACTAATGACACTTGCAGTTGACAAAGTCTACAGAAATATAATCGCCATACACTTCTAGACCCTCCCACATTTATTTAACAGCACAGAACCTTCTGTTTTCATCGGCCCTCAAGTTTCTTTAAGTTCCGCCTGCTGCACTGTACTTACAGTTTACAGCCTTCCCTGAATTGCGGGAACTAATAAACGTTTTATTAAAAGGTTTTGATGGATTCACCTTTGGGATTAACTAAGATAATAGTTTATTACACTGTAAAAGATTAAACTGAGAGTACCCTGGTGGGGAAAAAAATAAACATTACAAATAACAAAGCTCCTCTTTAAGCATAATGCACCGTTGTTAACAGCCTCAATACATGACTCACTAGACTTTTTTTTTTAAGGATTCAGATACTCATCTGATATTCAAAGGTAATTAGAAGGATCTTTCTAGACATCCACAAATGCATTTCCCCCCAGTCCTTCCCTTGGTAGGTTCTACGTGGGGGTGATGGGGCTCCAGCGCCTGATCGATCAAAAGATCAAATCAGGTAGCATCAACCAAGAGTGGGCACTGCGTGGGGTAGGTTAATGGGACGAAAGGGATTCCAGAGTGATCACTGTCACTGAACTCATTTCTTCCCTTGGAAAGCAAATACTTTCTCTCTCGTATGGTACTTGATTCTCTCTTGAATGTTCTCCCCTGTCCCCTGCGTGCAGAAGGACTATTGCAGTCTGGATTAAAGCGCGTGCACATTCACATACATGCACTCATGCACACGCCTTTGTGTGCACAATCATTCAAATTTCCTGCTGACCATAGAGTCAGGAATCATGAGAAAAACTAAATATAGCCCATACAATCGGATATCAGCGAGCGAGCAAGATGGAGATGCGCGTTTACGCATGCTTCTGCTTCAAAGTCTGGAAGGTCTGTGTTGTTCTTTTGTTGTTCTTCTGTTGCAAGGACCTCACACAGACAGATACGTGACAGTGTATGCACCTTTGTCCGTGAATATGTTTGAATCTACCATTCCAGCATGTGTATATATAATTTGTGTGTTTGTAGGTACGTAGGTGTAAACAAAAACATCGAGATGTGTGTGTGTGTGTGTGTATAACAATTCAAATATATTTTTTATCCTATACACGAATATGTGTGAGTGTGCTTACTTGCAAACACTTATTATTCGTATATACTGGGAAAGCTATACATTCAGTCATAGAAGAGAATCTACATCTGCATTACTATGTATTCTTTCGAAAATGACAGGCGTGTATAGACATCCGGTACTCCCCCCCCCCCTTAAAGTAACATTAATTTAAAGAAGCCAACTATCTTATGCAATGTTTTTATAAGAGCTGGTGATCCAGCCCATCACTAGTTTCAGAGCAGTTGCCAGGAGGTTGCACTTCATTAGATTGTGCACCTACACACCTGTTTCCAAAGGATATCAAAGTTTGTTCTGATCTTTGCCTGGAAAGTCAGTGGTGCCCATTTGCCCCATCCCATCCCCATCCACTTCCCCCACTTCACGCCACTCTCTATTGTTGGGTAACCACTCAAGGATCTCATACAGCTCCAATAATTTCAACATATTTCTCATCCGAATGAACTATGGACACTGTGCTTCAGTTTCCTGCTTGACACCCGTAGACACCAACACATAGCTGTGCATATCACAGTACCACCCTATTTACTGTGGGCATCGGTTATTTTGCGAAACAGTTTATTTTATGAGTTCTATCCGGCTCTTAGAGCTCATAGAATGATAGGACTCATACAATAAATCGCGTCATTATAGGAAAATCAGACAGCATTAAAAATATAGAGCCTTATTGATTCCAGAAACTGAACTCAAGCCAGCCAGGATCTGGAGGAGGTACTTCTGAAGTTACTCCTGATCCAGAGAGCTGCTTTCTCCAAGGGGTGCTTCACATGAAGGTCCTGCTGAGTTCACACATGCGTGTTCATCACTGGACAACAAACCCAGTGTACACAGCATATTACACACCAAGCTCCACAAAAGGAGTTTTGATTTGAGATCATTTAAAATACAATCTGTTTTCAGTGGAGGTAGATCAGAGTTCAGGTATAGTTCATGGAAGGACGAAGATTGGTATACATTCACGTGTGAATCAGTACTCTGTGTCTCCAACCGTATGAGGAAGGAACATCAGCATCAACGTCCCATCACTTGATATGAGGGAGGGGGAACTGCTTAGCTACTTCTCCTGCTATTACTACTATACCATTACTCCACCCCGTCCCCACTGCTGTTAACCCTCCATTTAGCACCAACGATGTGCCTGGTGCCACCAGCCTCCTTTCTCCCTTATTCTCTTTAGACAGCAAATGTTCTGATTCAACAGCAACAAGATGGAGAACCAGTCTATAGATTCTATAAAAACAAGGTTCTCCTATCCTCCCCGTCCCATCCAAAGCATACTATCATTTGGCCATAAATGGAGGCATTCGAAGAGGCGAATGTATCTGATGCCCCTGCAAAACAAACCATCCAGTATCAGATTCAGCAAGGGCAGTTTAAAATGTGTGTACATGCGTTCGTCTCACACAAGAAGGTCCCCCAATAGATTTTCTAGTGGACAACTAAGAAGTTATCTGCATAATCTTTTCCTTTCAAAGAGTTCTGTTTTCCTTAGAAGCTACTCCGCAGGTTCTGCAACAGGGTGAAGACAAACATAAAAGGTATTTATAGGGCAGAAACGGGGGATTCTCTGTGTTTCTGGAATAGCTGGGACTTGAAACCCTTATCCAGATCAGCACTTTATAAAAACACAGGCCCCTCTCAAATTTTCATTCGCCAGAAGACCAGTCCCCAGATCACCAAATTAGTGATCTAGAGACTGAATTTATTTATTTTTAAACCCAACAGACCCAACATTCCCAATAGACAGCTTCTAAACAAGGAAAGGAAGCTTAATGCTAAGAAGTGATGTATACCAAGCACAGTAAAGTATTTAAAAGACACACATTAAAGTTACTTTTTTTCTTTGTTTCTTTCAATGCTTACACGAACATTATCATTTTAACAGATGGGGAGGTTTCCCCCAACCTTTTATTTAAGGTCTACATGGTATCACAAGACCTTTAAAAATCAGTGTTTTTTCCTTTAAAAAAAACAAAAGCAAAACAAAAGGCAAGACCCTTACCAAACGTATCTGCATTAAACCTATTAATAGATATAGATATAAGTCTTTTTTAAAAAAACTAGCAACCACACACAGTAAAGCAAACGCGATTCCGACCCAGTTGAAAATTATTGTTTGGACTCCGGAGTCTTGAAGAGTTCATGAACGGAGGCTCCTCGCTTAGCCCCTCAAATAAATAAATAAATAAATAAATAAATAAATAGATAAATAAATAAGGTGGATTTGCAATATAGATTTGAATCTGGCTTCGGTTGAATGGGTATGGGGAGGGGGAAGTCTTTCTTCCCAACTAGATTTGGGGGAGGGGGTTGTTAAGAGAGAGAGGAAAAAGTGGGATGGGACGGGATAAGGAAAAGCAAAAGCAAAAAAGAAAAACCAACAATTTCTCCAGCATAAAAATGAAACATCATATTCCTTTGCCTTTGGGCTTCATTTTTTCCCTTCTACATTATAACTAGTTATTGAACTCGCTAGAAGATCTAAAGGCCATTTGCGAGGAGACAAATTTCAATGGTGGTTCCCCATCAATAACTCCTTGGCAGTGACCTATTGGATCAAGTCAAACAGTTGAGGTGAAATTCAGGTCACGCCGTCTAAGCAATATTAAAATGCGCCCACTTTTTAAAAAGCCACTTTCAACGAGATTTGAAGAAAATTGAATTCCTGGGAGAGGGAGGGGGAAATGCGGGGGGGGGGTTTGTAGGGGTGCTGCGGGAAAGAGAAAAAGAAAATTGTTTGTACAGATATCCTCCCCCCCCTCCCCCAACAAACAGGAAGAATTCCTCTTTAATATTTTAAATCGGAGATAAATATTTACACGACTTTAGTTTTTGGATAAGCTAAAAGAAAAATGTGCGTGGTGTGTGTTACTTCTGGTGACATGCTTTGCTTATTCAAATCGTTTTGCGCCGACTCATTACTTTTAGTGACAACAGATTTAAGGAAAAATCAATTAGACATTTGCATATTTCTTTGCATAAATTAGACCTGTCTCTTTGCGTTGTGGGGGACAAGAGAGGGGGGTAATACCGAACGATTTCGTGGCACTTAGTGTTTACAACTTTTAAAAGAGAGAGAGAGAGAGAGAAGAATAAGAAGAAAAGAAAAATGAAAACGTAATTAATTCCATAGAGTTACACACATCGTAGAGAGACACGCTCATAAGTGGTATATATTTTCAGGAAAAAGCTGTCTCCACTCTTCATTCATAGAACTTTTAAGAGAATGGTCATCATATAGACAGGATAAAACTGAGTTCAGTGGTAAAATCGCATGTTAATTTAGCAGGGAAGCTATTTCATATGTGGGGGAGAGATAGAGTTTATGGGGTAGATACTTTTTTTAAAATCTTCAGTGGGGGTTCGGAATACATGGATACATATCAGATTAAATTCATCCTTGCCCACCATAGCATTTGTTTAGGTTAAAAAATAATAATTGTGATAATAACCACAAGTATAAGTATTCCTGAGGGATACTAACATGTAGGTTTTTACACTGGGATGTGGACTGCCCTCCCTAAAAATCGCCCCTGGATTTTGACTGGTTTGTAGTCGATGTTTAGAGCTGAATTTTTTTGTGAGTGCCCCTCTTTTTGGTGTGGGGAGTTGTTTGGATGTAACCTTAACTAGGAGATGGTTCACATGCTGGGGGTGGGGGATGGGATTTCCTTGTATCACGGCGATTATTAGCATGATGATTATTATGATCACTAAACATGGAAGCAGCAAAACCTCGCTGGCGTGTGTGTGTGTGTCTTTTCCAAGATGCACAGATTGCAAATGGCTAGAGGTGTAGGTTACCAAGCGGTCAGTATGGTAATAGCCTGCACAATGAATCCGCTGGGACAATGAACACTTATTTTTCTTCGGTACTGTCAAGGAGGCGCTTTGTACTCAGAAATGGTCCTGCAAATGGTAACCAGATAGATACACGTTTTGCAACCCGATTCTTGGCTAGGATTGGAAATAAAGGCCAGAAATTATTTCATCGGGGTGTTATGATTCTCTTTGCTGTTGTCACTTTAAAAACAAAAGCAAAACTCTTTTGCCGATATTGTTGTGCTAGTTGGGAGAAACTGAGGCCAGTGTGAACGGGCTGCAGGGATTCCTTACAGACAAAGGAGATTTGTGCCCCAGTATTGCCCCGCCCCCGTATGTCTTTGGAACTTTCCTTGACAGAAGCACTAAAAGAAAACTCTTCCAAATGTTGAAGGAAATGTTCGTTTTTAGAAAGCTCATTAGGAAAATACAAACTTAAGGGACTAATGTGGCATGATTTTAAAAGGGAAGGCCAGATGTCAGAGATGGGGATGAATTGAAATGGACAAGGACGTAGGGCAATCGACCGCAATGATGAAATTAAAAAATAAAAATAACCAAGAAACTGTATGATTAAAGCTGAAGTTCTATGGACGCTCACTTGGGAGTAAACTCGGTTAAACTTAGTGGGGCTTACGTCTGAGTAAGCGTGTCCAGCACTGGGCTTCATGGCTGCATTTTACTACTGGATCCTATATACTAGGAAGTAAGCCTCGCTGAGTTTCAAAGGACGCCCTCCCAAGCAAACCTGCATGCATCTATGCATATATTTACTAATTATAAAACTGCAGCCTCGTTTGAAAATGGTGTCCATTGAAAGCAGTGGGACTTAACTTCCAGTAATTGTGTTCTGCCACCATACAGTTAGTCTTCTTTCCGTTGACATCTAGCAGAATAACCAAAAGAACAATCATCAGGTTTTAGGTCTGTGATGGATAGATGTTTGTTAGGACGATCTCAGAAGGCAGAAGTTTTGAGACCCAGGTCTCTGGCGTATTCTTACAAAGTATGTCTGCTCAAGTTCTAGTCAGGTTACATCTTCTAGTTCAGAGTATGTCTACTCAGAAATCCTTTCTGAGTTCAGCAGGACCTTCCTTCCTTCCTTCCTTCCTTCGAATGATATTCATTATGCTCTTAGTAGTCTGAGGATTGTGCCCATTACGATCATAATGAATATGCTCTTAATGGGCACAATCCTCAGACTACTAAGCCCCACTGAATTCAATAGGAGAGAGTTGTCTCTCCTGCTTAATTGAGACAATAAGATTGCCAAGACAGTGTGTGCAAAGCAGGCTGCATAAATGCCAACTACTTGTACAAACAGCAGTAGCACTAGTAGCAATAACAGCAGCAGCACAAGGGGTACTCATATAATAATAAAATCACAATGATTACTTTCCTGGAAAGCAGCAGTCCTGAAACAGTATTCACTGAAGACACAGGGAGGGGGGTGAGATAGAGAATGAGAATAAGAATTATCTTTTGCTCTTTCCCCTTAAAATCATAGGGCATAGTCCAGCAAAATGTAAGCTCCTCCCCATTGCTTCCAGTGGAAGAGATTAAACTGCTACTACTGCTGTTGCTCCTCTTTAAAGCATCCTCCCCCCCTCTCTCTTACACACACACACACACACACACACTTTATCCGGTACAGTTACAGCATACAGCTAATAATAACAGGAGTTGTAAAGCTAGTCTGCAACTATGTCTGAGTTAGGAGAAGAACACATTTTTATTTATTTCTCTTCCCATGTGCTGAACCATCCTCATCCCCTTCATCCTCTTCAGGAATCGGTCAGTCAGTCAATAAGACAGCAAGCTGACAGTTCCCCTTAGATGGGCAGAAGTCTGTTTCACAGCCTTAAATTTAGGGACTGAAAATTAAAAACCTCTTAATAATGGAGCAAGGACAGAAGTGGCCAACTACATAGTAGAGCCATTGGGATCCAAAGGCCCGGATAGATAGATAGATAGATAGATAGATAGATAGATAGATAGATAGATAGATAGACAGACAAATAGATGCTAAGTAAGTAGTGATGATCAAAGCAGAAAGTAAAGTTGTGTTCTATGGCTCAATTCCCAAAGGGATGAAAGCATGGATTCCATCCTGATCTAGGAGGAATCCTCCAGAAATATGCAAAGCACACCCTACCTGGAAATAGCTTAACTTGAGGAAAGACTCTTTGAAAGTCATGACAGCTGCTCTCCCCTCCCTCCTCCACCACATCCTTGGGGGGGGGGGATTCTGGAGGACATAACTTGGGGCGGGGGAGGCTGGAGCACCCTTCCCCCTCCATCTCCCAGTATCACAAAGGCCCAATTCTCCAGCCGTTTATATGTACCCTGTAGAATCGAATTTGTGTGAGCACCTTAATCACAAATTCGTCTCTAGGGGAGTATATGGACGATGCCAAAGCCTTGTTAATGTTCTGCTTTCTTTGATTTCCCCTTAATTGCAGATGTTGTAATTAAAATCCGGGGTGTATTTCATTTGAAAAGAAATATGCATTTCAAGGAAGGGCAGACACATCCAGAGGCGGGAGCTTCTAAAATAAGGAGTTGAAATAACATGGAAGGCGAAAGGGACTGGTGATCATAAAATAACAATTATTACTTTTTCGTGGAAAGAAGAAATAGCAGCCACGACTAACACAAGCTCACACAAGCCTTTGCCAGAGAGAGAGAGCGCGCGAGCAAGAGAGAGAGAGACCTAAGCATTTCAAGTGACTGATTTATGGCGTTTTACAGCCCCATAAAAACTGTTACAACCAGCCCAGAGCCTCCGACACCGCTGGCACATTTAGTCTAATAAATAAAACATAAACAGTTAACTTTATGTGTCACTTTTATTGTTATCAAGTAAAATATTGCAATGCCCTGCAAGCTATGATTTTCAACTATAATTGTTATCAAGCAGTACAAGGGATTAATCCGACTCCCTGTGCCCCGTCTTCTTAATGTAAGCTATAGATAAAGCCCTTAACTGCAGTAACTGCACTCTTGGAAATGTTGGCTTCACATCTCAGCTTCTTTCACCTACCCGGGGGTCTGTTCATACTGGCATCTGGATTTCTTTTTAAAAAGAAAGAAAACGCCTTGTCCTGGTACCTCTTCTGTCCATCACCCTAAACACCACAAAGATGTCAGAAGCTCTGAATGGACTTTGCATGCCTCCTCATGGATCTGTAGTAGAAGGGGGAATCAAGTTTGCTTCTTGTAGGGAAATGCGGGGTGGGGAGGGTTCATATATTTCTACCTCCCTCCAGACTGGATGGAAAGTTTGTGTGTGACTGTGAGTGAGTGTGGGTGTGTGATAACCAAGCAGAACCGTCCGTTACTAAAAGCTAGCATCAATTAAAAATAACATACCTATCTACTGCTTCTCCCCCCCTCCCTCTACTTACTAAACTTTTTTCATCCCTACTGGTTAGGATTGGGAGGATGGTGGTCCTGCCATCTGGCTGGATGGAACGGCTCCTGCTTTAATTCACAACCATATCAGCTCTTAATGCAACCGAATAAGATCGCCCTTAAGGAAAGGTTGATGAGCATTTACAGAGAACTCCAAATGACGCAAAGGTGATTTGCATAGTCCCTTCCCCCACCCTCCTCCCAGGTAAACTGCCTCCTTTGTCTCTCTTCTGCAAACAATTGCATTATAAATATTGAACTATCTTCTTTGGGGTGGGGGTGGGGCGAGTGTTCAGGGTGTGTGTGTGTGTGTGTGTGTGTATGTGTGTAGGTGGTGGGGAGAACAATTCTGCAGACAATGACACAAACCGTGTCCTGGGGGAAGAGGAAAGGGAGGCGGGGGCATCTCTCTCCCTTCAGCTTTCCTTTAAGATGAAGCGAGCAGAAGAATTTTAAGCACGTCCCCATTTTCGGCAGCGTAAATGAATGGTGGATCTTCCTAATTAGGATTTACTAAACTCTCGAATCGCTGCATGAGAGGACTTAACTGTGTATCGGAGTGGGGGGGGGAGCACCTAATATTGAAGGAGCTTCTTCTCCTAGCCACCATCTCTCTGCCAATGGATGAGTTTACTTCTATTATTATTCTCTCAATGCCTGTTTCCTTGTAAAGAAAAGAAGGCAATCCAGTGTTGTTGCCCTGCCTCCCACCCACCCACCTTTTTTTAACTCTGACTTTGGGAAGACCACACAAACAACAACAAGAGCACACACACACACACACACACACTCGCGCGCGCACACACAAATTGGATACATTTTGAATAAGCTTTTGGTTCCTTATCCGGGGACTAGCTCGGCTGGCGTGATTGGCGCAAATAGTCACATGGTGAAACTAACTTTACGGGGTCGCCAGCTAGTAGGAGGGTTTTATGGAGCAGAAAAACGACAAAGCGAGAAAAATTATTTTCCACTCCAGAAATTAATGATCATGAGCTCGTATTTGATGGACTCTAACTACATCGATCCGAAATTTCCTCCATGCGAAGAATATTCGCAAAATAATTACATCCCAGACCACAGTCCGGAATATTACAGCCGGACTAGGGAGTCCAGTTTTCAGCATCATCACCAGGAACTGTACCCTCCACCTCCTCCACAGCGACCCAGCTACCCCGAGCGCCAGTACAGCTGTGCCAGCCTCCAAGGTCCCGGCAACCCCCCAGCGCATCAGAGGGGCCATGGACAACCACCCGGAGGCCACCATCTCCCCGAGAAAGCACAGCAGCTCTGTGACCAAACGGCTCTCTCCAGCACAGCCACCTCTCCATCCCCAGCCCCTCCAGCCTGCAACCAGCAAAACCCCGAGCATCCTAGCAGCACGGCCACTAAGCAACCCATAGTCTACCCATGGATGAAAAAAATCCACGTCAGTACTGGTAGGCAACTTTTCTCCTCTCTCTCTCTCTCTCTCTCTCTGTGATTTTTTCCCCCTTCACACCATGCTCCCAGCCAGGCTCACCCTCTCGCTCTCTCCTCACACTCGCTCAGTCTCCCTCTCCCTCTCACACATGCACTCACTCTCTCTCCTTTTTTCCCATCTCCTCCTTTGCCTTCAACGAGAGTCTTTGGGTTAGCACAATTGAGCTGGATTTACGACTCCGAGTGGGTAATTACACCCACCATAAATTTTATAGCCAAGCTAGTCTGGGCAGCCCCAGCCATGTGGTTCGTTCTGTTATGTATGTGTGAAACTCCAAAGGCTTTGCGAGGGGTGCATAAATAATTCAGGCTCTTTTCAAGCCAGGGAAACCCCTTCTTATTAGAAGAGAAAGTCTTGGGTTCTTTATAACCCATTTAGCTGATGACTTTTTCCCCCTTGCTCTCTCACTCCTTCTCTCTCTCTCTCCTTCTTTCCCCCTGAGCCACTGGAGAGCTTTCTTTCTCTCTCTATGCATCTCTCTCGCTCTCGTCCTCTGCCTTTCTCTCGCTCTCTCTCCCTCTCCCTCCCTGTATTCATGCTAATCTTTCGTTTTTCCAGTGAACCCCAATTACAATGGAGGCGAGCCCAAGCGATCCAGGACTGCCTATACCAGACAGCAGGTCTTGGAATTGGAAAAAGAGTTCCACTATAATAGATACCTGACTAGGCGGAGGCGCATCGAAATCGCCCACTCTTTATGTCTCTCGGAGAGACAGATCAAGATCTGGTTTCAGAACAGGCGGATGAAATGGAAAAAAGACCACAGGCTGCCCAATACCAAAGTGAGATCTACGGCTCCCACCAATTCTTCCAGCAGTTCCATTCCTGCTTCTTCCAACCCGGCTGCTAGCGAAGAACATTCGCAAAGCTCATCTCAGGACCAACGAGCAGAGGATATTACAAGGTTATAAACAAACAAACACCCCCACACACAAAAAAGAATTGACTCTGATTATTTATAGAATCTAATATATATCTATATATTTTGGTTCTCTTTTTTTTCCTCGTAGTTTTCCCGTGCGTTATATATATTAAGAAAAAGAGGAGAAAAAAACCACACACAAAAGACTGAGGTCTCCTGCAGGATCTCAAGCTTTAGGTGCATGTATTAATTAGCATGAGAGGCCAGGTGAAATACCTGCTGGTTTTTTTAAATGCCATTTTCAGGGTTTTATTTATTTTTTAAAAGGAAGGAATGGAGGGATGGGCAATGCGTGTGTGCGTGTGTGAGAGGCTGTATGTGTGTTGTGGGGGAGGTAAATGTTCTGTTTTCGATGAAAATTCGGGGCATATGCTAATAATTACACAGGCAAGGAAAGAATGTAGTTATTTTTGCTCTGTGCGTTTACAAATGGAGAACAAAAAATATGGACCACTGAAGGCTTTTTATTCTTTTTGTATAAATGTGGGGAAAGGTTTTTAAAGGGGGGAAGCAGCACAAGAGCTAAGTCGTAGCTGAGGAACTTACGGTTTATTTAAATGTGAGAAACAAAAAGAGAAGAGAAAGGGAGAGTGAACGCGATGGAAAGTTGAAAGAAAGAGTCAATAGCTAGATTTCCTTTTTGGTTTTGGTTTCGTCGTGGTTCTTGTGTTCTTTGGACTGATTTTACATGATCATTGTAAACTTGCAATAAAAGAGTTTTAGTGTATATGTGAAAGTCCCCTTGTTCAATAAAAACCAGTGAGTGTGACACGATTGACTTTGGAATATCTGGTGAGTTATTTGCTTCCTTCTTATCTATCAAAAAGGAAAAGGGGGGGTTGGGGGAGGGTGTGACACTAATTTTCTGAGCAATGGGCACTTTCTTATCTAAGTTGACGAAATGTGTTGTTGTTTTTTTAATGACTTTTGGTGCCATCTTACATGTCACTGAAGTCAGTGGCAAATCTGCCATTGATTTTAGGAATCCTGGTTTGTCCCCTTTTGTCCCCTGTGACACCACAACATGGGGCAATGTGTTTAAAATGTAAACCTCAGATTCTACTAGGAACTCAGGTTCTACTAGGACTTAGCCTTGAAGGTGTCACTGTGTGTTATTAGAAAGAGCCCTGTCTCCCTGTCTCCTACATTTAAATCGGGCTGTATATTTTATAAATGCATCTGTTGTTATGTTTGTATGTAAATTCTTATCTATTTCTTTAGGAATACAAATGCTGGAGGTTTACTCTCTGTAAACAGAGGAAGTTCCAGCTAAAGTGTACCCCTGCTCCTGAACTTTCTGTAAATTGTTAACATTGACACTGTGGTACATATTGTAGGAAGGTATTGCAGCGAATCAGGGTTTGTTTACTTCCCTGAGGGAAGCAGAAAGGGTGGTTGAGAGGAGTGTAGTACAGATGTGCGTGCACAAGGAACACTTCTTGCGTGTCTGTGTATGTGTGGATGTATGGATGGACAGACAGACAGGGAGATTCTTGGCTTGAAAGTAAAAAGGCATGTGGTGGAACTGTGCTTCATACCTCTTCCCAATGGAGGATTGTTTGACATTCAGTTACATTCTGTAAGCATCCTAAGATCCCAAACCACAAACCTGTTAGACTGAAGCTGCAGGGCTTAATCTAGTTTTATTTTCAATAGATTACCATGGAGTTTCAGCTGTCTTACCCTTTAAGTATAACCAAGTTTACAACTATACTGCAATATTACAAAGTTATGGATTGTGTTGTAAAACATTCCAGTTCTTGTTGTATTGGTGGTAGTATTGGCATGCTGAAGGTTGGATGAAGGGGAACTGTTTTTCTCACTTTATCTTGTATTTCTCTCCCCCCTCCCCCCATGATCTAGAGTCCATTAAGCAAATCATTTCAGCATCTATGGTAGAAGAAAGAGGCAGGGTAGGAGAAAGTAACTGACAAGGGAAACAGATTATGGGAGCGATCTACATCTCATTCAAGTCAATGCAGAACTTCTATTGATTTTAAATGGGCCAGAATTACACTGTAGCTGCAATCCAGGTCTGCTTGGAAATCAGTGGCCAAAGAGCCATGGATATCAATGGATCAGGATGACACACTTCTGCCTTTTAGTTCTATTACTCCATTTTTTAAAAAAGTCAGCCCCTCTTTTAATCATGTGTTTGCATTGTAAGGGATCAAGAAAATCCTTAGCATGTTAGGCATGAAACCTGTGATTGTATTTTCACAATTCCCTGGCCTTTCAAGGCAAGGGATGGACTGAGTGAATGGCTGGATGTTATCAGTGACTTAGAATGTTCCCTTATCATTATCAGGCCCTTACTGGTCACTTTATTTTGTTAGGTCAAGTGGGGGAAAATAGGTACTAGTAGTCATCACTAAGGCTACAGCCCTTGCACATTTACTTCACACAAGCGCCAGTGAATTTAATGGGGTTTACTTTGGAGTAAACATACATAAAATTGGATTGTATGGTGCATAGTGTGTGTGTGTTTACCAAACTTCTTCCTAGTCTATTGGGAGGGGGGGGGACCTAGTCTTTTGCCTGTTCTTGCATACACAAGACCCTGTGCATATTAATGGTAAATAAAAGAAAGGTGTATTTTTAAAAAAGAAGTCTTAACCTTGCAATAATTATGCTACCAACTGAATGGCCATGTGTTGCAAAGTTTATCTTCAATCTCTCTCTCTCTCTCTCTCTCTCTCTCTCTCTCTCTCTCTCTCTCTCTCTCTCTCTCTCTCTCTCACACACACACACACACACACACACACACACAGAGTGGGGTGGGGAGAGAGAGAGAGACAGAGAGATCCCCTCCTTTACAAGGACTTCTATTGCATATGACCCTGGAAAACTATGTATGGTTGTGTATCTGTGTTGGGCTTATTATTTTTTAAATTTCCTCACACACAGAGGGAAAGGGAGAGGGAGAATGAGGGGGGGGGGATGGGGGGGGAGGGAGGGAGATGGAGAGAGATCTTCTCCTTTACAAGCACTTCTACTGCATATGATCCTGGGAAACTGTATGTATGTTTGTGTATCTGTGTTGGGATTTAAAAAAAATTTCTACACACACACTGCTTGCAGAACTTGATAAATTATAGTCAAGTGTCTGAGAGAATCAGGCTGAATGCAATGGGACTATTTCTTGTGTGTATTCTCTGTGTCTGCCTAGGAAGCTCCAGAACAACAAAAAAACATCAATCACATTTGCAACTGTATAGTCTGCATATTCAATTAAAAACAACAAGACCCTTCAGCAACAATCGTATTTAAATATATCGTGTTATATTATTATCAATTGTCATCTCCTCCCTTAATTTTACACTTGGAGTCCACTTCAGTGTTTGTCTTCTGCAACCAGCCCCTTACCCCTCCCACCCGGATTTCTCCTTCTTCTTCTTTAGAATATTTCTTATTCTTTAGCATCTGATTTAGCCTTTAGACTTGGCCATGACACAATTATTGCAGGGTAGGGAGATTATGAATGAGTTATAAAGGCAGGCAGCGGGGGTGGGGGGGGGGAAGAGAGGGGGGATGTCAGGAGATACAAACAGCCTGTCCCATCGTCTCTCTCTCTCTCTCTCTTTCACTCCCCCCATTTTAAAGCTTTTTGATGCCTCCACATTGGAAGCCTGAAAGGTACTTTATTGAAGTTCGGGTAAAAGGGTGGGGGGAGAGAGAGAGAGAGAGAGAGAGAGAGAGAGAGAGAGAGAGAGAGAGAGAGAGAGGGTTCACCCAGAGGACAACTTTTCTACGCCAGCAGTTTTATTCTAGCCACTCAGGCTGACCTTCGAGACCCCCAGTGACCTGAGTCCGTCTCCCAACGTGTCCCTTCTGGGCGCCCTGCACACACTGCAAGGCATGGCCACTCTTTAGGCCCTTTGTCAAAAAATTTACCATAGTAATAGAAAGCCGGGTGGGTGGGAAGGGGGAGCAGGGAGAGAGGGGCTGGGGCAGATGCAATGCGTGTTATCGCATTGTGTTGTCACCAAAATAACACCAGAGAAAAGAAGGAAGGGTGAAGTCTCGGCCAAGCCTCCCTTCTCAGTTTCCCGCCTTCCCATGGCTTGGAAGATTTCCCAGCTGGCTACCCTATGGCAAGAGCAAAGTTTCCAACTCCAAGTAAGTAACTTCCTTATGTTTTTTAAAAAAGCAATTAAAAATATATTTCTGGTTTTAGATATGAACATGCATCCCTTTGAAAGCCAAGGGGGTCTGTTCCTCCTTAAAGTCCCACAGAACTGTTGGTGGTTTCTGCTGCTACACTACAGCCGAACATGGTGATGTGGACTCTGGTGCAGGAACTAGAGAAGGAGAGTTCTTGGGGAAACCTTCTCCAGCCTGGGGCTGCTCCAGGTTTTCACTGGGTAGATGGGTGTGGGGGGCAGTTAGTTTAATGGATTGTAAGGCTATAGCCACCAGCAACAACTCTAGTCAATGAGTGCCTATTTCAGAGCAGATGGACCTGTATGCTACCTGATGCCAATTCTTTTATGGAGCTCAGTTCAGTAGGCTGGGGCAGTGTCTTCCAGGAAACTGGTCGCTCTTTAGTGGAACTGTTGGATCTCCTCCTCTTGGTTCCAGTTTCTGTGTTCCTTCCTTGCCACACGTGGCTATGCCACCAAGGGCTTTCATTCCTATCTAATGGCACACATTTCAGTTTTCGACGGTTGGACTAGTATGACCCTCTACATAACTCCTTGAGTTAGGTAAGGTGAACATGTTTCCGGAAAATAGCAGGAATACCCGGACACCAGATATGCATTTGAGAGTTGTATATAATTTGCCTCCTAGGTTAGGTTTATTTTTCACTTCTGTGTGTTATGTATGCCCGGGTGGAAAGGAAAGGGGCTATCAAGGAAGGCGTTCGCAAAGTATCGTATCCAAGATTATCAAAATGGGCTGTAGTGTATGCTCTGTTCCCCAAAAAACTTGCCTGCTTTCTCCCTCGTTGCCTTCTCACTCCACTCTCCCACAGATGACTTGGAAAGTGAAGTCTCTTTAAAGAAACAGTAGAAGAACTCGAACGGGATATTTCTAGCTTGAGAATACTTGTATGTGTGCATGTATGTTTTAATCCCTACTCTCTAATTCCACACACACCCCTCCACACTCCATGGGATAAGGTAGTTTGGGTGAGCCCCACAAGACGCCGGTAAGCATATGTCCCAGGACCAGTTTCAGTCTCTTGGCTCCTCGTGTTGCCCTCTTTTTTTCCTCCCCATGCAATTCGAGGGGGTCTGTTCGAGTACGCTGTTTAATTGTAATTAAAAGACAAACATTCCGCCAGGGTTAAATGAATGAGTTACGGGTTTCCAGCCATAACTGCCAGAAGCTTCAACATGTAACTTATATTTATTGTGGTCTCGTATATCATTATCCAGAGATATAGTTTTATGTACTTCCTAATCTGTCGCCTTGATTTATTTTGATGGGCAAGGTACCAAACCAAACATTTTGGGACTTTAGTGAAAGACTAGTATTTCCTTGCAAACAGCCAACAGTCCTTATGTTAATGGCATTAGCAATCTCTGGCAAATGTTACTTTCTTTATTTTCTCATATATATATATATATATATATATATATATATATATATATATATATATGGCAGAAGGAAGGGGAGAAAGAGAGAGAGATGTTCTGAAAATATTAAAACAAAAACACTATATCTATAGAAGATCCAATATAAACCTACAAAAAAGAACTATTATTTCTTGCTAAACCACTACATTTCATCTGGATGCACACACACGCACCGTGATATTTCTTTGACCGGTCACATATATAATATATTATTTCCCATTAAAATCAGCGTGATCTCCCCCTCCCCCTCCTTTTTTCTTTGTCTGCTATATTGTGTTTTATACAATAATCTCATTTTTCAACATATGTCAATGAGAAGTGAAGTTTCTTCTCACTTTCCTTCACTTGTTTTGGGCGCCCCACTTTTGAGGAAAGAGAGGGAGGGAGGGAGGGAGGGAGGGAGGGAGGGAAGGAAGGAAGGAAGGAAGGAAGGAAGGAAGGAAAAAAGAGATAAATAAATAAATAAATAAATAAATAAATAAATAAATAAATAAATTTCATTGTTCCCACTCATGGAGTTGCTCTGTAATATTCTCTTTTTTAAAAAAGTAGCCAAGTACAAGTATAGGGTACAATTCACATCCAGCAGAAGTCAAGGAGAAAGCTGGCTTCGACTGAAGTGGACTGGATTACATCCACTAATTTGGATGGCATATTTGTAAGAAAATATCCAGTGCACAGTTTACATTACAGTTCACTATCCCTACAGACCTAGAATAAGGTCTATACACTTTGAAAGAGCTTAATGACCATCTAGTCCAGCCCAAGTGAAGGAACAGGGATACCCCAATGAAGATATAGATGTTGTGGCTTTCCCAGCTGTATGGGAAATACAATACAGCAATACATGGTGTGTCTCACAATACAGCAAGTTGTACCAGGAATAAATACTCAGGAGAGAATTGCCTGGCTGGATCAGGCCAAAATCCATCTAGTCCAGTCAGACCCTGGAAATCTCTGAAGCAGCGCATGACAGCAATAGTCATAGTGTGTTATTTGTTCCCAACAAGTGGTATTTAGAGATCTACTGTTCATGTACATGCAGATTCCCATTTAGCTGTGATGGCTAATAGTCACTGATAGAATTCGGTTCCTGAATGGGTCTAATCCTTCTTTTTTTTTTAAGAGCTATCTAAGTCAGTGTCATCACCACATCTTGCCTTAGTGAATTCCATGACAGGTGTTCTCACACTTTGGTCTCAGATGTGGTTGGCCTTCGCCCATTGTAACTGGGGATGGCATGGTGGGAGTTTTAGTCCAACAACATCTGGGGACCCAAGTCTGAGAATCTTTGTCATAAGAGAATTGCTCATTGTGTTAAGAAGTATTTATTTTTGTCTGCCCTGAACCTACTGCAAACAAGCTTCTCTAGGTGATCCCCGAGTTCTAGCATTGTGAGAGAAGGAGGGCAATGTACCTCTATCCACTTTCTTGACGCGTTCTGTGAGGTTATAAACCCATACATTATAAAGGGGGTACGTTGTTTCTTCAACTGATATGGGTCCTTCTCTACCCCACACATAGAAGTGAGCTACTCTACTCTACTCTACATGCATGGACATGCTCCCTTTCTTGAACCTGGGGAAGATACAGGCATTCAAGAAGCAGTACCCACCAACGCTAGTTGAGAACCATTTTTGTGGAGAGGGAATCAGCTCCGAGAAAGAGGAAGAACAGCGATTGTTATTCTTTTTACTGTTTTCCGTGTAGATGTTTTGTTTTGTCCCTTGGGGATGGGACAGTACCGCACATAATTTGTAGGCAGAAAGCCTCAGGTTCAGTCCCTCTAATCTCCAGACAGGGCTGCGAAAGACCCCTGAAGAGCTACTGCCAGCCAGTGCAGATATACTGTTTATGTACATTGAGGTTCCCATTCAGCTATGAGAGCTAATAGCCATTGATAGACCTCCGTGAAGCTAGACAAACCTCGAGTCTGACGCAGAAGAAGGCAGCTTCATCTAAATGGCAGTTCACTGTTCTATTAATCTGTGGTCCTTTCTGTTTGGGGAACTATACATGCTCATGAAGTGCCGGTGTTATGAGGCGGGCTGAGAGCGGGCATTTATTTCTCCGGGACCTTCCTGCCAAGCTCGCCACAGGGGGAGGCCTTCGTCGTGTCTTTGTGCCTAGAGGCGTTTGACCGGTAGCTGGTGCTGGAAACAAAATGTGCCTGGGTAGAATCCAACGAGGCCATCTCGACAACGTCCTTGCCTCCACTCTTCACAGCCCCATGATGGCAATATTTCTGGGTCAGTAGCGGGCCCATCTCGAAACAGCACTTCCTACCATGGAAGTGGTCTTAGGATTCAGGTGGCCTGATCAAGGCAGCTTCTCCTCTTAACTAGTTCGAACTGAAGGTCTAGTTTTAGGGTTGCCAACCCTTCAGGCCTGGCCTGGAGGTCCGGGAATCGGCACAAGTGGTTACTGAAAGTAAGCCCAGATAAGTTAATGGTGAGAAATATAGGGGAAATAGTGTGTGTGTGTGTGTGTGTGTGTGTGTGTGTGTGTGTGTGTGTGTAGGGAGGGGGATCTCAAGGAATAGCTTCACTCAGAGTCAGCAACCCAATGACGGTCCCTTACTATATCCACAGTCATTAGGGATGACTCCTACACTTGTTTGTTTCAAGGGACGCAAAATTATAGAGGACAAAGGCATCGCTGGGAAACAATTAACCTTTGAGACGTCTTTATAAATAAATAAAGTATAAAGAGGGAAATGACTAGAATTTCAGATGAAGCGCTGCATAACCAGCCGTATGCCAGAGCCAAAGGCAAAGTTAAAAGGTTTCCCCCTACACAGGAGAGGCACAGCAAACCTCTCCTCTTTCTCTTTATTTCCTTTATCTCATGGGGGATTTGCTGGGTATCTTTTCTAGCCCCACGATCGCACTGGCATCCCTTCACAGAGCCCCCACCCCATACCTTCACCGCCCACTCCCAGTTTCTGGTGCCCTTGCTATTATCATACTAGGGGGTGTCGCGTCTGAAACGAGCTAGGCCTCCCTAAATCCTGTCCTCTCTTGCATCCTTCGCCGTCCCTGATTCCACAATACAGCTGCGTTTACGTCCTATAGGAGGCCAAATGGGTAGAAATGCAACGGCAGAGCCACAAGCAGACATTTGAATAGCCAGAGGTGCTTACCCATACCTAGAGAATAGAACCGAAAGAGTAAGCGCGCTGGGGCCTAATATATGCGCACATGTGGAATTTCCCCCTCCCTTCTTTCATAAACCAGAGCATCGGGGAGAATATTGCTTTAAAGGGAAAGAAGGTATTTTGCTTTTACCCTTTTCAATCCTTTCACCCTCAAACGTGTGCAAGAATTTGTAATGTGCCTATGTATGCATATCTGTCTGTCGATCCATCCATCCATCCAGGCCCAGGGTCTTTCTCCGAAGGCTGGCCCATCAACCTTTCAGCCCACCAGATGAACCCGCGTAAAAACTGCAAGGCGATCCATCCAGGCGCACCACGCATGGAAGGCAACCGCCTTTGCTTGCTCTTGCAAGGCCGAGATGCATCGGAGGCTTGCTCCCTCTTAAAATCCTCTCAAACTGGTTCCCTCAGGAGCACCTTTAATAAATATTTAAGGAAGCCCCGCTAAAATGTTTACTCTCGGGTTTGCTTTGCGCTAGGCTAGGTCACGACCCCGAATTGGGACAGCAGAACAAAGGGAGGGTTGGCTGGGGAACGTGAAGTCTTGTTGTTGGGGAGGGACATCATCTTGGAGCGATTGTTTAGAGCAGCAGGTTAATTTACTTGTTTGGCAAGAGCTGTGAAGTCTGGAGGCAGAACTTTAACCAGGGTCTGTCCTGATGAAAGGAGTGCCCATAAATTCCCCCCTCCCACTAATATTATTTGAAAAGCACTGAAAATTATGCCATGTATGTGTGTGTGTATGGGAAGAAAGAAAGAAAGGCAAAGTAACAGCCCGATCCGTAACCCGCTTAAGTATTGGTCGTTCTGCACACTTATTTGGGAACAAATGCCATTTAAATCAGTGGGAGCAACTTCTGAGTAGACGTGGATAGGAGAGCAGGCTGCACATTAGGGAGTATATTCCGGTACACTTGAAAGTTGGTTCTACCGATATAAAGGGGACTCACTTCGAAGCAGAATGTGGCGGCAGGACAGTGGTGATAATCCTTTTGAATCATTTCATTTTCAGGATTGTAGACCGGTCAGTTCTGCAATCCTTCATACACCTGCTCCGGTATAAAGTCCCCTTTATCTGATTGGACCTACTCCTGTGCAAGTAGGTCTACAGTGGTATATAATTTACAGAAGATTGCAGGAGTCAGATATTTTGGATGCATTACACACACACACACACACACACACACACACACACACACACACACCACAACACATTCTCACACCTTCTCTCCTATTTGATTTCAATAGCTGTTGATTGCACCTCAAGACCCCTGCTCTTAACGCATCTCGGTAGAAGCAGGGCTGCATTCCCATGCATGTTTGCTTGGAAGTAAGCTGCACTGAACTCACTGGAGCTTACTTCTGAGTAACCAGGAATAGGATTGGGTTGCCCGTGTCATTGATTATTTTGGAGCTTACACCCAAGGAAATACGATAGGGAATGCTGAGTACAATGTGAACTCTAACCCAAAAGAAAGCTCGCCTGATTTTAGTAGGTGTGGATCCTGCTCTCCAGTCAAGTATCTCTTCTCATAGTCTTCTGTTAGTCATTAGTTGCTTAAAAAAAAATAGGGTTGTTTTTAAAAATTTGGCTCCATTGTTTTGGTGGTGTCTGTGAAGGCTGACTTTCTAAACATGTCGACAGGGAAGTATATTCTGTTGAACTCACTCGGACTCACTTATGAGTAATCATTCATAGGCTCGAGCTGCGGATGGGACAATTCAGGCCATGGATGTCTTCCATATCAGGCAGTTACATAAATGTAACGTGCATTTATTTCAATGGAATGCCAAGCACATGCTAAACTGGCAGAGTGCTGTTGAACGTCAACTATACTGTATCTCTCCGGCGATTCCCCCCCCCCCCATACAGTAGTCATAACAGAAATACAGTGGCATACTTTGGTTTTTCGGTTTTAAATTTTTAACCACCATTTGCATGTATTTTTGGAAGTTCTGTGTTTAAGATTCGGCTTCTTGTGGAATAAGACAGATCAAAAAGCTGGCATCAGAGTTGTATATAACTTTTTAAAAGCACCTTTGAGTGTCAGGGAACAGCCCTTTCTGCTCGGAGCCCTATGGGTTACTGTAGCATACCTTCCTGCTGTCGCATGAAAGCGATCTGTGTGTTATGAAGTCGGCTGGATTCGCCCCTGGGTCTGGATGGAGGCGCGTTAGCTTTCCCGGAGCGGATTGAAGTATGCTAAGCGTTTCAGGTCCTGGGGTTGGAAGAGGCTTCGTTTGCACAAGTTTAATGACTGGCAGTGTTTACTTCCAGAGGAAGAATTGATAAGGCTGGGATGAAAGACACGCCTAGGCGAAAGAAGCTGGACAAACTAGTCAGGCTGCGACTGGAAGTCAACCTGATTGAGGAGAAAATGGCCCTGAAATCAGCGGAGCAAACAGACTTCGCAGAGGAAGTTCTGTCCCGTGGAGCTCAATGGGATGTTCACTTCTGAAGTGTGATCCTATGCCCGGAAGTACCTGGGGGTTAGTTCTCCTTAATTCAAGGGGGCTTACTCGTTTTTAAATCCCCGTTGATTTCAATGGGCAAATTAAGCGCGTATTATCAGTTTCTCCCAATGAGACTCCACGGGAATAAAAGCCTTTAACAGTGGCTGGTTTCTGGCCACGATTTTTAGGACAGGGGGATCAACCATTTGATTTGTTTAAGGAAAGCCTTTGGTTTCCTTTGATTCACAGTCCACTGAAGCCTAGGTCCTAGAATTTTTCTCCTTCTTTTACAAACCTGGTTCTGGATCTCAGTCTTACACACAAACCCCTTCTACTTGGGGTAGTGGAAATAATTCTTGAAGTAATAAAAGGGTAAAAATCCTGTTTTGAGGCTTTACTGTGGATCGCGTTTGTAGTTTTGAGAGTTTATTCTCTTCCAAAAAAAGAGAGAGGGAAAGGGGGGGCACCAATATAACACAGAAAGAGACACACGCGCACGCACAAACACACCAACATCTTAGAAGCTGAGAGAAATGTGCAATCCACCCGCACCCCAGTTTAAATATTGGCTTGAATCTTTATCAAGCAATCTGCTGGATGGCAGGATCAGTCTCCAAGACTAGGTCCTCTGCCGTGTAAGATTTCCTTTGGACCCCTTCAAGGGACACTTGAGATGGTCGCTCTCCTCCCTCAACCCTTTGCAAGACTCCTGTTAAGAAAGCGCCGTGTTGGTTCCTTCCCCGAGACATTCCCCAACCACACCCGAAGAAATACTGCTGCGCTTTGGGAAATGTTTATTCTCCCAGGGCAAAAACACACAGGCGCGTTCTGAAACATAAGCAGCTTTCTATCTGGAAACCATCTTGCTGGGCACGGGACAACTTCTTCCTAAAATGGGTAGAAAAACATATATCTTGGGATCAGCAGCAGCAAAGCTTTCGAGAAGATAGATCACAAGAGGTTTGTGTATTTGCGTGGGGCCGTTTGCGTGTCTGTATATGTGTGTCTACCTGTCTGTATCCATGGGTGCATCTCTCCTAAGCCTGGATCTTAGATGTTTACCAGCCCCAAACACGTGCCAGTTAAATCCGAGTAGGTTGGATTTCAGCCAATTTACGCCTCCTAACATGCCTACTTGGAAGTAAACCTCGCTTCTTTCCGTAGAACTTGCTTCCAAGTAAGTGTGCTTTAGCATCGCAGCCAGGCTGTCTGACCTTTAAACGAAGTCCCTTGTGAAATCGTTCCCTGGTTTTCTATTGAGACTTCCAAGTAAATGTGGTTAGAGTCGAGACGTTCCTGGTGCACTCCTGATCCTCCTGAAGAAAGACTAACGTTGATTTTGATGGCGCAGGGTTGGAGCCATGGGCTTCCACGAGATTGACAGCCCAGCTCTTTAATGGGGATTTATGTTAACTGAAATCTGCGGGAATCGAATGGGAATCTCTTGGGTTAAGATTAGAGAAAGAAGTTCTTAGGACTTTCATCTGAATTTGGTGTTGGGGGTGGGTTGGGCCGTGTATATGTTTGGGGCTGACGTCTGTTATGGGTTGCTGCCCAGACGCTCCATTCCTCCGGGCACGGAGAAACCAACGAAAAGCACTTTTAAGTTACCTTGATATCAGAGAAAAAGAGCATGTGCTTAATTTTTCCAGATTAAAATAAGTGGGGATTGAAAATAACTATTGTTATATTTAGCTGGATCCTTCCCCATATTTTAAATATTAAGAGAATGCAAATGAGAGGGTGAGGGTGTAAGTGTGCATGTGCGTGCAGTTTCTTTTACTTAACAGCCGTTTGCTTCACAAAACCACAGTACTTTGTTCCACTCATTGAAACTGGGCTTTTGGGCTACATGAATCCAAGAATGTCGGCACAAATGCGTGATGGATCAGTCCCTGTGCTTATATATCTGCAAAAATCTTGTGTACCTATATGGGTATGTGTATCTCCGTGTTATATGAGTGTCCATGCCTAGAAGAGTGTAGGTGTGTTTACATATCATGCGCGCAGTGGTCTTTGAGGGTCTCTTTCACGTGTGTGCAGTTCGATAGACCTAGCTGTACTTATCTGTGCATCTCCAAAGAGGATTGTTTATGAATGTGTGTCTGAGTGTATGTTTGGGGGGTGCAATCCTGCTCCATTAAAGATTAATTGGGGGGTAGGGTGGTTGCAGTTGATTTCTACGAAATGAGGGCCTATCCTGCGTATGTTGTTTCTGCATTTGTAAATTTGATGGAAGAAGTACAAAATAAGCCTGTGTATACGGGCATCCGGGACCGGGACGTGTCTGGGTGTCATATATATTTTGTATTGTGTCTGCCTGCTATGGTGCTTGTCTGTCATCCTGATCGTAAACACTTCCACAAGATTTCAGTGATTTCAATATTTCAGTGAGATAAGAAAGCCTGTCATCTTGACCTTAAACATACTTACTCAGAAGTAAGGCCTGGCTCACACATGCCTATACTTATCTCCATGTACTTTTGATGAGCAGCACTCGAATGTGTGAACTGTCTCAGTCTTCAAGCACTGCGTTTGCGATGGTGTGAGAAGGATAAGGAACGTTCTTTTTTGGTGGAATTAATATATATGGCGGTCCAGTCAGGCATTCAGATCACTGGATACTGCAGTCATCAAATGATGAACATGCATGTGGAACAAAACCTAATAACAGATCTCTACTGGTGTCTTATATATATATCCCCTTATCTGGAGCAATCAGTAGGCATGTAAGGTGCAGTCCCTATCTCATGAAAGCCCCGAGCAAAATCCCATGGATGGATCCCATTAATGGCCTAGGATTGTTCCTTAATCCCAGAGGTTAAAAATACTGGTTGACATGAAGAAGAAAATTATTCAGAGTAGCCCCAATGAAATTAAAAGGCAATGCCTAACTTGCCCCTTTAATGTCAATGGGACTACTCTGAATAATTTTTCCTCAGCTGATCAGCCACTACTGGGAAGAAAGCTCCATTTAAATCCTTACGTGTTTAGGAAGATCTCACATGGGTCTTTCTCCCAAGTAAAAGAGTTTCAAAACTGAGGAATGCATCTGAAAGCAGGTTTGTGGGGCTTCAGTCTAAGTGACCAAGGGTGCCATTCGGAACTGAGGCCATTTGGTGCGAGGGAAGACTTCCTCATTGCCTTGAATGGGCAACTCAGTTGCACTTGGTGGCTGTTAATCCTCTGGCCACTTACTTCCTCTCAGAAAGTCCCATTGAGTTCAGCAGCAGGAACTGCAGCACGCAGATGAGGGCTTCTATGGGAAACACTGAGTTCATCTTCTTTGTGTTTTGGAAGAACATCGTGAAGTTCTGTGCGCGTTGTGCAGGAGGGAATTCCTTGCAAAGACTCCTCGGGAACGTCTGGCAGAGTCAAGCTCTACACATTAACTGTTTTATAACCCCAGCTACAGATGTTTCAAGGAGTCCCCCTCCCCCTCCCTTCCTCATAGTATCAAGCACAGCTCCAGGGCCTGCGATCTTCTCTCTCTCTCTCTCTCTCTCTCTCTCTCTCTCTCTCTCTCTCTCTCTCTCACTCACACACACACACACACACACACACACACACACTGCCATGACTTATGGAGCCATCACTTATATTACTATCTTATTTAACACACACACAAAGACACAGACCCTCTCCTTTTCCTAAACCAGTTGGTACGCTAGGATCTCCCTCCACAGTCAATTCTCCCGCTCCCACCAGCCGCCTCCATGTCCAGAAGGGATGTTATCAGATCAGACTGATCGGGAAAGGGAGTATGTTTTCAAGAAGCAAGGGCATTCCTGAAATGCTCTCTCTCCATTCCTCAAGCCCCATCAGTCTCTATGGGACAAGCAGCCGCGTCTGACGTTTGTTACGAAACAGCTTGTCCATGTTCCGCCCTGAATCCTTCAAAAGCCATTCATCCTTCTTTGGCTTGCTGGCCCTTTTGTCCGGATGAGCCCCACAGACTTCTAACAAGGGTGAAGTGAAAAACGGGGGCGGGAAGAGCTCCCCAAACCTCCTACCAACCTGGTAGGAGTTTGCAGCTGAATCTGGCCTGGCTACAGGTCCAGCGTTGCAAATATTCTCCCCACACACAGGCCAGATGGGGAGAACTCGTTCTTCTTCCCGCTCCACCTGGGCCTTGCTTGGAAACCCCCTTGAGCTCTCCACCCTGAAGGTGGCTTCGTCTTGAGCCTCTGCTCATCTTAGCGGTGCCCTCTCCAGTCTCCGGCTCGCTGGTTACTTCTTGCTCTGAATCGCCAGCAGCGATCCTCTTTAATGACCTGCCAGAGTCGTTTAAAGAAAGAAAGAAAGACAAAAAATACGAGCCCTTCGTGAGCAATCTCGGCGATGACTTTTCAGTTTCTGCTGCTTTGGTGAAAGGTGATCCCCTGCTGGAGTTTGGGCGTGCTGTTCCCTCCGATCAGATCACCCTTCCGGCTAGTCACTCTGACTGATAAAAAGCTGTGAGAAACAGCTACTGATTTCAGTTAAGCCCCATACCCAAGGAAGATATTATGTTCCCCCCATCCCGAAAGTCAGGTCTTGTGTGTACGCTCTCCATTTCCACCAGTCCCATACTTAAGCTACAGAGGCGACCTAGATAGCAGACTGAGTGTCATTATATGGCTGCAGAGCAGAATTAAAGTGGCCATCAGTGCTGAAGGCCTGCTTGTATCGCTTTAGGATAGAATAGTATTCCTATCCTAATGATACCTTAAGAGGAAATAATGAGCCCCATTGGAATCAGTTGGCTCACCTTTCAAGCAAGGGCTGTGCATTGCTTTCCGTGGAGCTTCCTTCCTTATGTTTGGTACCCCAGTCTTTAATCGGAAAAGGAGTTAGGGGTGCAGAATCAGAATCCCACCCCCACAATGCATTTGAGAAGTTGCCCCTCAATCTACTGAACTCCACAGGCCAAAGTGATATCTTCAATCCCCAAAACATATTTTCTCCCCCCCCTTTCCTCTCCCCCCACAAAAAAATTATAGGAATTGTTTCTCATACTTTCTCTCTTTCTGCACCCCTGAGTGGACCTACCTTGAAAAGATTAATCCTTACCAAAGACTGGAGTTCTGACTCAACAACACATGCAAACCATTCATTGATTCAGAAGAATTTTTCACAGGACCAAGTTTGGCTGTGCGCGATGTATATCTCATGGAAATCCATGGGATTTGGGTACCCTCTTTGCTACGTGGAAAGACAAACTATTTTGCCTATTTTGACTACAAACTAAAATGTAGTCGCACTTGAATCCAAACGGTGCCCCCAGAACCCCAGAACCGTTGTATCAAGAGCTAAAGGATCACTGAGTTAAACAGGAATCAGGCTTGGTTTGCTTAACTTTTGTATCTTGAGATACAAAAACAGGGGAAAGAGGCAGTAAAAAACACCAAGCCCCCTTTTAAAACGTCCCCATAGATACCCATGGAAGAGATCTAAGGATGTGTTCTCTAGCCCTATTCACATGTTATGTTAGATACAGCTACAATCTGTGTACAGTGTACGCAGGTACAGAACTGTATGCAGATGCAGTTATCCACATATTATGTGTACATCTGTATACATAGAATGTATACATCTGTACACATGTATACAGATATGTACAGAGTTATTCACAGTTGTGTGTACAGACAGTATGTGTACAGCAGTACACTTCCTACCTGTATACTGCATTTGAGTAGGCCTGTATTCAGGCTCACTTCTGAAATGAATGCATGTGTAGCCCTGTGCCTGTGTACAGACATCTGAACGCAGGTACAACATCATGTCTGAACTAGGGGTACCAATGAAACCAAAGGGACTTACGGGTGCATTGCTTTACTTGATCAAGCCTCAGATTGAGGCATGAACACACTGGGAGGAACTACCTTGGAAAGACAGAGGGAGACCTGATTCCAAGTAAATGTGCTCAGCACTGTGCTGAGTCTTACACACAACCACCGGTCCTTAATTATCAAAGCTTCCCACAACAACCCTGAAAGGTCCGAGTGTGCTATGTATTTGTTGTAGAAGACTGCCCGCCCTCCACAAAGAGCTTCAGTTCCCGGATTTCCTTGGCTGGAGGTACTAACAGTTCTGAAACTGATTTAAATCTGCAGTGTAAATATACTTTACCCCATTCAAATTAATTCGACAGAGCGCAGGAGTTAACCGAGTGCTACTTTGAGCCCTAGACAATAATAAATATATCAAACACTAGGCAACCGTGGTAAATTATCCCATTACAACATGTCAAGCAGTACAGCGATATTGTTTTTGCTGTAGGCCGTCCTAGGACCACTTCAAGTCACTTGAGCTGGAATTCTGGATTTTGTCCCTATCCATGATTGATTGTTAAGGGGAAGAGCCAAGCATTATAGTTTGCATACCTTGTTATGTGCATTGGGAGAGGGGGGCATTGAGTTCCATCCCTAGTTAAGGTAAGCAGTGCTGAGCAAGATAATCACTGACTGAGATCTTGCTAGAAGACAGCAGACTCCTGAACAGCACTGAGACCACCAGAGCTCTAATTCGGAATTGCACAGCTCTGCTGGGCTGAGATTTTTCCACATCGATTTCTACAGAGGGTCATGCCAAGGGCAAGTGAGATCCCTTCGGGAGTACTCTCATGACAACGGAGGGTCAGGGTGGCGCAGCAGAAGGAAGCAGAAGTCACCCACAGGACTTCACTACTCTGGATTACAGTGGGAACATTTTCTATTGAAAAGAAACGTTCTATGCTTTTCTGAACATTCTATGGTATTTGATGCGTATTGGCTTATTTAGACATCTCCACTCAATGTTGCAGCCAGTTTGCTGATGAACTGTGAACTCACCCAGAGTGTTTGGGTTTCCAAACTAGCTTCAGATTTTTGCCCCAGCCAAAAACTTGGCCTTGGGCATATCTTTATGTTAAACACTTATCTTCATAACAGCCCAGGTAATCTGACTAACAGAGAATGACTGGTCAAGAATGACCCAGGCTATTAGTCATGACTAAGCATCATTGAAATAAATTAGTCATGACTGATGCAAGTCCCATTAATTTCAATGGGGCTTAGTCTAGATTCTGCCCAGTGCCTTGTAATTTTTGTGGGGATTTGAACCCAGGTCTCAGCCCATTGCCACACTGATTTTCACTAGTGTTCTTCGTCCTGCCTCATCAAGGAACATGCTTCCACCTCTTCCCCACACTGCTCAGCAGCTCCTTCCCACTCTTTAAGAGATATCCACTTTTAACCCCATAGCTTATTTTGTTTGGGGAGGGGAAATGGGATTACGAGCAACCACGTGGCACACAAGACGGTACAGAACAGCAAAAGCACTGGATTCATAGCAGTGGATTCACTGATAATAAAAGCAGCATGCATGCCTTTATTCCGAGGAATATCCCAAGTGAAAGGGTGTGTTGTCTGTGCTCAAATATTCTGCAGATCTCTCTCTGACTGCTGTTATGGCTGCAACATTTCTTTTGGCTAAGCGAAAACAGATCTAGGACTTTTCTTTCTTTTTTAATTAAAGAATTAGGCTAGATATTAAACAAAAAAAGGGAGGGTACCATATTGATTTCTGGCACCCAACCTCGATTTCACAATAAAATGTGGTTGGTTGAAAATGGTTTCTTTCAACGTCAATTTTCGCTTTTCTTGGCAGCATAACATTCCTTACGGAAGGAGAACATCCCTTATTTTTACAGTTCAGTAGCCTGAATACTTAATTTAGGTTGTTTCCCGCCTCTTATATCCATAAATCTGCCAGGCGTTCAGTGTTTCAGGTGCCAACAATAAAGAGAACATTGTTTACCAAAGCACCTACAAGCTCAACCATCTACAAGAAGATAATCTATACACTGATCTGGGGAAGGAAATGGAGGGGTGGGGGGAGAGAAGCCGAGTCTTTGAAATCCAATCGCCCTCTATATCATGAAAATTGGCTAACCTTCGGAAATTAAAGTTTACTTTCCTAATCGTTTATAAGGAGTGTTCTGACACCAGGAATGGTCATGATTGTGGTTTCAGATACCAATAAAAAGGAAAATAGAGGTGCAAATTGGGACAATGGAAGAGGGAACAACAATATTAGTAGCTCTCTGAGTACATTGGTGGGAAATCGAAGTATACAGACATATTTTGAGACTGAAGTTCTTTTCTCCTCTGGGAAGTAAGCTCACTGGAGACTCTGCTACTGCGACTAAAGCTATAAATAAGAGAGAGAGTTATTCTGAAGGTATTCAGATAGTGGACTGAACGCAAATTACTGTGGTCCTCTAGCTGTAGCATTCCTGTTTTCAAAATGCTAGAATTAAGTTGAGAACTTAGCCTTTAACCTGTTTTCAGTGCTAGGACTCAGTCTAGGATCAGATGAAACAAGAAAGATAAATGAATTGTGTCTGAGCATGTCAAAGTATATTTCCATCATTGCTGGACACTCCATCCTCACAAATATGAATGGGATTTGGGGGACACAAACATTTTGGCTGACAAGAGACAGTACACTTACAGGTACACCTTGAACGCCAACACCTTTCATTAAAAAAAAAAAAGGGGTCGTGTTTTTTGAAGAAGCCACCCATTTCAGTCGGTTGAGATTCAGCTCCAACCATTCACCCCTCACCCTCAGAACTAACCCCATACTCAAAGGCCTCTTTAAGAAAGAAAGAAAAAGCTGGCAGCTTAGTTTCACCTGAGGGCTACGTCCCAGACTGATGAATTCTCGTCTGGAGAGGCCACGTTTTCTTTCGTCAGAACCTTACAGCCTGTGTTCACCAGGGAGGAAGAGACATCAGAAGCTTTCCCACCCCCTCCAAACCGTGGTGCATTGTGGAGCTTTATGATTTATTATATTTAAATTTTTTGGCATCAATAAAAACACGGAAGGCTCGTCCTTCCTTTGAATCCTCTGTCCTTTCTACCTTGGGTGCATTGGGGTGGGGGGCGGCTGAAGAGATTTCAGTGCATTCTAAGAACATTTGCTGGGGGGTATTGGTGTGTGTGTGTTTTAAAAAGATATCTCATCATAACCAAATGGCAGCATGTGTTTACAAAGTGGGCCCAAAAGCAGTGGGCCCAAAACCAACGACCCACCCCCACCCCCTTTATGGCCCTTCATTGTTATTTCAGTCCATTTATTGTCTTCACGGTGGGGGTCATAACAGAACAAACAACAACACAACTCTTATTTGAGCGAGCGACCTCACTCTTTTGCCTTTTTTCTCATAAGAGAAAATAGATAGGTATTTCGGAGCAGTCACCAGAAGTGGACTGAAATGGGGGTGGGAGGCGGGGTTTGAGGGCGGCCTCCTTTAAATGGCGCCCCTGCTTCCTCGCCTTTCCAGCGGACTATTTACAGAGATTTGTGGAACAGGGCTTTGATTGGTAAGGCCTGCCGATTTGTGGTAGGACAAAGGTTGAGAATGAACGACGCCTTGGAGCACAGCCAGGAGAAGACGCCAGGGCGATGTTGCAACTTCACTGGAGGCATTCTTCCAACACACATTTCTCTTTAGCTCCAGTTTCAGCAAGGCTTCTGCTCGCCCCTCTCAGCCGGTGTTCGGTTTTCTCCGGCAAAAGTAATGGCCGGCCTCCTTAACGGTTACTCTTCGGGGTCAGAGATGCTGCAGCCATCCTCTTCTTCTCCCCCGCCCCCGTCTGTGGCTTTGTCTATCTGAATTCGTTAAGTGAGGGCACTCAGAGGTCACTGGCTAGTGGAGTAGCCTCTCCCCCCACCCTCCCCTCCTCTCCCCTCCCTTTAGTACATTGCTCCTCTAAGCAATTCAATTTTCACCAGTGGGAGAGCTCAAGCCCTCCATTATGGATTGACTCTGTAACTACGCCAGCTTGCTTGCTTTCCCCGCCTTTTCCTCCATGGGAGACACACGCAAGAATAGGAGGGCTTCATGGAACTCGGCCTGTGGACAGAGTCCAGTCATGGAGCAAATCCTGAAAGTACGGCTGGATTTAAGGACATGGAGGCAGAGGATTTTTAAAAAAAAAAAAAAACACCCAAGAACAAAAAACAAAAACACACCCCAAAACCTAATTTAGAAAAACCAGATCTCAAAAGGTGGGATCCATTTCAATTCCCTGCCATCAGTCCCAGACCCAGTCTTTGAACATGTCTAGTAATAAAGATGTAAACTCCTCTGAGAATGTGAAGAGTGCTTTTCCTTCCCACACAGATTATGTTGTCTCTCCTTCTGGCTGAATCAACACTACTGACTGTAGGTTTTATATATATTAACAGTCAACCATCTTATTTATTTTTTATTTCTCTGTGTAAACTGCCCTGAGCCATTTTTGGACAGGAGATATAGAAATAAAATAAATACTACTACTACTACTACTACTACTACTACTACTACTAATAATAATAATAATAATAATAATAATAAATAACAACAATAATAATAATTAATAACAACCTAAAGGCAAAGTGTGCCTTCTAGTTGTTGTGGACTCCTTGCAACCACAGAGTCCTGTGGTTGTCTTTGGTAGAATACAGGAGGGGTTTACCATTATTATTATTTCTTGTTTACACAGTCAGGCAGGTGTTATTGACTGGTTTGTTTTATCCAGACATCGAGTCCTTCCCAAGGACCTGGGATGGCTGAATTTTATTATCAAAGTTGTTGCTGCTGTTATAGATATTGTCGCAGAATATAGGCTGTTCCCAGTAAAACTGCTTTTTGTAATTGGCTGGTGGTGATTTCTGTGGCCCCTGTGGTGTTGAGGTGCTCTTCAAGTTGTTTTGGGATTGCACCCAGGGCGCCAATTACCACTGGGATGATTTGGATCTTCTTCTGCCACAGCCTTTCAATTTCAATTTGTAGATCTTTGTATTTGGTGATTTTTCCTATTTCTTTTTCTTCTATTCTGCTATCCCCTGGTATTGCTATGTCGATTATTTTGACTTGTTTTTCTTTCTTCTCGACTACAGTGATATCTTGTGTATTGTGTGGCAGATGTTTGTCTGTTTGTAGTCGGAAGTCCCATAATATTTTTGCATCTTCATTTTCTTCAACTTTTTCAATTTTATGGTCCCACCAATCTTTGGCTACAGGTAGCTTGTATTTTTTGCAGATGTTCCCGTGTATCATCCCTGCTACCTTGTCATGCCTTTGTTTGTAGTCAGTCTGTGCAATCTTTTTACAACAGCTGATTAGGTGGTCCACTCTTTCATCTGCTTCCTTACAAAGGTGGCACTTGCTGTTCGTTGTTGGTTTTTCGACTTTTGCTCTTATTGCATTTGTTTTTAGTGCCTATTCTTGTGCAGCCAGTATTAAACCCTCTGTTTCTTTCTTCAAGTTGCCATTCTTAAGCCATTGCCAGGTCTTCCAGATTGCCAGCATCTTCCTATATCGCTGCTACCCAATATAGGTACCAACAGGGATTTGAATCGGCAGCCTCTGGCTTGCTAGTCAAGTCATTTTGTCACTGCACCATTAGGTGGCTTAACAGTCAACCTGGCTCCCCAAAATTAATTCTGGGCATTTCAGGTTGGTGAAGTTGCTAACAAGTCTTCCTTAGAGATTCTAAAGGCCGTATTTCAGAACTTCCTGAGGAGAAGGAATGACTGTTACATTGCTGGTGTACAGCTGCTGTACACCTTTCCCCTCCTGTGCTACTAACAGGGTTGCCAAGAAGTCCTGACTCCTGAGATGGGCTTGTATACTGCAAGGTTCTGTTGAAGTTGCCCCCTTTCCAAATCTCATTAAGGTACAGAGATCATCTCAAGATCAGGACCTGGCACCTCTGTGGTGGGGGATGGGAGATGCAGTGTAGGATAATTGCATGCTTAAGCCAATTTAGAGACAGTTTCACTAAACATCTTGTTTACCACAGATGAAGTCTGAGTTTGGGTGGAAGTTGATGTAAGCCAGTATGCTGTAAGGATCCAGGTGTAGTGGGGAATATAGTAGCTGATCTTTTTACTGACCCTGATCTTATGCCTTTACTGTCTTGACATACAGCAACTGAACAGGTGAGGTGCTTTCTCAGCCACTTATTTTCATGTCAGGAAAAGTTTGATCTGTGTCAACCTTTTGTTAAGACACAGGAGCAGGTCTTCCCACCCACCAACACTAGGAAAACTATGTCCATGCTATTTATAGGACCATTTGATCAGGCTCACTCTGCGTTTACTGTTGGGGTCATTCACGAAGTAAGTTATCCATCACAAAGGAAGGGAGTAAGTTTTGACAATCTGTGACAAGGGAGGGTACCAGTTGAAATCACCCTTTTGTTTAAAAAAATGCAGTACATCATTGCTCAATGCCAATAGGTGCACTTCCTTGCTCCCCCTTAACTCTCCCTCTTTTCATTTAACTTTGTTCTGCTGGCACACATGTATGTTTTGTGTCACTTGATTTCTTTGCATGATGACTATTATTATTATTATTATTATTATTATTATTACATTGATATCCTGCTCTTCCTCCAAGGAGCCCAGAGCGGTGTACTACATACTTAAGGTTCTCTTTCACAACAACCCTGTGAAGTAGGCTAGGCTGAGAGAGAAGTGATTGGCCCAGAGTCACCCAGCAAGTTTTCATGGCTGAATGGGGATTTGAACTCGGGTCTCCCCGGTCCTAGTCCAGCACTCTAACCACTACACCATGCTGGCTCTGCTGACTATACCCCAGATGAGCAGCAACGCAATGTGTGAACAACAGACTCCACCTAAAGGTTGTCTGTCTGAACTTATGTGAAAGTTTTGTGGTATTACATCTGTCCTGGTCCATTCACACATGTAAGCATATATATATGTTATATGTTACATGTTATGCATGTAAGAACATGCATAACAACAACAACAACAACTAGTTGGGCTGGGCGCATAACATCTGCGCCTCCAGCCGACCCACCCACCACTGCTGCCTTTTTCTCCCACCCACCTGCCGGCCCGCCCGCCCGGCTTTCTGGCTGGCCCACCTGCTTCTCCATCCTTCTGCTTCTCCCTGCTGCAGTTTCTGGCTCCTCCCACCCGCCCACCAACTCCTGGCAGCGGCCGCCTCCTCCTGACAGCCGGCCCGGCCCACTTCCTTCTCCTCCAGGCAGCTGGGCCAGCCCGCCACCTTCTTCTCCTGGCGGCTGGGCTGGCCCGCTGCCACCTGTGGTTGCCGGCCATTATTCCTATTTTCTCCCCATCACTACCCTATCCGCAGCTGCTCACAAACTCTTGTGAGAGCTGCCACACATGGGATTAGCGATGGGTACATCTAGGAGAATTAAATATATAGATAATGAATGAATGAATGACTTTATTTGTTAGCTGTTCCATAACAAATTGTTCTCTGGGTGGTTTACAACACAGCATTAAAACATGAAATAAAAACACATAATGCAGTAAATCATAACAGGCCAAAGGGGGGGGGATACAAAATACAATAAAAAACCATTTAAAACTCTTTAAAAATCAGTTAAAATCAAAATTTAAAAGGCCTGAGTGAACAAAAACGTCTTCACCTATGTAAAGAACAAAGTGATGAAGCCAGGTGAACATAACTGGAGAGGCTATTCTAAAAATGGGGTGCAATCACTGAAAAGGCCTCCTCCCTGGTAGCTGCCCACCTCACCTCGTTTGGCAGGGGCACTTGGAGGAGGGCCTCTGACGAAGATCTTAAGGTCCAGGTTGGGACATATGGGGCAAGCACAGCACTCTATTGCTTCTGCATCCTGGTTATTTTCTCCGTCTTTTTGCTACCTTCTGATTTTAAGCCTCTTCCTCACCCCTCACAGTTCCTCCATCTCTCTCCTTGTTTATGATGTGAGAATCTATAAACATAAAATTGGATTAGATTGTTAGATAAATAGCTTAAATAGATGGTTTTACTAGGATCGTTATTGCGGCTGTTCTTTCACATAGCCTAACCCAAGCTAGGGAAACCCAGCCTGGGTTAGACTGTTCATGAGAACCACTGGGATTAGACCTGATCCCAGCAGGGCAGTGCTGCTGAGCCTGGCTTTTAAAATTATTTTTATTTTACACAGTCAGACAGGTGTTATTGACTGGTTTGTTTTATCCAGACATCGAGTCCTTCCCAAGGACCTGGGATGGCTGAATTTTATTGTCAATGTTGTTGCTGTTGTTATAGATATCGTCGCAGAATATAGGCTGTTCCCAGTAAAGCTGCTTTTTGTAATTGGCTGGTGGTGATTTCTGTGGCCCCTATGGTGTTGAGGTGCTCTTCAAGGTCTTTTGGAACTGCACCCAGGGCGCCAATTACCACTGGGATTATTTTGGTCTTTTTCTGCCACAGCCTTTCAATTTCAATTTGTAGATCTTTGTATTCTGTTATTTTTCCTATTTCTTTTTCTTCTATTCTGCTATCCCCTGGTATTACTATGTCGATTATTTTGACTTGTTTTTCTTTCTTCTCGACTACAGTTATATCTGGTGTATTGTGTGGCAGATGTTTGTCTGTTTGTAGTCGGAAGTCCCATAATATTTTTACATCTTCATTTTCTTCAACGTTTTCAATTTTATGGTCCCACCAATTTTTGGCTACAGGTAGCTTGTATTGTTTGCAGATGTTCCAGTCTATCATCCCTGCTACTTTGTCATGCTTTTGTTTGTAGTCAGTCTGTGCAATCTTTTTACAACAGCTGATTAGGTGGTCCACTTGCTGTTCGTTGTTGGTTTTTCTACTTTTGCTCTTATTGCATTTGTTCTTAGTGCCTGTTCTTGTGCAGCCAGTATTAAACCCTCTGTTTCTTTCTTCAAGTTGCCATTCTTAAGCCATTGCCAGGTCTTGGTGATGTCTGATTTTCCTTTTATGTTGTACAAATATTGACCATGCAGTGGCTTATTTTTCCATTTTTCTGCTCGGTTCTTGACTTGTTCTTTCTTGTAGGCCTGCTTTGTTTCATTGGTGTTGAATAGTTTCGCATTATTGACCATTTTAAGTGCATCTTCTTCACTGTGCTTTATATATTCTTCTAGGCCTCTTTTCTCCTCCTCTACTGTTTGATGGACTTTCAGCATTCCTCTTCCACCTGAGCTGCGAGGGAGGTATAGCCTATCGACATCAGTGCGGGGGTGCAGAGCATGATTGATGGTCATTATTTTCCTGGTCTTACGATCTAACGTCTCTAGCTCTGCCTGGGTCCAGTCTATTATTCCTGCAGTGTACCTGATAACAGGTATAGCCCAGGTGTTTATGGCTTGTATGGTGTTCCCGCCATTGAGTTTGGACTTTAGGATTTTTCTAACTCTCCTGATGTATTATTCACTTCCAATTTTTCTTTTAACTTCAGTGTGTGCAATGTTATCAGCCTGGAGAATGCCCAAGTATTTGTAATGTTCTTTCTCTTCCAGGTTCTTGATGTTGCTTCCATTGGGCAGTTCTATTGCTTCTGTTTTTGTTATTTTCCCTCCGTTCATTATTAATGCAGCACACTTGTCTAGTCCAAACTCCATTGCTATATCGCTACTGAATATACGGACAGTGTTTAGCAGTGATTCGATTTCTGACTAGGTCTTTCCATACAACTTCAGATCGTTCAGATTATTATTATTATTATTATTATTATTATTATTATTATTATTAATTCGATTTCTATACCGCCCTTCCAAAAATGGCTCAGGGCGGTTTACACAGAGAAATAACAAACAAATAAATAAGATGGCTCCCTGTCCCCAAAGGGCTCACATTCTAAAAAGAAACAGAAGACACACACCAGCAACAGTCACTGGAGGTACTGTGCTGGAGGTGGACCGGGCCAGTTACTCTCCCCCTGCTAAATAAAGAGAATCACCATGGTAAAAGGTGCCTCTTTGCCCAGTTAGCAGGGGCAGGCTGGCTGTTAGCCAAGGTTAAGGGAGTGAGTGTTCCCTTAACCAGGGCTTCCTGCTCATGTGTGAGTTCAGACTGCTTCCAGCCCAGCTGTACACAGAGACGGACAGGAGCCTAGAGTCAGGGCCGTCCTCAGAGAGCTCTGGTGGGGTGCAGGGCCTGGGGCAAATCAGCCCGTGTGGGGGCCCCCTTCCAGTTAATTCTAATGGGGGCTAAAAGAGTGGGGCCTGGGGTGGTTGCCCTGCTTGCCATGTCCTAAGGACAGCCCTGCCTACAGTCCATCTCTCGAGGGAATCCCCCAATACATTGTGCATGTTGTGCAGTGCATTGTGGGATCCCCGGAGGCCAACCCGGTCTCTGGAGCTTCACGCTGCGCCATATAGAGTTGCTCATCGGGGAGTGTGGTCCGTGTTCCCAGAAACATGCCATTGTTTGTCTAGCAGGGGAGAAGGTAAGTTCAACCAGCCTTCCCCTCCACCCACCCGCCTGCCGCCCCACTCACCTGGTTGTGTGAACAACCTCATTATATATGCTGAATTAGAAGATATATACTAGGTAAGAACTGTATACATATTGGTTGAACACCCACCGTATTTTGGTATGGGTGGATATGTATACTGTTATATATGTGTTATATACATGTATTAATGCTCATCTGGGACAGTAATAAAGATCTGATCTGATCTTATACACACAAATGCAAACACCTCCATGGCCTTGCTGAGGATAATTCACTTTAAAAGAAATCCTCCCCCGTACCCTCTAACCCATCTCAGCCCCTTCCACTTCTTCAGACATACATCTCTTTATCCCTTACCTTCCTACTTTCAGGCTTACCCCAGAATACCCACACAAAATCTTAATGTTTTCATCTTAATCTTATTCTTAATATATTGAAATTAAGAATGTGGAACAGCCTCCTTAAGGAGGTACACCTGGGCCCATCACTGCTTGCCCTTTGGCAGACAAGCAGTGAAGACTCTTTTGTTACAGCATGCTTTTTAATTGATATTGCCATTTTATAGTGTGTTAAACTGCTGCTATTTAAAATAATGCATTGTTGGCTATATTTGGGATTTTGTTCTGTATTACGATTGTGAGCTGCCTCGAGTACAATTTCTGTAGAAAAATAGGATATCAACAGTAATAACGTTTCACGTTATTAATTTTCAGTGAACTTCCTAGATGTGTCAATAACAGTGGGGGGTGGGGGATTGCTATACATTACAGACATTAAGAGGTATCTGTGTGATATGCATAGACTTCTGGGGGAAGAGAAGACACTCTATACCAGAGTAAAAGCAGTTAAGAACTCTGCTGGATCAAATCAGGACCTATAATCCAGCACACTATTCCCCACAATAGTCCACCAGATGCCTCTGGGAAGCCCACAAGCAGGAGCAGGGGAGTAACTACCATTAGGCAAGGGGAGGCAGTCATCTTGGGGCCCCACTGCCTCAAGGGGCCCCCCAGAAGCACATCACATGACTCCCCACCCGCCCATGTTGCACCCCCTATGAATTATGTTGAGTCTCTTGGAGATCGGCAGGAGCAGAGAGTAAAAAAACTAGATTCAATGTGAACTAGATATTCACCGTATTCATAATGGGGATGTGAGTGTGAGTGCACGATCTATTGTGAAGTGTGTTTGTGTGTGTGTATATCAGCGAGGAGCCCATTTTAAAATCTTGTCTCTGGGCCTCCTCCAACCTTGCTACGCCCCTGAGCAGGAGATGATGGCAGATGCCCCCTCTCCTGCTGTTACTCCCCTGTAACTGGCATCAGATGCATACGGCCTCTGAACTTACAGGTAGCCTTTCATAGTGAGGACTAGAAGCCAGTTTGATAGCTTTGACTTCCATGAATTTGTCCAATCCCTTCTTAAAACCACCTGAACCATCACCCCAGTTTGTGGCAGGAAATTCCATGGTTCAATTATGTGCTGTATGAAGAAGTATATGAGTTTCTTACATTGTTAGAAGTCTCCTGCCAGTCATTTTCATTGAATAACTCCTGCTTCTAGGGTTGTGAGAGAAGGACAAAGGTGTCTCTCTATCCAGTTTCTCCACACCATGAATAATTTTTTTCTGGTGAATTGGAAAATAGGGACATGTTGGCAGGTATGTTTTTTTAGCCTCAGAGAGTCCTATTACATCTATGAACATAGACATGTATTGTGACATAAGCTTTTGCAGACAACCTACTTTGCCAGATGCAACAACAGAATAACTCAGTTCTTTCTCTGGCTTTCATACTTGGGAATGTACTATAGGAAGGGGGAGGAAGTTTAAAAACCATTTTTGTAAAAGGTAATATACTTTATGGACATTCTCATGGCTTCCCCACCTTCAGTCTTTTTCTTACTTCTTCAAGTTCTCACACTGCTTTGTATTTTTAATATAAGCTCTGGAGAGGAAGTATGGTGTAAACAGCTCATCTGTGGCCAGGAAGTAAAGCTCTGGAGATGGAGATGATCACATAAGATTCTCTGCTCACTTTACTCCCATGGCAAATGTTTCCACTTCTCCCCCTCAAGGCTCCAGTGTCTTTAATACCTGCATAACAGGTTATAGCAATGTACTCTGCATGGGCCTGCCCTTGAAGATGGTTTGGAATCTGCAGCATGTGCAGAATTCAACAGCTTCTCTGATTGCCAGCTTGAATCATGTGGGAGATCATATGTAATGTTACCACTCACAACTCCACTGAGTGCCTATTAGCTTTCAGGTCCAGTTAAAGGTACCAATGTACTTACCTTTCAAGCCTATAGCAACCTGGGCCTAGATCTGAAGGTGAGGCCTTGCTTTAGTGTTTAGATGACTATAGTGCAACCCTATGCATGTTTACTCAACAGAAAACCCCACTGTGTTCAGTGAGGCTTACTCTCAGGCAAGTGTGAATAGGACTGAAGCTTAAGACAAGATGGTTCTGCAAGGGCACAGGACGGGGAATTTTCTGCAGTTGAACCCACACTTTGGATGACTATTCCCCAGGAGGCTTATAAGGTGATGACACTTCTGTCCTTTCAGCTTTGAGACAAGACCTTTTTGTACAGGAAGTCATTTTTTGACTGCTGAGTTGCTGACTGGTTGTGGAACTGTTAAATGTGGAGATTTAGTATGTCTGTAATGTTGACCTATTTTCACCTTTAAAATTTTTGGTTTTATGTGCTGATATATTGAAAAGTGTGTGTGCGCGCGCGCGCATATTAGGGTTTATTCTTCATTGCCTGTTTGTCACTTTGTGTGTTGGCAGTGAATGTAGCATGTCAATACTGTTAAAACACACACACACACACACACAAAAGCAGGCAGGCAGAGGATTTCCCTAGAATGCATGGATAAGCAGAGGTGTTTTTAAAAAACTTTATCTGTTGAATTTCTGCCAGCCATGCAGGTGTTAAAGGCACACAAGTCTTACTAGGGGCAAAAAAAGAGGGGATAGTAGTTTTATCCTAAACGCACATATACTGGTTTCATGTAATAGTACAAATGAGTGTAGTTTACACAAGCACAAAGAACATGTGACATATATAACAGGTATAGAAAGTTGTTTTCTATATTGTCTGCTGCAGACATCATGAGGACTAGCATGCTGTGTCTACTGAGAACAGAAGTAGGATTTTCCATTAGGCTAAGCATGCTACAATACAAAGCTCTAGCCAGACAAGGGTCCTTGCTGCATTCTCTGACAGTTCCTTAGAGAGTAGACCTTCACTGTGTAACAGAAGAACAATGGCTACATTCCTGTCCATAGAGAGTTTTACAAATATTAGCAGCCTCTCCAGCATAAGAAGCAGAGTTGCCACACATACCTCTGAACTTCAGAGTTTGATTATTTATTTTTAATTATATGACAGCTAAGAGAAAGGTGCTTGCTTCTGTGCAGTGTTTGCATAGCTGGCTTCTGTATAGCTTTGTTGGTAAAGGCAGAGGCAAGGGTGTGGCATATGGATTAGAGTGATGTGGTCCCTTGGAGTATGGTTCAGCACTGGTTCACCCATGCTCTTTAAATGAGATGAACCGTATCTTTTGAGGAAGTCAGCAAGGAGGTCTTCTGCATTACTGCTAACATACTGTTCGTTATATCGAGGGAGTGTCAACTATAGGTGGTGTTTGCAGAGTTACGAGACAAGTCCTTATTCCAAAGAAATTGCAATCAAAATTAAGGAAAAGCACAATGAATGTAATTTTAATTTATTTATATTCTACCTTTCCTTCGTTATGGAACTCAAAGTAGCATATATGGGCTTCTCAGGTGGTTACCCATGAACATGGCTTGTTATTAAAGTTCCTGCCCTCATAGAACCATGTCCATATAGGCATGTCTTTCTATAAACCTCCTGCACATCTACCAGAGAACTATTGTGCTTTGCAGAGGATTCTTGGACATGGTCTGGGAAACCCCTTTTGTCTTCACAGGACCGTGTGGGCGGCCGATTGGGTGGGTGGGTGGGAGGGAAGGCAGGGTTCAACATACCTTCCCCATGATGATCGATGTTAGTTGCTTCAGCACGCGAGCCACGTTTCCACACAACCCAAGCTGCTGGGAGCAGGATGGATCAACAGAGGTTGGGACTCATTTTCCCAGCCTCCGGATATCCCACAAGGCACTGTGTAACGAGAGTGATGTCCGCTCAGTTAATTTTAGATCCCGCTCAGACTGAATCAGGAAGGCCCCACTCTGAATGCAGGTGCGCGCACACTGCTTTGACACACGTCCACCCAGAACAAAACCCATTCTGCACACAGATGAAAGAAAATTAGAGAGAACACTGCTTGGGGGATTGCCCCATCTCTGGGCGCTCTAGGCACCTGTCTCCATGGAGCCCGAGGAGACCCCCGCAATCCCTGCAGCCAGGTTAAGGGAGTACTTGTTCCCTTAACCTTGGCTAAGAGCCAGGCTTGGGAGCGGGTTAGGCTGGGTGGGAGCACCGGCATCCATGTGGCTCCTGGCATTCCACACGAGCAGCCTAGTCCAGGCTGCTCCTGAGAACAGCCTCTTTGTCTCCATAAAACTCCAGCCGGACCTTTTAGGCTTTGTCATTGCTGCATTCAGTGGTGCTCCTTAGGACATGCCCAGCATTCTCCTGGAGTCATGCTTTTCTGGGAAAGGTCACAAATGGTGGATAAGCTCTTTGCCGTTACTAAACTTCTCATTGAGGAGCATTGGCTAAGCTTCTGAGGAACCTGTTTTGACAACTACTGGCCTAAAGAAAAGGAAGAAAGCTCCCAGAAACTCAGTGGGGAGAAGAGGGAGCCCACAATTTTTTTACCTTGTATTTAACTTCAGAAATATAGATTCAAGGAGTGTGGGGCAATAGTTTCTGAACAGTCTAGGGAAGATGCGAAATCTCCAGTTTTCAAGACAAGGTATTTATTGATTGATTTGATTTGATTTTTACATTTATATCCCGCTCTTCCTCCAAGGAGCTCAGAGCCGTGTACATGGTTATTAACCAATATATATCTATCCTCACAACAACCCTGTAAGGTAGGTTAGGCTGAGAGAGACATGACTGGCCTAGAGTCACTCAGTGAGTTTCATGGTTGTATGGGGATTTGAACTTGGGTCTTCCCGGTCCTACGGTAGTCCAACACTCTAACCACAACGCTATGCTGTCTCTTGATAGTTGACTTGATAATTGTCTTTCAGGTATGCTTTAAGTCTGCAAACACTGCAGCCACCACTTACTGAACTATTTACCTAGTCCAGTACACAAAGGTTGTAAAGCCCAGTGCTCATTGCATCTTTTTAGACATGTGTGTGAATCAGGGTTTAAGATTTGTGTTTAGGAAAGACTGTCAATAACAGAGCATGTGTCTTGCAAGCATGATGAGACCTATGGACAATCCCAGCAATCATAAGGAAAAGGGATAGTGATAGCCAGTATGAAAAAGATCTGTGATCATCCAGAGCCACTGCTATTGAGGAGGACTGACAGTGAATCAGCACTGGTCAATGAGTGCAATTCTTACACTTTGGGCCTACATATTCAGCCTGTAACTGAGTGGGACAGATGATAAGTAAGTACTGGTAATAAAATATTACCTTCAGATAGAATGGCTGGGTATTTTTAATGACAGAAGCATATTTTGGAACCTTGTGGCTGCAAAATCAGATCCCTAACCACACATTAGTACTTTGATTATAAGATCATTTCAGGTGAAATGCATCTATGTGTGCCTATTCCTGCAAGGTTCCATATGGAGATGCGTTCATAGATGTACTAGTTCTAACAGTGCATCGTTCTTATGGAATTTACTGCCATGGAATATGATGATGGCCACCTTAGGTTTCCTTTTAAGAGGATTAAATAAATTAATAGAGGGTAGTTCTATCAACCGCGATTAGCCATGGTAGCTAAATGGATCCTTCGTAGACACAGGCAGTATGTCTCCAAATAACAGATATTTGGGGTAAATAATAGAAAATTGCCATCACCTTCATATCCTACTTGTGAGTTTCCCAGAGGCATTTGGAAACAGAATGTTGGGCTAGGTGGACCTTGTCTGATCCAGAAAAATTCTTAAATGTATATATTTAAGGTATATTATTATGTGTAATCGATAGCTATCTGTCTGCCTATAGTGAATTTGTGTGACATGTACTTTGGCAAGGGTGTGTATATGTATTTTGAGCTGAAGATAACGATGAGCTGTATAAGAAGTTGTATAGCAAACAGATAAATATTGCACAACTTCAAAGCCATATTGTGAAAATCAGCATCTATCTAATTTCAAACCTAGAAGCATTGCATTTCCAATAAGTCCATCTCTTACTAGTCTGTTGGAAGCATAAGTGTAAGTTATGCTGCTATGCTTTTTGTTCTGTTTTGGTGCACTGCTTTATTGGTTTTTCTTATTGTATTATTGCTATTTTAATGTAAGCTGCTTTGGGTTGCTTTTGTGAGAAAAGTGGGGGAATGAGACTTGATTTTTTTTTTTTTTAATGTCCAAATACTTGAGAATGCATGCAAGATGTTTTCTAAGACTGCAATGCTGTGCACACTTTTCTGGGAAAAGTCCCATTTAACACAGTGGGACTTACTTGCAAGGAGACATGTGTAGGATTGTAATGTAATGTAAGAGCCTGAATTATGAATCAGGAATTAAAATCGCACCACCACCATGAACTCCTTCCATAGACAATCCACTATCTCTCCACCACAACCTCCTTATGGGGACAATATTATTATCATCACCTTATTGTACAGGTTTGTTATCAGGTTTATGGTGTTAATATATATAAAATGCATTAAACACCCTAAATGCTAAGCATTATTATTATGCATAGTTCAAGTACAAGCTGAATAAAAGACTGGGGTGGTATTCATTTTCATTCCTGGAAAAAGCAACCAAAACAATGATGACGACACATATGAACCTAGAACTAATGCTCTGCACACTTCCAAAGCAATAAAGCTGGTGATGCTTGCTTGCTTATTTATTTATTTATTTATGGCTGAAGCTTAGTATTTGCATCTGGGTATCATCTCCCAACATATGTGCAAATTCTCTGTCTAGTAGCATTTTGAAGCCACTGCTTTGAAAAAGAGCTCTGTGAGCTGAATATGCTGTAAGACTTGCTCACAAAATCACAGACTGAAAGGTCATAAAGGACCATTGAAGTATGCCTTCTGAGATGGGATAGAACGGGGGTTCTCAAACTTGAGTCCCCAGATGTTGTTGACCTACAACTCCCATCATCCCCAGCCACGAGGGCCTTTCCATTGTGGCTGTGGATGATGGGAATTGTAGTCTAACAATATCTGGGGGCCCAAGTTTGAGAGCCCCTGGAATATGGCATTCAGGCATGTTCAGTTATTATTACCATAACAACCCCATTGGATTGACTGAAACTCGGTTGGCAAGAATGGCTTCTCTTGAATGATTGAGGAATCCATCCTTTCCCTGAACACTGGAACCACTTATTTAATAATTGTATCCGTATATATTAGTATTTTCTCTCTTATTTGAATGTGCTCTGTTTTGCTTTTAGGCACAATTTGTTGTACTCATCTCTTTTATGAGCCCCTGGTGGCGCAGTGGTAAAACTGCCGCCCTGTAACCAGAAGGTTACAAGTTCGATCCTGACCAGGGGCTCAGGGTTGACTCAGCCTTCCATCCTTCCGAGGTCGGTAAAATGAGTACCCAGAATGTTGGGGGGCAATATGCTAAATCATTGTAAACCGCTTAGAGAGCTCCGGCTATAGAGCGGTATATAAATGTAAGTGCTGCTATTGCTATTGCTATTTTAGATTAATTTAATCTCTTTTAGATTAAAGCAACATTTAAAAAATGATAGCTAACACATGGTATGTGTTTAGATTTCCGTAGACTCATGCACCCTCTTGTCCTACCACACATAGATCCCCCCACTCACTTATCGGTGCCTTTCAGAGGCGTAACTTTTTTACTGAGTGATATTTTACTCTTCCTCCAGAGAGCTCAGGGTGACATCTGTGGGGCTAGTCTCATTTAACCCTCTCATGTATCCTGTGGAGTTAGGTGGAGGTAGAGTGGCTTACTCAGTGTCCCCCAATGATCTTCATGAAAGTGGAGGAATTTGGACCCAGCTGTCTATAGTTCAAGCCCTATCAGTCTATCTTCTACATTATACAAACAGTTCTGTGGCTATTAGGAAAGCAGGTTAATGTGGATTCCTAAAGGGTGGTAGCTGCAGATCAACTTGCTGGATGGTGGAGTCGGGAATTACATTCACTTTTACTGAGTCCAATGCATTCAAACATGTTGCATCTGTTTCAGGAGGTGTACATTGTTCTGCAGTTATCATATCAGCCCTAAATATGCAACAGAGAACTCATATGCTTGGACATATTTATTTATTATACATTTATTATAATATTTTACATATCATATGTTTTTCATGATGCACCAATCAAAAGTTTTCTAAAGTGATTGTGTCAAACAACCCCCTCTAAAAAAATTTTTCCCTTTTATTTCATTGATTATAGCAGTATGATATAATCATACTGTATGACATAATCAAGGAAAACAATTATATATGTATGTACCTGGTAAAAGAAAAGAAATTTTTAAAAAGGATCCTTAAGCATAACTTGAAAATAATAAAATACAACCTACCAATAAAAAGGGGGGAGGGGAAAACCGCCTTCTTCTAAGGATTTATCTTTCCTTTTCCATATACAATTCATTAAAATTCAACCAAATTGCTGAAAATTACTCTTCTCTACTTTTCTATCAGAAAAAAACCCAGTTCAAATGCTGACAAGGAACACATATCAGTTATTTAAAGTTGCAATTCAGGATAAGATTGTCCTTCCAGTGCGATATTATAATCCTTTCAGGGACCCTCCAACCACAAAGAATCCACAGTTCTTGAAGTAATGCTAGATTCCATATGCTGGGGATGTACCCCAACAAAACATGACAGGCAAGGATAGCTGCAATGTCATGTTAACAACCTTATGGATTACAAGCCAAAATGGCACAATAACCAGACAGGTCCCAACCATACGTGTAACAGATGTCTCCAACATTTAGAAGTCTGTTAAACATTCTCTGAGGTGTCCAACAATCACGGAATAAAGGTTTCTGCTGTATTAGCCTCATTTTGAGATCCAAAAAGGCATGTTTCACAAAATCAAAAGCATTGGTTTAATAAAATAAGGTGGTATTCAAGATAATTCAACCTCATTATTCCTAACAGTTATTGCTTGTAGAATGAAATACTATTGTAGTAAAGAGAATAAGCTGTGAGTCAAACACTCCCAGTTCATATCTCAACTCTGCCATGAACTCACTTAGGTGGTCTTAGGAAAGCTACTCTCTCTCACACACACACTCTCTTCAGCTCCCTCCTCCCCATCTAAAATACAGAGAGAGTGATACCAATATCACTACAACTGGACTACAACTCCCATAATCCCCAGCTACAATGGCCTTTGGGAGTAGTAGTCTAACACCACATTTACGGACACAAGTTTGAGAACCTTGGAATTACAGTGTAATCCTAAGCATGTTTTCTCAGTAGAAATTCTAATAGAATTTAATGGGACTTCCTTCTAAATACCTCAGTATATAGGATTGCAATAAATCTCTCCAAAGATGTCATCACTGGAATCATCACCATGGAATCATTCTAGGGATTCTGGAGTCTGCACACAAAGTTGCCAGATAGAAAATAGGCTTTCCCATTTACTTCAGCAGCGAGAACAGTGGATATGTCATTGCTGAGTTGCACCCAGTACTAGTGACTCTTCAAATGACAATTCCTTGTGACGGCCCCACAAAACTCTAAACCAGACCATAGCCGATATTGCTTTTATGTTATTTTATTGCATGTATATATCACCCATCCAAAACAGCTCAGAGCAGTTCATAATCAAAAATAAAACCATTCAAAATATTAACATAAAGCATAAAATAAAACCAGCTAAAATATTAACATAAAACTCATGTTAAAACTGTTAAAACAATCTAAATATTATTAAAAGCCTGTCTTTGTGATGAAAGCAATCTTTAAAATGTTGCATGCTTTGGGACTCGTGTGTTTTTCTTCAGGCATAGGTATTCAGAGCAAAAATATTAAAAGGTATCTTGTTATGTGCTCAGACTAATGGTTAGTCAGATCCATTGACCCTAAACTACTACAGGATTGTGGTATGTAATTTAATATAACCTGTTGTTTCTGTTCTGCCCAGCAATGTAGTCATCACAGACAGTTAAGGGAACAATCCAGCCAAAGCTTAGCTGGCTAAGACTGTAATTGTATGCACACATATCCCTACAGAGCATCCAAACCTTTGGCGCAGTGGTGCATCAAAGGTGTGAATGCCACCCAGTGGGGCACTACTGACTGAATGTGCATAGTATTGTACTACATGTTGCACTGATTTGGGTGCAATAGTTCAGCATGTGCTTCTGTCTCTCCAGCTGAAATCAATGCAGCTTTATGTGGCTCACACCACAAATCAATGTTATTGTGTTGCTCTGAACATCTGTAGCTGAAGGAGAACATGCGAGTTTGAAAGCTTTGGATATTTAAAACAATCGACTGACTCAATAGAAGATCCTGTCTCACACGAGAAAGAACTTAACCCTTGAAGAAAGTGACTTGTTAATATATGCTAAGGGGGGCGGGTAATAAAATTCATTGGGCCAGTTTACATATTACAGTTTTCAGGTGCATACCTACCTAAGATACTCTAAATATACGCCTAAAAGCAAAAAGTATAGCAACAATGAGCTGTTCTCATGAGTAGCCTAGCCCAGGCTAGGATAGTCTAGCCTAGCCTGGATCCATGTGGATGCTGGTGCTCCCGCCCAGCCTAACCTGGCTCCCAAGTCCAGCTCTTAGCCGAGGTTAAGGGGGAAGTGCTCCCTTAGCCTGGCTGCTGGGATCATATGTCTCTTCAGACTGCGTGCAGCCCAAGGAGCCACAAAGACAGGCACCCAGAGTGCCCATCTGATGGGGGATCAAGTCAATGACCATGTTCATGGTGTCACCACACCATGTGGAATATCCACATTCCACCATGTGGAATATCCACATTCCACCATGTGGAATATCCACATTCCACCATGTGAAATATCACACACATTGTGGAATATCCAGAGGCTGGGACATGCAGTCCTGGCCTCCAGAGCGCTGCACTGCATGGCACAGTGCAGATTGACTGGGAGCAGAGTCTGCACTCCCAGCAGCATTTTCTGTGATTGTCTGGGGGAAGGTGAGTTTGCAGCAGCCTTCCCACCCTCCCACCCCAGCTCCCTGGCCTTGTGAATAGCCGCAGTGTGTGAAATGTTCCATGGGGATAGAAGGATATTGCCTTGGGTCAGTTCACTGGAGGACAATATCTTACAAACGTGATAATTTCCTGGTCTTAGTGCATTAGTCTGTTAGGTAGCTACAGATAAACTCATCCTACAAAGAGATGATGAAGTTTAAGCAGGCAAAATGCAGAGGCAAGAAGAGGGTCTAGAGAGATGAAGTCTGTGGGAGTCTAAGAAGTAATGACTACAAGGCGATTGCTGCAAAATGCATGATCAAGTAGTCTCATTGGCTTCAGTCCAGGAAAAGAATTTAAGCATCCAAGGATGGGAGTAATCCCATCTGAAGTCATCAAAGCATTAGGAGCACCTGCTTAAGTCCCACTACTCCCTGTGACATTTAATCACTTGATCAAAGTTAAGCACGTGATTAAGAGTGCTTTGTTGAAGAGGGATAGGCTTAAGCAGGTGCTTAAAAACAACACCCACATGAAGAACTCTGAGTATAATTGGGTAGGAGAAGGAGGAGGAGAAAAGAGAAGGATAATGGCAGCAAGCAGTTTTAAGCACCTGATATCACTCCCACCAGATCTTTTGCTTAGAAAATATATAGCAGAGGGCCAATAGAACAGTTGCTGGTTTGAAGAACATAGAAGCAATTTGATAGATATGGGTTCCCATTTTCTGCAGCTAACTCATTCCCTTTGCCCCACCCGCACGTCTCTCAATGGAAAACAAACAGAGGAAAAGAGAAAGTAATATTCTTTTAAAAATTTAATAGAATAAATTTATTTATTAAAGGCAGAACAATACATAGCATATCACAGATCATTGACTACATTAAAAAAAACCTCTTACACTTTAGTTTCCTAGCAGGGGCGTAACTATCATAGGGCAAGGGGAGACAGTTGTCTGGGGGCCCACTGCCTTGGGGGGCCCCCCAGAGGCAAGTCACATGACTGACTCCCCCAGCCGCTCACCCGCCCGGGCTTCCTTCAGTTGTATCCATCCTCCGAAATTGATGTGGGTGTTAAGACCTGGATCTACCAGAACCACATCTCTTTCTCTAGTACCATTAGATGACTTGCATTGTCCACAATTTACAAAACCTTTTAAAACATAATTTAGGATGAAGTTCTATTGTGGCACATAGCTGTGTTCTATTACTATGCTTTTTGTTACCACTATTCAGCCTCATTTAAGATTTCTTTACTTCAGGAGCTGAGCTTCGGGGGGGGGAGGGGGCATTTTAAAATCTTGTCTCTGGGCCCAGTTCAACCTTGCTACGCCCCTGTTTCCTAGAGATCAGTTCTCAGTTATCATTAAAGATACTACCAATAAAACAAAAAAGAAAGTAAGATGATGTGGAGCACTGATCTTAAATTGGTGGGTTGTTGGATCATGCTGGATGAATATGCACAACTGGATCGTGCTAAGATTGGTTGCAACTTTCACCATAAGGCAGCAGCATTTCTTTTCTTCTCTCTTCTGAAAAAGAGAAAGAGGGCTAAAGACTGAGGACCAATCGACACTCTAAATATATGTTGGGTTTATACCAGTAATGACTGGTATAAGAAACGTTTAAATCCCACGTTTATCCTGACAACAACCCTGTGATAGTGATAGTGACATGTGCAAAGTCATCCCCTACTAACTAGGCAAAGGCACCTTTTTTAAGTGGTGATTCTTTTTGTATTAAACAGAGGGAGGGCAACTGGTCCAATCTACAAAGAATCCTGGGTAGTTTAGCAACCCTTCCCTTCACAGAACTACAATCCCTAGGGTTCCCTGGAGAGAGGAAATGAGTATTAAGCTATGATTCCACTAGTATTAATCATGTAATGGTATAGATGGAGAAATGGGGGTGTGGACCAAATGCAGGTCTTATCTACATTATAAATTTTGGTTTTGCTTCACTTTAGATAACATGGCTTCTTACAAAACGTCTTAGAAATCCAGTGCTGAGAATCAAAAGTTCCCTATGTTGGATAGTAAACGTTTTTGTCCTAAAACGGTAAACATTTTTGTCCTAATTTGAAGGTTATTTTTATTCTCTTGTACATCAGCCTGTTTTCTTTTGATGAAGGGCAGTGTAGAAATTAATAAAATAAGCAAATATGGGTTCTGCATCTGAAAAAGTTGATCAATACTGGTGTAGTGGTGTAGCTGGGCCTGACTCAAGAAGATTGGCTTTCAGTTCCCTGTACTGACAAGAAGCTGCTACTGTTACTGTTTTGTATATGCTGCTTTTCAACAAATTTATCAAAAGTGGTGTACATAGTAAAATAAGAAGGTTCCCTGTCCCAGAGGACTCCCAATCTGAAAAGAAACACAAGGCAGACACTAGTAGCACTTAGCAATAGCACTTACATTTATATACCGCTCTATAGCTGAAGCTCTCTAAGCGGTTTACAATGATTTAGCATATTGCCCCCAACATTCTGGGTACTCATTTTACCGACCTCGGAAGGATGGAAGGCTGAGTCAACCTTGAGCCCCTGGTCAGGATCGAACTTGTAACCTTCTGGTTACAGGGCGGCAGTTTTACCACTGCGCCACCAGGGTCCTTCCAGCAGTAACAGCTGCTGGAAGGACACTGGGCTGGGTATGGATAGGACCAGTTGCCCTCCCTCTGTTTAATATACAGCTGCTGGAAGGACACTGGGCTGGGTATGGATAGGACCAGTTGCCCTCCCTCTGTTTAATATAAAAAGAATCACCACTTTAAAAAGGTGCCTTTGCCTAGTTAGCAGGGGATGACTTTGCACATGTCACTATCACAGGGTTGTTGTCAGGATAAACGTGGGATGATTGCATGTAGATTTCTGCAAGCACCTTGTTGGAAGGGTGGGACACAACTGTGATAAATCGATAAAGGGGTAACTACATACATTAGGAATTAGACTCTGCTCCTCAGTGTTCATTGATCCCAGGTTAGTCCCAGTGATTTTGCTATTATTCTATGCTATGTCAATGTGAGGATTACAGGCTTAATCAGTGAGGAGGCAGAAATCAAATGTTTGTACAGATCTCAGACAGCCCAGACCTCCGGGCAACTTAGGAGGTTGTCTAAGCTCTCTTTTGTAGCTGGAAGCACTTTTGTTAGAGCAACAGATGGGATGAGGACCAAGCTGAATTTGAGGGATAGGCATGGACAGGAATGACCAATCCATCAGGATCCAGAAACCAGGGCTTATAAATTATCTCAGAAGGGGTCGGTGGGTAAAGAAATTGTCAAAATGAATACAGGTGAGGGTGATGGAAGCCTTGTCTGGGATCAGTGACCCATGGATTTGAGCCCTAATTCTCTGGCATTCAGTGCAGAGGAGAAGAGGACAAGCAAACTTAATATTTTATCTAGAAATGAGTACAGATGGCCATTTACCAAATGATAACTTAATGCAGTAAGTAAGCATGTAACCAGTTTGTCAGTCAGCCATTTGTAACCAGTAAGCCCCTTGCCAAGAGCTGGGGAGGATTCTTCCACACACTTGCCCAAGATCAGAAACCCTAGGAAGCAGGCAGAGAGGTACAATTCCCCTTCTCACTTGGCAGAAAGATATTAGAGCTGACTCTGTGCCACTTGCTGTTTGCGGGGGGGGGTGGATTTCAGCAATATCAACAAATGACTCTTCCTCCCTCCCCCTTTTCTGTGGTGGGGTGATGATGATGATTTTTCAGCACCACTTCTTTGGGAAATGTTTATATTTTCTTTTACATCAGAACACTGAAGCTGATGTATATACATCGAAATGTCTGTTCTTTGTTGCAATTCCCTCTTTCTATGTTTTAATTTACGCAATAAAAATGGTCTGGAGAGAAGAGTTGGAGTAGATCCATCATGCGTATTGAGTTGCCATTATATCAACTGTTCTTTTATCTGTTCCTTACTTTTTCTCTCAGTCCTTCTTTTGCCTTCAGTTGCTGTTATATTATTTATTTATATAGTGCCATCAGTTATGCATGACACTTTACCATAGAATGAGAAAGAGATGTGATGTCACCATGTAGCTAAATCTGATTTGTTAGGTAGTGATGTGATGTCATTTCATTCACTTTGTGTTCTCTGATTAGCTAGGATCATCCTTGTGATTAATCCAGAAAGAAGAAAAGAGAAGTAACTGGGAACCGGGTGGGAAAGGCACTAAAGAAGCAGTAGTTTGGAAAAACAATGGCAGCAAATGATTTTTAAAAGTGAATATTCACATAAGGCATGTTCCTACTCAATCCCAATATTAATATTATCAGCTTCCAAATAGAAATGGGAGACTATTCTGTTCAGCCCTAAATGTTACAGATGAAAGACATACCAACAGTTATGGGGACACCATAGTACATGGTTGTGTGATGCAGTGGTTAGAGTGCTGGGGAATCCCAAGGTCAAATCCCTGCTCAGTCATGAAATTGACAGGTGACCTTGGGCCAGTTATTGTCTCTCAGCCTAATCTCCTTCAGAGGGCTATTATGAGGATAAAGTGCAGGAGGGGAGCATGTATACTGGCCTGAGCTCCTTGGAGGAAAAGTGAGACAAAATTGCCATGCAAAATCGTCAGCTGATGAAATAGTACAATCATGTACTAAAAAAATTCCACTGTGTTCAGTAGGAACCCCAGGCAGCATGGGATTATAGGATCAGGACTAGTTTGGTATAGGACCATCCAATATCAACATCTCATCAGAGGCAGCCTCAAACAAAAAATAGTGTGGACAGAGAAAGGGCAAGTTAGGTTTGGGATGAGGGACAAACTCTGTTTTGCATAGTGTGATCTTCCCAAAGAGAAACAATCCTCTACGTCTAATTCAAAGAGGAAGGGTATATAATATACCAATGGGCATTCACCAGTCCGTGTCTCCTGGCACCACCTACACTCATGGCACCACATGTGAATGCAAACTGCAATTTGCACTTATGGAGCCCCTGGTGGCGCAGTGGTAAAAACTGCCGCCCTGTAACCAGAAGGTTACAAGTTCGATCCTGACCAAGGGGCTCAAGGTTGACTCAGCCTTCCATCCTTCCGAGGTCGGTAAAATGAGTACCCAGAATGTTGGGGGGCAATATGCTAAATCATTGTAAACCGCTTAGAGAGCTTCCAGCTATAGAGCAGTATATAAATGTAAGTGCTATTGCTATTGCTATTGCTATTACGCATGGTGACTGCAACCAAATCAGTTGCAATTGCAGTGCAAGTTGGACATCTTGGTTGTGAATCTGGCACTCATGTCTCACACATACAGGATCTGTAGTACAGAGAAGAGCTCATGTGCCTTCTGAGAGCTGACACAGATCTGATGCAAAATTAGCCTTCAGTCTGATACTAGTGCAGACAGATATTGGGTACAACCCCATTTTCCATTGAAGTGTTTCCCAAACATTGATCTGAAGGGATCCGAGTTGCACTGCCTTTAAAAAGTCCCTAGCCATGTAGAAAGTCTTTCCACGTCTGCATAATAATTTTTCTAGTGTGGCAGGATTGTTGATTTCTTTTTATCCTGTCACAAATCCACTAGTTTGGTATTAGCATGCATAGAAAGAAAAAAAACAACATGCATCTCAAAGAAGAATAGCTGATTTCTTGCATGCCAATTTCCTTTCATTTCCCATTGACAGAGTGGGCCTTTAAAAGCTCTACACCTTAGCCAGCTTTTTAAGATGTAGGCTCTTTGATGAGCTAGCCCTAATGAATTTGTTTTGCCACCAATAAATCAGAATGAGTATGGCTCTTTCCCACCACCACCACCCCCCGCCGGTACTTTTCAATGCTGCCTTCATCATTTCCTGAAGAGGGTTGGTGTATGATCATAGCAAGCTAGCAAATTAACATGCTGTTATTATCCAGGAATTGCCCTTTATAAAGTTGCTGTGGTTTTGGTGCCTTGCAAAGTGGTAGGTTACAGATGATCCTGGGCAGTAGTATATGTCCTTGCTTGGCTTCTCCAGCTTGAAAAATATTTACCTGCACTGCAATTCTTTAAGTTACTCAGCCAACAGAAGCCAGCATTTCCCCCATGGGTGTAATACAAGAGGGCCTCAATGCCCTTTGATTAAAAGTAACTTCAGTTGAACAGAATATGTTGATCCTTAGAAATTGGTTCTTGACATTTCCTAGCCTCAGTGGAATGTGATCAATACAGTTATGTATTACCAGTTCCGTTGTTTTTACACATCTGTTTCTACTGTGCATTTTCTAAATGCCTAGGATGTCAGAGATGTGTGTATATGTGCATTGGCTTGTGTAGTTTATCTATATGTGAAAATGATTGTCAGGGGCACTCTTACATATACACAATAAGGTACATTGGGAGGAGCTTTTAATATATCAGGGCCCACTCAAGATCGCTTAATGTGGATTAGTTATCCCATAAAACACTTCAATTCGCTTTCCTTACTCAGTGTGGCTAAAGTGTTATTGATGTAGTTTTTCCCCTGCCCACTCTTTCAGTGCATGCCTATGGACAGAGTGAGGGTTGAAATCCACATTAGAATTTGTGAGAATGGAGCACAAAATTGTTTTGAGTCAATAAATCTGAAATGTTTTTTGTATGCACCCTTATCCCAATTATAGGGCATAGGAGTATTTAACATATGATACAAAATCTCCTAATAGCAATTAGGCAGGTAAGGCTTCTTGATATTGTTGTCTTTACAGGCAAGGACAGAATATCACACCTCCCATAGAAGACAGCCAGTCTCATCTATCAATCCTTGCTCTGAAAAAGGGTCCAGATCCTAAGAGAGAGTTTAGATTACTGAAAACCTTATCCAGGGTATTGAAATCCAGACTGACCACCTATAAGGAATTATTCCATGTAAGCTGATCTGGAACTATTGAGTATCTTCCAGATAATTTGTTTTTCTGTTCTTTATACTTTGGTATCAGGCAAAAGTGGTTGTTATTTCCAGGAGTGTAGCAAGGTTGGAGTGGGCCCAGAGACAAGATTTTAAAATGGCCCCGCCTCACTGGAGCCCAGCTCATGAAGTAAAGATATCTTAAATGGGACTGAATAGTGGTAACAAAAATGAGACATGCTGTTCTGGTAGCTCCAGGTCTTAATACTCACATCAATTTCGGAGGATGAATGCAACTGAAGGAAGCCCGGGCAGGTGCGTGGCTGGGGGAGTCAGTCATGTGACTTGCCTCTGGGGGCCCCCCATGACAGTGGGCCCCCAGACAACTGTCTCCCCTTGTCCTATTATAGTTATGTCCCTGGTTATTTTCAGACTTTAGTAAGATTCAATAATGGCAAATCAATCTGAAGCTGGCATTTTGGGGTAATGTTTAAAACTTTCAACTATACATAACATGACCACTTTTGGAAACAGAGATACTAAAACGAGGGAAGGTTGTGTAAGAATCTAGAGTCCTCCAATGCCCAAAGGATGCAACATGAGTTGCATATTTACAATCTGATTTTCCTTGCCTTTTTTCTCTCTCGCCCTTTTATTGTATTATTTCTTGCATTCTGTTGTTATGGCTACAGCTAAGATAATAAACATGACTTAGAATTCGTAACCTTCTAGAATGTGAAAAACGGGGGACTGAACAGCAAGATCTCAGCACCAGTCTTCATGCACTTCAGCAGATGGTGATGTGGGACAATAATTGTGAAGTGAGTTATGTATTTGTGAGCATTTCAGAGCATTTGAACCACCAACTGCATGTGGTATCCTAAGTGTGCCCCCTTCCCATTAACATTGCTGGTGTGTGCCTGCCTGTGGGAGCAGGGGTGGCATTCCATGAGGCAGGGTGAGGCAGTCACCTCAGATACAGGTGTGGAAAGGGATACAGGGGGCTGTGCATGCTGCCACCTCACACCACAGTTGCTTCCCTGCCATCCATCATCACCACCCTTCCTTGCCCTACTAAGACATGCTATTCATTGACAGAGGTTCACTATATTCACCCCAGACAACAAGATATCTTGAGCTATCACTGCATGGGAGTCTCCTCTGCACGCTTCAGAATACACCACATATAGGATGAAAACATTGACAGTGAGTGAGCCCACTAGGACACTCTAGCCTGTAGTCTCTATGCCCCAGGATGATTGCCCTAGCCCACATTGCTACCTGAGCACATGCCAACTGGGCTGACCTTAGCAAGAAGAGGTATGAAACTTCCTTGGGTGAAAGTCTAGAAGGGGTGACATTTCTTGCCTCTGACCTCAAAGTGTGTGACAAGTTGTTGTTTTTAATGAGGAAATACATGTCATTTTGATGTTTTGTTTCACTTGTGAAAATGCCTATGGCTGGTGTTGAGTGCTAGGACTAAGTCAACATACATGCAAATTGAGCTGAGTCTAGCTTGTCACAGCCTGGGAACAGAACATAACCTGAGCTGAATTTCTGTTTCTGTCAGGACCAGCATGGTCATACTATCATCCTCTTCATATGGTAAACTACTGTGCTGAAGTGATTATGTGAACAAGTGTTCAATATCGTGATGGATTGTATGATTCTATGTGGTTCACATATTGTCACTGCTTAGCAATTTCTTCCTGAGATATATGCATTCATTGGCCAAAGTTGTTCAACCTGCCTCTAACTGAAGTCTTTGGCAAAGTTCTTGTTGCTTTTAATGAACTGGTTGCTACATCTCTAGGGGCTTCTTCACACATTACATAGCAGCAAGCCCAAGTCTGTCACCGTGTACACTTGAGAGGGAGTCACAACCAATTAGGTGTTCCCAGATGCATCTGGTTGGCCACTGCATGAAGCAGGATGCTGTACTAGATAGGCCTTTGACCTGATCCCACTGGGCTTTTCTTAGGTTCTTATGGTCTCTGATGAGTCCCCCTGTATGACATACATCTTTATTGCATTCACACATCGAGGCTATTCTCATGACACGAGCCACCTGGGGTAACCCAGGTGGCTCATGTCAACTGGAGCACCAAGAGCCCTCCTCTCCCAGCTGCCCCACAAAAGGGTAGGCCACTTTTTTTTACCCAGCATTTTGCTGAGGTAAAACAACCCAGTGGCTCATTGCTAGGTGATCATGTGCACAATCACACACACCCCAGGTAAAAATACTACCACCTGGCCCTCCACCATTTCTGGCAGTAAGTCGGGGAGGCAGGAAGAGTGGCCATGCTTGTGGCACAAGGGACTCTGGGATGCAGGAAAGGGAAGTCCTCCTGCTCCCAGCAGCTTTGGCCTTTGCCACGCCACTGCTTGTGTGGGCACACGCAGCATGGCAAGGACAAAGACACCACCCCTCATCTTCTGGGGATGGCAGGCCAGCTCCTGCCTTCCCCCACAGACCTCTCAAGCAGTGGTTTGAGGTCATGTGATTGACCTCATGACCTTTTCAAGTTTATATGTGAATTCTCTTCAGTGTACTGTTCCCCACACCCCAAAAGGTTCTGGTAGCTTCAGTCTGTGTCTAAAATTGGATCTAAGAGATGTCATTTTCATTCACTTTCTTGTGGAAAGGGCTTTGAGATCTGATATCTGAAAAAGCCGTTTTAGAGTCAATTTATCCTTGAAGGTGGAGCAGCCATCTTCCCTATATTGTGTTATTCTCTGAAATGCACTACAGTATATGTAATGTATCACTGTACATAATGTATTAAAATACTAGAGCAGTACACAGGCAAATTTCTTACATGCATCAGAAAGCATGGGCATTGAAAGTTAAGGTGCCCACCTTAGCTGCCTCACAATGGCAGCAACAGAGCCCTGGAATGTTGCATATTGTGCCACTTGCAGTTCGGCTTCCATGCTCTCACACTTTCCTTTGTGTCAAGGACAGCCTCAGTCCTCTTCCTCTGCAAGAGGTGGTGGGGACACTAAAGCGCAGGACAATATGATGCAGTGGTCTCCTAACTGCACACTGCTTTCATTCGGGAAGTGAATGGCACAGAGACTTTTCTCATGCGCAGCCTAGCCCAGGCTAGAGAAGCCCTACCTGGATTAGGCTGTGTGTGAGAACTGCCAGGATTGGGCCCAATCCCAGCGGGGCCAGCACCACCTCGGCCCACTTTGAAACCCATATCTTCGCCAGGGTTAAGGGCTTGAGCGAGCCCTTAACCTGGGCTCTGGGATCGTGTGTGCTCTGGGGCTATGTTCAGCCCCAGGGAACACAGAGATGGGCACCTAGAGAGCACCAGTCTCCTGGGAGAATCCCCCAAAGCATCATGTGTGTTGTATGGTGCATTGTGAGATCTCCAGAGGCTGGGACACATTGTCTCAGCCTCTGGAGCTCTGTGCTGCAGGCATGTAGTACAGATCATCTGTGAGCACGATCTGCACTCCCAGGAACAGGCAGCAGTCATCTGGGGAGAAGGTGAATTAAACCAGCCTTTCCCCCACCACCTGCCCAGTCGTGTGAATAATCTCATAATGTAGTGATAGACTGTATGGGGCAAATGAGACTGATTTCCATTCATATCAGAATTATTTAGGATCACAGCTAAGTGACTTGACTTTAACTGCATAAATATAGTTATATAACCTCATATGTGGTGGATGGATATTAATTATTTGACGTTTATGTGTTTGTTTTCTTTTTTGCTATTTGTATACAAAATACATGTTTTCAAAGAAACCTCACCTAAGCAAATCACTTTGATTTCCCTAGGAAAACCATGTCCCCATTCAAAGCATGTAAGGCAAATATATTGGGCCTGACCTTTATCTCTGTTGTAGGTACAATGAATCTCAGTTCATTATACTTTTATAAAAGTATAAAAGCAATCTACAATTCTGAAGGAAAGAAGAAATATTCTCAGTGCTACATGTTGCTTTTACATTTGTCTTTAATACATATGGGGAAAAATGTATGTTAAAAATGCAAGAGGGCGTGGAGACAAGGAAACTCATGCACATAATTATTACATGCCCATAATTATTACAGGTTTTATGAAGGAACAAAACAAATGTACATTTCAGTTTTTTAAAATCTTACAAGGCAATTGGATAATTACTTTTGCTTAAAAAACAAACAAACACACACACACACAAACTCCTGTCAGGCAGCACACACACATACTTGTGGGACCTGTTAATTGAATATATTTGGTGCATTGTATCAGAACATTTCATACCCCTGCCCAACATCTGCTCATCAATCTTTGTGGCCAGCCTGTTCCAGCAGTGAGTAGCATACTGGTCTTGAGCCTGGGTTCAAATCCCAGCATAGTCACAGACCCACTGTGCTGCTGTAAGGAGCACACTTTTCTTCAGCCTCAGATACTACTACTACGATGACGACGGCGACGACGACGACTACTATGGATGTTTGTATGCCGCTCTTCAACCAAAGTTCTCAGAGCGGTTTACATATAAAAATGAATAATACATAAATAACATGACCCCCTGCCGCCCAAGGGCTCACAAACTAAAAAGAAACATTAAGATTAGCACCAGCAACAGCTACTGGAGGGATGCTCTCTCTCCAGTTGCTCTCCCCCTGCTAAATATAAGAGAATCATCACGTTTTAAAAGGTATCTCTTTGCTCAGTTAGCAGGAGGTTACAGATATAATATTATCACTTATATAATATATAGTCATAATATAATATCTCATATAATAGAGACTGGGGTGAGAGAAGGATAGTGATTCATTTCTTAATGACTTGGGAGTCCAAATGTGATCAGGAAAGTAGGGTGCGGTGGTGGTGGTGGTGGTGCTACCACTAGTAGTAATTTGTAGCCATGGTTTGTAAGAGTTGTGAAGGGTATATCAGGGCTGTTGCTTGAAGGTGCTGCTTTCTGGAGAACCAGAAAACATACAAGAGTAGGATCTAGAAAGGAAGCAAACAAACAGCACAAGATCACCTAGAAAATACTCTCCACTCCCCCACTTGGCCATGGTATAGCTGCAAAGGGGACTAGAGAAGACAGGGAAGATAATTCTATAATTTAGTAATCCAAAAACCTTTTAAGATGAGAGTTAAGATGCTTTATATTTTCACTCATGGAAGAATAGAAATTGCAAGTTAAGGTGCTCATCTTAACTTCCATACCATATAAGCGCTAAATACTTTGTACAGTCTGGTATATGATGGTGACTTTAGAAATGAGGCTCCATGCACCCATACTTTGCCTTGATCAGAGATGCATCAGGCAGAAATTCATCAGGGGCATCTCTAGGAAGTGATTAGGGAAACTGCATCTGTTAAATGTCTGCCTGGATCCATCCTTCCCCAGCCCAATGTCCAACTGAAAGACCAAGACAAATCCCCAGAGAAATAAATGGGGTTCCCCCCCCCCTTCTATGCTTTGCCACTTAATGGCGCAACAGGAAATAACTTGCCTAGCAAGCAAGAGGTTGCAGGTTCAGATCCCTGCTGATATGTTTCCCAGACAATGGGAAACACCTCTATCGAGCAGCAGCTATATAGGAAGATGCTGAATGGGCATCATCTCATACTGCATGAGAGGAGGCAATGGTAAACCCCTCCTATATTCTACCAAAGAAAACCACAGGGCTCTGTGGAGTCAACACCAACTCAATGGCACAACTTTACCATTACCTCTATGGTTTGCTGAGGGGCTGCGAGGAAGGGGTGGAAGAGAGCTCACATTTTTGCCTGGGATCTCTGCTAGTCCTGATTCCTATGTGTTTTTACTCAGAAGTAAGCTCCAGTGGAATAAACTAACTTACTTTCTAGTAATTTATTCCAAGCTCTGCTGATGGCCTCTACTTCCCCCCATTGTGGAGGTGAGAGAAAGCGGCTAGAGAGAGGAAGCATATGCCCATGAAAGGAAAGGGAGGGGGAGAAATGGTTGTTTAACTATATAAGTGCCAGAGTGCTCATAGACTGTCCTTAACAGGCACCTATGTTCAGAACCAGGAAGTCATTCACTAGAAATTGCCAGGACTTGCCCCTCCCAATTTTGGCTTCAGAATTCTCAGTGGACAGACTCAGTTATGCTCTTAGCTAACTTTCCCTTAGTTATTTTCCTATATTGATATGGGGATTTTGAACAGTAATTACTCAGAAATAACTAGATGGATGTTTTTCAAACCAGCAAAGGGTACCAGTGCCTTATGGACCTGAATTTTTGTGGAATGCTAAAAGGACAGCAAACATTTAAAAATATACATTATCTGTATTTTATATTGGATTACTGTATATCATTTTGAAAAAAGTTTGCCCAAATTTTGAAACCTCTTTTTAGACGTTAAAAGCCTAAACTGCTTTATCTCAGCTATTATGCAACGGATTTGCACCAAATTTGGAGGAGTGATGTCTCTTGTTCACTAGTTGATGTGTGCACGATTTCAGAGGGATTGAGTGGATATTTTTGACTTTATAAGCAATATAATGTTCAAGGCTTATAATGGTGGAATGTTGAAAACACTCCTCATCTTAACTGTACTGGCATGACTGTGCCGCCAGTATAACCATAGGACAGTGCCTCTTCTTGGAAGTGTCCGGAGTGTAGTGAGAGAAGGAGAGGGAGAGAGAGATCGCGAGGTATTTAAGGCACTCCAGACAATTGCTCATTCTGTAATGAATTATTACTCTGCTGAGCCAAAGGTCATTAGAAAGGATAAGGGCGGCCATAAAAGCAGCCCAGCTAGCATGCTTTTCCTATAGAGATTATCATTATTGGCTTATTAATACACGATAATGTTGAATTATACACAGCAATAAATAGGAAAAAGGTTGACTTGGAGTTTTAAATATTTTATGAATCTCAAAGCGAACGTTCCAAGCAATGCAGTGACTGGAATTACCCCCCCCCCCACCTTCCCCCCTCCTTCTTGGCCTAAGGTCTTCTCTTTAAAAAAAACAACAAAAAACAACAACAGCTCTGAACGTGTAAGCAAAAGGGACCCTTTGCCCTCAGAGGAGTGTGGGCTGATTCCAGTCTTGCAAGCCTCGGCCTCGGGACAGAGGATTTGTTCTAGGATCCGCGCAGCCCTCCTCCTTGCTTTTTTTACTTTTGCAAAGCAAGAAGTGGCTCCTCCTGGTCTCGGAATAACCTTAGGAGAACGCGAGTATAAGCACTCTTGCCGGGTACATTTCAAACCACATCGGTTCGAATTATTCTTGTCAAAATCCCAACGCGAGTCTGTCCAGTCCAGCCCTGTTTTAGGATATCCCAAACACAGACGTTGGCTTACAGAGCGGATGCTTCAGAAGCAGAAGAACCGCCTTGCTTTAGCAGAGTCCGCCTAAGCAAGCAAGCATCCCTGAAAGATGCAAGAAATTAGCCCAGGGTCCACCGGTTTACCCTCTCCTTCAACTCCCCAAAAGATCTTTTGCCATTGCCTGAAAATCCAGGGGCTTGTGTTTCAGACTTCCTCGTTTAACTTTCTTAAAGACTAGTAGATAGGAAGGAAGGACGTTAAAATAAAAGACCAAAACCGCAGTCCTGCGCACACTTGGGAGAAAACTCCACTGAATTTAATATTACCTTTTTCCAGGTAAAGATGCTTGGATTGTCTAATAATTCTTTCTTTCTGTCTGTCTGTCTTTCTCCAAGTCACAATGAACGGTTGTAGTCCTGCAATCTTATGCAAGTTCAGTGACTAAACGATAACTAGGAGAAAGAAAAAGTGAGTCTCAAGGACTCCTCCAAAATGAATAGAACTCATCGCGTCTCCCTCAGTTCTTTATTATTATTTTTGAAGGAGTATTTTACCAGGTCTCATGACGTTTCCTTCCAATAATAACAACAATTGAAACAAAACCCGCATGGAAACTATTGCTTTTTTAAATAATAAAGATCCGTTCACAGATACGATACCACCGAGCGCCTAAGCTGAATAAAATCGCTTGATCAAATGCCTCCTAATCTCATAACTCTGCCAAAAATCGTAAACTCATTTGCGGAGGGGGGAGGTAATAACAAATAAAATTTGTAAAGGGAAGCTGCAAGGCTAAATGATGTTTTAAATTTAAGTTACAATTGATTAAAGCGACAACGCATTGAAATGACCTTTTTTCCACTGAAACGTAAGTTAGAGGCCTCGCTGCTGAGTATGGCGGGTGGGGGGGGGGGATGAAGGACAGCTCATATGCTCCACAAAAAGGAAGGCCGGTTACCTACATTGGAGCCGTGTATTTTCGAGCCTACAGAACCAATAACGCGGCACATAACGATAGATCGCCTTAAATTTAAACTGCATTTTTGCTTAAGTACGGAGGAAAAACCCACACAGACGCTTCCCATCCCCCTCCAAACACACACGCACGCATACACACAGTCGCATTCTCCCCCGTAACGTTTCTTTCCTCCTTAGATCCTCCTACATGATCTCCCTTTCCCCTGGCCAGGAAAACTTAATACAGAAAAACAATATGCTTGATTAGGAGTAATTATTCATCTGTGTTTCTCTGTATGGATCGAATTCGCTGTACCGTCCTTTTTGAAATCCTGAAAGCCACAGACAACGAAATAGAAGCTGGATCAGTCCAGAGGGCGCCTACAACACACCCAAACTCACTCTATCTATCTATCTATCTATCTATCTATCTATCTATCTATCTATCTATCTATCTATCTATCTATCTAATTTACGTATCTTTCTATCTATCCATTACCTTTTGACAGAAACCCAAGTATCTTTTCTTCCTTTAAGGCGCAAAGCTTTCTTCTTTCCCAGTTAGAACTGCCACTCCCTTCGGGAGATCTTCGTTTTAGTCCTGTAGAAGAACAAAATAGATGTGAATCTACAAGGGGGTGGGAATCACACAAAGTTCAATCCTTAGTTTTCTCTCCCACCCCGTGGGACGTAGAATTTCATTGTTCCTTTGTTAGAATTTGCAGCAACGTTTTGTTTTTTTTGCTTTTGGTAAAGGGGAGGGGTACTATTTTTATCCCCCCCCATAAAACTTTCCAAGCCCCCCCTCCCCACTTTAGAGCCTGAATCCACTCTCATTCTTCACCGTCCTCATGTAGGAGTTGAAACTTCTTTGCAGCCGAGTCTTTAAGATGACTATTACGACTTTCTGAGTGGGATTCACTGGCTGTCCCCTTGATGGAAGCGTGGGCAAAGGGAGAGGAAGCCCATAATGAAGCCCCACAGACTCGCATTTTAGGGAAAGTTGCAGACTTAGTCAAAATTCCCTCCCACAACCTGGGCTATTTTTTTTTTTTTTTTTAAAGAAACGGCTCCTTGGAGGAACCAAATAGCACCGAGTCTGGGATTTCTTTCTCCTCCCCCCCCCCACCTCCTTGTTTACAGCTACAGAAGGCAAAAGAGCCATAAATCTTAAGGCAGCCTACAGAGACAAGTGCATTTGTATGCATCGTTAGAACTAGCTAATACCTAAACCCATTAGCAAGCCATGTAGAGTTCTAGTTTCCGGTGTACATTAACTTACAGTTAAATTCTAGAGGAAAGGGCATTGCGATTAACATAAACTATATCCATCATATTGTTTGTCATAATAGATTAGTCAACTATGGATGGGCGTGTGTGTACGTGTGTGTGTGTGTGTATGTGCGCGTGTGAGCGTGAAACTTTCCCTTCCAACTTTCTAGCGAATTGGGAATTTTTGTCAACATTTCCCACACGGAAATCCTCACCCCCCGACAACTGTTTGTGTATTGTATGTATGTATGTGTGTGTGTGGGGGGGGTGCGTCATATGGTTGACTAAGGGAGAGGTTGAAGGGAAGTCCTTGCGAGCTGGCAATGAAGAAAGTACGCTCAAAAGGGAAGGGAAGGACGTGGGAGAGACCCTCCCTGAAAGCAGTCGAGTGAAAGTGTGCAACGCAGTCTTGTGTATATTTACTTGGAAGTCAGAACCCACGGGTTGAACGGGGCCTTGCGCCTAAGTACGTGTGCATGGAATTGCAGCATGGAAGTGCATGGAAGTGCAGCCTTAGGGGTTAGGAGGCCCGTGTGAAAACGAATAGGCCCGTTAATACACAGCAACGCAGCCAGCGATTTTATTCACACAGGCCCACATGTTTGTTCTTTAAAAAAGCAACAAGGGGACTGATGCAGTCGCCCAGCCGGACTCCCCTCCGCCCTCTTCCCCTCCCCAAGATCTGTGTACGCTGCTTGGTTTCCTCTCCCTAATCAGTCCTCCCCCCCCCCCGCCGCCCCCCAATTCCAGCTCTCCCGGCCCTTCTTTCTTGTCCCTTGTCTTTGTTGAATGACGTCCGCTTACGTCCCCGTCTCCCTTCTAAACACCAGCCCCTCCCCCTTACCCCACCGCTGCAGGAGCATAATCTGCTCCTATTAAGCCCATACCACCCCTACCCTTTAAAAACACACACACACAAAGCCGCCCTCCCCGCCTAGCCTAGCCTAGATGCACAGACCCCCCCCCTCCCCCGCCTTGTTTAGGCTGCGCACAGATATGTGAACTTTTGTAGCTCTGCTTTTCCGTCTTCGCCCGTGAAAGCGTTAAAGGTAAGGGTCTGGAACTCGTATGCGGCAGCCGGCTTTTGTAGCGATGATTTATGGCTTCAATCTTGGTTCACCCAGAGTTCACATGGATTTGCTGCTTCTGAGAGCTAAAAGATGGTCTCACTTGACAAGTGTGACTATTCGAAATGCTTCTCTCTCTCTCTCTCTCTCTCTCATTTTCTCTCGTGCAAAATCGTTTATAATTGAACCTAAAAACCCAGTTTGCTTTCAGATGAAGAGAAAGATTCGATCCAAGGGATCCAGTTGATTGGATTTATTTTCTATAGAAGATCCTTGTGGTGTGTGAGTGTCAATGAATGAATAATATACCTATATAATACAGATAATGCGCAGATATATGTGTACAATACACACACTCACAAGGATCTCCAGACAAAAGGAGATGAAGATCTAAGGAGGAAGAATAAGCGGTCCGTTCCTAACCCCCCACCCCACCCCCCACGCCCTTCTTTCCCCCCACTCCATCTTTCTTTGTTGCTAATCTAGATTGTGGAGGGGGGTCTGCCAGGAGACTATGGAAGGGGCCGTTTGAAGCTCGTGTCATGTTAAATCTCAGAGAAATTAGGCTCATCGCTGGTGGGGCGGGGGGCGGCAAAGAAAACCCCCCAGCATGATCTGATTTCTCTGGTTTACCTAGCTACCCTAAGAGCTACGAAAACGAGCCAAAAATAATTAAATGAAGAGTTCGTTAAATATACAAGCAAGGTTTTTTTGTTTTTGTTTTTTTTAAGAAAGGATACTGCAGAATCATCAAGGCTAGATTTGCATAACGTGACTTGCCTGCCAAGTAAGCCAGCCAAGAGCTTGCTCTAGAAATGAATGAGTGGTGGTGGGGAGACCTAAATAATAAAATAAGCGAGAAATCCAAACTTCAATTTCCTACTGTGTGGGTGTGTGATTGGAGCGTCCATGGGCACATTTGCCTGTAAAATAACCCGTTTGGGATTGATAAATATCATGCAAATTGGGCTAGAGATCGAATCGATTCCATCCTCTAAGGTTTATGCTGCACAGAACTCAGAGTTTGGTCTGAGAAGAACCCCTTAAAAATCAAAAGTTCAAAAAGAGAATGAAGCTGGCGCAGTGAGTGACTAGTTGGGGAGGCCAAACGCCTCTTTACAGCGCTCGCTCACACCAGCGGCTTTTCTCAGAGTCTTGATACATATGCCATCTAATCCTAAACCGCTTGAAAGCCAGTTCCGTTGAACTCAACGAAACTTGTTTTCAAGACAACGTGTGAAGAGCTAGCAATCCTAAACCGATTCAAGGAGACTTGAATTTCAGGCTAGTATCAAAGCTGGTTCGAATCCCCGCTGGTATGTTTCCCAGACTATGGGCAGCAGTGATATAGGAAGATGCTGAAAGGCTCATCTCATACTGCGCGGGAGGAGGCAATGGCCAACCCCTCCTGTATTCTACCAAAGACAACCACAGGACTCTGTGGTCGCCAGGAGTCGACACCGACTCGACGGCACAACTTTACCTTTACGGAAGGGGAGTTCCGTACAATGTGTGCGGGCGGGGCGAGGGGTGCGCACCTTGAGCTCTTCAGATGCTTAGGGAGGCTTACCACTTTGACTTCTATCCCTTGGCTTCTTCTCTCCATCTCCCCTGTCTATCCACAGTTCAGTTAAACCCGAACGTTAGACTTGAAACCTTTCGCCCTGATTCTAAGCACTTTTCTTTGGGAACAAGTCCCAGTGATTCTAATGAAACGGACTTCCAAGTCAAGTCAGCAGTCTCGAGGTCAGTGGGACGCGGCCAGGTACATTTGGTCGGAGTCCCACTGGTTTTCGTGGAGCCTCCATACCAATAACTCTCCCATCCATCCGGATTGTGGCGAGATCTGTTCGCCTGCAGACAAGTGTACTAGGAACTTCGAAGCAAGGCCCTTTACGCCATTTGAATGGGTTTGCTTCCCAGTAAGCGTGCTCCGATAAAGCCACTCATCTTTTGCTAACAAAAGATACTGCAGGGGCGCAGGTGGAGAGAAAGCTTGAGGAGGAGCAACTCCTTAATTTTGCGGGGAGAGAGGCACTTTTTGTGGTGGTGGTGGTGGTGGGGGGAGATATGGGTTGTTAGGGTTGGTGGAAGCGGAGTTCAGTACCGTGTGTGTGGCGCGGGGCGGAATTCCTCAAATACTTAGGAAGAATCTGCACACCAACACTGAATGGTCCCAGTTCAACCACAAAAACTCTCTCAATAGGCCTATTGAAATCAAGGGGATTCTTCAGTACGTTCCGTTCTGTACTGGATTGTTCCCAACGTGTTTTACTGATGGGCCATGAGATCTTTGAAAAAGATAGTTGGTCGGTTGCTTGGTTGTTTGGTCGGATGGGTAGACGTTGATGGTCACGTCAACCAAATCCCAATACCTGCTGCCTAGATTTCTTCCTACACAGAAAGTGTAACTAAAAAACCAGTGCGCAGAATCTTTGAGCAATGGTTAATAATAATAAACTTTATTTGTAAGCCGCCCTTTAACAAATTGCTCTCTGGAATCTAGATTCATTTTCTGTCATCCTCCTATCTGTTCCCCACGGCGGGAGCTTTTGCTAACTGGTGTGACATTAACAGACACATGTTAGGAAAAGTTTTTGAATGTGTGTCAGTGTGTGCAAAACCCGTAAATAACTCTTAGCACTGAGAAGTTCTAATCATGACACTCGCAGCTTTCCCCTTCTCCCGAATGCCGGCCAGTTCGCTCGCAAAGTTGTAGAACTAGAACTTAAAAACAAAACAAACATACTGGCAGAAAACAATGTTCCATCCATAAACAACAACCGGTATTCTTAAACAAGGAGAATTTCCGTCCATTGGTACCAACCCAAGTTTCCTAAGCGGAAAAAGTACCAAAGAAGAAGCATCAACGTTGAGTTTAATTCCATAGCAAATTAATCCGCGTAAAGAAAAAGGAAACAGCATTTGTAAGAGGCGTGGGAGAGAAAAAGCCATGCAGGTTTGATGCCCTATTGCCCCATTTTTTATTTTAAATCTTCACCTACCAGTCTAATATGTCCCGCAAATGCCCAGTAGTTGAAGCTTTATTCGCGATTAAACAAGGCCGGGAGAGACCCCTATACGAAATAGTTTCAACCGGAGGTCTAAAAATAGAGCAGTGTGGTTTTAAAAAATTAGACCACCTCTACTGATCTGCTAAACTTCAGTGCCGCGTGGCAAAACCGTAAACATTTCTCAAAAACGGATCCAGTCACTTCGCAGGCAGCCTGAAATTTCATACAGGGATAAATGCGTGGCTGAATCGTGTCTGTCTTTGCAGGGACCAGTCTTGTTTCCTTGAAGGAAAAGGCACGGAGCTGACTCTTCACGGGCATACCAAAAAGGCGCGTTTGCAGCAGGGATATCCAGTAGACAGGCTGTTTATTCACACAACTAATTAACGTACGGAATTCACTGCCACAAGATGGTGGTGGTGGTGGTGGTGACCATAAGCCTAGTTAGCTTTCGGAAAGAATTAGGCAAATTCAAGGAGGAGGGGGAGGAGGAGGAGGAGGAGGAGGAAGAGGCTCCAGTACCTATGACAGCTAAACAAAACCTCCATGTACAGAGGCAATCTACCCGCAAATGCCAGATGCTGGGGATTCTCAAGTGATGACTATTCCAATTGTACCCTGCTTATGAGTTTTTCAGGCTGAACACTGGCCTGTTGGAGACAGAATGTGGGATGGACTTTTTGTCCAATCTACCAAAGCTTTTCTCATATTCTTATGCTGCCCTCCCCCTCCCCCCCCCCCGCCATGTGAACCGGCCCTTCAAGACAGGTGTGATTAGGTGACTTCAAAACCAGGCACTAGAGGGTCTGTTTGTTGCCCTTGTGTGAATTTGAGCAACTGTACTGAAACTTCAGGGAAACAGACTTCACGGTGGTAGCAGAATGACGGCCCTTGGGGCCAGAAATATCATGCATAAAAACCCAATAAGTCATTAAGTCTTAACAGTCCACAGTTCAGTTAGGAGGAGGTGCTCCGTGTTAACTAGATTAAAAAACAAGAGAGATTCGAAGGCAAAACCTAAATTGAATCAGGGCTTCGTATCCAGGCCATTTTTAAATGTCTAAAAACTCTCTTAGGTCTACTAAAGAAGTTTAATACATACTAGACCTTTTCTTAGACAGATGAGGAAGATGACAATGCTTCAGAGCATGTGTAGTGTTCCCTACCAATGTATAACCCACAGTCAGCTATCCCCTATTCTATTATTGCCTGGATAAAATGGAGCTTAACAATGAGTTCCCTTTCCTTCTGGGAGGACCAATTCTGTAATGAATTACATACAAATAAAGTAAAATAAAATAAAATTTTCCTAATTTTTTTTAAAAAGCCAAGTGCTTCTCAGCCATCCCAATAACTTTGCACTCATTGGTAAGATCTCTGGACTAGGTAAACAAGCTGATTTCATACTAGGTAGAATCTTGGCTGTTCATTTCCCCTCATATTTCCATCAGTAAAAGGAGTAAGACAGACCCTTTAAAAATGAAAGCTGAACATAAATGTTTGAAATATCCCTGAGAGGACCAAGCCGCCCCCCCTCACACACACACAAAGATATATAGTCTGTGCATGCCTAGTGAATCAAGGTATTTACATCCTGAACCCGTAGGTTCAGGGAGATCCCTAAACATAAAGAAGTAAATAAACTACACTACAGTCATTGAATACAATCTAGCAGAAACTGGTCACAATCAAGTCCAGCTGAAATCAATGAGATTTAAGTTAGTTATGATCACTCTGTGCCATTCCACTTCTTTCAGGGGAAAATTAGTCACAACTAACTGTTGCTGGCTTGTGCCCATCATCACATGCAAATCATCTACTATTATCCATCAGTTATTTCATACAGAGCTTTTCAAGCCCTCCAAATGCGCTACACAGAAGTGGGGTTAAGTCAACTTGCCACCTTGGCTGGAACTATGCAATTTCATTGTCACATGTTACATGTGAATACTACTTGGGTAACACAATTGTGAAAATTCATTTATACGTGTGTTTTCATGTATGCCCTTGGATTTCACTGTGCACAGGACTGTGTGCATTCTGCAAGTCTGCAAAAGCACATAACTGGGCCGGTGCCAAAATACAACATGCTGAGAATCTCAGTTTCCTTTAAATAAAAATTTTTTAAAGCAAGTATCTAGCCCTCATGTCTAGGATGGATTTGAAAGAGTAATACCTGGTGAAAACCAGAGAAGAAACTGAGTAGGATTTCCTGTGACCAGGGTTTCTAAGGGTGCAGACAGCTTGAGGAGCAAAGCCTCACTTTTTTTCACCTTTTCCTTTCTTTCTTTTTTCTTTTTGGAGTGGGGTTGTTAGGTTAGGCAGGGATTTAGTAAAATGGAAGGTACTCTTCAAGAGTGTGAGGGAGGGATTTGCACTGCTGAGGGCTTCACCATGCATAATTCTTTGCTCCTCCCTATGCCTTGCAAAAGCAGAATATATACGTTTTAGTTGTATGGCTGTGATGAAAATAGGTTCAAAACCCGGTTAGCAATGCTTGTTGAATGGCAGAGAAGGAACTGACCAGGATTTCCATTGATCAGGGAGGGGTCCAGTAACTTGCATAGTACTTCTTCTTCTCCATGACATGCAATTACAGAATAAATTATGCAATGAATAAATAAATGCAAATCAGGTTGCAGAATTAAGTCTTTCCTGTGTGCAAAATTGGGGTACTTATTTAGCATACAGATTTTTTTTTTAAGTGTGAAGAATCTTCCACTCTTCCTATGAATTTGTCTCAGAACAGAGTATCAATGGCTCATCTATTTCCATCAGTGAGGTTACAGCTGTTCATAAAGCTTACCGGCCAACTTAATATTATTAGCTCCCGTTGCTCTTGCTGAATCCAATACACCTTCCTGAGCTCTTTTGTATGCCTGCTGCCACCATTTCTACAGGCCAATGATTTTCCCAATAGCCTCTGCTTGTCTCTTCAAGGAGAATATTGCTTCATTTTAAATAAAAACTCTCCACTGCAGAACTTCTATAGACCTTTGCTCTTTAGGTCACCAGGCGAGGGGAAAAGATGCTCACAGATACATCTTTCTTGCTTTCATCTACTTGGAACTGGTGTGAAATTAATATAAATAGATGTTGCATTGACTATGAGCCAAATATTTATTCAGCAAATGATTTCAGTATTTACATGTAACAAGCCATTAAGCTTAACATAGGCATCAATAGCAGTTTTGAAATACAGACCTCTCTATAGTGCAATTAGATTTCTTCTTCCACACAGCATTCCCTATGCTGATTGCATTATCCACACATGCCACCTGCTCTTGAATAGTCATTGTCTTTTAACACATCCATGGCCCAATCCTCATCCACTGGAGAAAAACAGGGATTTTTGCACATGTATGCTAGTATCCACCATATATGGATTTAAATAAAAAGCCCTCCCAGGATCTTTTTACACACCATCTTTTAAGATGTATACCAAAGATGGTTTAAGTGTGTGTTAAAACACTGTGGATGCGGCACATGTGATTGCAACACAGCAAACATATGCATCGTACAGGCACACTTATCAGGAAGTGATGACTGGATGCAGCTCTGTTGTGTGTACACTCAGTGGCACACCAGGGTGCAGACAGAGGGGAAGCCTGAGAAGCAATTCCTCACTTAAATTTCCTGGGGGAGAGGAAACACACTTTTGGGGGAGAAAAAAATGCTTTGGAGATTGAAGATATGGGTTACTACATGACGGGGTTAGTAAAATGAGGAAGAACTCAAATACTTGGGGGGAGATCTGCACCCTTGGAGGCACACCTGAGTTTCCTTCTGTGAAATGTGTAAAAAATGCCCAGTATTTGTGAGAAAAGCCTTCTTCATTATAATGGAATAATTATTTAGTGTGATGATGTATTTGTCAGATGTTTTATCCTGCCCTTCCTTGAACGAGATTAGAGTGGTGTACTTTTCACCCCCCATTTTACTCTCATGATAACCCTATGTGGTAGGTTAGGCTGAGAGATCTTGATTTGTTCATAGTCGTCCAGTGAGTTGTATGACTGAGTGGGGAGTCTAACCACTATACCACACTGCCTAGCCTTTCTATAAAGCAGATGCTCCCCATTAGCCTGGATAAAAGAGTGTTCTGGGTGTATCATCAAATGATCAAAATACTGGTGAAAGGGGTCAGGGACAATGTTCAGTGTTTGAAAGGATGCACTGCACTTTCTGGAGTGAACATCTAGACATATAACTATTGGGTTAGCATCCCCACCTCAGGGCATGCAAGATAAAGTTGGAAGCATCTTTGCGAATGTTCCAGGACCGGTAGAGTCCTCCTTCCCCAACAGGCAACAGTACATAGTACTGCCAGCATTGCAACAGATAGTCCACAGCCAGTTTCCCTCAGAGGAATTCTAGCCTGATCCCTTCCCTGAATTGTCAGCTTTTCATTAAAAAGAAGAAGTTTCTAGCTCTTGTGCAGATAAGGAAAACTGCACAGGCCATATTCTACCCAGTTTCTCATATTTGTCATGCTTGGCAATCTATACCTTAATGCAGGAGTGCCTTTTATGCAGGAATACCGAAATTTTATATAAGGTGGGAGAAAGTGACAAAGGCTGACATCCTAATTAATGCTGTCATTCATACAGGAGTGTCATGCAGCCAAAGGATGCATGGCTGCAGTGATTGTGTCCCCACTTTAGCAATGTGAGAAGTGTAGGTGATTTTTGCTGATCTTTCCTTCCCCAAGAAGCACTCTGTGCAATCTGCAAAAATGTCTCTGAGGGCTGTGCAGCCCACAGGGACGTATTTTGTTAACACACCAGTGGGCTTCAGAGGAAAGTGAAGATAGGTGTTTGGTTTTTTTAAAGTCCCTTCCTCCACTTGTGCAAAAACAGCACAGCAGTAGACTGACACTCAGCATTGCTGCACCCGCACAACGCTAGTTCAGATGTCAGCCACTGTTCCTAGTCCACTCTTACAAATATGATGGATGCAGCATTGAACAACTCAAATGCCTTGTTGCACAATTCTGCGCTTATGTACTCAAAAGGAAGTCCTAGTGGCTGACATCTGGACTAATGAAGCATTGGCGCAGCAGGGTCACATTCCAGTCTAAGACTGCACCAACACACATTGGAGGGTAACAACCTCCCCTTCCTTCTGCAACTGCCTGTGCCACCCAAATATGTTCCTGAGTTTCAGGATGTGTTTTCAGGTGGTGTAGGCAGCTGTGGAAGTAAGGGGAGACCATTTTCTCCACCCCGAGGTGTGCCAACACAGCCTTAGGCTGGAGCAGAACCCTGCTGGTTGCTTGGACAGAATATCTTCTACTGGGTTCAGTGAGGCTTCCTTTCTAAGGAATGCAAAACTGAAACGACTTCTACTGGTTGTTGTTTTGGTTTGGTTTTCAGCATTTTTATTTCAACCAACACAATTACAGCATTAAATGCTAATATAATGTAGTTAATGTTAAGAAAAGAGGTTTTAAAAAAAAGGAAGAAAGGAAGAAAAAACCCCTTTGAAACACCTTGATCTTTAACATAATATACCAAAGTGTGTGGGGAGGGGAGACCTTCTTCTCACAATATTTCTTCAAAGCATGAGCAATTCATTAAAATTAGACCAAATTACTGAAAATTCCTCTTCTTTACCATTCCATTTGAAAAAAAAAAGTTCAAATACTGACAAGGAAGACATTTGAAGTCATGCACACAACCTCTCTAGGGAGGGTGGGCGGGGAGGCAGGTTCCAGCCTGCCTCCCTACACACAATCACCATCCCCAATTTGCTCTGCTGCTTGCTGTGGCACACAAGTGGCACCACTGTGAGCAATAGAGCAGGGAGCCGGAGGAGGAAGTCCTCCATCCCTCAATGAACTGGGCCAGGAGTGCGGAGCATTTCGAGATTCCTAAATCCCTAAATACACACAAACAACCCAGGACCCAGGGAGGAGGTTGTGCTCATGCCCGGGGGAAAGCCTCAGCCTACCTGGCGGGGCTGCACCAGGATCAGCCCCAATCCTGGTCCTTCACACGAGCCACCCTACCCTGCACAAGCCTGGGTAGGGCTGCTCTTGTGAACAGGCTCATTATCTGTGATCCAAAGTTGCAGTTCAGGAGTAAATTTGTCCTTCCAATACTGTATAATAATCTTTTTGGTAGCTCCCCTTGCATAAAGAATCCATAATTCCTGATGTGATGATCCATTCCGTACACTGGGGATGAACCCCTAAGAATATGAACATCTTTTGCAGGCAATGATAACCACTGATTTATTTATTTATTTATTTAACTTTTGCTGTCCACTTCCAAGTCCCCTGCTCCTCATTGCAAACTGTCTGGCTATGGGATTGTTGTAAACAATTCCAAACAGCTTCCCACCCATGGGAGCCAGGGCTTGGCAAAGTACCCACACTGTCTCCCCTGTTTAAGATGATGATGATGAAGATGATGATGATGATGATGATGAACTCAATTTCTATACCGCCCTTCCAAAAATGGCTCAGGGTGGTTTACACAGAGAAATAATAAATAAATAAGATGAATCCCTCTCCCCAAAGGGCTTACAATCTGAAAAGAAACACAAGATGGACACCAGCCACAGTCACTGGAGGTACTGTGCTGGGGGTGGATAGGGCCCGTTACTCGCCCCCTGCTAAATAAAAGAGAATCACCACATTAAAAGGTGCCTCTTTGCCAAGTTAGCTGGGGTGGGATGCTTGTAACAGGCTCTACACAGGTGTACACACACATAAACACACACACACACACTGCTGCTGCTTTGGTGCTGGGTGGAGGCGCAGAAAGCATATATCAAAGGGGGAGCATTCAGAATATCTGTGAAATTTATTGACTACTTACTTTGAAATGTATACCTCACTTTTTGGACCTCTGGGGGCCCTAAAAGAGGCTTACAGAATAAAACAGCCTAAAAAGACTATAAAATGCAAAGAGACATTCATTCCATTCCACAATAAAAACAACACTTTCAGCAGTTTCCCAGCTCTCAAAAGCCTGGCAGAAGAAAAGGGTCTTTACTGATTTTTGAAAAACACCCACAGAGATTGGCTTGGTGCCCCTCCCTTGCAAGAGAGTCCCCTAAAAAGAGTGCATCAGCCATCATCCAAAGGAAGGTCTGCTAATGGAATCTAGGCATACAGATGCACTGGATTAGTCAATGAGTTGTGTACAAAGGCAAATTTTAGTTAAGAGAGTCCCACACATTGAGAGTCGCACATTTGAGCTGTGTGAAATCACCACATTTCTACCACATGCTGACATGCGGGCTGTGGCCTTGTAGAAGCCTTTGTCAATCGTTTCCTTTTGAATGGATTCCTCAACCTACAAAATTAAACTTTTTGCAGTTTCCTTGGCAGTCTAAATGTCATGCCAAGGAAACCCAGATTCTACAACCTGGAGAAATGAGATCAATTGAGCAAACACACATAGAGGTGATTCTCACGAGCAGCAGAAACCGGGCTAAGGGAGCCCAGTCCGGTTCCTGCTGATCGTGCGCTGCAAGCCCCCCTAAATGCACCCCCCCATTAAATGAGGTTAGCGGAGTGCATGCTCCGCTAACCCCATTTTTTGGTTGTGTGTTGCTGTGGTGCGGCTTCATGCTGCGGTGACTCATGAGTAGGGCCCCAACAGGGAGGCTACAATAAGCCTCTCGGCATTGAGGGGGGGCTCCGCAGAATGCCCCATCCACTCTTGAATTCTGGGACTTCTGGGAGCCAGGAGGCCCTCGATCTCCACTGCCCCAACCGGCTCTGTGATGGAGCCAGTAATTGTGTGGGAGGCCAATCTAGCCGTCGTGTGGAGAAAACGCCTTATTGCTCTCCACACTGCTCGCCTCATTACGTCTGTTCTGGTTTTGCTCATCATGGCGAGGCACAAGGAGCTATACAGAGCATTGAGGCCCCCTCAACAACCACTGGAAATAACCAGCCATTCCTCTGGGTCGTATGTTTTTCAACAGGCATCGCCCACACCAAACATGATTTCAAGCACATCTTCACAGCCATGAGGGCTAGATGTTCAATAGCACATTCTGTGCTTTTTTCTGGGTACACACAGAACTATGGCATACACACATGCCCTGCTTGTGTACCTGGCTGCCTCTTGTGAAGAAGCACGTGGCTCTCCCTTACAAGCTGGTTGCCTCAAAATAGCATCTAGGGACACAATTAAAAGGAAAGGAAAGGTTGTCCCGTCGAGTCAGTGTCAACTCCTGGCAGCCAAAGAGCCCTGTGGTTGTCTTTGGTAGATTACAGGAGGGGCTGACCATTGTCATCTCTCATGCAATATGAGGTGATGCCTTTCCGCACCTTCCTATATCGCTGCTGCCCAATATAGGAGTTTCCCATATTCTGGGAAACACACCAGTGAGGATTCGAACCAACAGCCTCCTGCTCTCTAGGCAGGTTATTTCCCTGCTGCACCATAAGGTGGACCCAATTAGGACCTCCTTAACCTCCTTTAAATACTTCCTGTCAATAAAGACAAGATTTAGGGATCTGTAGCACTCAGTAGATGTAGTCCCATTGTTTCCAGCAACCCTTCACTGTCTTTTGCAGACAATGATTTGTATTATTAGTGTTTGACATCCAGATTGAAATCATCTGGTGATGCTTGCTGTTGCCTGTTGTCAAAGAAGATGACAGAACAGGCTTAAGACAGAAATGAATATTCAGAATTCACCTGAATTTCAGTTTCAAATTTGAAATTGGAGTCAGAGTTCTGAACGTGGCATCTTTCCTTCAAAATTTAACATCTGAGAGCTTTAGCTTTAGCAGCTTCTTTTAATTGTTTTGATTTTGGCAGGCTGAGCAATGTAAGCTGTAAACACTCTTCTAAACTTTCAACTGTCAAATACTATCAACCATCATGAACATCATTCTAGCTACTAGATGAGTCAGCTATTGAATACAACTGCATGCCAGCTATCTAACACTGTCCAAAACTAGATATATCACTGTATGCCAGCTAGCCAATTCAAACAAAAAAATACCATTACACGTTATCTGTCAAATATTAAACTTTATTTATAGAATGGCAAATATAAGTGTTAAAATATCTGGTGAATATTCAGTGCTAATATGTATGGAGGAGAATTTTGGGGAACAAATTTGTTGCAGCTCTAAACAGGTTGAAATTAAAAGACTGTCTCTGATTACAGTTGAGGAGGACCCTTAGCTTAGTGGCAAAGCACATGCTTTGCATACAGAGGGTCCCAAGTTCAATTCCTAATGTCTCCAGTTGCCGGGGTGGGAAAGACCCCTGTTAGAAAGCAGCTGCCTGTCAGGGTATGTCATGCTGGCCTAGATGGACCAATGGTTTAACTCAAAACAAGGCAGTCCAATGTAGTTCGTGTTCCTTTTTTTAGCAGGCTTGGCCAGAATGGCTGGTGAGAGTTCTTGTGAAGCAGTGAGTGAGGGCACGCTGACTTAATGTTTCTCTTTAGCATTTGCAACACTGAATTGAGGAGGACCCGTCCTCAGCAGTAGCAGCTGAAGCTGTGCCTGCCTTCTTATACTCTGGAATCCTTTCATGTTCATTTCAAGGTATCAGTCTCCTTCCCCGTTCCTCCAGTCAGCCAAGAACAGGAAATGCAAAAAGCTCTTCATGAAGATGACCAGGAGTCCTCAGAAGGCATTTTTTACCAAGATCCCGCTAGGAGGGATTCTTTTAGTCAGCAACCATTTCTGTATCCATTGGCACATCAGGAGTCAGAAACACCTACAGGGTCACCAGTGGACCAAACTAATAACCAACAGGTGTCTCTGAGATCTCTAGAGAACAACAATGATCAGGACTCAAGAGTACAGCAGCCTCCATTGGTTACCTCTTCCAAACCTTGCGACACCTCCTCCACCAATGGCACTGGCAAATCACAGAATAGCCATTTACCAAAGCAAGTCTTCCCTTGGATGAAGGAAACAAGACACCACACCAAGCAGAGCAGCAACGTTCATTCTTCAGGTACTTTGACTTTATCTGTTCTTTTCTCTCTGCTTAGTCCCAGTATGCATCCAGACAATAGCTTTCCCATCAACCTCAGCAAAATGTTCATAAGCAACAATTCTAATTCTTTAGTGTTGCCATTGCCAAGGAACTAAGGGAAGCTTCCAAATAGTTCCCAGGTGGTTTCCCATCTAGGTACTACTTAGGGGTGAAGGTCTCCGTTTCCATCCCTGGTGTCTCCAGGCAAAGCTGGGAAAGGCCCCTCCCCGATTTCATGGAAAGCCACTGCTGGTGAGTGTAGACCAGGGCTGTATAACTTTGACCCTCCAGCTTGGACTGCAACTTCTCTCATCCCCAGCTATAGTGGCCAATACATTGAAGGATTGTGGCATCTGCAGGAAGGTTGAAGTTGTGCAGCCCTGGCGCAGACAATATAAGCCAGGTGGACCAAAGATCTCACTCAATAGATGGCAGCTTCACATATGGAGAATCAGGCTCCCTTAGTCTCAGCAGTTAAAGCGTAATGTTATTCGTAAAGTATTTTCTCCATTTTATTTATTTTTATCTATATATCTTACCTTATCCACTCACCTTAGGATAATAGAAACAGCTAGGTTTCAGTGTGATGAATTCTAACTTATTATGCATAATTATTCTTTAAAAGTTGCTCTAATATATGTATTTTAGATCCCTCACCCCAAAATTAGAGTTGATAATGTTTTGGGTTTTTTGCAATAAATATTTTTCCTTGTCATCCCATTTTGATATCTTTGTTTACCTTTTGATATCTTTGTTTAGTTATCCATGATAAAAGTAGGATAGATGTAGAGACGTATCTAGAAAGATGTACAATTTATTAAGCCAGAACACAGATAAAGAAAGGTAGACAGATTGCTCAACTTTTGAATGGAATGAAATGCTAGAGAGAAAAGTTGAAATAAGATAGAGATAGACACACAGAAAGATTAGAACATTTCCAATCTATACAAAGGATATATAACACTGGCGGGCATCCTGACTAAATTACTCAGTGGAAGCCCTATTCAAATTAATAGGACAAGTTAGTCATGAATAACTTGTCCTATTAATTTTGACTTCTGATGAGTAGGTTAGTCAGGATATCAGCCAATATCTATTATTATTAATTTACAGCTAGATGCCAACAAAGCAAGAAAAGGTAAATGGGAAGAATATGCCTTTGCTTCAGTGACACACACTTAAGTTCAGTTACAGCAGATAATGGGAAGCAGGTCACAAAGATTTCATGGAAAAGGTGGTAAGATGTTCCAAACCGATATTTTAAAGAATACAGAATTCTAATGAACTGCACTGAATATCTGCCACTTTTGCTTTTAGAGTAGAAAATAGTCATTTCAGAGGGATCGTGTCCCCCCCCCCCACCGAGAAATTATCTCATTGGCTGGCATTCTAACTAAAATTAATCCAGAGTTGCACAGTATGTACCAAGGGTAGGATTTCACTGATCTTCTTCTACCTGGATGTGCTCCATGTGACCAGAAAGTAGTTCCTGGAGTATCAATTGGAGCACTTCCAGGGAGAGGGCAGATTGATGAAAATTGCCCCTCTGTGTGTACAACACAACTCGGGATTTCAAAATGCTGTGGAGGTGCTTTGCGCACTGTGCCTCCACACCATTAGTGAGGATGTCCACTCTTGTGTTCACTTTTTTCCACTCTCCTTTGGTGCCAGTACCAGTGTTTCTCCTGATTGCTATTTTAGGCACCCCCCACCCCTGCCTTTCCTTTTTCATTTTTCTTAGAACAGCAATATGAGTAACCCCATCTAGTTATGATCATACAGTGACTGGGATAATGTCACCACACTGCATGGTCAATCAGATTTGTCCATGTGATTATGTCCTGTGGGCAACTGAAGGCATTGGAGAGTGAGGGCAATGAAAATAAATAAGCAAACACTTTTGCAAAGTGTGTGGGAGGCGGGGAGGGAATCTCCCCAAAGGAAAGGCAGTTTTTGGCTCTATTGCAAATGTGTACAGAAAACTGGCTAGTTCTGGCTGTGTTCTAACATTTTATCTGAATATGGACAGTGTGAAATTTGCTTCTCTGTACATTATACACCTTATTTATTGTATGGATTTCCCACCCCTGGGTAAGACCTTTTGGGAGACAATGAATTGATTTTGCGCCAAGTCAGGGTTTTGGCTGAACTGCATCTTTCATTTCCTTTAGATCCCAGCTCTCCACCCAGCCTCTCCTCTTCCAAGAGAGTCCGCACAGCCTACACCCACACCCAGCTGGTGGAGCTGGAGAAAGAGTTCCATTTTAATAGGTACCTCTGCCGGCCACGCAGGCTGGAGATGGCCCGGCTTCTGAGGCTCTCCGAGAGGCAAATCAAGATCTGGTTCCAAAACAGAAGGATGAAATACAAGAAAGACAGTCGGGCCAAGGGGGCTGTCAGGAAGTCACCAAGCAAATGCCCTCCAGAGAGTGACTATTATAGTCCAATGGAGGCAGAGTACTACGAGGCGGCCACCGTGAACTCCTGTAGCAAGGCCCAGAGAGGAAGGTATAGCTCAGTAGTTTATCCAGATCCCTTCTTCGACAGCCCCTTCACTCCAGCCTCCTCTGCATATGGGCCCCTCTCTATGCAAGGGGAGGGTCTTCATTACGGACCTCCAGTTCTTCAAGAGAGTCCGAGTGAGATGGGAGAAAATTACCTGGGAAATGTGCCCGAGGCTGACTCACTCTACAGCTTCCCTGACTGCTCCTCCACAAACCTGGACTACAGCTGTGTTTCTGAACTCCCCAGCCATCACCAGCTTGGGCCTTCCAACTCACATCCCATTTACGCAGACTTAACCACACATCCTGTGCCTCAGGGAGATTCTCAGGGACCTGTAAATCTTATGCATCTGTGAGGGCTCCCTGCCATGGAAACCAAGCAGGGGAAATTGCTACAGTCCTATTATCTCATTAAAAAAAATACCTCTAAGTGCAACCAACAGTATTCCTTTCTCCCCTCCCCCATCCTTCTGCCCACCCATTACCTCCTATTTATTTAACTGTACAGGACATTCATTGGTGGGGGAGAGACTGATTCTGGATGTGACAAAGTTGGTATTCAAGGCAAAGTTGGCTTGATTTTTATATATCCATGCCTTGTGCTTAAAATTCCTTTTTAAAAAGAAAATTATTAGTAACAGTCTTTTGTGAATGACTATGTGAAAGAAGACAGTGATGAGATCAGTCATTCGGTAGTGATTGGCCTATAATCCTTTTTAAAAAGAGGAGAGAGATTAGGGGAAATATGATTTATTTTGGTTGCTTTGGGTTTGTGGCATTTGTTTTCCTAATGTGAAAGATCTTAACTAAATAGGGGTATTTAACCCCCCCCCCCTTTTATGAGCCCACTTCAGAAGCCCAGTGCCTCAGTTTTTCTGCTTCATTCCTCCTATCCAGGGAGTGAAATTCACCCTACATCTTACAGGCACTTTACCATCATTGCTGGGATCTTCTACAGCACCTGTAGAGCTCCCTGTGCATGAATACAGGTGACCATTTCCCAACCAGTAACTTATCATGGTTTGGGGATCAGCAGCTGGAGGCCTCTTGGTGCAATCTGGCCCTTGAAAAATGGCATTATCATTGTCATTGTCCTCCTCCTCATCATCATCAAGCAAGGAGTATTTTGCTACTACTTCAATTCCCCAGATTTCTAACAGAGCATAGATGTGTGATAAAATATCAGCTGTCAGCCAACCATAGTAATCTGGCTTATCAAGTGATTATATGCACATGGTGGTAAGTTACCACTTGATAAATGGTCATCTGTAGTCTGCCCACATGTGTATTCTTTCAAACTTTTAACAGTGGTTGACATCTGGAGCAAAGGAGAACTGGCAGAATGAGCAAATTTGCTATAGTGCAAGAATTTCATTTAGTTGCGCAAAGAACAGGGATTTGAGCAAGAGCCTGATTGTGCTAGAGCACTATAGCATTCTTGCACAAAAGTCCCCATTAAAACAAATTACGGGTGCTGCAGTTGTGCAACTATTGTGCAATCAGAAGCATACTTGTGGTAGTGCAAGACTAGTCTGGATTCTGGAACACAAGTTCTGGATCACAAGCACAATTAGCTAGAGCAACAGATTTGACCACCAACATCCTCTTGTTGCTCCAGATATCCCCCAGAATGTTGCTTCTACTTTCAGCAAGCCCTTTCTACCCAGACTTTTCTGTGGATAAACCTACCTATATGTTGTAAAGAATTCTAGGGAATGTTCTAGGATACACCCTCAGTTAACACAGGAGGCTGACAACTAGTGCTGTTGGGCCTTACTATGGCCTCATGAGCATGGAGAGTACACTCTGAAGCATGTCCAGAACTCCCCTGAAACTATTCCTTACAGGGGAAGACTGGCAGTGTTGGGCAAATGGTCTTTCAAGGACGTTTGTCCACCATGACTGATCTTCTCATTGAAGAACCCCTGATAACCTCCCAAGGGTTCCCCACTGCACTGCTTCCAAGCCACTGTCCTGTACTGCCACTGTCTGTCTCCAACCTCTATATACTTGCAGACAGGTCTCTAGTGCTGCTCCTGCAAAAAGACCTGCCAGCAGCATTTTCCTCCATCCTCTTTCATCCCATACTAGGATTTCCCCACATCCATAAGGGCCTAGAGCAACCAGGCAACCACTACAAAAAAAACACACACCCCAAAACAATTCAGCATCTTTTTTCAGAAGGCACGAAACCTCTTTGTCAATAAAGCCTTTCCAAAGCATCTCCTGCTGAGTGTCTAAGATCAGGGATCTCATCTGAAAAAATGCAGGGATCGCTTTTGTAATTTTTTTTTTTAAATCAAACCCTCTTATGGCACAGCACTGATGTAGCAATCACCTGCGTCCAGCCATTCCTGGGTGAGCGAATGGCTGCTGCCTCTGTGGGTTATTGTCTTCCAGTCGGGTGCGGATAGCAAGCATGTTGGAACCGATTCGCAACCTCGGCCACGGCAGTGAGCGATGTTTTCGCTGCACATTACACATCACCGTTGGTTTATTTTTAATGATTGCTTGGCTCTCGGCGTCTATTTTAATGTACTGTTTTGATACTGGGAATAAAGAGGCTTTTAAAAATAGCGTTGGGAGATTTTCTTGGCGCAAGCAGACTAGCTTTCCTCCATGAACAGTGCTCTGTTGTTCTTAGAATCACTTTGCCATCTTGTAGTTTACTAGGGGCTGGGCCTCACCCTTCCCTCACCCCCATTAATCATTGAGACAGCACGTACTTCAGAAGGCCTCTAGCTCTTTCATCTCCCAGTTAGTATGCAGCTCTGGAGCTTAGCCTGCTTGTGCATTTTCTTTTCCCCAACTGGCCCCCCCTCCGCCTTCTATGAAACCTCCTCCATTTCCTTGGACTACAGGTTAGCGGGATCTTCCATCCTCTTTTAAGTGGCTTCTGGAAGGGCAAGGATCAGCCAAGGGACTTCAGTGTCAAGCGGCAAAGTCCACTTTGCAAAAATAATCCAGCATTGTTTGCTTGTTGCTGTGTTCTTGTAGCGGGTGGTGAAGGGGTGGCAGATCTCTGCTTTGGTGCCAAAACAAGGAACCAATTTCCTCTGAAAACCCAGCTTGAAGCCTTGGACACATAAAGCAGCTACCCTCCTCTACCTGCTGATGGCCAATTGCCCTTGGTAGACCAGGATGGACGTGAAGAACACTCTTGAAAGCATTTACAATGAGTGTGCAGGGACGTAACTATAATAGGGCAAGGGGAGACAGTTGTCTGGGGGCCCACTGCTTTGCCCCCCCCGGAAAGTCACATGACTGACTCCCCCAGCTGTGCACCCGCCCGGGCTTCCTTCAGTTGTATTCATCCTCCGAAACTGATGTGAGTGTTAAGACCTGGAGCTACCAGAACAGCATGTCTTTCTCTAGTACCATTACATGACTTGCATCGTCAGTGAGGCGGGGGGCCCTTTTTAAAATCTTGTCTCTGGGCCCACTCCAACCTTGCTATGCCTCTGTGAATGTCGTTGAGGACACAGCAATTATCAGTCAGTTGGAAGGAAGGAACATAGGAACATAGGAAGGTGCCATATACTGAGTCAGACCATTGGTCTAGCTCAGAATTGTCTTCGCAGACTGGCAGTGGCTTCTCCAATGTTGCAGGAAGGAATCTCTCTCAGCCCTATCTTGGAGGATGGGTACACTTTCTGCTAATACTGAGAGGAAATTTTGTATAGATTTGAAATGTGGTGGAAAAATCAGAAATTCACATTTGACATTTGGAATTTCAAACATTTTCAGATTTCACTTCTGAAATTCAGCTAAAGTTTAGCAGACTTTAGTGCTATTTTGTTCAGTTGGAAAGCTGACCATGTGTGTAAATATCTCCCATTGGAACTCACAAAGCCTTAAAACTGCTTAACTTTGACCGGATCATACACAACAATTTTCACTCCTGTTGTCCATTTCAAGACAGATGATGTTAAGTATCAAATTGCTGAATCAGTATACTTACAATTTTAAAAATGCATTATTATTAAAATCCCTACAGCCAGAAGCATTTGTAATGCGGACGGGGGGGGGGGGGGTCAAATTAGGAGAGTGTAAATTCGAAGTTGTGCAAACTTTCATTTCTGTGAGAATGTGTTCAAAAATGTATTTTCCCCCAATTCAACTTGCTAACCAGTGTGCCACAAGGGATGTTGAAATGCAACTATCTCTATCAACGTTTTGAGTTTACTTTGCATGGTACAATATCCCAAAGTACTGGAAAATACAACTGGACCATAGCTGAAATATTTTCTTCTAGTGGTTTGACAGGGCCATACCTCAGTGGTAGAAGGTCCCAGGTTCCCTCTCTGACATCTGCCAGCAAAGCCAGGAGAAGTTTCTGCCCGAGACCAGAGCTTTTAAAAGGGACATTTCAGAACTGCACAATGGCATGGGCGTGTAATTCAGGTGCATAACATGCATGGCTTCAACACACACCTGTGCATACTTTGTTGCCTAGAGTCACATTCCATGGCATTTAGAAGCTTACATAGAGTGGGAGAATATCCTCATTTGACTGTGCTGTTGCACAAGAGTGTTATATTCATTGGTGAAGACTCTATAGGGAGTAGCAGTTGAGTCTGTGGGGAAAGGAAAAAGGGATGCTTGATCAGTGTCTGGGTTTTATAGGAGGCTGGACTACTCACTTTAGTTTCCCCATTGCTATCAGTCACTTTGTACACCATCTAACATCATATACCTTTCGCATGACTTGAATTTTTGAACGGCACATTTGTTCATTTAGAACTGTGCAATATTTTTTGGAACTGCACATTTTGTGTCTGGGTGCTCATTTTATTAAAAAAAACAAAACCAAAACAAAACCCTGCCTGAGATTTTGTGGGACCACTACTAGTTGGGAGTGGAGAGTGCTAAGCTAGATGGACTGAAGGTTTGATTCAGTCTAAGGCTGCTTTCTGTATAAATCTGAAAAAACCTTATCTTTCTGTGTTGCATACAGTGGCAATGCATCACAACCACATGTGGGCGCTTCACTTTGCAGCTGTCACTTGCTTATGTGTAGGAGGGCTGCCAAGTTCCAAGCTGAGGCTCCATACTGGATAGGGGTGAGGAATGAAGGGGGCAGGGTGGGCACCGGCATGGAGCAAGGCAAGCACAGGGACACAGTGGCTGCAGATTATACAGGAGATGTTGGGTGGATTGGAAGCATTGTAAAAGTTTCCCTTCAGCTGATTCCCACATGTACCGTATGCCTTGGTGGGTTCAGTGGCTATGCAAGGATGGGGCACGGGGATGCTCTAACGCCGCACAGGATGTTTTGTGTTTCACAGTCAGTCCACCCTCCATATATAGAAAAGGTTGTAGCTCAGTGGCAGAGCACCTGGTTTGCATACAGAAGATCTCGGGTTCAATTCGTGGCATCTCCAGATAGCTCTGGGAAAAGACCCCTGCCTGAAAGCCTGAAGAGGCACTGCCAGTCAGTGCAGGAAAAACAGAACTGGATGGATCAAGAATCGGACTCAGTATAAGACAGCTTCCAATGCACTGGGGTGAATAACCAGGGCCGGACTGGGGGCACTGAGAGGGCGATGGAATGTATGAGGGGAGGGCACCAGGTTTTGAGCAGAATGGGTAATTAAGGGTGGGAGTCAGGGCACAGGGGCGCCCCATGGTTAAGACGTACTGAGAATATTGCCCTTTGGGCCAGTCTGAGCCTGTGAATAACTATGGGTTTATGCAGCCCAAGCAGACACAGAGCTAGGTGCCTAGAGTGCCCGGCTTGAGAGGGAATCCCCAAATGCACCACATTCCTCATGCGGTGCATTGTGGGATTTCTGGAGGCCGGGCAGCATTTTCCCGGCCTCCAGAATGCTGCACTACTTGCCACAGCAGAGATCATGTGTGCAGTGAAGCGGTGTGGCAAACAGTGCCAGGAGATCATGTGGGGGAAGGTAGGTATACTCCTGCCTCCTCCTCCCCAGCCCTCCCTGGCCACCAGGGCTTTCGGTTGTGTGAATGACCTTAGTGTCTTACAACTTGGACAAAGTACCGATTAAATTGGTGTCACCCTGCTTTTGCTCCGCATGCAGCCCCATCTCGCTATAGACCATGGTTGACATACTGCACATGTATATTAAAACACAATGTTCATGCAGTTGCACAAGTGCACGCTTGTGCCAATGCAGAACGTGCACAAAGGAGTTCCACAATAGTATGAACATGCTCTGTGCAAGAGCATACAGTATTTGTGCAACTGCATGCACGTTGTGCTATAATGCACACAGAATGTTGCGCAGTATATCAGCCCATGTTGGCCAGGTCTGGCATTCCTTCTAAATGTGACAGCTAGAGTAGGGCTCAAGATATCAGTTTCCATTGTGAAAACCAGCTAGGAAACAAGGCAAGGCATGTTGTCCCCCCAGCTTTGATTTTCAGGAAACACTAGGCCTGTTCACACTATCAAAAGATAAGAAGGAGGAGCATCCATCTAGGGTCCCAGAGCTTTATGCACTCCTGAGAACCAGCTGAGTGTTGGCAAAAATCAAGCCAGAAGTACAGGGAAGTAGGGATGTGCAATTCAATTTGACCTTGAATCTATTTGGGTTGAATCAAGGGTGATTCAGGGATTCGACCTTGAATCAAATCACCCTCAAAACAAAGGGCCTGCTTTGGGGTTGAGGAGAAGCATCCCTGATTTGACCCAAATCTACTTAGTTGATTCAAGGGCCATTTTGAGGCTCATTTTTTGGGGGGGGAAGAGCTGGTCTACCAATTGGGGTTGGGGGGTAGACCAGCCCTCTGCCCCAGACTTAGCACATCTGCCCACCTCAGAGGACTGGCCTACCCACTAGACCAGTCCTCCAAGGAGCACTGATGCACCAATTCGGGAGTCGAGGGCTGGTCTAACTGCCAACCTCAACTGGTAGACCAGCTCTCCCTGGAAAAACAGCACCATTTTGAGGCCCATTTTTCTAGCTATCCCTGGGAAAAAATGGGCCTCAAAATGGCACTCAAATCATTTGAATTGACTTGAGTGATTCATAGTTAATTTGTTGAGACAGCAGGCCAAGCCAGCTGTTTTCGATGAACCATTTCAAGTTTTTGCTATTCTATTCGAGCTATTCAAACAGTGCATCCTATCCCTAAATCCCTAAGGTGATCTGGAAGGGTACCATGGTCAATGGTATTGAAAGCAACTGAGAAATCCAAAAGAACCAGCAGAGTCACACTCCCTCTGTCCATTCCCTGGCAAAGGTCATCTATCAGGCTGACCAAGGCTGTCTCAACCCTATAGCCTGCCCTAAAGCCTGTTTGAAATGGGTCTAGATAATCAGTTTCCTCCAAGACCAGCTTGGAGCTGGTCAGCCAGCACCCTCTCAGTCATCTTACCAAACCATGGGAGGTTGGAGACTGGCCTATAATTATCCATCGCCAGGGGATCCAGAGTGGGCTTCTTAAGAAGAGGTCTAACCACTGCCTCTTTCAAACCAGGCAGCATCCTGTCCTCTCTCAATGAGGTATTAATGGTATCAACTAGGCCAGCACTAACAACCTACCTGCAAGATGAAATCAGCCATGTTGGGCAAGGATCCAAAGAACAGGTGGTAAGTTGTATTGCTCCAAGCAGCTTGTCTACATCCTCAGGAGTCACAAGTGAAAACTGATCCAATCTAATCTTGCAAGAGGGATTGTTGGACACCTTCCTAAGTGGCCCTGCAGAAACATTGGAGTCCAGATCATCCCGAATGCAAGAGATTTTATCTGCAAAGAACTCATTAAAGGTGTCACAGTGAGACATTGTTTACGGAAACAAATCTGAAACAGAAGGGGCTTGAGTCAAACCCCTATCAATCCGTAACAGCTCTGCTGGGCGGGAACTTGCAGATGCAATTGCTTCCTTGCTGCACATATTGCCACAGCATAGGCCTTCAAATGGACTCTATGCTGTGTCTTATAGAATTCAAGATGAGTCCTCCTCCATTTGCGATTCAGTCGTCTACCTTGCTGCTTCAGCTCCCATTGCTCTTTCATATACCATGCAGCTAATTTTGAAGCAGGTCAGAGAGGAAGCTTAGGAGCAATTGTGTCTACTGCTCTGGTAAGTTCCCTATTCCAGGTATCCAACAGGACATCTTCAGAATCACTGGCAGAACCAACTCCAACCCTCCAAGGCCCTTTGGAATCCTACTGGATCCAGCAGCCTTCTCAGCTGGACCATTCTAATAGGTCCACCACCCTTGCAAAGGTCAGACATGACTGTGAGACCAACCTTAATCAGGAAGTGGTCTGTCCATGACAATGAGGAAACTATAGGAGACCGCACCCACAGAACACCCCCCTGATCTGAGCAAAAGACCAAATCCAGCATGTGACCAGCAACATGTGTAAGTCCTAGGACTAATTGGGATAGGCCCATAGTTATCATGGCCACTATGAACTCCTGAGCAGCACCAGACAAGCCAGTCCCAAAGTGGATGTTAAAATCACCCAGCACCAAAAGCCTGGGCGACTCCAACACCAACTCAGCAACCAGCTCCATCAGCTCAGTTACTGAGTCTGTTAGGCAGCGAGGTGGATGGTACACCAACAGAATCCTCAGTCTATCCCGAATCCCCAATCTAAGGTACACACACTCAATATGTGTCTAAGGTACACATACTCAAAAAGAGCCAGCATGGTGTAGTGGTTAGAGTGCTGGCCTAGGACCGAGGAGACCCGAGTTCAAATCCCCATTCAGCCATGAGACTTGCTGGGGGACTCTGGGCCAGTCACTTCTCTCTCAGCCTAACCTACTTCACAGGGTTGTTGTGAGGAGGAACTTAAGTATGCAGTACACCTCTCTGGGCTCCTTGGAGGAAAAGCGGGATATAAAATGTAAAATAATAATAATAATAATAATAATAATAATAATATTGACTGGTTTGTTTTATCCAGACACCCAGGTCCTTGGGAAGGACTCAATGTCTGGATAAAACAAACCAGTCAATTACACCTGTCTGACTGTGTAAACAAGAAATAATATAAGTCAATTATTTCACAGGGATCCTGGTAAGGAAAATATTATTCTTATGAACCACAGACACTCCACAACAACACTGCCCCACCGCCACACTCTTCCCATGACCTGCTCAACTTGCTCAGTGCTTTTGAATGTGTGAATGGCCTTACTTTCTTCTTGGAACTGATCAGCTTCATCTAAGGCCTGGTCTACACAAATAAAATTGTTCCTGGACCACTTTGAAAAGCAAGTGTGGTTGTGGGGTGGGTGGTTTGCATGACTGAATGTTCCCGGTGGTGGGGGGGGATGGATCATAGGCACAGAAAATGGGATTCCATACAGAAGTAAAGGATCTATTCTGGTCTTAGAAGTGAGAATGTAGAATTCTGTGTTCAGACTTGCCAAGATTCCAAACTAGAAACAGAGCAGCTAGAGTTAATTTTCTGAAGTCCAATAGGTTTACTCTCATAGGGGGCGGGGGAGGGGGAAAAGAGAGATTGCACGGAGGCTGCTGTGATGATAACAACTCTCTTCCTGTAAAGAGACCTTAGAAGAAAATGCCGAGTGTGCAAACATTAAGTATCTGCGAAACAACAACCGTGGCAGCTTTGTGCACAAAATGGAAATGCGGTGGTGCAGATAAATGTAAAATACATGGCCGTCTGCTTGGGTTGTTTCCCGTGGCATCAGGCAATTACGATAACACAACTTCCAACTGTATTTTATTGTATCCCCCTTAAAAGATGGATGACTCACCGGTGCAATCTACATATTGTAATTAACTGATAAATATTTAATCAGGGCAAGAACTTTATCCTTTTGGTCTTTCAAGAAACAAACTTGGAGTCAGTAAACTGTAAAAACAATTGGGGGAGGGAATTAAATATTTTTTCTTGTGGTTTGAGACCTTGAATCTATCAGTAGGTTTTAAAAAACAAAACAAAACAAAACCACAGACAGATATAACAGAGAGCAGAATGTAAAGGAAATGTGGATGGAGAAATTACTATTAGTATCTGTGGAGGCGGTGGCTGTGGAAATGCTGACATAAGCACAACTCCAGGTTATAATCGGAAATACAGTAAGAGTTTAGCCAACAGAAAGCTATATCCTGGGTTAAAGTGTTATTTCATAAGAGCAAAGAAAAGGGAAGGGAAGGAAGCCAAATCCACTGACCTGGAAGTGTTACCTTGATTATCAATCCAGTGAATCCCTGCTGGTATGTTTCTCAGACTATGGGAAACACCTATATCGGGCAGCAGTGATATAGGAAGATGCTGAAAGGCATCATCTCACACTGCGTGGGAGGAGGCAATGGTAAACCCCTCCTCTATTCTACCAAAGACAACCAGAGGGCTCTGTGGCCGCCAGGAATCGACACCAACTCGACAACACACTTTACCCATGGAAAGGTTGCTATATGGTTGCTCTAGGCAAAGCTCTATGTGACTCCCATCAAGGCATCTTGTTGTATACAGAGCGGGGTTGGGGACTGTGTTCTCTCCTCAGCAGCTTTCCCAATCTCAGCCCCATAAGTGAGAAGAATGACAACTCAGAGAACAGGCTTCAATTGATAAAACAGGCGGAAGTGAGGCACACACTCCTTGTCCCAAGTTTTGGGAGCAGGGGAAAGTTGTATCAATTTTTTAGAGTTGCCTGGCACCTCACATTCGAATGCCCCTGGCTGCTGCCTGTGCAGCGTATGTATTGGGTTGGGTTAGGGTTAGGTGGCTTCTAGAGAAGTGAATGGAAACTGTGTATTTACATTAGTGAGTCTATTTCTTCCTCCACATGTGTGTGCAGCATGTGTCAACAAACAGTGGAATTTTGTCCAGAGACATTTGGGGGTACTTCTGTCCTGATATATGTGTGTCCTTGCTCTTTTTTTTGTAAATGCTACTGCTATAATTGCCACTTAATGGTGCAGCGGGGAAATGCTTGACTAACAAGCAGACGGTTGCCGATTTGAATCCCCGCTGGGACTATATCGGGCAGCAGTGGTATAGGAAGATGCTGAATGGCATCATCTCATACTACATGGGAAGAGTCAATGGTCAACCCCTCCTGTATTCTACCAAAGAATACCACAGGGCTCTGTGGGCACCAGGCGTGGACACTGACTCAATGGCACACTTTACCTTTACTTTTACTGCTATAATTAAGCAGTGGTGCTCTTCATTGGACTGACGACACCCTAAGATGTCTTCTATCGATCTATATTCTCCCCCAGTCCCCTCCCCACCCATTATACTGTCTTGTGCTGATGTCTGCTGGATAACTGTTGATAGGGCTTTATCTTTAACAAAGGAACTGCATGATGTGCCAATATTATTTACACAGTTAGCATGCAACTGTGCACAGCTATATTTCACACATGGTACTTTGTTATGGATATGCATCCAGCTTGATTAAGGCACAGATTGCTTAGTCAGGGGGTAGGTAGGCCAGCTTTCAGCACTGCATCACCACTGTCTCTCTTCCTACAGGTGAAACACCTGTTGGGCATCCAGATATGGATCTGTAGATTTGCTCAGCTGATTCACACTGGATTTGTTCACCATTCATACACAGCAGGATCAATTCAATTCATGGAAAGCAGAGGATCTGCTCATGGTTTTCATGCCCCACAGCAGTATCCTATGTGGGTGGGAAGGCTGCATATGCAAAACAGCTGTTCTGTGTGCACAGGAAGACCAGAAAGGGAGCATGTGGATCAAAGAACCAAAAAGGGGAGGGGTAATAGCTCAGCAATGGATGCATTGCACGTAGAAAGGAGGACCAGGTTCAGTTCCTGGTATCTCTAACGAAAAGGGTCTCAGTAGCAGGGTTGGGAAAGATCTCTGCCTGAGGTCTTGGAGAGGTGGTGGTAGTGCTGGTGCTGGTGCTGGTGCTGGTGCTAGTGCTGCTAGATGCTTAGGACAGATGATAGTACTAAATTAGATGAACCAATCGTCTGACTCAGTATAAAGTAGCTTCATGTACATCTATCATCTAAAATCACCACAATGCTCCAAATGATGGGTCAGCCAAAAAAAAGCCTCTCGTGTCTCAATATATTAAGTACAGTGTAATCATTAGAAAGATATTTGATAAAACATTCCAACAGTTCTTGAAAATACTGGTAATGGCAGACCACAACATGAAATAATCCAATATTGTGATCTTCATCCAAGTACATATTCTTTGAACAATCTTTTATCAGTAATGGGTAATTGGAACAGCTCATTTGGCAAAGGCTCGGACAAAATGTAACAATAGCTCTCACAATTCCAAGTCTTAACTCTAAGCTCGACAGTCAGCTGGCTCATTTGGACAACAGTTTGCAAGCTCCTTCAAACCAATGTCTGCACCAGATTACCCCTCCCTGACTCATACAGAAGAGTATGAGGGAGGAGATCTGGTCAAGCAAGCATGACTTGTCCCCTTAGCTAAGCAGGGTCTGCCCTGGTTGCATATGAAAGAGAGACTAGAAATGTGAGTACTGGAAGAGATTCCCCTCAGGGAATGGAGCCGCTCTGGGAAGAGCAGAAAGTTTCAAGTTCCTTCCCTGGCAGCATCTCCAAGATAGGACAAGATTTTTATTCTTTTATAGGACAAGATTTTTTTTATTGAACCAACAAACTACCAAAGCATACAGTACGTTGCCAAAGCACAATTATATACAAAGTGTTTGTTTGTACATTATATATCGACAAAGATTTACACACAAGGATTTGGAAACCCACAAGGTTATGAAGTATATGCAGGTAGTACTGTAACTCGGGGGTGGGGGATTTCAAGGCACATCAGATAATCGGGGGTGGGGGGTTACGTCCAAGATCCATTTCCACAATTTGTCCCATTGCTGTTTAGAAGAGCATTTTGTCATTTTGCACATAACCATACAAACTTTTCCAGAAGAGATTTACTGCCTCATCTGCGTGAACCTCTTGGTCGCGTCTTCCCTCCCTATTCCTATGCACGAGCATTGCATAAATGACATATAGGTTTACTAACCTGATTACGAGAAGGGGAACGTTCCAGTTCCCTAGTATGGGGGCACCCGTTCTGTCCCGTTTCCTTGAAGGTTTCTTTCTGGGACCTCAAAAGGAGGTTCTATCGCTCAAACCCAAGGTTAGTTCTTCCCAAGTCTGTTTTTCTGAGAGAGACTCCTGCCTGCAGCCTTGGAGAAGCCACTGCCAGTGTGTGAAGGCAACACTGAGCTAGATGGACCTATGGTCTGACTCAGTATATGGCAGCTTCCTATGTTCCTATGAGTCTGGGGGACGATGGATTCACCAGTGCATACCCAGTGCTTTGCAATCCTTATCTCATTTACCTACAAAAGTGGCTGCAAAATTTCAAGAGAATTAAGTTCAGAATTGGAGGGTCCACACAATGAAACCATACTCCAGAACAGCAGGCAGGCATTGCTTTCACCAAATCCATTGCAAGCACATCCAGGAAGTGTTCTGGTGTTTCCAGAGGCACCCAAACTGGCAACAGATATTCTTGCAGAATGACTGTGTGGGAAACATTGAGGCTCAGAAGCCCATGTTGTAATCAGGATCTGGACCCCAGGCCCACAGCCCTCTTTTTTTATAATTAAACTCAATCATGCCCCCAGCCCAAGAAGAATTACATCTCCCCTCTCCCCTGAGGGAAACTGGAGGAGACCAGTGCAAGGCAAACTGGGGGCTAAAGTGTCTGTTTTCTCCTCAGAACAGCACCTTGTGGGATGGAGATGGAGATGAGAAGTGAGTGTTGTTGCTGCTGCTGCTGCTGCAACAGCAGCAGCAACAGAGGTGGCCGCTCTCACCCACATTTGAGAAGGAAGAGACTGATGAGATCTGGGGCTCTGAGCCATTCATTGGAGGCCTGGGCCCCATGGGCCATCCCCTAATGATGTCCCTGGTTACAGTATTACTGAAAGTGAACCCTGATAAAAACAGTCCAGACTAGTCTTTAACTAGAGCGACCATTTGATAATACTGAGAGGACTTGAATAGGCAGGTGGATTTCCCATGGACATTTGCTGCTTAGGAGCATGGGATGAAAAACAGAATTCGTCCTGCAGGTTTTGCACGTGACTAATCGTTCCTGTTTTGAAGCTGGATATCCAAGCTTATGAGATGGTGACCTGCCCAAGGCAATTCCATGGCACTTTATTTTCAGTGTCTGGAATTTTTAGTATTTTCAGGATTTATTATTTTATGTTGGGCACTTTACAAAAAATTGGTGCCTCTTTTTATGTATTCATTTGCCTTATGTTTATGACATGACTTTTGGCCAAATGCAATAAAGAGGGACAATGAATCTTTATTGATATGGGTTTTAAACAGGGGGTGCGATTTCAACACTCTGATCTGGACCACTAATTAGAGCTGCCGTCCATAAAATGCTGGTGGCAGTACAGTCATCAACTGAAGCAACATTCCTTTTGATGCAGGCAATGCACAGAAAATTACCTCTGGCAAATGATAGTTTGCATTTCTGGGTGATTTAACGGAGGATAAAAGACTTTTCCTCAAAGAAGAGATTATATTATTTCGTGACACCACTGGTGTTTCTTGGGTAGATTCTGCTGCCCCAGTTCTGAGCTGAGCTGAGCCCTGCTGATGCACTTATGGACTCCCCGCCTTGCAGACTTGCAGTGCTATCAGCTCCTGCAGGGCTAATAACCTCGTAAGCAGTTGGTGGCGAGAGGAGGGGAGTGCCTGGACTGCATACTCCTTGTGAGAGCTGGAGACCTCTCTCTTTCCATCATAGCAAGAGAAATCCATTATGCTCCTGCTTGTAGTGCCCCCTCACTAATCTTGAGCAAGCATTAAGTGCACTCTTATGGCAACATGAAGCCCGTGCAAGAGCAGGCTAGCCCACTGGTTTCAATGGAGGCAGCTGTGCATAGGAGATCTAGCACCTCAGTCAAATGAACAGATCAGCCACCGTGGTTGGGGGACATCCACTTCTGCATCGGAGTCCCCATATCTGTGAGAAATCACTGGATCATGGCAAACAGTCTATTTACAGATGTTGCATCCATGTTGCATCCATACAGGTTGTGAGCATATATATAAACAAATGCCTGTCCATAATGGGGAAAGGGTTATGTCATCATAGGTTACATAGGAAGACACTTTATACCAAGTCAGACTGTTGGTCCACCAAGCTTGGCATTGTCTACACACGGGCTGCTCAACTTGCGCCCTCCAGCTGTTTTTGAACTACAACTCCCATAGCCTCTGGCCACAGTGGCCAATAACCAGGGATTATGGGAGTTGTAGGCCAACATCTGCAGGAGGGCCAAAGCTGAGCAGCCCTGGTCTACACTAACAGCAGGTATTTAGACAGGTATTCCCCAACCCTACTACCTAGAAAACCCAGGGGGACCTTCTGCTCTCAAAGCAACCTGCAAGTGCTTTACCACTAAGCTACAATCCTTCCTCCAAGGGAAATGTCCACTTTCTCTTCTGCTCATAAACTTTCAAATAAGGTTATGGCCCTTTGCTTCCAGTTGAAGCAGTGCTGTGGAAGTGTCCACATGCTGTTTTATGTTATTGCACAACTGCCAGGGCTCCCTTTCCACTGTGGAGGCAGCCTCAGCCAAGTTGGTAACACTGGCATTTAGTTGTGCAGAATGTCAGCCATTATGTTTTATCTCTGGGTTGCTGGCTGTGCCAAGAGGCAACTGCTGTGTTTACCTTTAGCTAGCAGCAAGTTTAAGATATGACAGTAGCTAGAGATACTTGCTAACTGAATGTGAGAATCTAATAGCGGGAAGGACCACAGCTCACTTATAGAACAGAGGTGGCAATATGTTAAACATCAAGGACACTGTGGATCTCATTGGAACGACAATGTTGTCTGGATTTATGCATCTATCTATTTTATATATTTCAGTTGCATATGGTCTTGTGAAAAATACCACGTAGTGTTTTTGTGGCCTTTTTAAAAGCATGCAGCAGACTTCACTTCAATGATTTTTGTCATCTCGACAGCAATGCTCCTGTCTCTGATTATGATAGGATATGATATGAGGGTAATTGATTCTCATGATCACCCCAGGCAGGCAGCCAGGGTGCGGGTGCGGGGCTGCTTTCCACTTACCTTCCCCAAAGACAACCAAGCAGGTTGTCTTCTACTTGCCTCCCAAGCGCCCACACGGGTAGCCCTGCTCGGAGCTACACAGAGCAGGGCGGAGAAATCCGGGGCTGGAACTTCTTGTTCCGGTCTCTGGGCATCCCATAATGCAACGCATTGCATTGGGGATTCCCCCATCAGACAGATGTTCTCTGTGCCGGTCTCTGTGTCTCCTCGGGCTGAATTCAACCCAAGGAGACACACGATACCCAGTAGCTGGGTTAAGGGTGCGAGTGCATCCTTAACATCCGCTAGCGCCGCGTTAGTTATGAGAGTTAGGCAGGCGGGGAGCAATGGACCAAGGATCCCTCCTGAGGGATCAGTGAGCATCCCACCACTTAGCGCAACCAGCCTAACCCTGCCTGGGCTGCCCCAGGCTGGGTTAGCCTGGTAGTGAGAACAGCCGCGTTGCTTTATTGCTGTTTTGTGGTTTTAATTGGTTGTGTATTTTGTAGGTTGCCTTTGGCATTTTTAAATGGAATTATGAAGCATACATTCTACAAATACAATAAACAAAAACCCTGCAAAGTAGGTCAGTGTGGTTATCCCCACATGGAAGATTTGGGGGCCAAAGCTGGGAGAATAATGCCTTGTCTAAGTGTCTAAGGCCACCTGTGAGCTTATGGCTAAAGTAACATTTGGATTGCCAGGTAATCTCTTGGCCAGTGTGCTATACCAGCTCTGGCAGTAAGCCAGTGTGGTGTCGCGCTAAGAGTCCTGGACCCAGAGGACCTGGGTTCCAATTCCTCCGCAGCTATAAAGCTAACAATGGTGGGATTTAAACATCATAGATAAATTAATAGGAACATGATAGACCCCACCAACAACAACTGCAGATGCTCAACATTATTGCTTATTTTCATGCAAAACATTTTGACTCTCAAAATATGACAAACGTGAGTGATTACCTAGTCAAATTTTGATATATGGATTTAGAAATCATGGGAGTTGAAAGTCCTTTGCTTCACTTCTTTGTAATGCTTCCAGAATGGTCCTTTAACGCTTTGGCATTCACATTTGCAAACTTCCGATGCAGCCCCTATTCATCCATGGGGCTTGCATAGAAGAACTTCCTGGCTGATTCTGCCTTGAATTGCTTTGAAATGAGAGCTAGAATTCCCAGAGTTTAAACAAAGCTGGAAACAATTCCCAAAGAACCGAGGACAGTTCAAAAGATTAATCACTGCATGCACTCGTCCCACTTCTGCCGCTGATAAACAGGTTTAGCAGGGTTTTGCAGTGTTTCAAAACCCTAGAAAACCTGTTTGACCAGAGCTGACACGGGGACAAGGGAAATGTGTGTGTACATAGCATGGAAAGTGACAATAGTTTCAAATTACTTTCAGCTCTTTAAAAATCTATTGTTTTTGAATCCAGCTCAAGAACTCACAAGATATAAATAGTATTCTGGGAAACTACTCCTTAGCTAGCACAATTTAAGCGCAAATAGCAACTTAGCTAGCACAATTTAAGCGCAAATAGCAGCTACTCCAAGGTGGTATCACTAGAGGGGAAAAGAAAGGGCTGCTAATGTCTTTCTCAAAGTGAGTGTTGCCTGTGCAATCATCCCTACTTTCCTGCAGTATCCTGATGCCTGCATTTGCAGGAAAATGTCTGTTCTAAGCGAATTATAACTCCATGGAATTAAATCAAAACTCAGCACTAACTCGATTGTATCTAGCATGACAGAAAGGTCAGGAGGGATCCTTGGTCCATTGCAGGCTCAGACTTTCAATAATGAATGCTTCAGCAGCCCCTCCCTTCTTGCCCCCTCTCCTCACTAATGGACAAAGCTATCACCACAGCTTGCAAATGGTTGACTACAAAAGCCTCTGCTGGGGCTTGAGAGGAGGAGTAATATCGCTACTTCCTCGTCTATATCTCTGCTTTGTCTGTATTGCCCTCTATGCCTGCAGTGCTCGGAGCAAATTTGACTTTAGTCATCAAACCCAAAGATGTGTTGGGTTCCATGCATACTAATACACAGCAATATTTCTGCATATGTCTGTGCATTATGTCTATTAGCATAAACTGCTTGGTGTGCAGTAGATACAGGAATTCCATTTCATCCAGTTGTGGGTGGTGCTTCCCCAAAGTGGGCTTGCTGCAAGTTCCACCCTCCCAAGCCACTCCTTCCATTCATCCCATTGGTCCTAGCCTCCTAAAGCAACATCTCCATGCTTTGTCACAATTCTGCCAATAGAAACCTCTCATAGGAACATAGCATCAAAGGTAGCTGGCTTATACTGAGTCAGACTATTGGGCCATGCAGCTTAGGAAGAACGTAAGAACAAGCCCAAGGAAGCCCATCTAGTCCAGCATCCTGTTTCGCACAGTGGCCCACCAGATGCCACTGGAAGCCTACAGGCAGGAGTTGAGGGCATGCCCTCCCTCCTGCTGTTACTCCCCTGCAATTTTGGACTCAGAGGCATCCTGCCTTTGAGGCTGGAGGTGGCCTCTAGCCCTCCGACTAGAAGCCGTCAATAGACCTCTCCTCCATGAAGTTATCCAAACCCCTCTTAAAGCCATCCAGGTTGTTGACTGTCACCACCTCTTGTGGCAGAGAATTGCACAAGTTGATTATGCGTTGTGTAAAAAAGTACTTCCGTTGGTTGGTCCTAGATTTCCTGGCAATCAATTTCATGGGATGACCCCTGGTTCTAGTGTTATGTGTACCCTTTACTCTGCTTGTAAGTTTCCTACAGACATTTGTGTGGCCACTGTTGGGAACAGACGGCACATGGTTTTATCCAGAGCAGCAAACTGAATACATGATGGCAGAGGTGTTGGTTATGAGCAAGGGTTACCCCCCCACCCCCACCCCCAGGGATTGGCATCCATCTCCAGGTGACTACTGAAAGCAATCCTGGAGAGCTTATTGGCCTGATATTGTGAAAAATCTGGGGCGAGGAAGGCTCTAGGAATAGCTCCCATCAGAGTTGGCAACCCTAGTCTGAGTCATGAACCCCAAACCCAATTCCTTTGCCCTCACATTGATAGAAATGCCATGTTCAGAACTGTTCTTCTCCCTCTCCTCCAACTTCCCATGTGTACAGAGACACAAAGAGAATCAAATTCAGACTGTCCTACAAAGCAGTGCTGTACATGTGAGTTCTTCTCACAATGCATAATTAAATCACAGAATCTGCTGTTTCAAGCTACTCTACATGGCTCTTCAAAAAGATCTGACAATTCACAGAGGACAGGTTGATCAGCAGCTATTCACCATGATAAAGCAGAACCTCCATGTTCAGAGGCAGTATACCTCTGAATAGCAAATGCAAAGGGAAAGGCTATTCTGTTCAAATCCTGACTGTTAGCTTCCAAGGACTGCTGGAGTATATGGGCCCCGAGTCTGTCCCAGCAGGAACCTTCTTAAGATCTTCTTCAACAACCAAACCCAATTACCATTCCTCTGGCCGACATAAACTGAAATTTTCTCTTTTCAGATTAATGTCCTTCATATAGTGTCTCCTTTCCACAATTAATCCAACCCAAGTATTCCCAGTTAATTTTCTCTTTGCTTCCTTCCCAACATTTATTCTTCAAAATCAATTTTTCCATTCTATTACCCCAAAAGAAAGAAAGAAAAAACCCCAACAACCAGGGGTGTAGCAAGGTTGGAGTGGGCCCAGAGACAAGACTTTAAAATGCCCCCCTTCTATGTGCCACAACAGAACATCATCCTAAAATATTTTTAAAGGTTTTGTAAATTGTGGAAGATGCAAGTCATTCAATGGTACCAGAGAAAGAGACATGCTGTTCTGGTAGCTCCAGGTCTTAACACTTACATCCATTTGGGAGGATGAATACAACTGAAGAAAGCCCGGGTGGGTTTGCGTCTGAGGGAGTCAGTCATGTGACTTGCCTCGGGGGGGGGGGGCTTAAGGCAGTGGGTCCCCAGACAACTCTCTCCCCTTGCCCTATTATAGTTATGCCCCTGCCAACAACCCTTATTTTTCTTTTTCAGCCAGCTCTGTAAAAGTTTTCCCCTCAGTCTTTAATCCACAGCAGACCAATCTAACAAAATACCTGTTTTCCTGGCTCCGCCTCCAAATGAAAGGGGCGGGAGAATTTTAAAATGGGCCTTTGCAGCCCTATCATCAGCCCCCTTTCCTGATGAGCAAGGCTGCCTCTACCACTCACCTTTCCCCAACAATCCATTACAGAGCAATGCAGGCTCCTGTGAGGTGCTCAGGCATCATTTATATCTCTAGATTTCCCCTTCCAAAGACATACTCTTTATAAGATGTCACTATTGACTCCACTTGTAACTTGGTGGTGAAGTGCTTGGACAGCGGGGAGGGGTTTAACTAAAATCTGATGGGTTAGGTCACTGGCTGCAGTGAAGCCTACTGAATTGGGGAAACTGCCCAGAGCCTCTGGAAGATGCCAGAATCAATTGGTTGACTTCTACACAGTTATGAAACTCTGTTCCCTTGAAGGGGTTGAGATCCTTTGGAGATTGACACAGTGACCAGTCTGGTACTAGATTGACTGGACACCCAGCTGCTTTTCAGGGGAACTTGTGCAATGGGTGGGTATTCTTGAACGGAGATTTGTGTGAAAGGAAGATCCAGTTGAAATCTCTCTCCAGTTTGAATGACAACTCTCTACCCCCCCCACCCCCACCTGTTATTTTGTAAATACAATTTTGGAATACACTTTGGTTTTCCTATCAGGTATGAGTGGGGAAGAAACCATAGCCACATTTAAAACATTTCTACCTGTTTCACTTGTAAGGATGACATTGTGAACCAGTTGTGATTTTTTTTCAAGCTGAACAGAAACATCACCATGCATATACATGGAATATCTCTGCTTTTAGACCTCCACATTCAGAACAGGAAGTAGAACTGCTCCAAATATCTGCCAGTTTGGGATGGAAACATGTGATTTTGACATGTAGAAGCTTTTCGTGGAAAAGAGTTAAATTGTGCATTTTTTCATGGTTGGTTGGGTGCCACTGCACTTCTTAGCTGCTGCTGCTGCTGCTTCTCCTTCTGAATTAGTCACATGAATTATCCTACCCAATCACATCATACCAAGACACCGCATCTAATATGATCATGTTTCCAGACATTAGTACATAACAAAACATTACAAATGTGGGTACTAAGATGAGAGTGTGGGCGCACTGTGATGTCTAGAGCAGAGGTTCTCAGAGGGTGGTCGTTGGACCACCACTGCAAGCTTCCTCTAGGTGGTCTGTCGAAAGTCTGCAAAACCCTTGAGAATATCTGTAATTCACCCTACGTTTGATTTTGTTTATTTCTTTAATTGTATATGAGTTACATGCTTTGATTTGGAGAAAAATTATTAAGTGGTCCACTGACACCTCAAGCGATCTGTGGGGGGGTGGGGGATCTCAGGTCCAGAGTGAATGGAGATGGGGAATATAAGTAGACCTGACCCAAGTCAAACTGGTACCTACAGTAGTGGGCAAGCCACCGACCTCATCCCCATGGGTGTGCCAGCAGCCATTCTGCAGCAAGGAGCATTTTCCCTCACCTCCCCAACCACCTCTCCCCAGAGGAGAGCGGGTCTTGTGGTAGCAAGCATGAATCGTCCCCTTAGCTAAGCAAGGTCCACCCTGGTTGCATTTGAATGGGAGAAATTCCCCTTTGGGGGTGGAGCCGCTCTAGGAAGAGCATCTAGGTTCCAAGTTCCCTCCCTGGCGGCAGTTCCAAGATAGGGCTGAGGGAGATTCCTGCCTGCAACCTGGGAGAAGCTGCTGCCAGTCTGTGAAGACAATACTGAGCTAGATAGACCAATGGTCTGACTCGGTTATGGCAGCACCCTATGTCCTCTTAACTTTCCATTCCCTTAACTTTCCAATTCCATTCCATTAACTTTCAATTTCCATTCCCGTAACTTTCAATTTCCCTTAACATTCTATTCTCCTCTTCATCCCAACTCTTGCCTAGTTGGGAGACCAGGCAGCCGGCCAGCCATGACAGCCACTTTTGCAAAGGCAGGGGATGGGGAAGTGAGTAGCAGTTGCTGGAGCACCCCGCCAACGCCTCACCCAACCTCACCCGCAGTGTAACAACCTCCCCCTACCTCACTGGAGGGCCGCCCTTGGCTAGATATCTTTCAAATAAGTACACAGATTTCTGTTAGAAAGTGAAAGTTTTTCCAAGGGGTGCTAAAACATTGCTCAACAAGCTACCCTCTTTATCTCCACCCAATGCCCCACTTAGCGCATCGTACATGGGGCAGCCGAGGCAATAAATATGGCTGCCACTGTGACTCTGGTTAGGACCATAGGAACATAGTAAGTTGCCTTTTACTGAGTCAGACCATTGGTCCATCTCTAGCCGACTCTCCAAGTTTTCAGGCAGCAGTCTCTCCCAGCCCTACCTGGAGGTTTTACACACAGCAGATTTTACCGTGGGTTTACTGGGAGGCTTTACTGTGAACTTAAAGCTGTCTCCAAAAAATGCTGAAAATAGTGGAGTTTTTTACTCCGGAGATAAATCAGGCTACACTTGGGCGCAGTGGAAAACCCGAATTGCACGTGTGGACTGCTCCCCGATAACTCTCAGGGACTTCAGGAAAAATCTGGCCGATATGTGTGCTTGCACCCTCCATTCCGGAGGAGATGCGAGCTAAAAGCAAAAACCTCGCGGTAAAACTGCTGTGCATAAAACTTCCTGGAGATGCCAGGAAGTAAACCTGGGACCTTCTGCATACAAGCATGCATATACTCTTCCACTGCAGGGGTGTAACTATAATTGGGCAAGGGGAGACAGTTGTCTGGGGGCCCACTGCCTTGGGGGGCCCCGCAGAGGCAAGACACATGACTGACTCCCCCAGCCGCGCACCCGCCTGGGGTTCCTTCAGTTGTATTTATCCTCCAAAATGGATGTGAGTGTTCAGACCTGGAGCTACCACAACAGCATGCCTTTCTCTAGTACTATTCAATGACTTGCATCGTCCACAATTTACAAAACCTTAAAAAAAATCATTTCAGATGACGTTCTATTGTGGCACACACATATATATATAATTTTACGATGCTTTTTGTTACCACTATTCAGCCTCATTTAAGATTTCTTTACTTCATGAGCTGAGCTTCAGTGAAGGGGAGCCCATTTTAAAATCTTGTCTCTAGGCCCACTCCAACCTTGCTACGCCCCTGTTCCACTGAGTTATGGTCCCATCCTCTAAGGGGAATATCTTACAGCAGACAGCGCTCACAGGTAGTCAACCATTCAAATGCCAGCCAAGGAAGACCCTGCTTAGCAAAGGGGACAATTCGTGCTTGCTACCACAAGAGCAGCAATCCTCTCTAGTGTTGTTGTTGTTGTTGTTGCTGTTGGCCTGCAGCTTCGGAGGCAGTGAGAAGAAACCCCTTCCCCTGCATCCATTGCCACAGGGAGGGAGGGAGGCTTATGGAGGTAGGAGGGAACCCATGGAGGACACCTTGCTAAGGGCCCCTGCCCCTGGAGCTGGCCCTGCTCCTCCTGCTGCTGCTTGCCATCTTGAAGCAACAACTCCTTTCCAAGTCCTGGTCCCAGCTTCAGGAGCCTAAATGCCAAATCAGGTGTGATCTCCCTGTTTCCTGCAGTGGAAACAACAGCACAGTTCCATCCCAAGACAGTTCACTTGGCGGCAGAATGCCAAGGCTCTGTAAACAGAGCCATTGGGTGGATAATATCATCCGAGAGGAGTCCGATCATTCCTTTATAAATGCTCCAGAGCAACGATGAGGCTGTGAAAATGATACAGTCATCCAAGAATGAGCATCACTTAGGATAATATGTGGCGCAATCGAGCACCTATTTAGCATGCCGTAAAACCTCTTGGCTTTGTGGAGAGATGCCGTGTCTCAATGCCAGGCCATGGGAGCTGAGCAAACAGCGATAACAGCCATGCTAAATAAATAAATAGGCAGCCAAGTGTTTTATAAATCCTTGTTATTTATTGGCACGCTGCTGGCCCAGCTTACCAGCGAAAGGGGCGCGAGTGAAACCATCGTGTCCGAGGAGCCGTGTCGTGGCTCCACTGCTCTTTGGCGAAGTTTAGCTCTGCTAAACAGTGTGGATTTTAATGTCACATTCTAATTCTCCTATTACTGTCATAAAGCCATTTGTCAAACGCCCTGGGAGACTCCATGGACGTCAGCCTTGTAATACTTTTTATTGCTGGACTAATCTTTACAGATCGAATTAAGACTGGGGAACTTTATCAGTGGATTGCGCTGGGTGAAGGGTTACGTGTGTATTTCATTTGTTCTGCTATCAAAGGTGCCCGGGCCTTTGCTCCTGCCGCCTGCCACCAAGGCCAAATCTGCCCATTACTACGAAATCAAATAGCCTTTAAGAGGCTCACTTGGTGGGCTGAAGCTTGGAATAAAGCAAGATGAATGGGGCCTCCTTCTCCCCATCTGCAGAGCAGAGGCAATTTCTTTCCATCTCGATATTAATTCTCCTATTAAATTAAATAACACTAAGGGTTGCATAGCATTCATTAAACATCACAGGCTCCCAGGCTCCCTACGGTGTCAATGCCATCCTCATAACGCCATGTTAATTAGCAACAGGCAGGCAAGTTGTTCATCTGCCTTTCCTTATTAATTACTGGGCGAAATAAACAGACTAATTAATATTAGGATATTGTTGTTCTAATAAAGAAAGACAGGAGGTCTCCGTCAGTGGAGACCATCTCGAGTTCAGAGTGGGAAAACTGGAGTGGGGGAAATGTTTGTTCAGTAATGTTGGCCTCATGGCTAACGGACGTAGGAGTGTGCATTCATCTGAGAAGGAATGTGGTGGGGAATGAACCGAATGAGTCCCATGGGATGGGGCCATAGCTCACCTGCTTTGCATCCAGAGGGTCCCAGGTTCAAAACCTGGCATCTCCAGGTAGGGCTGGGAAAGACTCCTGCCTGAAACCCTGGAGAGCTGCTGCCAGTCAGGGCAGACAACACTGAGTTAGATGGACCAAGGTTCTGACTCAGTATACAGCAGCTTCTTATGTTCCTATGTTAAATTCCCTGAGATTCTCAGTGGAGCAACTTCACTTCAGCAGAGTCTATGGAGAATGAGAGTTACATAAATGAAGGAAATAACAACAAATGAGTAATGAATGGGATTTTTTGGAATGAAGGAAGTTCTTAAAGAAAGCAAACGGAATAAGTCAACACAAACAAACAAAAACTGTGTACCCCTAGAGGAGAGTCTACATAGCCCACTAAGCCATCATAACTGGTGACCCAATCAGCGAAATGCAGCCCTCTACTCACATATTGTGACTTCCCAGGTTCTTTATAGCTGTGGGTAGGCAGCAAAACCAGGAGGGTCCTTGAGTCCCTAGTGGGCACAATACAGGTCTGGTGAGCTGCATTCTGCAGAGGGTCAGAGATTATGCAAGCCTGTTCGAGAGGAATGCCTAGGGCAATATATTGGGGGGGGGGGTGCATGCGCGTGTGGATTGATGCAACAGCAGCCTGAGGAAAGAGGTACTTTGGAAAGTGATGACTCTCTTATGTTTAGCAGGGAGAGAGGCTCTCCCCATGCTAAACATAAGAGAGTCACCACTTTTAAAAGTACCTCTTTTAAAGGTACTTTTACAAAGTACTTTTTAAAAAGTACCCAGAGAGCAATTGTCCCTATCCAGCTCCAGCACAACATCCTTCCTGTGGCCATTGTTGGTGTCTACCTGGTATGTCTTTTTAGATTGTGAGGCCCTTTCAGGACAGGGAACCATTGTATTTATTTTTCATTTTTCTATGTAAACCACATTGCTGAAAAAGCGGTATATAAATATTCATAGTAGTAGTAGTAGTAGTCGTCGTCGTACCTCTTCTCAGTATCACCATGGAGTATCTTTTTTTCATTTTTCTTTTTTAGATTTAAATAAAAGCATTTAAAATCTAAGAAAATCTAGTGAAGGAAGGTCGGAGGTCTATTATGGTATGGAGATTAGAAAGTAAGAAGCAGCAGGCAGCAACCAGAAGAAGTAGGCTAAAGAGACCAGCTGGATTCAGAACTGGGGAGGAAATGTGGGGGGAGGTGTGTATGTGTGTGTGTGTGTGTTGATGCAAGATCTTTGAAGTTATTTATTCCTGCAGATTTCCGCCCCACCCCCTAATATTTTTCAAACTATCAAGCCATTAACATCTCCAGGACTGATTTAGATCATCACCTGAATATTGGTGCTAATTCCTGGAGACTCCAAGTCAATCCTGGAGAGTTGGTAACATTAACCAGCATCCAGGTGCATGGACTACTATTTGACTTTCTCACCAATAGCTCTCAAATGTCCAAGGCCTGATTTATATGTAGTGCAGTGATGTCAATGGGAAACCAATGGACCATGGAATCCACTTGACTCCTGGAAAGCATCCTTTCTTTGAACAAACACATCAAGTATTACGGACCCAGTTTGACAAGTGACCCATTTTTGTTCCACGTTTTGGTTCAATTATACCCAGGAGATGAAAAGGGGAAAATACAGTAACTTAACAGAACTCAAAATAGCACTTACATCACACATCATAAATACTTCCAAATGACTCCATGCCATCAAAGCAGGGAGAATATATTACCAATATTAGTGTTAATTCTATGTTTTCTCTTCCAGTTAAGGTTTCCATTTTTTTCTTGCAAACCATTTGTTAATTATCTGCTTCCCCTAAACTTTGATGATATTTGTCAGCTTGTTCATACCTGCCACATTTAGTATCCATTCTCTAATCAATAGAACATTATATTTTTGCAAGCTAGGGGACAGTAAAATTTTGACAAACTGTAAATTTACATACTATGGAAATCCAAAGAAAGGTTGATTGATTGACAGTCTCCAGTGAATATCAGTCTTCCCCCCGCCCCATCTTGCAATCCCTGAAAATCTCATTTTCTGGTGAAAGTTGACAGTCACCTAACTGGTGGTTACTGCAAACGTAGACTGCTATGTCAACCTTCTCCAGTGATTGTTGGCAACCTCAGACTCATCCTGTTGACATTCCCTGGTGAAGGTTGACACAGCAGCCTATATTTGCATCACCCACCAGTCCGTTTGTGTGACCATCAACATTTACTCGTGCATCCCTGAGAAAGCTGATATTCACAGGAGGAGAGGAGAAACTGCTGGCATTCTCTACTGTGTGCTGACATTCATTTCTCTTTGGACTTTTACAGCAAAAGATTCTATTTAACTTCAACCTTTCTCTTATTCTAGGGAAATGTTGGGAAGAATGAGAATCAATCTTTTGCCTACGAGGCCAATCCCAACCATCATTTCTCCCTCCAGGCTCCTTCCAATACCTATTATTCATTTCAACAAGACTACTCTAGAGCAAATTGTCACTCAAATACATGGAGGTCATTCACACAATCGAAAACTGTGTTCTACCCAGGTTTGGGAGCTGTGTGTACTCCCAATTTTTGATTGTGTGGAAGCAAGGTTAGAGGAAAACCTGGGTAGAAGTGATTCTGTGGAAGCAAGGTAGGAGAAAAAGCTACCCAGGTTTTCCTCTAAACTTGCTTCCACACAATCAAAAACTGGGAGTACACACAGCTCCCAAACTTGTGTAGAACAGAGTTTTCGATTGTGTGAATGACCTCATTATTTTACTTAAGTGCAGCCTCTTAGATGCAGTTTAGAAATTAGACCCAGCTTATACATTCAGCAGAATCAAGTGGCAAAGCTTTTCCCAGACTATACCACTTTGGACTGCAGGGCGGTGTGTGTGTGTGTGTGTGTGGTTGAATACTCCCCTGTGGGGTTAGAATCCTAAGCAGTGTTCCCTCTATTTGTTTTCATTTGTGTGTGGAATGAGTTTTGTTCTGGGTGGAGGTATCAAGGCAGTGTGCGTGCATGTGCATTCAGAGTGGGGCCTTCCCGATTCAACCTGAGCAGGATTTAGAAATAACTGAGCAGACATCAAAAAACTTGTGAACGTGCACACATGCACATGCCTTAGAGCAGTGGTGTCGACATGTGGCCCTCCAGCTGTTGTTGGCCTACAACTCCTATCATCCCCAGTCACCATGGCCAGTAGCCAGGGATGATGGGAGTTGTAGGCCAGCAACAGCTGGAGGGCCTCAGTTTGACACCAGTGCCTTAGAGGGAACACTGATCCTAACATGTACAAAACTAATGTGTCAGGGTGACGGTTCAGTTCAACTTTCTCTCTGGCATACTATTTATCAACATGCCAGGAGGATTTTATTTTTCATTCAGAAGCATCCAAACATTCAAATCCTCACCTGCAGCCTGATGTGATACACTTCAAGACAAGCTTTACTTCTGGAACCTTTGGGCCTGGTTTACATGTAATGCCAAACCAGAGTTAAATGGGCCAGAGGTTGGAACTCCAATATGCCTGAATGCGTGAAACCACGGTCTCATGGCAAAAAGGACCTCCAGTTTGCCTCGCCCAATCTCAGCCCATGGTTAGCACTAAGGTTCACTGTTGAGACCTGAAGTTGGGCCGCCAGAGCATTATATCAGACTCCAGACATAGAACTGAGCCTTATTTCATTGGGGAAAAGATCTTTAAGAAGATGTAGTTTTTCTCCAAGAGATCTTGGCTGCTTCATACTAGAGATGTGCACAAACTAGAGTTCAGACAGTTCAGTGGTGGAGTTACCTGTAAGGAGCAGGGAGGGTGCTCATCCCCTCCCCCGCCATGTTTCTCCCGCCGGCGTGCACGTGCACTGGCCACTTCCAATACAACACCGACCAGGGCTGCAAGGAGATATGCAGCAGCCCCACACCAGCATTTTTGGCAACAGCTCTGGCAGGGGAAATGCAGCCAGGGTGGGGTGGAAATTACACAGTCTTTTGCTTACATTCTTTTCCCCCATGATTTAGCTGTTAAGTCTTTTCTGGAAGATTTTGAGGTAATTATATCCTTTCACCCAGTGAATGAATATGCTGATGTAATGATATTCTTTCATCCACTGGGTGGTGTCCAATCAAATGTCTCTTTTCTTTTTGCATTTTTGCCTGGTAACAAGTCAAGGCCACTTATGATAGCTGCTCAGCTTGTGGAAATCTATGGAATCAGTGGGAATTCCTCTCTCCTCATATTGCTTTTAAATGGGGAGGGCTGAATAATTTCATTTTCATTAGCACATTCATTTTCATTAGAGGCTGCTGTGAATATCATAAATGTTGTGATCAGTTGCGGGGTGGCCCAAGGTACGGCAGCACCTGAGGCGAGGGGCAAAATGCTTTCTCGCTCTGTGCCAATGATGGGCTCGTCAGTCCACTTTCAAAACCAAGCCTTGCAAGCTTTGAATGTGGTGTGGGGAGAAGAGGTTGCCAGCAGCCTCCTCTTCTCTCCTTGTGTGTCTTGCAAGCTTTGCGAGGAGGGCTCCTTGCAATGCTTGCAAGGGTCAGATTGGTCCCAAAGAGCTGCTCCAATGGCGACAGTGGAGGGCATCTTGTTTCCCTGTTGGTGCCCCAAGAATCTGCCATCTGAGGTGACTGCCTCAATTTTCCTCATGAAAGGGCTGCCTTGATTTGCTGATGATGAAGAACAGTAGAATTGACAACCCAGATAAGACAACATACTTGGCTTGGTATGCATTTTAATGCAACTGAGTCCTCCTAGAACATAAGAACAGCCCTGCTGGATCAGGCCCAAGGAAGCCCATCTAGTCCAGCATCCTGTTTCACACAGTGGCCCACCAGATTCCTCTGGGGAGCCCACAGGCAGGAGTTGAGGGCATGCCCTCTCTCCTGCTGTTACTCCCCTGAAACTGGTTGATTACTCCCCTGCAACTCCTTGTAGGATGGAAGTGGGGAATGTACTCACCAGTAAATTAAGATCTGAGTGAGCAACTCTGTCCTTCCCAGAAATGCTGAGCTCTGAGGAAAACAACGTTTGTGGACCTCTACAGAACCCAGCACACTCCATAGTTTTCACCACTCAACACTTGATCCTCAGATCCTTAGTATCTCTCTCTCTTACTGCAAGATCTATAGGGATGGAAACCAAGAGCTTAGGAAAAAGACAAGCAGATGCTAGCTGCAACTTCAAACCACCAAGAATTGTCCCTTTTCTCCCTTTTAGACCAGGGCATGTAACTTAGCCCCATGATGAAGCAGGTTCCAGGAGTCAACCTGCTTCTCTCATCACTCTCCATGGCTTTCTGCAAGGTGGGGGAGCTAGAAGACACATTTGAAATAGGAACCAACCAAATCACTATTTGGAATGTATTGAAGGGTTGAAAAATATGACTATTGCTGAGTTCTGAAATGAAATATCTCACAGATTTTGAAATCCAATTATGATTTTTTTCTTAGAAACTGTCAGGTTTGAACTTATAATGGGTGTGATTGTCGCTAGGTTGTAGGGGTGTAGATCCCCCCATAGCATTTGAGGAGTCCCCCACCACTATTTTACTGAGGAGTTCCCCTCTCATTTTATCAAAACATATTTTCTTTCCCTCAGAAATGCCTTTCCTCATCCACCCACCCTCAAAAATTAAGTGAGGAGTTGATCTCCAAGTTTTCACTCTGTCTGCACCCCTACTAGGTTGCATTGGTCACAGGACATCCCGCCACCCCTAGTACTGTGAAACTCACATTTCTCCTTATGCAACTCATTAAAAAGACCTAAAAGCATGAGATTTGTGAATGATGGGCATCTCAACCCTTACCAATCCATTTTTATAAACATTTGCCCTACACAATCCCCATTTAAAAATCAAATCTGTTTGCATTGGCTTCCGTTCTGCTTGCTAGGGAACTGAAAATGCCCTGTTGATCTCAAGTCTAGTCTAAATAGATGAGGAAATGAAATGCTGGTTTGTAAATAAAACTAGGTAAAATCCCCTGGAGCTTGGGTTATACAGGTGGTTGGATTAAGAATTGATGGTTTCATGAAAAGAGCCAAATACTTTCCCCCAAAAAAAGATTGTGTGACTGCCAAACTCTATTTGCACATGTGTTATATCTGGTAGGTGAGTAACAAGTTCTCCTGAACCAGCGGTTCTTCTGAGCCTTCTTCTCTGTTTGTTCTTTCCTTATAAATAAGAAACTTGCCTTAAGAGGAAGTATGCATCAGGAACCGTGGTTATCGCTTCATCTCTTGCAAACAAGTCACTCAGCAAGCTGTCATCAACTCTTCTTCTTTTTCTTCTTCTTCTTCTTTTTTTGCACCAAGGGTGTGTAGGGTAAGGAGAGAAGGAACCAGCCAGCATTCCTGAGGGGCTGTTCAGGAAAGGTGCCGTCAGGGTTGCAGCCACAAGCTCTCTGGGAAAGCTGAGAGAGGTGTGATGGCAACAGGCAACTGTACACTTCTCAGCTCAAGGACGTTTGAGGAGGCAGGAGGCTTTTTCCGACACGTTCAGGCCCAAACAAGACAAATTGCTGGGAACGCAGCAGATGGGAAGGATTACACTCACATGATGTTGCTTTTTGTCCATAGGACAGCTGTTTATTATGACAAAGATTGTTCACCAAAGACAAGGATACACTTGGTGCTGGGTTTCCCCCCCAGTTTGGGTAGTGATCTCTTTCCTAAATTAACTGATTCTTTAATCAAAAGGGATCATGATTAATCCATGCTGTCAGGACATCCATCTTTCTCCGGGATATTTTTGTCTGCAAGGGTAAATGGAAGATGGAGGGAAAGGGGATCACTCAGTGGCTGTTCTCAGAGGGGCAGCAAGCAGCATATCGTCTTGTCCCCTCAGTGCAGCTCCTATTCAGGCTTAGAACTGAGTTTCCCTTCTGCCTAGGACTGGGCTGCACAACTTCGGCCCTCCAGCTGTTTTTGGACTACAGCTCCCGTCGTTCCCAGAAACAGTGGCTAACAGGTAAGGATTATGGGAGTTATAGTCTAATGGCGCAGTAGGGAAATGCTTGACTAGCAAACCAGAGGCTGCTGGTTCGAATCCCTGCTGGTATGTTTCCCAGACTATGGGAAATGCCTGTATCGGGCAGCAGCGATATAGGAAGATGCTGAAAGGCATCATCTCATACTGCATGGGAGGAGGCAATGGTAAAACCCATCCTGTATTCTACCAAAGACAACCACAGGGCTCTGTGGTCACCAGGCGTCAACACCAACTCCAGGGCACACTTTATTTTTAGTCTAACATCGGCAGGAGGGCTGCAGTTGGGCAGCAGTGATCTAGGAGATGTTCACTTCCTTGAAAGTTCAGTAGGGGAGGAGAGGAAGCTTTTGGGGGCCTCTAAACAAGAAACAATCAGTTGCTCCCCTTAACCAACAAAGGATGGGTACAGAAGGTAGATCAGGATCTACTGGTAGATCATAGGATCTGGAAGACATAGTAGACTGGCAAGGGTGTTTTTTTACTCCCAGTATAACAACAGCAACAACAAAGAGGTCCCTCTGGCCTACCTTTGGCTGGTCATCTCAGAGTATGCTTCATGGGGTGCAGCAAGTAATGGATTCCATTCCCTGAGCCACTATCTGGTATCTAGTTCCCCGAGCCACTGTTTTGCATTTGGCTCCAGCTGGTAGACTATGGGGTTCTAAAAACAAAGCAGTCAGGCCTAAAGTCTGCCCAACATCTCCCCTAAATCCCTTTGACTAGATGACTCATGCAAGTAAGTCAAATGTGCTTGTAACTGGAAAAAAACAAAGTTATCTTACAACTTTCCAACACTCCTGAACTTCACTTAGAAGTATAAGGAAGGAAGGGTCATCAGTGATGCTCAGCGGTGGATTAACACACAGGCAAAGTAGGTACTTGTCTATGGTGGCAAATTTTGAGGAGCGGCAAATTTGGCTATGCATTAATCCGCCACTTGCACTGGGGGGGCAGGGGGAAGTTAGATCTACTTTTAAAACCACTACTGTGCGAAGGCGGTGAGCGCTCCTAGTGGGCCCACCTGCCTCCCAAATGACGACAGGTCATTGGGCCATCTTCGCGCATGCGTCTGGCGGGATGGTGGTAGAGACAGCAGCGAGAGCTCCTCCCGTGGACCCACATGCCTCCCAAATGACAGGTTGGGCTGTTTCCAGCCCATTTTAGGCCTCTGTGCGCACATACCCAAGGCCAAAAATGAGCTAAAAATGGTTTTAAAAGTAGATTTAATTCCACCACCCCACCACCCCCAAGCCCTTTACTTGTAAAGGGGAACCCTTGCCGGGGCGACAAATCTCTGGTCACTTATGGGTGGCAAAAAGCTTATGTTGCTCTCTTAGTTCCTGGGCATCAGTGCTTTCTCCTTTCTCCTGCTGTCTCCAAGACCTTCTAAACTGCTGCCCCTTTAATCAGGCAGAGAAGCCTTCTAACCCCTGGTTGAATAGACTGCACATGCCACTGGCTGCTGCTGTGACATGCCTTTGTAGGCAAAGTCCTGCTCAGAGACTGCACAGTGCTCTATTTCTGGGTTCGGCATGTTAGGTTTCAGTGTGGTTGTGTTATTTCCAGTGGCTGACATCCTAATGGTGAGCTTGCGTAAGGAAATTGTGCTAGTGCAAGGCTGCTGCACTAGCCACTTGTGCTAAGTCTGGAACTTGTGTTCCAAGTTCCCTCCCTGGCAGCTTCTCCAAGATAGGGCTGAGAGAGATTCCTGCCTGCAACCTTGGAGAAGCCACTGCCAGTCTGTGAAGACAACACTGAGCTAGATAGACCAATGGTCTGACTCAGTATATGGCAGCTTCCTATGTTCCTAAGCTGACCTAAGGTCCCCATCAGCTTTATGATCCTATAATTTCCGATAGTTTTTCTCTTTCTTCATGAAAATGGGTTTGCCGCCATGGGATCATCATTGCCTTATCTGTGCAGCAGTAGTACATACCCTTTGGTGTACTCCCCATAACATCCTCCTCTCCTCCCCACAGCAACATCAGGAGAAATGACCAGAAACAGGAAGCGTGTATCAGGTTTCCTGTCACCTCACTGAATAGGGTGCAAAGATCCATTTCCTAATGAGTCTTTGCAATATGGAAAGTGAGTATGATGTAAATATTTCTCCGTTGCACAGCTTTGTTTGGGATGCTGAGTTCTTATGGAAACCTTGCTCTTCGGCTCTTGTTTATATTGAGCTGCAAGGGCTTTTGACAGCCAACCACACTATCAGGCTTCACCTCTATCCGTACCTTAAGAAGCAGCGCCGAGAAGAGTGATTTAGCATCTTGTGTTTGCTGGAAGTGGGTTAATACAGAGTTCATTGAGCGTGTGCATTTGGTGAATGGCCAGTCAAATAATGGGGCAGATGGCTGAACCAGGAATAGAAACAGAAATGGCTGCAGACTGAAGATGTGAGGAATTCAGGGGGATTCTGCCTAGTTATGGATTGGTAATGGAATGGGAAAGGAATGGAAATACTTGTTGGGTAGAATATGTTTGCAGTATTAGCTGCTGTTAAGAGGGCAACAATGACAGCAAGAAAACAAATTTTAGAACGTCAAATTTGAAGATAATGCTTTGGATTTTTTTTTTTTAAGTGCATCTTAAAAGTAACATCACAGATGTGGCTAACCACTGTGAGTCAAACAAAAAATGTGACGTGCTATGTTTCAAATCTGTATGTTCCACCGTGTTATCTTCCAACTCCTCATTTTCAGGTACAGGGATGTGTGATGACAAGGCTAAGGGAAGCCTTAGGATGGGGAGGCTGGTGCAGTGGGGAGGAAGGCCTCCAGGAGAACAACTTGAGCTGTCTGTGACCGTGCAGGATATGTTTCAATTGAGTGTCTGGAGGGCAATGAGAAGTTATCATTGGTTGAATTCATTTTAAGATTGTTATCACTTTGGCAGGGACACAGAAGGCTGGGGAGCACCCAGAGGTATCCTCTAGGGGACAAGACATTTTCCTTTGGCACACACACCCAGCTTGTGATTGGCTGGAGCAGCGGGGCTTGGTTCAGGCTTGTCATGGGCTGTCTAGTTGCTCTGGAGTGCCAAGACTAGGCAGACTTCCTTTGCTTCCTTCAGAGAGGAACCATGAGGACTTGGTTCTCAGCCAAGATGGATTCACTTAAATGGATATGAAAGGTGGCTGTCAGGTACTTTCCTCGCCCTGATTAGTTAGCCCCACATTGATATGTTTAGGAGAGTTGATAAGTCAGAGCTCGTTTCTCCTGCAGTTCCTCAATAAAGTTATGGCATAGCTTCTACCATTTGACATCTCCTGTCTATCATCAGAGATAGCAGACGCTTCAACTGTCCCTGTTTATGAGGGATCCCCCCTGTTCTTTGGTACCTGTCCCTGGTAAATCACTGTCACTATCTTTGTCTTCTGGGGGTGCTGTGTTGAATGTTCTAGGTTTGTTCACACAAGCATTAACAGGGTAGGACAAGAGTCCTACCCAGTTTTGAGAGTTGTGCATGGTTCATGGTTTTTTTATTGCCTGCAAGGTAAAAACAAGGTACAGTAGGAGGCACTGACAGTGATAATCAAACAAATCCTTCCTACCCACCGGGAGGCTAGCTGATGATCAGTTGGCACCTCCTACCTTGTTTCCCCCCCTCCTAGACCATAAAAAATTGTCTTGTCCTACCCAGTTAATGCTTGTGCAAACAAGCCTCCTGTGAATGTGAGTTGCCAGTGTGTTGTCCTTCTTCAGAGATCAGCCCCCAAGATCTCTAGAAGTTAAATGTCTGAGCTTTTTTCCTTTGGCAAATAGCAGCTTTGCAAGGATATTCAAATCAGGAGCACACTGGAGGGTAGCATTAAAGTACCCCCTACTGCAGTCCTGACCTATGGGTCCCATGATCTAGCTGCTCTTTAACATTTAAAAAAAAAATAACAACCAAGCACACCCTTGGAATGCACATGTTAAAAGTAATGTGTTGTCTGATCCAGAGTGCATGGTTGGTTGCAGCTTATCTCTAGTACACATGCCCATAAATGCAGACCTGCATGCATGTCGCTAAAGCACCATGCAATGGATGCACAGCCTGCCATACCACCACAGTGCAGATGCTGTTTTAAATTTTCAGTCATATATTCTCAGACAATTATAGGTTTTTGGTACATCTTTCACCCAAAGAACCAACACTGTCTTGGCTGTTAAATCAGTGGAAGGCAGGTTGTTGTAGAGAAAATGGATGCAGTGGACATACTAGAGCCTTCAGCGATATGTAATGGTAATTTGGAAGACCCGGACAGTGGTCTTTGATACAAGAGAAGAGGTGTTCCGGCTGTGACCTTATTTTCATTTGTGAAATGTTGCAAGGTGTCGTCATCATCAAACTTGGTCTTGGAGTCCCCCAGGCTTGTGGTGATGGGGGACTTCAATGTTCATTTCGGGACCAACTTGTTCAGGGCGGCTCAGGAGTTCATAGCGGGCATGACAACTATGGGCCCATCCCAAGTGGTCTCGGGGTCGATGCACATTGCTGGTCACATGCTTTATTTGGTCTTTCACTCTGATCAGGGTGGTGTTCCATGGGTGGGGACTCCTGTGATTTCCCCACTGTCATGGACAGACTACCATCTGGTTAAGGTTGGACTTCTCACTTCCCACCTTCGCAGGGCTGAAGGGCCTATTAGGATGGTCTGCCAGAGAAGGTTATTGGATCCAATAGGATTTCAAGAAGCCTTTGATATAGTGTTGGCTCTGCCGGGGATCCTGTTGATGCTCTGGTAGAGAACTGGGACAGCAAACTCACCGGGGCAGTAGACATGATTGCTTCTAAGCATCCTCTCTGACCCACTTCAAAATTGGCCCCTTGGTATATAGAAGAACTACGGGGGCTGAAGCAGTGAAATAGACGACTGGATCGCAAGTGGAGAAAGACTTGACTCAAATCCGACAGATTGCAACATAGTGTACATTTGAAGATCTATGCTCAGGCAATACATGCGACAAAGAAGTGATTCTTTTCTGCCCGTATTGTATCCACAAGTTCACGACCAGTGGAGTTGTTCGGGGTTGTGAGAGGGCTAGTATGTGCCCCTCCTCCCTTGAATCAGAAACTGGAACCATCAATTACCTGCTGTGATGTGTTTAATGAATTCTTTGTGGGGGAAATTTCTCGTATTCGGGCCGACTTAGACTCAGTCTCCACAATTACTTCAGTGTCTGATGTGAAGGTGTCCAGCGACTCCTCTTGTGTGGTTAGGTTGGATCAGTTCTAGTTTGTGACTCCGAGGATGTGGATGAGCTGCTTGGAGTGGTGCAGTCCACCACCTGTTCTCTTGACCCTTGTCCGACATGGCTTATACTATCTGGCAGGGGTGTTGTTGTAGAAGGCCTGGTAGAGATTATAAATGCGTCTCTGAGGGAAGGTAGGATGCTTCCTTGTCTTAAGGAGGCAATTATTAGACCACGTCTGAAGAAGCCTACCTTGGATCCCTCAGAGTTGAGCAACTACAGGCCTATTGCCATTCGCCAACCTTCCATAGCTGGACAAGGTAATTGAGAGGGTGGTGGCCTCTCAGCTCCAGACAGTCTTGGAGGAAACTGATTATCTTGACCCATTTCAAACTGGCTTTCGAGCGGGCTATGGGGTAGAGACTGCCTTGGTCGGCCTGATGGATGATCTCCAATTAGAAATTGACAGAGGGAGTGTGACTGTGTTGGTCCTTTTGGATCTCTTGGCAGCTTTCAATACTATCAACCATAGTATCTTTCTGGAGCATCTGAGGGGGTTGGGAGTGTGGGGGGGCACTGCTTTGCAGTGGTTCTGCTCCTACCTTTCAGGCAGGTTCCAGATGGTGTCCCTTGGAGACTGCCATTCTTCAAAATCTGAACTTTTGTATGGTGTCCCTCAGGGCTCCATATTGTCTCTGATGTTATTTAACATCTACGTGAAACCGCTGGGAGAGATGATCAGGAGATTTGGTGCAGGGTGCTATCAGTATGCTGATGACACCCAAATCTACTTCTCCATGTCAACATCATCAGGAGAAGGCATAAACTCCCTAAATGCCTGCCTGGAGGCAGTGATGGGCTGGATGGGGGATAAGAAACTGAGACTGAATCCAGATAAGATAGAGGTGTTCATTGTGTGGGGTCAAAACTTGGGAGATGAGTTTGATCTGCCTGTTCTGGATGGGGTCACACTTCCCTGGGAGGAACAGGTACACAGTCTGGGGGTGTGTCTGGATCCAAGCCTCTCCCTGGTGTCTCAGGTTGAGACAGTGGCCAGAGGTGCCTTCTATCAGCTTCAGCTGACATGCCAGCTGCATCCATTTCTTGAGATAAATAACCTCAGAACAGTGGTACATATGCTGGTAAACTCCAGACTAGATTACTTCAATGTGCTCTATGTGGGGCTGCCTTTGTATGTAGTCTGGAAACTACAGCTGGTTCAAATTGTGGCAGCCAGGTTGGTCTCTGGGTCATCCCGAAGAGACCATATTACTCCCGTACTGAAACAGCTATACTGGCTGCCGATAAGTTTCTGGGGGAAATACAAGGTGCTGGTTATTACTAGGGATGTGCACAGAACTGGCTGGTTTGGTTCGAGTCTGGACTGGACCCAAACCAGACCGGGCCAGTTTGTTATGGCACCCCCACAACCCCCCCTCTGGGAGGGGTTGTGAACATTTCTTTAAAAAAATTATTTTTCACTTACCCCCTTTCGGGGAGTTGTTGGAGGCGGGGGGGGGGGTGTGCCCATGGAGGTTACCCCTTCCCCTGCCGGCCTCCCTTTATGATGCCATTTTGGGCCAACTCTTTGGCCCATTTGGGCCTTCCCCCTCCGGTGCGGTGGCCATTTTGGAGGCCACCGCACCGGAGGGGGAAGGCACAAACAGGCCAAAGAGTTGGCCCAATGGCCAATGGCACTATCTTTGTCTTCTGGGGGTGACAAGCCACCTTAAACAACCCCACCACCTCCAACAACTCCCCCAAAGGGGGTAAATGAAACATAATTTTTTTTTAAAGTCCGTGAATCCCTAGACAGTTGGAGGGTGTTTGGTCTGGGGTCGAACTGAACAGGGGATGGTTCAGAACCCTGAATGGTTGAACCAAACAGGTTTGATGTCAAACACGTTCAACATTGAACCTGTTTCCACATCCCTAGTTATTATCTATAAAGCCCTAAATGTCTTGGGCCCTGAGTATATAAGAGAACGTCTTCTTCATCATGAACCCCACCGCCCATTGAGATCATCAGGAGAGGTCCGGATGCAGTTTCCACCAGCTTGTCTGGTGGCTACTCAGGGATGGGCCTTCTCCACTGTTGCCCCAAATCTTTGGAACGCACTCCCAGACAAAATAAGAGCCTCCCCATCTCTGACAATTAAAAAAAAAAATCTTTAAAAACACATCTGTTCACCCAGGCTTTTAATTAAATACTTTTAAAATAGTTTAAACATTGTCTTAAAATATTGTTTTAAAATTCTAAATTGTTGTAATGTTTTAACTTTTTTCTGTCATTTATTCATTTGATTTTTTAAAATTATTATTTGATTTGATTTCTATACCACCCTTCCAAAAAATGGCTCAGGGTGGTTTGCACAGAGACATAACAAACAAATAAGATGGAACCCTGTCCCCAAAGGGCTCACAATCTAAAAAGAAACATAAGATAGACACCAGCAACAGTCATTGGAGGTACTGTGCCGGAGGTGGAGAGGGCCAGTTACTCTCCCCCTGCTAAATAAAGAGAATCACCATGTTAAAAGGTGCCTCTTTGCCAAGTTAGCAGGGGTAACTTTATTTTAACCAATTTATTTTAACCATTTATTTTAACCAATGTTTTAATTCTTGTTGATATTTGTTTTAACTTTTCTGTTTTTGTTGTAAGCCACCCAGAGACGTAAGTTTTGGGCCTTATAAAAAAAAGATTAATAAATATAAATATAAATATATGGAGCTCTTCACACAATAGATCCAGTGTTGGCTCTGTGAGAATCCCTAGATTCCCACAGCACTCATAATCCCATAGAGCAATCCTATGAACTCAGAAATTTGCCCCAATCCTTGCTTGGCAATGCACCAACCCAACATGAAGTTGACATCGTCAAGCTGAATTCAAGACTATGGATCTTGGCTTCATGTCAGGTTGCTGACCAAAGATTGAGAAATTTCTGTGTTTACACAATCGCTGTAAGGAAATGCTGACATTGGATTGATCGTGTAAACTCACCCTATTTGTATACTACCCTTTAAAACAAAGTTTTTGCAGGACAGTGTAAGGTAAAACAAGAAATCTACTGAATATTACAGAAAAAGAAACAAGCGACACTCAAACATTTTAAAAAACCAGCAGGGCAAAAAGCACTTAACCAAGCATAAAATCCAGCATGAAATCCATCAATATCAAACCAGCACAAGAAACTGATAAGGGCATGAGATAAGAGCAAGCAGGTGCACCCTAAATCTCGGTATGTAACCGGCAGAAAAGAAGACGAGAGGACTAGGACAAGTCTGTATTGCACCCCACTGGCCACTTTCATTCCTGGGGTTTCTTCATTGGCTTTCATTAATTATGCTTGGATTGACAATTTAACCATCCCTGTTAACTAACGAGAGAGAGAGAGTGTTTTGGCTTGACATCTCACACAAAGCATGTTGTATTCTTTTGACTCACTGAAGATCGCAATCAGGATGGGTGCCAAGAGAAGCCGTGCCCTCCTCCCCTCCCCTTACCCCCTCCCCTCTCCCAAGCCAGATTTACTTCATAGGAATGCAAGGCAAAATGTGAACCTCCATTTTCAGAAGTGATGATGATGATGATGATGATGATGACCTGCAGCTGGAGAAGTTGGCTGGAACTAAACTCCCCTTCCCTCGAGTCCCTCGTCTGGGCAGAAAAGAGGGAAATTCCTTCCACAGGTCTATTGTGGAAGTTTCCTTTCTCCCTTTAATTCATCACAGAAGGCAAGGCAGTTCCTTTCTCTTGCAATAAATCTCCTAGAGACATTAGCTCTGTTAACAGCACAGCCCTTGGCTCGCTCAGCTTTCTCTCGCTCTTGTTAGTTCCTTCCCAGAGAGGATAGATGGGCTGAAAACCTTCCTTCACATCACTGGAATCTCAGTTCACCTCAACAAGTCTGACAGTCTAGCCCTGATCAACACAGGAGGGAAATTTTTTTTAAAAAAATTGCAGCAGCAACAAAACAATATGACAACCAGAGGTGTGCTTACCTCTGGACTTTGGGCCCGAAGTCCAGGGCCTCCACACCCCCTGGGGGGCCTCCCAATAATCTTTAGCCTGTCCTGGGTGGTATGGTTTGTGCCCTCAAGAACCTACATGTTAAAAAATGATGCTTAACTTGCAGCGGGGGTGGTGGGGGAGCGGGGTCCAAAGGCCTTTAGGCCCAGGCTCCAAAATCACCTAGGTGCACCTCTGATGACAACCCTATCAAAAGTACCATGGATTGTATCTTCTGAGACCACGGGATGAAAAGAGCAGGATTGCTCTCCATTCTGAGGAGGCAAGAGCCAAGAATGTGACCAAAGTCTAAACTTAACAGTGGCAGACTTACCATGAGTTAAGAGGAGGTGGCTGTCTCATGTGCCATTAATAAGGGCAGTGGGTAGATGGATCTGATCTACAAGACCTGGTCTCCATGAATTTGTCTAATCCCCTTTTAAAGCTACCCAGGCTGGTTGCTATCACCACCACCACCCCCATTACTGAAAATTCCATAGATTATGTGCTGTATGAAAAAAGTATTTCCTTTTGTCTGCCCTAAATTTACTGCCAGTCAGTTTCATAGGATACCTATAGCCTACAGCCTTCTGTGAAGTGTAGATTTTTCCTTCGCCCTTCCTTCAAGGGGTGCAGGGTGGTGTCCATGGCATCTCCCTTCTTTATCTTCATAACAACCCTGTGATGCAGGTAAGGTTGTGTCTTAGCAGGAATTGGGGACTCTCTGGTCTAAATCCCAAACACTAACCACGATACCATAAAATGGGCTCTATGATCATTCAAGCATGTGTCATTCTGGAGAGGTAAAAGATTTAATGTATTATACATTGCTCTATAAATTGTATGGAGCACAGGGGAAATTTTTTATTGAAGCCACTCCAGTCATCCCAGGGTAAACCTATTAGTCTATTGCTTCATTATTTATTGAAAGATGACCAAAAATACATAACGAGAGCTGTTGCCAAGTATGCTTTCTAGGCTGCAAGGATAAGGGAGCAATATGGAAATCAAAATTGGATTGATTGTACATATGATCACTTTGTTTAATGTAATTTCATCTGTGCAAAGTGTAATTGAGTGGAATCTGTAATTGTTGCTGCTTTATGTTAGATTTTGGAAATTGCCATTGGCCTGGAGGCTAGTCAATAAAAATTCTCTCTCTGTAACCACTATATCACATTGGCCTGCTTATTGCTTCAGCACAGCTCCCACTCATTTCCATGGGGCATGCACAGAACATTATGCCCTATATTTGCAAGCAAACAACTAGGTAGGGGGAGGGGGGAGTGATCATGTGTGAGAGGGGAGCTGGATAAAATGGCGCCATCACACCCAGCTTTCATACCCAGCATTTTAACAAGGTAGGAGGAACAGCCATCCTATCCACCTCCTCTCTCACGCATGATCACTCCCCGCTCCTCCTACCTAGTTTGCTCACACACAATTGGAAATCAGGAGCATGTACAGCTCCTGAACCTGGGCAGGATGCTTGTCCTACCCCATTAACAGCAGCAGTGTGAACACCCCTACAAATTAGTGGTGGGATGCCATTTGGATTTTTCTTTGTAGGTAACAAAATGTCATGGGCTGGGCCTGAGGAAATCACTGGATGACATCCAGACTAACACTGCACTTGCATAATCAATGTTGCACTAGGACAAGGATGTTGCGCTAACCAGATGCACTAAGTCAGGAGCTTGTGTTCCAGACTAGTGTGGCAACAGGCGGGTGTGCTTCCTGCTGCAAAATCTCTTCCTCCTATGTTTTGCAAGGGACTTTGGCACAAGAGCATGGCTTGGAGCATCCCCATGACTTCACACAGCCACACGGCCTTCTTGCACTAGTTGCACATGCACAGCATTGGTCTGGATGTCTGCCAATGTCAGGTCTCAGGAAGACAGACTCGGGGCCACCACTGTCCTCTGCGGCTCTACAAAGGGGAAGAATCAGAGGTGGTATAATCAAGCAGATCAAAGGCAATACTTTCCCATGCAAAGTGCCACAGGCCCGTGGAAATTACAGGTTCCAGAAATGCCCAAGGCTGCAGCTCGACCAAGATATTCTAGCTGAACCAGATATACTCTTTTACAGAGCAGAGCTTTGAAGGCAGCTCAACACATGTTTATCTTTTAGGGTTGTCTAAATGCACACATTTTGCAATACAATCTGTTTCCCAGTTAGGCATGCATTCCTAGATCACCAACTGCCACTGGCCTAGATTTCTTCTGCTTTGATAGTGGCAGGCAACTGTCAGCCCAAGGGCTCCTCGTTAGACACCTTCCAGGGACTCCTGATCCCAAGACCTTCATGTCCTGTGTGCCTCCACTTTCTTCCACACAAGTCCCTGATGTGAAGAGCAACAGAGGCCTCAGCAAAGCTCTCACAAACATGGATTGAAAAACCATTGGGGGCTACTTGAAAGAGGGAAATGATAGGCATGGAAATGGTTAGGCACCTCCCTTCCTGCCTGCTGCCCCCTTTTCTAAACTGTCCCTTCCTGAAGCTGCTTTTCCTTAACAGAAAGTGGAAAATTCTCTTAATTCTTCCCTAAATGCTGTTGGTGTTTAGTTATATACAATTGCATGTAGCTCTGTTCTAACAACAGCCGGCACAATAAAACCAGTGAGAGCAATTTGTTTAGTTAGCAAAAGGCATCCTGAATAAACAGACATTGCTTCCCCCCCCCCCCGCCCCCTGCCCCACAGGAGAGGAGAGCCCCACCACTCATAGTAACACCTACACCTTTCACCAATGCAGCCGGTGCAGAATCACTTTTAAAAACTTGGGAAGAGTTTGCCTAGAAGTTTTGAAGTTCACAGATGGATCGATTGCACAGCAGGCTGATTTTAAAAACGATGGTGTGCATGTGGGTCTGGTCACTGGTGTATTTACCCCTCTGGATTGTGGAATTGTGTGTGATTCATTACCTTGTGAGGCTGCAAGTTGCGTGGTTTTAATCCTTCGTACACCTAGATCTAGGTATCGCATAAATAAATGGATGGCCGACATGCTGCACAGTTAAACCCCAATGGCAGGAAGCTGCCGGGGCCATGCACATGTGAGAGGCAGCCCCACGCCTTTCTCAGAGGTGGGCTGTTGTGAATCTCCTTAAAAGAGCGCATGGGCACTTGCTCCACACTAATTCCACTGGAAACATTAGAAATAGACCCAGCAGCTACTTGCTGCTGAGGTTAGACTGCACAGAAGGCTGGCCTCTCTATTTAGCTTTTGTATACCAGCTTGGCATTCCTAAATGAAAGGCAATATAAAAGTAGAAAAAGCCATCCATGGAGGGATTTATTAATATTGGGTACTTGACTTGATTCAGGGGCTTACTTCAGGTACATTCAGAGCTCTTGAACATATAGCCTGCCCTATTCGTTTCAGAGGAAGGAACAGATTCATGCAGTAAAAAGATGTACCGGGGCGTAACTATAATAGGGCAAGGGGAAACAGTTGTCTGGGGGCCCAGTGCCTGGGGGGGGGCGCGCCCTAGAGGCAAGTCACATGACTGACTCCCCCAGCCTCGCACCCACCCAGGCTTCCTTCAGTTGTATTCATCCTCCAAAATTGATGTGAGTGTTAAGACCTGGAGCTACCAGAACAGCATGTCTTTCTCTAGTACCATTAAATGACTTTAAAAAAAAAACAAAAAACCATTTATATCCCGCTCTTCCTCCAAGGAGCCCAGAGCGGTGTACTATAAACTTGAGTTTCTCTTTCACAACAACCCTGTGAAGTAGGTTAGGCTGAGAGAGAAGTGACGGGCCCAGAGTCACCCAGCTAGTATCATGGCTGAATGGGGATTTGAACTCAGGTCTCCCCGGTCCTAGTCCAGCACTCTAACCACCACACCACACTGGCTCCTTGCATCCTTGCTCCTTGCTGACTTGCATCGTCCACAAATAACAAAACCTTTTTAAAAATAATGTAGGATGATGTTCTATTGTGGCACATAGGAGGTAGGGGTGTGTGTGTGTGTGCTTTTTGTTACCACTATTCAGCCTCATTTAAGATTTCTTTACTTCATGAGCTGAGCTTCAGTGGGGGGGGGGCATTTTAAAATCTTGTCTCTGGGCCCACTCCAAGTTTGCTACGCCCCTGGACTGTACTTCAGTATGAATAAGGTAGTCTTGTGGGTGGGGGAGTCCTATATGTGCATTGGATTGCAGTCTTGTGACTGCATATATGATTCCCTTTGGGATATTAATGTTGTTACCCACCCTGAGCCTTTGGAATAAAGTGGGATACACCTTGGAGTGAAAAAGCAAACCAGTCACTAATCAAATGTGACTAATCAGTCACACATGTGGATGCCATCAAAATATCTCTGACCAGCATCTCCCGTTTCTTATCAATGTTCTTTTGCAGACACAGCAGGTTCAAGGCAGCAGGGAACAGCAAGGAAGAAGAACTCCACATGTAGACAGTTGGTGCCATTGCCTTCCAAAGAGCCTTAGAGGTTTCTGCCAATTAAATTGGATCGCCGATGCTTCCGATTTTGTGGCATGCTGCTACTGTTAGTTGATGGACAGTTATTGAAGGAGCTCAGGACTAGGGCTTTTTAAACAAAATGCTTCTAATATGAACCGCTCTCAAGGTAACCATTACTATCTCTTAAAAACATTTTATTATGAAGGCAAATGTATGTTTTAGCAATGCTCAGATGGCTACTTAATGTCATGTTTATCCCAGGCCAGACACTCTCCGAAACAAATGAGAGTTTAAGATCTAGCTTTCCTTTTTGTTTAATGGAGCTAAAGTTGTTTAAATCATCCACTTCCATATAAACGTTTCACTTAAAACAAGCCGACCTATTCCTCTCCATTAAAAGTTCATTCATCACAAGCCAGGAAAGGTTTCAGCAAGTTTCAAAGAGGGATTGGACATCTCTATGGAGCAGCGAGAATAGCTAATAGTTTCACATACTGGGGGACAGAATGTGAAACCTCTTGCCTCAGGGCTATACCTGATCTCCACTCTGTCATTAGAGGCAAGTGATCTCATCCGAGGTTGTGCACTTTCCCCCCTCAGAGCCTCAGATGTGCTGCCCACATGTGTGGGGACAGGATATTAGTCCACCAGGGCCATATGTGCAACCCCAAATGGCACTACATTTGGCAAGGATGGTCTGCCTAGCAAGGTCCAGCAACATCGGAGTCTGTCAGCAGCTTTGGCTGTTAATGACAGGCACCAGTACAGGAAGCACGGTGGCTCACGTTTCCAGTATCTGCACATATCATTAATGGGGACGTGCTGAATTTCCCCATGATGAGATGCACATGCACCCCATGTGGGAACATTTCAGCCTCTAATGCTATGCATGAAGACAGGAAGTATGACTGAGAACCAATCAACAAATGCAGATAAATCAAGGTTCCTGTAACCATACCATTTCAGACTACAGGGGGAGGATTATAACTCTGAATGCTCCCCAAAGTTGTTTTTGTGTTTTTTTTTTTTAAATCTCCTTATATATAGACTACTATATAGTCTAGCACTATAAGGAAAGGGTCAGACTAGAACTGTTTTCTGGCCATTATTTTTACATAGACAAGGATACTGATTGTGAGGGAACATTCAATCACGCAGTCCCCCCCCCCCGCCATCTGAAATGGTACAGGCTGAAATGGTACAGGCTAAGCAGCTGTGATTTTTCTCTATGTGTAGATCAGCCCGGAGTCATACTTCAAGTGTCCCTGTAAGAATAACATAGTGGTAGAAAAGAAACAAGGTTCAGTCCCAATCACCTTCAGGTAACACAGCAGTTCTCAGATTTGGGTCCCCAGATGTTGCTGCACTACAACTCCATTGTGGCTGGAGATGATGAGAGCTGTAGTCCAACAATGTCGGGGGACCCAACTTTAGAGAGAACCCCAGAGTTAAAGGCTCTCAGGTAGCAGCCCCCTGTCAACTGAGTAGGTCTCCTATGGCACGCTCTCACCCCCAAACCAAGAAAGCTTATTCACTGCGGCATAATTGTCACTTCGGCTACTATTGCCACATGCCATTTCTCTGCCTGAGACCCCTGAGAGCCACTGCCAGTCCAAACAATACCAGGCCAGATGGAAGTAGGGTCTGATTCAGTGTAAGGCAGGCTAATCAAGATGCCAATCATTAATGCCTGAAGCGGTACTGTATGCACAATATTTGGCAGTCAAACTATCTGTACATCTATCGTGATCATCCAGAACACAGTACTCACAAGCAAACTGTTTGGTGCCGATTGAATGAGGCTGTTCTCATGAGCCGCCAAGACAGGGCCAAGCCTGGGCTTGGCTGCCCATGAGAACCATCGGGATCCACGCGGCTCAGCCCACTCTCCCTGCATATGAGCAGAGAGCTGTCTCGGGCCGGTCGGATCGGGCACCCACACCACGACTGGCTCCGTCCCAACTCCGCCACGACTCCGGGAGGCTTGTTGTAGCCTCCTGGTCGGGGGTCTACTCGTGTGTCACCACGGCACGGTGGCAAACCATCAACTAGACAAGGTGAGCGGAGCACTCGCTCTGCTAACCTTGTTTAAGGGGACCGGCATTTTGTGCGGTTTGCTGCAGGGAGCCGCGCAGCACCCGTGGCAGCACACAACCAGGAGGAACCGGGCTAGGCTCCCGTAGCCTGGTCCCTCCTGGTCATGAGAATAGCCTCCCTGTTTAACTGACCATGTGTCAGCACCAGCTGCTTTCAGCCGGCACTGAAACACTGGGGGGTGCCTGCCTGTCGCTGGGGGATACCCACAATGCACTACGCACTTGCACAGTGCATTGTGGGATTTCCAGGGGCCGGGACAACACATCTCGGCCCCTGCCACTCTGTGCTGCCTAGGGTAGCAGCGGATCATCTGGGCGCACAATCTGTACACCCAGCAACTGCGACCCGGTTGTCTGCGAGGGAGGTAAGCTTCTATAGTCTCCCTCCCTGCACGCCATCCCGCTCGGGTCCCTAATCGTGAGAAAGGGCCCAATGTATGCCTTTGCGATGTGTTTAGGGTTGTCTGCAAGGTTATTTTGATCCTACACATTAGGAGGCTTGTCAACTGTTTAAAGATGTTTCAATCGATGAGTAATCTGACTCTGATTTAAACTGATTTAAATACAAGCGCATATTACTAAGACTTCAAAATAGGTGACTTTTTGAGATATTGAAAGAAATGTAATTTAACTTCACCCTATTTAATCAATGAATGCTACCACTTGATATAGTCAGCATTCTAACTAATGCAATACTGATTCTCCATGAGATGCAGCGGTGCTGTGGATGGGTTCTGGACTAACACAGCACCAGTACTAATGTGCGGGAGGGGGCCTGAATTTCAGCAGCCCCATTCCCCCAGATGTTCTTTGTGTCACTTCAAAATCTGTCATTGAGTACTGCGCAACCCTCAGGGACATATTTTTGGGTGACACATTGCACTTCTGGAAGAAGGGGAAGTCACTGTAATCCCCCACCCTGTGTGAGAGTGCTGGTACTGAATTAGATTATCCCAGGGTATCTCACGGAACACATGTTCTTTGTTAATTAGGATGTCGGCTTAGCCTGCTCTCCCCACACACAAGCAAGGCAGCAGCCTTGGGTGGCTGGATCGGCCACCCACACGACTGCCGGCTCTGTGATGGAGCTGGCGGGGCCTGGGAAGATCGGGGGCTGCATGACCCCCGGAAGCTCTAGTATGCCCTGCGCGAGCGTGCAGGGCATACTGGAGAGACCCTTGAGCCGGGAGGCTGCTTTTAAGCCTCCCAGCTGGGGGTCTACTTACTATTTTAAAAACTGGGTTTGCGGAGTGCGCAGACCCGGTTGAGGGGGGGCTAGTTTGGCGGTTTAAGGGGAAGGCTAGTTTCGCCTGTGAGCCCGGTAGCTCCTATGATCAGGCAAAATCGGGCTAGGCTCCCCTAGCCCGATTTTGTCTGATTGTGGGAATAGCCCCAGTGTCTCCCTTGGGTTTCTTCTTAGACTATGAGCCCTTTGGGGACAGGAAAGCTTAGTAGTAGTAGTAGTAGTAAACAGTTTTGAGAACTTTTTTTTTGCTGAAAAGTAGTATATAAATAGTAGCAGTTGTACTGAACCCCACACCTGGATCCAGCACCAGACTCTATCTCTACTTAACCAGGCTTTTCCTTAGTCCTCTTGATGCTGGCCTGCTGGATTCTGCTCTAGTTCAGCTATGTCCTATGATATTCTGCCAGGCTCTGCACTTTGCCCATCAGGCCGCACCCATCGACCCCACTTAGTGGGTAAAGCATGATGGATGTTTTTGAAATCCAAAGATGGCAACCCTTGTAGTCACTGACTGTTAGCTGACAAGGACAAGCACATGCTGTTTAGTCCACATGGCTGCCTTGCTGTGATTTGTGTGGTGTTGTCTCCGTGAAAATAGTGCCTTTTCTCTCCTCTAAACCATTTCCTGTTTTTCTGGTTTCTCCCTGGAGGGCCTCTGCAGTCTGATGCCCATGTTTTCCATTTCTCAGGGGCCACTTTATTCTCCAGACAGTAATCTAGAGTTCAGAAATTTTGCTGTACAAACTGACTAGCTCATGAGTCGTCAGGCTCCATAATAAAGTTGGTTCCCTTTAGCAGTCAAGAGTCCCATAGTGATTTACCTGCTTTATTGAAGATATTAGTATCCTACCTGCTAGCCAATGATTCTCGAGACAGGAGACAGAGTACATAAACATAAGCATAGCCAGGGCACTGAATACAAATTCCAAAGACAGCTATAATATTAAAGTATGGGCTATAGGTTACAACTTGAAAATATTTTTCTTTCTTATGAAGGACATTGTGGCTAAACTTTTCACCACACCTTAACTACAATTTAGTAGGGTCACCCGGAAGCTTTTCATACGGGGCTTTTGAAGCCCTTTAACTCGCATCTCCTCCAGAATGGAGCGGGTGCATTCACATATTGGCTAGATATACCCCGAAGTCCTTACGAGTTATCGGGGAGCAGTTGACACACAATTCGGGTTTTTCACTGTGCCTTAGAATGTAACCCAATTTATATCTCGGGGGGGAAATCCACTATTTGTGTCAGTTTGGGGGGACAACTTCCAGTTTGCAGTAAAGCTTCCCCACAAACTCACGGTAAGACCTGCTGTGTGTAAAAGCCCCAGGGGGCATATACAATTGCTTTGAAGGCCCAATATGGCCCATGAGCTGTGAGTTGGCCATTCCTAGTGGTTAGGATCCTAGACCAAATGTGAACACAGAGACATAGAGGCATACATTCCCAACCCAAATCAGTACACACATATACACCCAATTGTCTTGTTGGTGACTGAGGATAACTCACACCTTTTTAATCTTGCAACATTTCTGTGCATGCAGTTGCCTTATGAGTTTGACATGGCTGCATTTTGGTTCTCATTTGCTGATACTTCTCCACATTGACACTAGCCATGCAGAGATTTGTATTCAGAACCAGCAGAGATGTGCATTTATCCTGTTCTGACTGGCAGTTTGTCAATAAAGAAGTGTATGGCCTCTATGGAAGTTCCCCTTCTTAGCCCATGCCTGTTAATTTATTTGTATAAATTCTATGATTGCATTTTATGTTCATTTAATGGCTATTAAGAAGAGGAAATGCATTTTTATGTTCTTATCATTGCTTTTGTATCATTTGTCTGGGCTTCTCTAGAACAAATTAATTTCATTACAATCGTTTCTTTCCAGATGTGTTTTATGTTTGCTGTTATTCTAAATAAAAAGCCAAGCAAACACTGAAGGGAAATAAGCCTGGTCTCTTTATTCAGTCTCTTTATTTTGCGCTAACTTTTGCAATGGCCAAGGAAAATATCCTAATACTCCTATTAAACTGAAGAGAAGAAACCAAATGTCTGCAATCTATAAAAATGAAACCTTCCTCTGTCTCTCTCAATCTCTCTCTCTCTTTCTCTAACACACACACACACACACACACACACACACACACACAACACGGAGCCTTGTCAGCTCTACGGATGTTTTCAATATCTTTCATTATACCCATAAAATTAAAACACATGGAACAAATGTACAACATTGGTTGGCTAATAAGAGAAGTAAAAAGTTGTTAATCAAACATGTGGCCTTATAAAATAAAAGAAATAATTGGAAAAGATATCTAATTTGTCTATTGAATGCCTCCAACGCTCTCTTTATCACTTAGATGGACAGAATATAATTGGTACAGTGAAAGCCATCAATCTTAGCAACTGGGCTTCCTGAACAGGCTACAACTATTACTGTCATATTATGACACCATAATATCAAGATCAATGTTGTTTTAAATGCACTCCAGTTATGGGCAATTGGTGACAATAAAAACAGTGACAAATTGATGAAACAAGCATCCAATGATCTGTTGTCTAAAATAAGCCATAAATTTTATATATATATATATATATATATATATATATATATATATATATATATATATATATATATCTCCCCCAAATTCATAGCCACTGGGATAGTTTTTACTTCCCCAGCGGATCAATCTGCTCTAAATGCATTTTCAGTGCTGCATTATCCAACAAGTTATGACTTTCTCGAAGAGAGAAACTTCCTGATTTGATTTAAGGGTCATTCCCTGGCAGCTTCATAATGTCATTGTTAGCATAATTGTGACCATAAGAAGGGATTTGATTATTTAAAACAGAAAGTGTGCAAGTTATTCTTGCATGCAGTCATCCATGCCATCATCACAATTGGATAGTAAACACGAATGCTTATTAAAAAATGTAACACAAGGACTGTTTTCCTGAGTTAGCATCTCTCTTGTAATGGATACGAGCTAAAAGCCTGTCAGGTTTGATGGGCAAGGGAGAGGGAGAGATGAGGAGTGCCCCCAGATCCTTCTCCAGCCCCACTCCCTATCCACACTCAGTATCCCACTAGCCTACTTCTCTCTCTGCTATTTGGGGAAGGGCTGCAGCTCAGTCGTAGTACATCTGCTTTGCATGCAAAAGGCTCTAGGTTCACCTCTGCTATCTCTAGGTAGGGCTGAGAGAAGACCCTTGCCTGAAAGCCTGGAGATCTGCTGCCAGTCAATGTCAGCAATGCTGAGTTAGATGGACCAACAGTCTGTCTCAGCAAAAGGCAGCTTCATACGTTTCAACACCCCACCCTTCCATCAATCCATCAATGAAGCCATTATCACAGGAGAGGAATGGGCAGGACCAGGCCTATTTATTTTCCCACACCTACCTTAGACCCTTGCTGCTCCGAACTGAACACAGCCTCTAGGTACTGAAAGCAAATGAATGGGCTTGAAAATACCATTGGATGGGAGGCTGAACCTGTAGCTTGCCTCTGAGGATCCCAGGAATGGATGGAGCAAGACACAGATTCCTGCACACACACCCTCTCATCTGTGTCCCAATATCAGATTGCAGCCTTTTTCCTTGACCCCCTAACACTCAACAAGTGTCACTGAGGACCAAGCCAGTTCCTTCCAGGGCTCTGTATCACTTCTGCTAGAGTGGCACATGTTGGGAGCTGCCTTGGATATGGATCTATGAATACAATGCTGACTGCTAATGGAACATGTGGATAGGCACAGAGCCTCCATAAACTATGGTTAAGGGTAGGGGGGGGGATTTAAGGATGTGAGGAGGGGGCACAAGGCATGCCCAAAAATATTAGTTTGAGGTGGAAGCCTGGACTCCCTCCACCAGAAGCAAAAACCACCCCTGGAGAAGCAGAGAGCACATATGTTTTGCAGCCGTGGAATGTTCAAAGGTTTTGAAAGGAGGTTTTCCTCCTCCTGTCAATCAGCAAGGCACAACCAATAACACTGCAAGTTTATGGGAAGGAGGGTGAGAGAAAGGATTCTATCCTGACAAGATCCTTCCAGTCCTACATTCCACCTCCTTGCCAATGCTGCTCTATTCTGTCCCTTTCTCATCAATATAACATGCAGGATTTCAGATCTGATGTGACATTTTTGTTGCTGGTTCCACCTGTTGATATGGACTACATAATTCATTTATTCATTTAATTGATTGATTGATTGATTGATTGATTGCTATACCGCCCTTCCAAAAATGGCTCAGGGCGGTTCACACAGAGAAATAATACATAAATAAGATGGATCCCTGTCCCCAAAGGGCTCACAATCTAAAAAGAAACACAAGATGGACACCAGCAACAGTCACTGGAGGTACTGTGCTGGGGGTGGATAGGGCCAGTTACTCTCCCCCTGCTAAATAAAGAGAATCACCATGTTAAAAGGTGCCTCTTTGCCAAGTTAGCAGGGGCCTAATTGGCAGAGGCCTTCCCCAACCCCAACTTACAATGCTTCCCTAAATAGAGACACTTGCCTTGCCTTGCTGTTTACTATGCCAGCTACCCAAGTGTTCATGACTGAAGTGAACGGCAAAGAGGTTCAGGCAGACCTCAGAGTTTTTCTTCTAGTCAACCCTTCCCCTCCAATCTGTGAGGTCATAACCATGGGTTATGACCAAATCCAAGCTGAAGCTTTGCCTTACAACATTTTGTTCTAAGCTTTGCCATAGAGAAGAGAGCTAGTCTTGTGGTGCGCTCTGTAAGATATTCCCCTCAGGGGATGAAGCCGCTCTGGGAAGAGCAACTAGGTTCCAAGTTCCCTCCCTGGCTTCTCCAAGATAGGGCTGAGAGAGATTCCTGCCTGCAACCTTGGAGAAGCCGCTGCCAGTCTGTGAAGACAATACTGAGCTAGATAGACCAATGGTCTGACTCAGTATATGGCAGCTTCCTATGTTCCTACGCTTCCTATGGGTCAAGCTAGCTCTCCTTTACCAGTCCTGCCCCTGCCCCTTCTAGCTCTATCCTTATTATTCTGCATTAACCATGTCCTCCAGACCCTGAAAAAGAGGTAAGAAATTTGTCTCAATTCCAGGGCAAAAACTGTATTTTCGATTGGATTTAGGGAGAGATAATCCTATGCGTGGCCTCCTGCCCTCCCACTCCTGAACCTCTTTCTGAGGGGCTTTTCTGTACAGTGGAGGAAATGAACATAGGAACATAGGAAGCTGCCATATACTGAGTCAGACCATAGGTCCATCTCGCTCAGTATTGTCTACACAGACTGGCAGCGGCTTCTCCAAGGTTGCAGGCAGGAATCTCTCTCAGCCCTACCTTGGAGATACCAAGGAAGGAACTTGGAGCCTAGATGCTCTTCCCAGAGCGGCTCCATCCCCTAAGGGGAATATCTTACAGCGCTCACACTTCTAGTCTCCCTTTCGTGTGTAACCAGGGTGGATCCTGCTTAGCTTAAGGGGACAAGTCATGCTTGCTACCACAAGACCAGCTCTCTTCCCACGGGCAATAATGTATTGCCCTCTTCCTCACAACCCTGAAACTGCCTTCAGAAGGGGGAAGAGTTTTTGGGATCTAACAACCAACAAGTAGCTCCAAGTAGAATTAATGGAGCCAACTTTCTGCTTCTTTTAACATCCAAGTCACTCTTAGGGTTTAGTGGCAGGGGGAAAGGAATCCATGGAATAGTATTTGATTACTGTTCATTGAAATGGAACTTATTTGTCCACGATGAGTTCCCCCCTCCAACCCAATTTTAAAAGGGAAGGTGCTTATAATGTGGGTGACCACCACCTATTTTCAAGATAGAGGAATCAAAATAAAAAATATCCTAATCAGAATACCCTAGGGTCCCCACCTACATGGTTTGTATCATATTGTAAACAAATGAGTTCTAAAGGGGTGCTGCCTACACTTTGAGTGGCTGCCATTTTGAAACAAGATAGCAGATTAAAATAAAAATACCTCCATCAGAATACCCTAGAACCTCCTCCCATGTCCTGTGAATTGGGTTTCCACTGGACTGGCAATACATGAATTCTAAAGAGGTGGTACTTATGTTTTGAATGACTGCCATGGAACAAGATCGCAGTTTGTGGAGGAATTCCTTCCTCGGCATATCCCAGGACCCCCTCCCATGTGCTGTGGATCTGGTTTGTACTGGACTGTAAACACTAAAGTTATTAAGGACACACACACAGGCTGCCTTCACACATAATGGCAAACTGGGTGTCCAATGGAACTGCAGTTTGCCCCCATCCCCCCACCCTGCCGCACTCCCAAGACAATCCCGATCTGCAGTCCGGGAGATTGCAAGGGGGGAGGAACTGGCTACACAGGCTTCCTCCTTCACGTGAAGGAAAGCCGTGGCATCCAATCAGAGAAGGAGAGAGGGAGGAGCTTCCTACCTTCTACGCCAGTTTTACACAGCGGCAGCCTGCAGAAGACACGATGCCATTTTCTGATCTGAGGTTTCAGCAGCAAAACTCAAGTGGAACCAAAGGTTTGTGGTCTAAAACCTTGGGTTGCTTTTGTGAAAGAACATTCCCACATTTGGATGACCTCTAGCATGGTTGCCTCTGGTTTAGTATGATGTCCAAAAGCAGCCAAACCACACACAGAGACATGGTGATCTCATAAGCCCTCTGTTTGAAAAACAGGCAACAAATGGTCTGTGCGGTCAGATATATTACTATTAGAAACAATATTGTCATTATATGAAATATCCGAATAAATCTGATATTGACTATAATAGCCCCCTTGTGTGTCAGAATTATCGGAATTATTGTCAGAATTATTGAAAATATTGTCGGAATAATCAGAATTAGAAAATTGTGTCGTTGGCCTGCTTGGGGCCTATTTTTTAGGCTTGTGCAATCAGATATATCTGATATTATGATCAGAAACAATGTCACCACTACTGGAAATATTGGAATACATCTGATGATGACTACAATGGCCCCATTGTAATTCCAATTCCAAAATTTTTTATATTGGATCAGATTGGATCTGACATGATATTTTGAGGGGTGCACAGGCCTACAAATGGACACTCAAGTCCGATTCTCATGTTATGTTCAGCACACTACAGTCTATGAAGTGTCCGCATATACAGTTCTGTGTATATGTAGTTATTCACACAATATGTCCAGTGCTTGTACAGTAGTACACTTTCTATCAATACCCTGCATTTGAGGGGGCCTGTATTCAAGTTTACTTTTAAACTGAACATACAGTCATTCACACAAAAATGTGTACACGTGTAGAAACATCTGGATGAACGTACAATGGAACGTCTGAATAGAAATTCAGGGGTAGTCATAACTAATTGTAAGACATAACCCATTACAAGGAAACAAGCACATCACACTTCAATTTACCCAGCACTAAGGGTTGTGTACAGATACCACAGAGGTGGGTGGGTGGCTGCCTGGGGGCCACAAGTGTTTGGGGGACATCTGCAGCTTCCCCTGCCCCTCCTCCACTGGGTGCTTGGCCCCAACTTGCTCCAGTCACTCTTTGGTCATGCTCTCCGTGTCTCCGGCAGCTGGTTCAGTGAGGCAGAGCTGCCCCAATTCCAGCAAGAACAGGCAGCCCCTTTAAGGCAAGCCTCTTCTTGCTGGCACTGGGGCAGCTTTGCCTCACCAAGCTGGCATGGCCAGTGACATCATCAGGTCTTATTGGCTTGACCAGAGTGTGGAGTTGGGGCCAAATGTCCCACTACTTGCCTCTGCTGCCTGACAGAAGGCATCTTCAACTCTTCTCCAAGGACCACCACCATCCTGCAAGCCTGCTACACCCCTGCTGTGTACATTGATTATATACAGATATGAATCTCCGCATAGGAAGCTGTCCTCAGCAGCTTTGGGAAGGTTTCCACAAGGACCTTCAAACAAAATCTATGTCCCTTAAAGTGTATCCTTCCCAGTGAATTAAGGCCAAATGTGTGCATTCAACAGGCTTAAATGGTAAAACATTTAGCTTTTCTTGGACTGCAGCTGCCAGTGGGAATTAGCCTGTTTTAACGTTCCACCAAGCCCCTCTATGTATGGAGAAATATAGCACCTCAGGGGATGGCTAGGGTCAGGTGCATCCATCTCCTTTATACACTGGATTCCTATTTTTCTTGTGAGTATGCTGACATGCAATTGCTCACCACCCACAGCCTGAAATAGTATAGTTCAGGAAATCAATACTACTTGATTCTACTGAACGTATACAATCACCTTCAGTCTAAAGACCAAACTACACATTGAGGCTGTTCACGCGACCAGAATCCTTGGGCAGAAGAGGGTTAAACCAAGTGTTCCTGGTCATCTGGGGGAGCCCTCCTGACACAGCCATCCTGAACCTGGGTAGCCCAGATTCCCTATTATTATTATTATTATACACAGTCAGACAGGTGTTATTGACTGGTTTGTTTTATCCAGACATCGAGTCCTTCCCAAGGACCTGGGATGCCAGAATTTTATTATCAGTGTTGTTGCTGTTGTTATAGATATCGTCGCAGAATATAGGCTGTTCCCAGTAAAGCTGCTTTTTGTAATTGGCTGATGGTGATTATTTTGACTTGTTTTTCTTTCTTCTCGACTACAGTTATATCTGGTGTATTGTGTGGCAGATGTTTGTCTGTTTGTAGTCGGAAGTCCCATAATATTTTTACATCTTCATTTTCTACCACTTTTTCAATTTGATGGTCCCACCAATTTTTGGCTACAGGTAGCTTGTATTTTTTGCAGATGTTCCAGTGTATCATCCCTGCTACCTTGTCATGCCTTTGCTTGTAGTCAGTCTGTGTGATCTTTTTACAACAGCTGATTAGGTGGTCCACGGTTTCATCTGCTTCTTTACAAAGGCAGCACTTGCTGTTTGTGGTTGATTTTTTGACTTTTGCTCTTATTGCATTTGTTCTTAGTGCCTGTTCTTGTGCAGCCAGTATTAAACCCTCTGTTTCTTTCTTCAAGTTGCCATTCTTAAGCCATTGCCAGGTCTTGGTGATGTCTGATTTTCCACTTATATTGTGCAAATATTGAACATGCAGTGGCTTATTTTTCCATTTTTCTGCTTGGTTCTTGACTTGTTCTTTCTTGTAGGCCTGCTTTGTTTCATTGGTGTTGAATAGTTTCGCGTTATTGACCATTTGAAGTGCATCTTCTTCACTGTCCTTGATATATTCTTCAAGGCCTCTTTTCTCCTCCTCTACTGTTTGATGGACTTGCAGCATTCCTCTTCCACCTGAGCTGCCAGGGAGGTATAGCCTATCGACATCACTGCGGGGGTGCAGAGCATGATTGATGGTCATGATTTTCCTGGTCTTACGATCTAGCGTCTCTGGCTCTGCCTGGGTCCAGTCTATTATTCCTGCAGTGCATCTGATAACAGGTATAGCCCAGGTGCTTATGGCTTGTATGGTGTTCCCGCCATTGAGTTTGGACTTGAGGATTTTTCTAACTCTCCTGATGTATTCACTTCCTATTTTTCTTTTAACTTCAGTGTGTGCAATGTTATCAGCCTGGAGAATGCCCAAGTATTTGTAATGTTCTTTCTCTTCCAGGTTCTTGATGTTGCTTCCATTGGGCAGTTCTATTCCTTCTGTTTTTTTATTTTCCCCTCTGTTCATTATTAATGCAGCACACTAATGAACAGAGGGAAAATAACAAAAACAGATTGATTGATTGATTGATTGATTGATTTTATTATTATTATTATTATTATTATTATTATTATTATTATTATTATTATTTCGATTTCTGTACCGCCCTTCCAAAAATGGCTCAGGGTGGTTTACACAGAGAAATAATAAATAAATAAGATGGCTCCCTGTCCCCAAAGGGCTCACATTCTAAAAGGAAATGTAAGATAGACACCAGCAACAGTCACTGGAAGTAGTGTGCTGGAGGTGGATAGGGCCAGTTACTCTCCCTCTGCTAAATAACGAGAACCACCACGGTAAAAGGTGTCTCCTTGCCCAGTTAGCAGGCGTTAAAAGTTTTTTAAAAACTTTTAACTATCCAGGTTAAAAGTGAGGTAGGAAAACAAGAACCAAGCCCTACCTTCTTCTGTGGTCATCTGTGCAGTTGTGCTGTTTAAAGCTGTTTCTGGGGTGTTGGTGGCCAATTTAACCATAGAGCCAGGTGGAAAGAGGGGCCAGGCAGAGCAGAGCGGCTGCAATAGTGCGGGCTGCCTCTCAGCTGCTCCTGCAAGGCATTTTGGTATAGCTGGAGGCCATAGCTCCCAATTCAGTAATGGAGATTGTTGCTGCACTGCTTGTGTGGGTGCGCCAGCGGCAGAGCAGGCTCTAGTCATATGGGAGCAGGCAGGTAGGGTCCTGCCTTCCCTACAACAACGCCGCCCCCCCCCACACACACACAAAAGAAAAGAATGTGGCCATGAGAATAAGCGCATTATATTGTCTTTTAATGGCTGAAACTCCCAAGTTAATTTTCTCCTTGTAAAAACAGCCATAGAGAAGGGCTCCAATTTAGTTTAGAGTCATGACATGGTCGTTGGTGGGGGAGAGGGTCCAATTCTTTCCCCGGCACCAGAGGTACATTCTAAATCATCGTCACTGAAACTGCTATTAGCTGCAAAGCCAAAAACATATCAAGTCAACGTTTCTCCAGTACATTCCCCTCTCTTTGGTTAAGAGCAGCTTGGAAGGGGGCATTTAATTTGGGGAATCAGCATAGGGGGAAAGGTTGGGCAGCCACCTCCTCCTCCTCCTGTGCCATGGCCCTAATCCAAATCAGCCCCTGCCCAGCTGCTTTTACAAGGTGTTGGAAAGTGGAATCATGGAGGTTCAATAAAACCTGTCGTACAAGGATGGATCATCTGCAACAATTTTTTAAAATAGAATTTTAATTTTTCAAATTAAGGAGTGGATAGAGGAAAGATACAGCAAAAGTATTCAGAAATATCGAGCAATACAAATTGGGAAAAGAAAAAAGGACAGCACCCTCTTCCCTCACTTTTCACCACACATGATTTGGTAACTGAATAAAGAAGCATCTGCAACAAAATTTTGCACTACATCCCTGGTGTACATGTGTGATCTGGACCCTGTGGCTGAGCATGATGAAAAAAGAAAAGCAAAGACAGGAGGAGGTCCTGCTCGTAACATGGATCTTATTTCATGTCCAAGCTTAATTGTTTTCCCCGTTTCCTGTTTTGTTTTTTATTGGGGGAGGGGGGGGGGACACTGCTACTCAGTCCTACCTTCTTTTCATACAGTCCTAAACCTTCAAGAATTAATAGAAGCTTGACTCTTCAGTTGTGTGTGGTACAGAGTGGGCTGAGGCTTGTTTCTTCTGTCGAGTCTAATTGTGGTTTGCTGAACCTCCAAAATGTTCCCATCATGCTGGGGAGCTGTGAGAAAATTTCATCAGAATTTGCCCACCGGCATCTGGGATGGCAATCCTTCATAACATCAAGAAATCCACAAACTCCTTCCCCTTCAGAAACAAAACACAGTTACCTGACTGGTGAGGGAGCCACAGAGTTTGGAAGGGAGATTGGCCCGTTTTGGTCCCAAACTGGGCCATGCAGGCCATTTGGGAGCGAAACAACACCTTCCACGTCTGATGTCAGTTGCGGGGTTTGTGTCTGGGGCAGCAGCCCGGGTTCTTTGAACCTGTTCGCCCACTGGTAGCTCCGTCCCTGTTTCCCCCTCATAAGCAGAGGGGGTGGTTCAAGTTGAGAAATTCCCTGCTCTTTTAGCTGAAGCGCTTCTTCACTCTCACATCACTGAGTTCCATTAGCTCCTCCCACCTGCTTGTCTTAACTGTCTGAGCTCATGAACATTCTGTTCCATTGACTAACATGCGGGCAGTTTGTGGTGGGCAAGGTCGGCCCCCATAGGTCTTTTCCTTCCGATTCTTTTGTAAACCAACATATCTACACGGTCACCTCAAGTCTGCTTGCCCACAGGCACTCCAGTTCTCCATCCATTATCAAATGTTTCTAGCTTTTTCAGAAATAGATATTGGATGGCCCAAAATATTTAAGACTGTCCACTTACCAGGGTGTGTGGCCTTCTGTCCATCATTTTGAGAGCAGAACTACACAGGATGTTCAAGAGCCACTGAAAGCAGCAGCCTCGCAGCTTCTCCTCCCTTCCCAATGAAGTTGCTTTCTATTCTCCGCCCAGTCAAATATAGCAGCAGTCAATTATACCAGCTGATCCAGCGCAGAGCATCTGTGCCCCTAATTCTCCCTGTATCTCCCTCCATCTTCATTTCATCTTCAGCCCCAGTCTGTTCTCCCCCCTCCCTTCAGCCCCAGTCCATTCTTCCCCCATGTCCCTTCAGCCCCAGTCCGTTCTCCCCCCCTTCAGCCTCAGTCCGTTCTCCTTGTCCGTTCTCCCCCTACCCAGTCCACTTTCTCTTACTGCCCTCCGATGGCGCTTTCCGCTTCCCCTCACTGCCCACCAGCCAGCACTTTCCCTCACTGTCCACCAGCTGGCCAGCCTGGCTGCCACTTTCCCTCACCACCCGCCAGCCGACCTGGCCGCCACTTTCTCTCCCTGCCCGCCGGCCAACTGGGCTGCCCGCCATCCACCCATCCCCACCACTATCGGGCAGCTACTCACGAACTCTCGCGAGAGCTGCTACACATGGGATTAGCAATGGGTATGCCTAAGAGGGAGGAAGATAGATAGATAGATAGATAGATAGATAGATAGATAGATAGATCCAGAGAGCAGTGCTGAGGCACTCCAGATAAGTCTGGCTTAATGTTATGGCAAGAGGGAGGAGACTTTGCAGTGGGTCTGCTGTTTTCAGCAGCAGACCTGCATTGAGCATCTCATGTAGTTCTGCCTGAGGCAAAGATATCCTCGAGGCAACTTCCAGGTGATTCTGCCTTTGGCCTGAGTGGCTGGTTGAGGAGAAAGAAAGACATTTGTTATCGCAAAGGCACCTAAGTGCCACCACCATTTCAGGATGTCTGTGGATGAATAATCTTTTATTTTATTTGAGGCTGTTTGAGCGCCACCTTATTGAATCTAGCTCCCAATCGCTCCCTGCAAGACAATTCAGAGACCCTTCATGCTCCATCTTTATAATGAATATGAAATGGGAGTGAAATTTGGGAAGTGAATGAAAGTTTTGACAGTTACTTTATGATTTCCAGAGTCAATTTCTCGGAGGTGCTAATAGATTATTCCTGGGGACACATATTACTTCAGCAGAAAAGTATTTGCTAACTGCACCATTGTGGTCATTCACTGTCTGCTAATGAGGAAACATTTTCTCACTGAGAAGGAAGGAAGGAAGGAGGAAGGAAGGAAGGAAGGAAGGAAGGAAGGAAACTTTGTTCACTAAGAGGGACAAAAGTGAGAAGCCATCTGTGGTACACACACATTGCTCTCCTTTTCAGTCTGGATCTTGAACTTGATAATTTTTCAGAGTAAAGCGAGCACACTTAAAGACACATGCAGGTGTTTCTCACTTTGTCACAGTTGTTATCAGCTGGACAGAATTAGGACTGAAACCGTTAGGGCAAATGTGAACTCTTTATCAAGTCTTTGGTCTTGCATGCTTCCCCTTAGATTATACTGCTCACCAAAGTTTACAAGGTTGTTTCATGCAATCCATTTCAAGCTACTGCTATGTGTCTGGGTGCAATCTATGGACTGTTTTCCTACCTAAGTCCTAGTGTCTAATGCACATAACTATTTCACAGCTTGCATGCTTTTAAATGGGGCTGTCCCAGGAGATGTAAATGAAATAGAAATGGAAGAATGCATGCATGCATTTTTAACAGTTCTTCTTTAATTGTACCCTGTACAGCAAAATGCATGAGAGACTTCATTTATATAAATGTGTCAAATAATAATAATAGTTTAGAACTCTCATTCCAATATATTTTCCATCTTTCTTCCCCCTCCCCCACTAAAAGAGGTGTAGGGGTTAAAGCTGGTGTTTGAAGTTAAAATGAAGAATATTGTAAACATACATTGGAGCCCATGGAAGCTTTCCCCACCCCCACCCCGCCCCCCAAGAACAAATAGCCTGCATGGGAGACTTGATCTGGTCTGGTTTGGGACCTTGCAAAGGTAGGCTTAAAGCCCCCTATTCCCCCACCATAGTCCTGATCTAGATCACTCCTCCCATGCAGTAGCACACCTAGGTAATTTTCACGCCTGGACCACCACCACCATGAGCCCCAACCCGCCCCGATAGGGCTTGAGACTATTCCAACTGCAAAAGTGTGCTGGAACACCACACCGTTTTCAAGGGCCACTGGGCTGGATGGACAGGCCCAGCGGCTGCTCCACCCACCACCACTGGTGGGGGGAGGCCTGCTCGGTTCCCACCCCACCCCAGCCACACACATGGCAGCTAAAATGACAGAAAAGTGGTGGTTCAGCACAGCGGAGTCTCGCAGTGGGGCAGGCATGGGGTGGTGGAAGGAGCCCCCCCCCGGGTTATTTGGAACCCTGCCCAGATCTTGGAGGCTGTGGACTGAGGCCCCAAGGTCTGGGGGTAAGAGCGCCTCTGCTCCCATGCTATTTACACAAGAAAAAGCAAGCACATTCAGGACAATGACATCATTCAAGTTGTGTGTCTCGTTTGGCCTTCAGTTTCATTGTGCTCAAGGAAGATACCACCCGCCTCTGTGCTTTATTTCCCTTCTCCCTTTGAAAATGTGTGCAAGCGCTGGAATGCACATTGGTAGTCCAGAACTGTCCCCCGAATATGTGTACCAAATGCAATTCTTATTTCTCAAAAGGGAAGGAAAAGATCATGTTACAAGCAAATGGAAGACTGGCTGACATCCTGACTGATGCTAGATGCATACAGCCAAAAGAAACATTCATGTGTGGATGTGCTCCCCCTTCTGAAGCATGGGTGCTTGTGCATTGCAGGGGTGGTTTTAACCCCTTTCCCCTTCTCCTTCCCCTGGAAGCACTCTATGCTGTGCGGCCCTGTGCTACATGATAATTACATGTTGCACAGAGCACTTCTGGGGGAAGGAGAGATTGGAGAATATCACACACCCCCATGCATGGGCTTCAGAAGCAGGAGTGCATTCATTGCATGCATATTTCTTTTGACTGCATGCACAGAGTAATAGCCAGAATATCAGCCACTGAATGGCTGGATGAAAGGAAGCAGTTGAGGACATTGTCAGGGTTTGATCTCGTTGGGTAGCTGCAGAAGGCTCAAACCCTTCACAGAAGTGCCCACTGCCAATCTCTGTGCCTAAGCCTTTGTGTGATGATGGCAGCAAACCCAGACAGGCAGGTCTGCTACCAGCTAGGGGGAGGCCTATGAAGGGCAGTTTGCCAAGGGGTGAAGCAGCTGCATGTGGAGGGGGAAATGGAAAGTCTGGTATTGCACAGTACCCATTAGGAAAGGGGCAGAGCCCAGTAGTAAAGGGGAGGAGCCAAGCATGGTAGAAGAATGGTCTGAGCTTAACCTTTGCTGCCCATCTGCTAGAGGGGAGAAAGGGGGACGACGACTGGAAAATAGGGTCATTTTTTGGCATACTGGCAACTCGTAATCCCATAATGGTCTAGTATGATGAGTGCATTGAGTGCTTGCACATACTCTCATGGAGGAGAGGTCTATCAATGGCTACTAGTCGGAGGGCTATAGGCCACCTCCAGCCTCAAAGGCAGGATGCCTCTGGAATCTGGATGCCAGTTGCAGGGGAGTAACAGAAGGAGAGAGGGCATGCCCTCAACTCCTGCCTGTAGGCTCCCCGTGGCATATGGTGGTCCACTGTGTGAGACAGGGTGCTGGACTAGATGGGCATCCTTGGACCTGATCCAGCAAGGCTGTCCTTATATAAGCCCGACTGTTATGCTCCATGGGAATGCCTCCAGCAGGTGTGGGCATCGTGCCCCCGATGGAATGGATTGAGTCTTGGGGGAGGAGGCCAGTTGGCATTCTAGGGCAGAGAGCTCCTCTTCCAAGGGGACAGGGTACTTTGTTCTGCTTGGCACCTGCTTATTAGTTGAATTTAGTCTCTCTCAGGAATGGCTGAGCACTGATGACATATGAGATGACCGCCGGTAATGTACGACACACAGTGCGAGAGAACACCCACTTAATTAAAATACAGGAGATATACTGCCTGGGTGCAGTCAGGAATGGCTGCATGTGGAGCAAGAGTTTATTTGAGGCATCTTTCATGCTCGTGATGATCACAAGTGGCTTTAATATTGAAATATGTGCCATTTACTAAACTCAGGCTATCCACAGTGAAGTGGCAGCGGCAGTGGCAGCTAACAAACAAACAAATAAATAAATAAAGCAGCCCCTTAGCTTGATGAAGGATACAAAGAGTAAATACATTAATAGGAGGTAATTGAAAACTCATGGGTAATCTTTAAGCAATCATGCTCTTGCATAAGCTGATAGGTAGGGGTGTGTATGTGTGTGTGTGTGTGTGTGTAGACAGACACATACATACGATGGGACATGACACACAGGCCAGCTGGCACAAATCACAGTCCCAGTGTTTTATGGTGTAAGCTCTCCTACTGTAACAGCAGTGTCATATTTAGATTTCTAATTATATTTCGAAATGCTTCACTAGCTGCTCCAGCAGCACAATGTTCATAAAAATAACTGGATCTTCGCTCCTTACTGAACAAAGGGGGAGACAGAGGGAAATGGAAAGTATCAAACAATGAAAGAAAGGGAGAATGCTGTGCAACTTCTTTTGAATCATAAAGTTATTTTGTATTCCTGGCCTCCAGGTAGTATGTGGTAAGGCTGTTTACACCCTGCATATACACACATACACCTGCAAACAGAATTCACATTCAGTATGAAAGAAACTAAAATTATGTGCTCAAAATGCATAAATCCACAATCCAATTACATAAATCCATAAAGCCAGTCACATCTTGGATTTTTTTTTTTTAAATACACCCAAGAATTTAAATTGTTTTGTACAGTTTTTTGTTTTATGTGTGTATTGTGATTTGATGCGGCTAACAAATAAAGTTGTTGTTGTTGTTGTTATCTATATAATTAATTCTCTTAGCCGGCATGCATGTTAAGGATTTGGCGGCAGAACTCTCACGACATGCTGCGAGAATTCCGGCGAGAGGCCCGGCTGAGTGAGGAGGGAGGAGGAGAGGGAGAAGAAAGTGGTGGCAGTGGTGGGCGGAGGAGTGGGGGAGAGAAAAGCAGCGGTGGGGACGGGGACGGTGGCAGGTGGGGGGGAGAAAAGAGGCAGCAGCGGCAGACGAACAGGAGGGAGAGAGAAAAGGCGGAGGCGGGTGGGCGGCGAGCCCCTTTTTGGTTGCCTGCCACCAGGTGAGGCTCTGTGGGGGGGGACGGGGGGGGGGGCTTGAGAGCACAGGGCTGGAGGGAAGGGGAAGAGAGGAGAGACCAGGGCAGGAGGGAGAGGGAGGAGGAAACAGCCAGCCCCAATGTGCCACACAGATGCTCTGTGCAGGGTTGGCTAATTGTTATTGTTGTTGTTATTACTAAGTTTGGTTAGTTCAAATTAATAAGCTCATTCACAAGACCAGCCCTACCTGGGCTTGCACAGCTCTAGCTGGGTAGGGTTGGTCATGAGCTCTAGGATCAGTCCCGATTCTGGCACTCTGCGCTGGGGCAGCCTGGGTTTTGTACCCAGTCTAATAGTGAGGTAGAAGGCCTGAGTGCACACTTTCCCCCCACTCCCTGGCCATATGGCTGCTTGGGTTGTCTGCAGCCCAAGGCAGCCATTGAACTGGGTGGCAAGAGTGCCCGGCAGCAAGGAGATCCCCCAATATATCACGCTCCTCACACGATGCATTGTGGGATGCCAGAGGACTTCCATCACCAGATCCCTGCTCTGCCGCTCACTACCCTAGCGCCCATGTGGGTGCACAAGCAGCAGAGGGGACAGGGAGCGGCAGGATCGTTTGCGGGGAGGCAAGTAGGAGCCTGCCTCTCCCCACCCCCAGCACCTCATTTAATGGTTAGGTGAATGACTTAACATGTGCACTTAACATGTGCACCTAACTGACCCTAACCTTCATGAACATTCTGTGACATAACAATAGCTTAGCCAGTGGCTACTAGGGAGCCAGGCAGCTCAGGTGACCAGCAATAGTGACAGGCAGCCAGGTGACCAGCAATTGTTATAGAGAACTATATAAATGCCACACACTTAGCAGACCGGAAGAGAGGATTTGATTCATGGATATGCAATGCTGCCCAAGCCCCACTGTAGCAAATGAAAGTTGTGCAGTAGTAGCAAAGCTTGGGGGTGGGGTGCTTCCTGGTGGATTGTATGCCATGGTGATTAATTAGGGAGGGGGTGCAATTTGGATTATCCACCTCAGGCATCAAAATACTAACAGTCCTCCAGTTAGCCCCAGGCAGGAGCAGAGTACCTCCTCCCCTTCCGAGTTCATTTGGGTCCTAAAGTAAGGTGTCCGCCAGTTGAAATAACAAGGAAGTTCTTTTGGAACGTTGGCCCGTGCTCCACTTCTCCTAGTTGGAGTTTTTAACAACCGGAAAAAGGGAACTGGGCATAAATCTAGCAGTCACAGCTAATAAGCATTAACATGTAATGGTGCTTGTATATGATCACTAGAAAGTCTTTATAGGGACTTTCCCCAGATGAATTGGCTGCCGAAGGCCATAAATATACTGATTCTCTCCCCTCCATATCACAACATAATTCTGAGCAGAGCTAGTTTCCTTCAGATTTCCTATCACTGGCTGCAACTATTACTTGATCATTTTGTTCCAGTCACAATTCACGTTTTGGCTGCAATCCTGCACACAATTAGGTTGCTAAAATCCTGCAGCACACTTTTCAGGTTCAAATGAGCACACACACACCCACTTCTTTCCATGACAAAACCACGCTTAGTCTTCAACACAGTTGTATAGTTTCTGCCAAGGAAGCAGGGGAAGCCTGGGTTTCCACTGCTTCATTATTTCCTATGTCACTTGCTGGAATTCCAAGCCAGAGGAGAAATTCTGCAGCTGATCTGAAGATTTAAACCCTCTCTCTTCAGAGCTTTGAAGTTCACTTTTTAATAGCTTTGGCTATAAATTTCATCACCCAATAAATTCACATGTTCATAAATTTCTATGTAGAAGCCAGGCTTCTCAGGCATTAGTGTCTCCATATCCCTCTGAATGTACTTCATCTAAAGGGAGTAATTGCTGGAAACAGGGGAAGAAACAGGTGAGGAATGTCAACCCAACTAGGGTCAAAGGGCAACTCTCTTTTCTTTTCTTTTCTTGGTAAGGATAACAAAGTCAGGTCTAGCTAGGATACATTCATGAGAAGAACTCGAAAATGAGAGAGGAACAGCTTGATCCAATGCTTATTGTCTCAGGAATAAGTCCCACTGAGTTCAACAGGGTTTACTCTCAAGAAAGTTTGCACAGGATTGCAACAGCAGGCACAGGTTGATGCATATATTTATATTTGCATTTATATCCCTCTCTGCCTCCAAGGAGCCCAGAGTTATATTTATTTTGTGAAGTTGTTTAGGCTGAGAGAGAAGTGACTGGCCCAGAGTCACCCAGTGAGTTTCTTGACTGAACGGGGATGTTAACTAGGGTCTCCCCAGGCCTAATCCAAAACTCTGACTACCACACCATCCTGGACATTTAGTCAGGAGCATTGAACTCAGTGGGATTTACTCCTGAGTAAATGTGCATAGGATTGGGCTGCACATTTCACTGTTGAAACCAATGGGATCAAAGCAGAAAAGCTTTTGCTAGATTGCACTCAAACTGTGCGCGCACACACACTGAATGTATATAGGATGGGCAAGGGATGCAATCACACGTTCAGGTAAAAACCAGATTGCTACGACTGGCTGCGTAGCAGGCACAATCCAACCAAAGTACTTGAAGGTGGCGATCTTCTATACAGTGGCTGGCATCCAGACTAACAAAAAAGCGCTTGCACAACAAACCAAGTTGTGTTAGTGAGAGAAGATAGAGTTGCTGCATGAAGTCACAGAGATGCTCAAAATGGTGGCATGCTTGTACAGCAGTTTCCTGCAGAACAGATGAGGCATACCATGGGTTGCACACATTGCCACATAAGCACAAGCATGTTTGCTCTGGCACAACACGAGTCTCTCACACAAGCTTCAGGCTTGGAACAACTAGCTACTGCAATGTGCTTGCACTGCACATCATAGGAACACTGGAACCTAGGAAGCTGCCATATACTGAGTCAGACCATAGGTCCATCTCGCTCAGTACTGTCTGGCAGCAGCTCTTCCAAGGTTGCAGGCAGAAGTCTCTCTCAGCCCTATCTTGGAAATGCCAGGGAGGGAACCTTCTGCATGCAAGCATGCAGGTGCTCTTCCCAGAGCAGCTCCATTCCTCAAGGAGAATATCTTACAATGCTTGCATGTAGTCTCCCATTCAAGTGCAAATCACGGTGGACCCTGCTTAGCAAAGGGGACAATTCATGCTTGCTACCACAAGACCAGCTCTCATTTACTTACTTGCTACATTTATATCCCACTCTTCCTCCAAGGAGCCCAGAGCAGCATACCTGGTTAAATTTATCCTCACAACAACCCTGTGAGGCAGATTAGGCTGAGTGATAAATGACTGGCCCGGAGTAACCCAGTGAGTTTCATGGCTGAATGGGGATTCAAACTCAGTCAGGTCTCCCCAGTCCCAGCCCAACACTCTAACCACAACGCCACACTGGATGTGCCAGTGAGCAAACCCCTCGTTTGCACAGAAGGACTTACTTCTGAGTAAACATGCCTGCACATTTCATTGATTTCAGTGGAAGAATTCAGCACATGCTTAAACCTCTCCCATTGGAATCAACGGCCTGCCTAATAAAAGAATAACCACCTTTTTCTAATGCTCAAAGCATCGCAATGCTACACGTCAGAGGGCGAAGAAATATCACTGGAGAGGGAGGGAGGGCCTACAGATGGGGCCCCCATTTGCCACCCGGGTGGAACAGGGCAGGCCTGTGGCTTGACCCAGCCCAGCGACCTCGCCACAAAAATGTTCTCTCCACTGTTTCAAAAACAAAATAATGCCAGAACAGCCCCGCTACGCTCATGTATTAAATTAGCAGAGCTGTACTTACTGTTTCCACCATAACTCAGGGAAGAGTGCCTGCCTTTATTTTCAATGGCCTGCTCATTGGTTTTGAAGTCACAGGCTTAACAATTTTTTAAAATATACACTTACATTTCACTCCTTAAAAAAACAACAAAAAACAACAACACCCGAATGCCCAGTCTGGTTTCCTCTCTCCAAGTGCTGTGGCTTCCTTCTCCAAATGTGCGCCCAAAGAAAGCGGACTGAGCAAGCTATAACTCCATGTCCTGCTTCTTTTGGTAACTTTTGGCTGATTCTTGTGAGAGGAAAAATGTCCCTCTGTTTCATTCTGGTTTGTTTCCAACAGGACATTCAGTGGTGTATACTCAGTCCAACCTACAGTAAATGACTGTATTTACCTGAACCCAAGACTAGTTCCGCTCCCCGCCCCACGCCCAGTTTTTCCCCTCTCCCCAAGTTCTTTGATGTTAGATTCAGAGTCCTCTTCCTTTTGGGTACACACAGGCATAACCTGTCTTTAATCCCTATTTTTTAAGGGGATTGCCTTAAAAAAGGATTATGGGAGTTGAAGTCCAACAACATCTGGGGACCCAAGGCTGAGAATCCCTGATACAGGAAGATGCTGAAAGGCATCATCTCATACTGCGTGGGAGATGGCAATGATAACCCCCTCCTGTAGTCTACCAAAGGAAATCACATGGCTCTGTGGTAGCCAGGAGTCAAACCTACTTTGCGGCACAACTTTACAGTATACAGAGGAGGGGGGTTCCACTGAAAACTCTTTTTCCTAACAGCATTTAAAACAGAAGGGCATACATACTGTGCAGAAAACTGTAGATCTAAGGGGCCTGCATGCTGCTGCAATGCACTCTAAAGCACACTCACACTGCTTGCAAAGGCAGGGCTGCTCTATGTCTACAGAACAGTGTGTGATAACCATTGCAACACAACTCCCCTGCAAACAAGGGGAGTAGCATTGCAACTGTGCTTATGCACTGCTTATTACAGCATGGAGCAACCTCGCCTCCACAAGCAGCATGGGCATGCTTTAGCGTGCATTACAGCTGCGCCTGCACTTCCTCTAAGATCTACAGTTCTCTGTGCGGCAGGTAAGCCATTATTTTAAAGGGTGTGAGTGTGTGACTTGATCCAGTCAATGCTAATGACTTTTAGATCCCATTGGTTTCACTGAGAGAAAGTGAAGCACATGTTTTGCTCATTTCCATTGCGACGAATGAGAAACGATTAAGTGTGGCTGAATTATGCTTGAGGTATTTTTCAGTCTATATGGATTATGCTCAAAGTATGTCTAATCAAGACATACATGTGTGCCCATGTTAGGGTTAATGTGAACTGAGTGGTGAAATGCGCATTAACATCAGTAATGGTGCTCATTCACAGGATGGCATGGAGCATCATACTGATAGCACCAAACTGGTAGCATCAACAGGCAATTCACCAATGCATGTGAGAGACTAGGAATTGATCAGGAATGTACAATGAGATTTTGTTAAATGCAAAGCTTGATGCATATATATGCAACCAACTATGTATTATAGTTATAATATGCATTAGGGATGTGCAGAACACTCCGAGGGTGAAACGTTCCAACTTAAAATGGGCCATTTCAAGTGTTTTGAGCTCAAAACAGACTTTAAATAAAAGGCCTATTTGGAGCTTGGAGGGGAACCCCAATTTCAATCAGAACGTTTTGATATTCCATTTTGGAGGCCTGTTTTTCCCTTGCGGATTTGTTTTCTGGCTTCTGATCTTCTTGCTTCTTGGTTGGCTTGTTATCATAGAAATCAAGTGTTGTCATGGGCAACTGTGCCCCCATTGGCTGAGGGGAGGGAGGAGGGGGGAACACAAAAGGAGGGAATTTCAAAATTTATTCAAAGGGATTGAGAGGCAGAGAGAGCTCTTGAAAAGGATACATCAGGAGAGGAGGAAGGAACCAAGGAAAGTTTGTTTTTATAGTTTTCTCAGTACTGAGTATAATATGCTGTGCTATTGCTGCTATAAATATCTGCTTTTGCTGGATCTCAGACTGACAAAGACAGAACTTGAGTGTCTTCCTTCCTTGAGCTGTAGTTTGATTTGTCTGTGAGATAGTGTTGTGGTGAGGAATTGACAGTGGCAGCTCTCTGTGTGTATGTAATATTTCTTGGTGATTGCTGTGATGAGCTTCGTGTCTGGCTTTGAGACTAACTTGTGCTTCACTCACTGCTCTGGTCTGCTCTGCATTCTGCACTGTAAGGTGTACTCAGTCAAAATGTGGCTGCTTTAGTTGAGCTTACGGCTATACTTGCTGCTAAGGGTGCTGCTCTGGCAACTGTTGCAATGCTAGGAAATAAGGAGTCATCATTGTGAGAAAGCAACTTGTGCCAATGATGTTACTGAGGTGCAGGCACTGTGACTGGCAGTGGATTCTGGGTCAGTGATTATTTTCCGGCCATACTCTGGACTGTGTTTGAAATGAGTGTTCTGTGTTCTCTGAGGGACAGATTATTTATTTATTTATTTATTTATGTGATGTTTATACCACCCTTCCAAAATGGCTCATGGCGGTTAGTAAAAGATTCCCTTTTACTGTGTGCTTCTGCAGTGGTTTTCAAGACAGGGTTGCAAAATGCATTGCAAATTACAATGCAAAACTTGTGTGAATTCTGTGAGTGCAGCTTATTCCAGCATAGGGAACAGTGGGGAGACTTGAAACACCCCATTGTTCCCCATGGGTAGCTCCCACAGACACCAAAGTGGGTTGTGTGGTAGGGTATGATGGGTGCTACCTACCAGTTGTTATAAATGAGCAAATGTCCCTGGGCCCTTGAGGGGCCCGCCAACTGAATGAGAGTTCACTATTTGTTCTCCCACCTCTGCAAAGGGGGAGCCTGAGGGCACAGGGGCCCATCTTCACTTTTGGTTCCAGGCTCCTCTCCAACCTTGCTACACCCTGTTCTCTACCATCACCCTGTTCAAAACTGGGAAGGGGTAGGGTTGAACACTGGATGTTTGGAATCTGCCCACCCTAAAGCATTTCAGATGGGACCCAGACCTCTGAAGAGACCAGCCCAGTCTGAACTGGTTAATATCAGCAATTCCCAGGAGCCTTTCCCAATTTTAACCGCTCACCATCTCCCCAAACTTACAGAAGCGGGAAGGCATCAGGGAGAGCTCCTGGGAAATGATGTGGTGCAGTCTCAGGCCCGGAATGCTACTATGATTGCTCAACACAACATCTAGGGACATCGGGAACTATAGTTCCCATGGTTCTCATTGTCCCTGGACACAGCAGCAAGCTTGCAAGGCAGCATCTAGGGCTTGATGTCCAGCCACAGAAGTTCCCAGGAGGCCTCTGTGAGTCTGGAATGTTAAAGAACTTCCAATGATAAGGGAACTATTTCCTGTTTTCAAGAGTCTTCCCTCACTATCATTAGTGGCTTGTTTTTTAACTCTGTCTATCATGTGGATATCTTTTAGTTTCTATTAGCTTTTATTGTGGATTTTATTGGAGTGCAGTGTTTATTCTTTTAAGTTATTTTGAATGATTGTAGCAGAAAACTGACAAACACATTTAGAAAGAAAGGGAGGAGGGCATAATCACCTCAATGCATACCTATGGCTCCAGGGATGTAGCTATAATTGAGCAGATGGGTTCAAAGAACCCTGGGCCCCCAGCTCTTGAGGGTCCCCCAGCTCCACCCCTCCCTATTTTCTTCATGATCTCCCTCACTCCGAGGGGCTGCCACCGAGGGGGAACATGGGCCCCCTCTCCCCTAGCTATGCCTTGTACGGCTCAGTTGTGCAGCAGTTCTTCATGGCCAACATCAAATGGATGTACATTGGCTGATGTCGAAATGCACTATGAGATTCAGATGTGAAGACTGCTTGCAGCTTGGCCTGGAGTCATACTGGTTCCTCATCAACTCATGCATCACCATTCTGCTTAATGACATGATCTGTTTTACCATTGCATCAAAGGAAGCAGGAGATAATGATATTCAAATGTAGCTGAAGCCAGGTGGGGCAACTTCTGTATGAGCTGAGATTGCACTACTGCTTTTGGAAATCCAGTTGTTTCCGTCCTGGTGCTAAGGGATCCTTTTTCATGCATTGTAGAAAGCAGCCCCAAATCAGGTTAAAGACTCTAGACACTGCTCCTCAGTTGCCTAGCCCATCTGGTGATCATTTGGAGCCGATTCACACATGCCTGCAACATCAAGTGGTGACTTGAATGTGTGAAATGGCCATCACACACACCACTTTCATATTACTGCAAGCACAATCCATTGTGAAGGAGCTAGTCCATACATTCAACTGTGAGCCATCTAGTGAAAACAATGCACATGTGAATCAGCAGCAGTGGTCAGTGCACCCCCGCTGTGGATACACTGAAGGATACATCCAGGGGCGGATTAAGCTCGTTGCCACTGGTAGGCAGCCAAAGATTTGCCGCCCCTGTGGCAAGGGCTCCCCTCACCCCTTCCCTTTGCAAGTAAGAAGGGGCGGGGAGTTAAAATTTTTTTTTTTTAAAAAAAAACCTTTAAAAGTGCCACTGCACAGCAGCGCGGTGGCGAGAGCTCCTCCTGCACGGCACCCGCCCACCCACCTCCCAGATTATGAGGGTGCAGAGCCGGCGGGTACGCAATGGGCACACATTGGCAGCTGGTGGGGAGAGCAGGCAGGCACTGGCAGCAATACAACCTCTTAACACAAGCCCTCCTACCTCCCAAATGAAAGCCATTGCCTGATTTTGGGCCTTTCTGTGCACACACACACAGGCCGAAGCCCGCACCTTCATAATTTGGGAGGCTGACATGCAGGAGGAGCTCTCGTTGCTGCATGGTGGGACTTTTAAAGGTTAAAAAAAATTCATTTCAACTCCAAAATTTGCCACTGGGGAAATATTGCCGCTGTAGGCAAGTGCCTCTCCTGCCTCTCCTTTAATCCGCCATTGGATATTATTATTATTATTATTATTATTATTAATAATAATAATTCAATTTCTATACCGCCCTTCCAAAAATGGCTCAGGGCGGTTTACAAAAAGAAATAACAAACAAATAAGATGGCTCCCTGTCTCCAAAGGGCTCACATTCTAAAAAGAAACATAAGACACACACCAGCAACAGTTACTGGAAGTACTGTGCTGGGGGTGGATAGGGCCAGTTACTTTCCCCCTCCTAAATAAAGAGAATCACCACGGTAAAAGGTGCCTCTTGCCCAGTTAGCAGGGATACATCTCTGCATACATCCCCTATGGATAAATCTCCTCAAGGCAATACATGGTGCTAGTCGAATGCAGGGCTAGGTAAATGTTGCAGATCCAGTGACCAAAACACACACACTTAGGTGCAGAATTCAGCTTCCTAAGCATCGTAGACCTTCCTTCTGTCTTTTCTTCGAAGATCCTAGCACTTATAGTTAGGAATCACTTCTTACTAAGACCCAGTTCTCATGATCACTACAATTGTAATTAAATGCGGGTTACCGATATCAGTGTGATCATAAGAACCTGCACCGAGGCAGGAATCCCAGATTGCTTGAAGGATGCAATCTAACATCACTAATCTCAGTTTTTATCTTGGCTGCTTGAGGGCAGAGCTTTCCATTTTACATCAGCAGATCATGAGTACAAGCCCTATGCCTGGAAATGTATGGGGACAATACCTGATGAAGTTTCAGAGGGTGGCTGAATAGAAGTGCCAGTGGTTGGAGGTGGGACTTTAGTGTCCTGCAATTCCTTGCCCCTCTTCATGCCAACAAAAGCAGAAAACATGATGCAAAACAAGAAAAATGGGTTGAGCGCTGTCAGGATGCCATGTTACCTGGTTGCTTGGGAGGCCCCGTGGAGTCTGGAGAGGGGCATGGCATCCCTCCTATGTGGCCTTTGTCCCCTTCAGGGGGCAGTAGGGATGAGAAGGGTCCAAGCTGGTTGGATCCCAGTGGGGTTGAGAGAACAAGGCCGGGAGAGGTGCAGGGAACAGCTTGAGGGAGACAGCTAGGTTGGGTGTGGCAGGAAACAGGAAGCAAGGTCAGGCAGGAGGCAGGGCTAGAGGCTTTAAGCCCTGTGAGCAATGTACTGGGGTATGTAAAGACATGGCAGCTGAGGAGAAGGAGGAGCTTCGTCTGAGTATGGGCACCAGGAGTTCTCCAGGAGAGGGAACTGGCTGAATTTAGCAAGCCAGGAGGAGGACTCAGGTGAAAAACTAACCTTCTCCCCTGGTTGTTCCTGAGGCTGACCTTTTTTTTTGGTGTTGACCCAGTTATTCTGGAGTCCAAGAATTGCTAGGAGCCCATCCTGTCCCCTGGGAGTCTGACAAATACATTGTGCAAAATATGCTACATTATTAAAATGTGCACAGTATATGAAGATTGCAGAATTCAATTTTTCTTGGTGAAGAATCTGAGTGGCCTGAGCACAGAATTTTTGTTTGTTTTATTTGGTTTTGGGGTGTTTTTTTTGTTGTTTGTTTGTTTGTTTGTTTATTGACACAGAGGACACAAAGCCCTGGCTAAAGGCCTTCCCGGATCCAGTTTGTGTGCTTATTTACATAGGTAATACTAGACCAGCATTACAAGCATGATAAATCTATTCCTGACTAATACACACATTTGTAATATGACCTTGGGAAACTCACTTCTCTCCTGCCACTTTGTTTTCAGCCTGTGATCTCCAATAATGCAAATCAATAAAATAGTAATAATGAGAGTTTGTACAGAGAGTGCAAAACATTACTCTGGCATGCAGCTGGGTGTGTTCATGTGTGTTGCAGGGTAGGAATAATACAGATTTCACAAGAAAACTTGGGGCCGTGGTTCCTTTCAAAACAGGCACAATATAGGCTGGGGAGATCAGTGGTTTGCTTTATTTCTTTTAACGGGGGGGGGGAGGGGACAAGTACCTTTATGCTTCCCCAGGTCATTCATTTTTTCTTTTTTCTTTTTTTAAAACTAGATCGGCTATAATAATAAAACACAGACAAGGGGGAAAGTATCTTGGACTTTTGATGGATCCAGAATATTTCACAGTTTGTCATTCTGAACTTTCTAACACAAAATAAATACATAAGAAAGGGAAGCTGACAAAAGTGCCCCAAGGGGTTCCTGGATTGCAGCAGAGAGGCTTCCAGCCACAGAAGGGATATTATTATTTCACTATGTAAAAAGCATTACTGTGCGCTTTTGGGCCTGCAGCACGCTCCATCTTCTTGTATAAATAATGGAAATTTATGGCGATTTCCCTCTCTGGCTGCTGTTATTTTGTAAAGAGGATCTGTAGAGAGCCTGTACTGGAGAAAAGAAAATTATTAAAAGTCCCCCCCTCCCCTCTCCGGCCAGCTCCTTTAAAAAACAAACAAACATAAAATGGTTTTAAAATCCAAAGTTCTGGAATCACATGGCAACATGAATATTTTTGCCTCAATTTTTGAAATGCATACCTGTTTTCATACCTGGAATTAATGTGGTACTGATGCCACTGAGTCCACGCTATAAGGGAACAAGGATGAAATTAGGCTTCCCAGCCATCCAGGATTGGCCCAGACAATCCAGGACTGGCAATTGAGTTGTCCAGGAAATATTTAAACACTGTCTTGAAGATCCAATAGGGCCATCATAAATATTCTCCAGTTTAAATTTTGAAGACCAAAATAATGATTTTCGTGGAGTAGAGATATTTCCCAGTTGTCTGAATGTCATTCAACTCTTTTTGATCCTGCTCAGTACCACTTTTGCCTGTAGTTGCTGCTGCCTCACTTTCACTACCACCCTGGCCCAATTTCTGCTTTTTACCTTCCTAAATTATTCATGTGAATTATCCACATCTTCCCAACCAATCAGGGAACATGTAATGAACAGGATGGCACCACTAGACTACAAAGCCGTTCAGACTTGGCTATATGTTGACATCACTGAGGGCAAATGAGGTCACTGAAAAGCAAGACAAAGAAAGGGCAATGTGATGAACATTTCTTTTCAGGAAATGTTGGGAAATCATTGAAAAAGGAAGGCATTTTCTGACCCTGCTGAAACTGTTCCTATGAAAAATGATGGGTCGTTTCAGCTCAGCCTTAATACTGCTATCTTGGCTTGTATATATCATTGGGACTATAAATATATTGTCATTTTTAATGCAGCCACAGATCATAACAGCATGCCTCTGGCACACACATAACCCTTTGTCAAAAAGGACAGTGCCCTTTAAGAATCACAGACAGAGTGGGAGTCCAGTGTTGCTCATGTCCCAGACAGCTCCACCAGTGGTGGCTGGTTGTTCCTGGGACTGGGTGAAGGGGTGTGGGGAGGTGCTAGGCAGGGCAGGTGATGGGTGGAGCCACAGGAAGTAAGAGGTGGAGCCAATTGAGGGCAACTGCAGAGGTGGAGCGAGAACTAGGCAGGTGCCTTAGAAATAACTGGCAAAGTGCAGATTTGTAGCTAATGAGTGGGATCAAAATACACACACACAAGTACAGAAGCACACAAATCTCACTTGCTCGTCAGCAGAGAAATATGGAAAATATCAGCTACTTTATAGTGCTTAACAGGACTAAAGTAGTGTGTCTGTCTGTATCTAACACGGCAGGATCAAACACAAGCACACACACAAAGGAAACGAACTGTACAAGTCACAAGTAAAGCACAGACCAGCTACAAAAGGCTGCTTCTGTGGGGAGTAAATGCATTGAAGTCACCAGGGCAGCTCTGTCTGCCTGATTATTTCAAAAGCGAATACTAACAACAACAACAACAATAACAACAAAGAACTCTGAGCCAGAGTGGTACAGTGGTTAATGTGCCGGACTAGACTGGGGAAATCCAAGTTAAAATCCCCATTCAGCCATGAAACTCACTGGGTGACTCTAGGACAGTCACTTATCTCTCAGCATAACCTTTCTCATAGGGCTGTTGGGAGGATAAATGTAAGCATGCACCACTCTGGGTTTAAGAACATAACATAAGAACATAAGAACAGCCCTGCTGAATCAGGCCCAAGGCCTAGCATCCTGTTTCACACAGTGGCTCACCAGACGCCTCTGGGAAGCCCACAGGCAAGAGCCGAGGGCATGCCCTCTCTCCTACTGTTACGTGTTAGGCCTGTTCAGGGACTCTTTGTGCTGGCAGTGGCAATTTTTGAGGCCGCTGCACATGACCCAAGCCACCCAGATGACCAGTGTACATTTGTGGCGGCCTCCAAAATGGTGGCCACCAGCACGAACAGGCCCAGAATGGGCCAAACACAAAAAGCCTGAACCAGGGTGATTGGAGACCAGCAGGAGGCCAGCAGGGGGAGGGGCAACCACTAGAAACACACACCCCCTCAGCCACAGCAGCACCCCCGAGAGACGGTGAGTTGTTAAAAAATGTTTTTGTTGTTGTTAGAACCCCCGGACTGCCCGGGGGGGTTGGCTCAGGTTCAAGCCGAACTGGGTCTGGTTCAACTCAAGAGCAAGCCAGGAACTAGCCCTTGAGCTGGCCAAGTCCGATGTCTGATAGGCTCAAACTTTAGCTGGTTTGCACATCCCGTGAAAGGGCCTTCTCGGTTGCCGCCCCACTTCTCTGGAATTCCCTTCCCTTGCAGATTCGTTTAGCTCCTTCGTTGTCGATTTTTAAATATTTATTGAAGACTTTTCTTTTTCACCAGGCTTTTACCCTGTAGTTTATCTCCCCGCCTGCCCCCCCCCCGTTAGTTACTCTGTTAGTTAATGCTCTCTTGTTTTGCATGTTTTTGTACACCGCCCAGAGTCTTTGGAGTGGGCGGTATATCAAATGTTTCAAATAAATAAATAAATAAATCCCTACTCTAGGCTCCTGATCATCTTGATTGCCCTCTTCTGCACCCTTTCCAGTTCTGCAATATGCTTCTTAAGATATGGTGACCAGAACTATATGCAGTACTCCAAATATGGCCGCACCATAGTTTTGTACAAGGGCATTATAATATTAGCAGTTTTATTTTCAAACCCCTTCCTAATGATTCCAAGCATGGAATTGGACTTTTTCACAGCTGAGTCAACGCTTTCAATGAGTTGTCCACCACAACCTCAAGATCCCTCTCCTGGTCAGTCACTGATAGTGCCGCCACAGACCCCATCAGTGTATATGTGAAGCTGGGGTTTTTTGGTCCCATATGCATTACTTTACACTTGCTAACACTGAACCACATTTGGCATTTTGTTGCCCACTCACCAGTTTGGAGATATCCTTTTGGAACTCCTCACAATCTGTTTTGTATTTCACTACCCTAAATAGATTAGTGTCATCTGCAAATTTGGCCACCTCACTGGTTACCCCAACTTCTAGATCATTTATGAATAAATTAAAAAGCACCGGTCCCAGTACAGATCCCTAGGGGATCCCACTTCATACTTCCCTCCATTTAGAGAACTGTCCATTTATTCCTACCCTGTTTCCTGTCCTTCAACCAGTTACCAATCCACACATGAACCTGTTCCTTTATTCCATGACTGTTAGGTTTTCTGAAGAGTCTTCAGTGAGGAACTCTGTTGAACGCTTTTTGAAAGTCCAAGTATGCTATGTATACTTTGTCGACTGAAAGTCCAGGTATACTCTGTCAACTGGGTATTTCACCTTACCCACACACCTGTTGACATTCTCAAAGAACTCCAAAAGGTTAATGAGGCAAGATTTACCTTTGCAGAAACCATGCTGGTTCTCCTTCAGCAGGATCTGTTCTTCTATACGCTTAACATTCTTGCGAATGTTTTCCATCAATTTTCCTTCAACAGATGTTAAGCTAACTGCCCTGTAATTTTCTGGATCCCCCTGGATCATATTTATTTATATTTATATTTATATTTTCTTGGAGGAAGCAAAGGCTATACATGTAAAAGTAAATAAATATATATAAAAGCCACCGGTAAAGCAGAAACCAGCTACAAAAGTGAAGAACAAATGCATTCTGAAGTTACAAGTGCAGCTCTGCCTGCTTATTTTAAAAAATGCATGCATAAATAATAGAAAAACCACAGGTTTTTCAATGATGCTTGCTGAAGCTATGAAATATCTCCCATAATTTAGAGGACACAGTGGGAAGCAAAGATGCATGGGAACACCTTCTCCCTACTCCATGCCCACTGGGTACCATTTTCTTCCTGCCTTGAGTGCCCACCACTTAGCCTGAGTGTCCATCCTAGCAAGCAACAATTTTATTTTATTTTTAAAAAAATAGATATCTCTTCCTTAATCTTTGCCCAATGAACTATAACCCCGACTGGACATATTAATGTTACAGATACTGGCTGCAATCCAGAGAAAAACCTGGTTAACTCTCTGCATAGCAAATGGATTTAATTTTTTTTCCTTCCAACAGAATTCATACCTTCTTTACACCACAACCACATGGAAAGGAAAGCCACTTCTGCAATTATTTGAAAAGCAGTTTGGACTCAGAAATCCATGTATATGCCCTAAAATAACTTTCTGGCTTCTTATGCCAGTTTCAAATCTAATTAGTCCAGTCTTACAGTTTGCTGTTCCTTCCAATGTTTTATGGCATGTCATTTTGGAAATGGGCCATAATGCTTTGCATACATATCAGATCTGAGAGTAAGAAAGAGAAAGCAGAGATTGCATTCCTCCCCTCCAAACAAACACAAAGAAGCCATCAAAAGATCAAACTTACCAACAGCCAACCAGCCAGCCTACCTGCTCTCTAATCAAAATGATGATTGGATTCTTCTGAGTAGCTAAAATAAAAAGGGTTCACTACCCTCTGGGCACTCTGATTGGCTGCCTGAGGAGTAAATCAGCTTAGTCCCTCTCTGATTGGTTTATAGGGTGGCCCTAGGACCACCCACTTTGCAAACCACAAGTGAGCATGCTTATTGGCTCTTGCCTTATTAATATTAATATTTTAAAAGTTCTGGAGGTTTTCATTTGTTCTTTGAGATTGATGCTACCATTGCCCACCTCACAACTCTTAAAGCAGCAGCAAGCTGCAGGCAAGAGCAGCAGGGAACATCAGAGGGAGGGAATAGGCATACCAAATGAAGGCAGAGACAATATGGCTGACCGAGAAATGTAAGGTGAATGCTGCCTACTTTGTCCATAGACAAGAACATAAGAACAGCCCTGCTGGATCAGGCCCAAGGCCCATCTAGTCCAGCATCCTGTTTCACACAGTGGCCCACCAGAAGCCGCTGGAAGCCACAGGCAGGAGTTGAGGGCATGCCCTCTCTCCTGCTGGTACTCCCCTGCAACTGGTACTCAGAGGCATCTTGCCTTTGGGGCTGGAGGTGGCCTTTAGCCCTCCAGGTAGTAGCCGATGATAGACCTCTCCTCCATGAAGTTATCCAAACCCCTCTTAAAGCCATCCAGGTTGTCGGCTGTCATCACATCTCGTGGCAGAGAATTCCACAAGTTGATTATGCGTTGTGTGAAAAACCACCTTCACAAGAAAGGTCAAAGAATACACAGCCAGCTTTGCTGAGGTAATTATTGTGACTAGCCAACCCGCACAGAGCATTTGTGCGGTCTTTGGAGCTGGCTGTTCCCCCTCCCTCCTGCCCCACTCTCCCTCCCCTTCTCTCCCTCCCTTCTGCCCCACACTCTTGCCCTCCCCCTCCCCCACGCTCTCTTGCCCTCCCCCTCCCCCCCGCTCTCCTCCCCCTGCATTTTATTTTACTTTACCAGGTGGTGGGCAGCCAAAAAGGGCCCCGCCGCCATTCCTCCTCCTGGGTGGCAAACAAGGAAGTCTCGCCACCCGGTTCCCTCCCACCCCAGCCTCCCAGGGCTGTCCAAGAGCCACCTCCGCAGCCGGGCCCAGCGCCTGCATGGCCTGTCCCGCAGCCACCTCGCCTCCACGGCCAGGCCTGCTGCCGTGTCAAGTGCTGCCTCCGCGGCCTGCCAGGCCCGCTGCCGCCGCTTGCCAGAAAGGCCGCTTGCCTCTCCCACCTTCTGTCCCCGTCTCCAGGTGGGTGCGGGCCCAGGTCAGGCCTGCCGCCGCCTTGCCTTGCCGCTGCCACCCGGCTGTCCAACTCTCCTGGGTGCGTCAGCCAATCAGGCACCTCGCTGCCCAGCCGATCAGCTGGGCTGCCGGGACGTGCCTTCGAAGGCACACCCAGGAGAAATACATATATAGATTATTTTATGACTACATCTTGAACAACCAAACATTTTTCTTCAGTGTTTTCATTTTCCTGGCCTCCAGGAATCCCACATGGCACCACGCGATGAGCACAGTGTGTTGAGGGATTTCCCCAGCGGTGGGGTGCTTTAGGACCCAACTCTGTGTATGTTCAGGCTGCATGCAGCCGGAGCATACACATGACCCTGGTGCTTATGCCCTCGAAGCCAGGTAAAAGCCTGGTCACAAAAGTCGGGCTTGCCGTGGAGGCAGTGCCAGGATTGGTCTCGATCTCGGCGGTGCTCACAATCAGCCCTACCTGGGTAGAGCTGGCCTACCCAGGTAAGCTGCTCATGAGCACAGCCTCTATGTCTTTTAAATCTTGTCTAATTTGGCAGTGTCAGCCAATTACATTTCATTCAGGGGAGGTGGTGGTGATGCAATGTTGTAAGAGGGAACTGATGGTTTGCTTGCTTTGTGATGATTCTTTCTAGGCATGAACATGGAATGCAGATTTTTTTTTCAGTGGAACTGGAACTTTGGCATTACTTCTGCTGTGGCTTTTCTGGGATTGGCTAAAATAAAACGGAAATTTGCAAAGGATGACTGGAAACTAGAGTTGTCAATGTGGTGTGAAAACCATGGGCGGAAATATTTTAGTGGGGTAATATAAAGTACAGCACGATTGACAAGATGATACAAACTAGTAAGGTACTGTGGTAACACAATATGAGTCCTGGCCTCTGCTGAGCCACACCACAAGGAGCAGTGCACATAGTGTGGTCGCACAGTAGCATGCCAAAGATAGAACAATGGATCGTCTGGGGGCAGGTAGGTGAAACCCTGCCTTTCCCCCCACTCACCCACCCGCTCATAAAAATAGTTTATAATTTGGCCCTGTGTGGTGGTGTGGGTTTCCCCCCCAAGACCAGTCACAAGGACAGGATCATGACATATACAAGGGTGAGTCACATGATGATGACTAAGGTGGTAGGAGACAACTCCAGCTCTATTTTGGGAGTTGGGAGTGCTGCTGCTGCTATAAATATTTATATACTGCTTTTCAACAAAGTTCCTAAAGCGGTTTACATAGAGAAATAACAAACAAACAACAAATCAACACCACAAATCAAATAACAAACCAACAAAGGGCTCACAGTCTGAAAAGAATCATAAGCTAGACACCAGCAACAACCACTGGAAGGATGCTGTGCTGGGGATGGATGGGTAGTACCTCTGTAGTACCTGTATAGTTAAGGTTAGGTTTTAAAACTGCATTCTGCCCTTATATGCCCTGAACATTCTACTGCTCATAAAATCTAACCTATAATTATTTATTATTTATTTATTTGCTACATTATTATACCGCCTTTCTGCCTTGACAAAGGCACCCAAAGCGATTTACAATATTAAAAGAAGCAAATTACAGAAGATTAATAAAACGTCTCAGGCAGTTGGTCTTTTCAGGAGCTGAGGACAAGGGCTCCCTGGCCTGGGTGCCTCCTTTCTTGCCTTAATCACAAAATCTATAATCTCACAGGAAGTTGGTATGGAGCGAATAGGTGAAAAGCATCATTACCAGCTACAATTTTCATGCATATCTGAATTGACATACAACTCCCATGCTTTTTAGAGGCAAATAAGAGGGGGCACATGGTTCTTTATCGTGTTCAAATCTATCCCAAAAGCACTGTGAAGTTTTGCTATTTTGGGGAAGGGATCATGTGAGCATGTGCTGAAAGGAAGCAGGGGATATTCCCCATTTTCTTGTTCTGCATTGGCAGTCAAGGGAATGCAATGGAATACAGGGCACAGAGGAAGGAAGAGTTGTAACTTGATGAGCCTGCTTTCCTCTTCCATTTGGGCTGAAGGCAAAAAAAAAGCTTGCACTACCATCACTTGGAATGGAGTGGGAAGAAAAGTTCACTGGAGGGGTGGTAGGGGAAACTGCTGAATCTGATGAATGGCTGTCTGGACATTTATTATAATAGGTGGCATTTTGGTGACATACAGTGCCTTACAGAGCTTCATCAGGCAGGAATTCATCAGATAGATTTCTAGTAAGTGACCAGGGAAGCTGCCTCTGTTAAATTTCTGCCTAAGTGCATCTGTCCCCAAACTAAAGTTGAACCAGGGGCATATCTAGGGTGGGGCAGGCAGGGCACGTGCCCCAGGCACCACCTGAAGGGGGGTACCATTTTAATTTAAAAAAAAAAAATTAAAAAGGGCCACTGAAAACAAAATGGCCACAGCACATGCTCAAATGGCTTCTGTGAGGCCCTAGGCCATGCCAGGCCTCACAGAGGCCATTTGAGCATGCACAGTGGCCATTTTGTTTTCAGTGGCCATTTAAAAAATATATATATATATTTTAAAAAATGGCCACCACACATGCTCAAATGGTCACTGCGAGGCCCTAGAGGCCAGTGGGGGAGGGGGAACCTTTGCAGACCCCCCCCCCATGGCCTTGAGGAAGCCCCCTGAAGGGGCTACAGGTAAAAAAAATAATTTAATATAAGTCACTGTATTATTCAGTTTGGCACTATGTACAGAGAATCAAGGCTTGTGAGTACTGAGCTGAAGCTTATTAACTAGGATTGTATTCATTTGCTCTTACTTTGCTTCTTGTGATAAGTGAGTTAAATGTGATGTCTTAATAATGTGGCTATTAATGGTGAGTTTGTCTTTGAATCAGTGTGAAATCCTTAGTATTAAGGCCCACTGGGAGTTTCTTGCTCTCTTTCTCTCATTTTAACTCTCTTTCTGAAAGACTAGAATATATTCCAAGCAGTGACACAGTTTACTCTGCATATCCTTTAATTATTTTCAGAGTATCTGGGAAAAGCCAAATTCTCCATTTATTTTTAAAACTTATATAATAGTGATGCTACAATGCATAGTCGAGAATTAGACAGGCACTTCTGTTTAGTTTCCCAAGTACACCTCCACATAGTATTTGGGTATTCCATGAGCCCCAACATACTGAAATATATAGTTTCCAGCATTTTTTGGTCTGGCTATGTCCACTGCTAAATAGTTTTTGAAATATTAAAAGATTAACGAGCTTGACTTGTATTTTTGAGCTGATATTATGGTAAAGTTATCTGAAAGGAGGGTGTCAGATGTTTGGACGGGGGCGCAATTTCAGTGCTTGCCCTAGGCGCTATTTTCCCTAGATTCGCCTCTGAGTTGAACCAAAAGATGAAGGCAAAGTGTAGGCACCATAGAGCCTAATTTGTGAAACCGGCATAATTTATGAGACAGTACAACATATTTATTGCTTATATGGC